>NC_062272.1:13030287-15430287 GCF_916048215.2 Malus sylvestris
CAATAATAGGCTGGCTGTGATTAAACCCTAATGATATAAATACTATGGTTAAGTCTCTGCTTCCATACGCCTAATCTCTCATATACGTTGAACCCTATTCATATAGCAGAGAGATATTATTGAAGTACTGGAAGTAGAAGACAACCTATAAATGTATTCCGTATTCCACAGATAAGTTTAATATAATTAGTTAATCTCTATTTTATATTGATTTGATTTATTTGTGATCTTAATGTCTTGTTGTTATGATTTCAGAATATGTCTTACATGTGTTATCAGAGCCACACAACAAGCTTAGGGTTCGATTCATAGGTAATTTGATTAAATGTAGATGATTGACACAAGTGAAGCATAATTTGAGTTCATCGTTTGGTTGACTATTTTGACTAATCGATCCTGTGAGACTTCATAAAGATGCTTCCGCAATTTTGTATCACTGTTTTCTGCAATTTTTTTTAATCACGTTTACCTGGCCATCAAGATAAACTGAAATTGGTATACAACTCTAACAAGGCTTGTTGTATGCAACTTTATGGACTCCTATTTGATAATTATGAATTGATAAGTCATAAATATATATATATGCAAGGTCACTATTGTTTTCGGTGAACGATGACCTAATCTTATCTTGAGTAATATTTTGATTTATTATATAATTTTCTGATTATTAATTTAGTTGATAAATATTACCGGTTCCTATTTGATTAAAAAAAAAAGAAAAGAGAAAGGGTTAAAACATGCGAACACTAAAGATTTCTCCCCTGTTTGAGGATTGCTGTTCATCAATGCCCAGCTTACACCAGCCTCCTTCAATGTAATGCTCGAATTAAAGCTTGAAATTTCAGGGTTTTCCCGCAAAGGTATGAAATTGCTTTTCATACATTAATCCTTCTTGCTTTGCAATTTGGTTGAATTGAAATTAAGCTCTTGGTTTCAACTGAATTGATTTTGTGATATCATAATTGAGAAGTTGGAAACTATCTTGTTGTTTCTGGGCAATTAGGTCTCTTTATAATTGAGAACTTCTTGCTTTGCAATCATGCAATTTGCAATTGGTTTGATCCTCCACAACTCGACTACTTCCATGATGAATCTTGCAGAATCAATAATGAGTAGGTAAATTTGCCAATCTTTTGTCTTAATTTTCTTTAAGTTCTAAATTGGATTAAAATTATTGTTGAAAAATTGATGTTATTGAGATATCTAAGTGTTTATTTTAATCAACTTTGTTTTAGAATTAAAACATAAATTTTAAGTTTGGATTCTCTTATTAGGTTTCATTTTAATTTATAACGTAATCTTTAACACATATGTGTCTTCTCTCATACACTAAAATAAATTTTGTAGCCATTGGTTTATCTAATCACTTGTCACTTTTATCGATTAATGATGTTGAGATATTGTTCCTTATATAATCCTAATTTTGATACATATAGATTGGTTTATTATGTCCAAATCAACTATTTTGTGACTTGGCAAATTATGGTTTTATTTAAATTATGATTAAATCTAAAATTTTGGTGGAGCTTGGGAACCTTGCAACGTGTCCTATTTGATGACAATTTTGATAGATTTTTCTAACTCCAAACTTTGTAAAAATTTGCCATGTTATATTATATAATAGATTGTGTACACTATCTTTATTGATTCAACTAGCCTATATTTTGTTATATGAAAACCACTTTCTCTAATGTTTAATCTTGCAATTTTGAGTGTTTGCCCAAGTGGGAGAAATAATGTATTATGGGCTTCACACTCATCAATTTTGCATGTTTTTAATGGTCATAGTTTTGGTAGATAAAACATACATTATCATACTAGTTTATATTTTACATATGCAACTAATCTTGTAGGAAATTCAAGAAGGGTTAATGAGTATATTCTGCTCAAAAGTGTTTTGCTTATTAATTCTTGTTTATTGTTCAAGAAATTGGACTTGTGATTTATATGTTATTGATGAATAATTAATCTGCTCAAAAGTGTTTTCTTATTCAATACAACTATAAATCAATGTATAGTGAAACATGAAATTAACAAGATTGCATATACTTCATCTGCTCAAAAGTGTTGAAGCTATATACGTTTGCCCTTGTATTTTATGTTTTAGTTATGCAAACCTAATATAATTAGTTTCTGTCTAAAGATGATTATAGAATTATATGTTTTTGATGCAGTAAGAAAACATTTAGTTAAAGTTTTCTATTTCTGTCAAATGTTAGATGAACAAAACTGACCAAATGATTTTGTATAGTTTTTCAGTCATAAGAGTCACTTCCCTACAGATATCTAGAATAAAGATGTTGAGCTCACAAATTTTATGTTTTAGATCCCATGACTAAAGTTTTGCTAATTGGAGTATTTGAAAGGTATCTGTTTCATTCTGTAGACTTTTACAAAGTTTGTTTTTACTCTCTTAATCAGTGGGAGTAATAATAATTTATATAATTTTGTCTCTTTTAATCAATGGGAGTAAGAGATTACCTTTTGTGTTAAAATTTTGAAGTGTTAGTGGCTCATATTTTAAGAGTTTTTTTGTTTAAGTTTTGTTCATAAGTTTTAATAAGAGATCCTGATTTTGTAAATATTATGTCGTATTTTACTTATTCATTTATCATATTCTAAATTGACAGAAAAGTTGGATGTTGTTACCAACGTTGTTGAGTTCTTTTGTGAACTACTTTGGTACTGAAATATACTTTCATATTTTCAGTTCGACTATTGTGAGCTAATGTTTTGACTATTAGCTCTTGACACCATGACTTTGTTAGCAACAAAGTGCTTTAAGTTGAATGTGTATGTGATCTTGGAGTGCAAGGAACATACCAAGTTGTTCTTTGTATTATTTGGTTCTGCATTCGATTCAAAGTAACAGGTTGTTAGGAAAGATTGTTGCATACTTATGAAGACTCAGTGATTACCATGAGTTCTTATTTGTTAGGATAAATCATTGACATTCAAGTGAGAGAATGTAAGGTTGTGAATGACAATGAATGATGTATTGGATTACTTATGTTGTAGGCCACTTGTTTATTGAGTTGTTAACAACGTCAGTAATCTGATAGTCCTAATGAAATAAAGATTATGGAGTCTTATCCTTTGCAATTGAACTAAAGAAATATGATGGATTTCACTACAAAGATATAGAATCATGGTGGGACTTAAACACTTAAGTAATAGGGTTTGACTTTCACAACCAATAATAGGCTGGCTGTGATTAAACCATAATGATATAAATACTATAGTTAAGTTCCTGCTTCCATACGCCTAATCTCTCATATACGCTGAACCATATTCATATAGCAGAGAGATATTATTGAAGTACTGGAAGTAGAAGACAACCTAGAAATCTGTAATGTCTTCCGTATTCCACATATAAGTTTAATATAATTAGTTAATTTCTATTTTATATTGATTTGATTTATTCGTAATTCTAATATCTTGTTGTTATGATTTCAGAATATGTCTTACAAGTGATACAAACAGCAAGGTCCTCCGAACCTCGGCAACATCAACCCGGAACTTTTCAGCAACTCGGTCCGGCTCCATGCGGCCATTGTGATCCTCAGCCTTGCCCCGATGAAGCAGGATGATGTGGCGCAGCTGTGCTACATTCAGAGTCCAGCGGCGGCGTAGGCCTCTCCTCATAACTGCGGGAATCTGGCTTCCCATCCCTCAGTTTCGGGAGAGGCCTCTTATACTTTTCCACCACAAATGCCTGTAAAATAATCCCAAAATCACACATTTACAACAATACAACACAATGTCTCAAATTCGAAATGAAAAAAAATCAAAAATTGAAAAACTGACCTCACCCATTTCCAATTTGCCTCCGGGCTTTGATTTGATCCTACCCACCATTTGATTGAGCATGGCGTCGTAATTTGGATCTCGCTCTTCAAGCACATTTTCGACTGCTCCTCCTGTTCCTGCATTGCTATCTGAAACCAACAAAACACATTCGAAACGACGCCGTCAATTAACTAAACTGAGCTGAGGAAAAATGTTAAGCGAAGTGACAAAAAAAAGGCGGTAGCTTTTATATACCAGAATCAATAGCGCCGCCGACCTTGGAGATCTCGGGCCGTTCGGGGGGAACCGGAGGAGGCCGCTGATCGGCGACGACGGTCTTTGGTTTTGACGACGTCGTCTCGACGGTCGAAGTGGGTCGCGTTCTTCCAGCTGCTCGGCGAAGCGCCTGATCCATTGTGTCGGCTGTGCTTTCTATTTTCTAATTTTTCCCAAATCAAATAAAAATCCGATAAAATAGATTAGAACAGGTTAAAATGCAAAAACCCCTTTTAATTTTGAGGAATAGGGTTTGGTGGGAATACTGCAAGTCTGGAAGAGGAGGAAGAAGATGATCGGAGCTACACACGCTGAAGTGGCGCGTGGTGCTCTCGTGTCCTACACGAAATGGCTAATACCCAGGAGGCGCCTATTTCTTTTATTTTTGTTAATTGTGACGGTTTTATTTTATTTTAATGAGGGTTTTGTTTCCTAATTTGGATTATATGATACAATAAGTTTTTTTTTTTTTTTTTTTTTTTTTCCAACCAACGATAGCATCTACCCTAAAAATAACGGATGAATTAAGTCTCATAATGAGTTAACAATAATGTAGTTTAAATTCGTCTTTGGTTCGAGTTAAAGGGCTCAAAGTTTATGAAACAATGTGCATGCAAGCAAAACCGTTCTAAGGAAACTTAAGAGTAAACTGTCGGTTTACCCCCTGAACTTTCACCTCACTTTCGATTTCCCCCCTGAACTTTTCCATTGGAAAATTAAGAACTCAAACTAATTTTTTTAGCCAATTTGCCCCCTACCGTTAGTTTTTCATATATTCCATCCATATTTCTGTTAAGTGAGACCATGTGCACAACATGTGAGGGTAGTTAAGTTATTTCACTCTTAAAAATGATTAAAAAACTGAAAATAATAAAAAAAGCAAAACTTTCCCTCTATTTTTTCCCGCTAATTCCTATCCTCGATTTTATTTTTCTCTCTCATTCCTATGCATGAGAAATGACATATGGTGTTATTGTCTACCATTTTTATTTTCTCTAACAAATTAATAATTTGACAAATGCTAATGGTGCTATTGTCTCCAAAGCAGTGCATTAATATAAGAAACCCTAGTCTTTTTTATGGACATGTTTCTTATATTAATTCACTGCTTTGGAGACAATAACACCATGAGCATTTGTCAAATTATTAATTTGTTAGAGAAAATAAAAATGGTAGTACATGCTTCAAAAAAAAGATTAACTTAGCTACTTATGAAAACAATAACACCATATGTTATTTCTCATGCATATGAATGAGAGGGAAAATTAAAATTGTGGATAGGAATTAGCGGGAAAAAATAGAGGGAAAATTATTATTATTATTTATTTTCAGTTTTTAATCATTTTTAAATTGAAATGACTTAACTATCCTCACATGTTATGCACATGGTCTCACTTAATGGAAATATGGATGGAATATATGAAAACTAACGGTAGGGGGCAAATTGGCTAAAAAAATTAGTTTGAGTCCTTAATTTTCCAATAGAAAAGTTCAGGGGGGAAATCGAAAGTGAGGTGAAAGTTCAAGGGGTAAACTGACAGTTTACCCGGAAACTTAAACGCTCAACTTATCTTTTGCTTTCGGCATTCAACAAACAATGCTTAACACAAATATCTCCACATTACGAAAATTTCAGATGTAAACCGATGAGAAACTGTCGACGCCAGTCTAAATCCAACTGCAATTTTTGTTTCACTTTGGCTACATTTGATCAGAATGCAACAGTCACCCTATAAGTTGGTCTTGCAACTCACATAATTAAGGAAAGGAAAAAAAAATAGACAACCACTTATAAAGTAAATTGTACGTAAGAGAGAAAGTAAACGATTTTATCAAATGTTGTTGAACTTCAACTACGATTTGAATGGAGGAGGGTAACTTTATCTCTCATCATTGGTTTTCCGGTTATTAGTGCCGCTTTCTCTGATGTAATGGCCTTGGGAGATGACGCTAATACTCGGACTTTCCTATGAACTTTGTATGTAACACCATGTACAATGCAGAAGAATCAAGAGACAGCGACATTTGCTGTGTATCATGGGTTATAGTAAGCACAGCCGAAAGCGGCAGTCTCCGTTATATGCAGAAGCTCTTTGTTCAAGTTGTTTGTTGGATTTTCAGCACCTAACTGACTTGGGAGACCATGTCAAGCTCGCTGTACCCGTCAGCGTTGTTATTGGGGATAGCACTCCTGGTTTCCTGCATGCTGAAATCCGGGAGACTAGTATCAAAACTGTCCGGAGCTCTCACCTTAGTGCGAGCACGCTTGGATGGCCTTAATATGGAGTTGTCTTGGGGAAATTCATCCCTACTCTTCCGCTTCTGCTTTGTGTCGAAAAATCCATAAGCAAAAGATTCCAGTACCTTAGTGGTCAGTGGTCGGTTTCTTGTGCTCTGTCTCCGAGAGTTCATTGCAGACTGCAATTCAGAAATATCCCCACATTCAGAGGGCTGAGTTGAATGGGAAGCGGTATCCGGTTCCTGTTTTGTTTGATCATCTTGTCTTTCTGTCATTGTGAAAGGTTCATCAGTTTCAGCATCTAGAGAGGGGGGCATGTTCAAGTCAAAAAATGTACGGCACTGAGGATTCTCATGAAATGTTTCCACGCGCAAACTATCGCCACGTTTGCCTTCACCATTATTAACTGGACTGGCTCCTCTAGACAAAGTACTGGTGGATGATAACTTCTCTTCGGATAGATCCACTTGAGAGGGAGTTTTCTCACTAAGTTCAGGGTGGTCTTCAGAGCTGCATGCATCTTGCTGTAACATGGGACCTTGCAAGAAGTGGTTCCCGCTGGGGATGGTATCTGTGAGATTACAAGCAACTAACTGTTGACGTCTTTTTAAAACAGGGGCCACATGATTTTCCTTTTCAGAAACCATTTTCTGGATCTTTTGGCACTTCGTAGCTTTCCTGCGCCGCATGTCATTGCATATACCAATGTTCTCATTCTTAGAGAGATCTGCAGTCACAGTGGTCAAACCTTGACCAGAAGCTTGATGCTCCCACTCTGAAGTATCATATTCAAAATATTTGTCATCGCTTATTTTGAATTCGCTTCTACCCAAACAGATGGACTTCAAAACATGGATCCTCTGTGAACACAAGGAATCAGCAGAATTAGATTTATCTGTTGAATCTTCAGAAGCATCCTCATCGTCATCATCAGAATCACTTCTGGAGGTGGAGGCATCCAATTCAAATGGTAAGCTTCTCAGTTCCCTCACCTTGGATGTTTTCCGATTAGACAGACTTGTATCCACAACTGTAAACTTCACGACATCTGCACTACTACGATTTGGAGTACGAGGCTGCAGATAACAGTGGCGTTGCTGATTTGGGAAGTCATGTTCGTCCAGCTTTGTTTCATCTGTCCACCCATTTTCTTTATTTGCTCCTGTTTCAAGCTCAAGAAGCTCGGGGTCTGAAGCAACTTTATTCAGGACATCACTTACAGAATCAAAGTAGTGGCTTCCCTTCACCAGTTTCCTTTTTGAAAACTTCTTAATACCAGGGATAAGAAAGACCAATGAATTCTTGGAACCAGTGGAGAAACCCGGATAAGGCTGCTCAGAATGCCACCCTCTTGCAAGCAAACGAGGCCAAACAGCTTCCCAAAAGAGATCGCTTGAGCGGGCTTTGCTTAGCCGGAAGCCCCCAGTTAGAAAGTTGACTATTTCTAGTGGTGTAAGGGAGGAGCATGCTTTGCCAGTTGGTATTTCTGGGCGAACGGGAGCAACATGATTGGACTTTAAAGTCTCTGTCGCAATGCCTGTGAGATCTTTCTTTCCCGTACCAATTCCCACTGCCTCTACAAGTGCATGCAATCCAACTCTAGCCTTTAAAATGAATACATATTCTTCTAGTAAAATTTTTCCTTCCCCAAATGTCTTCGAGACCTGGAATTGGACAATCAAAATTATAGGAACCATATCCTGATACGAACAAATAAATGGACAAACAAGCATAGCAAAATCCAAAACACATCCCTCCAGTCCTATAACTGATTATCTGCACAAACAGTTTTCATTTTGCGTAATCAACTTTATATTTTACTGTTGGTGAATCACAAGTTACACATTAGCTAATTTGAGATACATCCGTCTTCATCAGAAAATAAAAATTTCTCAGTTAGATCAGTACATACTCATCTATAATTCGTTTGTACAGTATTTGTGTAATCCATAACCATACAAGCTAAAACACGGCTAAATTCAATGAGTAGGCAGTAATCTCTAGAAGTGGAACTAATCGCTACAGTACCAAACACATAAATTCGAGTTTACCAATCAAGTCCACATATAGGCTACAGGAAAGCAATATTACAGGTGTGTAAGAAAGTTAGTAGTTTTCCAAGGGAAAGCAAACTTACAGAAGGCATATAGGGGCTCTTTGTGAGAAACATGTACGAAGTGTTAAAACAATTAAAGCGACACTAATCTGCCTAGAATTTTGGTAATCAAATAATAACTTAAACAATGTTGGCAGAGTGTCTATGCAGAATCTGAATTGAAGTATTCAAGAAAACAAAATAACTAGTTTAGCACACTTTTTTTTGTTTGCAGATTGATGTGTATGTGCAGACAGGCTGATATAATTCAATCTACAGTACAGATCAATATTAGCATTAAGGATTCGAGAGATGTAATTACCTCGAGCAAAGAATTTTGACACTCCTCTGACACGTGAGAAAACAAACGAGAAAACAACTCATGTTGCCTTGGCCCCATAAAAATTCTTTGCCCAAATATACATTTTCTGCTTCTCATTTTTTTGCATTCTTTCCATCTTTTGTATCTGTCAGACTTGTAAAACTTCCCATGGTAGAATGACAATACATCGCCCATCTGTTTACTCCCGACAAACTTCTTCACCAGAACGAGTTTCTTTCCAAAGATATATAAACCAAGAAGAAAACTGGCTTCTTCTATGCCACTCCAGCTGTCACCTCCAGAACCAGGAACCGGACAATACACACCTCCAGGCTTTTTATACATTTGAGCCATCAGTTCTTGTTTCAATACTAACTTTTCTGACTCACCTGATGTTGTCCCATTCTTGAATTTAACATCCATTGGCTGAGCTTTGCATTTTATGTTGTCACTTTCTGAAACAATCAGGGTCTCTTTGACATGTTCATATTTGTTGCTCTCAAATTCCGCATTGATCCACATTACTGGTATGGGTAACCCCATTCCTAAACCATGGGGACTACCGCCAGCAATTTCTGCATCAATTGGGTTCTTTAAAAGCCGTACATAGTCAGAAACAGCTATTAGACAGGGAATTTCAGCCTGGTAGTCATCTCCAACTCTAGGACCTAGCTCAGGGTCACCAGAGACACCACATGGATCAGAAGCTTCTGGAGGAAATGAATGCTCTGCTGATTCATCGTCATTGATATCCCCATGGCTATCTCCTTCAACTGAATCCATCTGTCATACGAGAAGGAGAGGGGGAGGGGGAACTGGTATTGTTAAAAGGGATTTCTGAGACAGCAAAAGGATCAAAGTATTTCCTTTTGTTCAACAAACAATACAAAAGACATATACTTTGTAAAAATTTCATAAATTATGAATGCCATATGCCAATATGAAATCGTGCATTGTGATCCTGATCACATTTTGATACCATTATAAAAATATGATACCAACTGAAAAAGATAGAAACCGAGGAGGAAGAGTATTGCATGCTAAAAAAATGCTACTACTCTAACAAAATCCATTCCAATTTTACACTTCCAATTACCCTTTCTAAATTTCTCGTTCTGTTGAGTCTGTACAATGTATCCAATCTTAAAAGTTCATGTTTCCAGGATCAAAAAGACTAACCAAGAAATGACGGTTCCGGTTATGAAAGCAGTCCAAAACCAATTGAGCTGCTACTATTGCAGCAGACTGGTCTTAAACACGCCAAAGGTTAAACATTGATTTCTAACAGCAATAAATCCTAGTCAACCAATAATCCCAGAGGGAAAGAGAAAAGAAATTTCCACAACACAAATTGACACCAAGGTCAAAATTTGACAAAGACCAACTTTATGTTCCAAATAAACAACAGGTTAATAGGAAATAAAAGCAAACAAAAAAAAAAATTCTTGCATTTATAATATTAAAAAGTTTATTCATGAACCTCAACTGACCGTAAATAATTTTTGTTTTTGGGTAACAATTATGGTAATTTTCCGAAAAACAAATAAAAACCCAGCACTAATGTTTTTTAAGCATAAACGAGAAGAAATACAAGCAAACAAAGCATTAAGCAGCAAACCCACAACAAAATAAATCAATCCAGATCCCTTTTCGAATCCAGACTAAAATCGACGAAACTACAAAAAACCAGAAACTTTATGATAATTATCCCAAAACCCGTTAAGCACATTCATATCAAAACAACAAACAATCACAACCAAAACCAAAACAAAAAAACAAAACAAAAAAAACCAAAAAGTTATAAACTTCAACAAAAATAAATAAAACCCAACATAGAAAGAAACAACAGCAAGAACAGGAAAGCATTCCGGCAAGCAAAAACCACCGGAACCAGTGAGAATTCCAAAACGATCCCATCAAATTCAACTTATTTACCAAACAATGACCCTCAAAAAACACTTAAAGATTTGGTTTTTTAATATCCACTTAGTGGGAAAAGGCTTTGTTGTTGTTGTTGTTGTAATATCCCCATACCTCCATGGAGAAGGAGACGAAATTTGAAGCCGAACCCACGTGAGAGAGCAAACCTGAGAAAAATGGGTCTTGGAGTTTTAGCACCAATTTGCAAGCTTTGGATTGAAAAAAAAAAAAAACAAAGCGTGATGCAGACACTCTCTCTCACACATAGAGACAGCCGCTGCCTCCGAGTCTCTCTGTTTTTAGAGAGAGAAAACTCGCACGCACGCAGTTGAACATGAAAACTAGAGAGAGAGAGAGAGAGTTGTACCTGGGTTTTATAGAAGCTAAGGTTTCATGACCACGAAGGCTGATTTCGAAGGAGGCCAAAACCCAAGAAAAATATACTTGAGAAAGCAAAGTCGTTGTGTCCTTGGAGAGAGAAAATAATACGATTTTATAGGGGGGGGGGGGAGAGAGAGAGGGTCTGAGTGTTTTCTCTGGACCGTTTAATGAGGTACGAAAGCGAAATATCCACGCGCCACCATCGCGCGTGAGCCTGAAATGATTGACACGAGGCACTAAAGATTCCTGCTATACGATAGACCCGACGAGATTTGCTACATTGCCAAGGCATCGGCCAATGATATGCTGCCACGTACGTGGAAGTTACGGGGGTTTTATTACTAGTGCGTTAAACGACAGGTCGTAGTGGTGTAGTTACGAACTTCCTAGCTAGAATGGCGAAACCATAGGGATTGTTTATTGGTACGGTACTACGCGCTCTGTGGCGCGTGTTGGAAAGTGAGGGTTGTTTTGGGTGGATTTATTTGTTAAGTTTTTTATATTTTCTGTAAATAATCATTTGTAGGGATTTTCTTAAATATTTGTTTGCGGAATTTCTCAATGAGGAAAGACTCGACTTCCAAGTCACGTGAGGTTCGGTGTCAACTGAATCAAGCTATGCTGACTCGGAGATAAGCTCTTAAACATGGAGTTTGGTGAAGGGTTCAACTTAGGGCTCAAACTCAGTTCAGAGATCTTAGCAAAAATGCCACACACAATGTTGTCAATTAACAAAGGATAAGAGGTGATTAGCGGCCTAATAATATAGCACATAATGCATCGCTAACCGACAACATGAATGGAAAAAATAGATTGTGTTAATGCAGTAACTGACTATCTGAGTGGAAAACATTTTGCATGTGTCTACTTTGCGCTATGCATAAGTTAAGTGTTGAGACATGAGATAATATTATGTTGTAAAACTATCAATCAATAAGATTAGTAAGGTGAAAATACATTTGAATTAATATATGTAATTGTCATTCGTGAGATATATGATTGTCTAGTAAGGCCTTCTACAATGAGCTAGAAATTTTGAGTCCAATAAGAGTTAGTCCAATTGTTAAGTGTATTATACATGTTTCATGAGTTTGATTCCTATAAATTTATTACTAGGTCACATCTACTAGCTCACACAACTAGAGCAAATTATAAAACTCAAAACTTATGAAGCATGCTTTTTAACAAACAATATTGTATATAAGTTATGGCAAAATCTCACATCGGTAGCCAAATCACTTCATCATTTATAAAATTTAAGTTGTTTGGTGTAGAATGACAACTGTCGTTAGGTCAAATTAACAGCTAAGATAAGATTTTATCCACTTTCACTTGCAAAAAAAATAAAAAATTTCAGGCCAACCTAAAGCCCCGAACTCTTTCCTATTAGTTGCTTTGAGACCGGACGAGATTTGCTACATTAGCCAAGGGGTCGGCCAATGATATGCTGCCACGTACGTAAAAGTTACAGGGGTTTTGTTACTAGTGGGTTAAACGACAAGTCGTATTGGTGTCGTTACGAACTTCCGAGCACGGCGAATCCATAGGGATTGTTGCATGGTACGGTCCTATGCGCTCTGTGGCGCGTGTTGGCAAGTGAGGGTTGTTTTGGGTGGATTTATTTGTAAAGTTTTTTATATTTTCTGTAAATAATCATTTGGAGGGATTTTCTTAAATATTTGTTTGCGGAACTTCGTAATGAGGAAAGGCTCGACTTTCAAGTCACGTGAGGTTCCGTTGTCAACTGAGTCAAGCTTGGCTAACTCGGAGATAAGCTCTTAAACATGGAGTTTGGTGAAGGGTTCAACTTAGGGCTCAAACTCAGTTCAGAAATCTTAGCAAAAATGCTACACACAATGTTGTCAATTAACAAAGGATAAGAGGTGATTAGCGGCCTAATAATATAGTACATAATGCATTGCTAACTAACAACATGAATGAAAAAAAAAGACTTTGTGAATGCAGTAATTGACTATCTGAGTGGAAAACGTTTTGCATGTGTCTACTTCTGCTCTCTTTTAACTTTTCGTTTCTATTTTTTTATTTGTTCACATAAAAAAACGGAACTTTTGTCGCATATCATTTATGAAATTTAAATACGTAATCTGGTTTTTGAATTCGATTTTAAGACACTAAATAGTGCACTTTACAGGTATACATCCAAGATAAGATAAAATTGTACTATATGAGGTAATGTTTTCTTACTAGATATCTCGACAAATTAGCTAGATTATCAACCTTTGCGCTATGCATAGGTTAGATGTTGAGACATGAGATACTATTATGTTGTAAAACTATCAATCAATAAGATTAGTAAGATGAAAATACATTTGAATTAATATATGTAATTGTCGTTCATGAGATATATGATTGTGTAGTAAGGCATTCTACAATGAACTAGAAATTTTGAGTCCAATAAGAGTTAGTCCAATTGTTAAGTGTATTATACATGTTTCATGAGTTTGATTCCTATAAATTACTAGGTCAAATCTACTAGCTCACACAACTATAGCAAATTATAAAAAAAATCATAACTTATGAAGCATGCTTTTTATATATGGGAATCAAAATCATATGAACCATTGTGGATACGTGTCCTCTTTTATGTTCTACATTTATTTCATTTTTAACAAACAATATTGTATTCCAGGTCTTCGGAAGGGGTGGATAACTGTGGTTTGCCACCAGTTGTCCCTCTTGTTTTTTTTTTTTTTTTTAAACAAACAATATTGTATATAAGTTATGACAAAATCTCACATCGGTAGCCAAATCACTTTATCATTTATAAAATTGAAGTTGTTCGGGGTAGAATGACAACTGTCGTTAAGTCAAATTAACAGCTAAGATAAGATTTTACCCACTTTTAATTGCAAAAATAAAAAATAAAGAAAATATATTAATGCCAACCTAAAGCCCCCGAACCCTTTCCTATTAGTTGTTTTGAGAGTATTTTTTATCTATGAAGTTTTTATTTTCTGATTTAATGATTTGGATATTGTTTGAGGAAATTTTTCCTAATAAGGAAAGCTCAACTTTCAATTGACGTCTGGTTGGGTTATAAACTGAGTCAAGCTATGGCTAATTAACTCGGACATGAGTTCTTAAACATGGAGTTAGGTAAACCCTTCAACTTCAGCAATGTTCATAAATCGTAGCACAAATACTACACAAAGTTGTCAATTAACAAGGAAAATATTAGAGGTGATTAGCGCCCTAACAATATAACACATAGCACACCACTAACTAACAACATAAACAGAATAAACAGACTATGTGAACGTAGTAATTAACTATTTAAGCATAAAACAGTACCCATGCGTCTAATTATATTGTCTTTTTAACTTTTTCTTTAGGAATTGTTATTGGCACTCTAAAAATCTCATTCTACACTCCAAACTTTTTATATTTAGAAAGAAAAATACACTTATGAGGAGTGTAGAATGAGATTTTTGGAGTGCAAATAATACTTTCCTTTTCTTTGTGTATTTTTATTTGTTCACTTAAAATATGAAAGTTTTGTTTGTGTATCACTTAGAGAATTTGAAGATGTAATATGATTTTTGGATTATGAAATAATGGGATCTTATTTATTAAACTCACATCACTACAACAATAGTATTTTAGATTTCAAACTCAAGCAACATGCTTTTTATACATGCGAATCAAATTTACCTGAACCACTCCATTACTGGTTTAAATGTGTCATCCTTTGTATTCGATACATTCGTTTCATTTTTAATAGACAATATTGTACATAATTTATGACAAAATCTCACATTGGTAGTTTAATCACTTCATTTGTGAAGTTGAAGAAGTTTGCTTTGAAACGACAATTGTCATTAGATCGATTAAATTAAAGAATTTTAACGAAAAGCTTCCGGTACTGTTCACTTTAACAAAAAATCATATTTTTACACTAAAAAGTCAATCATGGTACTATGATTTTGAGTTTTATCTGCATATTTTTTTTCCTTTATTTTATCATTATCGTTAAAACTCAAAATTTTCAAACTCTTTTAATTAGTTTTCCTATCAAATTAACAATTGAGATAAGACTTTACCCGCTTTTAATTGCAAATAAAATTGCAAGGAAAAAAAGGTATGTTCATGCTAACCTAAAGCCCACAAACTTGGGCTAAAAGCCAAATTACCCCCCCCCCCAAACACTCTCCAACCCATGTTAAAATTTTAGGTTAAATGCCAAATGTTATTTCTAGGCCAAATACCCCTCAGCTTTCCCCCTGGCTAAATGCCAAATGTTTATCGGAATTTAAATTTTTTTAGATTAAAATGTTCATAAAATTAATTTACAATAATCTACATATTTATTTTTATTTAAAAAAAATGATTTAAGAAAAAAATTAGCCTAAGTTTATTCTTTAATAATTTCGGGCTAAAATTTTAGGGCAGAAGAGTTGGAGCAGAAAAGATGTTTCTTGGCTAAAAACCAAATTTTCCGGGCTAAAAAATTTGATTTTTAGCCCAAGGGTTGGAGATGGTCTGAGAGAGTATTTTGAGTTGTTGGCAATCATTTTATATTGTTGGCCTATCTTTAATTTATGGGAACTTTAACGAAAAGCTCATGGTATTGTTCACTTTAACGAAAAACCACATTTTTACACTAAAAAGTCAATCCTGGTACTATTCACTTTACCCTTTATTTTGTCCTTATCATTAAAATTCAAAGTTTTCAAACCATTTTCATTAGTTTTCCTTTAATTTATTTGGGAGGAAAACATAAAAATATTACCAAAGCCTGGTTTTGTCAGCCAACTTAAGTCAATCTATTGGCACGCCAAAAGTGAAGGCACTGATCAACGCTCCTCCTTATAATTTGAGTCTACTCGTTGACCACAACATCAACTCAACTCAATCCTCTGTTTTTAAAAACTTGTTATGCAGTCATTTAGTTTTATGGTTTAGTGATATTTCTTTTTATTTATAAATGAGAGGTTTTTAGGTTTAATTATTGTCAAATGCAAGTTTAAATCATATTATTGCTAGTAACTTACGTACCCAAAAACAACTTATTTACAAACTAATTAAAGCAAAATGGCTTGCAACTAGTGTTTAAAATATCTACAAAATTATGATATATTCGTCGAAATATCTGAAAAATTAAAGATCGATATGAAAGGGGCGAAGTGCAAACTTCATCTTATATCGGCGAGATATATGAAAATAAATGAATATCAATAATATTTTACGGATTCACTACATAAATTTTGTCGAAATCCATTACAGATTCGAATTTTTAATTTTTTTGAGAAATTTTTCTCTAGTTTCGCTAAATCTAAATGAGTTGATTTACCCCTCTCGTTGCAAATTTTCATAATTTCCGTGAAGACAATCCATATTGATATCAATTTATCTATTGATATTTCTATACGCATGTTGATATTTTCATAAATTTGTATGTGGTTATTTCCACTTATATCAGTATTTTAAACACTACTTATAACTCAGTTAGTTAAAAATATTAACCCTTACACTAAAGTCTTGTAGTCGAATCTATTATCCCCTCCCTGTAATTTAATGTAAATTTACCAATCTTTTGTAAAAGCAAACAAAAAGCTAATTAACAATTGATTATGACGATAGAATCATGTCATGCTACTTATGACACCAATCTCGTTGTATTTGTTTGATAATGTTTTGCACTACTGTCGGTGAAATATTTGATCGACTGCTATTGAATAAATTGCAGCTGTCCATCAATTATTGTTAGATCCATTTATAAAATAAAACTCCATGCACCTTTTAGCATCACAATTTTTCCAAGTGGCTTGATTTGTGATTTCAGCATTTTTCTTTCGGCTTTTGAGTGTCATAATTATTATCGTTTCATTAATCAAGTAGCATTAATTAACTGGAATCATTAGTAATAGAAAATGAGAGTTAATTACATTTGCAAGTGCGTGTTGGTTTTGAAAATGTAGTTTTAAAAAGGATAATATTATTCACACAATCATTTTTACTTCTCATATTTTCTTCTCAATTTTCAGTTATCGGGATCGAATGAATTGAAGAAGAACAATGACAAAAAATCAACAAGAGTGTGTAAGATATAAAAATAAGTATGTAAATAGCACTTTCCTTTCAGAAATTGTCACACAAATAGGACTAACTTTGGTTACGTAAAAACAACGTTTAATTTATAGTTAATTAATATCTATTAATAAGAAATAACATTCCAAAAAATCTCAAACTTAAAAAATAAAATTCTAACTCAACAAAATTTGCCTAATCAAATTGAAGTCTAGGCACCTTGCCACGTCAAACTAGCCTCAACCCAAACCTTGGGGAGCATGAGACCCACTTAAAATTTAGAATTATAACCTTTAGGCCTTCGCCATCAGAACTAAAAATATATTAATAGGCTATATCATCGTTTTGAGGAGATAGATTTTGCCTATAGCGCCCAACACATTACATATGCTCTTAAGGATTGCATCATGGTCCCTGAGCGTGGGAGTTTTGATATGTAAACCCAGGTTGTAGAGTGGCCATTTCGAGGCCTACCAAAAGGAAAAGCCCAAGCCAATCACAAAACTGGAAGCCCATATGGAAAGCCCAAAAATGCAACCACAAAGAAAGAGTAAAAAACACAAGAAATAGACACATCTTTGATCCTTTAGGCAGTTGCACAAATGCTGCACTAATATTGTCAACTCACAAACGATGAGCGGTGATTAGCAGCCTAGTAATGTAACATACCAACAACGGATAGTTTTAACACAATAAATAGGATGTGGACACAACGTAACTTACTATCTGAACAGATAACGTTACGCATGCGTCCGATTTTATTCGTTTTAACTCTTTTTGTTCTTTTTTTTATGTCTTCACTAGATATATATTAATTTTGTCATCTATAATCTGTGGCATCCGAAGATGTGATATGACTTTTGGATTTTGATTTATGACACTGAAAAGTGAACTTTTCAGCGCAACCAACTGACAAAAAATGAATATATCAGGATAGTGCTTGCTAATTCTAGCTCGACATTTTTCAGATCCTTGGATGTAAGCTGACTCCATTGCATTTAAGAATTCGGTCCAGCTTTTGAATGCCGAAACAGCTGCCACCTCCCGCTTCACAGTGTCACTTTTCTATGGCTGCTGAACAATTCTACCCAGCAAAGCTTTTATGGTGGCATCTTTGTCTTGCAAAGTACTCTTCTTTTTGGCATCCAACTCCTCCTCTAAAGACAAAAACTTTTAACGACATTGGTTAAGAAGTTTTGCTAACTTGAGATTCTCGTAACGAAGTCTGTCTAGCAGAAGCTGCACGTAGACATTCAACTTTCAGCCTTCCTGCTTGCCTCATTCAAAATGTTGTGCATTTTCCTCTCTCCCTCCAACGCTAAGTAGGCCGTCTGCCGAAGAAAAGTACTAATGGAAAGTTGAAACCTTGGAAGAAAATTAATATGGAAATAAAGATGTAGATTGTTGGTTGTTACTAGTTATGCATACAAACCAAGGTCATGTTATCTCCAAGATTTTCTGAAATCTGGGGAAGACGAGATTCCTGTGTGCAAGCAACAAGCGCAGAAGTAATGCACTTGCAAGTTCTATTTAACATCCTCGTCAGGTGATCATTTCCATCTCCATCTCCAAGGCCTTGTTGTTCAGTTTGCTGATTCTCCGAGCCCACAATTAATTGATCAGACTGTTGCATGAAAGCAGTTGCAATTTCATTGTCAGTTGATGAAGTGGGCTCGTTGAGAAGCATGTCCTTTGCTGAAGCCCAGCTATTTGAAGCAGCTTTGGAAGCTTTAAGAGGATTGTTTAGGGTAGACAGATCATCAACGTTCACGCGAGCTCGTTTCACGCTTAATCTCTTGGTTTCAGGAGTGCTACCAACGCATGCAATACTTTAAAAGCACTGCAATATAAAGCAGAGTAGGTCAGCATCAAGTAGCAAAAAAACCAACAGGAAAAACCTTATTTGAGGCCTCTATGGCAGTGTCTGTTCGATCTTGCTTCCCGTTACCAATTCCCACAGGGCCACAGCTAGTACAAGTGCATTCAATCCAACTGTAGCCTTTAGAGCGAATGAGTATTCCGCTAGTGACACATTTCCTTCCTCAAATGTCTTTAAAACCTGGCAAATGATCAAACGAAGTAAAAGGAGCCATATCCCGATACGAACACGTAAAATGATGAATCTATAAGCATCACATACTTGGGTTTACTTCCCTTTTTTCATTACAAAATTACAATTCTATCTTGCAGTACCTTTCGCCTCTCATATGGTTCTTTTATAAAATACAGATAAGGACGTTTGCTATGATTCACATAAAATAAGCACTACAGGCAATTGTGAAGTTATCAGTTATATTTTCGGTTTTGAGCAGGCCATAATGGATATCTGAAGTTATCAGTCATATTTTCGGTTTTGTCCAGATTTATATTGCTATTTCCATCCTTGAATACACAAATACAACGACATCGCAAAGTGAATTACAGCACAAAATTTTCAGTAAGATTTAATTACCTCAAAAACATATGAGGAAGCAACCCCTTGCCTTCATCCTGTAAACATTCTTTGTACAATTTGACCATAGCAGATTTCTTCACTCGAACGAGGTTGTTCCCAGGCCAAAGGTACATGAACCAAAAAGAAAACTAGCTTCTTGACTGATGTAAAACTTTACTTTCATTGCTTACTAACAATAGTGCGCGCGTCGTCAAATTTTTTTTTCTTCAGTTTTTTCGGCGAGACATTTCGTCAGGCACTTGACTGATCCATACCATTGTGTGGTTAGAGTAAATCCTTGCTCTTTAGTGCTCTTTTAATTGTGAATATTGTTATAGTCAATAAAACAAAGAGTTAAATCAAATACGTGTAGGCCCGGGAGCTCCAATTTATAAGACAATTGGGAGGAAGAAGGATGGACCTTTTATTATTTAAAAAAAAAAAAACTAACTTTAAACTTTTCTAAAAATCGATGTCATATATCTAAACACGCATAGGTTTTTCCCTCGTTCTTCTTCGTGAGTTGTCATAATCAACTTTGATATTTGCCTCCTGTATGGTCTTAGACGAGAATCGAGTGATATATTTGCACCGGAGAGCTATCGATGTTGTTTAGTGTTTTTTGAACTTGTCTTTTTCACAGAGAAAAAAAATGAAGAAGGTATATTTTGAGATAGTTTTGTCAAATTATTTAAAACTAATTTTTTTTAAGACCAAAAAACTGAGGGCGACACGTGCCCTATTGGCCCTTCATCAGATTCGACATGAGTAAAATTGTCTGATCACATAACTGTAAAACTATTTTGTGAATGTCAATTAATTATGCCGAGAATAATTGAGGGAATAGTTGACTTGGCAATCAAGTTAATGAAATCTTTAGGACTCTCGGTGCCTCAAGGAAATAAACATATTGGAGTCCTAATTACATGCAATCAATTATGGACATTTATTAAGTAAATACAAGGAATAATAGTCATGATGAGACTTTAATTGATTATATATGATTTGGGTTGATATCCTTTCCGATAATAGGGAGGAATTGGTTGAAACCCTAGCTATATAACTTAATAGCAGTCCCTGCTTCTATACCAACTGAAACTCACGAAAACTACAAGCCTATTTCGATAGTAAAGTTCATTGAGAGGTACTGGAAGTAGAAGACTACTTCTACTTTGTTCGCAAGGATCAATGGGTTCATCTTCATAACCATGTATTCCATATTTTACAGATAAGTCTATTATAATTAGTAAATCTCTATTTTATGTTGATTTGATTTATTTGTGATCCTAATGTCATGTTGTTGTGATTTCAGAATATGTCTTACATGTGGTATCAGAGCCACACAACAAACTTAGGGTCCAATTCAAATTGCGTACTAGCTTTAAAAGCTGGTATGAGGAATAATAAGATACATTGGAATAGAGTAGTAGGGTACATGACGTTCATCATATCACTTCTGTGCAAATGGAGTATTCTCTCTGGACTTAGGAAATTGAAAATGCGATAATCTCATTTTGCAGGTGTTCGGGCAAAGATTTCTCTGGAGAAGGGTCCTCGAACCTTAGCACAGCTCCCAAGGGATTGACACATTGGATGTGTAGTTGGGCTCTTGCTTGTTGATGTGCTACAAGAAGAGGACAAAGTTAGTTATGAAAGGTGCCTTTGTGGGGCCTTAAGTATAGGCATTGAGGCTCACAATCAAACCTAATTGAGTGCTAGGCGTGCCACTGCTATCTCAGTATAACAGATGTAGACTAAGAGTGTGTTTAGTCGATTACTTCCGCCCCAAGTTACTCAGACTTTTTGTTATCAAAGGATTGTCGTGGATGGGTTAAGTCCACATTAAGTTCTTTTCCTTGCCTTGTAAACAAGGACTTTTAGTTCATAGTCTTGTATGTTTGAATGAAATAAGTCCAGATCCCCTTAAGTCATTTGTTTGGTCGTAGATTGCTTTTAATGAAGACATATTCATTAAACTAACCAGATCCAGATGCAAATAAGACTCCTAAAGTAGGAAAATAGGTGGATATGACTTGAATACATACTGGAGAATTCATTAAGTAATAGATCTACAAATTTAGAAGACAATCAAAGAGCTTGGGGTAAGATTTCACCTTGTCTGTCAAGGTTGAACCTCATGTAGTTACTTCTCCTTGAATTAACAGGGGTTTATATGCTAAAAAGGGATGGATGGTAAACAAGTTTACACAAGGGAATCGATACTACGCCACTAAGGGAGATAGTAGAGCTTTTAAACTAGAGAAATATAGGCTTTCTACGGAAATCTAGACAAGAGATAACTTATCGCTAAAAATGATTGAATGGGTTGATTTCAGCTTTTGGATGCAAATCTGGCTTGAAAGCAGAATTTGTATGTTTGTTTGTTTGATTGGTTGAGTGTCTTTGTTTCTGGGGCCTCTTCCTATTTTTATAGGCAGATTAGCCCAATTGCTGCAACCTTGTTCTTGCCCAAAAGCACTTGAAGGGTAGTGAGTCATCAACTTTTTACTTTGAATGCCACTAGAAAGTGTTCTTTGGTTGGTAGTAGGTTAGCCTCCATCACCATCACTTGTCACTTCAATAGTAAGCATGTGGTTTGTATTTGGCTGAGAAGGCTTCTGGGCTTGGTGTTGGGCTTCAGGCAATCCCCTTTAATTTGGCACCTTTGGGCTTTCCTTCAATTAAGTCTAATGTTCAAATATTAACCCAAACAATGCCCCCTTTAATCGTTGTTGAGTTGGCAACCCGAGACGCTAATAATGATTAAATAGCAGCCACATGTCTTTACTCGGGACTTATGTTATTCAAAACAGTTGTTGTGAACTAAACCTTTGCACTAACCCACGAATTCCATCATTAATTAATTGCTCACTATATAATTTTCACTTAAACTCCTCGGTAAAATACCTTAGTCATTTCGAGCCTTCAAATTTCCTGAACTTCCTAGAATTCTCATAGCCTTCAGACTTTCCAAAAATCTTTCTCGTTCTTTAATTCTTGCCTTTTAATTCCGATTTCCTTCTCATATTCTCCTCAAAATCATCTAATGGCACCCAAAGTTTCTCAAACTCAATCTCCCTGCAAGACTGGTGAGGGAATTTCCACCATGCGCTGCTTATTCATTGGCCTGCATTGCCCTCGGGCAGGCCTACATACTGAACTCTTATTTGAGGAGGGAGGAATGCACTCCTTGGGGCCTGCATGGACTTCTCAGGTCCCAATTGCAGTTGAGACCAACATGCCCAAGAAGAAATGGTTTACCCAGAACCCATTTTTGGCTAAGTCGGGCATTTTTCCTCTAAATGGTCAAACCACTGCCATGGCTTCCCTTATAGCTTCTGCTTTCTTGATCACTTCATCATCATCAGTGTATGCTTCGGGATCAACTATCATGACCTTGTCAGTTTTAGGATCAATGTCAAAGACTTTGGTAGCACTACTATCAACCTAAGCCTTATTTTTCTCAAGTGTCGAATGTCGGGTTTATACATGAAAGTGACAGTAGCCGTCAGTGACCACTTAGCATGATCTTTGCCAATCAGCTTCACCAGAAGATCGAAGAGGTCAAGAAAGTAAATGTTGAAGTTATGAGATGCTGAAACACAATTGGCTAATAGTAACATTGCTTTAGAGGAGCTAGGCAGAATATTCTCTATCATGCAGACATATCATTCTAGAATAGCTGCCCTCACTAAGGATGTAAAACTATTGGACTGATTCTCATGTAACTTCAACATTTAATGAAATGAAAATGAATTATTTAATCCACTTTAGCTTGCACTTCCTTCTTGAAACTCAACTATGATGAGCATATAAGCTGACTTTTGGATCTCTTACAATGTCTAAACTTCTTCAATGTAACAATCCCTAACATCCCACAAGGTTGGGTGATATTTCTTAAAACATTTAGCATTAATTGGATGATTCTGTAAACTTCCTTCCACATCTGCCAAGTAATATCCTTCTTTGTCCAGCACTTGGTTGATAACGAAATGACTTTCCCAATTCGGATTCCACTTCCTAAAGCTTCTGATTTGAGCTCCTAAAGGCAGAATTTTTTTACATACTAACTCTTATTCTTTGAAGGCGTTTACTTTACCTTCTTGTTGTATGCTCGGGCAACAACTTTCTTTCCTTCTTGAATCTTATTGAAAGATTCAATTCATGTTACGTCCAAATCCTTGACTTCTTGACATATAGCCTGAATGTATTCCTCATTGTGTAGCATGAATTGGTTCTGAATTCTAACAGAACTCACATTTATCTTTATGGGGAGCACAACGTCTTGCCCGAAGGTTAGAGCATAAAGAGTAGTTTCAGTTGCTGTCCTCTTGAAAGTTCTGTGAGCTCACAAAGTCTCTCATAATTTCTCATGCCATTTTTCTGGACTCTCGGCCACCATTCTTTTAATAATGTTCACCTAGATCTTATTACTGGCATCTGCTTGACCATTTGATTGATGATAGTAAAGACTAGACTGAATCATCTTTATCTTGAACTTACTTTCAAACTCCTCTACTTCCCTTGAAATAAAAGATGGCTCGCAGTCCGTGACAATTGTCTCGGGCACCCCAAATCTGTGTAAGATCTGGGTTTCAATGAACTTTTTGACTGCAGCTAAAGTAATGGTTTTCATAGCTAAATCTTATACCCACTTAGTGAAGTAATTTGTTGCAACGATTATGAATGTATGTCCTCTGCTAGAAGCTGGGTAAATCTGCCCAATGAAGTCCATTGCCCATCTTTTGAAGGGCCAAGGCTTGACCACGGGGTTCAAGGGTACTGAGGGCAGATGTTGGAGAGGTTCATGCTTTTGACATTCTTCACACCCTCGGGCATAAGCTTTGCAACTTTTCTCCATCTCGAGCCAGAAATAGCCATATCTTCTAAGCAACCATCTCATCTTAGTTCCAGCTTGATGTGCCCCACATATTCCTTCATGTGCTTCGGCCATTACCCTTATTGATTCTTTCTAGCCTACGCATTTCAGCAGCAGTCCATCTAGAGTCTTTCTTAGTAGATTTTCCTCCCACAAAACATACTTAGTTGCTTGTCTTCTATTTTCCTTACTTGTGGGGAAAGATGGATCTTTCAAATACTGAACAATAAGTGTCTTCCAATCTTCTATCTCCATTTCTTCAGTCATTACATCTAGGCTGAATCCTATTTCAAAGATAGACGAGAGATTTCTTTTCTGAACTTCTATATCCCCTTCAAACTTCCTTTCTTGGATATGTGCTCCAGAAGCCAATTGTGCCATCTCATTGGCAATTGCATTTGACTCTCTGGTGATATAGCTGACTGATAGTGCCCTAATAAATTAATAATTGAGTGGCCGCTAAGTAATAACCAGCCATGGTGATGTGTTTGCACTTGTACTCTCCATTTAGCTGATTGATCACTAACTCTGAATCACCAAACACCTCGACTTCAGTTGCCCCTAACTCTATTAGGATTTCCAGGCCAATTATCAATACTTCATACTCTGCCTGATTGTTGGTAGTCTTTTGATAATTTAGGAGGAATGAATAACAATGGTGAGTACCTTTTGGGATCAATGATGACAATCCCTGCTCCAGCAGTATTTTGAGTGCAAGAACCATCAAAATATAGTCTCCAATGAGTGATCCAGAGGCTAGTTATTCTTTTTGTCTCTTGTTGGATCTATTATTCTTTGAATGAGAAAACTTTGATTGATGAGATCCACACACTAGCTACCTCCAGAGTTCCTAGGATGTTGATAATCTCCTCTTGAGACTCCTGGTGCTCAGCCAAGAAGTTGGCAATTGCTTGTCCCTTGATCGCTCTTTGAGGCACATATTGAAAGCTGAACTCTGATAATGCTAGAATCCACTTTCCAATTCTCCCTGTTGGCATTGGTTTTGACAACATGTACTTGGTCACATCAGTCTTGGCGATGATGTGGATGTGGCAAGGCAGCATGTAATGCCTTAGCTTGCAAACAGTGAAGTATAGAGCCAAACACAACCTTTCTACTGGCGTGTATCTTGTTTCTACCTCAGTAAGGATTCTACTGAGGTAGTATATTGCTTGTTCCTTCCCACCTTCATTGTTTTGGGCCAGCAAGTTTCCCATTGACATTTTAGAGGCAGAAATATAAAGTTTTAAAGGCTTCACTCTCTGAGGTGGCATAAGCACTGGTAGAGAGGCCAAGTAAGCCTTTATTCTATCAAAAACCTCTTAATGTGGTGGTCCCCACTCAAACTTTTCTTTGTCTTTCAATCTTAGCAGCAGCTTTTGCAGTTATACTTTGTTGGTAGGAAGAGGTGATTCCATTATTGCCCGAGCTTTGTTCTTGTCAACCTCTACACCCATTTGATGAACAAGGAATCCCAAAAAGTTGTCTGACCTTACCCCAAAAACACTTTTCTTTGGATTTATTTTCAATTTATGGATCTTTATTCTTGTTAAGGCTTGTCTGAGGTCTACTACGTGCTGTTCTTCAGTTTTAGACCTCACCACGATGTCATTAATGTATACTTTTATGCTATGGCCGATCAAGTCATGAAAAATGGCATTCATTGCTCTTTGATAGGTTGCTTAATCATTTTTTAGCCCGAATGACATCACCAAGTATTCATATGCTCCAACATGACATGGGCATCTAAAAGTTGCTTTGTGTATGTCGTTTTTAGTCATTTTTATCTGATTATAACTGGCATTCCCATCCATGAAAGATAGGACTTTGTGTTTGGCAACTGCATCTATGGATAAGTCAGTCATGGGCATGGGATATTCATCCTTAGGCGTGGCTTCATTAATGTTTCTATAGTCAACACAATATCGAATTGCATTAGTTATAACTTTTAATATAGGTACAATGTTGGCCAACCACTCGACATATTTGGCAGGTCTAATAAATCCAGCCTTTACCAGCCTCTCAATTTCTTCTTTGACTTTCCCCTCGATCTCATTTGACATCCTTCGTGGTGTTTGCTTCACATGTTTATATCCCTCCTTAATAGGCATTATGTGTTCTACTAAGGTTGAATCTAAACCTGGCATCTCGGTGTAATGCCAAGCAAAACAATTTTTAAATTCATGTAGAAGGCTGACTACCTTTATCTGATCGTCAGCTTCCAACATGCCACTAATTTGTATAGGTCTTAGATCTTCTTTAGTCCCCAAATCAATGGTTTCTAAGGGGTCTTGTACTTCTGGTGGTGGCTTGTCAGGTTCTGCACATAAAAATTTGACTAACTCTGGATTCTCGGGCAAGTCTTCTGGCCCATCTAGATCATATATACATTTAACCATTTGGATAGCTGCTTCCAACTCTTTTCCAAAAAACTCTTTTTCACTTTTGTTCTGGTTGCTTGAAGCTTCTTCCACTCGCTCATCGGCCAAACTCTCACTTTCTTGCTTCTTCTCTCTTCTATACACCAATAGTCTTTTGATTAAGGACCTAACTGCAACTACTTGGTCATTCCTTCTTTATTCTGACATTACTGGTGTTGAGGAGTTGGGACAATATGGGGTCTATCCCATTCTTCCCTTGTGAGGAACAATCCTTGCTCCAAAAGCTTTTGGGCCGTCACCTTAGTCAGGCGGCTGTTCTCATCAACTTCTAAGCACTAGAGAATCACAATACTAGGATTATAAAAGCTGGCTTCGGCCACATTAGCAATGGGGAGGAATGGTTGTGACTCGGCCTCCACCATCTCCCAAAATCCTGGTTCCATGGCTCATTCCTCATGGTAAACTGCTACTTGTTGATGTAGGGTGGAAGGCATAGAGAAACTCTGATGAATCCAATCTTGGCCTAGTAAAGCTTCATAGGTGGAAGTACTATCCACCACGAAGAAGGCTAACATGATTTGCTTGGAGCCCAGGTTAACTTCCAGGGGCAATATCCCATGAGTTCTAATGATGGCTAAAAAAAAACTGGAAACTGTTAGATCCGTGGGGATGAGATCCTCCTCACTTTTACACATCTTTTTCATCTGCTTATATGGCAACACATTAACCGCAGCTCATCCATCAATCAAAACCCTCTTGAAAGGTATTCCATCCAGATGAGCAGTTACATAAATGGGCTTGAGATGGTTGGCTAGGGTCAAACTCGGGTGACTGAAGACCATTCTGTCTGAGTATACCCACTCGGGCTTTTTCTTTGTGGGCTTGGGCAAGCCTGTTCTGCCCAACTTCTCTTTTACCGATTCTTTAACACTAAAATGTGCCATTATAGGTTAAGTTGCCAAGTAATCATCCTTCATTGTGGCAGGTTGATCAAGCTCGGCGCAAAACATGGTAGATAAAACATATGTCATGTTTATGTGGAAGTTGCTAGGTTCAGGTAAGTCTTCCTTCTTGCCCCCAATGTGGCTCATGAATTCATCTAACCAGGCATGTGCCTCTATTGGCAACATATGCTCGGGTAGCGCTTCTTCTTGAGTTATGCCAAAGTTTGGCATTTGTCCTAGAACTTCACAAAGAGTATCAACCAACAATGGTGTGGACAACCCCTTCTCAGGTGAAATAGTTCCAAAGCATATTGGTTCTGGGCTCCATCTTAGGGTTGGCTTCATCACCATGTCCTTTTGAGCTCTCCTCAAGATTTTGTACTTCCCAGGATGAGGGTTTTGTGGCACATAATCTCCTTCATCTTTTGTTTTGCTATTAGCCTTTTCTACCTCCTTTTTGGTTCTCCAATGAAGTTGATTTCTTCCCCCATGAGGCATTTTCTCACACTTCATATTTTCAGAAGTTTCTGATGCATTATGGACTTTTAATGAGTTCATGTGGGCTTTGTGCTACCTCTGAACTCTCATGATCATAAAGGCTCCCATTTCTTTGACGGGTCTCCCATCCTTTCCAACCACGTACCATTTCTGCCCGAGTCGGATAGGATTTTTCTTCATGATTGGGTTCACTATCCTCTCTTTTATTCTGACATCTCTACCGACATAGCTTGGCTGGGGTGGCCTCACCTCCACTTATTTTGGTATTTTGGCTTCTCTGTCTTCCCCTTCTTCAGAGGCTTCATAATTTATGAATACCTCTGATAAACCCTTTGGTTAAGAATCTCCTCCCAACCTTTGGAAAACATCTCTGAAGGTCTCTTTCTCAACTGCTCGCATGATACTTCTACGGGCTTCTTGTTCTTCTTTCTCATTTCTCCTGATCAACTCTTGATTAATAATAGTTCCTGATGCTGACGCTTCTAACTCACATTCACACTGGCACTTGCTACACAACATTAACCCTTTAATTATGGCTGCTTTGGGTCTCTCGGGCAACTTGATAGTTCCTTTAGTAGGCCTATCATTTTGTCGCCTTTCAACCTTTACTTCCCATGTGGCTTTTCATATTCCTTTCTCAACCCAAGTCAAGTTGATCATGTTAATTAGGGCCTCTGGGAAATGATCTGTGTCAATCATTATATTGTCCTAGGGGTTTCTCCAATAGCAAATTTCCCTTGATTATGAGGTCTTGTATCTAATCCCTAAATTGGACACAGTTAGTTATAGAGTGATTAAAAGTGTAGTGTAGCTTGCAATACTTATTCTCTCTCAATTCCTCAGGCTTAGGTAGTTTTTAGTGCTGTCGGGCACAATAACTCTTGCCCGTACCAACTCTTCATAGATTTTCGAAGCCTTGGTTAAATCAAAAGAATAACTCTAGTATTTAGGGGCTTCATAAGGACAAATCCACCATCATTCATCACCACTTTTTGATCCTTGACTGGTTGGACTAAACCCTTCATTATTAAAGGTTTAAAGCGGGTAGTCATCTCTGTCGCACACATGTCTACCCCTTATCTTCCATGGTCATTACTTTCTTCTGGCTCTGCCTCTTCAAACTCTACGTGGTGAATTGCAGCTTTACTTTTGTAGAAATAAGGCATCTTCAATGAGTGTTTCGCTTGTTGTTCTTCAAGCAACAACTTCTCATACTTTGTGGTAGTAATCACCAACTCTTGCAACTCATTGAACTGTACATTATAAAACTTCTTCCTCAAAGGCAACCTCAAAGCCTTCTGAGCAATGGATATGAGTTGGGCATGATTGATAAGGAATTGGCACCTCATTCTTGTCCTTCTGAACCTCATCATGAAGTCTTCTATAGACTCATGTTTGTATTGCTTCACCTCCATTAAATCATTGATAGACATATCGGGCTCCATCCTATAGAACTGCTCATGGAAAACCATCTCCATTTGCCCCCATTTAGGAATAAAATTTGGGGGGGGGGGGAAGGGCAGCAGAGAATACTATTGAGATGCTAGGCTAACCAACGAGTTTCCAAACAATCTTAACTTATAATTAGGATTATCTTCAAATGCCATGCAATGATTAGAGAACTTGAATATGTGATCTCTAGAGGATACACTACCATTCTCCCCACTAAAAGTTGGAAATGCGAGCATCTTGAAGTTGAGTGGAAAACGATTCTGCTCATCAATATGCTCCGGGTATGGCTTTTGGTAGGTGACTTTGAACAGCGGGTGAGCTTGGGGTTGAGCATTTTGGGCTATTATCCTTCTTAACTCGGCCAATTCATCTCTCAGTTGCTGGTTAGCTGTATTGTTAGAAGGGGTATAAGGAAGTTCCCACTTCGGGCTACGATCATTGCCCGAGAAAGTCTCTTTTCTTGGTTTGGGTTTCCTCCACTTGGCATCCCCTCCCTTACTGGCCAATGGTAGAGGCCTATAAGGAGGAGGCTTGTTTGCATTGGTAGGCTCGCATTTTCCGCTGGATTCTCTGAATAACTGGGGCATCCCATACTTCTTTCTTTCTTGCCCGCATTGCCCCCTACTATCTAGTGAAAATAATAGGGGATCGGGCAACTCCGCTTGTAAGATCTCCTCCAACACTAGCTGACTGGCTCCAGATCCTTCTTTGTTTTTTCCTTTATCCCTCTTTTCCTCAAGCAAAAGAAATAAGGGGATAACTGGTTCTTTTTCAAGACTAACCTCTCTCATCACTTCCCTAGCATAACCATTCTTTGGAGTAAAGTACTCCAGATTTAATCTTCTTTGTAGACTCCTTGTTAAGGAACATAGTCTGCTTACTTCTCCTCTGGTTTCCAGAGTGATCTTCTCCATACTTTTCAACAGTTGTACCATGGTGGCTTGCAAATCTTCATTGGTTACCTTCCATCCTGACTTCTCAGATGATGTCGGGCTTTCTAGAATAGGAAAATCCTCTGGATGATTTGTCATGCTTGATCTTGGTAGACATTGGGGTGGCCCGTATTCTGTGTTCCACCTGAAGGTTTTCTCATTCCTTCTTCTTCTTAGCATACAAGACTTTGAATGTCCCACTGAGAATGCCAAAACTATGTTCGTGAGAAGATTTCTCTGGAGAAGGGTCCTTGGACCTCAGCACAGCTTTCCAAGGGATTGGCACTTTGGATATATAGTCGGGCTTTTGCTTGTTGATGTGCTACAAGAAGAAGACAAAGTTAGTTCTGAAATGTGCCTTTGTGGGGCCTTAGGTATAGGCCTTGAGGCTCTCAATCAAAACTAACTGAGTGCTAGACGTGTCACTGCTATCTCAGTATATCATTTGAATTTTATGCAGGATGATAAAAGAGAGAGGAATTGCATTCATAAGAGCTTTGCCCTTATCCTCCCATTAGTCACGTGACTATATAATAAAATGAGAAGGAAAACCCTATTCTTTCCAGCGCAACTAATACAAATATTAGTCATGCCTTTCTCTCCCAAAGACCAGGAAAGAAGCCAACGACATACTGCAGTGTGTAAACTGAAGAGGCATAAGACCGAGAATACGTTGGTGCTAAGCTTTCGTCGGTTACAGCAAAGGAAAAGAAAGAGGAACGGCTGGAGTGCTTGGAATTAATTCATCAATAGTGGGGCTGATCATTATTGATCATTAAAGAAAGGAAATAAAGGGGAGAAGCAAGCATATAAAAATAAGATGAAGAGGGAACAATGTTGCGGCAGGTAGAGATCAAGGGGAAGAAGGCAGCGGCAAGCAAAAGATTTTAAGCTTTTCTAAACTTATTTTTCTTTTAATTTTATGAATTCAATAATATTTCCGATTATGTTCTGGAACTAATTTCTTTTCGCTAAGGCTACGATGTAGCCTAACTATGAATTCTTAATTTCTCAATTTAATTATTTATGAATTTTCATTCAAGTTGAGTATCATTTTGCTGTGCTTATGAGCTTGATTTTAATCTTGGTGATTGGCCACCACTTTGGTTTTAGTTGAGTGTATTTGATGCGAGTTAACACATATGCCATGTTATTAATTCGGTTTTAGCGTCTTGCAAATGGTAGCATGAATTCCTTGATGTAGATGTCATACACTAGGTTTCATGCGGTCTCTTAAGTAGTTCTCAAATCGTTAATGAACTCGTGTGTGTTTAGTAATCTAGATGGCATAGATTGTTAGCACATATGAGTATACATAGTAATCTAGATGCCATGTATACTATATGAATTAGAGGAACTAAACCGTCAATTTGGATGATTACTCATTCATAATTAACTATAGGAATTGAGTGGATTGGTTACGGTGAATCGGATGCTCTAGTGTCTTTCGCAATTGATTTATAATTTGATTTCTTTGTTGTTCTTGTCATTTATTTAAGCTCATTTGATTTTTGTTTACGTTTACAATTTCAAAGTTCTTTCTCAAATCATCAATTTTTCCATTTCAATTCAAGTGCAATACAAATTAAGTTAGATAATTAGATTATTTCAATCTTAGTTGGAACGATCTTGTGCTTGCCTACTATACTACTTAACGATTCGTACACTTGCGAGCATTAAAATTTGGACTTAATTGAGTTAATTTTGGTTAATCTAATTTTGGAAACAACTAACTAGATCCAGATGCAAATAAGACTCTTTAAGTCGGAAAACAGATAGATATGACTTGAATACATATGGGAAAATGCATTAAGTTGTAGATCTACAAATTTAGAAAACAAACAAAGAGCTTCGGCCAGGATTTCACCTTGTCTGTCAAGGTTTAACCTCTTGCAGTTACTTCTGTTTGAATTAACATGGGTTTATATGCTAAAAAAGGATGGATGGTGTTGATGCATAAAACCGGAGGGGTTTTGGAATAACGTAAATCCAACTGTGAATTTGCAAGAAAGTAAAGAACACAAGATGTATCGTGGTTCACCCCGATGTTTGGGCTACGTCCACACTGATGTTGATTGTATTTCTCTGTAACTGTATGTATGGATTACAAGTGTGAGGGGGAGTCCCCCAGAAAACGAGAGAGTTTGAGAGAGCTTTGCCCTGAATATCAGAGCCTCTGTTTGGGGATATGAGGCCTTTTATTGTGAGGGTGAGAAGTCCCTTTTATAGACTAAGGGCTCCTCCCATTTTACATATATCATAGGCTCAATGTCTGGAAGCCCAAGTAACGAGGCCCAATATAATATGGTACTAACAGTAGTCCCCCAAGTCTTCAGTCAAAAGATTCTTTTGGATGGAGACTTGAAATTCAGCCCATGTGTGGGCCGAAGTAACTAGATGTCGTCTAGAACTGATACTCGATATGAGGTAGTGCTCAATGTGAAATGATGCTTAACTAGAAATAACACATGTTGTGAGGCTGCTCAGTTTGTGGCTTATGTTGCCTTGGTTGGCTCGGTTTGTGGCGTTGAAGGTGAGAGAGTCTCTTTTATAGAATAAGGGCTCGCTCATCAATACATAAATGATGGGCTAGAGTTGATGCTCGAGGCGAGGCAGTTGCTCAGTAGGCGGCGATGCTCTCTAATGATGGTAATGGAGTCCCTTTTATAGAATAAGGGCTCACTCCTCTATATATAAGTGATGGGCTAGAGTTGATGCTCTCTAATGAAGGTGAGGGAGTCCCTTTTATAAAATAAGGGTTCGCTCCTCAATACATGAATAATGGGTGCCCTCTAATGAAAGTGAGGGAGTCCCTTTTATAGAATAAGGGTTCGCTCCTCAGTATATAAATAACGGGCTATGTCCCCCAAGTATTTTTCATGAGGCCCAGTTGCGGAAACCCATTATATGGTACATCCCCCAAGTCTTCAGTCAATAGAGTATGTTGGCTGGAGACTTCAAATTTAATTCATGTATGGGCCGAAGTGGCGGTTGTTCGGAGGCGGTCTTTGTAGACCATGCACTGAAGCTTTGTAGGTGAAGCTTTGAAAGTGAAGCTTTGAAGCTGGAGCTTTTGTAAATGAAGCTTTCGAAGCTAGAACTCTGTAAATGAAGCTTTCGAAGCTGATTGACATGAGTGATGCTTATGAATGTTTATGTTGATTGACATGAGTGATGCTCATGGATGTTGACATGAGTGATACTCATGAATGTTGTGAAGAAGGATGCTCATGAATGTTTATGTATGATTAACATGAGTGATGCTCATGAATGTTTATGTATGATTGACATGAATGATGCTCATGAAAGTTTGGTGATAATAGCGGCATGTTGCCGAATATTTTTGGAGTACTGGACGTACTTTTGATCACCTGGTTGGTGATACTAGCGGCAGGCTGCCGAATAATTTTGGAGTACTGGACGTACTTTTGATCGCCTAGTTGGTGATAATAGAGGGTGAAACTTAAGTAGAGGGATGGAGGTTGGAGTTTGAAGCCATAGGGCCTGGCTCTTTTGGGTATATGGGCCTTCGCCCTCCACATAACATTCCAGCCCACTATTTTGGGCTTGCTGACATTTTGGCCTTTTTTTTGTGTGCATGTTGCCTTCTTTACACATCAGTATAACTATACAATAATTGCTCCAGTTTGCAGAAAACAACTTAATAAAATATTCATCAATGACAATGGGTATGGGCTGTAAAGATAAGAGTCTTATCTTTGTGGTTGTTTTCCATAAGTGTGAATGGATGATTGAGTGTGGCAGAGGAGAGACATGGGCATGGTGGGAATGATGCTCAATGTCTTATCTTTGAAGATTTGCATGCCTGCTTTACAGCAAACACATCCATAGCTTTTCCATACCGTCCACCTTCAACTCATGCAGCAAATTAGTCTCTTTAAATACACCCACTTGCTCCTTTTCCTGTAGCTTTTTCAAAATATTTAGAGCATGCTCATTTGCAAATTTGCATGCCTGCTTTACAGCAAACACATCCTGCTTTACAGCAAACACATCCATAGCTTTTCCATGTGGGTGGTCGACAAAAGGAATAATAATAGACTTATTATTAAGAAAGCTTATCTTCTTCCCAGTAACGTCGGTGAGGTTTGTTCTAAAGACGAGACTGCTGAACTTTTAACTGGGGGCATCTCTGCTGTCGGTTTGGTCTTCTTGTTCCAGTCCACAACCTTTTTAGTTCTGGATCTGTAAAGGAAAAAAGACTTTGGGGAATCTGTGAAAGAAAAGAGAGAGCTTTTCTGGATTTGTAAATGACGATGCAGAGGTCAGATCTGACAGTGAAGGCGTAGTCGACGTTGGCGATGTGTGGGAGGAAGGTGGCTTCGAGTTGGATGCCCATTACATGGCTCCTGGACCTGGGAATCCCAATAATCTCCATGGTTTTTTTTCACCCAAAAGGCCCATGAAATCCCAAGAATGTGTGGTGTGCAACTTTCTTTTCGAATTGGGGAAAACTGAAACAACTCCCGGCATCTTGGAAATTTGGAAAGCTTGGAGGTCAGTTAACTTGGCCGCAAAGCCTCTAAAGCCATGTCTGTAACTGTAGAGGTGAGATGCCCGAGCTTCCTCCATGCTTCCAGTATGCACAAAAGCAAGCATTTCATGGTTTTGTGTCAAAATTTCATCTGGGTCCTCACCATTTTTGCTTCCCATATAAACTACATACACCAACATACGACTAAGACAGAGGGTTGAGGCGTTGTACAGAGATCTGAACCAGAAGTGGCCGACTCATGCCCGACCCATCACAGTTGCTACAAAACGTACGACCCGAGCCGGCACAGCTTTGGCACCCGACATCACCATCAGACTAGCGTGAGCAGAAACAGGTGACCCAACCCGTTCAGTTGCACCTGGGACAGTGCGGGAAGATGCCGGCCATGGACTTTTGGTCCATGATCTATTTGACGAAGACCGCGCCCGCCAAGACGTCGAGACCGATGGCGAGCTAAGTCAGCACGATCGGACCTCCCATTTGTTTGGTGATGCGTCGGATAATGAAGAAGGAAAGAGTAGAAAGGGAGGAAAAAAAAGCGAAAGGTGTAGAGAGATTACAAGAACAAAGAATGAGGGAAGAGCACATGTGTTGGGATCAAATCAGTTGTGATTTTATCAGCTTCGCCGATCAACGAGACAGAGCGAAGAACTCGATTCGGTAATTGCAATTTGGATGTTGCTTTGTCTCTGTCGTTTTCTTTTTCTTCAAAATAGAGAGATGGGCTTTTATGGGTATTTAGAGAGAGAATCTTAGGATTTTTAGAGAGAGGGGGTGGTGTTCTTGGTTTTTTATGATTTTGCAGATTCACGGTGGAAGTGAAAAAATGAGAGAGAACCGACACAACTTTTCATATCGTTCCCACAGACAGTGCCACATGTTAATGCACAAAATCGGAGGGGTCTTGGAACAACGTAAATCCGACCGTGAATTTGCAAGAAAGTAAAGAACACAAGATGTATCGTGGTTCATCCCAATGTTTGGGCTACGTCCACACTGATGTTGATTGTATTTCTCTGTAACTGTATGTATGGATTACAAGTGTGAGGGGGAGTCCCCCAGAGAAAGAGAGAGTTTGAGAGAGCTTTACTCTAAATATCAGAGCCTCTATTTGGGGATGTGAGGCCTTTTATTGTGAGGGTGAGGAGTCTCTTTTATAGACTAAGGGCTCCTCCCTTTTTACATATATCATAGGCTCAATGTCTGGAAGCCCAAGTAATGAGGCCCAATATAATATGGTACTAATAGATGGTGAACAAGTTTACACAAGGGAATCGACACTACGCCACTAAGGGAGATATCAGAGCTTTTAAACTAGAGAAAGATAGGCATTCTAAGGAAATCTAGACAAGAGATAGCTTGTTGCTAAAAGTGACTAAATCTGGGTTGATTTCAGCTTTTGGATGCAAATATGGCTTGAGAGCTTTGTATGTTTGTTTGTTTGATTGGTTGAGTGTCCTTGTCTCTAGGGCCTCTTCCTCCTTTTATAGGCAAATTAGCTCGACTGCTGCAACCTTGTTCTTACTCGAAAGCACTTGGAGGGTAGTGAGTCATCAACTTTTTACTTGGAATGCCACTAGAAAGTGTTCTTTGCCTGATAATAGGTTAGTCTTCATCACTTGTCACTTCAATAGTAAGCACGTGATTTGTATTTGGCTAAGAAGGCTTATGGGCTTGGTGATGGGCTTCGGGCAAGTCCCCTTTAATTTGGCACCCTTGGGCTTTCTTTCATTTAAGCCAAATGTTCAAATATTAACCCAAACAGCAGGTTCTTATTTTCTCCTTTGAATTCTACTTAGTCAAATTTGTAGAACTAGATTTTGGTTTTACAAGTCCATAATTTGTAGAACTACATTTATTTGCACCTAAATGATTTGATTTAATTATTTTTTATTTTTATATATGATTAATATCAAGATTGGCTTGAGTGTATTGTTGTTGTTGCTCGACATTGTTTAGGGTTTCCTTGATTTGGAATTCTATTTAATTAATAATAATAAAGGGGGCTGTTTTGTTACACAAATATAATTAATAATAATAATTTCATTATGTTGCATGGGTTTTTGCCCTCTCGGCATTTTTCGGTCATTCGCCGTCATGAGTAAAGTTGGATTTGGTTTATAATTGTTTCGAATATGAATTCTTATACAGTTTAATATGAAATTTTGTTATGAGTTCGTGAGGTTTGTCTTCTTGCTTCCGCTCATGTTTTCCATGTATAGATGGGTCCTTATATATGGTGTTTTCTTATGAGTTCTTGTGATTTCATGCTTCCACTCACTCTTAATCTTAATATGAATAATTCTAATGATATTTTATTGAATGAAAGAATTGCATTAGGCATGTTGCAATTTTTTCTGATTATATAAGCATATGCTCATGATTAAGAAAATTATATGAAAGGACCTTTTATAATTGAGGGAAAATAAAAGAGCTGCAAGTTTTGGTTTTATTTTCTCATGGTTTATATTTAGTTTTGAATACAATATAATATTTGCAATTTTACACTTGCTTTATAAAAAAATGAGATGCATTTGTAAACATCATGACACTAATGTCTTATGCATGCTCTCTCTTGTCATGTTTTATGGGTCTTCAAATGTCAATTCCACGATAAAGGTTTTGGGATCTTTCGACTACTTTTATTTTCATTTTATTCCATTTCAATCCATAATTTTGAGTAATAGATTAAAAGGATAGTAATGTGACCCGTGTATTGAAAATTGATATGGTTAATAAATTTTAATATTTGATTATGTAGACTTTAAGTGAAGTTGTCTAAATGACTAAATCCTTTTCTTTATGGTGAAAAAGGGATGACTTGCTTGTTGTAATCGCCAAAAGAATGAAATTTTTTTTGTTACCTATTTGCATTTTGTATAGCAAATATATAGTGAATGGTCATTGTTTAGCCAAATTCTCATCAATGCCTATTTATCTCATTTTATTATGATCTGATTAGAAGGTTTTGTCAATTTCACTCACCACTCCAGAACAATAATTTGATAAATTTTCCGAACTCCAATTTTGATGAAATTATGTCATGTTATATTCTGCACATGGAAAAAATTTCACATCTTTTGGACAAGAAATGGATTTATGGTAAAATTTTAAGTGTTACATATTGTTGCTGGAATTCTGCACCATAGTCTATTTGTGACAGTATTTTGATATATCTATGTAACTCATAAATTCATGAACTTTTAGTATGATATACATTGAGATGTTTATTTCAGGTTTGGAAATTTTCACGCGCATTGGTTTGAAAATGACTTATTGGTGAATTTTTAACCTCGGGACTATACTGCAGAATTTACGCAGCTTCTGCAGCACATTCCATTTCTATTTTATTTTTAGCCCACTTTTAACATTGCAAAAATTATTGAACTTTGGGTGACAGTAAGTTTATATGTCTACTTCATTTCTGAAAATTTTCATGCATATTGGAGAACAATTGAATTTTTGGTGAATTACTTAGTCTCTAGTATGTACTGCAGATTTTTTGTCGTTTCTGAAAATTTTCATGCATATCAGATGAACAATGAATATTTGGAGAATTTGTAATCTTAGGTCTGTACTGAACATTTTCTGCAGTTTCTACAACACCTATTTTTCCGAATTCATTTTTTGCTCGCTTATAAAATTTTAAAAATCATGAAATTTTCCGAAATAGTAGCCATATATGTCTAGTGCATACCTAAATTTTTTTTATGACAATCTAAAGAGAATTGAGTTTTTAGTGAATTTGCAAACTAAAGTAGTACTGCTGAATTTTGGTACTTCAAAACTAGTTTTGTTATGTGATATTGTTTCACTGATTTGTGCATATCTATTGGTACCGATTATTATAAAAATTTATGGTTCCAATATGTCCTTATTTTATGCAAATTCTCAATATTAATGAGTTTTATTAGACAACACTGATTAAGTTTTGATTTAAAGATGTATTGATTTGTTTTGCCTAAACCAATGTTTTGTTTGGTCATCAATTTTGATTATAATGATAATTGTCTTTTGAGAAAAAATTGGAAAGTGGCTTCAGTTTACTAATTGATCATTTTCTTCCCTATTGAATAACTGAATAACCATATTTCCTCTTTCAATAACTCTATTGTTCCATCTCAATAACGACATACTTTTGTGTCTGATTTAATCTTTGGAGAATCATTGAATATCCAACAAAACGGTTATTTAATATTGTTTAAAAGGATTATTTGGAAAAATCAGAATTTTAATTTATATGCTGAATACTTTTGTCCTAAAGGGGATTTCAGGAAATCATTTACCAACTATAAATTAATATTATAGCAACATAAACTACTTCTAACATATTTTCATCTGGCCAAAGCTGTTGAAGCTATATGTATTTTGTGTAATTTATGTTTTGGCTAGCTGTGCATGTATTTTCTTTGCATGATTAGTTTCAGCCCAAAGGTGTAACAATCATGCAATTTGTAGTTGGTTCGATCCTCCACAACTCGACTACTTCCATGATGAATCTTGCAGAATCGAGAATGAGTAGGTAAATTTGCCAATCTTTTGCCTTAATTTTCTCTGAGTTCTAAATTAAATTATTGTTTAAAAATTAATGTTATTGAGATATCTAAGTGTTTATTTTAATCGACTTTGTTTTAGAATTAAAACATAAATTTTGAGTTTGGATTCTCTTATTAGGTTTCATTTTAATTTATGACATAACTTTAGCACATATGTGAGTCTTCTCTCATACACTAAAATAAAATAAAATTGTAGTCATTGCATAAGTTTTATTTATGGAACTTTTTAATTCTAACCTAATTTAAAAAAAAAATTATGTATTTGATCTTTATTGATTCAACTAGCCTATATTTTGTTATATGAAAACCACTTTCTCTAGTGTTTAATCTTGCAATTTTGAGTGTTTGCCCAAGTGGGAGAAATAATGTATTATGGGCTTTACACTCATCAATTTTGCATGTTTTTAATGGTCATAGTTTTGGAAGATAAAACGTACATTATCATACTTGTTTATATTTTATATATAAAGATAATATTGCAGGAAATTCAAGAAGGGTTAATGAGTATATTTTGCTCAAAAGTGTTTTGCTTATTATTCTTGTTTGTTGTTCAAGAAATTGGACTTGTGATTTATATGTTATTGATGGATAATTAATCTACTCAAAAGTGTTTTCTTATTCAGTACAACTATAAATCAATGTAAGTGAAGCATGGAATTGACAAGATTGTATATACTTCATCTGCTTAAAAGTGTTGAAGCTATATACGTTTACCCTTGTATCTTATGTTTTAGCTATGCAATCCTAATATAATAGTTTCTGTCCAAAGATGATTATAGAATTATATGCTTTTGATGCAATAAGAAAACATTTGGTTGAAGTTTTCTATTTCTGTCAAATGTTAGATGAACAAAACTGACCAAAGGAGTTTGTATAGTTTTTCAGTCACAAGAGTCACTTCCTGACAGATATCTAGAATAAATATGTTAAGTTAAGCTCATAAATTTTATGTTTTAGATCCCATGACTAATGTTTTGCTAATGGGAGTATTTGAAAGGTATATGTTTCATTTTGTTGACATCTATAAAGTCTTTTTTTTACTCTTTTAATCAGTGGGAGTAAAAGATTACCTTTTGTATTGAAAATTTGAAGTCTTAGTGGCTGATACTTTAAGAGTAAATTTGGTTTAAATTTTGTTGATAAGTTTTAATAAGAGGTCTTGATTTTGTAAACAGTATATCGTATTTTACTTGTTCTCTTATTATATTCTAAATTGATAGAAAAGTTGGATTTCGTTACCAACGTTGTTGAGTTCTTTTGTGAACTACTTTTCAACTATTGTGAGCTAATGTTTTGACTATTAGCTCTTGATATCATGACTTTGTTAAGTGTGCATGTAATCATGGAGTGCAAGGAAATGTCCAATGTGTGCCTTGTTTTCTTTGGTTCTGCACTTAGTCTCAAAGTGACAAGTTACTTGAAAGGTTTGGTTGCATACTTTAGTGGACTCAAGTGATCACCATATATATTTATCTCGTTGAGGTATTCTCATTGACATTCAAGTGGGAGAATGTAAAACTATTTTGTGAATGTCAATGAATTATGCCGAGAATAATTGAGGGAATAGTTGACTTGGCAATCAAGTTAATGAAATCTCTAGGACTCTCGGTGCCTTAAGGAAATAAACATATTAGAGTCCTAATTACATGCAATCAATCATGGACCTTTATTAAGTAAATACAAGGAATAAGAGTCATGATAGGACTCTAATTGATTAGATATGATTTGGGTTGATATCCTTTCCAATAATATGGGGGAATTGGTTGAAACCCTAGCTATATAACTTAAAGAGCAGTCCCTGCTTCCATACCAATTAAAACTCATGAAAACTACAAGCCTATTTCGATAGTAGAGTTCATTGAGAGGTACTGGAAGTAGAAGACTACTTCTACTTTGTTCGCAAGGATCAATGGCTTCATCTTCATAACCATGTGTTCCGTATTTTATAGCTAAGTTTAATATAATTAGTCAATCTCTATTTATATTGATTTGATTTATTCGTGATCTTAATGTCTTGTTGTTGTGATTTTAGAATATGTCTTACAGTAACATGTGTGACTCTTAAATATGGACAATTATAGGATAGATATATTAACACCCAAGCAGCAGGTGAGACATCGGGTTAGCAATATTTATCGGCACAATCATCAGATCATTCATCTCCACCTTAAAAACAAGACAAGTAAAAATGTCAACATAAGATTTACGGTCGCCAAAAACAGACAAACGTAATGTGAAATTAAAATAGCTATTGGCAATTACTATATAAGCAGTTGATTAATTTTATAGGCAAATATAGATGCAACTTCCTATTAAGATAACCTACCACATAAGGAGATATGTATGCTGTCGCATTAAGTGATGTAATAAACTTAATTAACTTAATTTCAGTACACAATAATACACTAAAACCTCTTTAAAATTAGAGGAATAACCTCCTTAAAGTTATAAAAAGTTTCAGTCCAAACTTGGGACCTGTTAAGTATACGAATAAAATCTATGTTGTAATAAGTTATAATTTTTCTTAGTCCCATCTTACAGAAACATACCTTCACATAGTAATAATTATCAATTAGTACAAAAACATGCTATATCGCAAATAAAAGTTTAAGATAAACTAAAATGTTTCTCTAAAGTTGTTTGGGACAATACTTTAGTTTTTAGAATTGATATTACATCTTTGAATTTACGAATACGTGTATTCAACATTGACACATTGACATTGACACATATTGTTGACACTTTTCAAAAGTTGAAGATCAACACGGTTGAATCCACGCGACGACATTATGCTTTTAGATGATATTTATTTAATCTGTATTTACATTCCAAACGCTTTTAATTAATATTTCGAACACATGCTCCTGATGAGCTGATTGGTTTAATCAGTACGTACCACTCTACAGCAAATTGTAATGGATGAGGAGGCAGCAGCTAAAAGCAATCAAATATCATCAGCTTCCATTAACAATTTGCTGCTGCATGTGTTAATTTAATTAATCGTACGGAATATTTTAAATAAATCAGGAACTAATTGCCTTCGAGCACGTCAAAGTCGTTGACGTGGTCCATTAATTTGCAGAACATCAAACTGGTGTTTTATATATTAATTCTGCTCCAATAGATTGAGCTCGATCGAATCCGAGGGTGGCAAAACAGTAGTAATGCCGACCAAGTCGATCGGCATCACAACACATGCATGCCCTACAACAAGGTATAAGTCACAACACGTTATTAAGGTGGAAAATTCTCCCACCAACAATTTGGCAAATTATATATGCATGTCTATTTGCTCATTATATTTAATATATCAAATGAAAATTAAGATGGCGTTGGGTGCGGGTGCAATATTCAGATACGTTTTTTTTTTCATTTTATATATGGTAAAAAAATCATTAAATTGAGTGTTAGATAGGAATTTTAATTCATTTTGATTTTAGTCTCGTTTAGAGGAAGGGGATTTGAACTTCTTTTTCTCTCGATCGACAATCATGAGAAATTTGAGTTCATGTAAAGTTTTAATAAAGTAAAGACTCGGTGCTTCTAGACAATAATTAGATGGTGATTTTGGTCCATTTTAGGTATTAATATGAGGCTAGTTAGTTACAAGTATGTTGACTACTTATAATAATATTAATAATGTTAATTATACTTTTTTTTTAGTAGATCGATATTTTTACGCTAAGTGGAATGAGAGTTCGGCTAAGCCACATAATGAGAAGCTTAATTTGGTATCAAATTCGTCATCTACGAGATTTGAACCTAGCACATAGTGCACCTAGCTAATCTTTTCTTTGTTAGTAAAGGTCTTAAGTTCAAAACTCATTATGATAATTGTTGGATAAAAGAAAATCAGTCGAGTTCAAAACTTATCATATATAACAATATAATTAGCCATATAGGGTGCGTATTAGTACGTACAAGTATTTGCTATCGAGTGCGTATTAATACATATATAAACACCCGTGCCTCCATTTGTATATAAATAGAAATGATGGGAGTGTTGACTCCCCCACAAGTACTAGCTCGTATCCAGACATGGTCGACAATAATAATCCTGGAGCAAGCGGAGCTGCAAAGGATGATGATATTGATGGAGGCATCAAGGAGCAAGACCAGCTGCTGCCAATAGCCAACGTCGGGCGGATCATGAAGCAAATATTGCCACCCAACGCCAAGATCTCAAAGGAGGCCAAGGAAACCATGCAAGAATGCGCGTCGGAGTTCATCAGCTTTGTCACCGGCGAGGCCTCGGAGAAGTGCCGCAAAGAGAGGCGGAAGACCGTGAATGGTGACGATGTCTGCTGGGCGCTAAGAGCGCTGGGTTTCGATGACTACACCGGTCCGTTGCGAAGGTACTTACACAGGTATAGAGAGCAAGAAAGGGATGGAATATCATCGGAGGCTAACAACAATATTAATGAAGATCATCAAAGGATATCGATCAACAATATTCCTCATACACAAGGATCTAATTATTTCAAAGGATCAAGTACTTCTGGTTGTAAGTAATTTCGATCAGTATGTGTGCGGGCCTGCGCTTGTTGGCTAAGTGAATTGATCATATATTGTATCTACTTTTTTTCAAATATAAGGGAAAATTATTTAGTGTCATTGAGAAGGTAATTATTGTTAGACGAGGTCCACTTGCCGTTTCATCCACCGTCTCCATCGTTATCTGAGGAGTTCGGTTTTGTTTGAAAGTGTTACATGATTAGGTTTCCTTGTTTGTAGGATATGATTTCAAATATGTAATATGTTGATTTTCTGATTTGTTTGTTTTTCAAAATTCCTTGTAAATAGGGATTTCAAATCCTCAGATGTAATCGTGAAGTTCTTATAAATACAAGCATCCCATAGTTGAATGGGTATGCAATCACAGTGAAAGAATCTGAGTTCTTAAAGTTTTATATGGTTTCTAGAGCTTTTTTTGTCTAACGATAAAGATCCTACTTCTCATTCTTCTCCATCCACGCTTCCATGGCTGACAACAATATTTCCGCTGTTAACTCCAAGCCTCAAAACACCTTCCAACCCTTCTCCATTGTCGTCAATATCAAACTTGATAGAACCAACTACCCACTGTGGTTGGCTCAAATGCTCCCTATTCTGAAAAGTAGAGACCTGATGGGGTATGCTGATGGCACGTTGTTGTGTCCCCCAAAACATGTTGCGAACTCCACCACTGTCAATCCTGCGTACATGGCTTGGGTTCAACAGGACCAAATGATCCTAAGCTGGATAAATGGATCCTTAACTGCGTCCGTCCTGTCCGTGGTGGCGAGTAAAGAACAGCTCGAGCTACATGGGAAGCTCTTGAGTAAAGGTATGCATCTACCTATCAAAATCGAATTTTGTTTCTGAGAACTGAATTGTTGCAGACCAAGAAAGGTGATCTATCTGTGGCTGATTACCTGGATCGCATGAATGCGATAGCTGACAACCTCGCTTTTGCCGGGTAACCTGTGTTTGATGAGGAACTTGTTCAGATTGTGTTGAACAATCTGGGACCAACGTTTGAGATGACAATGAGTGCTGCACAAGCTCGAGATACCCCTATCGTGTATCCAACACTTGAATCACTCAAGCTGACTACAGAACGCAGAATGACTGAACAAAATGTGCCTTTGGAGGAAGGTGCTACTGTAAACGCCTTTGTTGCTTCCAGAGGCCGTGGTGGTCATCCTCGTGGTGGTGGGCGAGGCCATGCTTCCAACCGTGGTGGGAATCAAAGAGCCTATAATAATCGCAACAACACCAACATTCCGAATAACCAAGGTAATGGTGAAAGGATGACTTCTTGTGGTGATCGAATTATTTGTCAAATTTGTGGTAAACTAGGTCATCCCACACTGGACTGCTACCAGCGAATGAATGCTGCCTTTGAAGGAATGATTCCTACCAAATGTCTTTCAACCATGACGTCTTCTCCCATCACTCTTAATAAGCAGCAGAATGGCTCTTGGCTACTCGACACCGGTGCCAACGCACATATAACACTAGATATTCAAAATCTGGCCCATCCTAAAGAGTACAATGGTAATGATGGTATGGGAGGTGTAGGTAATAATTCTAGTATCTCTATTGCGCATTTTGGCTCAAATCATCTTCAAACTAATGCTTGCTCATTTGCTTTACGTGATATTCTTCATTGTCCTTCTGCATCAACCAAGATCATTTCTGCCTATAAATTCACCTTAGATAATGATTGTTACCTACTAATATTTCCACATTTCTTTCTTGTTAAGGACCTCAAGACACGGAAGACGCTTTTCCGATGGAGATGTGAGAATGGGTTGTACCTATTTCCAAATGGCTGTGGACATCTCAAGCATATTGTTTCTGCATTTGTGGGGGTTAGGGTCTTAGTTCAAAGGTGGCATGCACGTCTTGGCCATCCTGCAAAACCAATAATAAATTTTTTTAGTTTCCAATAAGTTGGTACCCATTCATGGTACCTCTGATGTAAGTTTTTATGAGTCTTGTCCTTTAGGTAAAAGCACTAAGCTTCCTTTCAATGTGTCCGAGTCCATGTCTCAATTTCCTTTGCAACTTATCCACTCTGATGTGTGGTATTCTCCAATTCAATCCAATGAAGGTTTTCGTTATTATTTGTTATTTGTCGATGAGTATTCACGATATTCTTGGGTTTTTCCAATGAAAAACAAATATGAAGTGTTTGAGATATTTGTGAAATTTAAAACTCAAGTTGAGAACATGTTTAATTGCTCCATTAAAACTATACAATGTGATGAAGGTGGTGAATACAAAAGTAATGCTTTCCAACGATTTTTGGATGTTCATGGTATTTCACAACGTTTTTCTTGCCCTAAACAACCTGAACAAAATGGTTTAGCCGAACGCAAACATCGTCACATTGTTGAAATTGCAATTGTCATGCTTTCTCAGTCTTTCATGCCAACTAGGTTCTGGTTTGATGCCTGCTCAACTGCTACTTATTTAATAAACCGGTTACCAACTCGAGTTTTGTCTAACATCTCACCTTTCGAAAAAAATTTAAAAAAAACACCAAAGTAAGAGATGTTAAAAGTTTTTGGTTGTCGTTGTCTTCCTTGGTTAACACCATACACCCAAAATAAATTGCAACAAAAATCAAAGTCATGTGTTTTTCTTAGGTTCATTGGACCATCAAGGATACAGGTGCTTGGATATGTCCACACGATGAATTTATTTGTCTCACCATGTTCTATTCGATGATGACTTCTTCCCTTTTAAAGGGCTCACATCTCCTTCTGAAAGTGTCGCATCACTAGTTACCAATCTTTTACTCGACCTACTTTTTACGTTCCCATTATCCATCGCTTCACCTGAGAGTCCTATTTTGAATTGTCCACCTCCACAAATATCTCCTAACTCTAATCTCTATGCTTCCATACCATCATATCCTGACCCCACTACTTCTCAACCTAACACATTGCCTACTAATGTTATCTCTTAACTTGTCCCAGCTTTACAACCTAACCTGCCCCTAGCACCTAACTTGCCCCTAGCACCCTCACCGTCATCAAATGAGCAAGTTTTAGTCGATACTCAACCTCTGCAAGCCACTGTGTCTAGTGATACTGGCCATTCTATGACTACACAAGCCAAATCGGGGGTTTCAAAACCAAATCCAAAATATGTTATGCATGTTGCAGTTGACAAATTTCCTGTTGAGCCTACGTGTTTCAATCAGGCAGTCAAGCATCAGGAGTGGCGGGATGATATGGTGCAGGAATTCAATGCCATACAGCGGTGTTGAACCTGGAGTTTAGTTCCATATTGTCCTAATATGAACGTGTTGCCAAACAAATGGGTGTTCAAGCTTAAACGATGAGCAGATGGTACTATTGAACGTCATAAAGCTCGATTAGTAACAAATGGATATCACCAGATGGCTGGCGTCGATTACATTGAGACTTTCAGTCCCGTTGTGAAACATAGCACCATTCGACTTGTCTTGAGTCTTGATGTGTCAAAGAAGTGGCATGTACGTCAACTTCATGTTCAGAATGCATTTCTGCATGGTTACTTGACTGAACAGGTTTACATGCGTCAACCATCGGGGTTCACAGACAAAGAGTTTCCAAATCATGTTTGTAAGTTGCAACGTTCTCTGTACGGTCTCAAACAAACACCTAGAGCTTGGTTCCAACGTTTCTCTGATTATTTGCTTCAACTCGGGTTTGAAGAGTCTACATGTGATTGTAGTTTATTTGTGTTCAATAAACGAGGTGTTTTTTTAATTCTCCTCATCTATGTAGACAACATTCTAATCACAGGGAATAGTCCTCGTTAAACGGATCATTTGATCAAGAAACTTGGTGGTTTGTTTTCCATGAAGGATTTGGGAAACATGAGTTATTTCTTGGGTATTGAGGTAAAATATGAAGGTGATTCCATGCATTTATGCCAATCTAAATATGACATGGACCTCCTCTCTCGCACTAAATTCACATAAGCAAAACCTATCCATACTCCGATGTCGTCTGATCAGAAGTTAAGTGCTTATGTTGGTGATCCTTGTGTTGATCATATGCTATATCATAGTGTTATGGGGGCGCTCCAATACCTCACAATCACTCGACCTTATTTGTCCTATGCTGCGAATCAAGTGTTCCAGTTTATGCACTCTCTAAAGAACACGCACTGGATGGCAGTCAAGTGGATCCTTCGGTACTTAAAGGCTACTTATGATCATAGGTTATTGTATAAACCAGGCACTGCTAGGTTGACAGCTTTTTCAGATGCCGATTATGCTGGCAACCTAGACACTCGTCACTTCATAGGTGGTTTCTGTGTTTACTTGGGTTCTAACCTTGTATCCTGGAGTTCAAAGAAGCAGAAGGCGGTATCTCGATCAAGTGCAGAGGCGGAGCATAGGTAATTAGCTTATAATGCTGCTGAGTTATCTTGGTTAAGGTCTCTTTATAAAGATCTTCATATGCATCTTGTTCAACCGACCATTTGGTGCAACAATATCTCATCAATTGCTCTTGCATCCAATCCGGTTTTTCACTCGCGGACCAAGCACTTGGAGGTCGATTACCATTATGTTCGTGAGAAGGTTGTTCGTGGTCAGCTACTAGTTAATTATGTGTGTTCCCAGGACCAACTTGCTGATATTTTCACTAAAGGACTCTCATCGTCCCGTTTTAAGTTTCTTGTCTCCAAGCTTCCAGTGGTTCCTCCCTCTCTTAGCTTGCGGGGGGCTGTTAGACGAGGTCCACATGCAGTTTCATCCACCGTGCTTTGTTTGAAAGTGTTACATGATTAGGTTTCCTTGTTTGTAGGATAAGATTTCAAATATGTAATCTGTTGACTTTTTGATTTGTTTGTTTTTCAAAATTCCTTGTAAATAGGGATTTCAAATCCTCAGATGTAATCGTGAAGTTCTTATAAATACAAGCATCCCACAGTTGAATGGGTATGCAATCACAGTGAAAGAATCTGAGTTCTTAAAGTTTTATAATTATATGCATCTCCCACCTAATTAAGGGATTATTATTTGAGTTTTTTCATCATGTGGTTTGGAGGTTCTGCTGGTTCTAGTGGAATTTATTTCATGTGAAAGAACACATGCAACTGCAGACAAATTTAACTGAACCCTCTCATAAGATTAGTAAAGTCAAGAAGTTGAATAAATTTGTTTTATGAATTTTAATCCATGATTAATTATGGTAACACTGGTATAAGGTCGTTGTCAGTGTCTCTGTGATATGATAATTACACCTATATGATATACTAAATGTGCAGATTTTTTTTTTTGTCAAAGCTGAATATGCAGATGTTGACTAGATAAAGATAATGGCCAGGTTAAAGTTTTAATTAATTAAGGTTTAGAGTTTGTTTAACCCAAAATTTGTTTGTTGCCGGTGGTTGGGGAATCGGGGACCACCATTAATTCAGTGGCTAAGAGACAACCCTACATATTAAAAAGCCAAAACCAATTTAGAGTCCATGTTCAATTATGTGGTTTCATTGTATCTTTCTAAACTACGTACACATATAAGTACAATTTAAGGAAGAGCTAAAGAGAGAATTAGGGTTTCTAAGGTATTTTTACATTTAATTATTACCTTTTGATGAATATACATGGTTGATATATAAGTTCTATTGAGTTTTTGAAATTAGGGTTTCTAGGCCATAACTCCGATATATGACTATTCATCAAGTGCGGAAGTTTGTTCTTGATTCGGCATATGTATACCATACATATTCTTCGAGGCGTTTAAATCTCTTCGAGGTTTTATCTGTTCAACTACTGTGCGTATACGGTTTACAACTAGTTGCTCTTTAGTTTCCTTTGTCCTTTTAAACAGCAGGAAGTACAAGAAGAATTATTTAGGGATGATGGATGTTAACATATATACACAATCATCGGGCTTGTATCTTGCAATAGAATTAGAGAATCGTGAAAATCAAATAGAAATTACAATGATGTTCAAGTTCAACCAAATACTTTACAAAAATTTGCTCTCTCCAAAAAGTATATACATGTTATGTTAAATGATACACTAATATGATTTAAAATGTAATCTCATTAACATTTTAATACTGAAATAGACCATTGTCACTGTGTAGCAGCAAACATCATGAGTTTTGCCACGTGTAGCAACCTGTTGGTTGCTCTTTGAGCGCATGCAAATTAGACAATACTTATGCACATATATACTGGTGGATAGGCGAGTCCACCAAATAAATTGCAACCTTAGAGAAATTTTTTATTGTGACCGAAATACAGATGGTACATCACGTGTTTTTATATAAGTGGTAGTAAATTATAATTTTTAAGTTATTAACTTTTTAACACATATATCACACTGTTTGTATGATAATGTAACTACCGGCGTTGGCTTCTTATTGGTTTTCTTTTTGACAAGAAACGATAGTGTGGTATTTCATTAATCAATGTAGACAATTACAAGGGTGTCATTGGGTACATAACTCAAGTGACCAATAAGAAGCCAACACCAGTAGTAACCAATAAATTGATCTGAAGTGAATTTGCACAAACAGACAAATAAGAGTAAACCCCTAGTAGACTACCACAAGCACAAAACACACAATCGCCAAGCACACAAGTGCCACCAGTATAGATTGGTCACAATAAACGATAGACGCAACATAGAAATACAAGCAGCCACAATGGTCATTGCTGAATAGCGAGGCCATATACAATCATCGCGGTAAAGCGAGACCACATCAAGTCATTGTTGACAAACGAGACTACATAACGCATCTCACAAAGGCGAAGACCAATCTAGCCAAAACAACAGCGCCACCACAGTTCACATAAGGCGAGTGAAACACAACTACATTACTCCGAGAAGGGATCTACTGGTCAACTCATCACAGTGGGGGACGAGGCACTCAGGCCATGGCCACCTACAAATTCACCGGACAGTGAGGTATCGACATCCATATATCAAACACCATAAGAGTTAGCCGTAACAGGCAGCGGAGCCGCCAAGTCCGAGACTCACAAGCCGAGCCACCAGATCAAGTCGAACTGCACCGAGACGTACAAGCTGAGCCGCCAGATCAAGCTAAGCTGCACAAACCTACCAGATCTGAGTGCACATGTGAGTGCAGTCATAGATACCAAGTAAGGAATGTGACACCACTATGGAAACGAGTTGATAGAGGTGGATCAAACCCACCTGCAGCATGAATCCAACCCCACACCAAGAAAAACGAGCGCCAAATCAAAGAAAATCTTGAAAGGGCTAAATATATGGAAAATTGCTCACAAAATGGTGGGAGAGAAGCACGGGAAGGGAGATAAGGTAGATAAAGGTTGGGAATGAGTGGTTGGCATGAGGTCAGGGGGAAAGAAAGTCGTGTATGGCCAAAAGAGAGAAGGCTGGGATGGGGAAGATGGGGGAAGATGAAGGGATGAAGGGCTAGGATGAGAAATTGAGAAGCTGCCACCGACCCCTAGCTATAGCCAAAGGTCGTCGATGATAGAGGTAGCCAGCTAGGGTCTTGTTGAGAGAGAGAGCTTTTAGAGAAAGAATGGATGTAATGAATGAATATAAAATTTTGACCTCGACCTATTGGTTTTCTTTTGATTAGTAGTAGGCATGCAATGTTTAACAACCATGGCATGAGCATTGGTGATTTTATCCTATTTTTCACTTTGGAATTTTACCTAAAAAGTTAGTTACATGAACTATAAGAAATTGCTTGCCCATGAAATTTGGAAACTTGAGATGAAAATAATCATAAGTTTCTCAACTTTTACGTTTTAAGCATGTATTTAATTTAGGGTGGTTTTATCTACACCCCTTTTTTTACCTTGTACACATTCCCTGTTAATTTTTGTTATTTGATTTTCTTCAATTAATTTGTTCCGACGGTCAAAAATTAAGATTTGTGTGTGGAAAGTAAAAAAAGTTGTGTGAATAGCACCACCATTAATTTCTTCGGAGCTAATAACTCCTTCCTTGATAAGGATGGCAACATTTTGGTTTTAAGACGGAAATGCCATATTCATCCCCATAATAATGAAAATTAACCATATCTCTAAACGTAAATGAACCATCGGAGATTATCCATAACAATACTCACCGGGTAACGGATTCCCCATTGGTTATAGGTTATATCCATATTTGTCAATGCAAAAAAACTATTCATTTAACTAACACATTTTAATTTAATAGATATTAATTCTGTCATTAAATATCTACATCCAAATCATTAAAAACATAATAAAACTTTATGGAGGTATTTATGACAAGCCAAATATGATAGCAAATTAAGGCAAATTGGTCCAATGAAAAAAAAATGGGATAACAAAAGAAAAATACAACAGCCAACTACTAGGGGAGAAAGACAATACAAAATTATGAAAATAATTTCAATACGGCACAACACATAATATATATTCGGGGCAGATTCGGGGATGGATATAGATCGGGGACCCCTATTGACACGCCCCAATCTTGATATCCCCAAATACCAGGATAAGCATGTGCTGGCTGACACCCAAGAGTGACGAAACCATTTTGAACATGCACGCAACATATAAAGAAAGAACGAACGTAAACAAAATTTGTAAATTTGATTATAATGAAGTATGCAATTGTAAGAACGTGTTCAAAGCATACAACTAATTAAGAATAATGTGAAAGAATTAATATAAAATGATACGAACAAAGGAGTAGGTTCTACTCTGAAAAGACTCGAGGATACTATGCTTCAGTGTCTTGACGCTGAGATTAGATGCCTCGATTCTAACTCATAAGGGGGCGCAAAACAAAGGGTGAGTGAACCAAAGTTTATAATAATAATACTAATAATAAGAAAACTATTTTTTTTCTGAACATACTAACCCCCTGTTTTGAAAACACATATATAGTACTACATAGTAAGTTTTTTGAAAACTCTAGCATGCCATGAAAAACATTCGTAAAACAAGTATGTGTAAACCAGTGCTCAGTAATGGTAATAGTCACCCGAAGGTAAATCCGTAAAACATCTGTAAATCATATCAATAATGTACTCAACTAAGGGTATCATAATGGCTCGAAGGTGAAGCTGTACGACTTTGAGTTATGCCAGAGAAGAAACATATATATATGTATATAGTGGGTCCATCACTTGAAGGTGAAGATGTACGACTCTGGGTTACGCCAGAGAAGAAAATAGGGGTCCATCATCCGAAGGTGAAGCTGTACGACTTTGGGGTACACTAGAGAAGAAATATACACATACACACACACACACACACACACACACACACACATAACACACTGACACTAGCCCCGGGCTAGTGAAGCTGGGAGTATGTCATAAATCTCATCAACTGTGTCCTATGGTCATGGACGTCTACATACTCGGTTGTGTGTATGTGTTGTATGATAATCCACTAGATAAGCATCGAAAACATATCTCAAAAACTCATATTAGATCATCGGAGCTCGAAAGCTCAAAGTCTCATCTCATAAATCCATAATAATTCATACTCATAAATCCATATAATTTCATATATGAAAATTCAATAATTCATAACCTTTTGTAAAACGTAAACTCGATAAATCATAAATATTTCATAAAAGCAATTTAAAAAAAATCACAAATTCTCCGTAAACCATAAATATAGAAATCCGTCAAACATAATATAAAACATACTCAATTCATGAAATGCATGCAAGCCTAATATTTTATAAAAACATGCAATTTGAGAAGGGGTTCACTCACAGTTTCCATTGTCGAGGAGCCATTCGAACTAGAGAGGATGGGGTCACTTTCCACCGACGCACCAAAACACAAATAGAGCCCATTTAATAACCATATACTAAAACGATCGAATTTGGGAAAACAGACATCATATTAGGATTCGGCACGTCGAAAAACTTAAGGAGGGACTGGGGGTTCCCCCAAGCGCCACCGCAGGCGCCAAGATAGGTGGCCGGAAAATTCATCGGCGCCGTCGTGGGATGGAGATGATAGAAAAAATAGAACAAAAATAAAAAGGGGAAAACAAAAGAGCAGCAGACAGAAAGCAATATAGGAGGAAGGAGGAAATCTTGGCATTCTCTTTTTTCGGTTTTATCTTCTCAAACTCATATCTTTCTTTTGGTTTTATATAAGGATTATGTGTAAGTGTAACTAATTTTTAGTAGTTAGGGGTTGTTTTGAAGCCCCGAATATGATTGCAAGTTTTTTATGACATTTCGTTTGAATTACTTTTATAAAAGGATGAAAATTGGTTCACTACTTGTCTGATGAATTCTTTATGTGTTTTCTATGGATGCATACTTAGTAAGCATATCTAGGATTCTAATGCTATGTATATGTGTGTTTCTACCCTTGTTGAATGAGGACCTACATATGTTCTAGAGTAGTACTTGTTAATTGCAATTAACATGCGAACCAATTTCTAGGATAAGTAAGACAATGCTAGTACTTACGATGCCTTGTGATGACTCAAACTCTTTCGTTCTTAATGATTTCTACTTGTTAAATCTATGAACACGCCATTCTAGATTTCATGCTAGGGACTAAGTTAAGTTGAAAACACCATTCTTTTAACATACTACATAAGAAAGAGTAATAGGTTGAGTTCTAACATTGAACCAACTTGAGCATTTTCATCTGGAAATAAAAGGAATTTGAATGAAACATAACATGTTTGCATGATTATTTGGTGGTGGATAACAATTCCCCTAACTCGTTTTTCTTAATTTGTGAACTACTTAAAATATGTTTCTGTCCTGTTTTTGTTCAATTTAATTTAAATAGCAAATCAACTCTAAAAATCCCAAATATTTGTGTGAGTGTAGCTTTGTGTGTCTGGTGTCTTCATATAAAATTTCGTAAACTTTAGATAAGTGTAAGTCGATCTAATAATTATTTTTCGATGGTTGGTCAGTAGGGACAGCAACCCAGTTTTTGTGACAATTTAAGTAGTTACATAAAACAATCTTTTGCGGGAAAGATCCTTATTTTCATATGCTATAATTAACAAATCTTAATGTTAATAAGGAAAATCAATAGGACTTTTGTGTGCTACTTTGTGGTGTGCTTTTAATCCTATCAGTTTTTTAGGCTTACCCAAGGGAAAATAACGAGAACTCGCGGGAAAACTTAATGAACAGTGATGGTGTAACAGTGCAGTGAGAAAGAGAGAGGAGGAGGAGCCTCAGCTAGTTTGAATCGCGATAGGAAGGTCTCAAGGGTGGTGGGGTCGCTGGAGTGTAAGCCACTGTGGTGGTGATCCAATCTTCGTTGTGGTGTTTATGTGTGTGTGTGTCTGTGCTTGGAGAGAAAGAGAGAGTGATAAGATGGAGAGTTTGAGAGAAGAGAGGTGAGAGAGTTTGTAGAGATGGGGGAGAGAGACAAGGAAAGAGAGAGAGTGTTCGAGAGGGTCCGAGAGATCGGGGGAGAAAAAAGAACACCCCAGAAATGGGGTAGCCACCCTAATGGTCCATGATGGAGAAATATCTCTAATTGAAAAATTATCAAAATGCCTTTATCGTTTCGAATCCTATAAATTCTTTGTTTTAGCTCCAAATTCAATTTCGATTGCGCCAACGCATTTGTAACGACGAGTACTACAAAGATACGCCAAGGAAATGAATCTCACGTGACACGACAAGGTGGTCAACAAAAGTCAACGTTTTTGCCTCGAAGGGCATTTTCATAATTTCATGTTTTAAAATTATAAAAACCAAAATATGTAGGGACGGGTCGTTACACCTATAACCATGTCCAAAACCTAACCGAATAATATTCATGGTTTTTCCCCATAACCGAAAAGTACCCGAATTTTCATCTTCAAACCTGTCCCATTTAGAAAGTTTTCTACAGTTATTGAGTTTAACGAGTTGAATTTTTATTGTTGTACTTGAGCATGCATGCATGTATTTTATGATAATAAGCTCATTCATCATTTTATTATTATTTTTAGGCTAAAGTACACAAAATTACATCAACTATGGGTTGAACCACAATCTCATACCTCATGTTTTAAATATTGCAATGCCATACCTCGTCTTACGAATTCATTGCAATGACAGGTCTCCGTTAATTTGTCTGTTAAATGCTGGCGTGGCTTCAATTGGGTTCCACGTGAAATTCCAACTAGGGAAAGACCGAGACCCAGTTGAAGCCACGTCAGTGTTTAATATTTTATTTAAAGAATTAAGAAGAAAAAAAACAAAAAATTTTGGCCCAAAGCTCCCATCCCAAAAACCAAACCTTCTCTTTCAACATCTCATAGAGCCTCTCTCTCTCTCTCTAACCTATGTGAATTTCGGTTACCCATTATCTCTCATTTCTCGAGTAAAGCTTCCCTGAGGTCGGTCCAATTCCATTAAGTTAATTATGAATCGCTTCTCTTCGAGCAAAGCTTCCATGAGATTAGTGCATCCGATCGACATTTTGTTGTCATCGTGGCCATATGTTTGGAAGATAAAGGGGTAACGTTGTAGGGATCATGCAACTTTTCGGCGGTGAGGGAAGCCGAATTCCCTGTAGAGGTTGCCAACATCATCGAGGCGGAGGACGTGGTGGGGCTTCTTGGAGAGGAATACTTTGGGTTTGGTGAGGAATCAAAAGTAGGCGTCAGACGATGTGTTCGAAGTGGGGGATGATGTTAGGTTAGGTTTGGACAAGCTTGGTTCGAGGGCTTTCGTCCTTTTTGCGTTTTTCTTTTCTGAATTTTTTTTGTGGGTTTTAGTGATGAGGAAGGACGTGGAAAACGAATTGTAATTCCAATTCACTACTCAACTAGCTTCCCCCAAATCAAAACCCGCTCACAAAACCATAATCCCCAATTGGGCAAACATTGATTAGACTTCTGTACTGTCCAACAAAATCTTCCTCAAGATCCTCGCCAAGCTACCGGGTCGTAACAGAAGCCTAGCTTAATCATTTGCAAGCGGTGGCTCAACCTCCACGACAATAATTGAAATTTCACAAGTGCAGCGACAATGTGCTGGGTGGGTTTGCACATTTGAGAATTTATAGGTGTTGAAGTTGGTTGCTAATGTAGACAGTTTAGGTTTGGTGCTTCGATTCTTCTAGTTCATTATGGGGAAAAGAGAAGCGAGGAAAGAGAAGAGGGGGAGTGATTACTTTTTTTCATTAATTTTAATTTTGTTGAGACAAGAAATTTACTTAATTTGGTAGAGTGTTCTCACATTTACTTAAGGGAAATTTTATTTGGATCCAATAAACTTATTTCTACACCCATTAAATTTTATATTCCAATTATGCCCTAAAGAAAATATGGGTGTAGAAAGATAGTATCAACTAGCGAAAAATCCAGCCATAATTGGCTGCTGGAAATTGGAAAATGGATTGCCAGAGGGTGGAGAAGAACATAAAAAACATAGTGGAGGGCGGTTGTGGTCTTCGATGACATCAAGAGAATGTGTCGCCAGAGAAGCTAATAAAATCTCATCAAACCCTAATTTATCTCGTTCATCAACTCTATGGCCAAGGTTGAAGGATCCAAGGATTGTGCGTGCGTCCCGAGCTTTTGGAGGAAAGGACAGGCATAGCAAGGTTTGCACCATAAGAGGGCTTCGAGATCGGCGGGTAAGGCTATCGGTACCCACTGCAATCCAATTGTATGATCTTCAAGAAAGGCTTGGTCTTAACCAACCTAGCAAGGTTGTCGATTGGTTGCTTGATGACGACCATAATCAAGTCCGACTGTTGCCAGGGTAGGTGGTTGGGTGGGTTTATGTGTTTGTGTAATTTTTTCAAGTTTGTAAATTTTGTATTTGAGGGTAAAATGGTAAGTTTGTGGGACAAAATTTCTAAGTTGGGTATGGAAGGAGGATTAATGGGTTTAAATAAAATTTCCCTTTACTTAATAGAAAATTAAACAGAGGTTTGACATTGCAATAAATTTGTCACAAAGGTATGATATTGCAATATTTAAAACATGAGGTATGAGATTGTGGTTCGACCTATAGTTGATATAGTGTTGTGTAATTTACACATTTTTATTGGATAATGCTAGGGAAACCATATTTTGTAAATCAAATGATGTGGTTGTTGATGATTGAATTATTAATTAAAAGTATCGTTTAACGTGCTTATTTCATGTTGGTTACACATGATTTGATTTGAAAATTTATTTTAAAATTTTAATCTCGCTAGGACCATCTCCAAACCTGGGCTAAAAGCCAAATTACCCCCCCCAAACACTCTCCAACCCATGTTAAAATTTTAGGCTAAATGCCAAATGTTATTTCTGGGCCAAATACCCCTCAGTTTTCCCCCTGGGCTAAATACCAAATGTTTATCGGAATTTAATTTTTTTTTAGATTAAAATGTTCATAAAATTAATTTACAATAATCTACATATTTATTTTTTTTAAAAAGATTGATTTAAGAAAAAAAAAATTAGCCTAAGTTCATTCTTTAATAATTCCGGGCTAAAATTTTAGAGCAGAAGGGTTAGCAGAAAAGATGTTTCTGGGCTAAAAGCCAAATTTTCCGGGCTAAAAAATTTAGTTTTTAGCCCAAGGGTTGGAGATGGTCTAAGGCCATCTCCAAATCTGGGCTAAAAGCCAAATTACCCCCCCCAAACACTTTCCAACCCATGTTAAAATTTTAGGCTAAATGCCAAATGTTATTTCTGGGCCAAATACCCCCCCAGCTTTCCCCCGGACTAAATGCCAAATGTTTATCGGAATTTAATTTTTTTTAGATTAAAATGTTCATAAAATTAATTTACAATAATCTACATATTTATTTAAAAAAAATTGATTTAAGAAAAAAAATTAGCCTAGGTCCATTCTTTAATAATTCAGAGCTAAAATTTTAGGACAGAAGGGTTGAAGCAGAAAAGATGTTTATGGACTAAAAGCCAAATTTTCTGAGCTAAAAAATTTGGCTTTTAGCCCAAGGGTTGGAGATGGTACATTATGTTTATTTTTATTTTTATTACAAGTTCTATTAGACGACTTCAAATTAAATTGAAAGATGATGGATCATTTAAACTCGAGACTTTCATAAGAAAATTACCTTCTAATATGGAATCATTTTACAGTGAAACATAAATCCGTATGCATCAAGTGGCTGTCTGCTGTGTTCATAATGTCCAAGCTCGAAAAGTGCTTACATCTGAGATTATTAGAATCTAGATAGACTACTTTAACCCCAAACTCCTTTTTTCCACCCTTTTCTCTCCCTCTCTCTATGCTCTGTCGGACTTCGTCATCTTCGTCTGCCGTCCTCCTCCTCCTCCTCCTCCTCCAGACCCCTCTCTCTCTTTCCTCCGATTAGGGTTTCTCCGGCTCCCAGCTCAGGTGAATCTCTCTGCTAACTTTTACATATCGCGACCTTGATCTCTCTTCTGATCACCGATTGATTTTACACCAGTTTCTTTAACTTATTACTGTCTGTTACGAACTGTTGCTTTTCAACATTGATTGGGGCTGTAATTTTGGTAAATTTTCACATTTGGAGTTCGATTTCGGAAAGTTTGAGTCTTGAGGTTTGATTGCTGGGAAATTCTGGGAATTTCATTGTTTGGGGGATCTTTAATTGGCTGTCAAACAGATTAGGGTTTTATGATTCTTTGACTTTGAATTTAGGGGAAGTTGATTGAACTAGTTGATTTAGGGTTTCTGATGTGTCTGTGGTTTTCGCATTTGGGAATTTGGGTTTGGCTCAGTTTGTTGATGTTTCGGTGATTGACTTTTGCAGATTTTGGCTTCACGGTTGCGAGTTAGAGTCTGGCAGGATGGCGATGAACGAGCGGAAGACCATTGATTTAGAACAAGGATGGGAGTTCATGCAGAAGGGGATCACAAAGCTGAAGAACATTCTAGAAGGGTTGCCCGAGCCGCAGTTCAGTTCTGAGGACTACATGATGCTCTACACGTATCTGTTTCTAACTTCTTTTTTCTTTCTGTTGTGGTCATTTTTATTTGCTGTCGTTGTATGCTTCAAAGGTAAACATTGCTGATTGCTGATTGCTGATTGCGTTTCGTTGTTCGTAATTTTATTCACAGAACCATATACAATATGTGTACTCAAAAGCCACCACATGACTATTCACAGCAGCTATATGACAAGTACAGGGAATCTTTTGAAGAGTACATTACTTCGACGGTGAGGAAGCAGTTAGCTAATATTTTTCCTAGTCCCAGTACTTATGGTAAATTAGATTGCATAGTGTTTACAGTGTCACAAACTGTTTTTTCTTAAGCCAAAGTTATATTCTTAATGCTCTGCACTATCTAACATCACCTAACCTGTTAGAATTCAATGCACATTGATATGATATTCATTTGGCATGTGTAGTCAGGGCTAATTAAGCGCTCCCAATCCCCAAGTGTTGTTTGAGATGTTATATATATATATTTTTTTTTTCTCTTACAAATGCTTTTTCTGTTGCTTAGTTTAATTTTATATGCTTATGTCAGGTTTTGCCATCTTTGCGAGAGAAGCACGATGAGTTCATGTTGAGAGAGCTTGTGAAAAGGTGGACCAACCATAAAATTATGGTCAGGTGGCTTTCTCGTTTCTTTCATTATCTTGATCGCTATTTTATAGCTCGGCGATCACTTCCACCCCTAAATGAAGTTGGACTTGCTTGCTTCCGAGATCTGGTAAGTTGCACTGGAACCCTTACATGCCATCTTAAATCAAGTTGTTTGGAGAATTCTTTTGATTGCCTCCTGAACCATAGCTCAAGCTGACTTTCGTACCTTTTTTTTCTTTTATATACATTCGCTTCTCCTCCCTCACCCCCAACCCATTTCTTGGTAAAATTTATATGAACGATGTTTTCTGTCACGATCCCTTCACATCTTCAGCTGATTTTTGTGAGGTAACAGATTGTAATATGATGGGTAATATATCATTGTGATTTTCAGGTCTACCAAGAATTGAAACCAAAAGTAAGAAGTGCTGTAATATCTCTGGTACGTTTCTGTTTTACCTGAACCACATGTTCTAATATTTAAGTTGAATAAATTTACTTGACATTTTACAAATCAGATTGATCAAGAACGTGAAGGAGAGCAGATTGACCGAGCTCTCTTGAAGAATGTTCTGGATATATTTGTTGAGATTGGAATGGGACAAATGGATCACTATGAAAATGACTTTGAAGCAGACATGCTTAAAGACACTGCTGCCTATTACTCTCGAAAAGCTTCCAACTGGATCTTAGAAGACTCTTGTCCAGATTATATGCTGAAAGTAAACTCCATTACGCTAGTCTTATCAGTTTTAACTCTATATAGTATATACACATATATGAACTATTTCGATGAACTTAATTTTTGTGTGAAAATCCAGGCAGAGGAGTGTTTGAAACGGGAGAAAGATAGAGTTTCTAACTACTTGCACTCTAGTAGTGAGCCAAAGCTGCTTGAGGTTTGAATTTGATTATTTCTATGAATTTACCATATATGCATAGATATTCCTATGGAATGTTAAGTCTTGGTAAGTCCGGATGCAAGTATCTGTAGATTTTGAAATCTGGCTGTTAATGTTGTTATTATTTGCTTAATGTAGAAAGTTCAACATGAGCTGTTGTCTGTTTATGCAACCCAACTACTTGAGAAAGAGCACTCAGGATGCCATGCATTGCTTCGAGATGACAAGGTACCTTCGGAGAAATGTTAAAATCTACATCTTTGTTCATTAGATTGAAGGAATTCTGAAAAAAACTAGGCGAATGTTGTTTCTTATCATTTTTTCTTCTTTCTGTTTAAGGTGGATGATCTGTCTAGAATGTTCAGGCTATTTTCTAAGATACCTCGAGGTTTGGATCCTGTTTCTCAAATATTCAAGCAGGTTAGGAGTCTTCCTTTATTTTTTTCTGGGTTAAAGGTGATCTGGTATGTAGCATTAGCATATATTTTTCCATTTCTGTTTTTTTTTTTTCATGCTCTTATTGTTTCATGGTGTTCCATGATGCAGCATGTTACTGCTGAAGGAACAGCCTTAGTCAAACAGGCAGAAGATGCAGCAAGCAACAAGAAGGTATATGCCTTGACCATCTTTTCTTTTATGTTTATACATTCATGGCTGCTGAGAAGGTTTTCTACTGAATACCGTCTACTGGTCAGACTTTGTTTGAAATTCTAAATTAGAGACTCCCATAGTCCCATGGGGGAAAGTAATATAGCCATAGAAAGTAGATTCAAATGAAAACCAAACTCTTGACACGGGGGAAATAATATAGCTGTAGAAAATAGGTTCAAATGAAAACCAAACTCTTGACCGAAATTTTAGATCTTTACAATCTTCCTTAAAATATTGCTTTGGCTTTTTTTTTTTTTAAGGTAATTTAAAAAATTTCCTATCCATGAGGATTAAAAGCTCCTTTGCACCATTAATAGATTCAGTAAATCTGCATAGAGGGCATGATATGATATGTTATACACTGTAAAGATGAAAGGACTGTTCATATATTTCCAAAGAGTGTCCTGTTTGTCGACTTTTCTTGTTTCATATATTGAACTAGACAGCTATTTTATAATGTCAGTTTTGATTTATCAGTAGTCCAGCGATTTTTTCGTTTGATTCAGATTGTTTGTTCATGTAATGGTGTTCGACAATTAATTGTACATGAATGCTGACTTTTTTTGTTCCCCCACAGGCAGAGAAAAAGGATGTGGTTGGTTTGCAGGAACAGGTAATTTCAGGAACATTGCACATGTGGAACTTTTGATTTGCTTGAGTGACACTAATATGATTGTGCTTTTCAGGTTTTTGTTAGAAAAGTGATTGAGCTGCATGATAAGTACATAGCATACGTCAATGAATGTTTCCAAAACCATACTCTTTTCCATAAGGTTTGTATTTTAACAGGGCTTCAAGATTCTTATTTCTGCCACCAATTATTTCTGCATAACTGAAAGTTTTTTGTGCATCTGTAGGCCTTAAAGGAGGCTTTTGAGATCTTTTGCAACAAGGGTGTTGCTGGAAGCTCTAGTGCGGAACTACTTGCCACGTTTTGTGATAACATTCTTAAGAAAGGTGGGAGTGAAAAGTTGAGTGATGAAGCCATTGAGGAGACACTTGAGAAGGTCTGGACTCTTGATGTGCCATTCGATTTATTTACCTTCCATGGACATATTACTTTTTTCTTATTCTGGTAGGCAAAGTTCAGTAACAAAGGCCCATCAAACTGCAGGTAGTAAAGCTGCTGGCTTATATTAGTGACAAAGACCTGTTCGCGGAGTTCTATAGGTATCACTTTTATTGCTCAACTTGCTTCCTTTCAATATAATGTGTTTTTGGGAAAGGTTATAGATGATTATGTATAGTTTAAAACTAGAAGGCATTACATAAACTATACATGTTTAATTTCTGGCAGGAAAAAGCTTGCTCGACGTCTTCTTTTTGACAAGAGTGCTAATGATGACCATGAGAGATGTATTTTGACAAAACTGAAGCAACAATGTGGTGGTCAGTTTACCTCAAAGATGGATGGAATGGTCAGTTGTCTTAAAAAATCCTTCAAGAAATGTTGTTTTTAATGTTTTGTACTTGTGTGCATGCATTGCAGGGTTACTGCTGGAGATATGACTAAGAAAGAAAAAATGGTTCTTTTTTGCAGGTTACTGATTTGACATTGGCCAAGGACAACCAAGTTGGCTTTGAGGAGTATCTGAGAAATAATCCACAGGCAAATCCTGGTATTGATTTGACAGTTACTGTCTTGACCACTGGCTTCTGGCCAAGCTACAAGACTTTTGACCTCAACCTACCCCCAGAGATGGTATACCGATTCTGCTGAGAAAATTCCCTTGCAAAATTTACTATCTGCTGGGTTAAGAATTTCGGGGATGTTTCTAACTTCTTTATATTTCACTCTTGCTCTAGGTTAAGTGCGTAGAACTTTTCAGGGAATTCTATCAAACGAAGACAAAACACAGAAAGCTTACGTGGATGTACTCACTGGGTACTTGTAACATCATTGGGAAATTTGAACCAAAAACCATAGAGCTTATTGTGACGACTTATCAGGTAATATATTTAAGATATTAATTGAACTCTCTCTAATATGTGATCTATTTCTTATATTTTTCTTCTGGGTTGTGAGATGCCGATCTATTAGAGTTTTATTTATTTCTAAGACTGATTTTCCTTTATCTTACTTTAGGCTTCAGCCCTACTGTTATTCAATACCTCAGATAGACTGAGTTACTCGGAGATTATGACTCAGTTAAACTTGACTGATGATGATGTTGTCAGACTACTCCATTCATTGTCATGTGCCAAGTATAAGATCCTTAACAAGGAACCAAACACAAAAACTATCTCTCCCACTGATTACTTTGAGTTTAACGATAAGTTTACCGACAAAATGAGGAGGATCAAGGTACTTGGATCCTTACGTGGTATCTTGTCATTTTGTCTTCTAATTATGTGTTTATCTGAGTGATCAGTTAACTTATCACTGTGATCACTGATCACCATGCAGATCCCACTTCCACCGGTGGATGAGAAGAAGAAAGTAATTGAAGATGTTGACAAGGACAGAAGGTATGCCATCGATGCATCAATTGTGCGTATTATGAAGAGCCGTAAAGTTTTGGGTCATCAGCAGTTGGTTATGGAGTGTGTAGAGCAGCTAGGTCGCATGTTCAAGGTTAGTGTAGTGCTTATTTTTTCTGGTTTGATACTATTTAAACCCCTTTTCCTTGGTTCTAAATGGGTGGTGTTTGTTTCCCTCCCTCCCTTGTCTCTTCTTCAGCCCGATTTCAAAGCAATAAAAAAGAGGATCGAAGATCTAATCACAAGAGACTACTTAGAACGGGACAAAGACAACCCCAATTTGTTTAGGTACTTGGCATGATGCGGTCTAAGTTGATCATCCTTCAAATGGCGTGGTATCTCTTGCTGCTATAATTAGCACAAGAAGTTGGTTCAAGCAGTGGACGAGGTGGCACAATCACTTGTAAATGCCAATGCATCGGTGACCAATAGTGATTGCTTAAAAAGCACGAGCGGAGAATACTTTGTACATTTTGCCCTTGGAGCAAGGTATGGATGGCTAATATGGGTAGTGCACTCTTGCTGGGGAAATCTGTAACTGACTTCATAATACGGTCCCGGTGCAACATGGGACCGTACCGTATCTTTGTTTAATTATTGCATTATCTTCCATCGCATGACTATACCAATCCATCTTTGTTACCTGTCTCTCTGCCCCACTGGAAGGAGGCGTACTTTCGGTCCCAGTGTGTCCACTTGAAATTGCATGTCGACGATAGGATATCAAATTTATCAGGTGGGTGCTTTGTCTTGATTGCAAAACACATGGCTTGTCAACTCAGAATTTGTCGATACGATTACAAGATGCTTATGCTCTTCTGCTTCATGATTTGTTTGGTCGATTTGTGTTATTAGTTTGGTCTTTGGTGCCTGTCTATTTATTTACGTTGATGGATTTGAACTATGCCTACTTATGAATTATTTTCCTTACTGTACATGGGCCTCGCCGCGCACGGCTTGTTATCCAGAGATGTTAGATTTCACTTGTTGCACTCTCCTCTCTGCTAGCCATTGGGTTGAACAAATAAACAAGAATCGAGGGCCAAAATAAAGAGGGATGGTGTGCAAAAATCAGTTTGTTATGCTTGTGGGACAAGCAATGAGTTTCGGCTCCTCCGTAATCCCAAATTACACGTAATCTTGGTCTGCCGTCAAATTTGCACCTTTAAACGGTTCGCTTGTGCTAACCCCTTGCCAATTGCTTGGGCAATTATGCAATCCAATCCCCCAAAACTCAAAAGAGTTTGCAGACACACAGCCCAGCCCGAGGAGGGGCGATGTGGCACATTATGGGCCGTTGATTTTCCTCATCAAAGCTCAAGATTTTTCCTACTTTAAAAAAAGAAAAGTTCCTGAGAAAATTCCTGAGAAAAACTTGATGCTTTCATCCCCATTTCGTAGGTGAAGTCATGCGAGATCGACTTCGTCCCCATTTCAATCCTTCCACCGCGATATCACCCTATTCGACGAAAGCGGCGACGTCGGCGGCACCTGGGAGTTCGACTTCCAGGGTTTTGACGAGGAAGCCAACCCCCATGTCGCAGAATCCATCGCCCTCCTTAAGGCCAACGGCTTGGATCTCGATAAGCTTTGGAAATTCGGCATCGATTCGGAGATTTTTGTAGAAGGTTTCGTTGGCTCCAGCTCCTCCACCGAGTTCGCAAATTGATTAAAGTCATCATAGAAAAACGAGAGGCTCAGAAGAATTGGGTATGAGAAATTTGTGAGCACAAATTGATTAAAATCAAATCATCAGAGTGGTGCATGACTTCTTCAGGGGTGGGAGAGGATGAACCTACTGCGTTAGATGGGTTGAGAAAGATGAAGTATTTTTTTTAGTTTTTTATTTTTATTTTTTAATTTAATTATCTTAATTTTTTATTAAGTGTTTAGCCGTACAAATGTGGCAGGGCACGTCAGCTTTTAACGGACCAATAAATGGAAAAATGTAATGAAAGTATTATATTGAAATAAAATTGTAAGTGAAATATGAAAATGAAATATTTTGAAGATATTGCATGAGATGATAACATGTAATTTACCCAAAATTATAATTTTTAACAATAACACGTGACATGACCAAAATGGTTAAAAATTATATCTGAATTTTTTTAAATAATTTTTTAATACCAATTTCCCATGCAAGTCATTTATGAAACGAAGATGCACTCAGACAATTACCATTCACTAAGGTAGTATTTGTCTTTGCCTAGTCGCCTAGACATTTAGTATCTTAGTGGGATGGACTTGCTCTAAGGTCAAGCCAAGGGCAATTTCTGATCGTTGGTGGGCGAGATATGTACGTCACATGCATCAACTGTTAGAAATTGTCCACGAAAGTAAGTGACTGATGATGGTAGCATATCACTAAAAAGTTTGGTATGATATAAGCCCTGACATTGGGAGGTGGAAGTAGCTTTCAGTGGGAAGTTTGTGCTGTCGCTGGTAATAATATTGTCGAAAATGTGAGTAGTATTTGTTACCAAGTTGCTACGGAATCAAATCTTAATATAATAAGCAGTCGTGTGAATGCCATATAATCAAAATCAAGTGATGATTAATTATCATTCCAATGCGAAACAACGGATCAAGCCAAAACTAATTTAACACATCTCAATGTACAAGTGATTACTCTGAATTACTTGAGCTATAAACTATATACTCGTTTAGATTCATATACTAGAATGTGGGATTTCAATGGGAATCGCAAACAAAACTTGCTTAAACAATAAGCAAAAAGAATGATATACTAAATTTGTTAATTTTTCTCATTCTAATAAGAAAGCGGAAGGGGACAAAGTGAGAATTTTTAGGTTGGCCATGGTCATCAAAACTAGAGGTGACAAATTAATTCATTGAATTATTAATGGGTACCCGTTAAAACGCGTGTAATTTGATATTATCGTAATACTGTAATATAGATATGAGATCGATAGTGGTGACGATGGTGTAATGCGAAATCAGACTAAATAAGTCATAATTGTTACTCATTAACAACTTAATGAGCTGATTTACCACCTCTAGTCAAAACTATATAACTTTGATATTATTTAATACAAGAAAACGGAAAGGTGGTATTTTTCTAGGAAGTTCAACTCAATGAATTGCCAAATGTCAAATGCCAAATGCAATACCGACAAGATGCCAAATTGCAGAAAATGGTAATGGTAATGGTAATGGAAGTGATGGAAGCAAAATTAACGGTTCTCTCTTAATTCAATAAATCAAAGAAATTCCCAACTCACAAAGTGAAAGGCCAACAGAATTGCAAAGATGTCTCTCCCTCCTCTACTACTAGCTTCCTTCCAAATCCATGGTGCTTTGCTCACTTTTTCTAAACAAATAATCACTTCTTGTTTAATCATGTTTGGCATTTCCAACTCAAAGTTTGTCAAACTTGAGATTTTGGGACCCATTTGCTGAGATCACCACCCCTGTCTTGAATTTTATATTCTAACCAAACAAAGGGGAAGGTAAAAGTAGGGTTTCCATGTTGGAAATGATGCATAATTAGCCTTTGGAGGATTGGGGTGGAGACACCCTCTTCTCTCACTTTTTTATCACGTGACAATCGTTCATTTGTTAGTAATATATTTTTTAATACGTGAAATGTTTATTAAATAACAACACTACTAAAATTAAAATTTGATTGCATAAGAAAATTTCTCGTGCTCTTGTTGCGTAGGAAAAGAAAAGAAAAGAGGTGGTGAAGTTCCCACAATTGCACTTTTTTATTACGTGACAATTATTCATTTGACTGGTAATATATTTTTTTAATACGTGACAGATGTTTATTAAACAATAACACTACTAAAATTAAAATTTGATTGCGTGAGAGAATCTCTCGTGCTCTTGTTGCGTAGGAAAAGAAAAGAAAAGAGGTGGTGAAGTTCCCACAATTGCTGATGGTAATTGCGAGTTAGGAAACAGCACATACCTGCCGTGAGCACTTGGTTTTTAGTTAGTGGGAAGGATTCGCATTGTCAAAAAGTCATGAATGGGTTCAAGCATTTGCTTTTGTTTTTGTTTTTTGCTTCTCTCATGCATGAGGCAATTCCCCATGTCCCAAACTCAAAGATTTTATTGTGAAATTATGTATGGAACTTCAACGTTCTTTCACGTTATCATAGCATATTAACATACGGTTGAAGTTTAAAATTACTTGTACTTCATATTATTCGCCATTTGGTGTCCACACATTTCGCTTCAATGTCCCACCTTGAAAAGTTAAGTACCTTGCATGAGTTTATAAGGAGTTGGACTCCTTCCATTATTAACTGGTTTGAGATAACAGGAGCTCTCAAACGCTAACCAGCTAGGAAGTGAATTATATGACGCTAATCGCTTGTTTGGACCCACTCCACAACAAAATATTATCACTCGAACCATTCATTTTAAAGATCATCATTCGAATATCACTCTTGCAAAAAATTAGTTCAGCTTTCATCTCTCTAACTAGGAGCAGTTTTCTCTCTAGCTATGAGCATTTTTTGTTTTGACATTCCCCAAAATAATTTTACAAAGGCGAATCCAGAACAAAGTTATTCTCGTACAATGATGCTAGCCATTATTAAATATTGAACTCATCACAAATATATATTACTTTTATATCCGTTTAAGTCGGAAATGAGACTTCCTCCAACCAAGTAGCGACTACTACTCTTAAACCCGAGTTGGTCTAACTATTAGCATTTTACCATATTATTTATTGAAAATATTAACTCTAATTCTGAATCGCATGTGGATTGCCTTTAAGCATTAAATTGTGATACTCTTACAGAAAGAATAGCCAACAGATTCATGAATCTGTGGACTGGAGCACTAATGTGTTACTTTTGGATAGTTAATTAGTTAAATTTATTCCACTAAACAAATTGCATCACCAAATCAATTGCTTTGTTTTTTCTAGTGACCTTGTTCCAAGTTGCATAGGTCATGCTCCATTTGTTGGGCCAAAGTTTCTCCCACACGTTCCCTAAAGCTGATTAATTGCATCATCCCTTGCCCCCAAGTAGGTCTCTTGCTTTGTTGAACTTTTGCATTATTATGTTATTTCATGGTGAACCTTGTGGTGAGCATGACAATACCAAAGCTCATAAAATGAAACCTTGTTTTCCTAATTTACATATGCTCCAAATATCTTAATTTTGTCGAAAAAATCGAAAAAAATTAAGTCATTGCTCTTGAATTACAAAACTGTGGAAATTAAAACTATATGAACCAAATTAAAAGCTCGCACAAATTACATAAATTGAAATTGTAACTGATCTCATTTTATAAAAATTCTATTATGTTCTGATGTATCTTAAAACCGAAGTTTTTGGTCGTTATAACTTTGGTCATTTGATGCTGAAAGATACTAGCTAAAAGATTCCCTCATACCTCAGCTCTCATGTCATGAATAACGTATATTACTAGAGCTTCATATCACTTTGTGCTCTAGTTGTTGTTAACACTCACATGTAATTGGGGAAATTTGGAAAAATAACCAAAATTTGGACCCCATATAGAATTATAGCCATCCTTTTAATTTTATTATAATTAGAACCAAAAGTTGATATAAAAATACTGATATACCCTTTTAACAATGAGGGACGCAATTACGCCCACCATTGCAAAGATTAGAGCTGTTGTGGAGCAAAAAATAATCAAGAAAAATATGGAGGCGACATGTGGATTCTAGGGTAAAAAGAACAAAATTACCCTCGAGACACATCGGAATTCCTACACGCGAGCAGTAGACAATCATCCCTCAATCAAGTCAAAAGTGCCCAAATAGGTATTTATTATAACCTAATTCATCCGTCCCTCATCATATCTTCTCCACAAGGTAACCCCTAAATCATTCATTTTTATTATATTAATTAGCTAAATTAATTGATTAATTATTCAATTAATTAGTCAATTAAACACAAATCATGAACCTAGCCCACAAAACCATCCAAGTGGCCGGTCCATCTCTTCCCAAGGTGGCCGGCCACTCCCCTATATAAACCCCCTCATTCTCTCCAAAACTCAATTCCAATTCTCTTGCTAAATTCTCAAAATTTTAACTTTGGCAACGGAGATTCTTCGGTCAAAGCCCCCCTCATTCATCGTCGGCGCATAAGGCTCTTGGCCTTGACCTAAGGTGTTATTTGTTTTATAAGTGCAATTTTGTCTAAGAACAAGGATGAAGAAATTTGCATTCACAGCTATAACCACAAAACTCGTTTGGGTGTTATCTTATTCCAACACCTTTTCTTCTGGAAATCAACTCCGCAAACAGTTGATCTACAAAAAGCACAATCCTTTTTCTATAAATCTTGTTACAGATCAGAGCCCAATTTGATTTTAACGTGTACTTCAATCCAATTTGATCTTCAACAAAGAGAAATGCAAGAGGGAAAGAAAGGGGGAGAGCTTACTGCTTAGTGGTTACCTAAAATAAATGATATGATTGTCTTCGAAAAACAAATTGTAATGTTGCGCGAGGCTCAAACCTCTGGGTTTTGCTAGGATGGGAAGAAGATGACAAAGATTGAGATTTTTGAAAAATTTAGAAAAGTAATTGTTAATATCAGATGGAAAAATAACCAAGAACTTAATAAAACTTCTCATCAGAAATTGGCTGAGCTTTTGAGCTTTTTGAGAGGGTTAGAATTGTCTAGGTTGTTGAAGTGAGGCTTTGAATTTCTTTGGATTTGTTTTGTAAAAAATTTTAATCATAAGAGTGTATAAGTACTTTTATATTAGATTTTAGTTATAATTATCATAAATTTAAAAGAGTTGTTATAATTCTATGTAGACGGCTAATTTTAGTTATTTTTCTAAATTTCCCATGTCATTTCAGCTAATATTGAATCACCAAAAAACACATCACAACTTGCTCAGTGCTGCTTCCTTCACCCCAATCCTCAATAATGCGAACAACAAAATATTACAGACATATTTGCATGATTTCAATTAGGGCTGGGTTCGGTTCTGATCGGTTCTGTTTTTTGCCAAAACCGAAACCAAACCGAAATTTCGGTTCGGTTCGGTTCGGCTCAAATTTTTTTCGGTTTTTTTCGGTTCGGTTTTTTCGGTTCGGTTTCGGTTTTTTTTCGGTTTTTTTTTTTTTCATCCAAAAAATGCAAAACAACCACAACACTTTATCATTCTGTTTCCTTGTAACATGAGACTGAGTTCTCTCTACAGCATCATTGGCCACAAGAAATGAACCACAGATATCACAGAGTGCCATTTTTTTCTCCTGTGCTAGCATCAACACTTTATCATTCTGTATTTCTTCCTTACAGCATTTACTCGCTGAAATCATCAAAAGCCGCTCTCTCTCTCTCTCTCTAAAAAACTCAAATCGTTTTGCCCATCTCATCTCCAAATGCACTACATCTTTTTAATGCTTATAGTCCATAGAAGATCTGAATCTGACTGCACTGTTATTTTCTCTCCCTTGACGATATTCGATGTACTTATCAGACCACCAAACCTCATCTCCGTTTCAGCTGGAAAAGAAAAGTAAAGCACGGGCTGTTAGATAACTCGAAACATGAACAATGAAATCAATATTAGACACGCCTTTTCCCTTTTTGGTCACATTTAAGCAGGTCAGAACAGGAAGAGGTGACCAGAAAAGTATATGCTAAGTGAACCCCTAATACAATAAAAGTATGCATTAACTAGCCTTACGCTCTTAAGAGATACTCACCGAGATCCCATTGAAGTCCAGTGGTTGTAGTACTTCCAGATGGCATCCCAATGGGTATGAGTCCACAATGAGGGCCTTCAACAGAAGACTGAATATGGATCTCATGGCGGTGTGAAGATGGATGAAGCAATCATCAGATATGAGAATTATTTGAATGTTTGAGAATCGACATAACACATTGATGTTTCCAATCGACATAACTCAGTTCATGTATAGAGGTGAAAAACAAACTAGCAGTCTATTTAGCAAAGTGTCAAAATCTGTAATCAACAAATTTGACTACCCAACTCACAATAAGTTGCAAGGAGTAAGGACACAGTTTTAGTTACCGAAAGTTATACGAAAGCACCTACAAAATCAGACTCAATTCCAGTAGAAAAACAAAACGAATGTTGGAACGATAATAATACACAACATACATTAGACTTATCTAGGTTTGGTGCCGAGTCACATATGTATGCTATACACTTATGCAAATCGGTCGTGTCCTGATCCTCAGATTCATTAATAATTTGAGTTCCCTGCATTCAAATAGCAAAAGAGACATCCTGAGAAAACACCAGAGCACTGCATGTATGCAAATCAATTAGCAATTTAGCAACAGTACCACCGCGACATCAAATGCAACATAACTCCAAGGATGACAACATTAACAAACAATTCCACAAGTTTGCTAGATACGACAAGGAATGACAGCTACAGAAAGAAAATAACCTTGCAAAACCAAAAGAAAATATAAAATTAATGAAACCTCAACTAATAGTTTTCATAACTGAAGTTACCCAAAACAAATTGCAAAACCAAAACCCATGAAATTGAAAAGCTACAGAACCCATGAAATTGAAAATAAATTCTGCAAAACGCATCAAATTGAAAACAAAATATGTAGAACAAACATGAGAGAAATTATTATAAGACTAACCTTGCAAAGGAACGAAGTAGTGGGTCGAGACTCGAAACAGCAAGAGGTCGTGGGTCACAGGTCATGGCGGTGAGAAACTGAGAGCAAATCAGTGACGACGAGTGAGATGGCGACACTTGCAGGTCGCTGTGAAGGAAGAAGACGAAGCGGAAGAGCGGCGGAGTTGGGAAGGAAGGAGAGAGGGTCCAGAGTACAGAGGAGAGGGATAAGGGAAAAGGGTCGGGCCGTCGTGGGTCGCCTGAGAGATTGAGAGAGACAGAGCGATTGAAGTTGAAGACCCAGCGAGAGAGAGAGGAGGCTCGGCTGCGCTGGGTTAGGGTTACACTGGAGGAGAGGAGGCAGGGAACGAGAGAGAGAGGAAGGGAATGAAAAAAAATAAAAGGTATGGGTATGGCTGCTAGGGTTAAAGGGTTAAAGGGTTTTGTTAAGTTCTCCAAAAAATTTAAAAAACATCTCAGACATCCTGGAGGTTCGAACCCGTGCCTTGGGGCTTGAAAAGGTTCACCGCAACCAACTTAGCAACAAGGTATGTTTTGTTATGATTGTATGACTAACCTATTTATAATAGTTAAAAAAATAATTAAATATATATATATATATCAGTTCGGTTCGGTTTGGTTCGGTTTCCGAACCTCAAAAACCGAAACCGAACCGGTCAGATTCGGTTCGGTTCGGTTTGACAGTTTCGGTTCGGTTTTTTTCGGCCTCGGTTCGGTTTGGTTTTCGATTTTTTTCGGTTTTCGGTTTTTTGAACCCACCCCTAATTTCAATGGTTCCAACCACTCATAAAATAAAAATAAAAAATAAATAAAATAAAAAAGAGCTCTCTCTTTCTCTCTCTCTCCCCATTTCCCTCAACAACGGGACACCTAGGGATGAGTTCGGTTAGGTACCGTTTGATACGCAGAAGAGACGGAATGAGACGGGACATGACAGAACAGGACGGAACGGATGATGTAAATATTGAAAAAGATAAGGAGAAATTTTGTCATAAAATATTATAAATTTGTGTTCCACAGATGTGGAACGGGTCGTTCCAGGAAAAGAGGTGGAACGAAAAATTAGCCAAATTTCGTCCCTGACAATCCGTTCCACAGTTTTTAGACGCAACAAACGTGGGACGGAACGGCCCGTCCCGTCCCACGTACCAACGCTACATTAGGTAACCGAACCGAAACACATGTACCGACTACCAAACCGAAGTTTTCGAAATGGCTATTTTCAGAACTGTTTGTGGTGTTGAGGTGGCTTGGAGGTCGTGATGCGAGAGCGAGATGGAGATGGACGGCGGATATGGAGGTCGTGCATGAGGCCATGGTGGTGGCTTGGTCGGAGAGAGAGACTCGATCTGCAAGTGGGGTTGCATGAGAATTTAGAGGAGATGAGGATCCTAAAGAGAGGTTTGAATATTAATATGGGAGGAGAAAATAATTGTGGTGGCTGAAATGCAATGGTGGTGATAACTAAATTGCGGTGGCGGTGGCGATAAGGGGGTGGGAGGAGGAATCTTGGTGGTGGCGGTTGGGGGCGAGAGAGAGAGAGAAAAAAATATGGTGATGCGGCGGCCGGAGAAGTTGCTGAGAAGACCAAAGTGAGGGCGTCAGAGTCGAGGGAGGAGGAACTGATATGTGGTGGCTGAGCGAAGACCTAGGAGAGAGGGTTAATTTTAACGAAAGGCTGACATTAAATCTTAGGGAAATCCAACGGCTAATATTTACTTAATTCAATAAATAAAAAATAAAAAATATTTTCATTTTGGATCGATTTTACTGAACAAACCCTTCATAGAAACCGAATACCATACTTACCCAACTGTTCAAGATTGTCGGATTCGTTTTTTTTTTCTGGTCAGATTTTGGTCGGGTTAGCTTTTTTTTTTTTTCGAAGTTTTAACGAAAAATCCACGGTACTGTTTATTTTAACGAAAAATCATATCTTTACACTAAAAAGTCAAACTTGGTACTATTCACTTTACCCTTTATTTTGTCCTTATCATTAAAACTCAAAGTTTTCAAGTCATTTTCATTAGTTTTCCTTTTTTTTTCAACCCTAGGAACACCGAGGATTTTTTCCATCTTCTTTTCGATTATAAAGAAGGAAAGTGTTATTCACACTTTTTTTTACTTCACACATATTTGTTAATTTATTGTTTTTAATTTTTTTTCAATTTATTCGATTCGACGGTAAAAAATGAAGAGATGTATGTGAAAAGTAAAAATAATGTATAGATAACACTATCCTATAAAGAATTATAATGGTTGGTAGGAGGAGGATTCTTTACCCTCCTAATCTCTCTACCCTTCCATGTCTTCTTATTTGAATGGTCACGGTTAAGTCATGTCAACATCTTATATTAATTTTTTTTTATAAAGATAATAAGACAAAAAATAATGTGTAAGAAGAGGGGATGAAAAGAGATGAGAATAGGAGGGTAGAGAATTCTCTTCCTTCCTGCATATGATTGCATAATTTTGCATGCTATTCTTTCTGTATTAAGAATCAAAGAGAGAGAGAGAGAGAGAAAGAACAGTGAAAAGTGATATTTTCTGTTTGATATATGGTTAGGAGGTGGATTGTATGCCCTCCCATTTCCATACTTTTCTCATCCTCTTCTGTTTTGTGTAATCACAATTAAGTCACGTCAATATTTTATATTCCTATTAATTTTTGTTTTATTATTTTTATAGAAAAATCAATATAAAATATTAACATATTTTAACCGTGACCACATAAACAGAATGAGATGAGAAGAGTATGGAAATGGGAAGACAAACAATCTACTCCTACTCCATTCTTGTTTACTTATGCTGGCGTGTACTGCTAGTTAAGTATATAAACAAACGCAATTTGACAAGAAAAGCTTGTGAGCACAAAGACCCCACGGGATTGATTGGTGGAGATCGTACAAAATGAGTTACATATGAACAGTGCATCCCAATAATTTACACTTACTTGACATCACCGTACAGAAGTTCTTTGTACAAGACATCTGTTGAATTTTATGTTAGTAACATGGTGGTACATTAAGTTCCAACATGTTACCAATAACATTTCACAACTATTTTCGTATTTTGACAGTAATGAAGGGTTGGGGACTAAATGGGGTCTTGTCAATTAATTTGAGATTTAGGTTTGAATCTTAGCAAACTCCAAGGTTTTCTTGCCTTGCAACTTGTTTGTTACATAGTGTTTACTGTATTCTCCATGATTGTATCTTCTATACTTGCATGGGTTGTTTTCATCCACCAATTCTGCCATTGGTCCAACCTCTATCTCATAGCTAGGAGCATAAAATGTCACAATTGAAAGCCTGTCTTCCTCCTTGTGTGTCACTGCTCTATGCTCCACACTCTTGTATTTCCCATTTGTAAGAACCTGCATTTCATTTTTCATGTTAGAAAAATAACAACAATCAAAATGCCACTTTTTAATAATCAATATCAAGAATTACGCAAGATTAGCTCATCAGTCCAAAGGCGCAAAGCACCCACCCTTCAATTCCGAAAAAGAGGGTGCCAATCCTTTCAGGAGCTTCCTGCTTGTCCTTAAATTACGAGACATTTTCTTATGCAACTATATTTTTACTCACTTCTATGGTGTCTCCAATGTTGATCACAAGTGCATTGGGAATGGGCTTAACAGGGACCCATCTGTCATCTTTGAGGATTTGAAGTCCCACTGAGTTGCCCTTCCCTTGCTGCAAAACTGTGAGGGCACTCCCATCTGAGTGTGGACTTAGTCCCAAAACTAGGTCAGGTCTTGAACATGGAGGGTAGTAGTTCATCCTTAGGGCTTGCACAGCCTCCCCAAACATCTTCTCAAACACATCACCTTTCAATCCAAGGCTCATGGCTATGTATTTCAGCAGATTCTGGCACAGCTTCCTCACTTCCTTTGAATAGACCTCTACACTTTCACTTGAGTGGGGGAAAACAAAAGAAGGAAAAAGTTTTAGACTTTAGATTTTAATAATAAGAAAAAGAAATACTTGGCCCTTCCCAATAGATGGACACAGTTGACCCATGAATATAAATTTTTTGCTTTGGTTCTTACAACTATTATTGTCATTCTAAAAAATCATTATTCAGTCTAACTTTATAAAAACACAAAGCAAACTTTTATGCGTAGAGGAGAGCACGATGAACTTTTTCGAGTGTTAATAACAGTTTTCTTGAGTTTTTTATTAATTATATATGTATATGTCAAACTGTGATTTGCATGACAATCAATATGCCTAAAAAGAGAACATATTTTGAAGCGTGGAAGAAACTTTTACCTGAAATTTTCTGGGTTTGTTGGCCATAACATGGGGTTTCTTATAAAGTTTGGTACAACCCCAAGAGCAAACATGTTGCACCAGTCCAATTTCTGGTCTTCTGATAAAACAAAAGCCTGGCCATATCCCTGAACTGTCCCAGGAGCCATCGCATACTTCTTCTTCTCCTCCAAAGGCAGCATGAAAAATTCCTTGGCCACCTTCTCTATGCTCTCGAGTATACTCAGATCAATCCCATGATTAACCACCTGTCATAAAATAGCCACAACAGACCAGTAGTTAGCTTCCATGATTTGCCATGTTTTTCTGATGCAAGCATTATTTCTACACTAATTCATCTAAATCGCGGAAATGGAGTATGAGAGATTGAAACTTTGGTGTAGAGAGGAGATCACATTGCTCTAACCAACTTGGCTACACCCAGATCTGCATTATCATGTTTTCCTTACAAGTAAACAGAAAAAGAGAGTTGTGTGGAATTTTTACCTGGAAAAATCCCCAGTTCTCACAGGCATTTGCAAGCTGGGAAATCTCACTTTTGATTTCATCTTTGGTCCCTTTTGCAAGCTTTGAGAAATTGATGGTGGGAATGTCAGTGGAGCATGGCATGGGAGTGGCAAGTGCTGGCCTCTCAGTCATGTCCCTCACAAATCTCTCAGGAATAATAGAAGGCTTGGATTTTCTGAGTTCTTGGACATCGTCAATGTGACCAACCTTGATGGGATAAATGGGTACAGGGGCCATTGGGGAGGAAGCACAATTTGGAGGTAACAAACTAAATTCTCTTGATTTGGTTAGTTTGTATTTGATAGCTCTCAAGTCTTGTAGAAGCCTGTATTTATAGGGAGAGAATCATTGATGTTAGGCACCTTGTTATGGTCTTTGTAACTTAATTTTGTGTTGTTACGTCAAACATTGGGTGTGTGAGCTTGTGGGGACCTAGATTCATGCACTTTCTAAAGTTAAGTCATACATGTAGCCCCTTGGACTAAGGACCAATCAAATAATTGGCTAGTATTGTATAAATTTTTCGGTGTCTGTCACACTGCTAAATGATGTTCTTGATTTACTCTTCTATAATACTTGTCTACTTATAACAGTATGTCGATATCTTTTTTTTAGAAGGGGATTAGCTGTGGCAAGTCCATATTTTTAAGGGCCGAGAAGACTCACATAGGTATTTCAGCATTTCTCTTGTTACCATTATGCAATTCACTAGCACCAAGTAACCGTGTGTTAGTGTCTACTTATTACTACCATATCATAACTACATAAAATATTAGCCATATCGTTTACATAAATTATATATAATTCATGAATTGATAACATCAAGTAACCGTGTGATTGTTAAACCTGATAATTTTCCCAAAGCATCCTTTATTTATTTTTATGGTATGGCACATGATGCAATAATTGTTGTTCTTGTAACCTGTAAGAGAAAGGAATCTAAGTTCCAACAGTGTGGTGTGGTGGTGGTGGTACAAGCAATTGTCTATTGTGGCAGACTTATATGGGTGATAGTAGTAGGGGCCATTCTCATTTTTGCAGACCAAATCTAGTGTTGTCATCATGTCTTTGTCCACCCTCATCATCCTCCGGTCACCGTACTCTTTTGCATCCCTAACAGTAATGTTAGAAAGATTAAATTTGTAAATAAAATTTTATAAATTAAATGACATAAAAATTAATGATTGGAATCATAACTATTACTTAAGCGTTGATAAACATGATCATTTCTAATTTATGACACATCATTTGGTTTGTAAATTTTGTCCACAAATTTAGGTTTCTTAGCATTACTCCACCCAAAATGAATGTGCCCTCTCTTTGGTTTTTATAATTTAGTGACAATGTCCACCCATTTAACAGTGTTAAATTGTTGTCATCTCCTTAAATTTCTTGATAAAAAAAAACACGTGTCCAAAATGCGAGTGTCCCCCCTCCTCTCGAGAATCACATGCTCTCTCTCCTCTAATCAGAGTGGGATTTTCATACTTTTTTTGTTGTACTTTTTATGTTTATTTTAGAAAATTGTTATTAACACTTTAAAATTCTCATTTGGCACTTCAAACTTTCTATAATTATAAGAAAAAATACACTTATGAAGAGTGTAAAATGAAATTTTTACAGTGCTAATAACAATTCATTTTTTTTATCATTTAGTTTATTGATTAGACTGAATGAGTTAAAAAGAAATTAACTGACAAACTTAAAACGAAAGTGCATGGGATTAAAAGGGAGTGGGGAAATCCAGAATCACTCCCTTTATATCAACTACAAGGGCAATCGTTTTTTTTACAATTTAAAAGGCTAACTAGTTTATAAAAGGTCATAATATACTTGGTTAATTAAATTTTGGTGAATGTAAAGAAAAATTTGGACACAAAACTGTAAACAAGTCTTTGTAATCAAATGTTTTTGTGAGTTGTCAATGAATGAATTCGAACTACGGCTTCTACAATTCAACTTACCTGTTACAGGTTTTTTACATGGTATCATCCTTTTTGCAGACCAAATCTCAATTGGTATTCAGATGCCTTCATTTTTGCAGACCAAATCTAGTGTTGTCATCATGTCTTTGTCCACCCTCATCATCCTCCGGTCACCGTACTCTTTTGCATCCCTAACAGCAATGCTAGAGAGATTAAGTTGGTAGATAAAATTTTATAAATTAAATAACATAAAAGTTAATAATTGGAATCATGAACTATTACTTAAGCGTTGATAAACATGATCATTTCTTATTTATGACACATCATTTGGTTTGCAAATTTTATCTACAAATTTAGGTTTCTTAGCATTACTCCACCCAAAATGAATGTGCCCTCTCTTTGGTTTTTATAAGTTAGTGACATTTGTCCACCCATTTAACAGTGTTAAATTGTTGTCATCTCCTTAAATTTCTTGATAAAAAAAAAAACACGTGTCCAAAATGCGAGTGTCCCCCCTCCTCCCAAGAATCACACGCTCTCTCTCCTCTAATTAGAGGGGGATTTTCATACTTTTTATGTTTTTTTTAGAAAATTATTATTAGCATTTTAAAAATCTCATTTGGCACTTCAAACTTTCTATAATTAGAAGGAAAAATGCACTTATGAAAAGTGTAAAATGAGACTTTTAGAGTGCTAATAACAATTTTTTTTTTTATCATTTAGTTTATTGATTAGACTGAATGAGTTAAAAAGAAATTATCTGACAAACTTAAAACGAAAGTGCATGGGATTAAAAGGGAGTGCGAAAATCCGGAATCACTCCCTTTATATCAACTACAAGGGCAATCGTTGTTTTACATTTTAAAAGGCTAACTAGTTTATAAAAGGTCATAATATACTTGGTTAATTAAATTTTGGTGAATGTAAAGAAAAATATGGACACAAAACTGTAAACAAGAGTCTTTGTAATCCAATGTTTTTGTGCGTTGTAAATGAATGAATTCGGACTATGACTTCTACAATTCAACTTACCTGTTGCAGGTTTTTTACATGGTATCATCCCTCTCTCGATCCTGACCTCCTTCCCACCATGTCAACGTCGGCCTCCTCTCTTCCTGGCCCCAAGGTGGCACAATTTCTTAAACTTTCCGAATGCGACCAAGATGAAGTCCAAAAACACAATGAATTGAATTCTACAACTTGGAAACACCCGCCCCCCTATCGATATCTTTTGGAGGAAACTCTACCCCCATAAAATTGCTTCACTCCATCACGACACTTGTCACAAGTTTCATTTACACACACACACACACACATAAATACAGACATTTGTTTTCATCAATCCATGTATGACCGAAGCTAGGGCACACCATGTCATGCAATAATATAGTTCTGTAAACTTTTATAATATATACATACATACATATATATATATATATTGTTGTAAAATAAAAACTTAAAATATAATTTCTTTGCAAAAGACTACCAATTAGCTAAACTAACTGTCTCCATTTAATCGGGGGAGGAGGATTTGAGTTTGACTAACACAACTGTAAGTTTGAATCCGTTTATAGCAAGTTTGATATATCACGATAACTTGACTCATACTATTTTTGTAAATAGCTCTTCATTTGTATAGAGAAAAGAAAAACAAAATTATCATGGAAAAATAAGGTCAAAACAAAAGAAAATATTTTCTTAAAATAATCTGAGGAAGGTGACGATGAATATGCTAAAGGTAGACAAAGAGATATTCCAAAGCAAATAGTAGAAGGTAAATAGTAATGTATAGTTTGATTTTGCCATGCAATTTGGTTCCCTTTATTTAGCTAGCTTATATTTCTTGTGGTCGATTGCTAGTTGTAGATATAATTAGGATTTTGCGATCTCGTAATTTTTTTATGTAATTTTTGTTTCTTTCAGATTTATGTCTCGTTGTCAACTAAAAAACATTTATATGAATGGGTGCTTTTTAATTATGGACGGCAACCTACATAACACCATTGAGAATTGAGATTGGGAGATGGTGGTGCATGATATGTTTGATTGTTTCTTTCTGAAAAGATAGAAGACTTAGGCACCGTCAATCTCAATTTATATGATTGATCTTGTTGTTTGCGCAAGCAATATCAAGCCAGTTTTTCAAGGGCTAGAAAGAATCGTGCACCGATGCAGTCCATCAATTTTTAGGAGCTAGAAAGTGATGTGCACATGTGCAAAAACTTCAGATTGCTAAACGAGATTCTCTTCAAATTGAGACTTTTTATAAATTCTTTGCAATCTCATGTTTTTTGTATTATGTTTTATCATGTATGTGTGAAAAGTAAAGTTAAATTGTGAGGTGACACATAATCCATATAGAATTCTACTTTGAAAGAATCTCGTAAAATTTTCTACAAGTCAATGTTACCACTCCTTAGTTTATGTCACGCGTACTACACTTACATTTAAATATAGGTAGTTAATATTTTTAAAATTTGTTTCTTTTCTTTCCACATATGTCCCTAATTTAATATTCCAAATCTTAACCATACCATACTGTTCATTTTCTTCATTAATATTAAACATTTCCAATTCGTTAAGGACTCCCTTGCTTTTATTTGTATTTTTTATTTTTTTATACAAACGATACTGGCTAGACTAATGGGACATGGGTGAGAGGTCTTAAGTTTGAATTTCGTAAATAACGAATTTGATACCAAATTAGATTGTCCATTGTGTGGCTTAGCCGAACTCCCCCTCCCTTAGTGTAAAAATATTGGTGTACTAAAAAAATGGCGGGTAAGTCGGTTAAGCCTCACAAAAGGCTAGTAAAAATGTGGTTCAAATTCGACTTTGATAATAATTGAACCACATCTTACTTACAAGTGAAGAGAAATAACATTAGATCGTAATAAAAAAAAGAAATTAAATTAAAAAAAAAAAGAACAAATTGTAATGTTTAATATTAATGAAAAAATTAGAAGTATTGGTGCGATTAACATTTGGGTTATTAAGTAGGGGCATATGTGAAAAGAGGATAAACAATTGAGTGGAAAATGCAAAAAGGAAAGGTAAGAGGGAAGGTAGTTAGAAATTATTATTGGTTACCAAACGTCGTCGTTTGACCGTTCACGTTATAAACCAGAAAGATCCCTCGTGTGTGAGAGCGCGCGAGACAGATGAGAAACCCGTTGAACCAAAATCTCATTTTTGCCTTCACCGCCTCAAACCTTTCCCGCCAAAATAAACCGTCAAATTTTCATCTCGTTGAACAGCTCCGGCACTGTAAAGATTCCGGCTCCGCAGAGTCACTGCATTCCGCCGCTATAAAATCCGGTTATTTATATGACACTTTCACCACAAACCATGTCATCAACTGTTATGTCAGGCTCCGAAGAATCGACCTTGCAGGCCAACTGTTTGATGAAATGCCGGAACCAAACGTTGTGTCGTGGACCTCGCTCATGGCCGGTTATGTCGACACGGGTCAGCCCGGAATGGCTCTCTGGCTCTTTGGGAAGATGCCCGAGTGTTCGGTTATTCCCAATGAGTTCACATTCGCGACTGTGATTAATGCGTGTTCGATCCTTGCTCATCTCAGAACTGGGAAGAAAGTTCATGGGCTTGTTGAAGTTTTGGGTTTTCAATCTAACCTTGTTGTTTGCTCTTCGCTGGTTGATATGTACGGGAAGTGCAACGATGTCGATAATGCTCAACGGGTTTTTGATTCCATGAGTTGTAGGAATGTTGTTTCTTGGACTTCAATTATTTGTGCTTATGCACAAAACGCGCAGGGGCAGGAAGCACTTCAACTTTTTCGAGAATTTAATCGATTGACGTCGGAGCGCCCGAATCATTTTATGTTGGCTAGTGTTGTCAATGCTTGTGCAAGCTTGGGTAGATTAGTTTCTGGGAAAGTTGCACATGGATCAGTAATTCGGGGTAGCCATGATTCAAATGATGTGATTGCAAGTGCACTGGTGGACATGTATGCTAAATGTGGGTGTGTTGAATATTCTGATAAGGTTTTCCGGAGGATTCGGAATCCTACTGTAATACCCTACACTTCAATGATTGTGGCTGCAGCAAAGTACGGACTTGGGAGAATGTCTCTTCAACTCTTTCAAGAAATGATCGATAGAGGAATAAAACCAAACAATGTCACCTTTGTTGGGGTTTTGCATGCTTGTAGCCATTCAGGGCTTGTAGATGAAGGCCTCCAACACTTGGAATCTATGTTTGAGAAGCATGGAATATTACCGAATGCAAAGCATCATACGTGCGTCGTTGATATGCTTGGTAGAACTGGCCGGCTCAACGAGGCTTACGAACTAGCCAAATCTATCCAAGCAGAACCAAACCAAGAGGCCTTGTTGTGGGGCACGCTTCTTTCGGCGAGTAGGCTTCACGGAAGGGTAGACATCGCTGTTGAAGCTAGCAGACGGCTAATAGACTCTAACCAACAAGTAGCGGGTGCATACGTCACATTATCAAATGCTTACGCATTGAACGGAGAGTGGGAGAACTCTCATGATCTTAGGTCAGAAATGAGGCGTACTGGAGTGCAAAAAGAACCCGGGTGCAGCTGGGTTGAGGTCAAGGACTCAACTTACGTATTCTACGCCGGAGATGTGTCATCCTGTGCGCGGGGGAGCGAGGTGGTGGCTTTGTTGAGGGATTTAGAAGGGAAAATGAAACAAAGAGGGTATGTAGGAGGGAGTTTGGGACTGGTCTTTGTCGATGTGGAGGAGGAGGCCAAGGAGGAAATTGTAGGTTTGCACAGTGAGAGATTAGCGTTGGGATTTGCGTTGATAAGCATACCGAAAGGAGTGATCATTAGAATAATGAAGAACTTGAGAATGTGTAGGGATTGTCATGAAGCTTTCAAGTTAATTAGTGAGATTGTTGAGAGGGAATTTGTTGTTAGAGATGTTAATAGATTTCATCACTTCAAAAGTGGTTCCTGCACGTGTACGGATTTTTGGTAATTAGTATCCAGTTTGTGTTTATATACTTAATGATTACGGATATTTAATATTGATCCCCGGAAGGCAATTTTTCTCTATGCAGGATGTCCAGTCTTTCTTAAAGACATTGCGCACTGAAGAAACCTCGCTTCTCAATTTTTCGTTGACTACGATCTCATTTATTGACATGGTTGCTTAAACACTTGAAACCTAAATAATAAACGACACCAAAGTTGAAGAAAATTGAGAAGATTTTTTCAAGACGTCCCAAATAGAGAATCTCTTTCTCCCAGAGGACATGAAAAACCCATGAATTCTCCAAAAGTAGCAAAAGACGTCTGACCCTTGCATTGCCTTAAACAAACAACGTTTCCAATCTCCAAGTTCGGATTAAACTTCTGCCAAATTCACAAGCAGCCATCTTTCCATTAACAGTCTAATGCTCATCACGTCGGAAAGTTTTCAAACAGAGATCTCCTACTCCGGCAGTCCATGAGAGCTGTTCAACCATACGGGGCTGACGCCTCGAGAAAATCTTCAAGAAAGAAAATAAATTCCACAACTCAAAAGAATTAAAATGATGATTAGAACAGATAACACCGATGATGAAAAAATGCTGATAGCTGTATTATTACTTTAATCGTTATTGTTTATGTACGATAAATAGTGCACAAATCCTGGAGGCAACACTGAAAAGAATACTCAATGTTGGAGTAAAAAGAAAAACAAGAGAAACAGAAAATACATGTAAATAACCAGCACCTGCTGCTGCCAGCGACCAAAGTCAGCACCAATCAAAACCGGTAGAGTAACACTGATTCGATAAAACCTGTATACTGTGGAAAGTATCCGGCTTCCTCATCATAAAAGAACAAAACTAGATATTAATTCAAATCTACATATTTAACGTTTCAAGGCAAGAATCAAATCAAGAAAAAGCTTGCCTATCTAGCACGACTGATGTACTACACCTACATCACAGAAGAAAGACCGTTATCTTACTACGTTTAAAAATAACAGAAAGAACTATTCGTATATAAGCTGACAGAATAACAATCAACTGAGAGAGAGAGAGAGAGAGAGAGAGAGAGAGAGAGAGAGAGAGAGAGAGAGAGAGAGAGAGACCAACACCACCATGGAATTATGGGAGAGTGGTTACTGAAAGTGGTGTACACAGGTATGAACACCCTTAAGCATGGCTGCCTCTACAAAACTTTATCGCTAAACATATCAAAACGGAACTCAGCCATTTAAATTTGTTGTGCACTGAAATTCAATATAAAGCAGCCATATCAATCACCAACATGGATAGATCTACAATTTTGCGAAACATAATAGGTAGAACCTCATTCGCTCATTGTAAATCTAACGCTGATAACTCAACAATCAATGGTGACATTGGCAAAATACAAGCTTGCAAAACAATGAATGACACCACATGGAATACAAGTGAAAGTAGCATGAAAACCAACAAGTTGAGTGCCGCGGAAAAAATGAGTATGTTCACTCAGTTGATGCAATAAGCAAACCAGTCTGACCAACACCAGGACCATTTGAACTGAAAATACAGTCACGGCTCATGAACCACAGCATAAGATATTATTACTGATAATAGAATAGCAAACTGCAAGCTTAACATAAACCAAAAACAACAACAACAAAGCCTTTTCCCACAAAAAGGAAAATTATATTTCTAAGTTACTCATGAGCAACAACTCCAACCGAGAAAAAAGAACCCCTTGTAAATTTTTGAAACTAGATATAGAACTTCAACTCTTAAATCTCAGTGTATCACAAGTAGATAGCATGAATTGCGAAAAAAATTTCATGTGTACACATCAAAGCACAAGTTATTGATGCAGAAGTAAACTGACACATCCTACCGCATACAAGGAAAAATTTATTATTAGAACAACACATGAATAATATAGGGTAATTCTTGCAATAGAAAAACATTTGAAAACCTGTTTTTCTTACACCTGGAAGTCTTGAACTCACATGCAGCGATGGTCCTAGAGTGTACTCCACCACGTAGGTCACAAGTCTGAACTTCTCAGGGGTTGCTCAACCAAAGTTCTTTGATTATCACCTACACCAACATAAAAAAGTTCCAAGGTAACTTCAACATATTGATAAATACATTACTCGAACGACTCCTCCCTTGTTGCCATTAAAGTGAAGTAAAATATTACATACCTGAAGATTTCATTCATGCGTCGGTCCTTGGAAAGCTGGCACAATCAACAAAAGCTTAAGCTTTTTTTCTACAAGTATAAGGGGAACCTTGCCCAAGAATTTGGTTTGCATTCCATCAAAATTTTAATAAAACAAAATAAATGCTTGATAGAGCATTGACCAGTCACCACTATATCAGTATTCAACCTTCTCAAAATCGTTGCCTAAGAATATTCTTCAAATCCCTATAGACATTTTTTAAACCCTCAAGCTCCAAACTACAGGAGCCCAAAAAAACATATATAACTGAACTATTACAATATCTCCGAGCTGTGCTCCCGAACAATTAATTCCTCTTTTCCCAACCCATGAAAACTTATGGCTGAGCATGATGTGCCCTTGTCGGTGTCAAAAATAGACTTAACTTGCAAAAAAATACATTACAAAAATTGGTAATCAATCTCACTTTGTACACATGTACAGAAGAGCAATGAACTGTCAGTAACCAGCCTTCTATGAAAATTTTCAAGTGAAGGTCCAGGCGGGCATCCTTTCTCCTTTTTTTTCCTGATGCCTGCCTTCTTAGGAGAGAAATCATGAAAACGTTCAATATATACAGGGTTGACTTAATCTCTGGCACCACCAAATTTGGATCGACTTATGGCCTCCATTGCAAGCTTAACCAGACGGATAAGCTCCTCTAAATCTTGGAAGCTGAAATCCATGACCCTCCTAATAGAAGAAATAGAACCATTCTTATGTGCATCTCCCAGTTTTGTGCAAGCAGCTGCAAAAGCATTCTGGGATTTCCTTGAGGCTTCCATTGCAAAATTTACATCATGTGTCTGCAAAATAATATATACTCATCTTAAAACCATTACCATATACTTAAATCTGTGCGAAAATATCTTACTGGTCTTAAATGAGATGGGATGACCTACGAATTTATAATCCAACCAAGTACTTTAAAAAACAGAAGCGAAAAAGAAACTAGAATGAGCCTACTGTCAAAACCCTGCCAACTAAAAGTCCTAGATATGCACTGAGTTAGCTGTCAATTAAGAAATAATCAACTTTCAAGATAATCACAAGTCACTCAAGATGCTTATAGGAAAAAAATAGGCTTGCTTGGAAGCTTTCATACAATAGTTTTTTTTTTCTTTTTCTTCGCTGAAACTCCAATAACAATTGGCTAATCTAGGAAAACATGCAATACCCAGTGGCTGGAAATTTTAATTCAGCTTCCTAACACTTTTATCCAGTATACATCCATGATTCATAGTACTGAATCTTTGGTCCTGAATAAGTGAGTATCAAAATACCTTGAAAGAACAATTCTTAGCAAGTTCATAAAATTCATATTGAGACCGAGTGCGAGACCGAATCAACTTACAAAGTCAAGCAGCCTGACAAAATTAGAGCGGTTACGAGCAGCAACAACATGGTTTCCAAAAACATGAGAACCAGCTCCGTTGGACAATATAGACTTTTCTGCCATCAATTGGTTGTTCAAGTTATCTAAATCTGATGCAGAAGACGATGGAGACTCACCTGAACAGAGAGTTTAAAGACAGGGAAAAAAAAAAGTTGAGTTGTTTGATATTCTTTCTCAGTAGAAAGGTCAGAAGACACCAGATTTGGACCTCCTGCTGTTTTTATCAACAGAAGCTATCAGGTACATTTTTATCAGAAATGACAGATAGATAATGGTAGATATTTTATTATTAGTTATATGATAAATATGTTTCTGCAAATAACAATAACAGACAGTATCTCTAAAGACTTGACATTTTCAAGTAAACATGTAGTGAATTGTAAGTGATAAAAGCAAGGGGACCACATGATTGTTCAGTAACATAAACGTTCAAACTAGAATAAATAACCTATAACTTGAAATCGCAACCATCTCCTAGTGGAAGAACAAAACTGAAACTTGACATGAAATCCAAAGATTATTGCATAAATCATTCATAACCTCCTTACCTAGAGGAGCCATATTGAAAGTCGCTTGCAACTCACGCCGATCTCTGTTTGTACTAGAATGTTTACAGTAAACCACCCTCATGTATGCCACCTCCATGCATTTATAAGCCAAGGCAGCAGAAGCCACTTCTTTGCGGCTTTCATATTCATGGGCACATAATCTGTGAATTCAAAAGGTTCAGCACAGAGCCAAAACCGGCTATAGGAATGCAGAAACAAAAGCTTCAAAACTGTATGGTACATTACGTATTTTATTAAAATTAAAATGGGCCATCTCTGCATTAAATAATAGCTAATTGAATCTATTAGCTGAGAAATAAGTCATCTGGTCGAGAAACATCTATTTCTCTTAAAACTGAGAGCATTTAACTTACTCGCAAAGTTTAGCTGTAGTACTGTACACTTGCAACGTAGTTATGTCTCCATGTTTGCCATTCTCACTACTGCAACTTTCTAAAAGCACAGCTCCTTGGAGATACTTCAGGGCAGCTTGAAAATAAGCCTCACTACTTTCAAAATCAAACCCAGAGTTCTAAAACATAGTAAAAACACAGTATGAGTTAAGAGAACAGAAAAACAAATTTGTATCCATTATGTTATGTACTAAAGATAAGCTAAAAGTCAAATGAGAACAGGAAACCTTAAGATAATCAGCATAGTCTCTAAGCCTCTTGGCTTCTATCAAGGTATTAGTAGCAGTTTGGCCTGAGGAGTTTCTCACAGGACTTGGCGCACTGACATCTAATGCTCTCTGTTGATCAGGCATGAGATGTACTAAATTGAAATTAACTCCATTCTTGTTAGCAGCAGTCCCAGCCTGCTTTAGTGACTTTGGCACATCACCATTGACAACGGTATCAACTGGAAGCCCTTGAAACACTTCTACTCTCTCAGATGCTGCAATAGGTTGGGGGCAAAGAGATGGTGTTTCTTCTTTCCTTTCACCTTGGCAATGTGAAAACAATTGTGGTTTCCCACATCTTGACTCATGTTGCATCTGACCGCCCTCATGATTCTGAATCAGGTTCTGTTGCAGGGCGCCCTTCCTATTAGGGCCCTGTGTAGAACTAAACTTCACATCTGACACATCATAGTCCTTTCGTTTTAGTTGAGTTTCCACTCCACTGTCACTTGACCCATGTCCTGCATTATCCCCCCTACCAATATGATAGTTTTCATCCTTGACCTCAACCCACTTAATGCTACACTTATCAGGAAGATCGTGTCTAATATTATTCCCTTTTTCATGAACATAATTGGGTTCCATCTCAGACACATATCTTTGACTCTTCTTCAAGTAATCATTCACTGGATCAGAAACCTTCATCCTGTTCCTATCCAAATTAGAAGTGCCACTTCTAACAATGTCCTTAGACTGCAAACAGGAACCCTTGCCAGATTTTTGCACACAAACAGCATCTCCAGAGTGGTTCTTGTTCTCTCTATCATCTTCATGTGAATGATTCATGACATGCTGATTACTGAGGCACTGACCATTTTCCAAACCATCATCATTACCACTGAGCAAATGGCTATTCCAAACTTCACAAGAAGGTTTGGCAGTGACATTGAATTCACCATTGGCATCTCCATCCTGGTAGCCTACTAATGAAAATTTATGGGATTCAGTATGACTACTACACAAAATTGATTCCTTCTTGGTTGTCCCCAATCTATCAATGTTACTAGTTCCATCCCCGCCCCAGCATCTTTCGGAATTATTTGTTAAAGGAAAACCACCATAAGCGGAATCATCTATCCCCAAAGCATCTCCCCTTGCTGAAGTAAGCCTGTCTGCATTGGAGGTCCTCAAAGGAGATGAAGAAACTGATTCTACAGGTGAGCCTTTTACTTCTTCAAAGTTAACTCTAGTTTTATAGGAACCTGAAACCTTTGAAGAGCTTGAAGTGGCAGCCAAAGAAACATGCCCGGATCCCAAATCCCTTCCCAATAAATTTACACCATTGAATGTTTGTTGAGATGCGTTCTTTTTACTATGTTTCTTGGGTTGCTGGTCTTTTACAATACTCCTATCCTTTTCCGCAAGATGAATTGAATGAACTTTGGTGCCTGACATGACAATCTGGGTTGCTCTGCTTTTTCTATTTGATCTATCATCTCCATTGCTAGTACTAGACTCTTTACGATCAGACTTCAGAATCCTGGACTTCTTCTCCTTCCGATATCCGCTTTCACCATTTTCCTCCTTGGTACACACCTTCCCTTCATGCCCAAAATCTTGAAATGTCTCCACATTATTCTGAGAATCCTGCCACTCTCTCATCTTTCTTTTCTTCATGGAACTATCTCTAGTACCTGTTCTCACGTCCAAAGCCCCACCATGCAAGGAGACCCGAATTTGGTCTTTCAATTTCTTTGCAGAAACTTGTAATTTGTACTTGGCAGGCTTGGCTACATCCTTTGTGTCTTCAGAATGACAGAGGTCATTGTATTTGGCGTCCTGACCACGTGCCTGGTTTAACAAACCAGCACTTGAACCAACACAAACCTTTCCAATGTCAACATTAGAATTCGGGTTCTTATCAGCTTGCCCCATATCTCCTCTCTTCGGTTTCTTAGAAGTTCCAAATGTATGCTGATCACCCTCCTTGTTTTTCAATCTTACTGCCTTGGCATTACCTGCAGATATAGAACAACCCAAATAAATACAGGCACTGGTTACTACTTTTGCATAAACGTGTTATGGCAGTAGGAAAGGGAAACTTTACAGATAATCGCATACCTCCACTTGTTTGCTTCTCCTTCTGCTTAGGTATGCTTTTTTCAATTCCCAAGTTTTGCAGCTTGCTCAGATGTCGAGAACTAGATTTCTTTATCAGATTTGATTCTAAAGGAGGCTGGTTTATGTCATTTGAGCTTATACTTTTTACAGCTACTTGCAGGTGGTTCTTTGTAGAGTTCAAGAGACCACTTCCATTACCTGCATTTGGTATTTCCTTTGAACCATGTATCTTCTTCCCTTGATTAGACATGGCATGAGAACTGAGATTCTGATCATAATGTAGGGCATCAACTGCAAGTACTGCAGATGCTGTTCCATTAGCATGAGTCTGCAGCTTATTTATACCTTCTGAAGATGGCATCTGGTATAATGCATAGAGTGCTTTGGTTGTTTCCTCTTCACTTATGTCACATTGATTCATCCCGGGCCTACAAAATAATTTCAATACCACATTGAAAAGGCAGCAAAACAGGCACACATACGCTCATGTGATTACTCGAATATCTGAGTGTGTGTGTGTGTGAGAGAGAGAGAGAGAGAGAGAGAGAATGAAAAAGAAAAGGTGTGCAAATGTTATTGTCAACCCCAACAATGAGAAGGAAGCTTACAGCCAATTAAGCATGCTACACAACCACTTCTCAGGGAGTTGCTCCGGCTTAGTACCGTAGGGTAGAAGCCGCCACGTATGACAACTATCACAGCACACCCAATCTTCTGCTATAATGACAGGAGCTGCAGCTGCAGGTACGAGCTCCAAAGCCAGTCCATTTTCCTTTGTTCGTTGGCACGGAATGGGAGCATCTTTTGACAGTAACCTATTCTCGGACTTTTTGCCACTCAATTTTTCCTTTGGTTTATCCAAACATGCCCTCCCTTTTATATCAATATCAGCAGCAGGTCTTTCTGCTAGATCCACTTTATCCCTTTGTTCCAATCTTTTGCCCCACACTTCGACTCTTTGATTACCACTGACCTTATCCTTCTTTGACTTTGACTTCTGAATTTTTATATCAGATGGACGAACACCATGACCTCCACTCAATTTATCTGTTGGTAATACACCTATTTCAAACTCCATGCGTTCCTTTGTTGAAATATTAGGTGGCTTTTCACTGGTTTGATTTTCCTTTGACTTGATCTTGCCCTCGGAAGATAGCTTTGCTCTCTTGCTATGCACATTAGTTTTTGCTTGTTCACATGATGGACCTTTCTTACCAGCATTGCGTTTGGGCAGGTCATGCTCTTCCTTGCATTTGTATACATCAGAATCATCTTTTGCGGCTGAAATCTTGTTACCCTTGCACTTGACATCATCCCTGAGATCAACTGGAAAATCCTGATTAGATATCAACTCAAATGACTCTTCCTTCACTAATTCAGAGGAAGATAATTTTCCTTTCACCTCATTCTCATTGGCCTCCCAGGAAGCTTCAGGTGTCTTACCAATCACTTTCAAACAATTACCAACAAATACTGAATTGGACAAAGGTGTCGCTTTCAAGTCATTGGGCACATGCTCCTTGTCTTCTCGACTCCCAGCTTCTGATTTCTTTTTCATGATAATTTTCGTGTTATTCTTGATACCATTCTCAAGCTTCAGTGCTACCGGACTTTCACCCTTCCTGGATACTTTCATTTTTATCTCCTCTGACACTTTGGCATTCCCCTGTGTGAAAACAGTATCATCTACAGACAAAGATGAATGTTCTTGATGACCCTTAGATGAAGGCACTGGTTTTTGTTGATAAAGCCTTGTCTTTCTTGCTAAGCAAAGCAAACTGTCATGGAGTGGTGATAACAATGCATCACCAAGAACAGGGAAGGAAGTCATAACCTGTTACAAAACATAAACAACGCCCATCAATGCAACAGATCATTTTAGGTCCATCTACAGCTATAGAAACTGCACTAAAACATCTGAGCTTACCTGAATAATGTTAGTGGTAGTGTCATCCACAATCACTTGAGATGGAGGTATCATCTCCTTACATTCCTCAGGGCTGTTCTCCGAAGATGAAGATGGAGAGCTAAGTCCAAGACCACTATATATTGCTACATTCTTCCGAACCGTGTTATCAGGGTTCATTTTGATTCGAACCTTCAGTGTCCTTTGATCAGTTGGATTCCCCTGTCTGTTTGAAGTTTCATCTTTCAAGGAACATCCCTCAGCTACTTGTACAAAAGGCAGGCATGAATTCCGTTTAACTGAAATATCTCCAGGGAGGACCCTTGAATTATGTGAAAAATGAGCATTGTTAGCAGTTCCAAGCCTCACATTTGGGGCTGCTTTTGAATAAGATTTCAGATTCTGAGGGGCACCCTGTATGTTAACATAACCCACAAATGCTCAACTAAAATAGAACTTTCCAATCTGACAAGATCTCAGCCATAAATAAATCCTTCCTACCAAAAAACAAATAAGAAGAATTTTATCATATACCTCTGTTAAACTTTTAGGAGATCTTGATGCGTTGTAGTTTATCTGTGGGGTCCTTGGATGAGACAAAATGGACGAAGACCTTTCATGAGATGGTAAAAAAGAGCCATACCCACCGTATTTTGCCCCTGACAGAACAGTAAAGTCCATCCACCTGATGAGTCACTAAATTTACAAGGACAAATATGCAGCACTGTCTACTACTTTCATGTATGTCACTTACCCAAAGTCTCAACAGAATTCCCGCCCTCAAAATCCTGCAGGAAATGGCCCAGAGCATTCTGAATTCTCTCATCCTTGACAAAATCAAAAGATAGTGCCGTTACATAAAAAAAATTTTTATTGAAGTGTCATTACATAGATAAAAAAAGAAAAAAAAAAAAAAAAAAAAAGACTAAAACCACAATGTCTGTACAGAAACACAAAGGGTAATTACAGAACGTTGCAGAAGAAAATCCTACTTTACTTTCATTCTTTATTTTCTAAAGACGCTGATTGTCTAAACTTGTCTTACTGTTACCTAAAACCAGCTTAGCCCATCATGGGATTTGTTCATGTATCTGGCAATCAATAACGCTTTTCAAAGTTATTTTGATAGCCAAGACGACAAAATCGAGGAAGTGAAAACTAAATGTTAGTTTCAGAGACAAACATTTGGCCTACTAATCTCAACTCAGCTACTCAGCATTTGGAAATTTATAGGGGGTTTAAATATTTTTTTATCTTGTACACTGAACAAACAAGTATTGAGTTCAAATTCACTAATGCTTTCCTTGGATCAATAACCATATAAGTAATCTATGAAGCATCAAAATGAAAAAAAGAAAACTTCGGCTCATTTAAAAACTCTATATACCACAACTCATAGTCAATAAATGGTACCAATGAATAACCCCAAGAGTTCACTAAAATAATGCTGTTGCACAATCAAATATTCAGCAATCAGCCATGAATGTACTTTTTCTATACTTGAACAGAAAATAATCTACATTGTATCTAAAGCCAGCCGAAAACACCCAGAAACTTCACTGGCAGTTTCCGAAGCATTTGTATATCACAATGCGTTGGAATACAGCGCAACTTAAAGACAACTAATTATTGCATTACGTTTTACTATCCAAGGGATAAAAATTTCTACTTCACCCTGCAAACAGTTGTCTGCAAGTCTAAAATTCCATTTCAAACTCAATTTCCTTACATTCTTATTTTTTTCTTGGAAACCAAACAAGCAGTTAAAATTACAATCCACCATTATAATACAACAGACATACATCAAAGACAGCATAGAAACTCAGTCTTAAGAACAAATTCAACACCCTATTATCTTCTTAAGATGTTCATATATTGTTAATCAACTCCAAAGCTTTCAGTAAAGATTCTAAGGAGAAATTCGAACACGAATGAATCAATGAGACAAAGATGCCCTTACAATGTAAGAGAGATCGTTGTCCGGGTCAAGGTTTCCCTCGTCATCATCCTTGTAATTGCAAGGAGCCTCGCCTTCTTCAAGCTCAGTATTATTCCCCTCCATCACAACCAACCTTACCAAACCCTAACCCTAACCTACCTCTACCCCCAAAACCCCAACCTTTTCACCCCTTCACGCACCGACCTTCCCTAAATTCCAGCATCAGTCCAATCCCCAAAATACCCTCTCCGACCCACCAATGCTCTCGGAAAACCCAACACAACCCAGAACCAGATTCTCCGATAACCGAACTTTCACAGTAGGAATTTCAAAACCCCCCTATGAAAAAAATCCCCAAAAATATTAAATAAAAATTCACTGAATTCATATTATGTTAAAGCTCTTCCGGTGGAAGTCTACGATCACCGGGTTCCAGGATCGACGGCGGAGATTGGTCGGGGCCGATCAGTGCTGATTATTGATTGGCTGCAACGGGTTTCTACGGCGGAGCAATCGTATCTGATTGATTCAATTTTACGCACACTCTCTCTTCTTCTTCTTCTCTTTGTTGGTGCACAATTTTATTAATTTATTAATTTATTTTATTTCTGCCTTGCTTTCCTTATTTTTGCCCCTTTTTCTATTTATTTATTTATTTTTATTTCTGATTTGTTTTGGTTTGCGATTTATTATTTAATAGGTAAATTATATTTTATTCCTCAGATTTGGGATCGATTTTAATTCCTTACAATATCCTTAAAATATTTCAATTTCATACATTTACTTATCATTTTATATCAATTTCATACATCCGTTAGAAAATTCTTTAAGTAAACCGTTAAGTGATGACGTGATGATGACATGGTTGCCAAATTTGTGTCACGTGGTAAAAAAAAATTTATACATTTAAAATATTATAATAATTTATCCTATTATAAAAAATAAAAGAAACCTATCTTCTTCCCGAGCACATCCATCCCACCCCACCCCATCCAAAACCCACCCTCAGGCATCGAAACGCCATGTCCTGAGAGGACGAAATCGTTATGCGCGATGTCACCCATGCAAGCCTCGTCGTCTCCGACCGCATTGGCCATGAAGTCACATTGTAGCTCAATCTTGAAGAAGCCCTAAAAGCTTCCCGATACGCTAGTGTGCAAGTGTTTGTGGGTGGGGTTTTGATTTGGCTTCAAATTTTTTAATTCAATGTGCAGGTGTTTGTGGGTGGGGTGGGAGATGGGTTTCTAGATGCTTTGTGGGGTGGGATGGGTGTGCTCGGGGAAGAAGATGGGTTTTTTTTTAATAGGATAAATTATTATAATATTTTAAATGCATAAAAAATTAATTTTTTGCCATGTGGTACAAATTTGGCAGCCACGTCATCACTTAACGGTTTACTTAACGGATTTTCTAACGGATGCATGAAATTGAAATAAAATGATAAGTAAATGTATGAAATTGAAATGTTTTAAAGATGTTGTAAGGAATTGAAATCGACTTCAAACCTAAGGGAGTAAAATGTATTTTACCCTTATTTAATTTATTTTTTCACGTATAATTTTGGCGTATGAAAGAAAGGGTGCATTTATTACGATAGCTTCAAATTCTGGGAAATCGGAGGCATCGGTTTCCGAGGAAACGACGATGTTTGCCACGTGTTTTGAGTTAGGCGAGATATGCTACCGCATACTTGTCACGCAGAATGTGGACCTTAGTTTTTTTATGGTTTCGAAATGTTGGATTGGGACACGATTACTTAAGCAACGCAGTATAACAATAACAAAATCGAAAATAACTCTCTTTTAATAAATAAGCATGTTAATCAACACTTAAGTAACAATCCAATCATCAATAACCATTTCATTTGGTTTACAAAATTTGGTTTCTCTAGCTTACTCATTTCTTAGTTAATCGTTGTCTTGTTCATCTTTGAGATTGCCCACTTAGATTTTGCATATCCTCACTTTGGTCATCCTACAAGGCTGCAACCAAGTTAAAACATCTTCCGCCATCCTATACTCCGAGATTTTTAAACGTAGAACTATTGAATGCATTTCTCAACTTTTATGTTTTTTATAGTACTTACTATCCTAAACATATGAATGAGTCAAAAGTATAAGTTAGTAAACTTAATAAATGGGTTAATTACACAAACACCCCCTGAGGTTTTTTGTGTTTTTACAAAACCCCCTTAGGTTCTCAACATATCACAAACACCCCTTGATGTTTTAAAATCATTTCATCAACCTCCCTCCATGACAAAAAAAACTCTAGCAGTCATGACATAAGTTATGAAAATATAAAAATACCCTTACGAAGTTAAACTAGTGTTTGGCTACAAGTTTTAGTTAGACCTATCATTATTTAAAAGAAAATTAAAAAAAAAAAAACCTAATAGTTCTACCATATAAAAGCCTTTGTTCACAATAGCGTGAACACAAATATCCTTCGTTGGTTGGTTTCTCCAGCCCTTGTTGCTCTAGTTGCTTGGACTAAATCTAATTAAGCTTCATTAATCAAGGTTGCTGAAATAAAGCAAAGAGCTACATTTGCCATGCAATTGAAGGTTGGTTTCATTAGAACATGTTTTTATTTGTTATTTTTCCATAATCTTGTTGTAGTGTGGTTTCATTATTCTATTGTTCCCTCACCCAATGAAATCAGAAATGTCCTTTTATAATTTTCATGTCATTGTATCAAAGTTTTGTGTGGTGTAATTTTTAACGTCTTGTAGTTCATGCTTTTGTGATGGTGTAATTTTGTATTTGACGTTGTGTTTATTCTACTTTTTACAGTGAGATTAGTTTAACAATATGGTAATGTTTGATATTGAGCTTCACTTTCAAAGCAACCCTACTAGAAAAAGCATTAACATTGACAGCGATAAGTATTCCCTTATTGATTTGTATGATCATGTTTTCTCATTGTGCATTAATAAAGAAGATGCCCGTATATGGAATTTTTGGTTGAGTTTAGGCACCCAAGTACTGGTATGCTACAAGCTATAAAATCAAATGATGATATTAAAAGTAAGTTTCAGTTATTTGAATTGCATATGAAGTTTGTAGTTGATTTGTATTTTGACATAGTTAATGAGAATGAGAATGTGGGTAGCAGTGGTGACGAGGGTCGAGTACCTGAAGATATTGGTGAAGGAGAAAACGAGTTGTTCCCATTCACGGATGATGAGGACAACGATTTGAAACCTAATATAAATGGTGAAGATGTGGTTAATGGTAACGAATATGAGGATTACACATCCAATGCTACTAGTGATTATAGTATTGATGGTTATGGACAAGATTTGGACAATGATGATGGGCTTTCTGATTATAATTCGGACTCCATTCACGACAAGGTAGTTAGTTCTGAAGATGAGGAAGAGGTTGACTGTATGAAGGGTTTGAGTAAGAGGCTATACAAGGATTACCTGTCAGGAAATGTGGAGTTGAAGGATGGTCAAGTATTTAATGATATTAAGCATTTTCGGAATACACTTTAAGACTATGTTATACAAAAGGGATTCGAAATTCATCGAAAAAAGAATGAAAGAACTCGAGTTACTACTGTTTGTAAGGTATGATTCATTTTCATACTATTTATAGTATACATGTTTAATATTATTGCTTTGCTCATGTTTTATTTTATTTTTTATTTTTTTTAACTCAGGCTATTGGTTGTACATGGTGTATTCATGCCTCTCCTACACCCACAATATCCTCAATAACTTATATGATTAAGTCATACAACAATGAGCATATTTGTACTAAAGGTAAGAAGAACTCTAATGCAACTTTGACTTGAATAGCTAGAAAATTGGGTAATAGTTTAAAGAGCAAGACAGAAGGCTAAAGAGGTCGTGGAAGGGAAACATGTTGCATGTTATGGTAAGTTAAGAAAATATGAGAATGAGGTTCTCAAATCAAATTCAGGGAGTGAAGATTCAAGTTGATAGAAACTTAGGGTATCCTATCTTAAAGCGTTTCTTCATTTGCTTTGCATCAATGAGAGATGGTTTTGTAAATGGATGTAGGCCTTTTATTGGAGTTTATGGGTGCTTCTTGAAAAGGTCTTTTGAAGGCCAACTATTAACCGTAATTAGTCTAGACAGTAGTTCTGAGGTGTTTCCAATAGCTATGGCAATAGTTGAATTAGAGTGCACAGAAAGCTGGACATTCTTCATGACTCACTTGGAAACAATAATTGGTAGTCACAACTCAGACAACATTCCATGGACCTTTATGTCAGATAGACAAAAATGTAGCATTATTCTTATTTTGTGTTTTTAACGTACTTTGACTAAATGAATTTTGTTAACAATGTTGCGTATTTCAAGCGTGTTATTGACGCAGTATCAAACATATGGAACATTCTCCGCATAGACATTGTTGTAGACATATCTATAGCAATATGAGAAAAAATGAACCTTGGGTTACTTCTTCGAAGTAACTTATGAAAAGCGGCTAGAACATGTGATGTTGCGAGTTTTACAAAGGCAATGGAAGAAATAAACAAACTTGATGAAGACGTATGGAATAGGCTAAATAAAATTTACCCTTTGCAATGGAGCAAGCATGTCTTTGATCGTCATGTAAAGAATGATCATATTACTAACAATATGTCAGAATCATTTAATTCAGTGGTGAACAAGTGAGAGGAAAACCAATATTAATGTTCATTGATACAATTAGGGAAACAATGATGAGACAATATCCAAATAGATGTACAAGAGGGATGGAATGGCCTACTAGGCTAACTGAAGGCGCAAGAAAGAAGTTAAATACAAATGTGCAAGAATGTAGGAACATTACAGTAGCTCATGCAGGTAACAATTATCAAATTGTTTTTATTTATTCCATAGTATATCTTTTTTTTTCTTTTTTCTTTTTCTGAAACACTTAATATGACTTTTTTTTTTATTGGACCAGGTGAAGACGAGTTTGAAGTGCATTACATTTCCCAAAAGCACATTGTGCAATTGCCTACAAGCCACTGCAGTTGTATGGAATGACAAATTAGCGGGATTCCATGTAAGCATGTGTGTGCATGCATTATATGGAAGAGAGCCAACCCAGAAGACTATTGTCATGAATTCTTCACCAAAGAGAAGTATGTGGCATCATACTCATATCATATTCACCATGTTCCAGATGAGAGATATTGGGCAGACGACCCTTATGATGCCATTCATCCCCCACCCTTAAGGAAACCCCGTGGGAGGCCCACAAAAAATAGGAAAAAAGAGGCGGATGAACGGGGGAAAGAGAAAGAGATCTTATGCATTATCATGCAAAAATTATGGTACATTGGGTCATAATAGAAGAAGATGCCCAAATGGAAATCTTGAAATGTTTCAAAGAAGAGGTGTGAATGATGCAAGGGGAACGAGAAGAGCGAGTAGATGAGTCGATGCACGAAGGAGAACTCGTAACATTAGGAGAGGAGGTCAGAATCTATATTTTCATATTTACTGGCTACTACAATGTGATATTTTGTTTTTGTTTTTACATATGAATTCATTCTTCACAATTTCATTTAATTTTGGTATTTATGTTAATAGTGCCAAACGAGGGAATTCAAATTGGTGGCACTCATGTAGTAAGCCAAGAAATATAGAAGTCAAGTTCCTTAACCAAGTCAAAAGATTAATTAGAAGCCAAGCCAATGCAACAAACCAAGTTGTTGGCAATCAACCATTTTGAAGAAGTTGCTACAATTGGATTATGACTTTTGTTTTATATTTTGGGTATAATATGATAATATTATGTTTGGTTGTGCATTGTTTTTAAATTTATCGTGTTAAGTTTTATTTTGAATTGTTGCAACCTGTTGAAAATATTAGATTGTTGAATGTTGAATTGTTCTTAAATCTATCGTGTTAAGTCTTATTTTGATTGTATATTGCTTTAATGCTTGAAGCGCGCAGTCATAGGGTTGGCTGCACTCAATGAATTGGTTGTTAGTAGAGGGGAATAATATTTTGAACAAGAAAAAGATGATCAAGAAACATAGAGGGGAATTTTCTGTATCATGAAACACAAAAGCCACTAGGCTAGTTTAATTGGAATAATATGATAAATATTATGTTTGAGGTGTTTGGCTGCAAGTGTATCATATTCCTAACTGGAATATCATATTTCTAATTGGAATATAAACAAGGTTAATTTTGTCATTTAATTTTTTTTTGTTGATGTCAGCATAAAACTAACAGAACTCTAACTAAAGGGGTTTTGTGAAATGACTTTAAAACGTCAGGGGGTGTTTGTGATATGTTGAGAACCTGAGGGGGTTTTGTGAAAACACAAAAAACCTCAAGGGGTGTTTGTGTAATTAACCCCTTAATAAACTATAGTAACTAATGCTGTCACCAGTAATTCACCTATGTCGTGGTTGCAACATAATTAAAACAACGTAAGTTCACGATCCCTTCAATCCACCAGTAAATCACCCATGTCGCAGTTGCAATATAGTTGAAACAACGTCTACCATTGCTGAGCTCAAACATTGACACCCATACTATAAAGAGAAAACGATCGATTACAAAGACCAAAGATACGCCTAGTATATAAGTGTAGACATCGAAATTTTGATAAATAAATGTTGACCGATAAATCAAAGTTTCAACACTCATGTATTACATAAACTTTACACGTAGCGTGTAACTCGACGAAAAATTGAAATGAGTCGGAAAAGTCATCAAACAGGACACGTGTCGACACCTGGCAAAAACGACTTATTTCATCTGAAATATTATATTCAAAATTAGGCCTTGGCAAATTCTATAAATAGAAGCCAATTTCATTCATTTGGGGGGATGAATTCATATTACACCAAAACCTTGAAGCTCTGAAACTTTGAAACTCCGGAGCTCTCAAGCATCCAGGTTCTCGAAGAATCAAGAAAGCCCTCTTCGTTCTTCGTTCATCGTTCTTCCCAGATCAAGCCCCGACGGCCCTTGGATCAACAATCATCCACCTTCAAGATCAAGCCCCGACGACCCTTTGAAGAACTTCCACCAATTCAAGATGAAGCCCCAAAGGCCCTTGAAAAACTTCCACCAATTCAAGATCAAGCCCTGACGGCCCTTAAAGAAAGTGTCATCGTTCATCATTCATTCATCCTAAGATCAAGCCCCAACGGCCCTTTGGATCAACAACGTTGACAAATCTATACATCCAACCGTTCTTCAAGATCAAGCCCAAAAGCCCTTGAAGATCCATTCATCAATGTTCTTCAAAATCAAGCCCAAAAGCCCTTGAAGATCCGTTCATCACCATTATTCAAGATCAAGCCTCAACGCCCCTTGAAGAAACACTCATCCTCAAGATCAAGCCCCAACGGCTCCTTAAAGATCCGCTCAAATCCACCTTCAAAGATCAAGCCCACGGCCCTTAAAGAACGTTCATCCTTAGATCAAGCCCAACGGCCCTTTGGATCAATCGCACATCCACAAATCAACACCTTACGGAGATCGAATCAAAGGATTAAATTTGAGAGAGATTGTAACCCAAAATCATTAAATACAAATATTATTTTGTGCACGTTGTTCTTGTCTAATTCGTTTAAGGAAATTTTCGTGTTTACAAATTTGGCACGCCCGGTGGGACAATCTCTACCTCTCATCTCTTTCTCCGTTCAAGAAATTCAAGCACACTTATAAAATCAATGGCATCAGGCAAAGGACAAGCCGTTCTCACGAAGGGAAGAAGCCTGAGCACTTATGCCATAAACGGAGCATCCATTGGCGCCACAACTGCTCCTCAACATGCCACTTCAAAGTTGGTGCCGCTAAAGGAGCAAGGGGAGCATCAAAGGCGCGAGTCCGTCATCAACTTGACCTCGCTGGAGGCACCGAAGCATGATGCTGAGGCACACAAGATGACATCCCAAAGCAGCCAACGATGTTCTTCGTCAGCACCTGGATGTCTAAAGGAAAGTCACGTCTATTGGTTGCACAAGTCATGACCATCGGCGTTACCTCCATCAAAGAACAACTGGCTCAAATGAATGAAGCGATTGCAAGGCTAACACAGATTGTGGAAGAAAAAGACTTGCAAATTGTTGCACTCGTCAGCCGACTGGAGCCACAGGACGACAAGAACCCCAACCCAGAAGATGATCCACTAAAAAGAGGAGCTGGCGAAGAAGAAGAGCCTCCGGTGGAGAGAATCGATGTGAAGCTGGAGCTAGACCAAGCAGCGGCACTCATGGGATCTCTTTCTATCCAGCAGCTGCAGAAGATGATCACCAACACCATCAAGGCACAGTACGAAGGGAGCTCAAATACCTCCGGGTTGTACTCGAAGTCGTATTCAAAGAAGATTGACGCCTTAATGATGCCGAGGGGTTATCAACCGCCAAAGTTCATGCAATTTGATGGAAAGGGAAACCCGAAATAACACGTTGCCCACTTTGTTGAAACTTGCAATAACGCAGGGATCGAAGATGACTACCTCGCCAAGCAGTTTGTGCGCTCGCTGAAAGGAAACGCATTTGAGTGGTACACGGACCTAGAGCCTGAGTCCATCAACAGCTGGGAGTAATTGGAGCGGGAATTCCTCAACCGCTTCTACAGCACCCGCCGCACTGTGAGCATGCTAGAGCTAACGAGCACAAAGCAGTGGAAGGACGAGCCAGTCATTGACTACATCAACAGATGGCGCACTCTAAGCCTCGGCTATAAAGACAGGCTCTCGGAAACCTCTTCAATCGAGATGTGCATCCAAGGCATGCAATGGGGTTTGCAATACATCCTTCAAGGCATTAAACCACAGACCTTAGAGGAATTGGCCACTCGCGCCCATGACATGGAGTTAAGCATCGCCCATCATGGGAAGAAAGAACCAATCGCCAACTACAAGAAATGACAAAGTTGTTGGGCCAAAGGTGGAGAAGACTGCGTGGAAACCGACCAAGGAAGCAATGACGGTCAACACAGCTCCCGTTAAAATCCCTACACGTGGCAAAACGATTCAAGCCGAAGCTTTTTGTGATCAAGAAATGCGTAGACGCACTTTGAATGAGCTCGAAGAGAAAACTTATCCATTCCCCGACTCTGATGCAGTTGCCATGTTGAAAGACTTGCTTGACAAAAAGGTGATCGACCTACCTGAGTGCAGACGGCCAGAAGAGATGAATCATACTGATAGTCCAAGGTACTGTAAATTCCACCGTTTCATCAGTCATCCAACGGAAAAGTGCTTCGTACTGAAAGATCTCATCTTAAAGCTAGCACAACAAGGAAAAATCGAGCTTAACCTCGAAGACACGGTTGCGGCACACACTACTACTATCGTGTTTGGATCACTCGATCCTGTGCATCTCCGAAACATGCATGACCATTCCCGTCAATGTTCAAGTCACACGGCACCTCCTACACAACCATCACCAGGGGCAAGTAACCAAGATGCATCTACTGGTGATAAGAAAGGGTGGACATCGATGACCTACAAAAAAACGAGGAAGCCAAGACCACAAGCCATAAGGCCAAAAGAGGAGCCTAAACCCGCCCCTCAAACTTCAATCTTCGACAAGCTGAATCATTCAAAACCTAGAATTTCGATGCTTGATCGCATTAATGGTCAAGACCGAACTTCCGTCTTCAAAAGGCTTAAGATGCCAACACCGCAAAGATCTGTCTTTGAAAGGTTATCAAAACCCAAGAAACAAAGCGGCACAGCTAGATCTCCTCCATAAATATCGGCTTCGGACAGACTTGAAGAAACTAAGAAGCCTTCTAGAACCAGGAAGACAATGCCAAAGGAAGAAAAGCTCGACAGTTTAGCAGGAAAAGACGATGTTCAAAGCTTGATTCCTTCAAGGATGAAGCGCCAAGCAACTTTGGAAGTCGACACAAAAGGACCATTGAAGGTAAGAAGGCGCACCATCATCTACACCGGCCAATCTTCACGCCAACAAACCCAAGAAGACCGCACTAAAGAGGATGCCCAAGAAGACAAAGAAGACGAAATCCCAGAAGAAGACGTCACTTCCGGCTCTATCAACTCAAAATCTTCACCTCAATCGCTGGGGGCATGCTCCAAAACCATGCCAGTCAAGCCGAGTGAAGTTGAATGATTGACTCGTGTCATTCCGAAGAAACTGCACAAGAAGCATATGTATTCTCCACAAGTGCACCAATCAAAAAGGGGGCAAAGCAGCTTTCGCCAACCTCCAAAGCGATGTGAAAGTGTTAAAGATGAGGAAATTTCGACACAAAGATCGATCATGAGCGATCTCTTCTTCATCAGAAAATTATTCAGCTACTCGGTCAAGGCTCCTTGCTATAAAGATTGCGAGGAACGCCTCTCCAAGCAGCAACCATCTCTTCCACAAGTTCACCAATGGGAAAGGGGGCAAAGCAGCTCCTATCAACCTCCAGAACAATGTGAAAGTGTTGGAGATAATGAAACTTTGACACGAAGATCATCCATCCCTTGACACGAAGATCATCCATCCCCATCACGATGCGTGACATCTTCCCAGAAGACTTCTTCAACTACTCAGTCAAGGCTACTTGCTATAAAGTTTGCGAGGAATGACTCTCTCGGATCGCTTGACGAACCAACAATGCTCCTCGTTCGCACGAGCCTAAAAGGTGACACCAATGCTCCTTGTTCGCATGAGCCTAAACTGCACGAACCAAAGCTCCTTGTCCGCACGAGCATAAAAGCTCCTCGCCTGCATAAGCCTAAACTGTACATGGCAACAAACGCTCATGGTCTGCACGAGCATAAAAGGCGGCACCAAGAGCTCCTGGCCCGCAAGAGCATAAACTGCGTACGGCACACAAAAAAAAGTATTTGAACTACGTTTTGACTTGATCTCTTTGGAAGGGTACGTAGGCAGCTTGAATATTTAATTTCAAGTTCAGTTACATCAAATAAAAAAATAATAATAAAAATGTTTTATTAAAAAAAATACATATGTTTTATGTATTTAAAAAAAAAAGGAATACATACGTTATTCCTTGTTTACAAAAAAAATAAAAAATAAAAAAATAAAAAAAGGATTTCTTTCACATACATATACATACATATATATATATATATATATGTATGTATGTCCATCAGCAGCAAGCCTCTCAAAAGGAGGCCATCCAGGCCCAAGCTCCAGCTTGTCATCCCCCTCCCTCCAAGCCCAATCCGTCATCCTTAGCAGCTCGCTTCCTCTTCAGCCCACAAACTCCCAAAAGCCCAAGCCCAGTTCTTGGACCTGCATCCTTCATTTCCTGCAACGTCCAGGCCCAACGACTCATTCGACTTCACAACCTTCATTTCCCTTCGAGACCCCATTATCTCTCTCGTACACAAAGAATGGCGAGTCGACTTGGTTACCTGTAAGGGCCCACACTTGACCAACGATGAAAACGAGGATTTCAGCTTCTTAGAAGAGCCCACTGACCACGACGACAATACGCCGCGCTGTCCAGATTTGGATCACTACGATGAGGACAATCTCTACTTCCACTTCGACGAGGCTGGCGATCATAAGAACTCAAACAAAAAAATCAGAGCTGGACAGGAAGAACGACGTCGTTTTGAAAACGGCAAACTTCGGCGATGCAGTGGAGAAAAACAGATTCATCATGGTCGAGTTCTCAGCACCCGAGTTGACCCTGTGCCTGTCTCTGCACCCGTGGTTGCTCTCCGCCATCTCTCATAGACACAAAGCACATAGTTGCAGCCACCACAAATGATGTTAAAGTTCTGGATATGGAAGTGTAACTGCCTCTCCTTCCACCCGCGCCTACACCACCGCCCACATTTCGTTCCTATGCCAAATTTTAAGCGAAGTTATTTCCACAAGATTGGGATCCCATTGGCATGGGAGAGAGCCGTCGTCGCAATGAGCGGGGAGCAGCCATCATCCCAGCAAGCAGTGGATAATCGTCATCTCAGCCAGCAGTGGTCGTCAAAGAAGCAGCAAGCACTCAACGGCTTAAAGCCCAAAACCGTGAATTACTTCTCAAACAGAAGGAGCCCATCTTCAACCACTCCCTCGTCATCAACATCCTCGCCCAAGAAGATCCATCTCCACTGCCGGTCCTACCCGCCACCTGTAGCGAAACGCTGGGCAGCTACTTGGCTCGGCTACTCGTTGAAATCGGAGTTCATGGCGTCTTTTTCGTTCTTGGTGACTTCAACTTAACGCTTCTCGACCACCTGATCGTCGAGCTCAGCCTCAACGTTGATCGAAAAATGCATCGAAGTTTGTCGAAAAATTGAGCAAGTTGAAGAGTGAGTTGGAAGCAAGGAATACAAAGACTTTTTGCAGATTGAAGCTTTATAAAAACAAAGCTTTCTGCAAAATTATCAAAATTCTTCACCATCTTCTCTGATCTGAAAAGCAGAGAGAAATGGTAGTAAAAGTTACTTCGACCTGCTTGCATTGGGCGCAGCCGATCATTCCTCGCTCGACGTCGCCACCTCAAATTCCCAGCTCTCCCACATCTTCTCATTGCTTTTGAAGTAGACCAAGCCACCATCTCCTCCATCGCTGAGATGTCATTAAATTCAACCCACAGCGCGATACTGTGGTCCGTGGATGGGATGACTGCAATGGTTGCCGCGAAACTGGCTAGAGGAAGGAATTTTCCAATGGGGTCGCAGCACCAGAGAGGTCAGAACTTGAATTTGACGCCGAAGGACTTCGATGAAGGCGGCCTGGATCTCTTCTCGAAGAACCGCCAGACTCTCTCTATAGCCTCCTCCTTATAGCCATGCACAAACGGCAGCCTCCAAGAGCTACAAAGATTTGAGAAACTATTCGGATAATCACAAGCAGCAGCAAGCGGTGTCCCTTGTAGCAAACAGTGACAACAGTCTCAACAACTCTCTCCGGCGACGGCAGGCAGTGCAACGGGTGTACAGTGGTTATGGTTAGTGGTGGTGCTCAGTGACAATGCAACGGGTGTGCGGTGGCTCTACGCTAGGTGGTTGCGCTCAGTGGTGGTAATGGTGGAGCTTCTCCATTTGTCTCCTCGCATTCCTTCTGCCCATCAGTTTCAGCAGCACGTGTAGCCCCTCCTCATTCGTCTTCTCTCGAACTCGGCCTGGGTTTTTCACCCACAAACCCAGCCTTGCAGAGCACCATATATATATATATATATAATGGTGGAATCATGGTGGACAGCACCATGCAAAAAAAAAAAAAGTTATAAAGGTTTCGGTGCATCAGGCACCATACAAAAGAAACAATAAAAAAATAATAATAATAATAAAATGTAAAAAAAAAAATTATGATTAAAGGGCAGCAATGGTGATGATGGAAAACATCTTTCCAAGGCAACGCCAGCTACCAATTTGTTAAAGTAGCAGATTGGAGAGACGAAAGTGGAGCTGGCACTTCATTTCTGGAGATCACCCATTATTAGTGCTACTTTTATAAAAGAAAGCATAAAGAAGTATCCAAGGAGAGAGCATTCGATTCTGACATGAAAAAAACACCCACTAACAAATTTCATACTCATTTAGCATAGTTGTACCAAAAGTTAGAAACCATCTTAATGAAGCAAAACTCATTTATTAATTTCTTTGAAAATTTACAGAAATGTACATTTTACATCGGTAAAAAAAAAAAAAAAAAAAAAAAGGAGCAAACATGAGGGAGCCTTCACGAAGGTTGCCCGTGTGAAGCCTCACCACTCGGCGAAGCACCAGGAAGAAGAGGCGCCGGAGGTTAACTGTTTGAAGCCTCACCACTCGGCGAAGCTCCAGGAAGAAGAAGCACCGGAGGTTGACTGTTTGAAGCCTCAACACTCGGTAGAACTCTAGAGGACGAAGGCAATAGGTGCCTCTAGAGTGAAGCCACAAACATTTGATGGTCATTCTGAATCCGACCTTCGGATTCCTGCAACTGGTCGAGCTTTCTCTTTATGCTCGTCGAGTAACTATTGGCAAGCATGTGCAACTCTCTATTTTCACGCTTAAGCTATCTAATCTCTTGTTTGAGACTCATCACTTCAGCTGCCAATTATTCAACTTGACAGGTTCGAGCAAATAGACGTTGGGCCATATTAGACACAGAACCTGCACACTAAACACTGAGAGCCAGAGAATCCTTAACTACCAACTCATCGGACCGTTTGGAAAGTAGCCTGTTATCTTTGGGAATGACAAGGTTCTGGGCCACCACCGCAGCGGTCATATCATTCTTCATCATCGAATCCCCAACGGTAAGAGGACCAGTAGGGGATATGAAGGATAGGCGCCATATGTTGTCTGGAGAAGGTGGGACTGCCTCTTCACCAAGGTTCAAGTTAAAACGACGGTCGGAGGGTCCAGACATTTTCAAAGGTGTTAAAGAAAGAAGAGGTCAGACAAATCAAGATCTTAGAAGTGCAAGAAGGGAGTTTCTATAAGCGAAAATTCAAGTATGCTTTGAAACGAACTGCATGCCTCTATAAAAATCAGCACTCGACAGGATTTCAGAGATCGAAGAGGCGAGCTCAGAATTCGAAAAGGCCAATTCAAAAATCAAAGAGGCAAGCTCAGAAATCGGAGAGGCATCTTGCTTTTCCAGACGCGTCAGCACCCGTCACACGCAAACTCAGCTTTGCGGAAATCACGGGCAATTTGTCGAAGCGCCGATCCCAGATATCGAAGTGGCGCCAGGTTTTTTCAGCCTCGTCAACACCTGTCACATGCACACTCAGCTTGGAGGAAATTACGGACAATTTGTCGAAGATTTCTGATGAAAAAAAAAGCACGTGAAGCCATACTGATCAATCACTCAATGGTTGCCGACACGAGTGAAAGAATAGTACCTCTACAGGTATTAAAGAACTTCCTATAACTGTCCACATTCACCCTCCATAGCAAGGCAGACATACAGAACCCTTCTTCATCTCCGAGAATGCTTTCCCAACGAAGCCTCTCAAGTCACTCAGTGTTCCTTATTCCTTGGGGTACCTCTGCAAACAAATGACACCAAAGCAAAAGTACCTCATATCACCAGGGTAGAAAGCAAGATTATCTCATATCATGCGTTCTCCCTATCATTTCCTTTGTCTTTGTTCTTACCTGCAAAGACAAGGATAAAGAAAGCAATATGCCGGAACCTCTACTCAAACTCGGGTAAGGAATCGACTACCTGGAACCTTTGCCTGGTTGCTTACCTGGCATTGCTCTTCAGTACTCGTCTTCAGCTGCTGATGTACTTCCGAAGAAGATGCCACATTTGCCTGGAGAACAGACAAGGCAAGTGAAAATGATACCTTACAGCATGTGGAGACAACGTGCAGAAGGAACAAGCAGAGAAGAATGCAGCCTGCACAGTCAACTCAGTAGAAGGAGTCTGAGCTGAGAAACTCAAGAAGCTCCCACATCTGCTTGGAGAACAAATAAGGAAATGCGGCATGCTCAATCAACTCAACAGAAGGAGTCCGAGTTGAAGAATTAGAGAGAAAAAGGGGTCTGAGTTGAATCCAAGAGCTCGAGAAGCTTCAACAACATATTGACGACACCATCACCGAAAAGCAAAGCCTCGCTGTGCAACGCTGTCAAATCGCCACCACTTATTCGAAAGCAAGAGCATTTCATATCATGTTTTCTCCCTGTCCTTTTCTTTATCCTTGTTCTTACCTGTGGGATAAGGAGAAAGAAAGCAATCAGCCAGCACTTGGTATCAATCTTCCGATCTGGAACCGACTGCCTGGAACCCCTTCCTGATTACTTACCTAGCCGTGCTCTCGAATACTCATCTTCAACATCTTATGCTTACTCTTCGTCTACCACATCTGCCTGGGGAACAGACAAGGGAAGTGAAAATGATACATTGAAGCATGTGGAAACAAGCACAACAAAACATGTGCCGATTCATCTGTTACTTCTTCAAAATCAAAAGTATCTCATATCATCAGGGTTGCAATCACTCTAGGTAGAGGACTCGTTTTGACCCTCAAATTCTTGGGTCGACTCGCTAAGCGTTGTGGGCTGCACGTGCCGATTCACCACCATTGAATCAAATCCTTAAAGATCAAGTCACCAATTGGAAGAAGAGCCCATCAATCTTGAAGATCATACCGTTGACCAAACTGCTCAGGTGTGAATTAGAAAGATTGAACAAAGCAACAAGTCATCACCTTCACCTCGTGCCTGCTTGCCATATGTTCGAGTCAACCTTCAAGAATCAAGCCTCAACGGCCCTTGAAGAAGTTTCCAGCCAAATTCAAAGATCAAGCCTCGACGGCCCGTGAGGAAATCACAAGTCCGATTCAAGATCAAGTGTCTACCACCCTTGAATCAAATCCAGTTCAAGAATAAGCTGTGGAAAGTCAACAATTGGAGGAAACCAGAAAATCCTCCAACCTAGTTCAAGAATAAGCCTGTGGAAAGTCAACAATTGGAGGAATCCAGAAAATCCTCCAACCCAGTTCAAGATCAAAGCTGTGGAAAGTCAACAAGCGCAACAAAATATGTGTCGATTCATCCACTACCAAAGCCAAAAATCATCTACCACATAAAGCTCCTTGTGGTCTGATTTCAACCTTCAAGATCAAGCCTCAATGGCCCTTGAAGACATTTTCAGCCCAATTCAAGATCAAGCCTCAACGGCCCTTGAAGAAATCTCAAGTCCAATTCAAGATCAAGCGTCAACGGCCCTTGAAGAAATCTCCAGTCCAATTCAAGATCAAGCCTCAACGGCCCTTGAAGAAATCTCAAGCCCAATTCAAGATCAAGCCTAAACGGCCCTTGAAGAAATCTCCAGCCCAATTCAAAAATCAAGCCTCGATGGCCCTTGGATCGACATCTACAATAAGGGACTTCAAAACGCATCTCATACACGTGACAAACACATGGATACGACGCGCCTTGAAGTGGGGGCATTTGTAGACATTGAAATTTTGGTAAATAAATGTTGACCGATAAATCAAAGTTTCAACGCTCATGTATTACATAAATTTTACACGTAGCGTGTAACTCGACGAAAAATTAAAATGAGTCAGAAAAGTCATCAAAAAGGACACGTGTCAACACCTGGCAGAATCGACTTATTTCATCTGAAATATTATATTCAAAATTAGGCTTTGGAAAATTCTATAAATAGAAGCCAATTTAATTCATGTGGGGGGAGGAATTCATATTACACCAAAACCTTGAAGCTCTGAAACTTTGAAACTCCAAAGCTCTTAAGCATCCAGGTTCCCGAAGAATCAAGAAAGCCCTCTTCGTTCTTCGTTCATCGTTCTTCCCAAATCAAGCCTCAACGGCCCTTGGATCAACAATCATCCACCTTCAAGATCAAGCCCCGACGGCCCTTTGAAGAACTTCCACCAATTCAAGATCAAGCCCTAAAGGCCCTTGAAGAACTTCTACCAATTCAAAATCAAGCCCCGACGGCCCTTGAAGAAAGTGTTCATCGTTCATCATCCGTTCATCCTAAGATTAAGCCCCAACGGCCCTTTGGATCAACAACGTCGACAAATCTATACATCCAACCGTTCTTCAAGATCAAGCCCAAAAGCCCTTGAAGATCCGTTCATCAATGTTCTTCAAAACCAAGCCCAAAAGCCCTTGAAGATCCGTTCATCACCATTATTCAAGATCAAGCCTCAACGCCCCTTGAAGAAACACTCATCCTCAAGATCAAGCCCCAACGGCTCCTTGAAGATCCGCTCAAATCCACCTTCAAAGATCAAGCCCACGGCCCTTAAAGAACGTTCATCCTTAGATCAAGCCCAACGGCCCTTTGGATCAATCGCACATCCACAAATCAACACCTTACAGAGATCGAATCAGAGGATCAAATTTGAAAGAGATTGTAACCCAAAATCATCAAATACAAATATTATTTTGTGCACGTTGTTCTTGTCTAATTCGTTTCAGGAAATTTTCGTGTTTACAATAAGAATGAGCACAACTTCACATAATTGTAGATTCATAACTTCTGTTGCTTTGACTACCTCTAGAAACCCTTCACTGCTTGAAATTTTCTTGTTACTAGAGGTCAGAAAGACATTATTTCCCTTGAACCATGTTTCTTCTTCCCTTGAGATTCTGATCAAGATGTAAGACATCAACTGCAAGTACTACATATCTTGTCCCATTAGCATGATTCTGCAACTTATTTATACCTTCTGAAAACTGCAACTGGTATAATCCATGAAGTGCTTTAGTTTTTTCGTCTTTACTGATGTTGCATCGATTCATCCCAGGCCTACAAACCAATTTCAATACCACTGTGAAAAGGCAATAAAACACACACACATACTTTTCATGCAAATTTTATAATGTGAAACCAAACAACCTAACAGGAAGCTTACAGCCAAACAACTGAGTAGAAAGTTCATAACTTTTTAACCGAAGTTCCAAGTAGAAATTCAAACACTAATCAATGAGACAAAGATGACCTTACTTACAGCATAAGAGAGATCATTGCAGATCAACATTTTCCCCATCAATGTTAATAGCAAGAAGTTTTGCGGCTTGTTCCAACAATCAGTATTATTTGCCTTGTTCCCTCATGGCTATTTCCGTTGCCAGTGTTGTCTCTTATCCTAATGTTGGCAACTTTCTTACCATTAATTTAGATTGCAATAATTATCCATTGTGGACGGCTCAGTTTATCCCCTTTCTTCATAGTAGGGGACTTCTTTCACTTGTGGATAGCATTTCTCGATATCCTCCAACGTTTATCACTAATGCTGAATGACGATTAATTGACGAAATCAATCCTGTTTATAAAGCATGGATTCAACTGAACCAATTGGTCTTGTCTTAGTCATCGAGTACATCCCCTACTCCCAACGTCCTCTTTGTGATTGTGAACAAGATATGTTCTCCTGATGCCTGGAAAACCCTTTAGGAACGTTATGCCTTTTCTTGGCATAATCATGTTGTTAAGCTTCGAGGTGAGTTCATGAACTTTTGATCGGTGATCTTTTTGTCATTGACATTCTAGATTGGATTAACTCTTTGGCTTACCAACTTGCTTTCTCTGGCTCACCTATTACTGATGACGGTTTGGTGGATACTATCATGAACAACGTTGGCTGACACACCCCGACCGGAGCCGAGATGTGCTGGCCATCACGTGAGAGTGACGTAGCCATGAACGCAAAGCGGAAACGATAAAGAATAAGGAAAAACGAACAATTTAAAACCAAGCAACTAGCAATTCCAATTAAGAAAGGATACTAGTGAGAGTTTAAGTGTATAAATACACTATCAGAGCAATAAGAAAGTCTAGTTGCAGTCAAGTAGGATAATTACTAAGATACAACACCAGAGGGTGAATCCTACTTTTTCAAGATTTGTCAGAACACCGTTGAATTCCTCGTGGCCACCAAACTCTGCTAACTAAAACCTAAAGGGGCGAAAAATAAAGTTGAGTGGGTCAGTAAAACACATTTACATGAAAACCTTATTTTCCTTTGAATATACTAACCCCTCGCTGTAAAACAAGTATAATTTTTCCCAGAATTAATATATAAGAATATACATATATATATATATGTAATTATATCATTTCAATCATGCTTCACATAATCATAAATATATGTATGCCATGCCACGATATAATAAAGTAAGCAAATCAGGTAAGAATAATTTCATAGAAATATAACATGTTAGTAGTCTATACGGCTGAATATATAGCTCAAACGTCAATCTAGCCGAAGTCACTACAATGACCTATACAGCAACATATTGCACAATAGTCGAAACCAAATGCAAGGGTCTGTACGACGATAATGGGTGTAATATAATTATGCTCAATACTTCTCTCACATAATAGTCGGGCGATAAATTGCTAGTTACCTACGAGTTGGAACCATAAATAAGGTATGTACGACAAGACTGTGCACCTAAATTGGATCCAATGTAAGCATATGGTGCGGGAGGTGACATAATAAACAGGCATGTATCATATCTCTGGCTAAATCACAATCACCCTAAGTGCAGTTTTATGAGCACAACAATATTCAATCACATATCACATCATCGACAATTCACATAGCCAAACATAACTTACCTGAGCTTACCTGAGCCTCCACAGCACCATGCAACAATATGCATAATTATGATAATGCATATACTAAAATAAAATATAGGCATAGCATGACATTTCAATCACATTTCCTTAAATACGTTTTCTGGGAAAACGTCAATTATATATATATATATATATATATATATATATATATATATATATATATATATATATATATTGAAAATAACTGCCCACTCACAGATATGTCGATGGGTCGTAACCCCCGAGCCTCGATTGATTACGCACGTCCTGAGAATAGGTCTCACCTATAGGTGTAATAACCGAATAAACGTTATTTAACGCACATAACCAACAATAGGTAATAACTTCTCATATATTGCCCAATTTGGGTATATGAATATACCACAGTGACCTACACAATCTCAGGATCATCCCCAAATTTTTAGAATATTTTTCTTAGCTCCCACGCGTCGCCACGCGCCGGCCAAGGCACGGCCAAACGCTTCCCCCACGCGCGGCCATGTGCCAGGCACACTGACGGTGTCAACTGACACCGTCAGGTATATTTCGGAATATTCCGTTTATTCCTTAACAAAACTTAACGGCATGACCTAACGCCATTAGAATATTCCGTTAAACTAAACAGAATATCCTCTCATCTTCTACCTTCAGCTCCAGCGACCGTCGCCATTGCCGGAAACTGGGAAATTTTCATTTCCTTATATCTTCTTCGTTTTTAACCCAAAATTTATGAAACTTGAACCATTTTAAAGATCTCACAACGACAAACAAAACCATACCTAATTCGAGCTCTGAAACCACCGGAATCCCGTCGGAAAAAACTTCGATAATCCGGCAAATCTTAAAACTCATCGTTCTCCCGATTTCGACGTCCAATTTCTTCAAACGATGTACTCTGCGCTTCGTAAGGACCTCCTTAAGCTCCTTATGTCCTTTAAATTCCCTAAAAATCAATATTTTACGTGAGCATGAATAGTACCTCAAATCGGGTTTTGTGGTTCGACGTGAAATCGAATGTAATCTTACCTGTAATTGGTACCTTTGAACCCGTGAGGACCTTAGGAACACAATGGTACCATTTTTCTTCTTCGATCTATCACGTTTACAAGGGTTTCTGGTTGCGTCCGTACAAGAGAGGAAGAGAGGGAGACTGTGAGTCTGAGAGAGAGAGAGGGGAAGTGAGGTGTAGTGTGTGGACCAAATCTCTCCAACCAATAAAAAATTAGTCTTTCTTAGTTCCTAAGTGGTTCCAAAAACTTAGGAAATCATAATTAAATCCAACTTAAATACAAGCCATACACCACACAACTTAACGTCCAAGGGTACACTAGTAATTTCATGTCAACGGAAATTATTTTCCGGAACAGGCTGTCACATTGGCCCTTTATATGAAAACACAGTAGCCTCTATAATCCTGCGAGTCTCCCATAACCTATGCTGCCACATGTGGTCTTCGGGTCATTGTATAAATTACCATTCTATGAGAATATTTTTTAATTTTTTTGGTACACTTTTATCTATGCTCTGATACTGTATGCATTGTAATAAGATTCATCCATACTGTGCACTCTTATTTATTTTAAATTTAGACTTTGGTTTTAATTTATTCCTACTTTTACACACCACTTTCACATTATGACTTCGTCATCCTTCGGATGTTGGTCAACATGCCTCGATTTTAGTATTCACTTGGATATTCGAGTTGGGATGTGTCAATTTTTATCCTCTCACATCATATTCCTTCTTTTTATATATACTAGCTTCTTACCAAATGTTGATGCGTGTGGTAATATTTTTTTTAATTTTTTAGTTTAAACTTTATATTATTTTGAATATTAATTTATTTGAAAGTTAATTTACAATGTATAATTTTAAAAAATGGTTAGTAACTCCATGTATGTGGGTTTTTTTTTAATAATTTGTCCTTATTTAATTAAATTGTCTCTTTAAAAAGTAGTAAAAAGAAGGGGCATTTTTAGTACTATGAATATTTCATCAAATTTACCTTCTTTTATATATAGAGATAGATTAACAAACGTAAGGAAATTTATTTATTTTTCTAAATTTTTAACGTGCACGTGGTTGTAGTTTAGCAACATAAATAAACTTTAAAGTTTTGGGTGGAATAATCACGTTTCGTTTAATATTTTCACTCTAAACTGTTACATACAAGTTTATCTTACGTGTACTTGTGAGATGAACCAAATCCTCCCTCGTAATGACATGGAAAAAGAAACTTGAATGACATCTCACGCCGTCCAAAAATTTTTTGCAGCTTAACTTTTACCATTTATATTTTCATGATTACATCACAGTAGTTACTTTGCACACCACCGTTCATTTTCCAGAGTTTTGGTAAATTTTCGAAGCACCTTGGTAGTAGTTGCTTTGCTTATGCACACTTTTTTAGTGCTAATATGCCCATCCATAGTTTTATTTCCCCCACCCAAATCAACTCCATGTAAAAAAAACTTCAAAAATTATGTTAAAAATTACTCCTTTTATATATTCTCTGTAGTTAAAAAAAGCAGTAGAAAAAAGAGTAAAATAATGAAAATGAGAAATGAATTAAACCTCTCCATTTTCTTTCCTCATCCCTCACCCTTTTTAACTCTTTCGTCCCACCCACCCCAAATTCTATCTCTTCTTTTCTTCCTACACAAGCGACTGAGCCCCCCCCCCCCCCCCGCGCGATGTCGCGGGTCTTAAAACTGTGTTCAACGTACCAGATAGAATAAAGTCTATTTACATCTTTATATTCAATAAGGAACAAAAGATACTTGTTTGTACAATGTATTACATAGCCAAAATTGTGAATTGTTGGGATGGTAATGTTCACGGTAGAACTTGTGTAGTTTTATTACCTAATATCATAAAGAAGTGCTCTGTAGTGATTAATAAAAAAATATTTAAGAAACAATTCATATGCATAGAAAAAGGAGAGAGAAAGAGTCAGAGAGAGAGAGAGAGAGTAAAATGCTAATCAGAATATAAGAAATAAAAAAGAAGTTGCAAAGCTGTTCTACAACCAAATGGCACTGGTTGGAATGAGCCCCTTAAATGGTTGAGAAGTTCGGATGATGGTTATACGATGCCTACATTGAGGGTAACATCAGGAGAATTTTTGGGGTAGTATTGTTCGAAAAATTATCATTAACAATGTACATTCTCCAAGAAATTATATTTCATGCCTAAAATAAACAGTTAGCCTTCATGAAGTGAAACCACCTAAATTTAGTATGAACCAAACTCCATGGAGATGATGATGATGTGAAATTCAACATGCAAAGGGTGAAAGAGAGGAATTTCAACTGGATTTGGAGCAAAGTGGCTGCTGAAATATGGTAACCAGTTAGAACCTTGATTCTAAGTTCCAAATGCAGAATATCAAAGTCCTTCATAAGAATTAGAAACAAAGAGAAGAATTCAGAGAGTTTGATCTTCACTGGTTTTCTCCAACTCCCATTAATTCCACATCAAATTGGAAAAATCTTGTTTTCCAAACGAAGATGTTGAACATCAACGTCATTCCACTGTGTTTGTACCATACTTGACTAATCCCGAAACTACTGAGCACCGGTCAACGTTATACCGTCAAGGACCCAGAAGAGTTTCCCTTCAACCAGAAGGCCAATCACAATGCGACACGTGTCGACATCAGAAGCCAATCACAGCACGACACGTGTCAACATCAGAAGCCAATCACAACACGACATGTGTCAATATTAGAACAAAACTAGAAACTCTCTTCTATAAATATGGATCATTCTCCCACAACAATCTCTAATGTCATTTTGTACTAAACTATTCACTAGAACTCACTAAACCAGAGCTTGAACCTATGTATTTGTGTAAACCCTTCACAATTAATGAGAACTCCTCTACTCCGTGGACGTAGCCAATCTGGGTGAACCACGTACATCCTGTGTTTGCTTCTCTGTCTCTATTCATTTACGTACTTATCCTCACTAGTGACCGAAGCAACCAAACGAAGGTCACAAAACCTGACACTTTCTGTTGTACCAAAGTCTTCGCTGATTTTGTGCATCAACATTTGGCGCCGTCTGTGGGAAATGACACTTATTCCCACTCTCTTCAGCTTTGTCAAGCTGGTTTCCACCGCTCGTACACTCTCTTTTGGCCAAGCATCTCTCGCCGATATGGGGAGCGAAAGAAGCCACAGCACACAGAATGACACCCCTGCTGGACCTAGTATGAAGCAATGAAAGCAGGAAGGAAATAGAGTTACTCTTCAAGCTAAAGTCGATGAGCTAGAGGTTCAGAACAACAATATAGCGATGAAGAATGAAGTCCTCCAGGAACAATATGAAAAACTTTTCGAGATGCTTCACGAGGCTAGGCAGGCTCAAACACACAAGCTCGTCGCCCCTGTCGAGGTCAACAATCAACTGAATGCCCCCCAACACGGAGGGTCGCCGATATTCGACACGGACATCCCTGATAGGGATCGAGCTACACATCAATGTGATAATCAACATGAGACTTCTCTCAACCCAGCTGCTTCAACCCGAAGCAGGAGAAGTAGAGGAAAACACCTCCTCACAGAGGATGTGGAAGGATCAAAAGCTGTCTATCGCGATTGTCGAGACTTCCTAAAGCAACGTCGAGAGAATCCCATCCACATAAGCTCGAAGATCAATGACCCAAGGGTTTCTGAAAGACTCGGTCCTCTTCCACGACCCAGGCCAGCCGCCAATCTAGATAAGGGGCAACAAGTCCCAGAAGAATATGAAGGTACTGGGGACTCGGAAACATTCCGACATACTTACTCTAGAAGTCAGTGTGGCGAGTCCAGAGAAAGATCACGCTATCTTGATCAAACTTTCCTACTTCCAAGAGGTGATGGGGACTTAAAGAAGAAAACTTCAGTGGTGCACGACTCCACTCAGGACCCCCTTGTCCTGCAGCTCCTTGAGGAAGTAAACAAGCTGAAGGATGAACGTCAAGCCGAGATACCTGACTGGAACCAACCCAGGCCTGGCCCTCTCACAAGAAGGATCCTCAACACTCCCCTCCAAGCGAAGACAAAGCAGAAGCTTTTACTTACAGCTCTATACTGGAAGGGAAGACCCGATTGAACACCTTAACCTCTTTGAGTCCACCATGGTATACCGGGGACACACCGACGAAGAACGGTGCCTTCTCTTCCCCTCCACCCTCTCTGGCGGAGCTTTAAACTGGTATTGCCGTCTTCCACCTGAGACAGTAGACTCATTTGAAGAGTTGAGAAAGCTGTTTGTCTCTCAACACATCTTCCAGACCGATCGCTTGCATTCCGCAGATGACTTGTACACTATTCACCAGAAGCCGGACGAGTCATTACGAAAGTACGCTGGCCGCTTCAGCCATGAGTATTCTCGCTGCGCTGAGGCAGATGACAAGACCGCCCTCAAGGCTTTCACTGCAGGCTTACGTGACTGTTTCTTCAAGTACATGATCAATGCCAACACTTGGAAGACTTACTCTGAGGTGATGACACAAGCTTACAACCATGCCTCCGCCGAGGCAATGACATATCAAGGGAAACCCCCTACAGTCACCCCTTATCAGCAAGTAGGGAGTGGAGGCCAGATCCAACCGAATGAAAAGACCTCAACCTTCCAAATGGTAGCAGCACACCCCCCTGCCTCATTTAATGCTTCGCCAAGTCAGCAGACATATCAATCTCAGGGCAAAAGGAAGGACTTCCATCCTCACCAATCTCATTTTAATAAAAAGAACAAGGGGCACTATCGCGATAACTCAGGATATCGTCACAATAATGCCCGCCCCCAGGCAGTCAACGCAGTGGGCCAATCACGTGTCAAGACAGGCCCTACCCCGAGGTATGAGACATACACCTCTTTGAATGCTACATGTGCTGCCATCTACCCCAGTATAGCTCACCTGATACCAAAGCCAAAGCCAAGACAGCCAGATTACAAGTCCACGAAGAACACGGGCATGTTTTGCTGCTACCACGAGTATAATGGCCATGATAGTGAGAAGTGAATTATCCTCCGTGACCATATTGAAGCTTTGGCACGTGAAGGAAAAATTGATCAGTTCCTCCTTCACCCTCCAAGGGATAACCGTAACCAACGCCAGGTGAATGTGATATATTCCATAAGCGGCAGCACACCCATGTCTGAATCTTCCAATATGGCCATGAAAAGCAGTGAACGAACTTTGAGACCTGGCCATCAAGTGTTTCACGTGGAAGACATCAGAGGAGGCAAGTATCAAAAGCCTAACTGGGATCCAATATGTTTCTACCCTGAGGAAGAAAGAGGTATCATCTACCCTCACAATGACCCGCTGATCGTGGAAGCTCACATAGCAAATTTTGATGTGAAACGAATCCTGATAGACACAGGTGCTTCAGTCAATATCATGTTTGCTGAAGCTTTCAAGGCACTTAATGTAGCTGAACACTTGCTCGATCGCTCGATTTCTCCTCTGATAAGCTTCTCTGGCGATATCGTGCAACCTTTAGGGAGTATACACTTACCCTTCACCATTGGTACAGGCCCCTACACAGCTACTATTACCACTAACTTCCTAGTGGTCAACTGCCCGACGGCATACAATGTCATCTTTGGGCGCACAGGCATCAATGATCTCAAGGCCATGGTATCCACACATATGTTGTTGATGAAGTTTCCAACCCCTTTCGGCAATGGGTACATCAGGGGAAATCAACTTAGTGCTCGATCATGTTACAACACTTCAGTCAAACAACAACACATGCCTGTCCCCAAGGAGACTCTCTTTATACATAACCAAGTCGTAAAGACCAGTCCAGATGAATCCAACTCGGGTCTTCAGGATGGCAACAGTCAACCCGACGACCCTCGAGATGACTCATTCACCCAGCAAGCACAACCCGCTGAAGAGTTAGAGAAGATCTCTATCTCCAAAGACTATCCAAACCGCATGGTGAATATTGGCACCACTTTATCACCACCCCTTCGGTTGTCGCTGATCTCCTTTTTGCAAGAGAACGCCGAGGTCTTCGCTTGGTCATATAAAGATATGCCGGGCATCTCTCCCGATATCATCTGTCACCACTTGAGTATTGATCCCAAGACCAAACCAGTAAAACAAAAGCGAAGATCTTATGATGTTGAACGATACGAGGCGATGAAAGCAGAAGTTGAAAAACTCAAGGACATAAGCTTCGTCCGTGAAGTCAATTACCCAACATGGGTAGCAAATGTTGTCCTTGTTAAGAAAAATTCGACCAAGGAAAGTCTCCTGCTTCAAAAGGTCTTGTGGAGAATGTGTGTCGACTACACCGACCTAAACAAAGGATGCCCGAAGGATAGTTTCCCCCTTCCTCTCATTGATAGACTTATAGACTCTACGGCAGGGTGTGAGCTCTTGAGCTTCATGGACGCTTATTCAGGATACAACCAAATCCTCATGAACCCCTCAGACCAAGAACACACGGCCTTCACTACTGACAGGGGACTATATTGCTATAAAGTCATGCCTTTCGGCCTAAAGAATGCAGGAGCAACTTATCAGAGATTGGTCAATTCAATGTTCGCCGAACAAATTGGGAAGAACATGGAAGTTTACGTTGATGATATGCTAGTCAAAAGCAAACATGCTGACCAACACATCACCAACCTATCTGAAACTTTCACCATTCTAAAGAGGTATCGAATGAGGTTGAACCCCAACAAATGTGCCTTTGGCGTGGGCTCTGGCAAATTCTTAGGCTTCATGATTAGCCAACGAGGCATTGAAGCTAACCCTGAAAAGATCAAAGCAATCCTCGACATGAAAGAGCCAATAACTTCAAAAGACATCCAAAGCCTTACTGGCAAGGTGGCAGCCTTAACCAGATTCATCTCTAAGGCCATAGACAGATGTGCTCCTTTCTTCAAAGCACTCAAGGGAAATAAGAAGTACATTACATGGACGGAGGAATGTGCCAAGGCATTCAAGAACCTCAAAGAGTACATGAGTAAAGCCCCTCTGCTCTCCAAACCAGAAGTTGGTGACACTCTCATCATCTATCTATCGGTTTCGGCTTCAGCAGTCAGTTCTGTTCTTATTCGAATGGACAGTGGTGTCGAACAGCCCGTCTACTACGCTAGCAAGGCCCTACAAGATGCGGAGACACGATACTCCAACATTGAGAAATTAGCTCTAGCATTGGTCATGTCTGCTCGGAAACTTCGCCCTTATTTCCAAGCACACGCCATCATCGTGCTTACCAATCACCCTCTTCGACAGATACTCCAGAGTCCTGACATGTCTGGACGAATGATCAAATGGGCGATAGCATTGGGTGAGTTTGACATCTCCTACCAACCAAAACCAGCCGAAAAAGGTCAAGCAGTAGCAGATTTCATCGCCGACTTCACATATCCTGTTGACATTGCTTCTACACCTGAAACAGTAGCTTCATTACCATCGGAAGCTCAGAAAGTAGAATCAACGACCCCAGCATGGAGTCTGTATGTTGATGGCTCATCCAACCAACAGGGCTGCGAAGCAGGATTAGTCCTCACTACCCCCGACAAAGTGGCGATGGAATACGCTCTTCGTTTCAAATTCAAGGCATCGAACAACGAGGCCGAATACGAAGCCCTTCTAGCAGGCTTGCGTTTGGCCAAACACCTTGGGATTAAACGAATTGATATCTTCAGTGACTCCCAATTAGTGGTCAACCAAGTCACAAACAACTTTGATGCTAAGGATAGCTCCATGGCAGCATATCTTGCGCAAACGCGACTTTTGCTCAAGCACTTCCACTACTAGATCACCCAAGTTCCTCGAGCGGCAAACAGTCATGCAGACGCTTTGGCTCGCCTCGCCTCGGCAGTGGAAGACAAGATTGGGAGAAAAATTCATGTCGAATTGTTGGCAGAACCAAGCACCATGGTCGCGGAGGTGTACAATTTACAACAAGAAGATAGTTGGATCACCCTAATATATAAATTCCTTGCTCATGGCACCCTCCCAATTGACAAAGTCCAAGCTAAGCAGATTCGATACAAGTCTGCCCGCTACCTGATCATTAATGACCAACTCTACAAGCGCGGTTTCACCCTGCCATACCTAAGATGCCTTGCACCTGCGGAGGCGGAAATTGTCCTTCGGGAAATACATGAAGGAGTCTGCGGAGATCATGCTGGGTCTCGATCCCTAGCTCACAAGACTTTTCGCCAAGGATACTATTGGCCAACACTCCACCAAGATGCCATCAGAATATCTCGCTCATGTGATAAGTGTCAACGCTACGCAACTATCCCTCACTCCCCTCCCGAGCCGCTCACTCCTATGATCAGCCCTTGGCCCTTTGCCCAATGGGGACTTGATTTGATCGGCTCAATGCCTGCAGGGAAAGGCAAGGTCCGCTATGCAATCGTTGCAGTTGACTACTTCACAAAGTAGGCTGAAGTAAAACCCTTGGCAACCATTACTGAGGGAAAAATAGAAGAATTCGTATGGAAGAACATCCTCTGCAGATTCGGCATTCCCAATGCGATAGTCACGGACAATGGGCGGTAGTTCGACAACAAGAAGTTCAAGATGTTCTGCTCTAAGTTCAACATCAACTTATGTTTTGCCTCTCCAGCCCATCCCCAGTCTAACGGACAAGTCGAGGCCGTTAACAAAATAATCAAGCGCACTCTGAAAACTAGCTTGGACAAAGCTAAAGGTTGTTGGCCAGAATTCGTACCCCAAGTCCTTTGGTCATACCGCACTTCATATCGGACTTCCACATGAGAAACTCCATTCTCACTTGCTTTTGGTACAGAAGCAGTTGTCCCAGTTGAGCTTGAGCAAGCAACATACCGAATCCAGAACTACATACAGAGTGAGAACGACAAGCAACTTACCCTCAACCTGGATCTAGTCGAGGAACACAGAAATCAGGCTCACCTGAGGAATGTCGCCTACAAGCAGCGCATCTCTAACTACTACGACTCAAGGGTCAAACCTCGCTCTTTCAAAGTGGGAGACTGGGTACTGAAGAAAAGATTACTCTGTGATAGAGTCCCGAGTGAAGGAACACTCAGTCCTAACTGGGATGGACCGTTCGAGGTCGTCGGCATCAGTCGCCCTGGCTCCTACAAGCTCAGAAACTCCGACGGCAAGACCCTTGGCCATCCATGGAATGCTGACCACTTGAAGTACTATTACAAATAAGACTCACATTGTACAAGTGTTAAGCTACAGCCGTTCGGCATCCCATGTAACAAAGACCATTTGGTATAAATTCAATAAAGAGGTGATTTAGCCAACTCGGCCATAAACTCTTTTCCATTCTGAGCAATGAAACACTCAAGTGTTGAAGCTTCAACGCAAATGTTTCCAATACAAAACAAAATCTAAGTATGTGTCAACAAGACTATACAAAGGATCTACATCATACATTCCAACACATTCATACATAAACATCATACATTCCAACACATTCATACATAAACATCATACATTCCAATACATTCATACATAAACATCATACATTCCAACACATTCATGCATAAACATCATACATTCCAACACATCCATACATAAGCCAACTGTGCTTCGAAAGGGTTCAACACACTTTGTGTCATTCGACATTTGCCACAATGTGCCTCGACACCTTGCCCTTATTCTCACCAACTAGGTGATGAAGGAACTCACCTTCGTACCACCAACTAGGTGATGAAATGTACAACCCGTACTCTAATATTATTTGGAAACTTGCCACCCTTATCACCAATCAGGTGAAGAAGGAACTCATCTTCATGCCACCAACCAGGTGATGAAATGTACAACGCGTACTTTCCTTCATGCCACCAACCAGGTGATGAAATGTACAACGCGTACTTTCCTTCATGCCACCAACCAGGTGATGAAATGTACAACGCGTACTCTCCTTCATGTCACCAACCAGGTGATGAAATGTGATGAAAGGTGATTAAGGAATTCACATTCGTACCACCAACCACGTGATGAAAGCAACCTACCATTCATTCCATTAACCAGAAGACGAGTGGTACAACTTGTACATGTGAACTCCTAGCATTCACAAATAATCAAAAACCATCAAGCTTTACAACTCAACTAGGGGAGCACTTATGCCTAACAAGAGCTATAGTCACCAACAAAGTCTTATTGCAAGCCAACAATGGCTTCAATGCATGGTATACGAAGATCAAGCTCTTCAGCCCTCTTGCATCTGCTTCAGACATTTCTCCTCTGTAACAATGCAAACACTACAACTCATAGAACGCTTCAAACGCTTTTGATCAAGACTGTTCGAAGCAAATTCAATTTATATGGTTCATCCAAACCTTCGACTACTACAAGATGTGGCTTGCATCACAATCTCTCGCTTAACAGTATGGAAGCAAAATTTGTATACGTTGTCTCTCCCACATTTTCAAATTTCTAGTTTTCCCAAAAAAAAAAGAAAAAAAAAAAGAAGAGGAAATTGGAAATTGGGAAATTCAACAAAAGCTTCATCAATGGAGGACAAATATCAATCTCAAAAGCTTCGTACTATGTTCATCAAGATAGTGCGAAGCACAATCAATTTATGGTGCCAACAAAAGCTTCATCAATGGAGGACAAGTATCAATCTCCAAAGCTTCGCACTATGTTCATCAAGATAGTGCGAAGCACAATCAATTTATGGTGCCAACAAAATCTTCATCAATGGAGGACAAGTATCAATCTCCAAAGCTTCGCACTATGTTCATCAAGATAGTGCGAAGCACAATCAATTTATGGTGCCAACAAAATCTTCATCAATGGAGGACAAATATCAATCTCCCAAGCTTCGCACTATGTTCATCAAGATAGTGCGAAGCACAATCAATTTATGGTGCCAACAAAAGCTTCACCTATAAAGCTTCAACCCCAAAGCTTCACCTATAAAGCTTCAACACAAAGCTTCACCTATCAAGCTTCAACACCAAAGCTTCACCTATAAAGCTTCAAACACAAAGCTTCACCTATCAAGCTTCAACCCCAAAGCTTCACCTATAAAGCTTCAAACACAAAGCTTCACCTATAAAGCTTCAACACCAAAGCTTCACCTATAAAGCTTCACCTATCAAGCTTCAACCCCAAAGCTTCACCTACAATACCAAATTTCAACACCAAAACACATACAAGCTTCACACACTCTTCATCAAGATAGTGCGAAGCTAATTCCAGTGGAGCTGAATTTTGGACATCTTATAGTTCTTGAGTAGATGAACAACTTTCACGAAGGAAATTTTTCTATTTGAGCGACGGAAGTTAGAGTGTTGAAGCTCCAAACATGACGGTCAGATTTCTACAAGCTTCAAAGCTGCTGCGGTGTTTCGAAGATCTGGAAATATTCAACCGTTAGTTTGTTCTGAATTTTTGATATGTTATGGAAGAGATGATGAGGAACAACTTCCATGAAGAAAGTATGTTGATCTGAACAAGAGAAAATGGAGTTTCGAAGCTCACAACAAGTCTGACGGATTAACAGAACATTGATGAACAGTTACTCATCATACTTGAATTTCTGAAGTTGTACTACTCCGATGGATCTCAAATTTTGATATGTTGTAGTTCACAAGATAAGGAACAACTTTCATGAAGACGACTTTGCAATCTGAACTATAGAGAATGGTGTTATCTTGCATCCACTCAGGCTGATTAGTGGAAACGAAAAGCAATTCCACCAAAGAAAAGATGAAAAAGAGAGAAAAGCTACTAATTGCACTTGATCTTGTCTAGTCAATAGCATGCAGCATCAAACACACAAAAGTTGGAAATATTTTTAGATAAAGCATATACGAATGTGTGACATCGAAACAAGGATTCGTTACTTTGACAAATTAGTAACACGCGAGACACCTCATTCGGCAATTCTCTTCGCCTGAAGACTTGGGGGACTCCCACCATATGCTACTGCACCTTGATACTCGGCAGTCTCACAACCACTCAGTGACTTGGATTTTTCAAGTCTCCAACCGAGAAGTTTTCCTCACTCGGGAAATTAAGGGAACACTACCTCAAACTACATGCTTCACTCACAAAGCTTCAACAATACAGGTTTCAACAAAAGCAAAAATTCAAAGAACTTTATGAAGAAGGCTTTGGTGTATTTAACACAATATGTTGAAATGAAGCAAAACTTATTTATTAATATTTTCGATAAGCCACAAATATGTACATATACATGAGTCAAAATAAACAAACAAAAGGGAGCCTTCACAAAGGTTGCTTAGGGGAAGTCTCAGCAGTCGGTAGAGCCCCAGAAAGAGAAAGCACCGGAGGGTGGTTATCCGGAGCCTCAGTACTTGACAAAACCCCAGAAGGAGGAGGCATTGGAGGTTCATCATTTGAAGCTTCATTACCAGGTACAGCCCTAGAGGACGAAGGCAATAAATGCCTTTGGAACAAACCCACAAACCGCTGATGATCAAGTAAAACCTTACCATCAGATTCCTTTATCTGGTCAAGCTTCCTCTTCATGTTTGTAGCATAGTCATGGGCGAGCCGGTGCAACTGCTTATTCTCATGCTTGAGCCCTCTAATCTCCTGTTTGAGACTCATCACTTCAGCAGCCAATGATTCAACTTGGCGGGTTCTAGCAAATAGGCGTTGGGCCATATTAGACACAGAACCTGCACACTGAACACTAAGAGCTAGAGAGTTCTTAACAGCCAACTCATCAGACCGTTTGGAAAGTAGTCTGTTATCTTTGGGAGTGAGAAGGTTCCTGGCCACCACTGCAGCGGTCATATCATTCTTCATCACAGAATCCCCAACGGTAAGAGGACCAGTAGGGGATATGAAGGATGGGCGCCATATGTTGTCTGGAGAAGGCGTGGCTGTCTCTTCTCCAAGGTTCAAGTCAAAACGACGGTCGGATGGTCCAGACATTTTCAAATGTGTTGAAGAGGGAAGAGGTCAGACAAATCAAGATCTTAGAAGTGCAAGAAATGAGCTTCTACTGGTAGAGATTCAAGTGTGCTGTGGAACTTAATGCCAGCCTCTATAAAAATCTGCACTCGACGGAGCTTCAGAAATCGAAGAGGCGTTTGCTTTCTCAAAAGCTGGGCTGCTCAGAGACCATGAGGGCCGATCTCAGAAATCGAAGAAGCACCTGCTTTTTCAGCCTCGTCAGCACCTGTCACATGCACACTCAGCTTTGCGGAAATTACGGGCAATCTGTCGAAGATTTCTGGTGAAGTAGAAAGCACGTGAATCTTACTGTTCAATCACCGCTCTCCATATGCACCATCAACTCCTCGGGTACCACATATAACTTTGTCAAAGATCTCTGACAAAGTTTAGGCACGAGAATTTCGAAGTTCCAGCTACCCTACTATTACCCATAAGGGTAAAGGAACAGCACCACTGCTTGACAACTGGAAAGTCCCTATGTGTGTCGACCTCCGTGTTTTGCGGCAAGACAGGTTGGCAAGAACGTCCAACCTTTACTCACATTCGAGAAAAGACTCCCAACATAATTACTTTCTCAAAAACCGGAGTAGGACCGCTTTCCGAATCTCGAGAGTCAGATCCTCGACGGGATTGCTTGTTCGAAAACCGAAGAGGCACAACTCTCAGAACTTCGAGAGCCAGATTTCCTTAGATAAAGCTTGTCTGTAATCTTCACACGTAACATCAGCTTTCCAGATACCACATACCACTTTTTCAAAGTGCTCTGACAAAATTAAAACACGTGAAGCTGGCAGCTCCCACTACATTGCTGTGACCAAGAAGGGTAAAGGAATAGCATTACTACTTGTTATTGGGAAATCCCTATATACATTGACCTCCCTCCTCAACGGACAGGCAAACCTGCAAAAATGCTCAACCCTTTCTCGCATTCGAGAAGGCACCCTCAACATAACCTCTCGAAATACTCAGCTTTATTTCCCCCCGATAATACCTCAGCAAATAAGCCACACCAAGAACAAGAGTATCTCATATCATCAGGGTCGAAAGCAAGAGTATCCCATATCATGCTTTCTCCCTGTCTTTGTCTTTGTCCTTGTCCACACCTGCAGGACAAGGAGAAAGAGAGCAGTCAGTCGGAACCTGAAATCAAACCTCCAATTTGGAACTGACTGCCTGGAGCCTTTGCCTGGTTGCTTACTTAGCATTGCTCTCGAGTACTCATCCTCAACTGCTGTCAAGGTCACGAATTCCACCGGCAAATACCTCATGACAGTTGATCAGATATTGGCTCTTTACACTGAAGCTGCCAAGCGTGGATGAGTCACTATGAAGGAATGTTCTGAAGGACCATTTAAATGCAAAGGTTGCACACCACTTCTGCCATGCAAAAGATTGAAGCAGAAGGTTCAACGGTGAGCTGAAACAGATCACTACAGCACGACACCTTTCCATACCACATTCATTATTCCGTCAACAGCAAAAGTATCCCATATCATCAAGGTCGAACGTACTCTAGATTTGATGGACTTGTTTTGACCCTCAAATTCTTGAGTCGGCCTTATACTCTGAAGGGCACCAGAAAACCCTCCAGCACAGTTCAAGAATAAGCCTGTGGAAAGTTACTTCTTCAAAAGCAAAAGTATCTCATATCATCTCTTATCCATTTGCTTCTCCTTATCCTGGCAGTTGAATGAGAGACAAGGAGAAGGAGAACAATCAACCGGAAGCCGAAGTCAAACCTCTGATCCTGGGTTGCTTACTTGGAAGTTTGACTGCTTACCTTGTCTGTCACCTCTTTCGGCAGATCTCCTAGCTCGGCGACTTGGGGGACTCCTACTATAGGGTTTGTATCGCACTTGACCAAGCCCGAAACTACAAGTAAGCTTCAAGTGAAATTGATACATTACCTTGTGCATCTTCATCGGTTAAAGATACCACCCCTGGATGGAGGAAGCGTACTTCCAGAGAAGATGCCACATCTACCTATGAGAAAGATAAGGCAAGTGAAGACGATACCACACCTCGGTACTTAGAAGTTTCGTGATTACTCAGCGGCTTGGATCTTGCAAGTCCCCAACCGAGGAGCTTCCCTCACTCGGGAACTTAGGGGAGCACTGTTTGTACCATACTTGACTAATCCCGAAACTACTGAGCACCGGTCAACGTTATACCGTCAAGGACCCAGAAGAGTTTCCCTTCAACCAGAAGGCCAATCACAATGCGACACGTGTCGACATCAGAAGCCAATCACAGCACGACACGTGTCAACATCAGAAGCCAATCACAACACGACATGTGTCAATATTAGAACAAAACTAGAAACTCTCTTCTATAAATAGGGATCATTCTCCCACAACAATCTCTAATGTCATTTTGTACTAAACTATTCACTAGAACTCACTAAACCAGAGCTTGAACCTATGTATTTGTGTAAACCCTTCACAATTAATGAGAACTCCTCTACTCCGTGGACGTAGCCAATCTGGGTGAACCACGTACATCCTGTGTTTGCTTCTCTGTCTCTATTCATTTACGTACTTATCCTCACTAGTGACCGAAGCAACCAAGCGAAGGTCACAAAACCTGACACTTTCTGTTGTACCAAAGTCTTCGCTGATTTTGTGCATCAACACACTGTTTTCTCTCTGCATCAATGAAGCGGAAAATACGTTAGTCCCATCATGTTGTCCTGACTGATAGCATATTTGAAATAACACTGTTAAAAATCAAACAAAAATTAGAATGAAATACATAATAACTATACTGGATTTCTATAAATACATGCGGGTCTTTTAACTGATATTTAATAGATAGAACTCAAACATTTTGAGAATGAAAACATTTAATAGATAGAACTGAAAAACTTTGAGAACGAAAACAAAAGGTTCAAAATTTAATCAAACCCAACAATGACAGCCAAAATCAAAATTAATTAGAGCAAAGGGAACAAATTCGAAATTCCAAAAAACCCATATTGAACGCAAAATATCAGAATTCATAACGCAAAGACTCAAATTAACACAAAATCAATGTGCTTTCAATAGAACCTGAAAAACTATAACCTATCGAAAATGCAAAAGAGAGAGATCCAAATACAAATGGGGTTAAGTTAACCCCCGTCGAAACAGTAACAATTTGAGGCATGCAACAACTGTTTCTTGTTCCTGAGATGAACGGGACACGACTGGTGGTAACGATGAGGTCCAATTCGCAGGCGTTCGGACGGCAACAGCTCGCTGTTGTCACTAGCAGAGTCACAAAGAGAAGAGCGAGACTGAAGAGAGAGAACGGAGAAGAAAGAAAAGAAATAAAAAAGAAAAACCTAACAGGGGGTGGTGGTGATCTGAGGAGGAAAAAGATTTCATCCACCCAACTTCAATGCCCACTACAAAACGAAAAGATAAAAAATTTAGTCATAAAAAATCCATTGAAAAATATAAAGATTACAAAAATAATTGGAAACATTACCCAGAAAAAAAAAGTGAACTTCAAACGGAATTTCAAAATCAACATTGACAAAAAAAAATAATAAAAAACAAACAAAAAAAGTTCAACTGAGAAAGGGGTATGCAAAAATGAAGAAAAGAATTGCGAAAAAGAGGTATTTGCTAGAAAACAGAGACTCACAACCTTAGCTAATTCGAGGGTGTAGAGTAATTACCTTCGCCGGATCCATAAAAGGTCGGAAAGGCCTGAAATTGGCCAAAATAAAATTGGATTCTTGTCGGAAAAAAAGCCACAAGCTGTGCTTATGGAACTCTTCAATCAATGGGTAGGTTCGAGCATGCAAAGCTCGAATGATGTTGTTGGGACTATCCTGAACTGAATAGTTGGGGTTGCGGGCCAGCCGCCACCAGAAAACATGTGAAAGTTGGGTTTTTCATTTGAAGGCTAGTCGAAGACGGGGAGAACGGCAAGAGGGAAGAGAGAAGGAGGAAGAAAAAAAATATAAAGCGTATATATATATATTCTGAGGCAGTGGCAAGAGAAGTAATAACATAAAATTGACAGGGGCAAAATGGAAAACACACTGTGCTTATCAACAGTAACATAGTTGATTTTGAGTTTTAGTATAGATTGAATTTCAACCTTTAATTCTGAATTGGAATTTGGGAATAAATATAGAGATTAATCTTAAAATCATATTTGACAGAAAAAAAAAAAGAAAAAGATAGAAAGGAACAAAGAAAGGAGAATAAAAAGAAAGGAATGTAACTCAGAGAAAGGAGAATAAAAAGAAAGTAATGTAACTTTTCCAACGGCAAAGAGAAAAGGAGTTGCTGCGGTCATATGTGGTGCTTGGTTGTGGTTGCTTTGGGTCGGGTTGGGAGGACTTTCATGACTGTTTCATTATCCAAAAATCACCAAGATTCAGTCATTCTTTATATTTATTTTATTTATAACTTAAACTATTACGGATATTTTAGAAATATGAAGGGGTGGAAAGAGAGTGTTTGGTATTTTTATTTTTGAAGTGAAAGAAAATATAATGTAGTTAAAAGAAATAAGATCATAAAGTGGGCGTAGTAGCAGTTTTATAAGAAAAAAACAAAAAGAAAAATGGAAAAACATATCGTTTTATGATTTTTTAACATCACTATCAGAGTTTTCTGTCTTTTAGGGTTCGAAAATTAGATTCGATCGTGTCGCAACCCCTTTCTCGATTTTCTCACCCAATTTTTTAAATTTTCCGTCTTTAATTATTTCCGCTAGGGTTTCCATTCCCCCAATTTAATTTCATTTGCTTTTTCATCAATTTCTCGAAATGGAGGGCATTTCGCTGCTGTAATTGGTAGGTTTTCTGCCCCCAATTTCCACGTGCTTCAGGGTTTTTCTGGTTCAATTTTAGCTTCGGGAAGTAAAATGATTTTTTTGGTTGGTTTTCTTGTGGGAGTGTGTTGAATCAGCTCAATTTTTGTTTCTTTGCTCTGATTTTGGGATTTTTACCGTAATTTGGTTGAATTTTTGTTTTTGCAGTAAATAGATTGAGCGGGCATGTCATTGCGAGTTTATAGCTTGGAGGGTTGAATTTTTTCTGAGAATATTTGTATGAATTTGGGGACAAATGTTTGCTACCAACATGGATTCAGCGCGGGATGTTGTTGGAGTTCCGAGCACGGTGTTGATCCCAATGCGCTTTGTGTGGCCTTATGGGGGCAGAAGTGTGTTTTTCAGTGGTTCATTTGTCCGGTGAGACTTTGAGTTTTCGGTCTTGAATTTTGTTTATATATAAATGGAATTTAATTATATCTGATTTGTTGGGCTGTTGTTATATTTGTGTGTGTTTCAAATGGTATGTTCTTTGTGCAGCAGGTGGTCTGAACTTATTCCTATGACACCGGTTGAGGGTTGCCCCACTGTGTTTCAAGCTGTTTACAGTGTAACGCCGGGATACCACCAAGTAAGTTTTTTCGTTTCAGAATTGAAGTATTTGAATTGTTGTTGTTGCGTAAATTCACAAGCTTTCACTTTTGAGGGGAATATGAGTAGCAGCAGTCAACTACGATTGATTCAGTGATCATAGATGACGGATTCATTGATAAAGCTTGTAATGAATCATATCAATCTTTACATTTTATAGGAGCAAAGTTGAGAAAGTTGATTGCAGGCCATGGAAAAGAGTGTTATGTAGTTGAGTTTTGTTAATAATCGATTGAAATGTAGGTGAATTTAGTTGGTAGAATCAAGTCATAGTCTTCATACACTCAAACTTGATATTGATGAGAAGAAATATGAAGGGTTAATATCTGGTATTACCATTATGAAGTTTATTTTGATGAGAAGAAATATGAAGGGTTAATACCAAGTCATAGTCTTCGTTTGAATTATACTATATTAATGTAGTACTGTAATGGTTAAAGAAGTTTATTTTGGTTTGAATGTCTTTTCGGAATTGGAATATTTTGGTCGCCCACCATAGTTGAATTTTGAAGCACTCAGTGATCATAGTTATAGGATGATGAACTAAGTATATGGTATATAAGAACTAAGAGTTTGGAGACCTGTATCACAATGTGAGCTTATGGAAGACAAAATTGTTGTTAATGAGCCTTGGCTTAAGTGGCATTGGATGGGTAGGGTGGGACGTGAGGGTAGACACCCATGGTTCGAATCTGCATGTGAAAAAGCTGTGAGTTGTTTGAGGCAGTGAAGTTAGTGTTGTCATCTTTTGTATCTTTCTTGCCGTGTTCCTCATGGGATTTCTGTTTATGAATATTGCTCATTTTAATCTTCCATATGGTGATACTATGTGATTGTAGTATGGAAATCCCTATTGGGTGCTTCATTAAGCTGAATTAGTAGTAATATATCAAGTAATAGAGTCAGTGCTGAGAAATTTTAGTCTAGGAGGTGATGTGGTGGTTGGTATGAATTCTGGATAATTGGCTTGGCTCACAGATGGATAGAGGAATATATTACGAATAATCTATGGATATCTTATAATTACTTTCGGGCTTTTTTATTCTTTTGAAATTTGAAAATCACATGTTCATCTCAAGTGGATCACCAGTTTCGTACTTTTTTGGTTGAAGTGATTGAATGTGTGAATTTTTATCAAGCCTGCATGCAGTTTGATGTTAGAATGCTAGTACTGGGGTGTTCTGTGTTTACATTGATAGGACTTTAAACACATCATCAAAGTCTTACTTTGTATGTGTTTCTCATACTACAGTACAAATTTTTTGTTGATGGCGAATGGCGACATGATGAGCACCAATCTTACGTGAGTGGTGAATATGGGTTAGTGAACATTCTCTTGGCCACAGATCCTAATCTCTTTCATCCGAATGTAACCTCAGAGATGACTTCTGGACCTAATTATATGGAAGAGGATACTGAGGCCTTTAAGCGTTTGGTAAGAGTCATTCATTCCTTATCATTTAAGATTATGTATGTTTTTTCCCTGGGGCAGCATTTAAGATCATATCATTGTTACCTCGAAATGTAATTCTCTTTCTATTAACCTTTCCTATAAGATTTTACTGAATTCAGGGTGCTTCAACATTATCCCATCCATGTGATGTGTTTGTGATTTGAGTTAATAGGTTGCTCATGGAATTCATGGTCTGAATCACCTTTTTTTCCCAAATTAAAAAAAAAATCTTCCTTGCATTTTAACACTCATTTTATGCTCCTGTAAGCTGTATTTACTTTCTGTTATTTTTCTCCAATGAGTTATTGGTAAGAGTAGATTGTGATCTTTTTACAACACAGGTCCGGATTACAGATGGTACTTTAACTGATGTAGTACTAAGGATATCAGAGGCTGATTTGCAAAGCTCTCGTCATCGTATTTCTGTCTTCCTGTCTACACACACCACATATGAACTACTCCCGGAGTCAGGCAAGGTTTGGATGATTTGTTGTTGCCCTCCTTTATGCATTCTACATTTGGTTGGTGTATATGAATTTGATTCAGTATGCATTAGTCTCTTTTTTTCTTTTTTTAATCACATCAAGTTAACAGGTTGTTGCATTGGATGTTGATTTACCTGTAAAGCAAGCATTTCATATATTGCATGAGCAGGTATGTACAACGAAAAATACATTTCTCATTGTTGGTTGAATCATGCTCTGCGTATTTGATTTGTGGAAGAGGAAATGAATACATTCTAGCTTGATCTCTATTAGTATCAGTTTTAGTGGGCATTGTGGTAGTTCTAAACTCATATTAAGTTCTATGTTATAACTGGAGGATCACCCCCATATATCTTTATGGTTCCCTTTGTTCACATGATTACACCCTTTATATAATTGTTTCAATTTGATATTTTCACATCATTTTTATAAACCCAATTCAACTAAGGAATTTATCTAAGCTTTGCTAGTTGCCGAAATTTGAACGGTACCTTGGTTCTTCATTTTTTGTTGGCGTGCTTGCTTGATGCTGATAATGAGCCAGCATATGCATCTTTCTGAGCCAATTTTTTTTTCCAGGGAATCCCTTTGGCGCCTCTTTGGGACTTCAGCAATGGACATTTTGTTGGAGTTCTCAGTGCATTGGATTTTATTTTAATATTGAGAGAGGTATGTTTGAATCTGAAATGATTTTTTTCCTTTGGTGAGTTCTTCAAGATGCAGTTATATCATTGTTATTTTGAATTCTTGGATAGTAATTTGATGACAAAAGTTCAAATATATTAGTTTGAGACTTCCATCTCCTGTTTGTTATTTCTGTCGTTCTTCACTAACATATACATTCTTAGGGAATTGTGAATCAGACTTTGGTAAAATTTTATCAGCTTACTTTATTGACCAAATACTTTTTAAATAGGATTTTGCTATTAGTTTTGTGCAATGCTCGCACCCACATTTGAGTGATGTATGATAATTTCTTAAAGTAGCTAACTTTATTTTTATCTTTTAGCTTGGGAACCATGGATCTAATTTGACAGAGGAAGAGCTTGAAACACATACTATAGCAGCATGGAAAGAGGGAAAAGCATATCTAAATGGACAGATTGATGAACATGGGAGAGCAGTGCCGAGACAGTTAGTCCATGTGAGTGTTTTATGCGACTCTTTGTATTTCTGTCTTGTAAATGTAATATTTACCATTGATCAGGTGGGTTTTTATTTTAATCTGTGGTGCTAGATTCATAATTTGACAACATAACACAGCAGGTATTTGGCAAAGAACATCACCTGCTATACACAAATATGTGCATCTTGCATATAATACACACAATTTTATATCCTAGGGATTCATGCAATAATAAGGTCTTTATGTGTCTGCGTGGTTTGGAATTATTTTGGGATCTTATTTAAAAGACACAAGAAGAAACTTATAATTTGATGCCTTTAAGAATCACTTCTTGAGTACAGAAGCAGCCTTCCTTTTGAAGCTTTTTCAATGACTCTTCTGTTGCGTATGATGCGAACTCATTAATGATCACTAGGAAGCGTTCAAAACATTGTCACAACTTAAATCAGTAATAGTTTGTCTCCAAACAAGTAAAACAAATGTCAACGTTAACTTGAATTCTGTGGTAGTATGACAGACCCACAAATGGGCCGTCGCATGCAACCACTGTCAAACTGATGCTCATGTAATCTTAGTCCTCGTTAGCATAAATGTGAATGTTTACATGGTAAACTGTCTGGGTGGTCATATGGTAGTTTTTGTAGCATGCTAGGGTTAATAATTTTGCTTTGACTGGTTCATTATTGATTTTTCAGGCTGGACCATATGATAATATGAAAGATGTTGTGTTGAAAATTTTACAAAATGGGGTTGCTACGGTTCCAATTATCCATTCATCTTCAGAAGATGGCTCATTTCCGCAGCTATTGCATCTTGCTTCACTGTCTGGTATTTTAAAATGTAAGCTCTTTGGAAACTTATTGAATAATACCGTAGGTTCAGTTCGTAATTGGTACTGATAAATGTCAATTTGCAGGTGTTTGCAGGTACTTTAGGCATTCATCTAGCTCATTACCCATACTTCAAGCACCAATATGTGCAATTAATGTGGGTACTTGGGTTCCGGAAATTGGAGAGACGAATTGTCGGCCATTAGCAACGTTGAGACCAAGTGCTTCGCTTAGTGCAGCTCTAAACTTGCTAGTTCAAGGTAAGCCTTGTGGTTGAGCTGTAGAATTTTTGAGTGTGCAGCAATTGTCATGAAGTGGGATGCCTTCTCGAATGTACACATATCCATGCATTGTGCTGGCTTCTGCTAGCCTGCTACTGTAGGAAGTGGATCAAATTACCTGAATTTAAATTGTGTTTAAGGATTTGTTACAATTAATTTTTAGGTTATGAATGAATGACCTTGTATTGTAGCACCAAAGTTTTAGGGTTAGCGAGTATTTTAGATATGCATCCCATCATGCTAACTCAAATGCATTTTGTGTTTGCTTTGCAGCTCAAGTAAGTTCAATCCCTATAGTTGATGATAATAACTCTTTACTGGATATATATTGTCGAAGGTTAGTTGTAATTCTATTTGGGTATAATTCCTAGTTGTTGTCTTGATTGATTGAAATAAATAATCAGCTGTTTTTTATTTTAACAAACCATTACTGATATTTTTCCATTCACATTTTCTTGACAGTGACATAACAGCTTTGGCTAAAGATAGAGCTTACGCACATATTAATCTCAATGAAATGACTATTCAACAGGTAACTGGTGTAATTCCTGAACATAGTTTTTTTCCGGTTTCCATACAAATTTTCTTCACTCTTTTGTGCATCTTAAATGTCATATGGAATGAGAGTTCTTCAGATGCATTAGAGACAGATTTCCAATCATTTATTTATTTTGGAGGTCAGGAGATTTAGGGGCCTTATGGTTTTGTGAATTTAAAGTTGTGGTTTAGTTAGGTGGCTCCTCTTTCAGTTTGAAGGAATATTTTCTTTGACATTTTCACTACATATTTACACATTCTGGTGGAAGAGACGGTCCGGGTTGCTTTTGGCTTTTGGAGAAGCTTCAAGGGATGTAGTCTTAGTTCTTATCTTTGTTTTTGTAGGCATTGCAGTTGGGACAAGACTCATTTTCTCCCTTTGAACCAAGAGGTCAAAGATGCCAGATGTGTTTGCGCAGTGATTCTCTGCATAAAGTGATGGAGCGATTGGCCAATCCAGGTATTTCTCTATTCACTTTTGTATTTAGAAATGTTAAAGACTTAATGTTTCGATGCTGTTACGTAAAGGTGCAGAGTCGTGATCATGTAGAGAACGATATGTCCAGCCAATCTTCCCACTTAACTTCCCTCAAATCTTGGATTTCAGGTGTCAGACGACTGGTGATTGTAGAAGCTGGCAGTAAGCGGGTGGAAGGCATTGTTTCACTTAGTGACGTTTTCAAGTTCTTGCTTGGTTAGCTCCAAAAAACAATGGTTGAAAAAGCTAGAAGGAGTTCGATCAGTGGTTCTCGACGTCACACATGTGTAGATGGGCGCCATCTCCTCCTACCCCAACTGTTGATTAGAGAATCCAGTACCTTACACGGTGACTTGTTCTCATTTCATTCAAATATACAATTGGATTGGCTTCTTTGCTTCGCCTGGTTTTTTTAGGATTTTGAAGAAAGAGGCCTGTAAATTGAGAGGAATTCATTTCCTCAGAAATTTGTTGGCCTTCTCCCTCCCTTGTTATTTACATTGTGCTGCCGATGTAGATTTGATGTAGCCGAATACAGCGGGGCTCCTGCATTAGTTTTCTGTTGAAAAATTAGGGGGACAATGATGGAACAAAATGATGGGGGGGGGTGGAGGAATGCTGAACAATTGAAGCCATTGGGTGCCTACTGCTATATGCTTACTTGTAGTTGTTGACATGTAATTTGCTTTTTTTCCGATTTCGTTTCGTATTTTTCGTCTTGTGGTTTGATCTTCAAACGTATTGTAAGTAGCAGGCAAATGGAGAACTCAATGAACAGAACCATGTATTGCTGTGTATTGGTTACAAAGCTTATCTTTTGTAAAAAGATAATTAAAATAAATTCTCTAAAATCACCCAAATGTGGGTGGGACATGGATGATTTGATGCCAACTTTCTTGTAAGAAGTCTGATTTTAATTATTGTTTTTTTACATCCAAATTAGTCCTTGAGATTGGTATAACTATTCACTTTGGTCATTGAGATTTGAAATCGATAGAAGTGGTCTATGGTTTGCCTAAAGTCAATTTCTTTGGTCATTTCGTGAAAATTGTTGTCATATAAGGATCAAAAGGACAAAAATACAATCATCTTAATAAATCTGGGCTAAAATGATTTAACAAAAATTGAAGATATTTTTATCCTTTTATTCTTATTTAACGAAGATTCTTCGCAGAAAGATTGAAATTGATCGTGGACAAATTCAGGGGTTAGTTTTATCGATTTTAAATTTCAGGGATCAAAATGAGGATTTATGACAATCTTATAGACTATTTTGACTAAAAAAAATGGATAAAAGATTATAGATTCGCGGTTGATTGATTCAGTCTTGTAGCTATGAATAAGAGCGGGAGTGCAGAAGAAAAAAAAAAGGAGCGAAAGTTTACTTCACAGAATGATCAGAGTGCGATGAAAATGGAAAAGTCAGGTTTGTAGGAAATCTTTGTTTTTAATATTAGTTTTATCTTTATAAAATATCCAAATACCAAATTCCACCTCTATAAAACTTCTTCAAAGTATAAGAAGCTCTTGAGAATATTAAAGAATCTGTTATTCTTCCGTGAAGAATTCGTCTAATAATTTATAAATCTAACTTTTAAAAAAAGTTTGTATTGCACTTTTATGTTTACAAGCCAAAAATTTAACACAAGAAAGTTGAAGTATATATTATATGAACTAAATCATAATAATTAAGTATCAAATGAATCCAACCTAAAATGACTAATTATATCACTTTCTCCAAGTGTTTGGAGTGAATTTCAAAATAGTCTATAAATTTTTAATTTTTCAATTTGCACTATTGGGTCTAGTTTTAACATACACATTTTGATCAAATTGATTGATCATTCATTTATTTGATGACATGTGAGTTATTTTGCAAAGAACTCATCAATTCAACATAGATTTAGATGCGCTCAAGATAAAAGGTATAACTACATTATTGCTGACCCATTGTAGGCTAAATCCACCAATTTTCTCTTAGTGTAAATAATATCGTTTGTTAAAAAAAAAAGTTATTGTTGCAATCATATTTAGAATAAGAATGTGATTGTGTAAATCCTAGTGCATCTAGTGATATTTTTGAATATTCCCATCTTATTAAAGTTGTAATTCTAAAAAGGTAAGGATTTAACATATTCTACTACTATAAATAAAGGCACAATGGGTAATACAACAGACACCTCACAGTTAAATCTCTCTCTTTTCACTCTTATTGCCGCCCACCTCCCCCTCTTTATCCTCATAGAATAGTTCAGTCAAATAGGCCTACAACATTTATAAATTGTAAATTTTATTTAAACCCAACTATCTTACCTTCAAACCCAACTTAAATATTTTTGCCATTAAATTCTCCATTTTGCCCCGACGTTAATTAGAAAGTAAAAATAAATTAAAAGAACATGAACCCACATACATGCCCACCACTTTTCAGCATCTTCTTCACTGATGCCGGCGTGAATCTCTTGTCGCCGGCGTCTCTTAACCACCTCCTCTTCCGTATTATCTCCCTCCTCATTTGTCCCTCTCCTTCCTCTATTTCTCACGCTCTTCTATCATAACGCCGGCATCGGAGGCCTACAAGCATATTTGAAGCAACGTGAGGGCAAGGAGTGGCAGCCGCCCCTCCCTTAGCCGGAAAACATGCCTAGGACCGCTTCGATTGAAACTTGCACAAGTGGTGTGTCGTGGTAGTCCTTGGCTGAAAAAGAGCTCCTTCCTACAACTTTCATGTCAGGGCGTTTGGCATACATCGTCGAGTCCGTAGAAATGGAGACCAAAAGTCGTACGTCAACTAGTGTGGTGCTTTTGCTACCGTTCAACTACTTGAAGCTACTTTTGCCGCAACTCATTCAAACAGTCGGAGACGTGAAGATCAAGAGCAAGAAGCTGAAGCACAGTGCTTGATAATGCAGAGGATACTCAAATTGAGAAATTCCAGGGGTAGAACTTCCTCTCTAGTTACAAGTTTACGAGTGGTACAGAGCCAACAGTGCGGAGAACCACAAATGTCTATGGCCGAGAAGGGATGGCGGAGTCGTCGACGAGGAAGGCGTTGAGCCGAAGAGGGATCATTTATCTTGTATGGACAATTCGAAGTCAAAACTTGTGGAAACTAAATGGTGTGCCATATAAGGCAGTTGTGACGCTAAAAGAATTTGAATTGAAGTTGCCATGAAGAATCGCCGGTGAGTCTTCCGTGGGGTTTGAGGTGGAAGAGAACCACTGGGTGTGGAAAGAGATTTCAGTTTTGTTTATTTCTTTTTTTCAATTTTAATCAAAGGATGAATTAGGAATTTTAAGAAAATATTTTTTGTATTGGGTGTAGAAAGAAGTTGAATGGGTTCCAATAAAATTACCCAATTTTAAATCTCTTAAGTCTTAATACAATTTTGAAATTTAAATGTTCTTCTTATTGAAAACAAAAAAACAAAAATCCCTCTGATTTAACGGTTTTTGAGGAGCGACCCAAACAAAAGGCGCAGGAAAATATATTTTAAAGTTTTTCGGATACAAAATTAGTCGGAGTCGTACCGTCGTCTTCCCGATCTGAATCGTAGGTGTGATCAGTCGCGTCAACCACCGCCGGCGGAGGAGAAAATGGTGAAACAAAGAGGAGAAGAGTTGACCGAAGACGAAAAGAAGGCCTTAAGAGGCAGCAAATTCGCGCCTCTCCCATCCTTGCCCCCTCCTCGTTGCCAACCCAGGTTTCTTTTCCATCCTTCTTCTTCCTCATCTCTTAATTTAGGGTTTTCTTTGTTCCCGTGAGTGATTACATACAACTATATGTATGGATATATGTATGTGTATCTATAGGTTGGCTCATCCTGGAGGTCCGTTGACAACGAACAAAGCGGCGGCGTTGGCGAAATTTCTCGAGAGAAAGCTACAGAATCCCGATGGATTGGAATCCATCAACCCGCATCTTCTCGAACGCGCTGTTCAGAACGCTAAACGCACCGTTTTTGCAAGTAATTACACTCTGTTCAATTGAGCATCTTGTTAATCACAGGCATTTTACTCCAATCAATTGTGATTAAGTTAAAATTGGGATTTTTTTTTGAGTTAATCAGGTGGCGCATCGAATTCTGGAATCCGAATACGGCATGTTGACTCCTTTGATGACTCTGAGACTGAGGTAATTATGTGTTTTGCTTTCAAGTTTTGGCTCCATTTAGTCTTCGATTACCATGGTACTTGTAGCTCAAGTGATTAAGTTAAGCGTAGGTAGTAGTTACCGTTGCACCCGAGGTACTCCGTTTGATTTCCGCGCCCTCGATATTGGTTGTATGGAAAGAAAATGAGATTACTTCCTCGAGTGTTTTTATGAAATTTGGGTGAAAAATGCAGGACCCTCAACAGGAAGAAAATGTGGAGAATTCAGAGCTCAAGAAGCTGAAGAAGAATAAGAAGAAGAAGATGATGAAAAGTGAGAAGAAAAAGAGACAACAAAAGGTTGTTAACTTATCACAGGCAATTGTCTCATTGACGGGGGTTTGTCTCTCGTTTTTCATTCGTTTTCTTTACGTGTTTAGGGAAGTGAATTTCCGCACACCCCTTACTCACACTACCTACCGATGTTTATCTTTGGATTTTGGATTGAATAAACCAAAGGCGGATGATCTTATGCGGATGATCTTACTCGTTTCTTATGATAGTAACTTGTAACTTGTGATGTGCTGCAGGTTATGGAAGACTCGGGGGGCGGTGTGGTAAAAAGGCCTAAAAAGAAGAAAGTAAAGTTGTGATGGGGGGTGAAATTAGAGTTCAACTTTTGTGCCTGCAAGTAGAGGCTTCAGAAGCAAAAGCTAGGTGGAAGTTGTGAATTGTTCACTTTTGTACCAAATGTAAGGGGCATCATTCTTTGAATTATACACTGATTTTCTTGTCTCTTTTTACATGACAGGTGTTCTGATATTTGTTTTGATACGTTTTTTAATTGTGAAATCCATAGATCTCTAACTACTTGCTACAATTATTCGTTAAGGAGATTTTCTATGATGCCTTTGATATCGGATATTCCAAAATTTTCAACCATTAGATCTTTAGTTAAGAACACAAAAATTGAGATATAACCATATTATCTGTCCAATTAACCGATTAGATTAACAGTTTAACTATAATAGGCAGCTTTTATTGACATTCTAAAAAATTCATTTTGCAGTTCATTCTTAACAATACGAGAGATTTTGTAAAGAGTGCATAATGATCTTCTTGAAGTGTCAATGACATTTCTCGTATAATATGAAAGGATTTACACCTATCATTTCTTTGGGATTATTTTTTTGAAATACAAATGATATTATAAATATAATTTACACTGGAGGGAGGGGGAGTGTTTGAAACGGAGAGAATTTTATTCAACAATACGCACAGCACCTACGTGATGTACGATGATATTATAAATATCATTTGAAATGCAAGTGATATTATAAATATAATTTACACTAGCCGCATGATGTACGATGAACGAATGTGATTGGAGGATCCTCGGAATCCTCACTCCACAAAATACGCACAGCACCTACATTTAGGGTGTCAAGTGGAACCATGTAAGCACCAACGCCAGTGTCTGATTCCTAACAATGCCCATGCACTTGTGTATTTCTCCGTAAACCGAAGGGTTCTGCGGACAGAATGGCTGCAAGCTAGTCACGGCTTCGTCTAATACTTGGGCGACCTCGGCCGGTGGAAACTGCCGTGCTGTACAAGTCTGCATTTCGGGTGAGAAAAACCAAAAGCAAAGGTTATAAACAGATGAATCCCTCATTTTATAAACTTGATTGCTTGAAGAAAATGGGGAATTTCAGATACGCGAGAGAAAAGCGTTGATTGTAATCCCTCATTTTCTTAATTACTCAAGTTTATGAATGGATTAAAGTAACATGAGAAATTAACCAATTACCTGAATCATCAAATTTATGTTGTCGGAGTAGCAATGGACATTTACTCACTGCAATCATACTTCTGCATAATAGCTGCATCAACCATTTTGCGGGCTTTTGCTCTTGAACTTTCAACAATATCACACACATGACCTGCCGATTCTTGGGCATGACAAGAATACCCAGAAGAGCTTGAATTGCCACCAGGGTCTCCTAAACTTTCCACGGGCTTCGCCAAGCTAACTGCTAACTGCTAACTGCGGGACTCACTCTGTATGTGTTGCATTGTCTTAAGCAAAAAAGAGCAGAAGAAACCTGCGCATGAAAGGCAATCAGCTTGCTTATAGTTGCAATCAAATACCAACATGATTAGATGCTGATACCTGGTCATTGACTTGACTCCAACTGTAAGAGTACTGCAGCATATTCCTTTTTAAAAGACTCAGAATCCCTGATAAAGTTGTCTCCATTTTGGTTGTCCAACACCTCATCATTCATGCGCCTCAACTCAGATACCATGGCATCCTACAAGTTTCAACATGATCATCAACTCAATTCTAAAATACCCAACATTGACAGGAGTTGAACAGCTAAAGCCACCTTTCTCCAAATATAAGCCCCATGGTTAACACCTAAGATGGATGTAAGCTATTCAGCACTACACCTTTTTGTCAAGTCTGCGAGTCAGCTCGAATATAGCTCGTATATCAGCTTCTTTTGCTTGGATCTGCGCAGGAATCGAAGGCTGAGAATTTGCCCCTTCTGCAGTAGCAGTTTCACCAGGCCCCACCTTTAGCTTGTACAAAATTTGATGATTTCCCCTAGCCAGAGAGTTTCAACTTTAGATAATAGCATATAATTATTCTGCACTGTAAAATTTTCTACAAATAAAGATACAGCCTCAATATAAGCTCATTGGTTTAAGCAGTCAGCACACGCAAATGACCAACGAAAACAATAAGTGGAAAGCAATGAATGGCATGCCGCGTAGAGCAATAGAACTCCAACAGGACAATAATGCACGGTACTGCGTACAGCAATAGAATTCCAAACATGAGCTGCAGACCGGTAACAATGAATGGCAGATATTCTGTTTCAGCCTCAACGAAATCTAATAGATTAGCAGTGATTGTGGAGAAAAAAGAAGTGCACTCATTATTGTGTCATCAAGACATTCATATGCTTCGAAGAATGCTCATCTTATAAAATGGGGCAATTTCAAGGCCCTGAATGTATCAGATACTCCAAGAAGATCCCTGAACATTTAATACCAAATAAAGGGCACAGACGATATACAAAAATAATATGTACAAGCCATCTTGCACGTGAATACGAAAATAACGACCACATGTTTTGGCAGCTGGAAACCACAACTAACCTGTGTCTGCTTTGATGATTTGATGCTATGACGAGTCGATGGCTGGATATAACAGGGAACAGCGCTCTCCACATGGTCTCAAGAGGCAACCTTATACCCTTCAGTCTTTCCTTCTTTCAGGTGTTCATTAATCTTGAGCTCCTTTAGGTTCTCAATATATTTGTTGACATTGACATTGTGCTTTGTGAAAGAAGCAGGTAAATTCTCCACTGGATTCAATGGCATGCAATCAATATCTTGTCATGAAATATGTTACACCATACCATTAAAAAGGAACGGGAACTGAAAAGGTGTACGTTATCGTACACATGACATTGAAGACATCATTCAATCATTATAAATATGTAATATTTCCAAAGATATGTGAGGGGGGTACTTACCATCATATGTTCAACACCTAGTTCAGGCTGGTCAAACTGAACACTGACACCTACAATGGTCGACAGTTAGTACAATTCCGTTGTGGATCTCTCTTGTCCTGGGATGAAAGGCAATGACATGCTGTTCTACTGATAAAGGACGAGCTAAGTCAGTTGGAAGTTCTTCCCTCGTACCAGCATTAAGTTCAGCATAATGTGGTCTAACAGATTCCCGGTACTGATTAAGCTTCTCTTTTTCTTCCTTCAGAAACTGCTCAGAAAATCTCCGCGGTCTGCCAAGGGAACTGCATCAACGAGTCCACATTGTAACTAGCATAAGAAATGACATGATAAAATGGAAATTATATTTTTGATCTTAAAGTCTTCTGAACTTCCAAAATAGCAATCTAAGAAGAAAAGGGGGAGAGAGAGAGAGTCCGAATGAAAAGGCAGCACGCCTCAATCTGTTGATTGTCACTCCAATGACAGTCTGTTTGAGCGTCATTATATACCTGCCATTAATGTCACAAATGTTCATCAATTTAAGCCAAAACAAGATGGACCATATTAAGCACGTCGAGTAAAGAAAAACTAAGCGAATTGTAGGGGAAGTGATACTTGTCCTTAGTTTAAACGGCAACAGTTGTTTTCTTTTTTGCAGTCCGGTGTTAGACTGATGACCTCCCTCTTTAAGGTTACCCGGTTTAGATGTTTTCAAAGCAGTGTGTTCAAACCCAGGAATTGAGCGACTCCTTTTTGTTTTAGACTCGTTAGCAATACAAATATCTTCTTCCCAGACATATGCAGAAGACTCTAAACACAGAACCAACAAAAAATCAATGTCGAGTCAAATACAATCAGTTAGCAGTTTAAGAGTGTTTATACCATATTTAGGGCCTCGTATTTAGACCTCGTATAAATACTCGGGGGACTTAAATATAATTATATAATAAAAGAAGGGGCAAATATGTAATTAGGGGAGGAGCCCTTATTCTATAAAAGAGCCTCCTCACCCTCACAAACCCTAAGTCTCTCCTCACCCCTCTCAAAGCTCTCACTCTCAGAGCTCTCTCTTCCTCACTTCTCAGAGAAATATAATACAATCAGTGTGGACGTAGCCCAAACCTTGGGGTGAACCACGATACATCTTGTGTTATTTACATTTCATGCAGATTCACGGTCGGATTTACGTTGTTCCAAGACCTCCGATTTTGTGCATCAACATTTGGTGCCGTCTGTGGGAATCGATACGAAAAGTTGTGTCGGTTCTCTTTTTATTTTTTCACCTCTGCCGTGAATATGCAGAAACTCAAGAACCATGCAATCAGATAACCAAATCATGAAGCCACCACTAAGATTGAAACTGTTGCTAGTGTTCTCATCAATAGTTTTGATGTCGTACAACTGTCAGGCAGGAGCTACCAACCTCCAAGAATCGGGCAGGAGCTACCAATCTCTCTCTAGACTCTTTCTCTCTCTAACCAACAAGAGATCCGACAGACAGGGGCCCATGTTCAAATACTGAGGCCCATGTTCAAGGTGATCAACATTCCAGCCCATGCTATGAGACCCACAAAAACCTGAGCACCGATCCACCGCACCAGCTCCGCGGCTCAGGCCCCTTCAACGGGAAGTCCTCCTTAGCCTTCCCTGTGACCCGTAAGGCCAACAACGATGCCAAAGAATATCACATACCGTTTTTTGGCGAGTCAATGAGATACACTGGAAAGTTCAGCTCCACCACTCTAATCTTGTAAAGCCGCCACCTTTGCCGCTCACCACCTCGTCGACAACCCAAACCAAACCGTTACTGAAGAGGTCCACACCATATTCATCACTGGTTTTCCAGAGGATGTGAAAGAGAGAGAGACCAGAATCTGCAGATGCACAGGAATTTCAGAGATGGGAGTTCAACGACGTGATTTCCCATACGCTACCCGCCTTCAACCTCCACACGGCGCCACTAGTCAGCAATCATGTGTGTTTGTCGCGCTTTTGTGTCTATGACTGTTTGAGGCGAGATCAGTCCAGGGGTGTGCGTTGGGGGCCTCTGATATGTAGGTTGCCATCTGGCGTCTGTGATGGGAAGGACACATACCTCGCGAGAAGACAGTGCCTTCTCAAACCCTACTTTCCTCGTCAGTCTTGCAAACCCCCCGCGTGAACGATACAGACGATCTCGCATCCATCGTATCCCTCGTTTTCTCCCACCATCCTCCTTTGACCACTGGTCTAACCTCTCTCACACACTCTTTCTCTCTCTCTTTCTCTCTCAATGGATGCTGATTCTTCGGAAAAGTCATCATCCTTGAGCTTACCTCTAATCCTTGGTGAGGAGCAACATGAGCAAGCTGGAAGCAAGAGACTTTTAAGCACCTGGCAGTGGTGCATCTGGGCATTCAGTAGCAAGGATGAGTTGGGTCGGACGAGAGAACCCCCTTGGTGGCTTCGGCGTCTCCCACACACGCTGGGGACACTGAGAATGGCACGGAGGATTTTTCTAGCATTTGCAAGTGGAGCAATCATGTGCTCACATGTCAAAAGAAAAAAAAAGGCAGTGAAAAGAGAAAAAGAAAAAGGGATCAGGCCTGTTTTCATCCACTACGCCTACAAAAAAAAAATTAAAAAAAAGAAGGAGTGAGAATGGACCGGTTCATATACTGATAATGATGAGTATTCAGATCAATACAGGTGGTTGAAGGATGAGCAGTGGAGTAAAGTGGGGTTTTCAAAAATGTAAAGTGGAAGATAATATGCTCGATGCTCAGATTGATGCAGCCTATGCAGCATTGGAAGATGCTGGGTTTTCAAAAAGATGGAAATTATTATACAGGGTGGGCTTTACGTGGAGGTGACGATGAAGCTGCAGCTTTTGGTGCTATGGGGTCTATGATCTGACTCCATTGTTTCTACTCATCCCTCTCGGCGCAGAGACACTGTAAAGATTAATTAGGTGCATATGCATGACAGCAGCGCACAGACAGACAGAAAAAGAACGCAGTGGGAAACAGAAACAAAAGCAGAAAGCAAAAGAGAAAGCAAAAGCAAGGAATAAACACCCTACATTTGCTTTTGTTATTTCTGAATGATGTAATTTATTTTCCTTATCTTTCGGACACATCTGTATAAACCCCATCAGAGAGTTAAAAAAGAAAAAGAAAAAAGGCAAAGCCCAAAATAAATGGGCTGGAATGTTGTGTGGAGGTCGAAGGCCCATAAGCCCAAAATAGCTCCAACCAGGCGATCAAAAGTACGCCAGTACTCCACAATTATTCGACAACCTGCCGCTATTACCACCAACCAGGTGATCAAAAGTACGCTCAGTACTCCAAAATTATCCGACAACCTGCCGCTATTACCACCAACCAGGTGATCAAATGTACAATCCGTACTCTAATATCATTTGGCAACTAGCCATTCATGCCACCAACCAGGTGATGAAAAGTACAGCCCGTACTCTAAATATTATTTGGCAACCAGCCATTCATGCCACCAACCAGGTGATGAAATGTACAACCCGTACTTTCTTTCATGCCACCAACCAGGTGATCAAAAGTACGCCCAGTACTCCAAATTATACATGAGCATTACTCATGTCATTCATACATAAACATTCATGAGCATCACTCATGACAATCATACATAAACATTCACGACCATCATTCATGTCAACATTCATGAGCATCACTCATGTTAACATTCATGAGCATCACTCATGACAACATCCATGAGCATCACTCATGTCAATCAACATAAACATTCATGAGCATCACTCATGTCAAACAGCTTCAAAAACTTCATTTACAGAGCTCTAGCTTCAAAAGCTTCATTTACAGAGCTCTAGTTTAAAAGCTTCACTTGCAAAGCTTCACCTACAAAGCTTTAGTGCAGGGTATAGAAATACCGCCTTCAAACAACCGCCATTTCGGCTCATACATAGATCCAATTTGAAGTCTCCAGCCAACAGACTTTATTGACCGAAGACTTGGGGGACTACATTATGTACCATATATTGGGCCTCAACTGGGCCTCATGAAAAATACTTGGGGGACTTAGCCCATTACTTATGTATTGAGGAGCGAGCCCTTATTCTATAAAAGGGACTCCCTTACTTTCACTAGAGAGCACCCATCGTTTATGTATTGAGGAACGAGCCCTTATTCTATAAAAGGGACTCCCTCACCATCATTAGAGAGCATCAACTCTAGCCCATCATTCATGTATTGAGGAGCAAGCCCTTATTCTATAAAAGGGACTCCCTCACCTTCAAACGCCGCAAGCCGAGCCAACCAAGGCAACATAAGCCACGAGCTGCAGCGTGTACTACTTCTAGTTGAGCATCATTTTAGATTGAGCACTGCCTTAGAAAGCATCGCCACCTACTGAGCAACCGCCTCGCCGCGAGCATCAACTCTAGCCCATCATTTATGTATTGAGGAATGAGCCCTTATTCTATAAAAGGGACTCCCTCACCATCATTAGAGAGCATCAACTCTAGCCCTTCATTCATGTATTGAGGAGCGAGCCTTTATTCTATAAAAGGAACTCCCTCACCTTCAAACGCCACAAACCGAGCCAACCAAGGCAACATAAGCCATAAGCCAAGCAACCTCGCAACATGTGCTACTTCTAGTTGAGCATCATTTCAGATTGAGCACATCTAGTTACTTCGGCCCACACATGGACTGAATTTCAAGTCTCCAGCCAAAAGACTCTCTTGACTGAAGACTTGGGGAACTACTGTTTATACCATATTTAGGGCCTCGTATTTAGATCTCGTATAAATACTCGGGGGACTTAAATATAATTATGTAATAAAAGAAGGGGCAAATATGTAATTAGGGGAGGAGCCCTTATTCTATAAAAGGGCCTCCTCACCCTCACAAACCCTAAGTCTCTCCTCACCACTCTCAAAGCTCTCACTCTTAGAGCTCTCTCTCCCTCACTTCTCAGAGAAATATAATACAATCAATATGGACGTAGCCCAAACCTTGGGGTGAACCACGATACATCTTGTGTTATTTACATTTCATGCAGATTCACGGTCGGATTTACATTGTTCCAAGACCTCCGGTTTTGTGCATCAACAAAGAGGATCTATAATGTAAACTGCAATGACATTAAAATCAGCCTATTTAGCTGATTTTGTAAATCCTTCAGACATCCAAAAGCATACTTAAGGAAAACTGACACAAAAGACTCCTCAAACTATTGATAAGAAGTACAGATAAAACAAAGACAAACAGAATGTTAAACTTTTTCAAGCATGCAAAGTCTAATTCCAATTAATATCTACATGAACTACAAATAAACACTTTTTAATTTATTTTATTTTATTTTTATAAAAGAGATAAGAAGAAAGATTGATGGGAAGTTGATAATTCAAGCAAAAACATTGTATTTGATCAAAACCCCTTGATAAGGTACCAGATAAGCTACTAAGAATTTTTTAATTCTGAAATTGAATGCTAGCATTAGAAGGAGAAAATGAAAAACACAAACTGAACATTAATAAATTAAAATACATACACCTCTTAAAAGAAGGACATGATAAGAGATCAAACCCAAAGTTCCTAGCAAAAGAGGGTTATAAAAGCTACTTTTCAAAGCATAATGTGTTGCCTGTATAAGCAGTTTTGGGCATCATCAAGGATAGATCTGCCAGAGTTTGTAGTGCATCAAAGGGAGAGCTTTCATCTGCATGGAGAAAAGAGTTAAAATGAATGTTATCTGGACATGCTTCAACTGTTTAGAAGACAGCAATCGAATTCAAAGGTGCTATCGAAAACCATACATACAAAAACAAAAGCCAAATCTGACAGAGTTCAATGCAAGAAACTAGCAACACAAAATAAACCTACTTCAACTATACCTGTCCTACACATCAAAAGTATGCAGCTCGAAATTGCAAAGGAAACATGTTGTACAAAGCGTACCTAAATATTAGCTATAGAGGAAATGAGAGGTTAAGAATGGGGAGGGAGCCTGGCTCAAATGTTTTCTAACATACCTTATGCAACCAGAGCTTTTTTACTTTTGTTTCTTTGTTCCTTGTAGAAGGATCTTGCACTTTTCGCAACTTTAGTTTCAAGTTTTCCCTTGATAGTACCTTGTTTCTCTCCTTCCTCTGTTCCACTACCAGCTTCTTTAATGTCTTCAAAATGATTGCTTTTACTTTCAACCTTTTGCTTCTTTACAGGGTATCTTTTCCCATTGCATACCTTTGATCTCTATCAAAGTATTCATTGTCAGGTTCTGTGCTTCCAAAGCTCAATTCATAACCACATTCATCTATTACACTAGCACGGCGCTTGGTTGTAGTCATTTCCGGCTCTGCACACTATATGTCAAAAACAACCATGAATTTCAAACTATTATAGTGAAAGAACTGTTAGGAGAGCAATTAACCTATCTTTCAAATAATCTTACCATCATTTCACGATTCGTAACAGTTGGTGGTGTGCCTTTAGCGTTTCTCTTAGATTTCCAAGAAACCAAGGGAGAATCACCTCTATGTGAGGCCTCAGTCAATGCCAATGCTATCTCATGAGCAACATCATCGTTTTTAGTGTTTGCACTGGGTTTTAAACCTAGCCTGGCTGGTGAAATATACTTTCTACTGTTATCCTTATCACTAGAATATGCAACAGGGACTCGAGGAGTTCTTTTTTTAACAGCATGAGGCCTAATTCCTGAAACAGATTCAAAGCACATCAATGGCATTAACATCTTTGAAGCCAATATATGATTAAGACGAAAAGGCAAAGAGAACTTTGAAGAGAACCAAGAAGAAAAGAAGAGGAAAAGAAAACAAAGGAGAGAGAAGAAATAAAAAGCGAGTAGAATAATTGCAGGAAAAGTAGGTCAAATGAGTAGAATAATTAAAGGAAAAACAAAGAAACAAATAACGAAAATCATACACACGCGAAGATCATATCATTTCCCACCTGAGCGCCTATTGTTTAACAATGACAAGCAGTCATTACTTGATGCCATTGGAGGGGATTGTGAAGAATCTGGGATATGTCCTAATCCTTTTGCGACCTCAGTCTGAAATTTTACCCTTGCATGCATGCTTTTGAGGTTTCCTAGGGGTTCTTACACCCTCAATGCTTTCTCGTTCACCGTCCCTTCCTCCCTGCAAGGCCAGAGTCCTCTAAATGAGTGCCATATGGACCATTCTCAAAGGACAAGGATTGTCTGCCCTCCACTTCCGGTGCCCTCCTGTTTGTGCGGTCACGGTTAAGCCACGTCAACATTTTATATTACTATTCATTTTTGTCTTATTATATCTATAAAAAAACAATATAAAATGTTGACGTGACTTAACCGTGACCATACAAAACAGGAGAGCACAGGGAGGACATCGGAAGTGGAGGGCAGACAATCCTTGTCCATTCTCAAAACACTAGCTGAATTTATACCAACAGTAAAAGATCATTAAACTCATTTACGGATTAATACACATGCACATGGTCACCATAATGGAGGCAAATAATTTTCACACCCTTCTCCATTTCGGGGCTTTGTCCTAAATAAATTCAACAAGAATCGGAGGAAACACATTAAAAGGGGGTGTGCAGAAAGTGAAAAGGCGTATCCGGAAATCATTTCCCTAAACGGATAGAAAAATCGCCAAATATTACATAACATGACAATGACAAGTAACTCGAACAGAAAAAAAAGACATTGAAAAAAAACAACTTTTAATCCTAAGGAAGCAATAATTAGCATTTCATTTTAAGGGTAAATAAGAAACAAACTTTTGCTCACATGCTAGTTACCCCTTAGATCATCTCCAACCCTTGGACTAAAATCTAAAAATTTTAGCCCAGAAAATTTAGGTTTTAACCTAGAAATCGTTTTTTTGCTCCAATCCTTTTGAGTTAAAATTTTAACCCCATATCATTAAAGAATGAATTTAGATTAATTTTTTTTCTTAAAGTAATTTTTTAAACGAAAATATTATGTAGACTATACTAATTTAATTTTATGAACATTATAACCTAAAAGTAACTTTTTAACCATGAAAATCGTGAAACACTATGAAAGAATATGAACACATAAAAGAATTTTTTTTAATTACTTTAGCCGTTGGATTTAAATTTGAACTGTTAGATTTTTTTTTTTTTTTTTTTTACTGTTGGATTTCATCAAATTAGATCTTAACCATTGAATTCAATGAATTTATAAATATAAAATAAATAAATATATATATATATATATATATATATATATATATATATATATATATATATATATATATATATATAGTGGACCAGCCCCACTAACCCAGGGAAATCCTGGGCTAAATTTGGCCCAAAAATGAGTTTTGAGTTTTAACTCATATTTGCCCTAAGGGTTTGAGTAAGTTGGAGTAAGTTTAGAACTTAAAATTTGAGTTTTACTTCAAGGGTTGAAGTAGTTCTTAACATGTAAACGAAAAAAAAAAGACGTCTTAAGGCAGTAACTAGCTTGTAAGCAAGAAATTAAACATGTTTCCAACACGGTTAATGGAAGAACTTCATTACTGTTTCCTTTAGAAATAAACCAATGCCAGGTTTTGGTTATTCATTTATTCCTTTCTCTCTCTGTGAGAGACCTTCCTTCTTCCCTCTGTTTAAGGGTTATTCTCACCGATCTGTGTGAGTGGTTTCCAATCGAGTCCAATTTCTGTGCCGTCGATTTTATCTCCGGCTAGGATCGATGGGTTTTCTTTTGTTTCTCTCTCTCTCTCTCTCTCTCTCTCTCTCTCTCTCTCTCTCTCTCTCTTCTTCCATCCGCTATTTTTTTTTCCTTGGTTTTATTGGCCGATTTGCCTTCTTCTCTCCCCTCTGCTGTCTTTCATCCATATTCATCCAATTTCCGAGCTTCAGTCACCCTTTGCCGCGATTTGTTGCGGTGTTTCGAGTTGGTGTGTATTGATCTGGTGCTTCCACTAGGTTGGGTGTTCCTTGCACCACCACCTTCTCTTTGCTGTTTGCCCTTGTTGGCAGTGTTGCTCGTGGACTGCCATGAGCTTCTCTCACTTGGCTGCAGATTCTCTGTTGTTTGTAGTTGTGCTAGGAGTGAAGCTTGGGATTGGCTATTGGTATTGATGAGGTGAGGCTTAGTTTGGGGTACGAATTTGGCTGGATCAACATGCACAACTATTGTTTTGGTGGTTGCAGCGACAGTTTTGGTGAAAGACGCACCGGATCCAATTGTTTCTGCGTTTTCTTTTGTTTTGGTCTCAACTTTTGGTTGGGCCACTGTTGTTTGATTGTGTTTTTTGTTTTTGGGCCTCTGTGTTGTAAATTTTGGACCTTTGTATTGTAATGTTTGTTGTTGATAATGAATGATGCCTTTGATCCAAAAAAATTAAAAAATGCACTATGAACACTTTCCTTTTGTCTTCTTCTTATGAGGTACGGTTTCCTTTTTGGTGGATATAAAAAAACAGCCAAACTTGAACATTACCAGAGGTTAAGTGCATATAGTAATCTGAAAAACTCGGTTCAAATTTTAATTAATTTTACCAGTAGAAAATAGTGGTCCGTCATCATTGCTGTCAGGCCAATAACAGAAGCAACACCTTCAGGAAGAGATAAATAGGCCTGAAAACAGGAAAGACATCCTCACCAAAGTTCACGGATCAAGTGATTCGGGTCCTTAAAATTTGATCAAATGGTTAAAAACAAAGAGCAATTTTAAAAGTTATAATAATTTTAGCTATTAAGCAAATTTCAAGAGCTCGAATCACTTAATCCGTGGACTTTGGTGGAACTGAAAATATAGCACAATCTTGAGCGACATGCTACATATAATGCTTATCATTAAAACATAAAAAGCATACACATTTATTTTCTGCAGGAAAAAACAAAGTTAACTCAAGATCATGGCATCAACGAAGTTTGTAAAACTATGAACACAAGACATAAATGTGTTGACTCCCGCTATGCCTAGTCAAATTCTATTATATACTTTCATATTGGCTTAAAAAAATCAAGCAACGAAACTTCATTGAGCATTAACTGAATTCCGTTCCACTAATCTGTACGTAGCCAGATTTTTGTTTTTAATTTTTAAAGTATCTAATTTGTAGAGCTCAACAAACTAAAATGATGTCAAATCTTATTTTCTGATGCAAAATAAGTCAGAATATACACTTGAAAATTTCTCAAACTGCAGAAAACTTCAAGCAATGCTGGAGTTGCCACAACATTGAAACACCTGAGTTGCCACAACATCGATTGTGCATGACATACCGATGCGGTTCGAGAACAATCTCACTTAAACTATTTAATTAGGAAATTATTATTGACACTCCAAATTTCGTCTTAATTGTTTGTCTAATGCGAAATACATAAGAATCTATACTACATTGGCATTGTCCATATCATATTGGCCCATTTTGTTTTTTGTTTTTGTTTTGAGTACATCAATATTTTTACACTAAGAGGAGGGGGAGTTCGACAAAGCCATACAATGGGCAACCTAATTTGGTATGGAATTCACCATTCACGAGATTCGAACCTAAAACCTCTCACTTTCAAGTGAAAATTAATACTACCAGACTATAGTATTAAGTGCTTGACCCATTTTGTTTTGTTTATAAAGTTTCACTGGTTAGAAACAAAACATTACATTAGGCCCGAAAAGAAAAAACACATAAAAAAACCAACAGAACCAAGCCCACTAAAATGAACAAAAGAAGGCCCAAATCGGAACAAACCCTAACACAACTACAACTAAAATACCTTGTGGTGCAATATAAGAAAATAAAACTTTTTTTTTTGTTGAAGAAAATTAAAACTTTGTAACCCATTTTAAAAATCGCCCCAAACCTAAAAGGTATAGAATGTAATTTACCCAAAAACTAAATAGATTAAAAATACTTTAGTGAATATAAATGAGTGAGGATCATCTTTGTGAGGATCTTGGGGATCCTCAAATCACATCCGTTCATGGTACATCGTGTAGTTAGAAATCATTGTAAATATTTTTATTTAAAATTGAATATAAATAGTATATGGCAAAAACAAGAATCTCCATAATCCTCACAAAGAGGATTCTGATCCGGATCCGGATCCGGCGAGGAACCTCTCTCATATATAAATATAAGTAAAATACAATTTTTCAAAAGAAAAAGGGAAAAAAATGGATTTTAAATATAAAGCAAAACCAACTAGTTGTAACTTGTGGGAGATGAACACCTTTTTTTACCATTTTTGGTAAGAAAATGAAACCCACTAGTGGAAAGGACAGCTAGATATTTTGTTGACAGCCCAATATTCTCACATGCAACACAACACAACAACTCATGGATCATTAAAAGCCCACCACACAAATTCACAACAAAACCAAATCCTTTGGACCAACCAACAAAATTACAAAATTACAAAATTAAATTAAAAAAAAAATTAGAAAAGAAAAAAAGAAAAAGAAAAATCACAGAGATACACACAGCTCGCCGACATTTGATGACATACGATTGCTACAGTCCAAATCAGAGCCATTGCCACCAAATCTTTAAAAGTGCCACTTGTGGCCAAATCTCGTCCAAGTCAAACAAACCCACTTTTCCACCTGGTCACCGCCCTTTCCGGTTCCTCCTCCTCCCAGTCCATCCTTGCCCAACCGGGTGCAGCCGGTCACACGTCTCACCTGCTTGCACTGAATAATTTACATTTATGGACTTCTCACCAACCACGCATGTACGCATGTCTTTCTAGTTCAACACCAGGCGCCGACGTCCCGGAAGATCTCAGCCGTACATTTCACAGCAAGGGAGGTGATCCGTTGATTTTATCCGACTAACCTCGTCTTATACAACCAAATGGGCGGGGTAGTTCCAACTGAATAAAGTCTGGAGAACCACGCGCATTAACAGTGCGTGGACAGCACACCGAACAAGTTAGGCAACTAAAGCTGAAAAAACAGGCTCGGGTTTCCAAGCAACGACTGAGCGTCCGTACATGACGTACGGCCCGTTGACGTCACTGTTACACGCTCTGTGCGGGAGCGTGGTTTTCGATGCAGTTGAGATCGTTAATGCATTCGTGTCGGCTTGTGGTTGGTTGATCGAGAAAGTTGCTTTTCCCCCTGTCTGGCTGCGTCGGTTCTGCTTGTATGGGTGAAACCCCATACTCCTGCTGTGCTCTTACACTCTCGGTTGAGGAGAAGGAAAATCCAACTTAGAACATTATTACAAGTCTCATAAGAAAATATATATTTGGATAGGGCTGTGCTATCCACACATCCCAAATTAATTCCCACACACCCCTTGTTATTTATGTCCATTGATCTTCTTCAATTCCTCCGATCCGACTCCCGAAAATTAGAAGGGTGTGTGAGAAGTAAAATGGAGTGTGTGGATATCACACCCCTTTGGATACTCACTAGTGTATTATGTGAGCGTGACGCTAATATGATTAGATTAATAGGAAAAATAAAATTTTGAGCTTTAATCAAAAGAATAAAAATATGTTGTAAGTAAGTAGTACCATGAGTGACTTTTTAGAGTAAAAATGTTTTTTTTTCATTAAAAGTGAATAATACTGAAAGTGTTTCATTAAAACTCCATAGATTAATCTTAGTGCAACGTTGCTGACAAATGCGCTGCAGTGTGCAACGTGCCTAATTGGTTATGCTATATTTGGTTTGTTTTCTTTGTTGACGAGATGCCAACAACCATTATGTTGTGATGGTAGAAAGAAGGTAAATTGCTATGTTTATATATATCTTTTCAAGTAATTTCACAACAGTGAAACGAAATTAGTGAATTTTTTAGTGGATAAATTTTTTTGTATAAAGTTATTGTATCAGACTCTTAATAAATTAACATAGTGTATTTATTATGTCTGATTCAATAAGTGTCATCTGCAACATGCTCATAAAATTCTTTTGCTCTTTTTTAATAGTGGATTGAAGTGTATTACGTGAGTACGGCGTTAATTTGGTTAGATTAAACAAAGCATTATCTCTACACTCATATGGTTAGATTACAAGTGGACAGTGCCACCAAACAAGCTAGTTCATCAGTTTTGAAAGAGGATGCAAGTGCACCACGTAAGCATGACGTTAATATGGTCAATTTCAATGAACCGTTATCTACGCGCTCATAAAATCTTTTTTCCATTTTAAATAATTTTACAATAACAAAAATGTAATTAGTATGATTTGGTGGTCATTTTGCAACTGACGCATGTAGTTGTGATTTGGAACGCTAAATTTTGGGTTTGTAAAAGTTTCTTAGTTTTGTTTATGGGTTGAGCTAGTTCATCAGTTTTGAAAGAGGATGCAAGTGTACTACGTAAGCATGACGTTAATATGGTCAATTTCAATGAACTGTTATCTATGCGCTCATAAAATCTTTTATCCATTTTAAATAATTTTACAATAACAAAAATGTAATTAGTATGATTTGGTGGTCATTTTGCAACTGACGCATGTAGTTGTGATTTGGAACGCTAACTTTTGGGTTTGTAAAAGTTTCATAGTTTTGTTTATGGGTTGAGCTCTTGTCACACTTCTCTTGTTTTTTTGTTTTGTTTTAGTATAACGATATATTTACATTAAGGGGGTAGGAGAATAAATTGGTTGCGACCTCGTTATTTCCAAGATTCGAACTTAAGACATCTCACTTACAAGTGAAAAAGAATATAACTAGACTGTAGTACTAACTAAGTGGCCACATCTCTTACTTTGTTATTCTATTTTTTGTTATTTTGGTGCAACGTTAACTATGTTATTTTTTTCTTCCAACTGTTATTGTAATATACTATTATTGAACCATAATTGAGGAGTTTCTTTCTTCCTGTAGTTTGAATTTTAGTTGTTTCTCACTAAAATGAATATAAATTATTATAAGTTCTAAACTAATTAAGTACTTTAAAAATATTCTTTGTATGCTTAAGTAACTGATATTCACATTCTAAAAATTTTAGGGATCAAACTTTAATAAAACAATTAAAAATCGTCGTGCACTCATCCCTTATTAAAGAAGGAATATGCATGATTTCGATGTTACCACTAACAAAATGCAAGAACAACAGTTTCAAATATATCATTTCAGGCAATTTAACAACAAAAAGAAAATTTGTTAATGAGGATTTTACCTAAAGTGAATAATGGTGACAATTTATTGAAGACAGTTGTATCTGACGCTTATTCGATTGACATGATGTATTACGTGAGCATGATGTCAATATGGTATGATTCAGTGATCGTTATCTACACTCTTGTAAAATGTTATTTCACTTTTTTGATGCGTATAAGTGAATGCAAGTTCACAATGAAAAATGCCACTAAACAAGTTGGTTTGTGATATTTTGCAAGAGGATCCAAGTGGCGGTTTTGCTTTATAACATTGGTGTGATATAACCTGGGGGAAATCTTACTCAGAAGCAACCTGAGTTCAACACAGGGAGCTCATGCGGCACCACCAATACATCCAACAGTCTCAAACTCATGATCGATGGTGACCGCACTTTTACGATCATAGGCTGGGGGTGTCTATGTAGTGGTCGGCCTTAATTTGGTGTCGGCGTAATGACTGTTTTCGGAGCCTTACGAGTGCTGCAAGTGAATGTTCCATAGCCTTGTTCTCTCATTCAATCTCGAGTTGCAGGTTAGAGGGAAAGAGAACTCCCCAAAGCAGTGCATGATAATATGAAGTTGGCTACTTAGGTAAATAAGTTCCTTCTCTAAGACCTAATTGCGCTGTCAAGGGAGATCTTGAAGGAGCACGTCTCGGATAGGGAGGGACTGGAATTCCCCTTTTTGAAAGAGCCGCTTGTACTAAAGCTTGAAGGTGAAGATCTTATAAAGCTTATTGCTCAACTCTCTAGCTTGATTTCACTAGAAGACATATCTGAATCTCACGATGCACGTAAAAGTGCAACGGTAAGTCTGAACTAAAACATTATGATGAATGTGTGCAACGTGTGTTGAATTAGAGCATAACGCTTCATGCCCATTACTTTTCTGTTACATTTATTTTTTAGGTGGCTCCACTATAACTACCAAGCTTAGTTACTAGTCATTTTTATCACTTTTACATTTTGTCATTTTAACCTCTCTTGCTTTATTTTATTCTATTTTTTAATTTCAGTTTTAATGTTATTTTCTTACTAGTGTTTTTTAATAAATAAGCTACTTAAAATTTACTTTTAAAAAACACTTCTCTAGTTTGAAGGGAAAAAAATCATTAATCCAATTGTTATTGCACTAGATTGTTATTGCTCATTAATTAAGAAATATTTTCTCTAGTTTGAATTTTAAGTGTGCCAGTAGGTCTAAAATAATTAATATATATTATCATGAGGTCTAAACATAACAATTAGGGGTGAACATTATAGTGGGTCAATTGACCAATCCACCCAAAATATGTCGAGTTGGGTTGAGTTCTAAACCCAAAAAAATAAAATAAAATAAAATTCAGTCAAAACCCGATCACTCTGTTTAATAGAAGGGTTGGGTTGGGTTATAATATTTTTATCCAATTGAAATTGATTTACTTGGTTAACAATTCCTAAACATACATGTACATCAGATAGACGTTAACTTGTGCATTTATACTTGAATTGAATGATTAAATATGATGAAATTTCGATGTTAAGTAACATATAAAGATTCTAACACCAAATCTACATGTTTTGTGCCTAACACGACCCTTGAATATTTGTCATGCATACTCACATAAACTTGTAGAACCTGCACAACCCAACCCACTTAAACTAATTTGTTGTTAAATAATTTTACGAAAAGCAAATTTGTTGTTAAGGTTTTAATTAATATTAGATTACGAGAATAATCTAGTAGCTGACAATTGCTACACTCTTATTTAAACTAATATGATGTTTTACATGGACATAATGTCAATACATAAAAGTTCAAGAATTGTTAACACCAGTTACTCTCTCTTAAAAATTAGTTGAGAGAAATTAATACATACAATGAACGTTTTGGCATATGAGAATAACATAACTCTTATTAGGCTGTCACTTCATACTACTGTCTAGTGGTATTCATCTTCATTTGTAAGTGAGAGGTCTTAGATTTGATTCTCGCCAAAGACAAATCTGAACCACATTTTTATTAGCCCATTATAAGGTTAAGCTCATTCCCTCTTACTTAATATAGATAATATCATTTGTTAAAAAAAAAAAAAAAAAAAAAAACTCTTATTAGCCTGTCTGTCACGCCTTATTTCCTATGCATGTATTCAAGTGATAAACTTCAACCTGTAATTTTCTATCATCAAACTATTTTCCATATTACAGAAATGTCATTATATATAAAGTGAGATTATGCATTTTGTTTGAAAAATTTAAGGTTAGATCTTTTGATCCAATGCCACGTTGGGTAGACAACATGAACCAGGATTCTCTCCTGAGCATTCCCCTAGGGATCCTGCAATCTTGTCCGTTCATTTTATATCGTGCGGTTAGTTTTCGTTAGGTACTATTCATATTTGAATTTTAAAATTTAAATTTTAAATGATTTCTGACCGCACGATACACGATGAACGGACATGATTGCGGGATCCCTAGGATCCCTAGGGAATGCTCAGGGGAGAATCCTGGTTCAGACAACATGACCATCAGTCTCAATATAAAATTTTACAAACTTCATTTTTTGTTTTGATTTGATGAGAAATACTAAAAAGACTTTAAAAAATAATTTTTTTTTCATGAATTTTTTGTCAACTCATGTTTTTTATACAATATTTTATAATGTTGATATGAAAATTGATGTTAAATTGTAAAATGATAGAAAATCATTTTAGAGTCTCACCTTGAAAGAATCTTCTTAGCACTTCTCATTAATTTATATAATTTGGATTCCTATTACCATTGCATGTATTTTGCAGTTAACGAATTCGGATCCTCTTTGTAAGGATCTCGAGAATCGTGAATCATATTCGTTCATCGTACATCGTGCGGTCAAAAATTATTTGAAATATTTTTATTTAAAATTATATACAAACAGTATCTAACAAAAACTGACTACATGATATGCGATGAACAGAAACAATTTACAAATCTTCAGAATTCTCACAAAAAAAATTGGAAAAAGATCTTGTTGGGCAGTAAACCTGCGGAGGATTAGTTTAATCACATCATTACCTGTCTCAGAGGACACTAATAAAATCTTGCCAGCATGGACCTCTTTTAGTCACATGTCGAAAATACAGGGGTATTACAGTCATTTTAACATTCCACCACCACTAACTGTCATGGTTTACCTGTTATGGGCAGTGCTGGTTTCTTCTTTTTGGGTTCTCGCTTCTTTTTGATTTATTATGATTTATTTAAATTAATTATATATATAAATAATTTAATTAAGGAAAAATAAATAATGGATGGTAATGTTGTTGTATGTTTGGCGCGTATATAAACCACCAACGGACAGCAGACTCAGAGGAGAGAGAGAGAGGGAGAGAGAGAGAGAGGGAGGAGAGAGGAGAGATTGAATTAATAAAAGAAGAAGAAAAAGTAACCTCTCAAATTAAGGAGGATAGAAAAGTAAGAGGACAAAACCAAAAAAGGGTTTGAAAACTCAGAGAGAAACTCAAAACCAAAAACCAAAACCAAAACAGAGAGAGACACACATACAGTGTTTGTGTGTGTGTGTGTGCGTGTGAGGGGAGAGAGAGAGAGAGAGAGAGAGAGAGAGAAGCCCTGAAAATCCAAACCCTTTTCAGAATTCCATCTCACTGATAACCCCATTTGATCATAATCTCGCATTCTCCCTGTACAGAGAGAGAGAGAGAGAGAGAGAGAGAGAGAGAGAGATTGTGGAAAAAGTCGAGATATTTAAGTGAAGAATCGAAGTGATTTCAGTGTGACCGTACAATGGAGCGGTACGGTCGGGCCGCAGAAGGGTCACAGTCCGATCCACCGCCGGAGTGGAACATTCCGGGACCTGAAACAGGGCTGGAAGGTGAGACCTTTCTAACCCCAAAACACTCTGCATTTCAATTTCATTCGAATTCGGCTTCGGATTCGATTTCGGGTTTTGGGGATTGCGATTTGGTGGGTTTTGGGGCGAATGCGGCTCCGTTTTTCCGAATTGGGTTTTGATCCTTTGGTTTTTGTGATAATGCAGAGTCCATGTGGCAGTTGGGGCTCCGTCCCGGGGAATCGTACCCTGAGCGACCCGACGAGGCCGATTGCAGTTATTACTTGAGGACTGGGATTTGTGGGTACGGCTCACGGTGTCGGTACAATCATCCCCGTGATCGCAGCACGGTAATTTTATTGAATTACCCATTTTTTTCTAATTCAATTGGTTGAATTTGGGGCTCAATTGGATCGTGATTGATTGATTCCAGTGTGGTGATTTTGTTTTCGGGTCGAATTTTGTTTGATCTTGTGTGTTAGTAGAGATATCGTGGCTTTCGTCTGTAGATTTGATGATCAAGTTTACGGTATTTATGCAAATTGATTAGTGGGATTGTTCTGAATTTGTTGAATTTCAAGTCCTTGTGTAGAAATTTGTAACTTTTTTATTTATTAAGATCTATGTGGTTAATGCTCATATGATTACCTATTTAGTAGTAAAGTTTGAGTGATACATGTTTCTCAGGTTACCGTAGCGGCAAGACCCGGAGGATTAGAGTACCCTGAGCGAGCGAGCCAGCCTGTGTGCCAGGTACTTAACCTTTTTTGGGGTTTAGGCCAAAATGTTGCCTTGTTATCGTATATATTTACGTGATTCCAGCAGATCACATATTCAGCTTCCAGTCTTATGTGTTCCGCATGGAGTAACGTCCTCTATTGATGATTGCATGCTTTGTCTGTTTTGAAAATATGTGAATTCCCTTTGTTTGATTGTACTGTGATTTTTCAATGGCAGTATTATATGAGGACGGGGACTTGCAAATTCGGTGCTTCGTGTAAGTTCCACCATCCTAAGCAGGGAGGAAGCTCTGGTAGCCCTGTTTCGCTAAACTATTATGGATATCCATTGCGGCCGGTCTGTATTTCTCAAATTTGAACTTCTAATTCTTCAAAATTTTGTCATATTGTAAATCCCATTTCACGACTGTGAGGTAAAGTATTGCAACCATGGATTTTTTTGCAAATAAAACAGGGTGAGAGAGAGTGTTCCTACTATGTGAAAACTGGACAGTGTAAGTTCAGTGCAACTTGTAAATTCCATCATCCACAGCCGGCTGGCATACAGCTTCCAGTGCCGTCACCAGCACCTCGAGCTTCACCTGTACCTGCTACACACACATTGTATCAAACTGTGCAATCGCCATCTGTTTCATCACAACAGTATGAAGTAGTATTTGCAAGGCCTCCTTTGCTACAGGGGTCGTATGTTCCAAGCCCCTATGGTCAAGTGCTACTTTCCCCGGGCACAATTCCTTTTCCAGGTTGGAATCCGTATCAGGTAAATAACATTTCCCGCTCCATTATCTTTTTAGTTACATGAATTTCCCTTAAGCTGTTAGTCATGTGGTGCAGGCACCTGCAAGCCAATTGCCTTCGAGTACTCAACCTGGTGTTGGTTCTGGGACACTTTATACTCAACTATCACCTTCAGCACCTGCATATACCGGAGTGTATCAGCCTATACCTTTACCTTCCTCTTTTGGTCTTCCAACTACTAGCCAGAAGGAGCTTTCATTTCCAGAAAGACCTGGTCAACCAGAATGCCAGTATTACATGAGAACAGGGGATTGTAAATTTGGTTCCTCATGTAGATATCATCATCCACCTGAAGCTGTTCAACCAAAAGCAACTGTTGTCCTTAGCTCCAGTGGTCTTCCTTCACGCCCGGTTAGCCGCCCTTACAAATCCTTTGCATTATGATTGTTTTAATAGACATCGGCCATCAGCTTGCTTACATAGCAACACTTAATTTTTGTGGGAAATATGTGCTGAAACAAATATGTTTTCTGCTGCTGGAGAGTTGGTAATTATTTGGTTTGAAGTTATCTAAGTCAGCCGTCAGGGCTATCCGTATCATGCTAATTTTTGGACCCAGGGTCTATTTTGGGGAGTGTCACTTAATTATGGGTCCTTTTCGGTTTCTTATTTTCCTTGCATTTATGTTACTTTTTTATTCTTACTTCTAGGTGATAGTGTCTTTAAAGTCTGCTTGCGCATTATACAACTTGTATATGTTGGTTGTCACGATCTTTATTTTTATTACTTAACATGCTCGCCTTCTTTCTCAACATGAAGTCTGTTCAGTTTTCTTTCTTGTACTGTGAATGCCTTCTTGGTAAGTTATGCACCTTTCTTCTTACGCATGCTAATTTTTCTGCTGTGAATTTGAAATTCCATGTGATAATCAGGGTGCACCCCTTTGCACTCACTATCAACAACGTGGAGCATGCAAGTTTGGACCCGCATGCAAATTTGACCACCCAATTGGAACACTCAGTTACAGCTCATCAACGTCTTCTCTTGCTGATATGCCAGTTGCACCCTACCCAGTGGGATCATCAATTGGTACACTAGCCCCGTCATCCTCGTCCTCAGAGTTGCGGCCTGAGCTTAGTTCAAGCTCTGGAAAGGAATTAGTTTCAGCCAGAATGTCTTCGTCACTGAGCACTTCGAGTGGATCAGTAGGTTCAACTGTTTCTAAGGGTGGTGTTACCCCTGTGGGTGTCCAACAGTCTTCTCAGGGTTCCGGTCCTTCGGTTGGCAGTGGCAACAATACAGAGTCTCAATAGTTCAAGCTAAGCAAATGTCAAGCAATTTTCCATTCTTCCTTTTTTATCAACTTTCTCCCAAAGCATCATTTTTCCCCTTTCAAGTCCTCCAACAGAGGGCTTCATATCTCAATGCCTTAGCATACATCAGTCATGTTCATCTCTGTGTTTATATCATCTTTATACGGCCATCCCTTTTATCCCAAATAAGCCATGGCCGACCTCCAAAAGTTTAGCAAAAACCCCATATAGCTTTCCCAGCTTTCTCTTCAATAACCTCGAAAGAATCTGCGGTTCCTTCAGGCAAATCCGTGTCCATCTCCAATTTTGGAGCTCGTTATCCTCATTTGTGCTCCATCATTTTTCAGAACGAATACATTAGTTCCACAGCATTCTTGCCTTTCAAATGACCGTGTATTCATGTCTATCCTTTTCTGAATTTTCCTTTTTAAACTGGGGAACGAGCTTTCAGTTAAAACATGGGAGTTCGATTTCATGTTCCCCCACCTTTTGTCCAAGGTCTATTTTCGAAAACAGAAGCAAAGTAAAGACCCAAAGAAGAAGGCATCACAGTGGTTGCTACTCTATGTGGGATCATCATATACATAGTTATATGCTGTTGTGCCAATTGAAATGCTTGACCATGTTATTCATAAATTTTATGTTTATGAAATACAAAATATATGAAGAAGCACTCTTGACTCTGTAATAATCTTTCTCTTCCATTTTATTCTTCGTTGAGCGAGGAGAAAATGATCTTTGTTACTTTCTTTACACTGCTTATATATATACATACATGCCAAATTACTGTTGGAACTTATTTGCAGGTTGGTCAATCTTGGTTGAAGGTTTATGAAAATGAATGTGATCAACTATGGTCAAACTAAAAGAATAGGATGATATGTTCATGATGTTATTTTATTTTTTCCCTTTGTATGTTAGAGTGATTTAATATAAGGAAAACTAATGAAAAGGGCTTGAAAACTTTGAGTTTTAATGATAAGGACAAAATAAATGGTAAAATGAATAGTACCAGGATTGACTTTTTAGTGTAAAAATATGGTTTTTCATTAAAGTGAACAGTACCGGGTGTTTTTCGTTAAAGTTCCCAATATATATGTATTGTCTTGTTAAAATATATATATATATATATATATATATATATATATATATATATATATATATATATATGAGCATGCACTACCCTTTGTTTTGGGTACTTGTTGACTACTCTTCCAGTTTGATATATGGCAGCATGGCCCTTAGATGAACGGAATTAGCAAGTTGGAAATCCTTTTTCATCCCCTTTTCTACCTTACACTAAATAATCTACGAGGAAAGTGATTTGAACTCTAGTGCATTACAGAGAATACATTCGCTTTAATCAATGTGACTACGCCCACGTTTGCAATCTAGTTCATCAAAGGGTACAAGTTTTGCCTTAAAACTTCTTCCATTCTAAATGTGGACTCAGATTGAAACTGATGGGATGTGCGAGAGGAACATTTGCTTTGGTCATGTCTTCACACCCCTCCCAAAGATTTGCCCAACTACCATATGATTGAGCTCAAGATATTCCCAAGGAAAAAAGATTTCATTGACATGGGGTTTATATATGCAGGAATTTGCCAAGCATTCCAAACAGCTATATAATGTTTACCCAAAAAAAAAAAAAAAAAAAAAAGAAAAAAAGCTATATAATGAGTCACATTTTCCACAGCCTAATTCATTTGATGGAGTGACCGACAAAGAGACAAGACGAATCCAGGTTTGAAGGCAATGAACTGTGTTGGCCAAAATTAATGGATCTCGTTTCATTATCTTCCAAACCATTAGCTTGATGAGCATCCCTTAAGAGAAAAACAAAGGGACAAAAAGCACTAAAATATAGTGTGCTTATGTATCCTACTTTAATCTTGGAGTGGACAAGAACTCTTGAGATATATTTAGGAGGGGCCTTGTATGTTACCCTTACTTCCATAAATTTAGGTGCATAAATATATAGATTCTAGGGAACTTTAACGAAAAACTCCCTGTTTACTTTAAAGAAAAACCACATTTTTACACTTAAAAAGTCAATTCTGGTACTATTCACTTTACCATTTATCTTGTCATTTTCGTTAAAACTCAAAGTTTTCAAGTTCTTTTCATTACTTTTTCCTAGATTCTATGCATTATTCCCTATATATGGTCACCTTATAATATAAGTTGACGGTCGAGTTTTAATCATTGTAATACGTCACTTTCTAATACAAGCGATATTGAGAGAAAAAAAATCGACCAAAAGAATATATGAGCGAATGATAATAACCATTTAATCTACAAGCTCGTTGAAGAGTACCCATATGAACTACAACTTTGCGTAGCATAGAAACTAGAAAGAAAAACAAAAGAGCTAGAACCGTTATTGCGAAAGCACTAATACTTTGCACTTGTGTGGCTGAGAAGCTTAGAGTATGTTTGGTACTCTACTCAAATCCAACTTTTTAAACTAAAAAACAATTTTCAAATATTAGGCCTTAAAAACTTGTTTGGTATGACTATTTTAAAAAACTGAACTCAAGACTAACTAAAAAATATAATATATTATCTAAAAATATAAAAAGTGAGTTTTTAGAGTTTTTAAAATTAGATTCACTCCTTTCTTTTTTTCCATCCTCCCCTCTCACTCCAAATCTCTCTCTCTTTTCGTCTTTCTCTCTCCTTTTTTTTAAAAAAATTTTTTTTTTACCATTTTTGTCTCTCCTCCAATCCGCTCTCTTCATTTTCTCAGTTCTTTCTCCCACTCCTCTTCCTCTCTATCTTGTCCGATCCTCTCTCTTCTTTCTCTTTCCTTCAATCATCTCTTACTTTCTTTCCTCCTCTCTCCTCTTTCTCCCTCTCATGCGACCCTCTCTTTTTAGATCTCTTTATCTAGTTTAAGTCGTAAGATTTAAAATTTTTAAATCGCAAACCAATCAAGTTTTTTAGTCTTAAAGAAAATTGTTTTCAAGAAATGTTCTTAAAAAATATTTTAAGAAATGATAAAAAATTTCAAATAGGATATCAGGCCTTAGTGGCGGATGTCTCTTTCTACATCCAAATTAAGTTGCATGCATCTTTTTGTTAGGCTACGTTGTCAGTTAAAGGCCAGGCAGATAGCCGTAAAGATAGACACATAATGCAGCTATTATATTATGCAATAAAGCCATTAAAATAGTAGCTAATATTATCAAATACAAAAATATATATGTGACGAAAGACGTAGAAATTACAATGAAAGAAAAAGCGTTGCAAGAAAAGCTCAAGACACAAGAAAAGTAAGTGCACATAGTTAAATTAAATGACTAATTGATAAATCCATAGGTGCACGTACGCGCCAAAAGTTTATCAAAAGAGTGAGTGTCCAAAGCAAGAGAATGAAGAAGAAGATCCATAAGCACTCGAATTTTCGACGATTGGATACAACGCTCCCATGCATCCATCTTCAGTCATCATAGTATTGAACTCCCATGGCTGCTGGTTATCCCAGAATCCATGACTGAATCCATCAAAGCAAGAAATCTGATGATCTCCATTGTTGTTATTAGGAGCTTCTAATGCAGCTTGCACATTCATAACATCTAGAGGAAGTGTAGCACTAGTGGAGTTATTAGGGTTTGCAAGGCTACAATTTTGATCAATGTTCAAAGCTTTTGAGTTTGTGTAATTTGGGGGGTCGTCATTGTCCGAAGGAGGCCGCAGGCAACTATCAGGAACAATGCAAGCCAAATAGCCCGAGTTAGAATTACTCGAATTGCCAGAGAAAAAGAAACACTCATCATCCTTATGATGTGCCGATGATGATGACCTAATATTATTAGGGTTTTGAAATTGGGTTTGATCAGACTGAAACATGTTAGAATGATGAGGTGGACTGTTTTGATTGGTGAGTTGTTGTTTAGCAGTCTGAGTGGTGAAAAACTGTGATTGCTGTGGTAAAAGGGTTTGGACATCAAAGGGTGAGAGGAGAGAGTGGAAAGTTGTGTTGTCAGAGTAAATGAAGTTGGTTCTTGCTTGTGAGCCTTTCATGGAGAGGGCAGCTCTGTCATAAGCCAAAGCTGCTTCTTCAGCAGTGTCAAATGTGCCAAGCCAGTGCCTTTCTTTAGTGCTAGGGTCTCTGATTTCAGCAGCATATCTCCCCCAAGGCCTTCTTCTCACACCGAGAAACCTCCCAGGCTCGGCCTGCTTTCGCCTTCCTCTTCTCTCACCGGATTGAGAGGACGGAGTAAGTGTGCTTCTCTGCAGCACAGCAGCAATATCCACCTGTACCTGACCTTGCTCAAAAGCTTCGAAGGGTTTTTCTAGGGCTTGGGAGGTGGACATTGACATGGTAGAGGAAATAATTTCTAAAGAAAATGTGAGTGAGTGCAGAAGGATATGAGAACTGAAGGTCTTGGTTTTGGTTTCTGGATTTTGGGTGGTGAAGTTAAGTATGTGGAAGTTGTGAGAAGGGTTTTAAAGACTAAGATATATAATCTTGGAGGAGGAGAGATAATCTCGTGTAAGTAAAGATACGTACGCAAGTATGTATTAAACGGACGGTATTTTGGTTGCAAGAAATAATGCTTAACGAGATCGGAGAGGGGGCAAGGAAAAGGACACTGCAGATGTCATCCTGTGTACTGTGGACGACCATCCTTCCCTTTCCACCTACTTTTTAAAAATCTTTCTTTTTCTGATTTCTATTTAATCCTACATCTCTTCAACTGAAAATAATAATAAGCTAGCACTTGTAGGTGAAAAAAATGTGTAGATTCCAGCAGTACTTGTCAAAAACTCGAAATGGTCTTCTAGCTAGTAACTGCCCTGGGGTTTTTCATTTTCTAGCTACAGTCACTTTCTTCCAAGTCCCAGTGAAACCCTAGAATATAAATTCTCTATCTATATATAACTTACAATTCACAGGGGTTTGGGAATCAACTCATTTATCCCACTGTAGATTTCAAACATGTTATTATTTTATGAGTAATTATTACATCATGTCTGTGTAACTATTGGGATTTGTTTTAAGAATTTAGGGTTTTGAATCTTAATGGGATCTACTCACGTGGGGAGCTACCGTCCAATCTAGATAAAAATATTAGAACTTTGTAGAGCAAACCAAGTTGAAATTAATGTCAATGTTTGAGGACTAAGAGGGACTTGAATCAATGATGACTGGTAGATTAAGATAAAGTTGATGATGTAGACACTCTCTTTTTTACTTCATTACACCCTTTGTTAATTTATGTTATTTGATCTTATTCAATTCATTCAATCGAATAACAAAAAATTGAGAGAAGCGTGTGGAAGATAAAAAGAAGTGTGTGAATAGTACCACCCAGAAAAATATATACACTGTTCTTGGCTCCTACAATTTGAGTCATTCCTTTATACTTGCGAATAACAATTTGATACATTAAAATCATAAAATGAAAAGTTTCTAGATACATATCAAAGCATGAGTTGTTTGCACACAAAAAAAGTAACTTCTTACACATAAGGAGCTAAGTATTTTCTATTAAAACTTTCTCAATCCTGCAGGTATAAAACCAGGAAACGAAACCTACTGCGTGGTTTTTGAGTACCTACTCCAAGAAATGAAGTTTTAAAATTTTTTGAATTCATAATGTACCAACAAAAATTATCTCCAATATTCACATGTAAATCGGCATTTTGTGCAACCAAATTCTTCGTAACAATTCGCATTTTCAAAAGGAGCAGTTAAGATTTTTCTCAACTAAATCGAAATTATCAGAGAACCAAAACATATTCTATTGAGTTTTTTGGTCTGCATCACGGAAACAACCCCACACCAGACTATTAAAACATTAGGCTCCCTCATAAGGAAAGGCCCATATCATTCAAGGTTTTATGCTTCTTGTGTTTTGTTGATCTCTATGTATATATATGCTTCATCTTATAGGATTTTATTTTCGTAGCCGAAGAAAACTTAAATCATGCAAATTTCACTAACCATTTATTTGGATTTTTTTTAATGTTATTAATTGGGAGCGGGAATTCGAACTTAAAATTTATTTTAACATTGAAGGAGATTTACTGCTAGATAATGAACTAGTTTATTGTCGTTATTATTCAAGCTAGTTCAATAATAAAGGATGTTTTAAAGTCCTGAAAATCTCCCAATTAAGTTGTCTAATTTTTTTTTTTGTCCTCCAAAGTTATGCACTTGGTCACGTATTTCCTAAAACTTGTATAATTTATTTTAAGAAAAAAAAAAATCTCTTTTCATACTATAAACTTGGACATATGCCACATCGAAATTCATAGCACGGTAGCATAAGTTGGTTTGACTAACAACACAAGCATTTATATAGTAACATAACTTTGGCAAGAAAACATCATTTATGTTTTAACTTTGAACTTAGTGTACATTTGATTTTATATCCTGAATTATACTATAAAATAGTTCGGGATATTAGACTATCTTTTGCCACTATTGATCAATGTAACTTTTGCTCCAATGCTATTTTTTTTCCAGTATCGAAGAAGAGATTTTGAGTCTAAATCGAGCAGATTCTTAAATTTCAAACAGAGGATAAACTAATAACAAATTTCTGTCATTACCAAAACCTTAATGGTGAAGTTTGGAGACAAGGGACTAATGTATACTGTTGGACAATCTAAATTTACTATTAATTACTCACAAACTACCTTCTTAAGTAACATCTTTCAAGTAAAATATAGCAAAGTTGGATTGAGACACTGGTCATTGTTTCCCAACTCCGAAAGTAATTGAAAAAAGGGCTAGGTCAAAAGGCAATCAAGAGCTTAAAAAAACACTTGCAGAGCAAGGTAGAGTGAATTGCCCAAACAAAAATTTATAAGTGGGGCAAGTGTATTAACAACTTTGATTAATTAGCAATTCCAATAGGAAAAGTAGTCTTTATTCCCCTTGATTAAACCTCACATTGCCCAAACGGCATCGGGAATGGCATAAACTAATCACCATACCAAATGGGTCAACCTACTTTCAGTTCATTTAGCATTTCCAAATGTTGCAATGCTTTGCCACTGGTTCATTTAGCATTTCCAAATGTTGCAATGCTTTGCCACTGGTCACTGTCATGGTTATTGTATAATGAACCTAACAAATACAAATGATAATAATAAAAATAAAGGCGTAATTGGATTATTAGTCTCCGTGGTGATAAGGTAGTTAGAAGATAGACATGTGGTAAAAAAAATCTAGGATTTAAGCCTCTGTGGTGAAGTCTGTTAGGATTTAAGTCCAAAATTGAAAATTCCGTCAACTCTCCGTTAATTATTAGCACGTGAGCCACACATATTAGGCTAAAACAGAACTTTCCGTTAATTGTTAGCATGTGGGGGTACATGTGAAGAATTTTTCATTGTGACCGGAATATGAATGGTATACCACATGTTTTTATATAAGTGGTGGAAAATTTTATTTTTTAAGTTATTAATTTTTTAACACACATATCCCATAATTTATATAGTGACACGTGGTGTAACATCCCGTGTTCTGATCACATTGAAAAATCTCTCATACAAGTGAGGCTACCTTTATCTTTTTAGTCTCACATGTGAGCCTTATGTGCTAACAATTAAAGAAGAATTGACGAAATTTTAAATTTTGGGCTTAAATACTAACAGACTTCACCACACGAGCTTAAATCCTAATTTTTTATTACCACATGGGCTATCATCCAACTACCATATCATCATGTGATCAATAATCCAATTAGCCTAAAAGTATATTGTTTGGCTCATTACATGTAAAATGCTATTTTCATTACATTCAAATCGTAGTCTCATACATAACTTACTAAATTACAGAAAGGAAGAAGAAAAATTGTGTACACATGTCAAACAGTAATTTATGTATAATCATGAATGACTCTTTATATATAAAGGACCAAATATTTTTTTTATAGAAAATGAGAAAAGGAGGGCCATATTTTCAAATAATATAAAAAAAGATAGAGCCTTACAAGGGAAAATAGTATGATTATTTACAATAAATTGGTTCTTTTAAGAATGAGATGGACTCAATTGGAATCTATGACCCTTGACTCCTCCACTAAGGATTTGAAGAAACCCAATAAGATAGGATTGTTTCATGAAACCCCATCTTAATAAATTGTGAAAAATGAGGGATCTTTTAAGAATTTAACAATAGAAGAGCAGAAAGGTTTGGTCTTTAGTCAAGCCCCATCTGAAAAAAGTGTTCAGCTAGTTGGAAAGGATGGAGTGTGCTATACATCAAGATGACTAAGTACTTAATAGATTTGCTTAAAATGAAACTATAAAAAAAGTTTGCTTAAAATGGATGGGGTTGTAATAACAATTTGGTATTAAAATTGGCTAAAAAATAATAAGAGATGGGGTAGGGGTCTCTTTGTGAGGCGGGTCTGGATTCTCTCTTTCCTATTTTCTCTACCCTTTAATTTTTTTTCTATTTGAACGCTCATAATTAAATTACGTTAACATCTTATGTTAGTTTTTTTTTATAAAACGAGAAAGACAAAAAAAAAAAAAAAAAGAATTGAGACCGATCATTTCCTTGTTCCAAGTTTTTTTTCTTTGACATGGGTCTGTTTTTTAGTCAAATGAGAATTTCGCACATTCCCCAAAACAAGCACGACACGCTTTTTATTAAGGTTAAAGGTTCCCCCGGGATTTAGGGAAAAAGATGGATGTGTCTTTTGTTTTTAGGACTTGGACTTTGATAAGAGAGAGAGAGAGAGAGAGAGAAGTTTTGGGGTTTTGGAGTTTTGAGATTAGTGGTGGTCTTCCTTATAATATTCAAGAAATGTTTTTGCACTTTGATTGAAAATGTCCCAATCCCATGTTAGATTTTAGCCTTTCGTGGTTCAGCTACTTTTTACTTTCTAGTAAAATGCAACACTCTCGTGTCTTTCCACTAAGATGCAGTCACACTATGTATATAATAACGATATTCATTTTTTCATTTAGCGTTTCAAAAATGATGAAGTGTTAATTTAATCTTTAAATTATCACTTCAGTAAAATTAGGTTTCTGAATTATTTTTTTGATAAATCCCTAAATTCATCAAAAATTGCTAATTTAATCCTTATTATTATATTTAAAGTTTTTTTTTTCAATTTTTCGTTAACTTAATTCACTTGACATATTTTAGAGTGTAATACCGTCATTTTCTCGCCTATAAGCCCTTAACATGTCATATAGGTTGTGAATCTAACATCTAATTTACTCTCCAAAGTTAACTCATGCACTATTTCTTTATGAAAAATTACCAATTTACCCTCCAATGTGTATCACATGCAAGTAACGTGACTTAAATTGACGAAGAATTGAATATAGTAGTTTCGAATCTAATATTAGGGATGTAATTGGCAGATTTTTATAATTCAAGGACTGATTTTTCTGAAGAAAAAAAATAGTTTAGGACCTAATTTTCACTGGTGATTATTGAAGGACTAAATTGACGATTCACCCTTTTAAAAAATACTTGGCATTCACGAATGACTGCATTATTTTGTCCACCTACTTACGATTAATATATTTTAATTGAGTAAAACTTCCTAATTGAAACGGTGATTTCTTAATCATTGTTTAAAGATCATTTATGCAAAAAATAAATTAAATGATAAATTGTTTACTCATTTGTATGTGTAGAAAAGATCAACCATTTTGGAAACAATTTGAATTATGAAATGACCTATAAATGATCATTATAAAAATGAATGATTTCGATTATCAAACAAGTACGATGAGTCATTTAGTAGAATGGTCTAGCGATATTCATCTTCACTTACAAGTAAGAGGTCTTAAATTTGATTTTTACCAAAAACGAATTTGAACCAAAATATTATAACGAAATTACGTTAATCACTAGTGGATAGACATGTTGGTGTATAAGGTGGATGTAAGTTTGTCCTTTTGTTTGTTTTGGTTTTTTGACCAATTTTTTTTATCTTGGGAATGTCACTCTATTAGTGGTTGTATAGCTTGTGGGTGTAATGCTATTTGCCTGCCTAAATGATGATTATGTTAAATTTTCCGTAGAGTGATTCGGCGACGTGTAATTTGTTCCTATAAACCCCATAGTGCAGCAGACCACTTCTTTTGCTATGATTGTTTGTTTTATTACCAATTCATCATGCAATGATGACTGGCCTCATGAGTTTGGCAAATCCACGCTTTCATGTCCAAAACTGAGCTTGATGGCATCTAACTATAACACTCATATTTTACAGATATATTAAGGAGGCTTTTCAAAGTTAGATTCTTCAGGAGTTAATTGTCATATCACAGTTTAACGTTAATTTCGTGTGAACATTATAAAACATTGTGTAAAAAACATGAGGTAGCAAATAGTTGATAAAAAGTCTCACTTTTGAGAGAGTTTCCTAAGCATTTATCTGTTTTACTAGGTATTGATATACTAAATTAACAAATGAATACTTAAGGATACCATCAAATAACACAAATCGAATCTAACACCAAGTTAAATTATTTTGAGTGGATTACTAAACATGTCAAGTTAGTATTAATCTTTGTTTAATAATCTTAAACAAGATGCTCTGATTTTTAATTACATGAAGAAAAATGACTAATATTCTCCATTTATCCATACACACGCATTATATGAATGTACGTGAGAATAGAGGATTTTTTTAATAGTTTTCTAGAGTTAGGATGAGTGTATTTTATTTGTTAGGAATGTAATGGGAGATAGACGCTGGTGATTTTCTATGATGCTTCAGAGTATAAGATGTTTTGAATTTTATAAAATTACGGTAGAATATTTGTAGATTTGGTTTAGAAACAATATCATATTTGGCTCATAAGATACAACACAATGTAGAGGTCTACTAGTACATACGGTAGAGTGTACTGGCTACTGTTTGAAGTAGAGGCCTACTCTGCAATGCAGTAGCCAATATGGACAATTGATCATCCATTTATTTATGCATCTCTTCCACCAAATCCACACAATCAATAAATATGGGTCCTTAAAATTTGATCCAACGGCTACAAACAGGCGACCTCTTTAAAAGTTATAATAATTTTAGCCGCTGGATCAAATTTCAAGGGCCCTAATTTAATGAGTGTGTGGATTTGATGGAAAAGATCCGGAGAGGATCTCTCCATCTATTTATGAAGTTAATTGGAAACATGGCGACCTCTCAAAACGTTTGCTGGTGTGAGGATAACGTTGCAGGGAAGAACAAGATCTTAGCCGTACACATGCAAGTACCAATGAGGTACGTAAATCACGGAACATCCAACACCGTAAATGATACGAGGTTGGGGAACGTGAATGAACGAAGGCTGTAGCAGGTAGGTGCTTCATGCAGAGAGAGACTAAGGCCATCTCCAATCGAACGATGGCTGATGGACTATGTTTAGCCCTATAGCCTTGCAAGAAATTATATTTAAATGAACAGTGTCATGCCATATTTTACACTATCTCCAACCGAGGGTATCAAAGGGTGATATGCCAAACATAGCCCTTTGACAAAAAACTCATCTCTAATCGAGGGGGCTAAAGGGCCATAGGCCAAACATAATTAATACATATTTTATTATTTTAATTGAGTTAATATGGTTAATTAAATTAAACTACCATATTAAAATAAGGTTTTCGGATATATTTTGAGTATCACTTGTCGCTAAATGAATAAGTCTCCGAATTTTTTATCTTTATATAATCTCAATCATTTTTTGGATAGGATTTTGAGTGACATGTGTCGTTAACGTGAGTAACTATTCAGATTTCTATCTTTATGTAATCTCAATAATTTTTTGGATAGAATTTTGTTGAAGTTCATTTCGAGTGCAAATATAAGGATAATATAGTGACACAAGTAAGGATGTCGAACCACAGGGAATGATAAACAACTTAGTAAAACCTTTGACTCTTACATATTAGCATCAGTTAATGACTCCTATGATTTAAAATTGGGGGGAGGGGGGGTTTAAGTAATTTTGGAAAAGAAATAAAGACATAAAGAAAAGGGAAAAATTAGAACTATCTAAAAATAAACCTAATACATGAAATAGGTTAGAAACGTTTTTAGGACATAAATCTGACTTAAAAGAGCTAAGGCCTTGCCCTAAACATTCATGAATCAATTAGATGATCTTTTAACTTATCCATTTCAAATGCATAACTAAGATGTTCACATATCTAGCATGGCATATAACTAGATTGTATGAATCCTCACTTTCCTTGCATGTTAGATGCATGTCATATACATCAAACTTATATTTGTAGGTGCAACCTAGCATGGCATATGATAGGATTTTTACTAGGGGTGGGCACGGGCCGGGCCGGGCCCAATTTTGAAGGAACCGGACCGAACCTAGGTGCAAAGGAAACGGGCTGGGGATAGCAGATTCTAATATTGGAACCGGACCTAACCCGGCCTTGTTAAAACGGGCCGGGTCCACGGGTCTTTGGTTTTTTTTTGTTATATATATATATTTAAAAATTAAAAAAAAAAAACCTAACGTTTGCATAGATTCATCCCCCAACAGATTCACAGTTTTAGTGCAGTGCAGATTTTGCACTACTCCCTGCACAGATCTCTGAGTATGAAGTCATTCCATTTGAAATTGATTAAGAAATGCCAGTTCAAGCTCAGAATTCAAAGTAAATAGGCCAGCATGTATAGCAAAACTATATCTTTACACGGCTAGATGAGAAGATAAACTAGAAGTCAACTAATGGTACTCCCATAAACACATAGTGAACTAAGATGTTTTAATATACAATAATTCATCAGAAACAAAAATACGCAAACTACGAAAATCAAGAATTTTGTAGCTTTCAAGTAAAGTCTAAGTCAAACAGATCATGACACATAATCAAGAACAAATAATGAGTATACTGACTTCGGATTCTTCATGTTCTTCTTTTGATTCCTCTTCAGACTCTACTTCTTCCTCCTCTTCGGCTTCTTCCTAACAATATCAAAGAAGTATACCTTTAATACGCAGTAACGCATAAAACTTAAATTCATCCATATGTGAGAGAAAGAGGGAGACATAGTAACAGATGGGGTAGGGTGGATATAATCAACAGAGCCACTATATAGCTCAATTGTACGTTGCAAACAATGATATCAATGACACAAGAAACTTCTCTTTCTTAAAATGGTATTTAAGCAAAATTACTACATGAAACTATCAATAACTGTGTTCCTGTAGCTAATATCCAACCATATTATATTGATTTGCTTCTTTCAAAATACTCTTACATGAATTGTTGGAAAGTAATCTCATAAATGGAAACCAAACACTTAATAGTTTCCTACATTCATGGCTTGCCCATGTCATTCTTACTTTAAGTTTAATGTGTGTGTTTCATTCACGGGATCTAAGACTCAAAGTCCTACTCCCAATGGCAGCTTACAATAGGAGCAAATCAATAGAACTTATTGACTGTTTAGAGCTTGACCCCAAAAGGAGGAAAACTATAACATGCTTGTTCCAGAAATGAAGAAGGGCTGCATGTTTGTTCCAGAAATGTGCATCAATGACTGGGATTAGATGAGGAAGCTTCAACCCCATTTCCACATGCATCGAAAAAGAATACAAGAATCCTAATTTGAAAAGGATAATATAGAAATATGAGGCACCTCTGCATTTCCACTTTCATTTAACACTTCCAAATACCAATATTTACAGAACAATTATCACATATTTACAGAACAATTAAACGTCAATAACCGGAATAGTTTCTTAGGGTTTTTACTGAGATACGAATCACTCAGTCCACAAACTAATAATACGAATCAAATAAAAGAGAGAAGCAAGATCGAATTGTTTATTAAGGTTTTTACCTGAGAACGAAGAGGCTGCGACGAGAAAGAGAGATTGCGAATTCAAAGATGAGAGAATCAAGGTTCTGGGACCTGGGTTCTCTGGGTCCTGGGATGTCGTCGAGGAGGATGGCTGGTGGGTGATGCCATTGTGTTGGTCGCGGCGGCGGTGATGGGCTGGGTTCTCTGGGATGTCGTCGGAGTCCAGGGATAGGGAGTGACAGACGGTTGTGGAGAGGTGGGAGTGAGTGAGAGACAGATCAGATTCTGGAAAATGGAAACCTGGACAATTAAGGGTAGGGTTGAAACGAACGATTCAGATTGAATGATAGGTATTATTCAATCTCGACCATTCATTATAATTAGAAACGGGTCGGTCCGGGGCCTCGTTTTTCTAGGGTTTAGGACTCGGCCCGCCCCGTAAATGACAAGGGCCCGGCTCGGCCTAGCCCGTTTAGTTTCTAAAACATTTGGAACCGGCCCGTACCCGCCCCGACCCGCAGTTCCCGTACCCGTTTGCCCACCCCTAATTTTTACCACCTGCATAAGTAGGGATAAAAACACTTGCAAGAGAATAAGGTAGTTGTAGTATAAACGGCTCAAGTAAGGTCGTTTTCCACAGGGATTGAATTAATAATTTGTGTTCAAATCCAACTCTTAATTAATTATTTAAAACAAAGTTTGGAAAATATTGCTTTTAGAATTTAATATAATAAAAATGAATTTTATAATAAAAACATTAAAGTTGTGAAAGCCTAGGGTTCCGCCGTCACCATTAACAATCCTACACAATTTTACCAATTACTTATGAATTTCTACATACATGCTTTGAAGGGTTTTCCTAATGCATATTTTCCTCGTGATGTTCAAATGTATATCTAACATGCAACCTGTCTGTAATGTTCATATCAAATATAAACATGCAAGACTCATTAAGCTTTGTGAAAACCCTTTGAAAAACCATGCAACCCTTAAGAGCGTGATGTTCGCCTTAAGTGAACTTACAATTACTAATCACAAGAAGCCCTCCTCAATTTCAGGGTGATGTTCCAACATAAATTGCATCAAATTATTTGTCTAAAAACCCTAATGGTCTCAAATCACTAAGACAATTAGATAGTTTAATCACGGTGATTAATAATTCAAAGCAAGTATGCATCCATTCATAAGCAAATTAATAAAATCACATATTCATGCTAAGGCTTGTGGCTTCGCCCTAACAAACGGAAATTAGTTACGAACAACTATAAAAACTAAAAGAAAATATATTAACTAGAAAAAGGATTGAAAACATATTGTAGGTAAAATGTCTGAAGTTCTCAAAAATAATGTGTGCCTTCTCCCCCCAAGCCCTAATGGCTAAAAAGCCTTATTTATACTACTCCAAATTAAAACCCTCATAGAAAAGGTTTTCTAAAAACTAGGAAATAAAATCATAAAGGGATAACTAGGAATTACATTCCTATTATAACTAGGAAATCTGCCCAACACAGAGATAGCCACGTTTCTGGACCTTCAGGACTCCAAAACAGGCCCAAAATGACTCAATTTAAAGATTAGGACCTCCTTTTCAAGTTCCAAGAAGAGCCCAAGTCCAAAATCTATCAACTTCCAGCCCAAAAGTTGTAAATAAGCTCTGTAGCCCAATCTGCCAACACTGCACGCTAGGCATAAATTAATTTGCCACGATCAGATACTTCAGGATAAAATTATGAAATTTTGAGACAACCTTCTTGACAGATTCACAACCTGTTTCAATTGGAATCACTCAAAAATTCCACCGTTTGATTATTTTACGCTTAGACCAAGTTCGCATGTCCTACATGAAAAACATATAACAAAGCATCAAAATCTCACCAAAATAATAACCAAAATATACCAAGAATAGGGAATAATATATAATATAAAATTGACTCATCAGCAAATACTCAGATTTAGCACTTAGAAACTCATTAAGAACGAAGAGGATTATGAACATCACATGAATCCTAGAACATGACATTTATCCTAGATTTTCATGGAATCAGTTTACATGATTAGTTTGGAACCTAACCACATGTTGCTAAGGAATGAAAGAAGATATGGTAGTCATCCTTATCATTCTCAATAGAAAGCAAATATAAACAAGGTAGCTAAGTTTAAAAATATGTGCTTGAAACAATTGAGATAGAAAACTGGTTCTACCTTGCAAATGAAATTGATAAACTAAAATTGCATCATAACATTAATTCAATCATGTCTAGGTTTCAAAGCAGCCCTAAGTATCCATGACCTAAATTAAAAAAAAATAACAAAATACATAAAAAGTTAGGAAAGCTAGAACCTAGAAACGGCTCAAGGTGAAGGACTCCTCATCCTCTTTGATGTTGTGTATCTCCTCATTTTCCTCCTTCAGATTATGTGTATTTTTTTCCTATTAAAAAGCTTAGGAGTTTTCTAATATCTGACACATTTACATCTTTAAATTGACTCTCATTTATAGCTCATTACAATAAGCTTGTAGTATAGGAGTAACTGAAAACTAGCTGTTATCAGAATTTGTAACTGAACAACTCCTCTTTATTCTGTCATAATTTCTTGTCAAAACCTCCGAATCACAAGTTGTAAAGACCATTAGAAAGAAGACTTCCAGGGCTTTCCAACCATATATGACCCATTTTCTAATTCGTTCTGAGCACTTTAGGGCAAAGCTATCAAGTTGGTTGTTTTGCAAGGGCCTTTTCTGGAGGATCTAGGGCCACTTATGGGCTATGGTCTGGTCTTGGGATAAGATGATTTCTTCAAGCCCTTACTTTCATCCCCTTAAGATATTCAAAATAAGATGATTTCTTTAAGCCCTTACTTTCATCCTGAAATACAATACAAACAATAAAATACCTTGTGATGCATAGAGATTTTAAGTAAAAAACCTAAGTAAAAGAGGGCATAAAAGTATAATTTATGCACTCAACAGATTTCAAGTGACACATGTCACTAAAGTGAGTAACTTTCTAGATTTATTATCTTTATGTAATCTTAATAATTTTTCGGATATGATTTCAAGTGCCACGTGCCGAGATGTAATTGGTTGTGTAAATTTTAGATAAGATTCTTATCTACGTGACACTTCTTATCTTCAGCTTCCAATGTTAATAAATTGGCTGGATATTGGGGTAGAATTCACATACCTTCATCTTTGCCCTTTCCAATATCTCTTTCAATTCAAGTTTGCAATGAATTCCAACTTTGGATCCTCTTCGCATTCCAACTCGGGGTCCTTATCTAATTCTGAATTGGAAGGTAAATGGGCGCAGATGAGACAAGAGGATGAGGAGTCCGATGAAGAAGATGAAGCATGGCGCAACACAACATATATAGTAGCAATGGCTGGGGTTATGTCGTGTGAGAAAATTGAAGAACAACCTCAATGGGATGGCTTTGTTGTTGGTCGATTTTACAAACCACGAAATAGAGAGATTGTACATAAGATTTTGATGAATAACTACTTTAACTCCAACTTGGTGTACATAGAAGAGGATTGCAGACGTTGTTTCCTGATGAGGCATCATGTCTTCGAGCATTTGCTTCATGATGTCCAATTTGTCAATCCATACTTTCGACAGAAGATGGATAGAGTAGGCTGCATAGATTTCTCACCTCACCAAAATGTTACTATTGCACTTCGAATGCTTGCTTATACCTTCTCAGTTGATGCGATGGATGATACATATGGTATGTCTAAGTCTACATGCCTTGATAATCTTGTTGAATTCTGTCACACAGTTGTTCAAATTTACAAAGAAGAGTACTTCCGTGAACTAAATCAAGTAGATCTGGCTTGGCTCATTCGCAAATCTGAAGACCGTGGCTTTTCGGGCATGATAGGGTCATTAGATTGCATGCATTAGCAGTGGCATAATTGTCCCACCGGATGGCAAGGATGATTTAGCAGATGATCAAGAAAGCCAACTATTAATTTTGAGGCGGTTGCCTCGTTTGACACATGACAAGCTTTCTTTGGAGTTCCAGATCCCAAAATGATATTACAGCACTCGGGCATTCACCCCTCTTTATTAACCTGACAGAGGGTAATTCACCTCAACTTGACTACTACATTAACGGACGTCAGTATAATATGGGGTATTACCTGGCAGATGGCATCTACCCAAAGTGGGCAACACTTCTCCAAGCAATTGCAAACCTTATGGATGATGCCCAAAGGTGGTTTACCTTACACTAAGAGGCATATCGGAAAGGTGTTAAGAGAGTTTTAGGTATTCTACAAGTACAATGGAAGACCATTAAGGAACTGGCAATATGGAGGAATTAAGATAAATTGAACTCCATCATGATGTCGTGCATCATATTACACAACATGATTGTGAAAGATGAGTGAGATTGCTATATTGACGGAGAGTCTGATGACGACCTATAGGATCCAAATAGGTCAATGAGAGCTCGTGCGAAAATATATGATGGGTCTAATTTGCCTTTGGATCCAAGAACTGGTAATATATCTTTAAATGAGTACATGAGGCATTATAGGATCATACGTTTGCATGCTACAAATAAGTACCTACAACAGGATCTTGTTGCACATCTTTGGGCCAAAAGAACAATGGAGTAGACGTTTAAATTTTATGTTGTTAACTATTTTGTTTAATGTTGTTTAAGTTTGAATAACTCTCCTAAGTAGTACTAGGGTGGAGATTGTGTTGTTTAATGTTGTTTAAGTTTCATATTGTTAAATGTTGATTAACTTCAAATTCCAACGACTCAACAACGTAAATATTAAAGTGTACAACAACTTAAATATTAAAGAGTATAACAACTTAAATTTTAAGATTTAACAACTTCAATTTAAAAACTACAACTTAAATTTAAAGACTGCAACAACTTAAATTTAAAAACTACAACTTAAATATTAAAGACTACAAAAACTTAAATTTAAAGACCATAATCATCATCTTCATCCGCCATTGTAGGTGTATAGTCAGATGTAAACAATTCCCGTTGTGCCATAATTTCCCTCTTTTTCCTATCAAAATATGCCTTACTCATTGGAGTGTACTCCAAAGTGTTATTTTGCATGTTCCTATCATCCATCTCTTCTTGTATTTGTTTTGCTCATTTTTTTCGTGCCTATGCTTCCTTTCTTCCACGGCAATGGCATTTTGCTTTGCCATTAATTGCAATGAGGACGCCATTTCCTCTCGAAAGGCTAAATCCTCATTTGCCTTGCCCTTTTCTTTCAATTTTTGGGCCTTGTTTCATCCCGTAGCCCTAGGTGTGGAAGATTGACCCAGAGACGGATTTTCTACCCTTATATCTTGAATGATAGGAGATTCTTATTCATCCCCAACTATATTTGAGGAAACATTTCCGAACATCAGCATAGGACCAAATCTTTCTTGAGGTGGATCTTGAAATAACACCCACAATTTACAAATTTCCCAATAACCGTGATGAGTAAAGGGTTTTTTCATGTCCTTCATATACAATTCTTCTGCTTGGCGTACCTAGAAAATATAATTACAAAAAATAAAGGAAATTCATTTATGAAATTTAATTTAATTTAATTAAATAGTTAAAATAACTTGTGAAAACACTTACTTCGTCATAGTAATTGATCCCGTTTTCATGTTTGCTTTCGGCCCTTACCACGGCTTGATGCCATTTATTCAAACTTGGTTGTTTTTTACATCTTGAAGAACAGCTCTCGTGGTTTCGGGGATTCGGTGGAGTGCTGCCTTTGTAGAACTCATAGTACTTTTCGGGTGTACAAGTCTAAACACCTTCACTTGTTTGAGAACTACCCTTGACACTATCTTCCGAGACCCATCTATAAGTCTTGCAAAAAGCTTCATCTTCTTTTCGGGTCTAAGCCCTTCCTTTCATTGTAGATGTGGCCATTTGAAAATTATTGAAAAAAAATTAAAGGAAAGATTATTGGAAAAAGTAAGAGAATAGAATGTGAAGACAATGACCCATCCCAGGAATGCTTTCGTGTGAGTTCCTAGAAACAAAACCGTGAGGGAGTGGCCGGGGCCCAAAGCGGACAATATCGTGTTACGGCGAGTCGAGACTGGGATGTGACAAAATGGTATCAGAGCCACTCTGCCGTTTGGTGCGAGTGTGCCGACGAGGACTTCGGGCTCCTAAGGGGGGTGGATTGTAACATCTCACATCGACCAACGGAGAGGGGGTGATGTGCCTTATATGTACATGCCCACCTCCATATAGCATGAGGCCTTTTAGGAACTCCAAAGTTAAGCGAGTTTGGGTGAGAGCATTCTCAGGATGGGTGACCCACTGGGAAGTTCTCGTGTGAGTTCTCAGAAACAAAACCGTGAGGGCGTGGCCGGGGCCCAAAGCGGACAATATCGTGCTACGGCGGAGTCGAGACTGGGATGTGACACAACCTTTGGCTAGTTACTTTGGAGAATTGACGGAGATTTTTCAGGAATTAGACCACTTTAACAAAGTGGCCATGGCATATCAAAAATATGTTCTGATTTTCCAAAAGATAACCGAGCGACAAAAGTTGTATTTGTTTCTTGGTTGGCTTGATGATGGGTTTGATCAGGTTCGTGGAGTAATACTGCGCAAAGTGTCATGCCCCGATCCCAACATACGTCCAGGATAGACACATGACGTCACCAAGTATCCGTATCTCTAACATACCCCGCCTCCGAGATATGGACAAACACAATTCATGATCCAACTACGTAGTAATTTTTTTGTACACTTTATGGCTGCATCTAACCTCCTCGTTAGACTGCCTACGTACCCTACACAAGGATTAAGCCATTCGTAGTTCATCATTCACTACCTATCTACATTTACCACAATACGTTCAAGCCAAAAGATATAACACTCCTCAATCAATCATTAGAACTTGACAAGTATGGAAGTACTAGATTCAGGGCTACATAACAATCCAATATGATAATCAACATTTCCACTTCATCCATCATATAAATCACTATGTTTTCAACATGAAACCTTAATCCACAACATGTAACATATCAAAGAACCAACAAAACACAATATTATTCTCAAGCCACATTGAACAACGAGACTAATAATCATAATAATAATAATCATATCCCACATCATTCTACAATCATTCTAATTAATCAATCCTAAAAATCAAAGAAGCATGATATCAATGTTTACTATGTTATTCAATCAATAAGGTCCCATATCAATTCACAAATTTTAATGAAGGATCCCTACATAATTCCCCACCTAGATTCCAAGTACTAATATGATAAGTCTAATTTATACACAATGTCTACTATGAACAATTCATATTCACTCGATTCTAAGGTCGGACTACCTTTATGGAGAATGAGCAAGAGTAGGGATTCCAGACTACTCAACAGAATCCAACCAAAATACCAAGCGACTTCTTGTACTCTATTCAGACCTGACATCTGTACACTCAGTGCCTACACCATAGGAATGATGCATCGGCATCAAGAACTCGGATAGGTTGCGAAGCTCGTGTGAGTAATAATAATACAAGTATGTGATAATAATAATAATAAAATCAGCCATCAATCACAGTTTATAAACATCGAATATGAATCATTCGTAAGGAATCAATACCAAACCTTTTAAAACTCTAAAAGAGTTACCCAGACATCCAACGGTTTGTTTGAAACAAATCATAACACCTCACAACCATAATCTCATACAACACAATGAAAAATAGGGCTAGAGCGACACAGTTCGGCCGAAGCCTACATTTTTGAAGCTATCTCAATCCAAATTCAATGAAACCCAAGGTGGATACGATCCCGGACCATCACTTAACGGAATCGCGGAGTATGAGGGATTCTGGACTATCTCTCAATGGAATCCGAGTGGATACGATTCCGGACCATCACTCAACGGAATCGCAGAATATGAGGGATTCCGAACCATCTCTCAACGGAATCCAAGTGGATACGATTCCGGACCATCACTCAATGGAATCGCAAAGTAGGGGGGATTTTGAAGCATCACTCAACGAAATCCGAGTGGATACGATTCCAGACCATCACTCAACGGAATCACGGAAGGTCAACAACCATATGTACAATGGCTTAAGGAAATGAGACAAGCACAAGTTACTTAATTTACCAAAGCTCAACCAAGGGAAGTAAGGCACATATACTAAATTTAGAACGATTCAACGAAGTGGGAAATGAAACAATATCGAAGCAACAAATCCCCATCCCAATGGTTTAACATGCCAATCAAACAAATCAAACCATATTTCAATATATACCCGTCGAATCTCATTTCATAAACTTAAATCAATGGCTAAGTATTAAAAATAACAATTCAATAGAAAACATATTTATAAAATCAAGCCATATCCACATAGGATAACAATTACGAAAACAGGGTAATCACCAATATCACAAAAATTAAAATCACTCACCGAGATAAGTTGCAACGCTTCACTGAGCCTCTATTAATACTAATTTTAACTTTATACAAAATTCGAGACATGCGTCAAACGAGAAGGACATGTCACCACAATGAGCCCATCAAGTTCTATGAAATCTCAACCACACTATACGATAGCTAACACACTAGAAGAACTCAAACTAGTTGACTAAAGAGCCAATCGTCGATCAAGGTCGATCGTAGGGTCCACAACCCTAGAAATCTAAACTGGAAGATCCGCCTATCATATTTCTTATCCGTAACTTCTCAAAATACACATTACACTTCTAGAACCACATACTAAAATTTCATTATGATCCAACGGACGGATCTCTGCCAATTGCCAACTCAAGAGGCGATCAACAATTAATTTTACTAACTTAGAAATCCAATTCGGAAAGATCCGTATATCATATTCCCAATCTGTTGGTTCTAGTTGTCCTTAATATTATGTTCTATAACGCATTAAAGTTTGGTGGCGATCCAACGGTTGAATCGTCGATTCAAATTTTGACCAAGTAAGGTATCGTAATGAAACTAAGTCCAAACAATCAAATTATGTCATATGGATATCAATTATGAAATCAAGGCATCTATTTGAACTTAAAAGGACATCGTCGTCCCACTGGCCAGGCCGCCGCCGCACGTGCCGCCGCGGGTGGCGGTTAGCCGCCCTGACTTGCCGAAAAAATTCAACTATTTTTAAAACTTACCAAAATTTACAAAAATTAAGATCTCAATGAGTAGAGCAAGTTTTATACCTGTGGCCAAGTCCAATTTGGCCGGAAAAAGCCCCAAATTCACTCAAACCCGCCGGAAACCCTAAGATGGGTGTTCTTCGATTCGACTTCCTCAATGTTCCAACGCCCCTACAACTGATTGGGTCTTATTCCTATGTCCAGGAGGAGTTGATTATGGGTGGTGAAACTCGCCGGAGTGACGAAACACCGACGAAAACCCCCAATTTCTCCGGCGGAGTTCTACCCGAAATATGCCTTAATACCTTTGATTTTTGGGCATAAAAGGTAGATGGAAGGTGGTGGAAGTAGTTACAAGTGAATGAGGGATGAAACTAACCTGAAAAAATGGTGGATTTGTCCGGCGTTCATCAGGGTCGAAACCGGGTTGGCGGTGCACGGGTGGATGAAAATGGAAGGGGAAAGATCCATTTTTTTTTTTTTAATTTTTTTCTTTCTTTCTTCTTTTCTTGATTTGCGGCTGCCTAACCTCTCCAAAATCTGATTGGTCCCCCTTTAACTTAACCAATTTAACCTTTAACTCACATGTGAGAATTAATTAATTCCCACAATTTATAGTTCACAACTTCAAACGTCCGTAACTATATCGTTATAATTCAGACTTGCAAATGGCTTTCGCCTATGCGTTCGTGATCTTGAAATCTATTCAACAATATAAATTGTGACCTCGAAAGGTTCATGGATTTTAACTAACTAATTCCTAAACTTCAAACTTAATAACTAATTTAATTAAGAAAAATCTAAATTCAAACAATTTAAAATAAATTCTCAAAAAATAATATAAAAATCAATAATACAAATATGTAGGTGATAACAGTGAAATCTAGGAACAGGATTTCACACAAGGAGCCACCACTTGGACTTCAGACTGCTTATACGTATGTCCATCGTGAAGTAGATCGCAAGGAAGCTATGAAGATGGAGGGCCAAAGCTTAGAATCGGCTGCAATGGCAACCAAGGCTTGAGGCCCCTTCAACCGCATCGACTGAGATGGGTCCAGGAATAAAACTGGGCAGCCAAGAACTGGCCAAATTAGTCGTGATCGTCCTTAGGGTAAATGTCCCTATTGTGGTATGTCGAGACACTCCAAAAGCCAGTGCTTTCAGCTTATTAGGTATCTCGATAATTGGGATAAGACACGTGACCCTCACTTCAACAAACCTCGAGCTTCTGTTCCTGAAACCAAGAATGATTCAGCAGATGTAGCAAGCAAAGCATCAGATCTGATTGCCGCGGCAGGTACCGATGGTAAGGCACTTAATGTCTCCACTTCTGTTATGAATAATTGATTATGGAGCTACTAAACATATGACTTGTGATTCTAGATAGGTTTCCTCACTAAAAAACTCTACCCACATCGAGGTTAATGTGGCTAACGGTGATGCCACCCCAGTTCTTGGGGAAGGCATGGTTTCCTTTTATGATACCATGAAACTTGATACTGTTCTTGTGGTTCCCTCCTTGAATTATAATTTATTATTAGTTGCCCAAATAACACTTGCCTTACATTGTTTGGTGGTTTTTTGGCCTTATTTTTGTGTATTTAAGGACATCTGGACGTGGAAGACAATTAGTTATGGAATTAGATGAGGGAAGATGTACTTCTCGAGTTGAATTCCAGTAGCTCGGGATTGCTTACTCAAGCACTGTCAGTGAATGAGACTCCAGCCGAGAATAGTAAAGGGTCTGATGTGTGGATGTGGCACCGTCTTCTTAGCCATGCTTCGTTTGGTTATTTACATAAGTTATTTCTTAGTCTATTTGTGAAAAATGATGTTTCTCAGTTTAAGTGTGATGTGTTTGAAATGGCTAAGAGCCATTAGATTTCTTTTCCTCTAGGTTTAAATAAAAGTTTTGTTCCTTTTATGATTGTGTACTCGGATGTTTGAGGCCCTTCCAAAATTGCCTCTCTTGGTGGAGCTCATTGGTTTGTCACATTTATTGATGATTGTACGAGAATGACTTGGGTTACTTTGTTAAAAGTGAAAAGTGATGTTAGTATGGCCTTTCAAAAATTTCCCAAAATGGTTTCGATACAATACAATATGAAAATTCAGGTGGTTTGAAGTGATAATGAAGGCAAGTATGTTAATACTGAGCTCCGCTCTTTCTTTGATACACAGGGTATTGTTCATCAGACCACATGTCCGTATACTCCTTAGCAGAATGGGGTGACTGAACAGAAGAATCGACACTTGTTAGAAATGGTTCGTGATTCTCTGATTGAGGCACATCTTCCCTTGTATTATTGGGGTGAGGCCCTCACGTCGGCTGCCTACCTTATTAATCAGATTCCCTCTCGTACTCTCGAGTTTCAGACACCATTTCAGACTCTTATGTTTCTACTCAGCTGCCCACCGATCCCTAACCTTTCCTCTCGAGTTCTCAACTGCGTGGCTTTTGTCCACGTGCATCCTTCACAATGGCAAAACAAATTTGAACTCGAGCTTTTCAATGTGTGTTTATGGGGTATGCTACTACTCAAAAAGGCTATTTGTAGCATCCTGACCCGAAAATTTATTTCGGAAAATAATTACTATGATAGGCCCAAATTAAACTCTTGTTTATTTTCTACTATTTATCACAATTCTTGTATTTAATTGTTAGTTATTCACAAAATTTATAACCAGATTTGTTTACCAAAAACATAAGGTAAATTTTTAAATTTATCACCCAATTCCTTTTCTTCGACAAAATTTTCATCCAAAGATTAATCTCGGTTATTTTTAAGGTTGCATCTAACTCCCGTTAGACTGCCTACGTAACCTTGAATGGGATCCAGTCTTTCGTAGTTCACATTCATTCTTTTATCCATTTCCAAAATATTCTAGTAACGGAAATATTCAACATTAGCTTTCATAATCAAATCACATCAAATGGGTACCAATTACGAATTTAAAATATCAAAATTTGCATTAAAAGGTAGCGTCGGCTCACTGGCCACGCGCCGCTGTGCGTGGCGGTTTCATGTGATTGGAAACCCAATTTTCTGATGAACTTAAAAAATTACCAAATTTTACAGGCAAGTAGTTCTCAATGAAGGGAGCAATTTTCATACTTGGGCTGAAGTCCAATTCGGCCAAGAAACACCTGAAATATCCTTGATCCGCCAGAACCTTAGAATTGGGATTTGTCCTCAAATTGTCTTCGACGCTCCAACCAATGATTGGGCATTGTTCCTGAGCTCAAATGATGTATTTTGATGGTGAGGATCGATGGAAATCATTTCATAAATGGCGGATTCCGCCACTGTGCACCCATGAACCCGCCGGTGTTATCTCACGAATTCGAGGTCAATTCGTGTTAATTTTTAATGAATATGGAAAAGAAGATGATGTTGAGTTGGTTCCAGGTAGTGGGTGGCTGCAATTCGTTAGAAAAATCACCTGAAAAGGTGTCAGAAATCATGGAGGAGTCGAGTTCGAGTCGCGGGTCGAAGGGGAACCCGGTTTCCCCTCTTTTTTTCTCATTCCTTTCTTTCCCTCCTTTCCCACATTTCTTCTCTTCCCATTGGCCTATCCTCTCTCTATCCTGTCCCTATTCAGCCAACCTCCCCTCATTTCTACTTCCGAAGCTATTTTCTCCCCTTTTCTCTTCTTTTCCTCCTACTGCCATCTGGCAGCTTCTAGTCTCCTTGTTTTATTTTATTTTTTTATATTTTTTAAGCCTCTAATTTCTTCGTTTAAACTCCGATTCACAAACAGTTTCTGCCCATGCTTTTGTAGGGTCGAGCTCTATCCAATTATATCAAGAATTTTGATAAAATATATGAGGATAAAATACATCCTTGTATAATTACGTTAAACCAACTAGGGCCATTTTCATATTTTTCACTTATCGATACATTTTACAACGTAACTTATAATAATTTCCGGTAATAAAATTTTAAAATTTCTCATTTAAATTTTTCATAACCATAAATCGATTTATCTTCAATTTTCTTCACATATTCAAAATTTTGAATATCTAATTCATGTATTTAAATTTTCAGGGTATTACACTATCGGTGCTATTACCCTCGAACTAAGAAAATGTTTATCACTACATATGTCATTTTTCATGAAACGGAGATGTATTTTGGTTCCTCATAGTCCTTACTTCAGGGGGAGTTTCAAGGTGAAGTTTGTATGTTTGATTATGGAACCAAGCAACAAACTATAGTGCAGGCACATAACATTGAACGACAAGCCACTACACAACAGCTTGTGGTCGAGCAGCCAACTGTCGAGCCGCAGGCCACTACACATCATCCTACCATCGAACCTGTGTCAACTGCATAGCGGCCAAGTTCAGAGTAGGTTGTTGCTGCACAACAGCTTCCTGCTGAGTCTGAGATAGCAGGAGACATGGCCCCATCTACCCTCTTGCAGTTGGAACATGTGATTGTAAAAGAAACGGTACATGCCGACTCATCTCTCAGTGATTCTCATGACCAATCATCTCATGCGCTAGATGGACCACCGCTCCGTATTGTCTCGGAAAGAATTAATCGAGGTATTCCTAAACCCACTGATGAGGTAGACCCTAAGTGTAAAGCTAAGTATTCGGTGAGTGAACCAACCCATAACTCAAGAGTGAGGTTCCTATTAAACAACTATATGTCCACCTGTCACTTGTCTGAATCAAATAAGTCGTTTGTGAATCAATTATCTACTGTATATATTCCTAACAGTGTGTAGGAAGCCTTAGCCTATCCTAGATGGAAAGAAGCAATGAATAAATAACTAAGATTGCTAAAGAAGAATGTTACCTGGGAACTATCGAACTTGCCAGTGGGCAAGAAACCTGTGGGATGTAAATGAGTCTATACAGAGAAATACAAAGCAAATGGAGCAGTTGATTGGCTTCAAAGCAAGACTAGTGGCAAAGGGGTACACTCAGAAGTATGGCATAGATTACACGGACACCTTTGTGCCAGTAGACAAAATCAATAATGTCCAAGTTCTCTTGTCCATGGCAACGAACCTAGACCGGCCACTTCAACAGTTTGATGTAAAAAATGCATTCCTACATGGAGATTTAACTGAAGAAATTTATATGGAGCTTCCACCGGGATGTACCGGAACATACATGAACAAGGGTAAGGCATGTAAGCTAAAGAAGTCGCTATATAAATTAAAGAAGTCACCAAGGGCATGGTTCGGCAGGTTCACTAAATCAATGAAGGCAGTTGGGTATAGCTAGAGCAATTGGGATCACACCTTGTTTTTGAAACGAAAGAATAAAAAGATTACAACACTCATTGTATATGTGGATGACATGGTGGTTACCAGGAATGACTCAATTGAACAATCGGGTCTAAAGAAGTATTTGTCTACGGAGTTCAAAATGAAAGATCTAGGATCTCTGAAATACTTTCTTGGGATTGAGGTATCAAGAGGCAAGTCTGGGATATTCTTGTCCCAAAGAAAGTATATCATTGATTTATTAAAGGAGACCGGAATGTCAGCCTGTAAACCTGTAGCAACTCCGTTGGCTGAATGAGCAAAGTTGAGCCTCGACAAGAATCAAGTACCGGTAGAAAAATGAAGATAACAAAGGTTAGTTGGGAGATTGATGCATTTGACACATACAAGACCTGATCTTGCTCATGCCTTGAGTGTAGTTAGTCAATTTATGCATGATCCGAGAGAACAACATATGAGTGTTGTGATGAGGATATTGTGTTACTTGAAGGGAAGTCCAGGTAAAAAAAAATTGTTTAAGAAAAATGAGCATTTCAGAATTAAAGGGTGTACCGATGCCAATTAGGTGGGTTTGGTAGATAACCAACGCTTAACATCAAGATATTTCACTTTTGTTGGTGGCAATCTAGTAACATGGAGAAGTAAAAAGCATAATGTAGTAGCTTGTTCATGTGCAGAAGCGGAATATAGAGGTATGGCTCTTGATTGTGAACTCTTGTGGCTTAATTTTCTATTACAAGATTTGGGGGTCAACCATAGTCTGCCAATGAAGTTATTTTGTGAAAGCTGCTAGGGATACTGCTTATAATCCAGTTCAATATGATCGAACGAAGCATGTAAAGGTTGATAGGTTCTTCATTAAAGAAAAATTGGAAAAAAAAAGTAATTGAATTGCCCCCAATTAGGACCGAGGATCAAGTGGCTGATATACTCACAAAGGCCGGTTCTAGTGACAAGTTCTCAAGTTTCTTGGACAAGTTGGGCATGCATGACATATATGCACCAACTTGAGGGGGGTGTTGACTTGTATAATATTTCCCTTTAATTCTGGGATTCCTATAATATTGGGTTTCCTAGTTTAGGTTGTAGATTGCTTGTAATTATTCTTTCCTTATTCTTTCTTGTACAGTTTCGACTTCCTTATTGAGCTTCTACCTCTTGCTACACAAAGAAGCTTCACATCATTGCAAGATCAACTGCAAGCAGTTGAAGGCAAATTGGTACATATTGGTCAGTTCAAGTCCTCTTATATCGAGGGATCCCTCAGATAACATCATACGAGGGACACTTTGTCGGGTCCACTCCTAATTTTGTTTCAATAATTTAAATCGTCATTTATCCTTCATTCACAAATTGTCATTGCCAAAAATTTAGACAAAAGAAAAACCATTAAGACATCTAATTTTAGCAAAAAACATAGACGGACATTGTATTTCAAGAATGGAATGAAACGACAACCATTTGATTGAGAATGGTTTTGCATTTGAGAGATTTTTTTTTTGCATTGATAATTTTTTAGGGTAGGCTTAAGGAAATGGTTAGGATTATTGAACTACATTGCAGTGTGGGCCGTACAAGGGCATCCCTTAATTGAAACTCCCTCTATGTGTGCATTCGTTGTGTGGGTGCAAATAGGTATAGATATGAATGCGCGAACATTTGCGCTCGAGTATGTTCATAGGTGTGCAAATGTGCAAGTATTATAAAAAATGAAAGGATAACCAAAGCTTTGATATAAAGACATCAATGCCTTTTTCATTCTTTCAACATCTGTTACCAAATTTCATGAGTTGTGTGAAGATCATATATGGAAAGGGAAAAGAAACAATTACTTCGGTGTTATACTGAAAGATATGATTTCTGACTCTTAACTCTATAATAGAGTGAGCCAATTATCATTGATATATATAGGGTTACAAATCAATTGTGTAGTAGGAAACAGAAAACATAAAATACAATCGGTATAGAACTAGACATCCTTCGTGGACTGGGACTGCGCTGCTGCTCGTATGTCTTTGTTGGAGATGGAGTGAAGAATTGTATCCTTGCTGGAATGGGAATATGTCGCAGTAACAAGAGAGGACTCTGGTTTATCACCCCTCTTCCCCGCAAACTAACAGGGAGATCACGCACTAGAAGTTTGGACAGTAAGAAGGTAAACCGTGCTGTGGAAAAACCTTTGGTAAGAAGATCAGCCAGCTGATCCATAGAGGAGACATACCTAACAATGATCTCATGATGAGTGACTTTTTCACGAACGTAATGATAGTCAACTTCAACATGCCGCATGTGCTGTTGATAGACCGGATTAGAGGTAACAGAAATGGCACTAATGTTGTCACACCAGATACGTGGGGGTGCAAGAGGAAGGCGAAGCTCGCGAAACAAAGTGCGATACCAAGAGAGTGCGACGGCTGTGTAGGCAAGCTGACGACATTCAGCTTCAATACTAGAGTGGGATACACCACGTTGCTTCTTGGAGCTCCAGGAGATGAGATTATCGCCAAGGAAAATACAATAGCCACCAGTGGATCAAAGATCATCAAGGTCGCCGGCATAGTCCACATCAACATAGGCAGTGAGTTGAAGAGAGCTAGGTTGGTAAACAATACCATGGTGCGAAGTGGCTTTAAGATAACGAATGATGCGTTTGACCGCAACCCAATGAACCGTAGTGGGTTGATGCATAAATTGACAAACCTGATTAACGGTAAATGCAATATCAGGACAGGTAAAAAGCAGATACTGCAAGGCACCCACAACACGACAAAACTCTGTGATATCAGTAAATGGTTTGCCATCAGACAAGCTGAGGTGCCAACCACTAATGGTGGGAGTCGAAATGGGCTTGCAGTCCAGCATGTTGGTGCGCTTCAGAAGATTAGTAATATACTTGGTCTGAGTGAGATGCAAACTTATGGTAGTACGTTAAACTTCCATACCTAAGAAATAATGTAGTGGTCCAAGATCTTTCATGTAAAATAAAGTACCCAATTGATGTATTAAACAATTGATGTCATACGAAGGAACCCGGCCTTCTTATGGCATGTTGAGGCGGTTGAAGCAATCAATCGTCGAGTGACCATAACGTTTACAAATCTGACACTAAATACGTCAAGATGAGAAAAAGGCCAATGGTGTGGAGTTAGAGCCATTAGAACCTTGAGGAAGGCCAAGGATCCCAATGGAAGTGGAGAGTGGGTCGCGGGATGGAGCTGTAACAGAAAATGAGGGGCCAAAAGTAAAGTCACTGGTATAATTACGAGAAAGGCCACCACCACAAGAGTAGCCTCCACTGCGACCGCCACAGAAAGAGTCACCATGACCACGGGAAGCACCACCACCACCACTCACAGCAGCAAAAGCAAAGGTGCCGACATCAAAGGGAAGAAAGAAAGCATTGTGACATTGGTCTGCACTCAAGAGCAAGGCTTCCAAAGCATTGTAGGTAATGGAAGTATCATGGGCCTGTGCAAAAGTAACGGTGGTCTCATACTGAGGACCTACCTTGCTCATAATAATGGCAACTAAATTTGATTCAGAAACAGGGGCTCTAAAGAGGGTGAGATTGTCAGCAAGTACATTAACTTTGTCAAGATAGTCAGCAATAGAAAGATCACCACGGGAGGTATTCATCAATTCAGTCTGCATCTGAATAATACAGTTCTATGAGGTAGAGGCATATTGTTCTTGAAGTGATGTCCAAGCAGAGGCCGAATCAATCTTATTGACAATAGTAGCAAGAACCCTGGGAGTAAGAGAACTAGTAATCCAGGAAAGAATCATCTGATCAGTTTGTATCCATTCACTATACAACGGATTGACTTTGTCTGTAAAGTTGCCGGTGTCATCAAGAAAGAAGGCAGACGGGCATTTATTTTCACTGGTAACAAAGGATAGCAGGTTGCGGCTGCGCCGCAAGGGAAGAAACTGAGCACGCTAGAAAGGATAGTTGTTGCGGTCGAGTTTGATGGTAAGAAAGTTTGTAACTGAGGGAGTAGCAACAGCAAATGAGGAAAAAGAAGCCATGACTGTGAAGAACTGAAGAAAAAAAAAATTTTAACTATGAACCTTTGTCGTGAGACGTTGGCTCTTGATACCATGAACGATATGATTTCTGAATCTCAACTCTATAATAGAGTGAGCCAATTATCATTGATATATGTAGGGTTACAAATCAATCATGTAGTAGGAAATAGAAAACATAAAATACAATAAGTATAGAACTAGAAATCTTTCTTGAACTAGGACTGCACTACTGCTTGTGTGTCTTTGTTGGAGATGGAGTGAAGAACCGTATCCTTGCTGGAATGGGAATATGTCACAGCAACCAGAGAGGACTCTGGTTTATCATATGCTACATTCTGAAGAGAAAGAAATTGCAAGAGCTGATACCTTTCTATTTCTATCTGTTAGCAGTGAAATAAATCACGAGACACGAGATCACTTCCATTGAGGCCGCTTGGTTGTTTCTGTAGATCATTTCCTAAAACATGAAAAACCAGAATTATATGCAGCATCGTGCCAGACCAATTCCATTTGAAGGAAGCAAATGAGAATATATCAGAAGAAACAACGCTATAAGTTGGACACTTCAATAAAGGAACACAAAGTAATGAAGAGCAAAGCAACATACATCTCCAGTGATCACCGTGTCGCCTTCTTTCACACCAAGTTTTATAAGAGACTTGTTCATGCCACAAGCATCCAGAACATGTCAGAACCTTCTCTCAGAATCCACATACTTGTTTGAAAACATTCATGACAAATTTTCCATGAGGATTGGAACAGCTAAAACAAGATGCAAATTACACCAAACAGCAACACTGAGGAATCGTAATCAATTGGGAGAACATTGAATTATGCATGATTTGACTACAGATTATAGACGTAATTTGATGAGCACCATGTGTTCCGTGTGACGGGGTGAGACAAAAGAAAACCAATTAATACCTAAAACAAGGGTGCTATTTAGAGCCATATTACATGCACATGGTTACTTTTTTCTTATTTTTTTATGAAACACATAAAAGGTCGTACCCAGTGCACAAGGCTCCCGCTTTACGCAGGGTCTGGGAAAGGTGAATGTCGGCTAGCCTTACCCTCATTTATGAAGAGGCTGCTCCCAAGTCTCGAACCCGAGACCTACCGCTCATGGGCGAAGGCACTTGCCATCGCACCAAGTGCGACCTCTTTAAAACAATACAGCAATAAGAACAAACTGCTAACTATCATACAGAAATCTTTGCATGCTATAATTCACTCCAGAACTTAAACAATAGCTCTCCAATATGAAAAAAAATAGAGGAAAAAGATTTCCTAAAACTCAAAAGAGACTTGAGCCCTCATTGATGTCCAAAACCAAACTTTATCCCGTAAAACCTTCACTTCACCTCCCCCCCTCCCCCTCCCCTCTTTTCCCCTTACCCCCTTCTTTATATCTAAAGACGTGCTCATAAGCTATTCAAATTTGGGAAAATCTGTAGTGCTAGAGCACCAAACGGAACAAATAAAATGAAAGAAATAACTCTCAATTTATTAACTGATTGAGATAACAAATGTATAAAGAGAATCTCACAAATTGGCTCACCCAAATTATTTCTATGTGAGCTCCTTTTATTTCAAAACGAATAGTTTCCCTTCTAATACGTAAAGCCATAAACCAGTTTGTGATGGAGAGAAAAAAAAAAGGATAACCAATACAAAGTAATTGACCAAGATGTATGTCGAGCCACATGTCAACAATCTCTACCTTGGCGAGATTCATAATCACATATTCAGGCACACAGTATATGAGCAATGTAAACAATGCTCAAACTTGGCAGGTCTGACCACTTTTGTTAACATATCAGCTGGGTTATCCATATTTGGAACATTTTGAAGAATAATCTTTCTTATGGACAAAATCTCACGAATAAAATGAAACCGAACATCGATCTGCTTTGTCCTCGAATGATAAACTTGGTATTTAGACAAGTGAATAGCACTTTGACTATCACAATGTAGCTCCACCTGCTTTTGATAAATTCCTAGATTTTTTATCAGTCCATGTATCCAAATGGCCTCCTTTACAGCTTCTACAATAGCCATATATTCGGCCTCCGTTGTTGACAAAACGACTTTGGACTGTAGTGTGGACTTCCAACTAATTGGCCATTTGGCCATAGTAAATAAGTAGCCAGTAGTTGATCTTCTTTTATCCAAATCTCCAGCATGGTCATAATCAACATATGTAACCACAAAATTCTCAAAACTACTATCACTTCGCTGAAAACATAAGCAGACATCTCTAGTCCCTTGTAGGCATCTTAGAATCCACTTAGTTGCTTGCCAATGTTCTTTTCCTGGATTATGCACATAGCGACTAACCAAATCAACGGCATAAGCAATATCTGGTCGAGAACATACCATAGTATACATCAAGCCACCAACCAAATTAGAATATGAAATATTCTTCTTCTGCAACTTCTCTTCATTGTTTTTTGGAGCTAACAAAGCACTCAACTTAAAGTGAAGAGCCATTGGAGTACTTACAGGTTTGGTGGCATCATTAATACCAAAATGTTGAAGCAATTTACACAAATATTGCTTTTGTTCTCGGTTACGGGTAATTTCCATACCGAGTATCTTTTTTGCTTCACCAAGATCTTTCATCTCAAACTTGTTCTTCATTTGTGCTTTCAACTTTTCAATCTCCTTAATATTCTTCGATGCAATTAACATATCATCAACATACAATAATAAATAAATAAAGGACCCATCTTGCAAGTTTTTGAAATAAATGCAATGATCATATTGACTTCTTAAATAGTGTTGACCTCTCATGAATTTGTCAAACTTCAAATACCATTGTCTTGGAGATTGCTTCAATCCATACAAAGACTTCTTCAATTTACAAACCCATTTCTCTTTTCCAGTTACCTAATACCCATCAGGTTGAGACATGTAAATTTCTTCATCAAGATCTCCATGTAAGAAAGTTGCCTTAACATCAAGTTGCACTAGTTCAAGATCAAATTGTGCAACAAAGGCTAACATAATACGTGTTGATGCACAAAATCAGTGAGGACTTTGGTACAACAGAAAGTGTTAAGTTTGTGACCTTCGTTAGATTGCTCCGATCACTAGTGTGGATAAGTATGCAAATGGATAGAGACAAGAAAGCAAACACAAGATGTACGTGGTTCACCCAGATTGGCTACGTCCACGGAGTAGAGTTCTCATTAATTGTGAAGGGTTTACATAAGTACATAGGTTCAAGCTCTCATTTACTGAGTACTAGTGAATGATTTAGTACAAATGACATTAGGAAATATTGTGGGAGAATGATCTCATTTTATAGAAGAGAGTTTCTAGCTTTGTTTTGACATTGACACGTGTTGTGATTGGCTTCTGATGTTGACACGTGTCCCGCTATGATTAGCTTCTGATGTCGACACGTGTCGTGCTGTGATTGGCCTCCTGGTTGGAAGGAAAATTTTCTAGGTCCTTGACGGTATAACGTTGACCGGTGCTTAGTAGTTTCAGATTGGTCAAGTCTGGTAGAAACAGTGCTCCCCTAAGTTCCCGAGTGAGGGAAGCTCCTCGATTGGGGACTTGCAAGATCCAAGCCGCTGAGTAATCACGAAACTTCTAAGTACCAAAGTATGGTATCGTCTTCACTTGCTTTATCTGTCTCATAGATAGATGTGGCATCTTATCTGGAAGTACTTTTCCTCCATCCAGGGGTGGTATCTTTAACCAGTGGAGATGCACAAGGTAATGTATCAATTTGGCTTGAAGCTTACTTGTAGTTTCAGGCTTGGTCATGCGTGATACAAACCATGTAGTAGGAGTCCCCCAAGTCGTCAAGCTAGGAGATTTGCCGAAAGAGGTGACAGACAAGGTAAGCAATCAGAGTTCCAAGCAATCAGTCCCAGATCAAAAGTTTGATTTCGAGTTCCGGCTGATTGTTCTCATTCTCCCTATCTTACAGGCAGCAAGAAGGATAAAGAGAAGAAAAAAGAGAAGATATGATATGAGATACTTTTGCTTTTGAAGAAGTAACTTTGCACAGGCTTATTCTTGAACTGGGCTGGAGGGTTTTCTGGTTTCCTCTAGAGTATAAGGCCGACTCAAGAATTTGAGGGTCAAAACAAGTCCTTTAAATCTAGAGTACGTTCAACCCTGATGATATGGGATACTTTTGCTGTTGACAAAGTAGTGGATGTATCGGCACGTGTTCTGTTACGCTTGTCTCCACATGCTTCCTTATATCCTTCTCACTTGCCCTATCTGTTCCTCAGGCAGATGTGGTATCTTCTCTAGAAGCATAAGATGTTGAAGATAAGTACTTGAGAGCAATGCCAGGTAAGTAATCAGGCAAGGGGTTCCAGGCAATCAGTTCCTGACTGGAAGCTTGATTCCAAGTGCTGAATGATTGCTCTCTTTCTCTTTGTCTTGCAGGTAAGAACAAGGCCAAAGGAAAAGACAGGGAAAAAGCATGATATGGGATACTCTTGCTTTTAACCTGATGATATGAGATACTCTTGCTCTGGTGTGGCTTGTTTGCAGAGGTATTATCGGAGGGAAAAGAAGTTGAGTATTTCAAGAGACTCTGCTAAGAGTGCCCTCTCGGATGTGAAGAAAAGTTGAGCATTTTTTTTATTTACAGGTTTGCCTGGCTGTGGAGGATGAAGGTCGACATATATAGGAATTGTCCCAACAGTGAGTAGTAACGTTGTTCCTTTACCCTTCTCGGTCATAGCAATATAGTGGAAGCTGCAAAATTCACGTGTTTTAACTTTGTCAGAGCATTTTGAAAAAGTGGTCTATGGTATTTGGAAAGCTAATGTTACTTGTGAAGATTGCAGATAAGCTTTATCCAAGGAAATCTGGCTCTCGAAGTTCAGAGAGCGGTGCCTCTTCAATTTTCGAATAAGTAATCCTATCGATGACTTGGCTTTTGAGATTCGGATAACGGTGCCTCTTCGATTTTTTGAGAAAGCAATCATGTTTGGAGTCTGGCTTTCGAGATTCGGAGAGCAGTGCCTCTTCAATTTTTGAGAAAGCAATCCTGTTGGAAGTCTGGCTCTCGAGATTCGGAGAGTGTTGCCTCTTCGATTTTTGAGAAAGCAATCATATTGTGAGTCTGGTTCTCGAGAGTTGGATAGCGGTGTCTCTTCGATTTTTGAGAAAGCAATCCTATTGTGAATCATGTTGGGAGTGTTTTCTCGATGTGAATAAAGGTTGGGCATTTTTGCCAGTCTGCCTTGTCATGGAGCACGGAAGTTGACACATATAGGAACTTTCCAGTTATCAAGCAATGGTGATGTTCCTGTACCCTTGTGGGTAATGGTAGGTAGCTAGACCTTCAAAATTTATGTGTCTAAACTTTGTCAGAGATCTTTGGCAAAGTTATCTGTGGTACCCGAGGAGCTGATGTTGCGTGTGGGGATTGTCGACATATTTTACTTAGGAAAATCTGCTTCTCGAAATCCGAAGAATGGTGTATCTTCAATTTTTGAACCAACGGCCCTGTTGCCCTTTTTTTTATAAGGGCACCAATTGTGTGCAAGAAGTACGTTAAGAGAGATTGCTTGCATGAATTTTCCCCTTATTTTTGTACTTCAGAGATTTATTGCACCTCATTTCTCCTTCATCATTTCTGAGAATGTCTGGCCCATCCGACCGTCGTTTTGACTTGAACTTTGGTAAAGAAGCATCCATGCCTTCTTAAGACAACATATGTCGCTCATCCTTCTTATCCCTTACTGGTCCTCTTACCGTTGAGGACTCTGTGATGAAGAATGATATGACCGCTGCGGTGGTGGCCAAGAACCTTCTCACTCCCAAAGATAACAGACTACTTTCCAAACGGTCTGATGAGTTGGCTACTAAGGATTCTCTGGCTCTCAGTGTTCAGTGTGTAGGTTCAGTGTCTAATATGGCCCAACGCCTATTTGCTCGAACTCGCCAAGTTGAATAATTGGTGGTTGAAGTGATAAGTCTCAAACATGAGATCAAAGGGCTCAAGCATGAGAATAAACAGTTGCACAGGCTCGCACATGACTATGCTACAAACATGAAGAGGAAGCTCGACCAACTGCAGGAATCTGATGGTTAGATTTTACTTGATCATCAGAGGTTTGTGGTTTTGTTCTAAAGGCATTTATTGCCTTCGTCTTCTGGGGCTGTACAGTGTAATGAAGCTCCAAATGATCAACCTTCGGTGCCTCCTTCTTCTAGGGTTCTGCCTAGTACTGAGGCTCTGAATAATCACCCTCCGGTGCCTCCTCTTTCTGAGGCTCTGCCGACTGCTGAGACTTCTCCTGAGCAACCTTTGTGAAGGCTCCCTCTTGTTTGTTTATTTTGATTCATGTATATGTACATATTTGTAACTTATCGAAGATATCAATAAACAAGCTTTGCTTCATTTCAACGTATTGTGTTAAATAAATACACCAAGGCCTTCTTCACTAAGTTCTTTGAATTTTTTCTCTTGTTAAAGCTTGTATGTTGAAGCTTTGAAAGTGAAGCATGTATGTTGAGGTAGTGCTCCCTTAATTTTCGAGTGAGGAAAACTTCTCGGTTGGAGACTTGAAAAATCCAAGTCACTAAGTGGTCGTGAGACTTCCAAGTATCAAGGTGTAGTAGCATATGGTAGAAGTCCCCCAAGTTTCCGGTCGAGGGAGTTGACGAATGAGGCATTTCCTTTCTAAGTGGTAGCCCAAAACTCCTCCTTCATATATATTTGTTATGAAAGTTGTTAGGCCCAAAGAAGATGAGGCCTAGGCAATTTTTTTTTTAATTTTGATTTTTTTTTTTTGAATTTTTGAATTTCCGAATTTTTGAATTTTCAAATTTTCGAAATATATATATATTTTAAGCTTTATAGGTGAACTTTTAAGGTTGAAGCTTTGTTGGGTACCATGAATTGATTTTGCTTCACACTATCTTGATCAAGATAGTGTGAAGCTTTTGTAGGTGAAGCTTTTGTGTTGAAGCTTTGTAGGTGAACCTTTTGTAGATGAAGCTTTTGTGGGTGAAGTTTTTGTGGTGGGTGAAGTGGTGGGTGAAGCTTTTGTGGGAGAAGCTTTTATGGGTGAAGCTTTTGTGGTTGGTGGAGCTTTTGTGAGTGAAGCTTTTATGGGTGAAGCTTTTGTAGGTGAAGCTTTTATGGGTGAAGCATTTGTAGGTGAAGCTTTTGTGGTTGGTGGAGCTTTTGTGAGTGAAACTTTTATGGGTGAAGCTTTTGTAGGTGAAGCTTTTGTGGGTGAAGCTTTTGTAGTGGGTGAAGCTTTTGTGGGTGAAGCTTTTGTTGATGAAGCTTTTATGGGTGAAGCTTTTATTGGTGAAGCTTTTATGGGTGAAGCTTTTGTAAGTGAAGCTATTGTGGGTGAAGCTTTTGTGGATGAAGCTTTTGTGTTGAAGCTTTGTAGGTGAAGCTTTGGAGTTGAAGCTTTGTAGGTGGAGCTTTTGTAGGTGAAGCATTAGAGTTGAAGCTTTTGAGAATTTGTAGTTGTCCTCCATTGATGAAGTTTTTGTTGAATTTCCCTTTTTTTTTTTTTTTTTTTGGAAAACTAGAAATTTGTTGAATTTCCTAATTTCCTTTTTTTATTTTGTTTGGGAAACTAGAAATTTGAAAATATGGGAGAGACAACATATACAAATTTTGCTTCTACACTGTTGAGCAAGAGATTGTTATGCAAGCTACACCTTGTAGTAGTCGAAGGTTTGGATGAACTATTTAAATTGAATTTGCTTCGAACAGTCTTGATCAAGAGTGTGTGAAGCTTTCAACGAGTTATAGTTGCCCTTCATTAATGAAGCTTTTGTTGGCACCATAAATTGGTCACACTGGCTTGATCAAGAGTGTGTGAAGCTTTTGAGAATTATGGTTAAACTCCTTTAATAAAGCTCTTGTTGGCACCATAAATTGGTTTTGCTTCACACTGTCTTGATCAAGAGTGTGTGAAGCTTTTGAGAATTGTGCTAACCCTCCATTGATGATGCTCTTGTTGGCACCATAAATTGGTTATGCTTCACACTGTCTTGATTAAGAATGTGTGAATCTTTTGAGAATTGTGGTTGAATTCCTTTGATGAAGCTCTTGTTGGCATCATAAATTGGTTTTGCTTCACAATGTCTTGATCAAGAGTGTGTGAAGCTTTTGAGAATTATGGTTGAACTTCTTTAATAAAGCTCTTGTTGGCACCATAAATTGGTTTTGCTTCACACTGTCTTGATCAAGAGTGTGTGACGCTTTTGAGAATTGTGGTTGCCCTCCATTGATGAAGCTTTTGTTGGCACCATAAATTGGTTTTGCTTCACATTGTCTTGATCAAGAGTGTGTGAAGCTTTTGAGAATTATGGTTGAACTCCTTTGATGAAGCTTTTGTTGGCACCATAAATTGGTTTTACTTCACACTGTCTTGATCAATAGTGTGTGAAGCTTTTGAGAATTGTGGTTAACCTCCATTGATGAAGCTCTTGTTGGCACCATAAATTGGTTTTGCTTCACACTGTCTTGATCAAAAGTGTGTGAAGCTTTCTACGAGTTGTAGTGTTTGCATTGTTACAGAGGAGAAATGTCTGAAGCATATGCAAGAGGGTTGAATAGCTTGATCTTCGTATCCCATGCACTGAAGTTGTTGTTGGCTTGCCATAAGACTTTGTTGGTAACTATAACTCTTGTTAGGCATAAGTGCTTCCCTAGTTGAGTTGTCAAGCTTGAGGGTTTTTTATTATTTGTGAATGCTAGGAGTTCGCATGTACAAGTTGTACCACTCGTCTTCTGGTAGGTGGAATGAATGGTGAGTTGCTTTCATCACTTGGTTAGTGGTACGAAGGTGAATTCCTTCATCACCTTTCATCACATTTCATCACCTGGTTGGTGGCACGAAGATGAGTTCCTTCTCTACCTAGTTGGTGGCATGAATGGCAAGTTGCCAAATGATATTAGAGTGCGGGTTGTACATTTCATCACCTGGTTGGTGGCATTAAGAAGAGTACGGGTTGTACATTTCATCATTTGGTTGGTGGCATGAAGATGAGTTCCTTCTTCACATTTCATCACCTGGTTGGTGAGAATAAGGGCAAGGTGTCGAGGCACATTGTAGCAAGTGTCGAATGACATAAAGTATGTTGAACCCTTTCGAAGCACAGTTGGCTTATGTATGAATGTGTTGGAATGTATGATTGAATGAATATATTGTGAAGCTGTTCGTTTATTTGTATAGTCTTGTTAACATATACTTAAACTTTGTTTCATGTTGGAAACATTCATGTTGAAGCTTTGAACTCGAGTGTTTCAATTCTAGGAATGAAAGAGGATTTGGACCGAGTTGTCTAAATCACCTCTTTATTGAATTCATGCCAAATAGTCTTCGTTACATAGGATGTCGAATGGCTCAAGCTTAACACTTGTACAAAGTAAGTTTACTTGTAATAGTACTTCAAGTGATCAACGTTTCATTGATGGCCAAGGGTCTTGCCATCGGAGCTTCTAAGCTTGTAGGAGCCAAGACGACTGATGCCAATAACTTCAAACGATTCATCCCAGTTTAGACTAAGTGTTCCTTCACTCGAGACTCTGTCGCAGAGTAATTTTTTCTTCAATACCCAGTCCCTCACTTCGAAAGAACGAGGTTTGACCCTTGAGTCATAGTAGTTGGAGATGCGCTGCTTGTAGGCGACATTCCTCAAGTGAGCCTGGTTTCTGTGTTCCTCAACTAAATCTAAGTTGAGGGTAAGTTGTTTGTCATTTTCCCTTTGCACGTAGTTCTGGACTCGAAACGTTGCTTGCTCAAGCTCAACTAGGACAACTTCCTTTGTACTAAAGGCAAGTGAGAATGGGGTTTCTCCTGTTGATGTTCGATACGAAGTGTGGTATGACCAAAGAACTTCGGGTACAAATTCTGGCCAACAACCTTTAGCCTTGTCCAAGCTGGTTTTCAAAGTTCGCTTGATTATTTTGTTGATGGCTTCGACTTGTCCATTAGACCGGGGATGAGCCGGGGAGGCAAAACATAAGTTGATGTTGAACTTAAAGCAGAACATCCTGAACTTATTGTTATCGAACTGTCACTCATTGTCAGTGACTATCGCATTGGGAATGCCGAATCTACAAAGGATGTTCATCCATACGAAGTCTTCTATTTTTGCCTTAGTAATGGTTACCAAAGGTTCTACTTCAGCCCACTTTGTGAAGTAGTCAACTGCAACGATTACATAGCGGACCTTACCCTTCCCTGTAGGCATTGGGCTGATCAAATCAAGTCCCCATTGGGCGAAGAGCCAAGGGCTGATCATAGGAGTGAGCGGCTCAGGAGGGAAGTGAGGAATAGTTGCGTAGCATTGACACTTATCACATGAGCGAGATATTCTGATGGCATCTTGGTGGAGTGTTGGCCAGTAATATCCTTGGTGAAAAGCCTTGTGTGCTAGGGATCAAGATCCAGCATGATCTCCGCAGACTCTTTCATGTATTTCCCGAATGACAATTTTTGCCTCTGCGGGCGTAAATCATCTTAGGTATGGTAGGTTAAAACACCGCTTGTAGAGTTGGTCATTAATGATCAAGTAACGGGTAACCTTGTATCGAATCTGCTTAGCTTGGACTTTGTCATTTGGAAGGGTGCCATGAGCAAGGAATCTATAAATCGGGGTAATCCAACTATCCCCTTGTTATAAGTTGCACACTTTCGCAGCCATGGTGTTTGGTGTTGCCAACAATTCGACCTAAATTTTTCTCCCAATCTTGTCTTTCACCCTGAGGTGAGGTGAGCCAAAGCATTTGCATGATTGTTTGCCACTAGAGGAATTTGGGTGATCTGGTAGTGGAAGCGCTTGAACAACAATTGTGTTTGTGCCAGATATGCTGCCATGGAGCTATCCTTAGCGTCAAAGTTATTGGTGACCTGGTTAACCACCAAATGGAAGTCACTGAATATATCAATTCGTTTAACCCCAAGGTGTTTGGCCAAATGGAAGCCTGTTAGAAGGGCTTCATATTCGACCTCATTGTTCGACGCCTTGAATTTGAAACGAAGAGTATACTCCATCGCCACTTTGTAAGGGGTCGTAAGGACTAGTCCTGCTCCACAACCCTGTTGGTTGGACGAGCCATCAACATATAGACTCCATGCTAAGGTTGTTGGTTCTATTTTCTGAGCTTCCGAGGGTAATGAAACCATTTATTTAGGCGTATAAACAATGTCAACAGGATATGTGAAGTAGGCGATACTTGGCCATTCTCAGCTGGCTTTGGTTGGTAAGAGATGTCAAACTCACCCAATGTTATTACCCATTTTATCATTCACCCCGAAGTGTCAGAACTTTGGAGTATATGTCGAAGAGGATGATTTGTAAGCACGATGATGGAGTGTGCTTGGAAGTAAGGGCGAAGTTTTCGAGCAGACATAACCAATGCTAGAGCCAATTTCTCAATGTTGGAATATCGTGTCTTTGCATTTTGTAAGGCCTTGCTAGCGTAGTAGATTGTCCGTTCGACGTTACCATCATTTTGAATGAGAACGGAACTTATTGCTGAAGCCAATACTGACAGATAGATAATGAGAGTGTCACCAACCTTAAGTTTGGAGAGCAGAGGGGCTTTACTCATGTTGTCTTTGAGGTTCTTGAATGCCTCAGCACATTCATCATTCTATGTAATGTACTTCTTACTTCCCTTAAGTGCTTTGAAGAAAGGAGCACATCTGTCTGTGGCCTTAGAGATGAACCTAGTTAAGGCTGCCACCTTGCCAGTAAAGCTCTGGATGTCTTTTGAAGTTACCGGTTCCTTCATGTCAATGATTGCTTTGATCTTCTCGGGATTAGCCTCAATGCCTCGTTGGCTTATCATGAAGCCTAAGAATTTGCCAGAGCCTACGCCGAAGGTACATTTATTAAGGTTCAACCTCATTCGATACCTCTTTAGAATGGTGAAAGTTTCAGATAGGTTAGCGATGTGTTGGTCAGCATGTTTTCTCTTGACTAGCATATCATCAACGTAAACTTCCATGTTCTTCCCAATCTATTCGGCTAACATTGAATTGACTAGTCTCTGATAAGTCGCTCCTGTATTCTTTAGGCCAAAGGGCATGACTTTATAACAATATAGTCCCCTGTCAGTAGTGAAGGCTGTGTGTTCTTGGTCCGGAAGGTTCATGAGGATTTGGTTGTATCCTGAGTAAGCATCTATGAAGCTCAGGAGTTCACACCCTGCCATAGAGTCTATAAGTCTGTCAATGAGAGGAAGAGGAAAGCTAACCTTCGGGCATCCTTTGTTTAGGTCGGTGTAGTTGACACACATTCTCCACAAGACCTTTTAGAGTAAGAGACTTTCTTTGGTCGGATTTTTCTTAACAAGGACCACATTTACTACCCATGTTGGGTAATTAACTTCGCGGACGAAGCCTATGCCTTTGAGTTTTTCAACTTCTGCCTTCATTGCTTCGTATTGTTGAGCATCATAAGATCTTCGCTTCTGTCTCACCGGCTTGGTCTTAGGGTCAATACTCAAGCAATGACATATGATATCGGGAAAGATGCCTGGCATGTCCTCATATGACTAGGTGAAGACTTCAGTGTACTCTTGCAAAAAAAAGATCAATGCCAACCGAATGGGTGGTGACAAGGTGGTGCCAATCTTCACCATGCGATTTGGATAATCTTTTGATATAGAAACCTTCTCTAGCTCTTCAGCGGGTTGTGTTTGCTGGGTGAAAGAGTCGTCTCGATGATCGTCGGGTTAACTGTTGCCACAGTGAAGATCCAAGTTGGCTTCGTCCGGGTTGGTATTTATGACTTGGTTATGTATAGAAAAGGTTTCCTTGGGCATAGGCAGGTGTTTTTGCTTGACCGAAGTGTTGTAACATGACCGTTCACTAAGTTGATTTCCTCTGATGTAACCATTGCCATAAAGGGTTGGAAATTTCATCAACAATATATGTGTGGATATCATGGCCTTGAGATCATTGATGCCTGTGCGTCCAAAGATGACATTGTATGCCGTTGGGCAATCAACTACCAGGAAGTTAGTGGTAATGGTAGCTGTGTAAGGGCTTGTACCAATGGTGAAAGGTAAGTGTATGCTCCCTATAGGTTGCACGATATCATCGGAGAAGCTTATCAGAGGAGAAATCGAGCGATCGAGCAAGTGTTAAGCTACATTAAGTGCCCTGAAAGCTTCAACAAACATGATATTGACCAAAGCCCCCGTGTCTACCAGGATTCGTCTTACTTCAAAGTTGGCTATATGAGCCTCCACGATCATTGGGTCATTGTGAGGGTAGATGATACCTCTTTCTTCTTTAGGGTAGAAACCTATTGGATCCCAGTTAGGCTTTTGATACTTGCCTCCCCTGATGTCTTCCACGTGAAACACTTGGTAGCCAAGCCTTAAAGCTCGTTTGCTATTTTTCATGGCCCTATTGGAAGATTCATATATGGGTGTGCTGCCGTTTATGGAATATATCACATTCACTTAGCGTTGGTTACGGTTATCCCTTGAAGGGTGAATGAGGAATCGATCAATTTTTCCTTCACGCGCCAAAGCTTCAATATGATCACGAAGAGTGATACATTTCTCGCTGTCATGGCTGTTATGTTCGTGGTAGCAGCAAAACGTGCCTGTCTTCTTCGTGGGCTTGTAACCCAACTGCATCGGCATTGGCTTCGGTATCAGGTGTGCTATGTTAGGGTAAATAGCCACGTATGTGGCGTTCAAAGGTGTGTATGTCTCATACCTCAGGGTAGGGCCTGTCCTGACACGTGTTTGGCTCACTGTGTTAACTGCCTGGGGGCGGGCATTATCGTGGCAATACCCTTGGTTATCGCGATAATGTCCCTTACTCCTTTTACTATAATAAAACTGGTGAGGATGGAAATCTTTCCTTTTGCCCTGAGATTAATATGTCTGTTGACTTAGCGAAGTATTAAGTAAGGCAGGGGGAGGCACCGCTGCCGTTTGGAAGGCTGAGGTCTTCTCATTTGGTTGGATCTGGCTTTCACTCCCTACTTGCTAATAAGGGGTGGCTGTGGGGGGTTTCCTTTGATATGTCATTGCCTCAGCGAAGGCATGGTTGTAAGCTTATGCTATCATCTCAGAGTAAGTCTTCCAAGCGTTGGCATTGATCATGTACTTGAAGAAACAATCACGTAAGCTTGCTGTGAAAGCTTTGAGGGCAATCTTGTCGTCTGCCTCGGCACAACGAGAATACTCATGGCTGAAGCGGCCAGCATACATACGTAATGACTCGTCTGACTTCTGGCGAATAGTGTACAAGTCATCCGCAGAGTGCAAGCGATCGGTTTGGAAAATGTGTTGAGAAATAAATGGTTTCCTCAATTTCTCAAATGAGTGTACGGTCTCAGGTGGAAGATGGCAATATCAGTTTAGAGCTCCGCCAGAGATGGTGGAGGGGAAGAGAAGACATTGCTCTTCGTCGGTGTGCATCTGGTATGCCATGGTGGACTCAAAGAGGTTAAGGTGTTCAATCGAGTCCTTTTTTCCAGTATAGAGTTGCAAGTCAAGCTTCTGCTTTGTCTTTGCTTAGAGGGGGTGTCGAGGATCATCCTTGCAAGAGGGCCAGGCCTAGGTTGGTTCCAATCAGGTATCTCAGCTTGTCGTTTGGCCTTCAACTTGTTTACTTCTTTAAGGAGCTATAGGACAAGAGGGTCCTGAGTGGAGTCATGTACCACTGGAGCTTTCTTTTGTAAATCCCCATCTCCTCTTGGAAGTAGAAATGTTTGATCAAGAGCATGTGATTTTTCCCTGGACTCGCCGTATTGACTTCCACGGTATGTCTGTCAGAACATCTCTGAGTCCCTTATACTTTCGTGTTCCTCTAGGACTTGTTTCCCTTTCCCAAATTGGTTGTCGACCTGGGACATGGGAGGGGACCGAATCTTTCAGAGACCTTTGGGTCATTGATCTTCGAGCTTACATGGATAAGATTGTCTCAACGTTGCTTTATGAAGTCTCGACAGTCACGAAAGACAGCTTTCGATCCTTCCACTCCTTCTGTAAGGAAGTGTCTTCCTCCACTCCTCCTGCTTTGGATCGAAGCAGCTGGGTTGAGAGAAGTCTCATGTTGGTCGCTATTTTGATTAGTAGCTCGCTCCTCAACAGGAATACCCATGTCGAGGGCAAATGACCCTTCGTGTTAGGAGGCACCCAGTTGATGGTTGACTTCCATAGGGGTGATGAGCTCGTGTGTTTTAGTATATCTAGCCTTGTGGAGCATCTCGAAGACCTTCTCATACTACTCTTGGAGGATCTCATTCTTCATCGCTATCTTGTTGTTCTAAGCCTCCAGCTCATCGACTTTAGCTTGAAAGGTAAACTTTTTTTGTTCCTTCTTTCGTTGCTTTGCACTAGGTGCAAAAGGGGTGTCATTCTGTGTGATGTGGCTTCCTTCGCTCCCCATGTTGGAAAGGGATTCCTGGTCAAAAAAGAGTGTACGAATGGTGAAAACCAGCTTAACAAAGCTGAAAAGAGTGGGAATAAGTGTCGTTCCCACATACGGCGCCAAATGTTGATGCACAAAATCAGTGAGGACTTTGGTACAACAGAAAATGTTAAGTTTGTGACCTTCGCTAGATTGCTTTGATCACTAGTGTGGATAAGTATGCAAATGGATAAAGATAGGGAAACAAACACAAGATGTACGTGGTTCACCCAGATTGGCTACGTCCACGGAGTAGATGAGTTCTCATTAATTGTGAAGGGTTTACACAAGTATATAGGTTCAAGCTCTCCTTTAGTGAGTACTAGTGAATGATTTAGTACAAATGACATTAGGAAATATTGTGGGAGAATGATCTTCTTTTATAAAAGAGAGTTTCTAGCTTTGTTTTGACATTAACACGTGTCATGTTGTGATTGGCTTCTGATGTTGACACGTGTCGCGCTATGATTGGCTTCTGATGTCAACACGTGTCATGCTGTGATTGGCCTCCTGGTTAGAGGGAAACTCTTCTGGGTCCTTGACGGTATAACGTTGACCGGTGCTAAGTAGTTTCGGGATTGGTCAAGTATGGTACAAATAATACGAATATATGAATGCTTCATAACAGGAGAAAATACTTCATTATAATCAATACCTTCCTTTTGTGCATATCCTTTTGCTACCACTCGTGCTTTGAATCTCACATTGTCTTCTCATGGATGACCTTCTTTTTTAATATACACTCACTTGCAGCCAATAGCTCTCTTGTTGGGAGGCAATTGAACTAACTCCCAAGTATTGTTCTTCACAAGAGAATTCATCTTTTCATCCATAGCCTTACCCCACTCTGTATTTTTAGAACTGTTCATAGCTTCCTTATAACTTTTGAGATATCTGCATTAATAATAGGAAGAGCATTAGCAACATAATCATTATATCTTGTTGGTCTCTTTGCGTTTCTCTTGCCTTTACTTGTAGCAATGCACTCTATAACTAGAGGTTGTTAGGTACGAGCCTCTTCTTCATCCTAGGAAGAGACATCTTCATCTTTTTGACCTTCATTTACTTCTGGTTCAATCAAAACAAGTAGTGGACCTCCTGAAAACTTCTTGTATGAACTTGAGTTGTATCAACGCTTGTCTTTGAGTTGCTTTGTAACATAGAAGTTTCGTCAAAAGTCACATCTCTGCTCATTACAAGTTTCTTCAAATCTGGACACCACAAATGGTAACCTTTGACACCGCTGTTAAAGCCCACAAAAATAGCCTTCTTGGCTGTCAAATCAAGCATACTTTGAGTCACATGGAAATAAATAGGACAACCAAAAATATGAAGAAAATCATAATCAGAAGCTCGTTTTCTATCCACTTCTCAATAGGTGTTTTACCCTCAATTGCAGATAAAGGTAAACGATTGATAATGTGGCAAGCATATGTAATTGCCTATGCCCAAAATGCCTTACTTAAACTAGATTGAGCCAACATACATCTAACATTTTCGAGTAACGTTCTGTTTAACCTTTCAGCAACTCCATTTTGTTGGGGAGTTCCACGAACAGTGAAATGCCTTATTAGACCTTCTTCTCTACAAACTCTGCAAAATGGATCAGAGGTGTATTCACCACCATTATCTGACCTCAAAACTTTAATTTTCTTACCAGTTTGGTTTTCAACCATTTTCTTCTAGTTTAAGAAAATATTTAACACCTCGTCTTTGTGCTTCATTGTATAAACCCAAGCTCTTCTAGAATAGTCATCAACAAAAGTTACAAACTAGTTCTTACTACTCGATGATGCAATCTTGGTAGGACCCTAAACATCTAAATGCACATAATCTAGGATTCCTTTAGTTTGATGCATAGCAGTACCAAATTTAACTCTAGTTTTGCTTACCCAAGACACCATGCTCGCAGAAGTCGAGCTTGCAAGTTTTGGCTTCTTTCAGCAGTCCCTATTTCACAAGGGCTTGAAAAGCTTTTTCACCAACATGTCCAAGTCTCATATGCCATAACTTGGTGTTGTCAGTATCTGGTTTTTCAGAAATTATGGATGCACCACCTAAAACTGTTTTCTCCTGCATGAAATATATATGCTACTTTTGGATTCCCTTCATCGTAACCAAAGCACCTTTAGTAGCTTTTAGAACACCATTTGACATATTTACATTAAACCCATTGCTTTCCAAGGCATCCAAAGAAATTAAATTTTTCTTCAAAGCAGGAACATACCACACATTAGACAACTCTTTAACGATGCCATGATGGTGTTTCAACTTAATTGTTCCTACTCCCTTTTTATCACATGCATAATCATTACCCAATAAAACAGTTCTCGCCTTTATAACTTCTAGATTAGTAAACCAATCTCGATTTGGACACATATGATGAGAACTACCAGAATCCAAAATCCATACATCAGAATCATAAGCAGAAGTAACAGCCAAGCATAATCTGATTCATCATCACTAAGTACAACATTAGCATTGGTGTTTCTGTTATTCTTCTGCAACTTAGGGCAATCCTTTATCCAATGTCCCTTTGTATGATAAAATGCACATTCATCTTTGTCTAATATTTTTCTATTTTGTGAAGTACCTCGTGGTCGAGACTGAGAACTTCTTCTATTATTGATTCTCCGTCTTTCATTCATTTTGCCTCTAGCAAACAAAGCATCTGATGATGTATTTTGGACTTGCTTATCTTTATGTCTAACTTCATGGTTCATCAATGCATTAGACACATCTTCAAAATTTATGGTGTCTTTATCATAAATTAAAGTAGTAGCTAAATGATCATATGCCTCAGGTAATGAATTTAACAAAATCAAGGTTTTATTTTCATCCTTGACATCTTCATCTAAATTTAACAAATCAGTGATTAATTTGTTAAATGAATCGAGGTGTGTAATCATTTTCATACCTTCTTTGCACTAGAATCAGTACAACTGCTTTTTCAAATGGAGGCGATTTTTTATGCTCTTTGTCATGTAGTTGTCCTCCAATTTTTGCCATAGCGACTTAGCTGATGTTTCTCGCATGACAAATTACTTTTGAGGTTTTGCAAGACATAAGCAAATCGTAGAGCAAGCCATTTGATTTAACTTATTCCACTCAGCTTCTTCCATATCCTCCAGCTTGTCTTCTAACGTCAAGTCCAAATCTTGTTGAGTCAACACATTTTTAACCTCACATTGCCACATACCAAAGTTATTTGTTCCATCGAACTTTTCAACTTCAAACTTTGCATTTTGAATTGTCGTTTTTGCCAAACGCGAAGCGTTTGATTCCAGCCAAGGATGCGCGCCTCCCGATTCCGATTGATCACCCATCTTCGTCAAGCAGGTTTCAAATACAAACTTTGATACGGATGAGCCTAGTGGCTTTGATACCAATTGTTGTGCTAGAGCACCAAACGGAACAAATAAAATGAAAGAAATAACTCTCAATTTATTAACTGATTGAGATAACAAATGTATAAAGAGAATCTCACATATTGGCTCACCCAAATTATTTCTATGTGAGCTCCTTTTATTACAAAACAAATGGTTTCCCCTAATACGTAAAGCCATAAACAAGTATGTGATGCAGAGAAAAAAAAGGATAACCAATACAAAGTAACTGACCAAGATTTATGTCGAGCCACATGTCAACAAAATCTTCATCTTCAAGTGCTGCATTAGCACAAAGCAATTGAAGATGAAAGAGGTGGCTGTTGTCTGTTGATCTGATCTTCATTAATGCATCAAACCTCATTATATATTTTATAACATACTACATCATAAAAACTGGTGGTTGTTCCTTCACTTGTCAGACTCACACCACTCTATTCTTTTAAGAAGAAAGAGGAAACCAAACGAAAAGACTTCTATTAGTCATAATTTCATGATATGAATCCACAATGCAGGTCACCCATTATACTTCAACTTGAACTTTCCACTATAACCAATGGATAACGAAACAAATTTGATATCATAACAGATCAGACTTGTGATATCAAGAAAGCATACGATAAAAAATTATCACAGTGACACAGACATTAAAGAGTGTCTAACTTACCTCCAATTTGTCATATGAGCAAAGCGTTGCAATCCAGATCCCACAACTTGCCAAGTATTGGTACTGCTGTCATGAGTGATCTCAAACTCATTAATAGATGCAATTTGCTGCTTATGCACCATCTCAGCCACATGATTCAGATTGACCGGGTCTTCCATATGAAAACAAAGGAGACTTGTCAACACAGTGAACGAGTAACCTTAAAGCTTATTTATCCTATAAATACAAGCAGGTATGGATGTTAAAACATTAGTTAGCTGAAAATAAAAACTTTTAAGCTCTGTAGTGCATCATAAAATAATTTCTCTTTCCTTCCCCTTATCTTCTTTTAGAACATATACAGAATTTTGTTTCTTACAACATGTGAAAACATTTACAATAATGCACTCATGCCATTTCTCTTACGTTTTTAATCAATTCCAGCATCGCTTACGCATCTCTATAGTAAAGCTTACTTCCAAATTAATCAGTGACATATATATTTGTTAACCCGTCATCAAATCATCTATATAATAACATGTATAATCTAAACTATCCTATAGTCTGTGTGATAATGTGAGTATAAAACAAAATCCACAAGATAATATATGTATGCAATTAGATTCAGAAACCTTTTTAATACAGAAAAAAATAAAGTAAATAGACTTGGGAACTCCTCCTCGGCCACTTTATTTTCTCGTAGAAGCTCATAAGAGCTCACTTCATGAGTACCCTCTCTTTTCACTGCACTCAAGCAAAAACACGAATCCCACGAGCTTCTAAATTCTCTTTGAATGATGACCAGTTTTCATATGCATCTGAAAGGTCCATTTTGTTAAATGCAACTACATAAGGCTTTTCAGCAATTTCAGGGCTAAACAGTTCCAACTCCAGACGAACTGCATCAAACTCAAATTCTGGCTTGTGAAGAGCCATCTACAACATGTATCTGACATTTCCAGAAAGATGAAGATCTTTTCAATAACAATGGTCTTGATAAAGAATAAAACAACCATGAGGATTCAACCACATGACTCCGCATGCAAGGATGAACGCAACTACAAGCCCTTTACAAGTGTATTCTTCATACACGAAGGAACTTTAAAGGGCGATGGGAGAGAGAGAGTAAAAAATAAAGAAGAATGAAATAAATTCTTGAAAGTAAAAACAACTAAATATCATTCTTTATTTTTAGTTTCTATTGTGCGTGCCCTTCCTTATTCTTTTTTTTTACATCTCTCCCACCACCCTTCATCTACTTTTATTCATCTGTCATTTCTCTTTTATATTTTCCTTTATCACTAACACAAAATCTAAAACCAAAATGGTTGTCAACAACGTTCCCTTTATTTTGCTCATTCACTTTCTCACTCTTAACACCCTAATATTCTCCTCTCTTCTTATATACAACTGTTGAATATATGTCTTATATAAAACCGCACACTTAACAATAAATGGTTAAATTAGAACAATGTCAGTGTGGTTAGGAGTGGTCAATGACCCGTCTCTCTAAAAATTTGACAACAACTCCTAATCACACACGTGTGTGTAATGTGTGAGAAAGTGGTAGTTGAAATGATAAAGGGAAGGAAATTTTGGGTAGGGCAAACCCAAAATCTTGATGGACCCTTTTGCCCAAATTATGGCGGGAGACAGGGTGTTTTGTGGGTCGTGGCAGCCAAGGAAATCTACTATGGTCATGTGTTTGGCTTCATATGAGTTTGTCATGCATTCACTCAGTGAGCAGTCCCAATCAGAGAAAATATGTACAACTCAGTGATTTATTGGACGATGAAGAAGTGGGTGAATAAGGCAATGTGGTTATGGTAAGTGGTACGGGAGCTCATGAAAACAATACTACTTGGAAGTGAAAGCCTATCCTAGTTATTTACTCTTCTTTTATGTGCTCTAAAAAGTCAGTGGGTTCACGTGAGTGAGATGTCGGGTTACACTTACATGTTTTATTTATGTCATGTCATCTCGTATTTGTGTAATATAAAAAAAATAGTTAACCTTAAGTTGATTTAGTAATAGGTGCTTAGATTCGAGTTCAAATAGTAGCTAACGTTGATAGTCAATGAGTTTATGTTGAGGAAAAATATGTAGATTAATCCTAATAAACCCTAACATGTGGATGTGTAGTAATGCCATCACCTCTTTCACTCGTTTTACCATTCGAATTTAGAAGTATTTCATGTTTGTATTAAGTTATGATCATTCCATGTTCTCTAAATTTGGTGTCATTTGGAGCCTTATTATCTAGTTGTGTCAAAACCCTAGTGAAATGTGAATGATCCACAAGGTTATAGGACAAAATTTTGAACCAGGTACCTAATGGGGATCACCAATGCTAGATATTATGAGGTGTCAAAATTAAAGTGCGAAGCGGGTTTGGTAAAATTGTACAGTTGGTGTACCTAGATAGTCCGTGTGTTGGGTATTATTGAACTGACATTTGCTGAACGGAATCTCACCAGGACCAACTTTAATGTTTATATTAAGGTATGAGACAAGCATCTTTAAGAACCAAGTATAGCCGGTATACATCAAATTTATTTCGCTCGTATATTTTTGGTGTCGGTAGTTTTGGATCTAACTTACCTTCAAATGAATCTAAATTACAAAGAGGAGAATTCAAATTTAAGTACATAAAAGAAAATACATATCTGCTCTAACCAATGTGGCTTCGCACACATCTGCATGTCTAGCTTAACTTTATGCTAAAGAACTATACAAGTCCTCCTAACGTTAAAACTCATGATTTTTTATTTGTTGTGAACAAAGTGGGCAGTTCTTAATTATGCAACAATGTATAATGTATAATAAATAGTATTTTTAATGGATCACATCCATGGGTTAAATTATATTTGATTTCTTAAACACATACCGCAATTTATTAAATTCAACAATGCATGTAATATATTGGTCTATTTAGAAATTACGCAAAATTTTGTGACGTAAAACAGCTTTGGTACACTAGTACATGAGTTAGGTGTAACCCAATATGAGATATTTGAAAGAAAAAAAAACTAGAACAAGATATGTTACCCTCACTTTTTGTAGTTCCCATTGCTTATATATTGAAAATATTGTTCAAGAAAATAAGTAAGAGTGGAAGTGATCATTCTAGTAATAGTTTCGAATTCTCTCCCTCCTCCTAATAATAGTAAAAATATTTAAAAAAATTATTCAAGTAAATAGTACACTCCCAAGAGTGATTGTATCAGTTCCCTCACCCATGACTATTGTCATTGACATTTCTTTCTCTTGAATCCTCTCAAGCTCCATCACAACCATCTCCATCCTTGGCCGCCTTTTTGCCGGAAAACTCATGCATTGCAGTGTCAGCCTGATCAAGTCCCTCATTCCCTCTGCTGTGAAGCTTCCAGTTAGCCGGCGGTCCACTAGGTTATTCGAACTCAGCCGTGATTCCAACTTCACAATGTTCAAAATATTATTGAGAAGACAAATAGTAGCCTTTAACTAGCATATGTATAGAGACATTGCAAAGTTATGTGACCACATCTGTTAGAGAGCGGAGATTCACTCCCACAGGTGAGTCTACGTTTAAAAGAGATGTGATCAACAATGTAGTCGATAAATGGGGTGCAAAAATAGTTTCATTTTATCGACAATTAAAGTGCATGCTTATTCATACCCATTGAAATAAGCTTTCATTTGATCGCAAGGAGCCAATGTGCAAAGCCTCCTGTCCAGTTAGAAGCTCCAAAGCGAAAACCCCGAAGCTGTACACATCACTCATTTCGGAGGTAACCCCGGATGATCCAGCCCTATCACATGCATTGTTAGCTTCTGAATATGAATGAAAGCGCCAAAACGAAAACCGAGTTCATTCAGAAGGCATCGAATTACCCTGGATCTTCGAAAAAATTGACACTAGGCGTGTGTGAAGGACCTGCTTCTTCAATCTTCTCTAGCAGTATTGAGATCCCTGCATCTGCAACCTTAGCAGTGAAGTTCTCGTCAACCAATACATTGGCTGTTTTGAAGTTTTTGTGTACTATGGGAGGCTTTAGGCCGTGCAAGTGGGATAAACCTGCAAAATTAGAGGCTTAAAATCTTCAAACATGGTTCTTAATCTCTTCGTTTGTTATGGAGTTCCCATTCGATCTTACCTTTTGCGGCGCCTAATGCTATTGATAGCCTTTGCTTAAACTCGAGTTTAGTTGATGGCTCCGATCTAGTATCTGCCACAAATTGAATAGCATCTGAAACATCCTTGTAAAACCCGTACTACGCACGCGCACACACATATGATCAGTGAAAAGAGGTAAAAAGAATTACCATATAGGTGATTGCAGATGCTGCCACTTGGTAAATACTCATAAACCAGTACTTGAAATCCACTTTCCTGGCAGTAACCGAGAATTGTAACTAAATGTCGATGATGAATCTCCGACAAGTATGTCACCTGTTGCCACATTGCCACGTAATAACTTGTCACTATGAATCCCTGACACTATCTTCATTTTCCGCTTAGCAAACGATTGGTTAAGCAACTATGTACGAGCTGCATTATGTAATGCACATAAATATAGAGCAATATACTTCTTATTCTTTCATGATCAGTTATACCTCTGAGACAAAATCTCGTCTAGGAGCACCAGACCTCCGTTTGATAGCCACAACAGTCCCATCACGCAGCAATCCTTTATAAACCAGGCCAAAGCTTCCATATCCCAGCAGACTGCTTTCATCAAAATGCTTGGTTGCCTGGTTTAACTCCTCCAATGTGAAAAGCCTCGGCCCATGTCTTGCTCCCGAGTCGGGCCCACCCCTATTCAATTCCACTGACAATGGCGGGGAGCAAGGTTTCAGAGTGATTAACAAACACTACACCCCTCGATTAGCCAATGTAGCATAATTTTCTTTTCACAAATGCAATATTCAGAACTACTCTAATAACGAGAAGCGGGATTCAAATGTGGGTGCAAAGAGGCACACGCTGCCATGGCTAACTAACGTACATTTGCAGCTCATGTGAAAAAAGAAGAAGACAAGAGTCTTACCTATTGCAGATGGATCTGAGGAACCCGTTTCGGAGTTCTTGTTCGAAAAACTCTTGCAATGGTTCCTGCAGAACCACACGAATGCGATGACGACTGCGAGAAAGGCAAGTGCCCCAGCGGCACCTCCTCCAACTATAGCAGCAGATGACTTTGGCATTTCAGCAAGTTGGAATCAAGCAACTAGTCATATATGTGGCAGCACAATAACTTATAAGACTTAAATATTATACTGTCACAGTCTTTGGCACCAGGAAAAAGACATGGAAATTTGAATTTATATTGCTTGTGGGGTTTTGGTGCAGACAAAGAGCTGAGAAATGCTAACTGGCTGATCTCAAGAATCTACTTAGAAAACAAGAACTTTGGGAAGAATCAATGCTGCTAAAATCTAAACAAACAGATCAGAAAGACAACTACTTGCTTGTTCCTTTTTTTTTTTTTATTACATTGTGCCCCACTTTGTTTCAGCATCTCATCACAATGACATTGAAGAAAGCCCCATCACTGAAGAACATTTGTCCTTTCAAAAACCCCCTCCCATTCCATCCCCCACTCCCTTTTACTAAAGTCACAACTTTTCACGCTCTCGTTTTCTTTGCACTTAAAATCTTTGTTTTATACGACGGTGAGAGAATAAAAGTGCGGAAATCACTTTGCTTAAATGTGATGAGGTAAAGGGGTGATTTATGAAACCATGTAGGGAAAAAAGGACTAAAGCAGAAATTATTATTACCCTTTTCTCTTACTGATGCTACAGTTGATGTTAGTTTATATTTGGCATTGCTGATGACAACAGAAAAACTTCACTTTACGTCACTGTAAATTTCAAGTTTAATAAAACGTTAGAAAATTGATGCATGGCAGACTTTTGTCAAGTAAAAGAGATGATTCAGCTTAAGTTCATACAAAAAAAAAAAAAGAAAGTAAAAATAAATTGCAAAATCTTTATGGGGCTAGTTCTGGGTTGTTACCTACTGTAAAATAGTTTGATTTTTACTATGAAGATGTGGACAGGTTTGAGAGTGACTTTAAATTGTTGGACAGTGGAAGACATAATAATTAATGAAAAAGGTTCAAATTTAAGAAATTTTTTAATATGCTTCCGAATATCTTATACATTGAAATTTTGATGGTTAGATATCAGATATTGGATCCTTAATCAAGAATCTAACAGTCAAAATCTCAATGTATAAATCTCTGGAACATACTAAAATATTCGCAAATTCAAAAGAAAGATAAAAAGGTAGGTACATCAATCACTCACTGTATCAATTCCAACTCCCTCTCTCTCTCTTCCCTGAATTCACTCCCATGAACATCCTTTTTGCCTCATTTTCTGTCATCTGATCTGGAAAGAGAGGGAGGGCAGTCCCTATATTTGTATAAAGATGAAGTCTTCCTTCAGATGGGGTCATTTGACAGCTGATCCAACAGCACATTATATATCACACTGCAAGTTTTGCAGCGAGAAAAAGAAAATGCTATCAAGTTTCCACAGCTACATGTCCTTGGTTTTTTATTGTTACACATTTGTGTGTGTGTGTGTGTATCATTTCTGTTTTGGAAAAATGGGGTAGTCTTAAAATTTCTTTCTTTTTGCCTGCTTTTGAAAATATTTATATTTAGAGCAATTTGGTTGAGCTGTACGGATTGTTGGTCGCGAAGGCTACTGAGCTGTAAGTCTCCTTCCATTCTATTAATTCAATTTGTTTGTTTTCCTGAAATTTATGTTTGTGTTGTTGGTTTGGCTGGAAAGGGAGAGGAGGGATTGGAAAGAGGGTTGTCATGTTGTGCAGGTCCATATCACACACTGTAATAATAAAAGGGTTTTTGTCGGGAAGGCTGGATTTTCTCAAATTTGGCTTCTTGGTAGTCGGTGGCGGATTCAGTAATTTTTCCTCCTAAGAGTAAGATGCCGCACTTTATTTTGGTCAGTTGTTTCTACAAAACATTATGTCAGACATCTTACTCTCATGACATTCATGCTTAAGAGAAACATTTGATGGACGTTGGACAATTTCGTGTATAACAATAGTGGAGTGGGGAGATTACATGCACTGGACCCTAATTGGATCTGTCACTAGTAATGGGTATCTACGAACTTTAAAACAATGCAATCACATTTGTAACACATGGGTTTACGAACCTATTGTGTCTTTGTCTCTCGTCGCGTGAACCTGGTACACCAAAGTTTTACTCCTTGGACTCCTGCTTAAATGTTATTCAGTGTCTGTGCTGCTGCTGCTAGGCATTAGGTCAAGGATAGTCAAAGTGGTACCATAAAAGCCAGACCATATATGCTTGCGTGGGAGGATTGAAATCGAGAAATGTGTGCGTGGGGGGAGGGGGAAATAAGGACCATCCATTTTCGTAGGGAGGAATAACCTTGCAGTCGTGGACTTGATTCACGACCGGGCCCCCTCCACCACCGTAGCACGATATTGTCCACTTTGGGCCTTGATGACGCTCTCACGGTTTTGTTTTTGGGAACTCACGAGCAACTTCCCAGTGGGTCACCCATCCTGGGAGTGACCTGACCTCCTTCTCGCTTAACTTCGAAGTTCCTACGGAACCCGAAGCCAGTGAGCTCCCAAAAGGCCTCGTGCTAGGTAGCGATGGGAATATACATTTAAGGATCGCTCCCCTGGGCGATGTGGGATGTTACAATCCACCCTCCTTAGGGGCCCGACGTCCTCGTAGGCACACCACGGCCAGGGTTAGGCTCTGATACCAATTTGTCACATCCCAACCCAGGGTCCACCAAATCCCGGGCCCGCTCCACCACCGTAGCACGATATTGTCCGTTTTGAGCTTACCATTCCCTCACAGTTTTGTTTTTGGGAACTCACGAGCAACTTCCCAGTGGGTCACCCATCCTGGGAGTGCTCTGACCTCCTTCTCGCTTAACTTCGGAGTTCCGATGGAACCCGAAGCTAGTGAGCTCCCAAAAGGTCTCGTGCTAGGTAAGGATGAGAATATACATTTAAGGATCACTCCTTGGGCGATGTGGGATGTCACAATCCACCCCCCTTAGGGGCCTGACGTCCTCGTCGGCACACCACGGCCAGGGTTAGGCTCTGATACCAATTTGTCACATCCCGGCCCGGGGCGGACCACTTCCCGGGCCCACTCCACCACCGTAGCATGATATTGTCCGCTTTGGGCCCCGACTACGCCCTCACGGTTTTGTTTTTGGGAACTCACGAGCAACTTCCCAGTGGGTCACCTATCCTGGAAGTGCTCTGACCTCCTTCTCGCTTAACTTCGGAGTTCCTACGGAACCCGAAGCCAATGAGCTCCCAAAAGGCCTCGTGCTAGGTAGGGATGGGAATATACATTTAAGGATCGCTCCCCTGGGCGATGTGGGATGTTACAATCTGACACGCCCCGACCCTGATATTCCCCGAATACCAGGACCGACACGTGCTGGCCGACACCCGGGGGTGACGAAAGCCATTAATTGATACAAAAGCTAAGAATAAGAAATAAATAAGGTTAGCAATTTGAAATACAAGGAATTAATAATTTAGGAACGTGCTCAGAGCATACAACTAAACCTAATCACTAAAAAGAATTAAGATAAAATTTAATGAATAGAGGAGTGGGTCCTACATCGAGAGGATCCAAAAATGCTGCTGCGGAAGTGCCTTGACGCTGGGATTAGGTGCCTTGATTCTAAGTCCTGAATGGAGGCGCAAAACAAAGGTGAGTGGACCAAGTTCATATATATAATAATAAAACAGTTATCAAAGTAATAACCCCCACAGTTTATATAATGAAAACTACTAGCATAATAAATGATAGGTTTACTAAAAACACTAGCATGCGAAAAATATCTCAAAGACATATCGCAGAATATCATTGCGTAAAACCAAAGCATGAATCGTCTTACAGATCGTCTCATAAGCGCGATGTGCTGCTAGATAGATCACCGAATAAATATAACTCCCGGCCCAATGCCTGCACCTCAGTCTCTGTGCCCGTAGCCAGAGATAACTCCCTCCCGGCCCAATGCCTGTCAACGTGTCCCTCAGCCTTTCGCTAGGGATTATTTCTCCCGGCCTAAATGCCAACACCAGATCCTCGCCCCAGGCGGCATAGTGTCTACTAGGTACGCACAAAATGGTACGCTTCTCGTAAATACCACTTCATAGCGTAGGTTACCGATCATCATCTACACTATAAAGCGGGGTTCAAAAACATGTTCTAGCATCCTATCGTCATCTATCAGATAGTCTACCAGTTCATGGTTTTTATAGAAAATATGATATATTAAAATATAGCTCAAACTAGGCTAACATTTATTTCCTTATTTAGTTCAAACCCAATAAATCCTAATCCTATTTAACCTAAACCCCAATCCGGATTTCAAGCCTAAAACCTGTTAAACCTAATTTGACCGTTGACCCCCGGTCAATGTTGACTTTAGAGTTGACTTTTCGGGGTTTCGTCTAGGACCTCTCCTAGGCTAAATTCGACGTTCTGAATCCGTTTCCAATGTCCGTTTTCCCAAATTCAATTGTTATTATATAGTTTTATTTATTGGACTCTTTATGTGCTTAGGGGCAATTATTGTAACGTTTCCGTCTTCGCTAGTGGTGCAGCTTTTGGCAACTAAGTACTGTGAGTGGACCCTTTCTAAAATTACATGATTTTATAATTTAATTGCATAAATGTTTAGCATGCCTATAAATTTATGATTCGATTTATGTTGAGCCTGTTTACTGAATTTATTGAATTCGTCTCGTGTTTTTGACAACCAGTGAAAACTGACTGCTGAATCACCGATGCAGGACCGTGAGCAAAGAATCTATTACTCATTTTAAGCCTTCTTTCTTTTTCTTCTTCTTCTTCTTCTCCTTTGTTTTATTTTTCTCATAAATCAAGATACATAGACCACATTTCTAAAAAGAATTCGACACATTATGTTATTAGATGGAAAACTGAAAGTGACATATTATCCTGTTACATTATGCAATGATTTCATTATTGACTAGTAAAATTGCAAGAAATTATTTAATAATAAAATATGTAAAATACTACCTTGTATCGAAGGAGAAGAACTTGTTTAGGAGCATTCAGAGTCCGACATGTCATGTGCGATGCGTAGCAAAGCTTTTTCAATAGTATGTTTGTTTTATCCAGCTTACGATAGGTTCACTCAGTGTAAAAAATATTCTATTTGAAGTCGACATGATGCAACTTCGACAAATCCAACTTGGTAGTTGGTAGGTTTAAGAACTAATTGTGAATTCTATTTGAAGTCGACATGATGCAACTTCGACAAATCCCACTGGGTAGTTGGTAGGTTTAAGAACCAATTGTTACATTTGCCCATGTGAAATTACAAATAACAATCACGTTGATTTGGATGTGTCTCTTAGGCCCCGCAAAGGTTTGTGAGTCCACAATCACGATGTGAACCAACCACGGTCTCAACGTGGACTATTTGGACAAAGAAATGTTGAATATTACATGGAAAATAATTAGGCTTGTGTAAAAGTATTTTTAAAATAACTGAAAAAACTTTTAGTGAAAATTGTTTTGGTTTCTAAAAGCACTTAATGTGCTCTTTTTTGCATTTACATTTTTATTAAAGATTGGTTTCAGAAATATTTTCACAATAAGCGATTGCAGTCATTTTAGAATTGCTTTCAACCAAGTTCATTGTCTTTCTTAGTACAATGAAAAAGGGAATAAATTAAAATAAAAATATGAATAAAAAAGAAAGAAATGGATCAATATTAATGAAAACAAGTTGTTTCGATTTTATCGGATGTCTCTAATTGGGCGAGAAAAATATAATGTTTGTTCTATGTGATGCGAGCATGCGAGATTTATCATTTTCAGTATGTTTCACAAGTTATATATGTTGATGGACTTTGATACAACGTAAAATGTTAAGTTTGTGACATTCGCAAGATTGCTCTAGTCACTAAATGTAGATGAATATGTAGAGAAATAGAGATAATGAAATAAACACAAGATATACGTGGTTCATCCTAAGTTGGGCTACGTCCATGAGAGTAGATGAGTTCTCGTTAATAGTGAAGAGTTTACACAATACATAGGTTCAAGCATAATCATCATTAGTGAGTTCTAATGATGAGTTTAAGTACAATAATGGCATTAGGACTATTTGTAGGAGAATGATTTCCTTTTATGGTTGAGGGGAGGCTCTAGCTTCCGTCCGCGATTGATGTGGAACTCTAGAAGTTTTATTTTGATGTTAACACGTGTCGTGTTGTGATTGACCTCCTGATTAGAGAGAAACTCTTGTGCTTTGGCAGAGGGTGCCTCAACACAAATCTTTCAGTAGGTTCTTGAAGGTATGAAGTTAACTAATGCTCAGTGGAATTGATGAAGTATTGTACAAACAGTGCTCCGTCAAGTTCTCGGTTGAGGACTTGCAAAACCGAAGTCACTGAATAATTACAAAATTTATAAATACCGAAATGTAGTATCATATAATGAGAGTTCCTCTAAGTCTTTGAGTGAGGAGGGTTACTGAAGAAGGTGATTTAACTGTCGTCGAGTCACCAGAGATCAAAACGTCGATAGTGCTCACTTTTCGTTTATGTTTCAGCCCAAGGCCATCTTTCTAAATGTTAAGCCTTGCAAGCCCACGGCCTTATAAGCCCAGGACATGAATTCATAAATCATGATGAGTTAGATTTGACTGCACTCACTACGTTATAACTTGAGTCTTGGACAATACTTGAGATTTAATCTCTATTTCTTACTTCAGTGTATATATATATGTGTGTATTATTTTTTGGACAAACAATATTATCTGCATTAAGGGAATAAGAGAGTGGGTTAAGCCTCACAATAAGCTAGAAATAATGTAGTTCAAATTCTCCTTTGATAAAAATCGAATATAAAACCTCTTATTTATAAGTGAAGATGAATACTACTAGATCGTAGTAAGTGAAAATACATCTTTATTTTAGTGTTAATATATCCAATCAAATTTTAAGCACCAAATGTGACCTTTCGGGTTTCAATCCTAAAGCTTAGTAAATAGTGATTGACCGGCCGGAAGAAAAAAATTGTGTTTCCGGACAAGTTTTGTGACCCCCAATTCACTGAGACAAATTTTTGGCAAAAAAAAAAATTCACTGAGACAAATTTGCGAATTGATAAAACTTAATTTTCTCAACTAATTTCTCCACCCTTTTCATGTAAATAATATGTTGTTTAAAAAGAGAAAAATTGAAATCACTTATGTTTTTTATTTGATTTCAAACAAAGTTAGGAAGGTTTTTTCTATTAGTACCCAACATAATGTTGAATACACCCCACATTAAACTTTTAATATTAAATAACTTATATATATAATATGTAATGACAAGTTCGACCTTATAGGGTTAAGAAAAGTTATAAAAAAAATGAATATATCTTAAATCAGTTTTAACGTGTATATCTCAAAATTATTTATCATTTTCACGACTTCAACTCTCAAAAGCACTTTCACCTTCCCTTGGGTACCATTTGGTACGTGGGACGGGACGGAACGGAGTGGGACGAGGCGTTCCGTCCCACGTTTGGTGCGCCTAAAACGGGTGGAATATGCTATTCCACGAGACGAATTTTGGGTGAATTTTCGTTCCGCCTCACCCCCTGGAACGACTTGTTCCACATCCGTGGAACACAAAATTATAACATCTCCGTCTCCTTCTTCTTCCTCCTTGTTTCTATCCGAGGGCATCTTTGCTCTCTCTCTATGTTCCATCTCGTCTCGTTTGCATACCAAACAATACCTTGTAGAACACATCCACTGATGACTGATTCATCAGGGCCATTGTTGACCTTTATCGTCAAACGTCTCCTAATTGGTTGTCGGCAAATAGGGCAGCGGTTTGTTTGGAATCTCAAGAGCTTGTCACACACATGCATTGCAGCAAGAAAAGAAGTCCAACTAAAAATCAATCAAGGCGAAAATCCACCATAAATTACACTCAAGTTGATTCAAGTAGATTAGTTTTGCGAATATAGGATAGTTATCTAAGTCATGGGCGGGATGGGATGCCTCGACCTTCACAGCTATAAGAGGGATATACAAGTCAACTACTTTCAGTAACTCTGTATCCTCAAACATTGAGAAGTTAATCCCAATTTCGGGGGGCTGCCTGAACTTTTGGCCCAAACCGTATTCAAAATGTACCGTCACAAGTGGATGAAGGTTAAAATGTATTGTCATTTTTTGGACACACACCTTCACTGATCAATGTTCATTGGTTAGAAAAAAGTTGAGCAAATCCTTCATGACATGAATGATTTTGTATCAAACGGCATAAGAAGAAAGAAACCATTATGAAGAGAGTGGAGTGTATGTAAAAAATGTAGATTGTACGTAGAAGATTAAGGTGTATGTTGGGACTGCGGGGTATGTGAAAAAGTTGAGCAAATCCTTCATGACATGAATGATTTTGTATCAAACAGCATTTTGAACTAAACTCATTTAAGCAGATGGTGTTTTACAATATTAGCGAAAAGTAAAGATGTTCATACATCTTTGTGGGAGTTTGATTCCCACCAATCTCGTTCTCCTTAATAACGAACAAGTTAAGTAATGCTATCGTTTGTGAATAAAAATAATTTTGTTTAAATTATAAGGATGAAAATTTGAATAAAGAAAAAGAATACACTGCGTCAACCGACTTAATAAACCCTCTCTGTATTTATGACCAGACATGTTTTCAAAATGAATTATATCCTAATTTCTATACTATAAAACATGATTTGGATGGACAAAGCTTTTAGTAATGATCTTATTTCATTCAAAAAGAAAGAAAAAATCAGAAAATTAAACCCAAGTGACCAAGTCTTCTTTCTCAGTTTCTCTATATCTCCACTTCCTCGGCAGATCAGAGCTCAGAGCTCAAAGCTCAAAGGCTCAAGGCTCAAGGCTAAGATTTTTATATATGCCCGTGGCAGCTAGGGCTTTGTTCAGCGAGTATAACCGCGCGCGGACTCCGAGTTGGTCCGATTTTAGCAATGTACAGTGTGTCCAGCGACGGCGAAGGCCATGAGGCCTCGCAGAGGAAGATCCCTCCGGCCTCCTCCATGCTTTGGGTCCGTAACCTCCGCCGCTTCATCGGATCCGGTGCCGGACTCGGATCCGAAGCCCTCATGGGTATTTTCCCTCTCACCTCTCTCTCTCTCTCGCTCTCTCTCTCATTTCCGTGATTTCTTTCAAATTTCCTTTTTTTCTCGTCGAATTTAAAGTTTTTGAATTAGGGTTTAGATTAGAACCATGTGTTACGCATTTGGGATTTTGGGTGCAGTTGGTTATTTATGTCCCCCTCTTTGTTTTAGAGATAATCAACTGTTATTAAGCTGTTTTCGTAGTGATTAGAACTTGCTTTAGGACTAATAAATCAAGTGTTAGCTAGATAAGATAATCGAAACAGCACAAATATGAAGGAAAAAAGTTTCTGCTTCCTTCAAGTTTCAATTTTTTTGAAGTTGGGAGAATGATGTCAATTTATCACAATTGTTCGAACGGTTTTATTTAGGTATGCATTACACATTCTACTGAGCCAATGATTCATGTGTGCTAGCGAATTTCGAAGAGTTCAGCTTCGTTTTCTATCTTTGGTCTTTAATATGCAAGTGTGAGGCACCTGTTCATTGACCACTTGAGTCCTTCCCCGAGTTTTTAGTAGGTACTGGGTCGCTGTAATTTGCTTTTATGAGCCCATCTGTGGGTGTGCAGGCTCGAGATAGAAACCAAGTTTGTGGGTGTGCAGGCTCGAGATAGAAACCAAGTTTTTAGTTTCTAAACTTGCCAGTTGCTATTTAAATTGCCAAGACATGCTCTGATGATACTGAGGCGGATTTAGTTCATACATATGCCAATATTCTCTGCCTGAGATTTAATCAAGTGTTTTGTATTCTTTTATTCTGTGCAGAGCTTGAAACAAAGAGAATCTTGCTTGATATTTTCAAAGAGAAGCAACAAAAAAGTGCTGAAGCTGGCACAATCCCGAGTTTTTACAAGAAGGCATGTAGTAGGATTTTTGTTGTATTTCAATGATTCTGTTCGTGGTTGGGAATCTGAGGAGGAAGGGATTAATTTTTCGTGATGGAAAATTGACAATCTTTAATACATTTTTGTTTTGAACCCTTCTAGTTTTCTCTCTCCTTGGTCCCTTTTGACTTTGCACTGTCTTTCCATTCTTTCAGAAACCTGAAGAAGGATCTATTAGTCAGAGGGTCCAGAGGCTGGCAAAATATCGGTTTTTAAAGGTAATCATCTGGATTTTCATTCCTGATGATTATTGTTTTATTGTGTTGCCTAAGCATCTGACTTTATCGGTGGCATTTACGTTTGTTTTGCAGAAGCAATCGGATCTTTTGCTGAATGCGGATGATCTAGATGCTATGTGGGTGTGCTTAAGGGAAAATTGTGTGATTGATGATGCAACTGGTGCAGAAAAGGTCTGTGGTAACTGTGACATTTTTTTTATTATCTGCACTTCAATTTATGGCTTTGATTAATTATAAATTTTTGGTTGCATAGTTACTTATCTGCCTAATGCTAATAAGTTCCCTTATTTATCATCTTGTAGATGAACTATGAGGACTTTTGCCACATTGCCTCTGTCTGTACGGAGCAGATAGGGCCTAAATGCCGGCGCTTTTTCAGCCCTTCAAATTTCATGAAATTTGAGAAAGATGAACAAGGAAGAATTGCCATTCTGCCCTTTTACCTTTATGTGATGAGAACGGTGGGTATAATTGATAATTAACTCCACCAGGCTTTTTCTTGCATCCTTTTGAAGACTTGAAAGTATGCAATAAATGACTACTGAATTGTGTGAGTCTCGAAATGCTACTTACTATTTGTTGAGTCCAGGTGTCACTTACTCAAGCTAGAATTGACATGAGCGAACTTGATGAGGATTCTGATGGTTTTCTTCAGCCTCATGTATGAACTTGTTGCAAATTTGAGCATAAGTGTTATATTTGAAAGTTGAGCTTTTTTCTTTAGCTACCTCATTTTTCCGTTTGATATTTGATAGATTTTTTTATACATTATCTTTTTCCATCTTTTCTTATTATTGTAATGATTTTGCTCTTTCTTCAGGAAATGGAAGCCTATATACGAGGCCTTATACCTAATCTAGCGCAATTACGGGACATGCCTTCAGGCTTTAGTGCAATGTATTGCCGCATAGCTGCACAAAAGTTCTTCTTCTTTTGTGACCCTCATAGACGAGGTTTGCCAAAGTTACACATCAATACCTATTCATTTATTGTTGTTATGTTTTGCATTACAGTCAAGGTTCTAAAAGATGCTAGGCCCTAGTCGGACGGTGGATTGGGGCCTAGCGCCTAGGTAGCTAGGTGGACTAGGCTGATTTAAGTAAACTTATTATATATTCTATAAATAAGTGCATGCTTATACTTCAAAAATACATAACTGCATTGAGATACAAAGTTGAAAAATAGAATGATATATAGATTAGAAAGTATTATTAGAACATATTGAAAACATGGGGAACCAGAAAATAATAAGTGTTCATCCAAGTATTCAACAAGTGTATTACAATTTATTAAAAAAAAAATGCAAAATGAAATTTATCTATTTTCTGTCCAAGTGAAAGTCGCGACCTAAGTGGGTGCCTAGACGGGCGGGTGCCTAAGAAGGTCTAGGCGGGGCCCGGGCGGAGATTTTTAGAATAGTGATGACAATATATAAAATCACAAGCCTCTCCACTCATTGCCAATTGGTTTTGGGTTGGATGCTTTAACTTTAGAAGATACCAGATTTTAAATTCTTTATGTAATGGTTGAAAAAAAAAAAAAAAATTTATTTTTTCATACAGGAAAAGCCTGCATAAAGAAGGTGTTATTGAGTAATTGTCTCCAGGAACTAATGGAACTGCACCAGGTAGGTCGTGAAAGAATTTGTGAAAACTTGCTATGTTATAAATTGCATCATCTTCATTAGGTATATATGCCTGCAAAGCAATTGATTATGTCATAAAACATCCGTTAAATTCTGATCTTCTGCTAACTATATGTCCTGAACTTTATTCTATATTAGGAAAGTGAGGAAGAAGTCACTGACAATGAGCAAGCTGAAAACTGGTTCTCTTTGACATCCGCCCAGCGCATATGTGGTGAGTAGTTTTCACATTTAAACTTTCATTCCATGTCTCCGGGTTCCATTGTCATTCCTCTTTTGCTGTTATTAAATGGATTGTCTTGCACATGTGGCATATTTATGCTGCTGTTAAAGTGTCTCATTCCATGTCTCCGGGTTCCATTGTCATTCCTCTTTTGCTGTTGTTAAATGGCTTGTCTTGCACATGTGGCATATTTATGCTGCTGTTAAAGTGTAGTATGAGGATTCCATTCTAGAGTGAGATGATTATCTGCAGTCTTGGCTTTGGCTTGATTGCCATTAACTTGTGATTTCGTTTCACATTCTTGAGTCTTGAAGTCATTATTGTGTTCTAGATATATTCCCAATACAAGAATTTGCCAATGTTAAAATCCTAGGCTCAGTATGGTAATTTGTACACTCAAGCTCAAGATAAATGTGGTGATTATAATTGAAGACTTTAACACTACTGTAATTCAATTGCTGATTGCAACCCGTGCTTTCTGTAGACATGTTCATTGCTCTTGATAAAGATTCGAGTCAATCATTGAGCAAGCAGGAACTTCGAGAATATGCGGATGGGACATTGACTGAAATTATCATTGAAAGAGGTAAGCCTAGAAAACTTGAATCCAGTGTTTGTACTATGTACATGTTCATTTACTTAAAAATGCTAAGGAATCAATATGGAATTCTATTTCTGGGGATGACCCCTTCTGATATATTATAATGCATTTTGTATTTACATTTTTAGATTCGTTTATTCATGCTTTGCATTTGATATGACCTCAACAGTGTTTGATGAGCACGTTCGGCGTGGAAAAAGTGGAGGAAGCTCTAGGGAAATGGACTTTGATAGTTTTCTGGACTTTGTCCTGGCCTTAGAAAACAAAGACACCCCAGAGGGTTTAACATATTTGTTTCGATGTCTTGATCTTCAAGGAAGGGGTTACCTTACAACAGCTGATATACACTCTCTTTTCAGGTAAATATTCTTCTGTTTTTGACTTGTTTGTGGGGGACACTTATCAGAAACCCAGAAGAACTTTATCTGGTGGTACAACTTCTGTTGTCAAAAGTTTGTTGCTTTGCTTGGCTGCTGGTGCAAAATGTAAGTATTGCCTTTTGCCATGATCTGTGTAACCAAGCAGAGCCAAATATGGAAGTAAAGAAGAGGAGCATCCGAAATTCGGGATGTTAACTGATAGAAACTTCCTTCAGAAAAACCTCTGTAGTATTTTCCTGCTTGCAGTATTTGAGCAATATCTGCAAGTCTCAGATTATCAGAGACTTGAATATTCTAACGAGTTTAACTACTATAAATATTTTAATGCTATTTGCTTCAGCACTGATTCCTTAGTATGTTTTGTCAGCTGAAAGATCTTATCTTGAGGTTTTGTGAAACAGGGATGTACATCAGAAATGGATCGAGGGTGGAAACTACGAATTGTGTATTGAGGATGTAAGGGATGAAATCTGGGACATGGTTAAACCAGCCGATCCACTGCGGATTACCTTGGCTGATTTACTAGCTTGCAAACAAGGCGGCACTGTTGCCAGCATGCTCATAGATGTGCGCGGTTTCTGGGCACATGACAATAGAGAAAATCTTCTCCAAGAAGAGGAGGAACCAGAAGAAGAATCGTAAATACACTCGGAGGACTCGAAAGGTTGCCCCTTTGGCTGCACTAACAAATTTAGATGGATTTTCTGTGTGTTTGGTTTCTGGTTTCTTGAGTTTTGTTTGTTGAGGAGATGATTTGCCTTGAACGGTAGCTATCATTGTAATATTGTGTTAGTCAATGTGAAATGTAAAATAACAACTATAGCTAATTGTTGCAAAATGCAGACATCAGTAGCTTAGGGTTTAGGGTATTATGGCGGCCTGGGTTATTCTGAACTTGCTATGTAAAGTCATAGAGTGCTGTTGCACTCGAAAAGTGCGTTGTTCATCGTGTCAAAGGCTGGTACCGTCAGGATGGAGGAGGAGATTGAAGCATTGAAGCAATGGAGGAAAGTAGAGCCGAGAAAAAAATGCTTGAAGAGAGTGCCTTCGACTGCAGAATTGACAATGTCCTAGATCAAACTTGAAGCAGCGAGTTGCAATTAAGTTGCAAAAACTGAGGGTGCATATGTTCTAATATGAGGGAGCGGGGCTCTATGACGCGACGACGTGAACATTGATTAGTTGTAATGGATGTTTTGCTTTCGTTGTTGGTACTGCGAGCTTAGAAAGTTTGGCTGTTGTCAACCTTTCTTCTGTGCTTTGCTTGGCTGCTGATGCAAAACGCGAGTATTGCTTTTCGCCATGATCTGTGCAACCCAGCAGAGCCAAATATGGAAGTAAAGAAGAGGATCATCCGAAAGCCGGCATGTTACCTGATACAAACTTCCTCCAGAACCATGTGTTGTATGGAGGATGTAAACGACGAAATCTGGGTCATCTGCAGGCGGAAGCATTCTCATTCTATCAAAGCTTCACTCCGACAATTTAACTATGGTAATTTACAAATTTAGCATAACTAAAAAGAGGTCTTAGTCCTCCAAGACCGAAATTGTCCCATAAAATTCAATTACAAGGATCACAATGCAGCAGTAGGCTTAATACAATTTTTTGTGACTTCAAAGCGTTAGGCACTTTACCCGTTTCGTTGCCTGCCATGGCGTTTGCTTGATATGGCAGACTGTTGCATTTGGAGATTTTTAACTTGCTGAGGACACAAGGTGTTGCAGGAGAAAGACCCAGGAACATCCAACCACTGATGATAGCCAGATTCGTGGGCTGCTCTTGATGATCTGTATTGTGGAACCCATGATTGTCAGTTGGTTATACGAGAAAATAAGAAACACCGGTGCAATTAGCATATGATATTTGTCGCGTTCTTTCGCAACTGCAGATCAGGGCCTTATAATTTGCTCTCAAGCTACAGTCATAAGCAGGATATCCCAATGCCGACTGTCTGTCCTCTACACACTATCCCATAGACACAAACATCTCACGAATCTCATGACGACAAGGACCATGTAACTCAAATCCCTTTCCTTTTACGTAACCTTGTTGCTTGTATAAAGAAGGCAGAAGCGAATCATTGTGCCAACAAGGATCCACTAAGCAACTACAGCAGCTTGCATGCGATTGTGAGCTCATAAGTAAATCAGGCCCGCTTCTTGAATCCTTACGCTAGCTTGTGGCATAAAAGAAACTTCAAATTTTGTTGCAGTTAAACATTAAACCCCTCGTAAACCATTGCTCTTTACATTCTCTAACGACCCAGCAGATGCATCACATGACTTGGCTGAGCAAGCGGTTGGCCACTATAACTTCCCCGTTGAGGAGTCCCCCAATATTCACACAGGTGTTCCAATGTATAGACAAGATCAGAAATTAGTATCAAGTTTCTCGCCAACATTCAACGCAAGCTTTTATACTCAACCACTGCGTCATAGGTTTCCATGTTGAATGGACTCTCTGCAAAACATCTGAAGGGTAATTGTTTCCAGTTAGAAAGCATTTACAAGTGAAGCACAAATGGAAACTAACTTACTTACACCTCTAGTAGTCTATAGAGAGATCTATTTAACAGAAATAAAAAAAGAGTTTCGGTATAGACCTACTAAGGTATGCTGCTGCATCTCACATGATAAAGATAGCCTAAGACACCAATGTAATATGGAGCTCGCACCAAACACAAATGACATTGAACAAAACAAGCTGATGCAAAACCTTGATTCCAAAATGGCATTAAACAATTGAAAAACTACGAAGCTTTTAAAGTCACTAAATACCTTAACTCGTGCAAAAACATGTCAGTTCGATCAACTAGAAAAGGGCGCAACGACGCAAGGGGGTCACCTCGGACATCACACTGTCCTGGAAGGACCTGATCCTTATTTTCAAGGCTTGCAATGAAGAGTGAGGTGGCCACATGAACAATAATAGATGGATCTCCGTCTCCAAGAAGAGCCTGCAACTCCCTCCGAATCCATGGCTCTATTCTTTGCAAAATTCTCTCTTTTACACCATCGGTTATGGGTACACTCTGGAATTTCAAAATCAAAATACTCAATTCAATCAGTTTACAATTTCTTCACTAATTAGTCATTCAAATTTCAGGATATAAATTCGAACAAAGAGCGAGTAACAGCGATACACTAACCACTTGAAGACGATTTCTTGAAGCTGAAGGAACAGCTTGCAATCGTCTGTCATATACACTGCTTACAGAAAATAAAAGTTCAAACAAAATCAAAATAAACCAAGTTCGAAAAATTAGCAAACAATAAAATTCAGTGTCAAGTGTTACCTAGCTCGCCATTGGAGCTTTCTCTCCGCAACCGTATCAGGACCGACCGATCCTGGCCGTCCAAACGATCGCCGCCACGGCAACGGCCTTGATCGCCGCCGTTCACTACTTCCCACATGCCTAATTATACACAAAATAGCAAAATTTGAGCTCGGAATTGCAAATTTAACGAAACCGGTGGATCAAAAACTAAAATGTCACAAAATTCAGACCTTGGAGGATGCTCTTCGTGTTGAAGGCCGAAGCTTCTAGCACTAGAAGTGCGATTCAGAGGAGGTAAAAGTTCTTTGTGGAAGCTTCGGGAAGAGAGGCTGATTTGCGAGAACCAGGAGTCGAAGTCGGCGTTGCAGAGAGGGCATTTTCGTCTCAAATTGCTCCACTTCCGGATGCAACGGACGCAGTACGCGTGGTTACAGGACGAGAGCACCGCTGCGCTGCGAGCTTCCACGGCAACCAAGCATATTGGACAGTTTTGCCCTCGGATTGCCGGCAATATTACCCTCCGCAGCCGCTTCTCCCGGCTGCTTATCCTCGTCGGTTCTCTTAACGACGAGTCCATCACGCCTCTCTGAAAGAGGAGAGAGAAAGAGAGAGACACAGCCGCGATTTTGCCGACAATCCTCCGGGGGATAGAAGTTGGAAAGGTGGTTGTTTTCGATGCGTGGGGTGGAGTGGCAGGAATGGCGAGCAGAGCTCGGGGATTGATGTTGGTATGCTTTTGGAGGTATGGCTGTAGTCAAACTCGGATTTGAGACCTTAAAATCCTGTGTAGTCAATTTTAGAATCCAAGGTGATCTATAATCTTTTATTATCTAGGTATCGTCAATTAAAAGATTTTCAAGGATTTTAAAATTCATTCAAATTTAAGTGTATTAAAAAAATTAAGATTTTGAAGGATTTCAATAAGTTGTGGATTTTATAGAATTTGAGAGCTAAAAGTATATATAACCAAGACTAAAAGAATAAAACCTCACCCCCTAAGATTTCAATTCCTTCCACCACAATCCATTCAAATTCAAAAATCCATATGAATTTTGTAGGAATCTTTAATCCTCTTAAATCCTATCAAATCTATCACCATTAAAATCCTTTAAAATCTTAATTTGACTACACCCCCTTATATTCGATATGCATGGGTCTTCGGCTTTGAAATCCGTACCTATGTGATGTGATTCAATTGTGGAACCATAATGGTGAATATTTCATTTCTAGAATATTTTCGAAAATAGATCAAAGATTGAATGATGAATTATGAAGGGCTTGATCCTGCTCAAGGGTATGTAGGCAGTCCAACAAGGGTTAGATGCAACCCTAAATGATCGAGAATTAAATTTTTTTTTAGAAGTTGTTTTAATAGAAGGAATTTAGGGGTTTAATTGATAATCTAATCGTATTTTTGATAATTGAAATATGGGTATAGTTTTGTGAGGAATTAAGGAATTGAAGTAAGGAATTATGATTAATGGTAGTTAACTAAATAAGAGTTTAGTTTGAGCCTATCAACTAAATAAGAGTTTAGTTTGAGCCTATCACCGATATTATTTCCCAAAACAAATATTTCAGGGGGGGGTGTTACACGAGTACTACACTATTTATGAAACTAAACACTAGTACTATACTATTTATGAAACTGAACACGGTACTACACTATTTATGTAACAAACTATTTCTGAAACTAAACATGGATACTATATTATTTATGAAACTAAACACAAGTACTGCACTATTTTTGAAATTAAGCACAGGTAGTGCACTAAATCTGAAAATAAACATGGCTACTACACTATTTCTGAAACTGAATATTGATATTATGACTATTTCTTAAACTGGACATTGATGCAAATTTCCCTTAATAATATGATTCTTTTGAATTATAATTAACTGTTTTTTCAATTACAAACGCAACGTGCTCATATGCTAGACATATAAGTAAATAATTTTTACCCTAATGTTGAAGTATAGGATGTGTATCCTTTACCAATTTGTTTGAATGCTCTATTAATTTATGGTTTTTATATAGGAGCTTTCAATTTTGCAAATTGCAAAGACACATAATTTGCATAACTAGGGACATTTGATTCTAAATATGACAATTTGTAAAGCAATTCTTATAGGATGAGTCGGTCCAAGTTACATTGCAGTGAGGGGCATGCAATCTCCTTCAGGTTGCTGCCAATTTGCTAAACTAAGATCGCTTACACCAAATGAGGACATTTTAATTCCTTCAAACTGCTTTAAAAAAAAAATTACAGTATCCTTACCAATAGAACAATGGAAAAACAAAGAGGAAGACACTTCGTATTCCGAAGAAAATTAAAGACTAATTTACTGATCAATTGGAATCAACATATCTATTGAGATTCAAAAGTCAAAGCATAGCCACAACAGAGAAATTGCAAAGAAAATAATATAAAATAGATTGATGGTGGGTTTTACAAATTTCAAGGCAAATGGTTTTAGAACTTTAAAAAAAATAAAAAAATAAAAAAAAACCTTCAAATTGATGAGCTTGATTCTCTGTGTGCCATAAACAAATAAAAGGTTTTGTAGGGAAATTTACACACCTCTGACTCTTCTACTTTGCTCAAATCGAGCTCGGCAACGACAAGCCATGGCTTAATCTCACATACTTGCTCATCGGCTTCTTCTCCAAGATGTCGGGGCAAACTCTCCTTTCCCAGGTCTCGTTTCTCTCTCCTCCTTCTATGAAATCTATTAATTCCACATAAAATGTATAATTTGATTACACCTATTACTTGGTATTGGCCATCAATTGCATTTTTAGTAATTGGAATGACATTTGGTGCAGATGAAGGATGATGGCGATGTTGCCGATCGATTTCGAGCAATTCGAAAAATTTGTGATGTTGAGGAGTTTTATGAAGCTCAAGAGGAGAAACCCAAGATAACCTTATCAAGCCACCCTGCATTCAAATTCTCCATCAAACATAAGATCAAGCAACAAAAAAAAAAAAAAAAAATTGAGATATAAGAAAAAACCATGGACTTGAAAAGCAAGGTTTTCGTGGTTTTCTTGTTGTGAGTTGAAAAAAGCCATGGAGTTGAAAACCATAGAGCTGAAGCAAACACCAGCGACGTTTGAGGAGAGGTAGAGCCAACAATGAGGGTTTGACGTTAGGGGTTAAAACTGATGTTAAGGGTAAAATTGGAAGTTGATAAATTACTTTGTTTGTGCTAGTTTTATTGGGCTTATTTGATAGTGGGTTTTTGGTCTTAACCATTAAATAAAGTAAGTATATGATTTTTTTTGTTAAAATTCAAAGTATTGAACCCTTTTTCATTAGTTTTCATTTTAATCATCAACTTTGAGTGAGGATCCTCGCCGGGTCCTCAAATCACAACCGTTTATCGTATATCGTGCGGTCCGAAATCATTGTAAATTTTTTTATTTAAAATTGAATATAAATAGTACCTGTCAAAAACTAACTGCACGATGTAGAATGAACAGATGTGATTCGAGGATCTCTAAAATTCTCACAAAGAGAATTCAACAAGGATCATTTCTCATCAACTTTTATGTCATTTAATAAAAGAATTTAGTTTAAAAATAAGAAGAAAAAAGAACTACTAAATTTAATCAGCTAGCATTACTCTTCTCATTGTACAATAGGGGAAATGATCTTTGCCGAATCTTTCTTAGGGATCCTGGGGATCTTGTGATCTCACCCTTTCATCGTATATCATGTAGTCATAAATCATTTCAAATTTTAAAATTTAAAATTAAATATAAATAGTACCAAATGAAAACTAACAGCACGATATACGATGAACGGCTGAGATCACAGATCCCTAGGAAAGGGATTCGGTGAGGATCCTTTTCCGTACAAGAGAGCGGGTTTTAGCCAAGGTATTAAATATTGATGATATCGGAAATATCGGTAATTCAAAAACATGGAAATTTCGATGGAAATATCGGGATATTATCGATATCGATAAAAATTGAATAAAAACCACGGAAATTGTAAGAAAAACTTGGAATTTTTTATTGAAACTTTGCAAAATATTTATTTGGTCAATTATCTATTAGTTTATCACAAAAAATTGGAAGGAAATGCATTGCATGATGGATTTAACCGATTTAAGTTGATTATATAGCGAGCTGGCAAACATTGTGAGTGTAGAAAATATGTAGTAATTAATGAAATAAATTTAAACACACCATAATCATTTATATATAATGAAATAGTACTGTTGATGCACAAAATCAGTGAGGACTTTGGTACAACAGAAAGTGTTAAGTTTGTCACATTCGCTAGATTGCTCCGGTCACTAGTGTGGATAAGTATGTAAATGGATAGAGACAGGGAAGCAAACACAAGATGTACGTGGTTCACCCAGATTGGCTACGTCCACAGAGTAGATGAGTTCTCATTAATTGTGAAGGGTTTACACAAGTACATAGGTTCAAGCTCTCCTTTAGTGAGTACTAGTGAATGATTTAGTACAAATGACATTAGGAAATATTGTGAGAGAATGATCTCTATTTATAAAAGAGAGTTTCTAGTTTCATTTTGACATTGACACGTGTAGTGTTGTGATTGGCTTCTGATGTTGACACATGCCGCGCTATGATTGGCTTCTGATGTCGACACATGTCGCGCTATGATTGGTCTTCTAGTTTGAGGGAAACTCTTCTGGGTCATTGACGGTATAACGTTGACCGGTGCTCAGTAGTTTCGGGATTGGTCAAGTATGGTACAATTAGTGCTCCCCTAAGTTCCCGAGTGAGGGAAACTCCTCGATTGGGGACTTGCAAGATCCAAGCCATTGAGTAATCACGAAACTTCTAAGTACCGAAGTGTGGTATCATTTTCACTTGTCTTATCTGTCTCATATGTAGATGTGACATCTTCTCTGGAAGTACTTTTCCTCCATCCAGGGGTGGTATCTTTAACCGATGAAGATGCACAAGGTAATGTATCAATTTCACTTGAAGCTTACTTGTAGTTTCGGGCTTGGTCAAGTGTAATACAAACCCTATAGTAGGAGTTCCCCAAGTCGCCGAGCTAGGAGATTTGCAGAAAGAGGTAACAGACAAGGTAAGCAATCAGACTTCCAAGCAAGCAACCTGGATCAAAGGTTCGACTTCGGCTTCCGATTGATTGTTCTCCTTATCCTTGTGTCGTAAACAGCAACAAGGATAAGGAGAAGCAAATGGAGAAGAGATGATATGAGATACTTTTGTTTTTGAAGAAGTAACTTTCCACATGCTTATTCTTGAACTGGGCTGGAGGGTTTTCTGGTTTCCTCCAGAGTATAAGGCCGACTCAAGAATTTGAGGGTCAAAATAAGTCCATCAAATCTAGAGTACGTTTGACCCTGATGATATGGGATACTTTTGCTGTTGACAAAGTAGTGGATGTATGGGCACGTGTTCTGTTACGTTTGTCTCCACATGCTTCCTTATATCATTCTCACTTGCCCTATCTGTTCCTTAGACCGATGTGGTATCTTCTTTAGAAGCATAAGATGTTGAAGATGAGTACTCGAGAGCAATGCTAGGTAATTAATCAGGCAAGGGGTACCAGGTAGTCAGTTCCTAACTGGAAGTTTGATTCCAAGTGTTGACTGATTGCTCTCTTTCTCCTTGTCTTGCAGGTAAGAACAAGGCCAAAGGAAAAGACAGGAAAAAGCATGATATGAGATACTCTTGCTTTTAACCCTGATGATATGAGATACTCTTGCTCTGGTGTGGCTTGTTTGCAGAGGTATTATCGGGAGGAAAGAAGCTGAGTATTTCGAGAGACTCTGCTGAGAGTGCCTTCTTGGATGTGAAGAAAAGTTGAGCATTTTTTTTTATTTGCAGGTCTGCCTGGCTGTGGAAGATGGAGGTCGACATATATAGGAGTCTCCCTAACAACAAGTAGTAGTGCTATTCCTTTACCCTTCTTGGTCATAGCAATGTAGTGGGAGCTGCAAGCTTCACGTGTTATAACTTTGTCAGAGCACTTTGAAAAAGTGGTCTGTGGTATCTGGAAAGTTGATGTTGCGTGTTAAGATTGCAGACAAGCTTTATCCAAGGAAATCTGGCTCTCGAAGTTCGGAGAGAAATGCCTCTTCGATTTTCGAACAAGCAATCATGTCGGGGATCTGACTCTCGAGATTCAAAGAATGGTGCCTCTTCGATTTTTGAGAAAGCAATCATGTTGGGAGTCTGACTTTTAAGATTCGGAGAGCAGTGTCTCTTCGATTTTTTAGAAAGTAATCATGTTGGGAGTTTGGCTCTCGAGATTCGGAGGGCGGCGCCTTTTTGATTTTTGAGCACGTAATCCTGTTGGGAGTCTAGCTCTCGAGATTCGGAGAGCAGTTCCTCTTCGATTTTTGAGAAAACAATCTTGTTGGGAGTCTGACTCTTAAGATTCGGAGAGCAGTGTCTCTTCGATATTTGAGAAAGTAATCTTGTTGGGAGTCGGAGTTTGGCTCTCGAGATTCGAAGGGTGGTGCCTCTTCGATTTTTGAGCACGTAATCCTGTTGGGAGTCTGGCTCTCGAGATTCGAAAAGTTGTGCCTCTTCGATTTTTTAGCAAGCAATCTTGTTGGGAGTGTTTTCTCGAATGTGAGTAAAGGTTGGGTATTTTTGCCAGTCTGCCTTACCACGGAGCACCGAGGTTGACACACATTGAGACTTTCTAGTTATCAAGCAGTGATGCTGTCCCTTTACCCTTGTGGGTAATAGTAGGGTAGCTAGACCTTCAAAATTTATGTGTCTAAACTTTGTCAGAGATCTTTGACAAAGTTATCTGTGGTACCCGATGAGCTGATGTTACGTGTGGAGAGTGGTGCCTCTTCAAAATCCAAAGAGTGGTGCTTTTTTTATTTTTGAACCAACGACCCTGTTACCCTTTCTTTTATAAGGGCACCAATTATGTGCAAGAAGTACATTCAGAAAGTTATTGCTTAGAAATTTTCCCCTTATTTTGGAGCTTAAGAGATTTATTCCACCTCATTTCTCCTTCATCATTTCTGAGAATGTCTGGCCCATCCGATCATCGTTTTAACTTGAACTTTGGTGAAGAGATAGCCATGCCTTCTCAAGACAACATATGGCGCCCATCCTTCTTATCCCCTACTAGTCCTCTTACCATTGGGGACTCTGTTATGAAGAATGATATAACCGCTGTGGTGGTGGCCAGGAAGCTTCTCACTCCTAAAAATAACAAACTACTTTCCAAACGGTCTGATGAGTTGGCTGTTAAGGATTCTCTGGCTCTCACTGTTCAGTGTGCAGGTTCTGTGTCTAATATGGCCCAACGCCTATTTGCTCGAACCCGCCAAGTTGAATCATTGGCGACTGAAGTGATAAGTCTCAAACAGGAGATCAGAGGGCTCAAGCATGAGAATAAACAGTTGCACAGGCTCACACATGATTATGCTACAAACATGAAGAGGAATCTTAACCAGCTACAGGTATCTGATGGTCAAATTTTACTTGATCATCAGAGCTTTGTGGGTTTGTTCCAAAGGCATTTATTGTCTTCGTCTTCTAGGGCTGTACCGTGTAATGAAGCTCCAAATGATCAACTTTCGGTGCCTCCTCCTTCTGGGGTTCTGCCCAGTACTGAGGCTCCGAATGATCACCCTCCAGTGCCTACTCTTTCTGGGGCTCTGCCGACTGCTGAGACTTCTCATGAGCAACCTTTGTGAAAGCTCCCTCTTGTTTGTTTATTTTGATTCATGTATATATACATATTTGTAACTTATCGGAGATATCAATAAACAAGCTTTGCTTCATTTCAACGTGTTGTGTTAAATACACCAAGGCCTTATTCACTAAGTTCTTTGAATTTTTTTCTTTTGTTGAAGCTTGTATGTTGAAGCTTTGAGAGTGAAGCATATATGTGGAAGTAGTGCTCCCTTAATTTCCCGAGTGAGGAAAACTTCTCGGTTGGAGACTTGAAAAATCCAAGTCCCTGAGTGGTCGTGAGACTTTTGAGTATTAAGGTGCAGTAGCATATGGTAGGAGTTCCCCAAGTCTCCGGTCGAGGGAGTTGACGAATGAGGCATTTCCTTTCTAAGTGGTAGCCCAAAACTCCTCCTTCATATATATTTGTTATGAAAGTTGTTAGGCCTAATGAAGAAGATGTGGGTAAAGCTTTTATGGGTCAAGCTTTTGTGGGTGAAGCTTTTGTAGGTGAAGCTTTTGTGGGTCAATCTTTTGTAGGTGAAGCTTTTGTGGGTTAAGCTTTTGTGGGTGAAGCTTTTGTAGGTGAAGCTTTTGTGGGTGAAGCTTTTGTGGGTGAAGCTTTTGTGGGTCAAGCTTTTGTGTTGAAGCATTTGTGGGTGAAGCTTTTGTGTTGAAGCTTTTGTGGGTGAAGCTTTTGTGTTGAAGCTTTTGTAGGTGAAGCTTTGAAGTTTAAGCTTTGTAGGTGAAGCTTTGGTAGGTAAAGCTTTGGAGTTGAAGTTTTGTAGGTGAAGCTTTGGAGTTGAAGCTTTGTAGGTGAAGCTTTTGTAGGTGAAGCTTTGGAGTTGAAACTTTGTAGGTGAAGCTTTGGAGTTGAAGCTTTTGTTGGGTACCATGAATTGATTTTGCTTCACAATCAAGATAGTGTGAAACTTTTGAGAATTTGTAGTTGTCCTCGATTGATGAAACTTTTGTTGGTGAAGCTTTTGTGGGTGAAGCTTTTGTGTTGAAGCTTTTGTAGGTGAAGCTTTTGTGGGTGAAGCTTTTGTGTTGAAGCTTTTGTAGGTGAAGCTTTGAAGTTGAAGCTTTGTAGGTGAAGCTTTGAAGTTGAAGCTTTGTAGGTGAAGCTTTGGAGTTGAAGCTTTTGTTGGGTACCATGAATTGATTTTGCTTCATACTATCTTGATCAAGATAGTGTGAAGCTTTTGTAAATTGTGGTTGCCCTCCATTGATGAAGCTCTTGTTGGCACCATAAATTGGTTTTGCTTCACACTGTCTTGATCAAGAATGTGTGAAGCTTTTGAGAATTGTGGTTGAACTCTTTTGATAAAGCTTTTGTTGGCACCATAAATTGGTTTTGCTTCACATTGTCTTGATCAAGAGTGTGTAAAGCTTTTGAGAATTGTGGTTGCCCTCCATTGATTAAGCTCTTGTTGGCACCATAAATTGGTTTTGCTTCACACTGTCTTGATTAAGAGTGTGTGAAGCTTTTGAGAATTGTGGTTGAACTCCTTTAATGAAGCTTTTGTTGACACCATAAATTGGTTTTGCTTCACACTGTCTTGATCAAGAGTGTGTGAAGCTTTTGAGAATTGTGGTTGCCCTTCATTAATGAAGCTTTTGTTGGCACCATAAATTGGTTTTGCTTCACATTGTCTTGATCAAGAGTGTGTGAAGCTTTTAAGAATTGTGGTTAAACTTCTTTGATGAAGCTTTTGTTGGCATCATAAATTGGTTTTGCTTCACACTGTCTTGATCAAGAGTGTGTGAAGCTTTTGAGAATTGTGATTGCCCTCTATTGATGAAGCTCTTGTTGGCACCATAAATTGGTTTTGCTTCACACTGTCTTGATCAAGAGTGTGTGAAGCTTTTGAGAATTGTGGTTGCCCTCCATTGATGAAGCTCTTGTTGGCACCATAAATTGGTTTTGCTTCACACTGTCTTGATCAAGAGTGTGTGAAGCTTTTGAGAATTGTGGTTTCCCTCCATTGATGAAGCTCTTGTTGGCACCATAAATTGGTTTTGCTTCACACTATCTTGATCAAGAGTGTGTGAAACTTTGTACGAGTTGTATTGTTTGCATTGTTACAGAAGGGAAATGTCTAAAGCAGATGCAAGAGGGCTGAATAGCTTGATCTTTGTATGCCATGCACTGAAGTTGTTTTTGGCTTGCAATAAGACTTTGTTGGTGACTATAACTCTTGTTGGGCATAAGTGTTCCCCTAGTTGAGTTGTCAAGCTTGAGGGTTTTTGATTATTTGTGAATGCTAGGAGTTCACATGTATAAGTTGTACCACTCGTCTTCTGGTAGGTGGAATGAATGGTGAGTTGCTTTCATCACTTGGTTGGTGGTACGAAGGTGAGTGCCTTCATCACCTTTCATCACATTTGATCACTTGGTTGGTGGCACGAGGATGAGTTCCTTCTTCACTTGATTGGTGGCATGAATGACAAGTTGCCAAATGATATTAGAGTACGGGTTGTACATTTCATCACCTAGTTGGTGGCATGAAGGAGAGTACGGGTTGTACATTTCATCACCTGGTTGGTGGCATGAAGGAGAGTACGGGTTGTACATTTCATCACCTGGTTAGTGGCATGAAGATGAGTTCCTTCTTTACATTTCATCACCTGGTTGGTGAGAATAAGGGCAAGGTATCGAGGCATATTGTAGCAAGTGTCGAAGACACAAAGTATGTTGAACCCTTTCGAAGCACAGTTGGCTTATGTATGGATGTGTTGGAATGTATGATGTTTATGTATGAATGTGTTGGAATGTATGATGTTTATGTATGAATGTGTTGGAATGTATAATGTTTATGTTGATTGATATGAGTGATGTTTATGAATGTTTTGCTATGCATAAGGGGATCCATGCTTTTGATATGTGAACCATGTTGGTTGTAACACTTAGTATCACATACTTTGTGTCAAAGTACGCATGTTGAAGCTCTGAGTTGAAGTATAAGGGTAGGTCGGCGTAGACCAAGTGTTCTAGTGCTAGGAACGCAAAAGACTCAGAAGAAGTTGTCTGAATTCCCTATCCTTTAAATATTTGTCGAATGTCTTGTGTGACAAAAGATCTCAAACGGTTAAGAGTCAAAACATTTATAATGTGTATGCCTTCTTATAATAGCATTTCCTTCAGTACCTAGTCTTCTACTTTGAAAGAGTGAGGCTTGGCCCCATAGTCATAATAGTCGACGGTACGTTCACCCCTAGTTGTCTTGATACGAACTTTTATCCCTCTTGTTGTAATGGGCTTGCTGAGAGTAAAAATCCTTCCTCTTACCAAGAGAAAGATACGTTTGGTGATTTAGCGAGTAGCTAAATGAGGTAGGAGATGATGCAATGGGTGTCTGAATGGCCAATATCTCCTCACTTGGTAGAACTTGACTTCCACTTCCCATTTGTTGATAGGGGTTAACCATATGGGGGTTCCCTTGGTATGTCATTGCTTCAGCGGATGTGTGGTTGTAAGCCTGTGCCATCACCTCAAAGTAAGTCTTCCAAGTGTTGGCATTGATCATGTACTTGAAGAAACAATCATGTAGGCCTGCCGTGAAGGCCTTGAGGGCGGTCTTGTCATCTGCCTTAGCGCAGCGAGAATACTCATGGTTGAAGCGACCGGCATACTCTCGTAGTGACTCGTCTGGCTTCTGGCGAATAGTGTACAAGTCATCTGCAGAATGCAAGTGAGTCTACTGTCTCAGGTGGAAGACAGCAATACCAGTTTAGAGCTCCACCAGAGAGGGTGGAGGGGAAGAGAAGACATCGCTCTTCGTCGATGTGCATCCGATATGCCATAGTGGACTCAAAGAGGTTAAGGTGTTTAATTGGGTCCTCCCTTCCAGTATAGAGTTGTAAACCAAATTTTTGTTTTGTCTTCGCTTGAAGGGGTGTCGATGATCCTTCTTATGAGAGGGCCAGACCTGGGTTGGTTCCAGTCAGGTATCTCAGCCTGACGTTCGGCCTTCAACTTGTTTACTTCCTTAAGGAGCTGTAGGACAAGGGGGTCTTGAGTAGAGTTATGTACCACTGGAATTTTCTTTCGTAAGTCTCAATCGCCTCTTGGAAGTAGGAAAGTTTGAACAAGGGCGTGTGGTTTTTTCTTGGACTCGCCGTACTGACTTCTAGGGCGAATTGTCGGAATACCTCAGAGTTCCCCGTACCTTCATGTTCCTCTGGGACCTGTCGTTCCTTCCCTAGATTGGCAGCTGGCCTGGGTCGTGGGAGGGGACCGAGTCTTTCAGAAACCCTTGGGTCATTGTTCTTCGAGCATATGTGGAGAGGATTCTCTCGACGTTGCTTTAGGAAGTTTCGGTAGTCACAATAAACGACTTTCGATCCTTCCAACCCTTCTGCAATGAGGTGTTTTTCTCCACTTCTTCTACTTCAAGTCGAAACATCTGGGTTGAGAGAAGTCTCATGTTGATCAATGTTTTGATGATTAGCTCGCTCCTCATCAGGGATACCCATGTCGAAAGGAGGTGACCCTCCGTGTTGGGGGGCACCCAGATGATGGTTGATGTCCATAGAGGCAACGAGCTCGCATGTTTAAGTACGCCTAATTTCGTGGAGCGTCTAAAAGAGCTTCTTATACTACTCCTAGAGGACCTCATTCTTCATTGCTATCTTGTTGTTCTGAGCTTCTAACTTATCGACTTTAGCTTGAAGAGCAACCCTCTTTCATTCCTTCTTTCGTTGCTTCGTACTAGGTGCAAGAGGGGTGTCATTCTGTGTGTTGTGGCTTCCTTCGCTCCCTATGTTGGAGAGGGATGCCTGGTCAAAAGAGAGTGTACGAATGGTGGAAACCAGCTTGGCAAAGCTGAAGAAAGTGGGAATGAGTGTCGTTCCCACAGATGGCGCCAAATGTTGATGCACAAAATCGGTGAGGACTTTGGTACACCAGAAAATGTTAAGTTTGTGACCTTCGCTAGATTGAAATGGTCACTAGTGTGGATAAGTATGTAAATGGATAGAGACAGGGAAGCAAACACAAGATGTACGTGGTTCACCCATATTGGCTACGTCCACGGAGTATATGAGTTCTCATTAATTGTGAAGGGTTTACACAAGTACATAGGTTCAAGCTCTCATTTAGTGAGTACTAGTTAATGATTTAGTACAAATGACATTAGGAAATATTGTGAGAGAATGATCTTTATTTATAAAAGAGAGTTTCTAGTTTCATTCTGACATTGACACGTGTCGTGTTGTGATTGGCTTCTGATGTTGACACGTGTCGCGCTATGATTGGCTTCTGATGTCGACACGTGTTGCGCTATAATTGGCCTCCTGGTTGGAGGGAAACTCTTCTGGGTCATTGACTGTATAACGTTGACTGGTGCTCAGTAGTTTCAGGATTGGTCAAGTATGGTACAAACAAGTACAATATTTTACACTTTATACATTGCATGGTAAGATACATGAGTGACTTAGTACCATATAGAGTTCCTATGAGGTTCAAAAAGCAGGGTGAATATATTGAAGACCAAACCTCACGATCACTGACACGTGGGCTGGATATTTTGAAAGCAGGTTTGAATTTTTTTTTTCTTCTCTCGGATAACACACACATACACATACCACTTCCACACACACACACACACGCATAGACACACACGCACATACCACTTCCTTCTCCCTCATTCCTCTCCTCATTCATCTTCGGTTCTCCCCCCATCTCTTCTCTGCAAGTCTTCTTCCCAGAGCAGACAGACACACACACACACCCCACTTCCCCGTGTTTCCCCCTTCCCCAATCTTTTGAACCTTCTCCCTCATTCATGTCCTTGTTTCTTCTCCCCCAGAGCACAGACCACCACACCCACACCCGCCGAGCACCATAGTGGCACACACTCCAGCGAGCACCATCACCAACTGTGGACTGTTCTTCCTCCATTTCTCACCTCCCGACGACCACCATCAGGCAAGGGGATCCATCAAACAGTTTGATTCAAACCCGAGCGGGTTTTGGGATCCGGAGAAAATGGAGTTTTTCATTTCTGATGACGGAGTCATAGATCTTGGGTCTGAGCCTGGATTACAGAGAGAGATCTGAGCAGCTGCGACAACGCAGCCTCAGCTGCCTTTCCGACGACGAAGCCACGACGATTGTTTCGATAATATCGAATATATCGCGATATTATTAATAATATCACAATATTTTAACGACAATTAAGAGGATATGTGAGAAAATATCGATCTCTCTGAAAAACGATAATATCGACGATTCGATATTCTAGTCATTGGTTTTAGCCTTCGTTCACGGACACTGACGCCAATCGTTCAAGAAATCTTATCGGAAGCAAAAACTTTCAAATTTTACTACTTTCGCTCCCAGAAATGGAGGTCCCCAAGGATCAAATCACCACTCTCATGGAGCACGGCCTCTACAACTCAGCTCAAATGCTCGTAATCTCTCTTCTCCCCTCCTGCTCCTCCAATTTCAAATTTTCTCTCCAGTTTCATAATTTTCCGGCGATTGAGATGTTGTTTGTGCTTGGGTTTAGGGTTGTTTTCTTGTTTCGTCTCCGGCCCCTAATGCCGAAATCAATCCGCACCTTAAAGCTGAAGGCTTGGTCAGAATCTTCAACTCCATGAGTCCATGTATTTCTCCCTTTTTTTATTTCTTGTAATTGAATTGTGTATGTTTGCTTGCAGGTGCTTCTTGGTGATTCGTTGTATCGCGAAGGGGAGTTTCGCAGAGCAATTGTAAGAAAAAAAATCACACATTTTCGGCTTATTTCGTATTGTAATGTACAAAGTAGTGATCTTGCACAAATGTAGTGGACTTAACACTCTTAGTGATTGCAACAAAGTTGGAAGGATTGTATAACTTTTTACTGAGTTAGCTTAACCCATTAGGTGAAAATGTCAATTTAATACTTTCTCGTTATCTAACCAAAGCTGGATTTCTTTACTTTACGATTAATATGCTCCCGTGTTATTGATTTTTGGATGATTCTATATATTTGTTTTCTTTTTTGTTGACAGCATATTTATAAGCAAGCGTTGCAGCTTTGCAAGATGATTTCCAAGACAAATGCACCAGCTACTAGAAGCTCATTGTCGTCAACTAGGTCGTCTTCTCCAAATTTGTTTAATATTTCAGGAATTAATGAGAATGAGGTAGGCTGCTTTCACTTTCCGTATAGTTGTTTCTGTTTTCAGCTTATACCAAAGCATGATAGTGGTTCTTTTTTTTTTTGTTTGGCGCTATTTATACAAAGTTCCCTTCTTTGCTAAATGACAGGTGAAGTTCAAAATTGCATCCAGTCACTTTGCGCTCGGTGAGAATGGAACAGCCCTTTCCGAGGTACGGACATGCATGCTCAAATGTTTATGGGCAGGGAAATTTGCATATTATCTGTGGTAGTAACTTAGTATGGAGGTCTGAGTATAAAGATCCTGACACATCCATGTTAATTTTGTTGGTTTTACTTGCCTCCTAGTCTTTCTTTTTATCTTTTTTTTTTCTATCTATTTCTCGTTAGTCCTATATATATTGTTAATTTGTTAACATAGTCACACGTCAGCTGGGTACCTTGGTAATATGTAGCATATAAGCACAGGGCACCCTTTCTTTGTAAGCTGGTTTTGCAAGAAAAAATACTACCCATTGGTTTCTCATCAATATCAATATGCACTTATATTTCTTATGTCACTTTCTGAACATTCTTGCTGGGGTCTGATGCACATATAAACTTTACAGATGGACAACATCCCAAGCAAATTCAGAAACTTGCAGATGAATCTCTTGATGGGAAAGCTGTATCGGTTTTCTAGACAGAATCGTTCTGCTGTTTCTTGTTTCAAAGAATGTCTAAGGTTTGTCAATCAAATTGTGATTCTCATGTTTCAGTTTGTATTTTTATTAATGCAGATAATTTGAGTATTTTACTTGTTTAGGTAATAAAATCTTGTGATCGTTATGCTGCACTACTCTGAAGCTCAAGAATTTGGCAGTTCTTTGTTTCTCTGATGTTAGCAATTTCATTTTCTCATGGAAATTAATTTTTTAAGACTTGGATACTGTGATTGAAGTAATTAAAGGGTGGGATGGTTGAGGTCAATTGCAAGATTATAAGTGTTTTGTTCTGCAACCCTACCTTGTTATATGCTTTCTTTTTCTGGTAGGTCCTATATTATAAAAGAAGGTTGCACCTTTACTTTAGAAATAGTCTTTGGATCCCTTGTTATATTGTTATGGATGTAAAAGTCTTTGGATTTCCATCTTCTGCTCCCCTAAGTTTAATTGGGCTATAGTGTATCCATCTCCATATGTTTTTTATTCTCATGGAGATTGTTCCAAGTGAATTCCCTTCCTGTTGCAACTCAGTTCATATATGTCTTCAAATGTATTAATGATTTCTGGTCTGCTAGCAATCTTGACTTCATCTTGTTATATACATGCTGCTTCATTTTTGGCGCTTTCAACAGGCACTGCCCTTATGTCATGGAGGCTATTGTAGCTTTAGCAGAATTAGGAGTTGCTGCCAAAGACATTATTTCCTTGATTCCTCAGGTTTGTCCTGTAAAGTTTTTTCACAGTGAAGCTGTCTTTGTCTTATGCTGTGTGTAGAAAAACAGAAATTATAAGGGGCCATATGAGACCTAGAGCTCATGGGCCTATTGTTATCTGATTACGTATGTAGTGACACTTTATAATTAGATGTCTATCCCAATGTTTCTTCAATTCTGCTTCTTGACCCTCAATTTCAGACTCCAAATAGAAGCGGGAGGGCTCCATTTGATCATTTTGACTCAAGCCGTTGGCTGCATGTAAGTAACAATTGGGAAAGCAGAGGTCGTTTATCATTAGCTATCATTTGGTCTATGTTTATTTATTTTATGCTATGTGCAGATGGCTTCATATCCACATTGAGCCGTGACACTCATCGTGACAAATATTGTAATGTTTGGATAGACTGATATGGCCAGAAGAGAGTAGTTGTCATAGTACCTAGGATGAAGTTTTTTGTTAGTCAGCCTATGTAGTTGGTTTGTCATGCATTAGAAAGAATGCATGTGCATTTTGCAATTTAGCTTGCATAATTTTGTTCTTTCACAAGTTACAACTGAGCAGTTCTATGATAGGATGTACATAATGGATTGAAAGGGGGAAAGCCCGATTACTCCAACAAAGTTGTTACATTTGTTTTTCTCTGTGCAGCGCTACGTTGAGGCTCAGTGTTGCGTTGCTTTGAATGATTACAGAGGTAATGGGAGTATTTCTTCTCTACTCTTGGGTTTTTATTTGTATGTGTGTTTGTGGAAACTTGAGAACATATTCAATAAGTCTTTTGTCGTGATAAGGCTTGCTTCATCGTCAACACTGCATGCATTGACACTTCATTTTGTAAATTTATACAACTAATGGATGGTAATCAAATTGCTCTGTCAACAACCCCTGTGCAAATGCCCCTTTTTCGGGCAAAGAAGTAAGGGGGATTTTGCATAGATAAAAATGGGGATTATTATGGTTAATGTCTTTGTTGTATATAGATTAGTTGTATTATGAAGAAAGTTGAGGTTCCACCATAATACCAATTGGCAATATGGGGAGTGGCCCAACTTACTTATAAGCACATGCAAGTTCTCTCCTCCCATCAATGTAGGACTCATTCTCAACACGCCTCCTCACGTGTGGTGAATTTTCAAGCCTAATATGTGGACAACAAAACGAGGTGACATGGAGCGTGTGTGGCCGTTTTGCTTCACACGTTGGACAACCTACTTTGATACCATGAAAAAGTTGAGGTTCCACCATAAAACCAATTGGCAATATGGGGAGTAGCCCAACTTACTTATAAGCCCATGCAAGGTCCCTCCTCCCTTCAATGTGGGACTCATTCTCAACATATTACTTCTAGAATTCATATTGGATGATATCCTATAAGGAAGTAGAAAGTTGTTAGAAACAGATATTTGTTGCAGTTCGCATTATTTTATTTTACATCTTTTCCCGATCCTAGATGTAGTTTCATTATGTTATTAGTGGAAATTCTGCTTGCATTTACAGTCTATATATTTAACTTTGGCGTTGCAGGTGGTCTGGAACTCTTTATGGATCTTTTACAACGTTTTCCTAATAATTTACACCTCTTACTTGAAGTTGCAAAGGTTAGAACTAATTGTATGTGTGGCTATTTGCACTTTTTGCAATGACAATAATGGTATAGTGTTGTCCACCAATTTTGCTTGATAATAAGCCAATTTATGCACTGATTGCTTATGATGGGAGGAGTAGGTTTCTGACAACAAAATCTCATCTGTATGTACCATGAGTATCTAGGTTCCTTGTTTACTTCTTTTAAGTTCTCATTCCAACTAGATATTTGCAGCTGCTCTTTGTTAGGTATAATTTACAATGTATGGCACTATTTATCAACCACCAAAATGCTCACCTCACTGCTAAAACAAAAAAGATAATTACAGTTTCATCCTTCTATAGAATTATCTATGAAAATCTTGCTGCTAATTTTTGGCTTGTGTTATGGGCATAAGTAACTTACAGAATTGTAATTACCCATCTATTTACTTTTATTTATTTCTGAAAATACAATGTTTGGCCTTATTAAGAAATACCTCAAATTTACGCTGAATGAATGCAAAGAGCACTTTGATTCTGATTACAACAACAATAACAAAGCCTTTTCCCACTAAGTGGGGTCGGCTATGTGAATCCTAGAACACCATTGCGCTCGGTTTTGTGTCATGTCCTCTGTTAGATCCAAGTACTCTAAGTCTTTTCTTAGGGTCTCTTCTAAAGTTTTCCTAGGTCTTCCTCTACCCCTTCGGCTTTGAACCTCTGTCCCGTAGTCACATCTTCGAACTGAAGCGTCAATAGGCTTTCTTTGCACATGTCCAACCCACTCATTCCTAATCTTATCCTTTCTCGTGAGCCCACACCTCCAACAAAGCATCCTCATCTCCGCTACACCCATTTTGTGTACGTGTTGATGCTTCACTGCCCAACATTCTGTGCCATACAGCATCGCTGACCTTATTGCCGTCCTATAAAATTTTTCCTTGAGCTTCAGTGGCATACAACTGTCACACAACACACCGGATGCACTCTTCCACTTCATCCATCCCGCTTGTATTCCATATATTCTATCTTTGATCGGCTTAGGTAAAGACCTTTAGATTCCAACACTTCTCTCCAAAGGTTAAGCTTCGCATTTACCCCTTCCTGAGTTTCATCTATCAACCCTATATCGTCTGCGTAAAGCATACACCGAGGAATAACATCTTGAATATGTCCTGTTAACTCATCCATTACCAATGCAAAAAGGTAAGGACTTAAGGATTGTTGATGCACAAAATCAGTGAGGACTTTGGTACAACAGAAATATTAAGTTTGTGATCTTCGTTAGATTGTTCTGGTCATTAGTGTGGATAAGTATGTAAAAGGATAGAGACAGGAGAGCAAACACAAGATGTACGTGGTTCACCCAGATTGGCTACGTCCACGAAGTAGATGAGTTCTCATTAATTGTGAAGGGTTTACACAAGTACAGAGGTTCAAGCTCTCCTTTAGTGGGTACAAGTGAATGATTTAGTACAAATGGCATTAGGAAATATTTTGGGAGAATGATCTCCTTTTATAGAAGAGAGTTTCTAGCCTTGTTCTGACATTGACACGTGTCGTGTTGTGATTGACTTCCGATGTTGACACATGTCGCGCTATGATTGGCTTCTGATGTCGACACGTGTCGCTCTGTGATTGGCCTCCTGGTTGGAGGGGAAACGCCTCGGTTGGGGACTTGCAAGATCCAAGCCGCTGAGTAATCATGAAACTTCAAAGTACTGAAGTGTGGTATCGTCTTCACTTGCCTTATCTGTCTCATAGGTAGATGTGGCATCTTCTCTGGAAGTACTCTTCCTCCGTCCAGGGGTGGTATCTTTAACTGGTGGAGATGCACAAGGTAATGTATCAATTTCACTTGAAGCTTACTTGTAGTTTCAGGCGTGGTCAAGTGCGATACAAACCATGTAGTAGGAGTCCCCCAAGTCGCCGAGCTAGGGGATCTGCTGAAAGAGGTGACAGACAAGGTAAGCAATCAGAGCTCCAAGCAATCAGTCCCAGATCAGAAGTTTGATTTCGAGTTTCGACTGATTGTTCTCATTCTCCTTATCTTACAGGCAGCATGAAGGATAAAGAGAAGAAAAGGAAAAGAGATGATATGAGATACTTTTGCTTTTGAAGAAATAACTTTCCACAGGCTTATTCTTGAACTGGGCTGGAGGATTTTCTGGTTACCTCCATAGTATAAGGCCGACTGAAGAATTTGAGGGTCAAAACAAGTCCATCAAATCTAGAGTACGTTCGACCTTGCTGATATGTGATACTTTTGCTGTTGACAAAGTAGTGGAAGTATCGGCACGTGTTCTGTTACGCTTGTCTCCACATGCTTCCTTATATCCTTCTCGCTGGCCCTATCTGTTCCTCAGGCAGATGTGGTATCTTCTCTGGAAGCATAAGATGTTGAAGATGAGTATTCGAGAGCAATGCCAGGTAAGTAATCAGGTAAGGGGTTCCAAGCAGTCAGTTCCTGACTGGAAGCTTGATTCCAAGTGTTGACTGATTGCTCTCTTTCTCCTTGTCTTGCAGGTAAGAACAAAGCCAAAGGAAAAGACAGGGAAAAAGCATGATATGGGACTCTTGCTTTTAACCCTGATGATATGAGATATTCTTGCTCTGGTGTAGCTTGTTTGCAGAGGTATTATCGGGGGGAAAGAAAGCTGAGTATTTCGAGAGGTTTCGTTGGGAGTGCCCTCTCAGATATGAGGAAGGGTTGAGCATTTTTACAGGTCTACCTATCCGTTGAGGATGGAGGTCGACATATATAGGAGTCTCCCTAACAAGAAGTAGTAATGCTATTCCTTTACCCTTCTTGGTTATAGCATTGTAGTGAGAGCTGCCTGCTTCACGTGTTTTAACTCTGTCAGAGCACTTTGAAAAAATGGTCTGTGGTATCTGGAAAGCTGATGTTGCGTGTGAAGATTACAGACAAGCTTTATCCAAGGAGATCTGGCTCTCGCAGTTGAGAAAGCGATGCCTCTTCGGTTTTCGAACAAGCGATCCTGTCGGGGATCTGGCTCTCGAGATTCGAAGAACGGTGCCTCTTCGATTTTTGAGAAAGCAATCCTGTTGGGAGTCTGGCTCTTGAAATTCGAAGAGCGGTGTCTCTTCGATTTTTGAGAAAGTAATCCTGTTGAGAGTCTGGCTCTCGAGATTCGGAGGGCGGTGCCTCCTCGAATTTGGAGCAAGCAATCTTGTTGGTAGTGTTTTCTCGAATGTGAGTAAAGGTTGAGCATTTTTGCTAGTCTACCTTGCCACGGAGCACAGAGGTTGACACACAGTAACTTTCCAATTATTCAGCAGTGGTGCTGTTCCTTCTTACACTTCTAAGATCTTGATTTGTCCGACCTCTTCTTACACTTCTATTTGCTCGAACCCGCCAGTAGAGCTAAATATGAATGAACCAAACCTGAAAACATATTTGAGGCATATTCGACACAGAACCTACACTTGAATCATTGGCGACACATAACCTACATATTTGAGGCATATTTGAGGCATATTCGACACAGAACCCGCCAGTAAGATCTTGATTCAGTGTTCAATGTGCAGGTTCTGTGTCGAATATGGCCCAACGCCTATTTGCTCGAACCCGCCAGTTGAATCATTGGCGGCTGAAGTGATGAGTCTCAAGCAGAAGATTAGAGGGCTCAAGCATGAGAATAAACAGTTGCACATGCTCGCACATGACTATGCTACAAACATGAAGAGGAAGCTTGACCAGGTGAAGGAATCTGATGGTCAGATTTTACTTGATCATCAGAGGTTGTGGGTTTGTTCCAAAGGCATTTATTGCCTTCGTCTTCTGGGGCTGTACCGCGTAATGAAGCTCCAAATGATCAGCCTCCGATGCCTGTTCCTTCTAGGGTTTTGTCCAGTACTGAGGCTTCGAGTGATCACCCTCCAGTGCCTTCTCTTTCTGGAGCTCTACCGACTGCTGAGACTTCTCCTAAGCAACCTTTGTGAAGGCCCCCTCTTGTTTGTTTATTTTGACTCATGTATATGTACATATTTGTAACTTATCGGAGATATCAATAAATAAGGTTTGCTTCATTTCAACGTATTGTGTTAAATACACCAAAGCCTTCTTCACTAAGTTCTTTGAATTTTTCTTTTGTTGAAGCTTGTATGTTGAAGCTTTGTGAGTGAAGCATGTAGGTTGAGGTAGTGTTCCCTTAATTTCTCGAGTGAGGGAAACTTTTCAGTTGGAGACTTGAAAAATCCAAGTCACTGAGTAGGGTCGGCTATATGAATCTTAGAACGCCATTGTGCTCGGTCCTGTGTCATGTCCTCCGTTAGAACCAAGTACTCTAAGTCTTTTCTTAGAGTCTCTTCCAAAGTTTTCTTAGGCCTTCCTCTACCCTTTCGGCCCTGAACCTCTATCCCGTAGCCGCATCTTCTAACTGGAGCGTCAGTAGGCCTTCTTTGCACATGTCCAAACCACTATAACCGATTTTCTCTCAGCTTTCCTACAATTTCGGCTACTCCTACTTTACCTCGGATATCCTCATTCCTAATCTTATCATTTCTCGTGTGCCCACACATCCAACGAAGCATCCTTATCTTCGCTACACCCATTTTGTGTACGTGTTGATGCTTTACCGCCCAACATTCTGTGCCATACAGCATCGCTGGCCTTATTGCCGTCCTATAAAATTTTCCCTTGAGCTTTACTGGCATACGACGGTCACATAACACGCTGGATGCACTCTTCCACTTCATCCATCCAGCTTGTATTCTATGGTTGAGATCTCCATCTAATTCTCCGTTCTTTTGCAAGATAGATCCTAGGTAGCGAAAGCAGTCGCTCTTTGGTATTTCCTGATCTCCGATCCTCACCCCTAACTCATTTTGTCCTCCATTTGCATTGAACTTGCACTCCATATATTCTGTCTTTGATCGGCTTAGGCGAAGACCTTTAGATTCCAACACTTCTCTCCAAAGGTTAAGCTTCACATTTACCCCTTCCTGAGTTTCATCTATCAACACTATATCGTCTGCGAAAAGCATACACCAAGGAATATCATCTTGAATATGTCCTGTTAACTCATCCATTACCAACGCAAAAAGGTAAGGACTTAAGGATTAGCTTTGATGTAATCCTACAGTTATGGGGAAGCTTTCGGTTTGTCTTTCATGAGTTCTTACGGCAGTTTTTGCTCCTTCATACATATCCTTTATAGCTTGGATATATGCTACTCGTACTCCTTTCTTCTCCAAAATCCTCCAGAGAATGTCTCTTGGGATCCTATCATACGCTTTTTCCAAATCTATAAAGACCATGTGTAAATCCTTTTTCCCCTCTCTATATCTTTCTATCAATCTTCGTAAGAGATAGATTGCCTCCATGGTTGAGCGTCCTGGCATGAAACCCGAATTGGTTGTCCGAAACCCGTGTCTCTTGCCTCAATCTATGCTCAATATCTCTCTCTCCTAGAGCTTCATTGTATGACTCATTAGCTTAATACCCCTATAGTTCATGCAATTTTGTACGTCGCCCTTATTCTTGTAGATAGGCACCAAAGTGCTCTTTCGCCACTCATTTGGCATCTTCTTCGTTTTCAAAATCCTATTGAAAAGGTCAGTGAGCCATGCTATACCTGTCTCTCCCAAGATTTTCCACACTTCGATCGGTATATCATCTGGGCCCATTGCTTTTCTATGCTTCATCTTCTTCAAAGCTACAACCATTTCTTTCTTCCTGATTCGACGATAAAAGGAGTAGTTTCTACACTCTTCTGAGTTACTCAACTCCCCTAAAGAAGTACTCCTTTCATGTCCTTCATTGAAAAGATTATGAAAATAACCTCTCCATTTGTTTTTGACCGCGTTCTCTGTAGCAAGAACCTTTCCATCCTCATCCTTAATGCACCTCACTTGGTTTAGGTCCCTTGTCTTCTTTTCCCTTGCTCTAGCTAGTTTATAGACATCCAACTCTCCTTCTTTGGTATCTAGTCGCTTATACATATCGTCATAAGCCACTAACTTAGCTTCTCTCACAGCTTTCTTCGCCTCTTGTTTCGCTTTTCTATACCTTTCACCATTTTCATCGATCCTATCCTTGTATAAGGCTTTACAACATTCCTTCTTAGTCTTCACCTTTGTTTGTATCTCCTCATTCCACCACCAAGATTCCTTTTGGTGTGGAGTCAAGCCCTTGGACTCTCCTAATACCTCTTTTGCTACTTTTCGGATACAACTAGCCATGGAATCTCACCTTTGGCTAGCTTCCCCCTCTCTATCCCACACACACTAGGTGATTACTTTCTCTTTGAAAATGACTTGTTTTTCTCCTTTTAGATTCCACCATCTAGTCCTTGGGCACTTCCAAGTCTTGTTCTTTTTTCTCACTCTTTTGATATGTACATCCATCACCAACAAGCGATGTTGATTAGCCAAGCTCTCTCTCCGGTATAACTTTGCAATCCTTACAAGTTATATGATCCCCTTTCCTCATTAGAAGAAAATCTATTTGTGTTTTTGACGATCCACTCTTGTAGGTGATCACATGTTCTTCTCTCTTCTTAAAAAAGGTGTTGGCTAAGAAGAGATCATATGCCATTGCAAAATCCAAGATAGCTTCCCCATCCTCATTTCTCTCCCCAAAACCATGGCCACCATGAAAACCTCCATAGTTGCCTGTCTCCTTGCCCACGTGTCCATTTAAATCTCCTCCTATAAATAACTTCTCCGTCTGAGCAATTCCTTGCACCAAGTCTCCAAGGTCTTCCCAAGATTTCTCCTTCGAACTCGTATCCAACCCTACTTGAGGTGCGTACGCACTAATCACATTGATGAGTTCTTGTCCTATTACAATCTTGATTGCCATGATTCTATCTCCTACCCTCTTGACATCTACAACATCTTGTGTCAAGGTCTTGTCCATGATGATGCCAACACCGTTTCTCGTTCTATTTCTGCCCGAATACCAGAGTTTAAACCCTGAGTTTTCTAGATCCTTTGCCTTAAGACCAACCCACTTAATTTCTTGTAGGCACATAATATTTATCCTTCTCCTCACCATAACTTCCACTACTTCCATAGATTTTCCCGTTAGGCCTCCTATATTCCACGTTCCTAAACGCATTCTACTCTCTTGAACTCTACCCTTCTGTCCTAGCTTCTTCAACCTCCCCCGTCTAATAGGATCAAAGTACTTTTTTTGTGTGTCCTGTGTAAAGTTGATAGGAGCATATGCTCCCAAACAACTTTGAGTGGAGTCGTTCGAAAAGATGTTTCTATGGCCCCTTTGCTCATTTAACACTGCATCCGGGTGCTGATGGAGATACAGCGACCCTTGCTCACTTATCACTGTGCTGGGGCCACACAGCGCACCACTTACGGGTGACGTCCTAGCTTTAGCGCGATTTCGTTCTGGGTTCACTGTCGACTACCTGACGCCCTCCCCCTCCTCCTTTATCCGGGCTTGGGACCGGCAATGTAAGATAAACTTACACAGGCGGAGTTACTTTGATTCTGATGACTCGGGTTAAATTTGTTTTAATAGACTTAAATGTTGTCCTATGTTGTTTCTAATAAGGTTTTTATTTGTGCTTTTGTATATGTAAAAACTTGCATGGAAAGGTTGAAGCTATTATTGGGAAAAACGATGAGGCTATATTGAATTTTGAAAAGGTAATTTCTGGTCATTATGGTGATGCAAGTGTCCATCTCTCTCTCTCTCTCTCAGACACGCACATGCCCATGAGCATGCTTGCTCATATGCCCTTAAATGAATGCGTGTCATGCAAATACGAACTCACGTTTTGATGCTTCTATTCTTTGCAGGCTCGATCAATTGATCCATGTGTTGTAACATATATGGATGAGTATGCAATGCTTCTAAAGACAAAGTCTGACTTTCCGAAGCTCAATAAATTAGTGCATGATTTGCTTATTGCTGATTCTACAAGGCCAGAAGTATTTGTGGCCTTATCTGTACTTTGGGAAAGGAAAGATGAGAGAGGATCTTTATCCTATGTTGAGAAGGTCTGTACTTTATGTTTGCTGGTTTTTAATTTACCTTAATTATATATCTCATAAGTTTAGAGGTCGCACTTGGTGCGATGGCAAGTGCCTTCGCCCATGAGCGGTAGGTCTCGGGTTCGAGACTTGGGAGCAGCCTCTCCATAAATGGGGGTAAGGCTAGCCGACATTCACCTCTCCCAGACCCTGCGTAAAGCGGGAGCTTTGTGCACTGGGTACGACCTTTTTTTTTTTTATATATCTCATAAGTTTCTTATTTATTTGCATCAGAGTATACGAATCGATGAGAGGCACATCCCAGGTTATATAATGAAGGTACTGATATGATCTTATATATGATAAGTTGCAGCATCTATGTTAAAAAATATCACCGTATCTTTCTTCTTACCCTGTTCTCAATGAGGAAACATGAATTTTTCCAAGCTTTCAGGGTAACCTTATGTTATCAATGAAGCGAGCAGAAGCAGCTGTAGTTGCCTTCAGGGCAGCTCAAGAGTTGAGACCTGATATTCGTTCATATCAAGGTGGGACTTGTAAAGGAAAATACTCATCAGCATGACATGCATCTTATGTCGGCATTGAGTTTTTTATATTCGATTCAACCATTTTTTAAAAGAGCGAAATATGAAGTAATTGCAGACACTTTATGATTGGTAACTCAAATATGTTTTCAGGTTTGGTTCATTCGTATTTAGCTCTCTCTAAAATCAAAGAGGCTTTATATGCTTCCAGGGAGGCTATGAAGGCTATGCCTCAATCTGCGAAGGCTTTAAAATTGGTTGGGGATGTACATGCGAGTAACCCTGGTGGTAGGGAGAAGGTAAACCCATAACAGATTATTTCAGCATGAGTTCAGAAGTCAAGTTGATGTACTTGTGAATTCAACCTAATCTTGAAACAGGCAAAAAAGTTCTATGAGTCAGCCCTTAGGCTGGAATCTGGTTACCTTGGAGCTGCATTAGCTCTAGCTGAGCTCCATGTTAACGAAGGCCGCAATGGGGATGCTGTGTCACTGCTAGAGCGATATCTGAAGGACTGGGCAGATGACTCTCTGCATGTGAAACTTGCTCAAGTATTTGCTGCAACAAATATGCTCCAAGAGGCATTGTCGCATTATCAAGCTGCATTGAGGTTAAGTGTTATTTTGGATATCCAGAATAACTTTCTCACTGTTAGGACTTAAAATGTGCATTCTCATTAATTATTTGCTTGCGTGTGCTTGTGTGTGGTGTGGAAATTTTAGGGATCCCATAAATAGCAATTTAAGGAAGTCGTCCTGAAAAATAATTGAGGTCGTTAAAGAAATTAAATCCCAACTATTAGTGGCATGGGATTATAACACACTTTTGATCTGTTGTGCAATTCTGTATGATCTTATGACTATAAAGTGCTCAATTTTATTTTCTGACATGAATTGCAGGATAAACCAACAGAATGAAGCTGCAAAAAAAGGTTTAGAGCGCTTAGAGAAACAGATGAAGGTCTGTCATCCTGTGTATATAGCTTAAATGAGTGATTGGGTGTTTGGTTTAGATTGTTTAATATAATGATTTGCTCAACAATGGTGAGGCAATTGAGCAAGATGTAGTTTGAAAGTTGTACTTTCTGTAGGGGGTGGATCCAGATGCACCTGAAGAAGATGATGAAGAAAATGAGATCGATGATGCTGATGCAGACCAAGAAGAGACTGAGCTTCTTTGAATTATGCTAACCACAAGTATTCTCACAGCTTCCATGACGAGACTCTAGTTGCAAAGAATGCCATCGTTGGAAGTAGAGTGGGGAATTTTGCAATTCTGCAAGCAAACTGACCCACCGGAAATGAAATTCTTATCTTTCCGTGTCACAACAGGCCACCAACGGAAGGCGTAAGGTCATGCAGCATATATTGGGAGAAGGAGAGAATATTCACCAGTTGCTGCGTAGTTACGATCTTTGGGACCAAGGCAATCCTCCTAATGGTGGCAACCCTGTCATCTCCAATTCTTTACCAATTTTGTTGTCATATAAGTGTAATTCATTATGATCTCATGTTACAATGCAACTTGTATAAAGTGGAGTCTATATTCTCGCCCTTTGTACTTATTGGATTTAGATGTTCTTGCGAACCTTCGTGCTTACGGCTGCCCTAGTACTATGTCGTCTGTACATAATTGTGTCATCTGTCGTGAAAGTTGATTTTGACAAAGAACAAAAATTAGCTTCAGAGTCATGAAACATCAGAATCAATGTTTTCTTCATGTGAACGTGGAAAAAGGCCACAAATGTTTCATATCAAAACACATTTGAAGGTTCGGACCAAAAACAAAAAGCACATGTTAAGGTGACGGATTCACTTATGTACACGGTAGAGCAAGTCGGATTCTCCATACCGAGCTCCACAAGGCGCCCGACTGGTCTCATAACCAAGCAAAAGCGTTGTGGAAGCTTGACGTCTAGTATGGGTTTGGTTCGGTGCCATTGGAGGGCAGTTGGGATTTGTTTAGCAGCTCCCTGCTCTCCGTTCATAAGATATTCAAGTCCGTTCTTTGTTTCTACAGACTAGAAAGGTTTCCTAGGAGTAGGTGCTCGGTTCTCCATAGACTGCAATCTTTGTTTGAGATGGAAAACTTCAACCTGCACGGCGACAAGTAGAGGATGTCGATTGTGGCTTACTAAATAAAGAACTAAACCGTTGACATATAGATTTTGTAAGGTATAGAGGCAACTTAATTCAGTAGTTAGCGAAAATTTCATACCTGTAGTTGGAATGACCTTGCTCGTTCTCCGGCAAGGACTCCTCTAGTTGAATGGAGCTCCTGCATTATATATTTAATCACCCCGAGTAGTTTGTCAGCAGCTTCCCGGCTGGCCAACGTAGCAGCTAACTGCCCTTGTAAAATTTCATTCTTTCTTATTAGTGCGGCCATCTTCGATTCATCATACTTGAAGGAGTTGATAGGGCCCCCAGTTTACTATCATTTTGTGGGAACACGGCATCGTCGTTATCAGTTGAAAGCATTGTTCTGAAAATCCCCGCCTAGCACCGCCTAAGCCCCGTCTAAGCGCTAGGCGGTTGGCCACCGTTCCGATTAATGCTTAAGTGTTTGAAAATTAAGAAAGGGCGCCTATACCTACTGAGGCGGCCACCTAGACCGCCTAGGCACCCGCCTAACCCGCCTAGATCCGCCTAAACACCTGCATAGGTTGCGACTCACTTAGATAGAAAATAGATAACTTTCATTTTGCATTTTATTTTTCCAATAAATTGCAAGAGACTTGTTGAATACTTAAAGGAACACACATTATATACTTGTTCTCCATGTTTTCATTATGTTCCAGTAGCTCATAATATATATGTCATTCAATTTTGTAATTTATGATGAAATCATATATGTTTTAAGTATAAACAAACACTTATTTAAAAGAAATATAATATATTTAATTAAATCCGCCTAGTAGGCCTAGGCGCCCACTTAGACCCCGCCTGGCTGCCTAGGCGCTAGGCTCCAGCCCGCCGCCTGATTAACGTCTAGAGTCTTTTAGAACCTTGGTTGAAAGGTTTCAGTTCCATGATGGTGAGGTTTTGAATTTTCAAAATCATATTCAGAAAGCATCTCCTTCGAAAAGTGTCTACCTCCAAATATGTTAGTCTGGACTCCTGAATCAGATTGACTGGTTTTCTTTTTCTGGTGGCTGAAATCAACATAATATAATGTCATTAAACCTCAAACTATGTTACGTTAAATGACAAATGACTGGGCACGGGGAAACAGATTTTAAGGCGGGCGGTTCCCAGCAGCCATGCGACATCCAAGGAACACCAAAGAAGAACTTCTGAAGTTTACCTGCAAGAAAGAACTTTCATCTTCGGAACTCTTTGCCACCTTAACAGTTGTGTGGTATTCTTCTTCATCGTGGAATTATTTCCTGAGGGAAACATTGCCAGAAACGGGATTTGGATCAACAAGCAAGGACTCTGACAAAGATTTTCTTCCAGAACCATCTTGTTCAATTTCAGATGCAAGATTTTGTCTGGTAACCGAATTAACTGAACGCTGGGAAGAACCATTACTCAGTTGACCGCCCAAGCCAGTGGATGATAAGCGTTTCCTGGGTAGTAAAGTCGCAGGGCCTTTGCTGGGAAAAGATCGACGACTCATGGATGATTCATTTTTTTCCATGGTCAGTACTTCAACCTGTAACATAAAAGTTGAGGTAATGAGGTTAGGTTTCATCAGAATTCAACTGAAGTCTAAAACAGAAGGACGAGTTTCTAATAACCTGATTTGTTGGTTCCTTTCTGCATCCCCTAAAAGAAACAAGAAAATCCTTTTCCTTGTGTTGCACGAGCTCTAGGCTGAAACCCTGAAAATATAACATAAGATTAGTGTTTAAAGTACCAGCCATGCTGCGTTATTTTAAAGGAAACCCTTGCTAAAACTACGCTATTCAAAGGAAAATAAGAAATCAACACCAATGAAAATTATGCCGCAGGTAAAAATCAGTGTTGCAAACCTTATTGGCGGTGATTGAAGGAGGCGATGCAGTGGCCACTGACCACTCAAGCTTCAAAATATCAAAGATCAGAGTCTCAGCATGTCCTGGAAGGATGAAATTTTTTTTCTTGGGACCGGAATACGAATGGTAGACCACGTGTTTTTATCTAAGTGGTGGGAAATTGTATTTTTTAAGTTATTAACTTTTTAACACATATATCCTACCATTTGTATAATGACACTTGGTGTACCACTTTGTGTTCCTATCAAACTGAAAAATCTCTCCTGGAAAGATTAAGGGAAAAACTGCCTTAGGTAAAATGCTTAGATATCAATGTTAACCAACAAGGTTCCAAGATTTTCAATTTTTATATTCGGTAAGTCAATACAAGGTGCTGGTGTTGCATCCTTTTTCAATGCTTCAAGCACTTACGAGGCATACGTTTTTTCCTGCTTCCACCCCCAACAATATACCATTTGGTTCCACATAGGACGCCACAGCAACCAGCTCTTGGAGATGGACGGAAACCTCGTTTCTTTATTCTTGATCATTCCATCTGAGAAAAAAAGCCATGCCATTGGTAAACTTTACATTCTCATCCATAAAGAGATGAAATATCTGGCTGCATAATCCGGCAGTTTAAAAGATACAAGAATGAGAAAGAATTCACTCGCAGTTTCAAATTCCATCGAACACAAATGATTCAAAGTCTTGGATTTTGATGTGCCTCCAAATATAAAAAGAGTTTTATCATCATAAAGAGCTGCTACGTGGTTGGACCTCGCAGATGCTCCTGTTCCGCTGCACGTATATTAAGCTATAACAAAGTTGAGACAAAATCTCTGTCGAAAAGACAACGGCGTCTACCAAACAAAAATGGAGAAAGGTTCATTAGCAAGCATGTGACACGCAATATTTGTTGTAGGTGGTTCCATCAAAGAACAATATCATCAAAATCCCACAACTTGAGAAAAACCCACTCACGTGCAATGAGGGGGTAGCCAGGTCAACGACTTCAGATCACACGTATGCAAATCGTTCAATTTCCTCCGTTTAGTATCTTCACCCCCAAATAGGATTAATGAAGAGCTTGCCGTAACTACAGTGTGGCCAGTGCGAGCAACCTGCCACGCGTGAGATATGTGGGGTGAGACTGTTTACCATTAACTTATCACTCCATTCAACAAAGGTAACTTTAATGAAAATCTTCCGATACTGTTCACTTTAACGAAAAATCACATTTTTACACTAAAAAGTCAATCATGGTACTATTCACTTTATCCTTTATTTGATCCTTATCGTTAAAACTCAAAATTTTCGAGTCATTTTTATTAGTTTTCCTTTAAACGGAATATTAGGCAACTAATTCACAATTCCTAAGCAAGACATAACTTACACACATGGTAAGAAAGGTGTACATAATTCTAACAATCTAGCAATTAGTTACACTTATTGGTTCTCTATAGTTTTATTCAGATATGGAACCACCGGATACATGTCCGTTTAGCATCTTCACCTAAAAATTTGCTCTTCTAGTCCTATTCAAGTGTTTATGTTTTGTGTCTTGATGTTTTTCAGCAATTGTTTACTATAATAAACTATATTTGTCTCCTACTTGTACGCCGTGAAACATACATACAAATACAACCAACAAAGAAAGATATCCTATCTGTGCATCATCTAGCAATTCATCCCCAGATTCACCACCAACCACTATCATCTTGTTCCCAAATACAGCAGCCGCATGCTGTTTGAGAAAAATTATAATAAAGCTTTAGCTTTCACCAACATCATCCCGCATTAACCAGATCAATGCACCATATGAACACAATCACAAGAATAAATAATAACAATGTACATTGAAGCTGGGTGTAGGCTTGTCCTGTTAGACTATAGGTTTTGTGCTGTGATTCAATGGAGTTTGTATGAATTTCTGGAAGAAAGAAGAATGAAAGTTGCAGAGAGCATTTACAGTGATGAGTGCAAAACTGATTTCATTGCTTCCATTATTCTCTCTACACTGCAATCAGATATTACCATTGTAACTGAACCACTCTCTCTCCTCTAACAGAAAGAAATGATCTCAACCCTCCATGTCATCTATCCTATGAGATAGTTATATGTGGCACACAATATCACTTTCAACTTAATCTAGAGCATCCATTTAGAATATGATCCAAGGGCTCTGATTAAAACAAGCAAAATGGCTAAACCTATTTCTACTAATACACTTACACACTAACACTCCCTTCTAAGTTTTTAGCAGAAATCACCTCCAAAGCTTTCCTCAAGTACTCAAATCGATCTCGATCCCTTGCCAAGGCCTTTGTAAATATATCTGCAATTTGCTCCTTAATGTTGCAATACACCAGATCAATCTCACCATTATGCAATGCATCTTTGATGAAATGAAACCTTCTGTTGATATGCCTTGTCTTATGATGTGCCACTGGATTCTTCGAAATTGCTATGGCAGAGGTGTTATCACATAAAATCTGAGTTGGCTTCACTTGTTCCTCACCAAAGTCTGAGACAACAAACCTTAACCAGATGGCTTGTGCAGTTGCTTTTGCAGCACTTACATACTTTGCCTCTGTAATGGACAATGCTACACTACTTTGTTTGATTAAGGCCCAAGAAAATGCTCCATAACCAAAACTAAAAGCATAACCCGAAGTACTTTTCATGTTATCTTCACTCCTTGCCTAGTCACTTTCACAATAGCCAATAAGCACAACATCTTTTCTTTTCTCATATGCAATTCCATAGTCCAGTGTTCCTTGGATATACCTCAACACCCTATTTGCAGTTCCTATGTGCTTTTTGGTTGGATTATGCAAGAATCTTGCTAGCAAACTTGCAGCAAACATAATATCAGGTCTAGTAGCTTATAAGTATAACAGACTACCAACAATCTTTCAATAAAGACTTTCATCAGCCATCTCACTCCCTATTTGTACCATACTTGACCAATCCCGAAACTACTGAGTACCGGTCAACGTTATATTGTCAAGGACCCAGAAGAGTTTCCCTCCAACCAGGAGGCCAATCACAGCACGACACTTGTCGACATCAGAAGCCAATCATAGCGCGACACGTGTCAACATCAGAAGCCAATCACAACACGACACGTGTCAATGTCAGAATGAAACTAGAAACTCTCTTCTATAAATAGAGATCATTCTCTCACAATATTTCCTAATGTCATTTGTACTAAATCATTCACTAGTACTCACTAAAGGAGAGCTTGAACCTATGTACTTGTGTAAACCCTTCACAATTAATGAGAACTCCTATACTCCGTGGACGTAGCTAATCTGGGTGAACCACGTACATTTTGTGTTTGCTTCCATGTCCCTATCCCTTTACATACTTATCCACACTAGTGACCGGACCAATCTAGCGAAGGTCACAAACTTAACACTCTCTGTTGTACCAAAGTCCTCACTGATTTTGTGCATCAACATTTGGCGCCATCTGTGGGAAAGACACTTATTCCCAATCTCTTCAGCTTTGTCAAACTGGTTTCCACCATTCGTACACTCACTTTTGACCAGGCATCCCTCTCCAACATGGGGAGCGAAGGAAGCCACAACACACAGAATGAGACCCCTCTTGCACCTAGTGCGAAGCAACGAAAGAAGGAAGGAAAGAGGGTTGCTCTTCAAGCTAAAGTCGATGAGCTAGAAGCTCAAAACAACAAGATAGCAATAAAGAATGAGGTCCTCCAGGAGCAGTATGAGAAGTTATTTGAGACGTTCCACGAAACTATGCGTACTCAAACACGTAAGCTTGTTGCCCCTGTGGACATCAACCATCATCTGGATGCCCTCCCAGCACGGAGGGTCACCTTCCTTCGACATGGGTGTCCCTGATGAGGAGCAAGCTAATCATCAAAACATTGATCAACATGAGACTTTTCTCGACTCAGCTGCTTCGACCCAAAACAGGAGAAGTGGAGGAAGACACCTCCTTGCAGAAAGGTTGGAAAGATTGAAAGCCATTTATCGTGACTGCCGAGACTTCCTAAAGCAACGTCGAGAGAATCCTCTCCACATATGCTCGAAGATCAATGACTCAAGGGTTTCTGAAAGACTTGGTCCCCTCCCACAACCCAGGCCAACTGCCAATCTAGGGAAGGAACGACATGTCCTAGTGGAACATGAAGGTACATGGGACTCTGAGGTATTCCGACAGACTCGCCCTAGAAGTCAGTATGGTGAGTCCAAGGAAAAATCACACACCTTTGCTCAAACTTTCCTACTTCCAAGAGGCGATGAAGACTTACGAAAGAAAATACCAATGGTACATGACTCCACTTAAGACCCCCTTATCCTACAGTTTCTTGAGGAAGTAAACAAGTTGAAAGCTGAACGTCAGACTGAGATACCTGACTGGAACCAACCCAGGCCTGGCCTTCTCATAAGGAGGATCCTCGACACCCCCCTTCAAGCAAAGACAAAACAAAAGCTTGGTTTACAACTCTATACTGGAAGGGAAGACCCAATTGAACACATTAACCTCTTTGAGTCCACCATGGCATATCGACGAAGAGTGATGTCTTCTCTTCCCCTCCACCCTCTTTGGCGGAGCTCTAAACTGGTATTGCCGTCTTCCACCTAAGATAGTAGACTCATTTGAGGAACTGAGGAAACTATTTGTCTCTCAACAAATCTTCCAGACCGATCACTTACATTCTATAGATGACTTGTACACTATTTGCCAGAAGCTGGACGAGTCACTACGAGAGTATGCTGGTCGTTTCAGCCATGAGTATTCTCGCTGCGCTGAGGCGGATGACAATACCGCCCTCAAGGCCTTCACGGAAGGCCTACGTGATTGTTTCTTCAAGTACATGATCAATGCCAACACTTGGAAGACTTACTCTGAGGTGATGGCACACGCTTACAACCATGCCTCCGTCGAGGCAAGGACATATCAAGGGAAACCCCCCACAACCACCCCTTATCAGCAAGTAGGGATTGGAAGCCAGATCCAACCAAATGAGAAGACCTCGACCTTCCAAACGACAGTGGTGCCTCCCCCTGCCTTACTTAATACTTTGCCAAGTCAATAGACATATCAATCTCAAGGCAAAAGGAAAGATTTTCATCCTCACCAGTCTCATTTTAGCAAAAAGAGTAAGGGATACTACTGCGATAACCAAGGGTATCGCCATGATAATCCCCAAACTCAGGCAGTTAACACAATGGGTCAAGCACGTGTCAGGACAGCCCATACCCCGAGGTATGAGGCATACACATCTTTGAATGCCACATGCGTGGCCATTTACCCCACGCCAAGGTATGAGGTATAGCACATCTGATACCGAAGCCAAAGTCGAGGCACCTGGATTATAAGCCCATGAAGAACACGGGCACGTTTTGCTGCTACCACGAGCATAACGGCCATAACGGCGAGAAATGTATCACCCTTCGTGATCATATTGAAGTTTTGGCACGTGAATGAAAAATTAATCAATTCCTCATTCACCCTCCAATGGGTAACCGTAACCAATGCTAGGTGAATGTGATATATTCCATAAGTGGTGGCACACCCATATCTAAATCTTCCAACAGGGCCATGAAAAATAGTGAACATGCTTTAAGGTCTAACCACCAAGTGTTTCACGTGGAAGACGTCAGGGGAGGTAAGTATCAAAAGCCTAACTAGGAGCCAGTATGTTTCTACCCTGAGGAAGAAAGAGGTATCATTTACCCTCACAACAACACACTGATTGTGGAAGCTCACATAGCCAACTTTGAAGTACGACGAATCCTGGTAGACACGGGGGCTTTGGTTAATATCATGTTTGCTGAAGCTTTCAGGGCACTTAATGTAGCTGAACACTTGCTCGATCGCTCGATTTCCCCTCTAATAAGCTTCTTCGGTGATATCGTGCAACCTTTGGGGAGCATACACTTACCTTTCACCATTGGTACAGGCCCTTACATAGCTACCATTACCACTAACTTCCTGGTGGTTGATTGCCCAACGACATACAATGTCATCTTCGGACGCACAGACATCAATGATCTCAAGGCCATGGTATCCACACATATGTTGTTGATGAAATTTCCAACCCTCTATGGCAATGGTTACATCAGAGGAGATCAACTTAGTGCACGATCATGTTACAACACTTCGGTCAAGCAACAACACCTGCATGTGCCTAAGGAAACCATTTCTATACATGACCAAGTCATAAAGACCAGCCCAGACAAAGCCAACTTGGATCTTCACGGTGGCAACAGTCAACCTGACGATCCTCGAGATGACTCTTTCACCCAGCAAGCACAACCCGCTGAAGAGTTGGAGAAGGTCTTTATCTCAAAAGATTATCCAGATCGCATGGTGAAGATTGGCACCACTTTGTCACTACCCATTCGGTTGGCATTGATCTCGTTTTTGCAAGAGAACATTGAGGTCTTTGCCTGGTCATACGAGGACATGCCAGACATCTCTCCCGATATCATCTATCATCGCATAAGTATTGACCCCAAGACCAAGCCAATGAGATAGAAGCGAAGATTTTATGACGCTGAACGGTACGAGGCAATGAAGGCAGAAGTTGAAAAACTCAAAGGCATAAGCTTCGTCCGCGAAGTCAATTATCCAACGTGGGTAGCAAATGTTGTCCTTGTTAAGAAGAATCCGACCAAGGATCTCCTACTCCAAAAAGTCTTGTGGAGAATGTGCGTCGATTACACCGACCTAAACAAAGGATGCCCGAAGGATAGCTTTCCTCTTCCTCTCATAGACAGACTTATAGACTCTACGGCAGGGTGTGGACTCCTAAGCTTCATGGATGCTTACTTAGGATACAACCAAATCCTTATGAACCCTCCAACCAGGTGAAGAATGAACTCATCTTCATGCCACTAACCAGGTGATGAAATGTACAACCCGTACTCTCCTTCATGCCACCAACTAGGTGATGAAATGTACAACCCGTACTCTAATATCATTTGGCAACTTACCATTTATGCCACCAACCAGGTGAAGAAGGAACTCATCCTCGTGCCACCAACCAGGTGATGAAATGTGATGAAAGGTGATGAAGGAACTCACATTCATACCACCAACCAAGTGATGAAAGCAATTCACCATTCATTACACCTACTAGAAGACGAGTGGTACAACTTGTATATGTGAACTCCTAGCATTCACAAATAATCAAAAACCCTCAAGCTTGACAACTCAACTAGGGGAGCACTTATGCCCAACAAGAGTTATAGTCACCAACAAAGTCTTATTGCAAGCCAACAACTTCAGTGTATGGCATACGAAGATCAAGCTATTAAGCCCTCTTGCATCTGCTTCAAACATTTCCCCTCTGTAACAATGCAAACATTACAACTTGTAGAAAGCTTCACACACTCTTGATCAAGACAATGTGAAGCAAAAACAATTTATGGTGCCAACAAGAGCTTCATCAAAGGAGTTCAACCACAATTCTCAAAAGCTTCACACACTCTTGATAAAGACAGTGTGAAGCAAAACCAATTTATGGTGCCAACAAGAGCTTCATCAATGGAGGGCAACCACAATTCTCAAAAGCTTCACACACTCTTGATCAAGACAGTGTGAAGCAAAACCAATTTGTGGTGCCAACAAGAGCTTCATCAAAGGAGTTCATCCATAATTCTCAAAAGCTTCACACACTCTTGATCAAGACAGTGTGAAGCAAAACGAATTTATGGTGCCAACAAGAGCTTCATCAATGGAGGGCAACCACAATTCTCAAAAGCTTCACACATTCTTGATCAACATAATGTGAAGCAAAACCAATTTATGGTGCCAACAAAAGCTTCATCAAAGGAGTTCAACCACAATTCTCAAAAGCTTCACACACTCTTGATCAAGACAATGTGAAGCAAAACCAATTTATGGTGCGAATAAAAGCTTCATCAATTGAGGGCAACTACAATTCTCAAACCTTTGAAGCAAATTCAAGACTGTTCGAAGCAAATTCAATTTATATGGTTTATCCAAACCTTCGACTACTACAAGGTGTGGCTTGCATCACAATCTCTTGCTTAACAATGTGGAAGCAAAATTTGTATATGTTGTCTCTCCCACATTTTCAAATTTCTAGTTTCCCAAAAAAAAGAAAAAAAAGAAAGAAAGGGAAATTCAACAAAGCTTCATCAATGGAGGACAACTACAAATTCTCAAAAGCTTCACACTATCTTGATCAAGATAGTGTGAAGCAAAATCAATTCATGGTACCCAAAAAAAGCTTCAACTCCAAAGCTTCACCTACAAAGCTTCAACACAAAAGCTTCACCAACAAAAGCTTCACCAACAAAAGCTTCATCAATAGAGGACAACTACAAATTCTCAAAAGCTTCACATTATCTTGATCAAGATAGTGTGAAGCAAAATCAATTCATGGTACCCAACAAAAGCTTCAACTCCAAAGATTCACCTACAAAGCTTCAACTCCGGAGCTTCACCTACAAAAGCTTCAACACAAAAGCTTCACCCAAAAAAGCTTCAACACAAAAGCTTCACCAATAAAAGCTTCATCAATGGAGGACAACTACAAATTCTCAAAAGCTTCACACTATCTTGATCAAGATAGTGTGAAGCAAAATCAATTCATGGTACCCAACAAAAGCTTCAACTCCAAAGCTTCACCTACAAAGCTTCAACTCCAAAGCTTCACCTACAAAGCTTCAACTCCAAAGCTTCACCTACAAAAGCTTGACCCACAAAACTTCACCCACAAAAGCTTCACCTACAAAAGTTTCACCTACAAAAGCTTCACACTATCTTGATCAAGATAGTGTGAAGCAAAATCAATTCATGATGCCCAATAAAGCTTGACCTACAAAAGCTTGACCCACAAAAGCTTGACCCATAAAAGCTTGACCCACAAAAGCTTCACCTACAAAAGCATGACCCAAAAAAGCTTGGTCCACAAAAGCTTCATCCACAAAAGCTTCACCTACAAAACTTCAACACAAAAGCTTCACACTATCTTGATCAAGATAGTGTGAAGCAAAATCAATTCATGGTGCCCAACAAAGCTTCAACCTCAAAGCTTCAACACCAAAGCTTCACCTACAAAGCTTTAAAATATATATATATATATATATTTTTTTTTTTTATCGAAAATTCAAAAATTCGGAAATTCGAAAGTTCAAAAATTCGGAAATTCAAAAATTCGAAAATTCGAAAAAAAAAATCGCCTAGGCCTCATCTTCTTTGGCCTAACAACTTTCATAACAAATATATATAAAGAAGGAGTTTGGGGCTACCACTTAGAAAGGAAATGCCTCATTCGTCAACTCCCTCGACCAGAGACTTGGGGGACTCCTACCATATGCTACTGCACCTTGATACTCAGAAGTCTCACGACCACTCAGTGACTTGGATTTTTCAAGTCTCCAACCGAGAAGTTTTCCTTACTCGGGAAATTAAGGGAGCATTACCTCAACATACATGCTTCACTCTCAAAGCTTCAACATACAAGCTTCAACAAAAGAAAAAACTCAAAGAAATTAGTGAAGAAGGCCTTGGTGTATTTAACACAATACGTTGAAATGAAGCAAAACTTGTTTATTGATATCTCCGATAAGTTAAAAATATGTACATATACATGAATCAAAATAAACAAACAAGAGGGAGCCTTCACAAAGGTTGCTCATGAGAAGTCTCAGCAGTCAGCAGAGCCCCAAAAAGAGTAGGCACTGGAGGGTGATCATTCGGAGCCACAGTACTGGGCAGAACCCCAGAAGGATGAGGCACCGAAGGTTGATCATTTGGAGCTTCATTACGCGGTACAGCCCCAGAAGACGAAGACAATAAATGCCTTTGGAACAAACCCACAAACCTCTGATGATCAAGCAAAATCTGACCATCAGATTCTTGCAACTGGTCAAGCTTCCTCTTCATGTTTGTAGCATAGTCATGTGCGAGCATGTGCAACTGTTTATTCTTATGCTTGAGCCCTCTGATCTCCTATTTGAAACTTATCACTTCAGATGCCAATGATTCAACTTGGCAAGTTCGAGCAAATAGGCGATGGGCCATATTAGACACATAACCTGCACATTGAACACTGAGAGCCAGAGAATCCTTAACAGCCAACTCATTAGACTGTTTGGAAAGTAGTCTGTTATCTTTAAGAGTGAGAAGGTTCCTAGCCACCACCGTAGCTGTCATATCATTCTTCATCACAGAGTCCCCAACGGTAAGAGGACCAGTAGGGGATAAGAAAGATGGGCGCCATATGTTGTCTTGAGAAGGCATAGCTGCCTCTTCACCAAAGTTCAAGTCAAAACGACGGTCGGATGGGCCAGACATTCTCAGAAATGATGAAGGAGAAATGAGGTGCAATAAATCTCTGAAGTAAGGGGAAAATTCCTACAAGCAATAACTCTCCGAATGTACTTCTTGCAGACAATTGGTGCCCTTATAAAAGAAAGGGCAACAGGGTCGTTAGTTCAAGAATCAAAGATGCACCACTCTCCGGATTCCGAAGAGGCACCACTTCTCACACGCAACATCAGCTCATCGGGTACCACATATAACTTTGCCAAAGATCTCTGACAAAGTTTAGACACATAAATTTTGAAGGTCCAGCTACCCTACTATTACCCACAGGGGTAAAGGAACAGCACCACTGCTTGATAACTAGAAAGTCCCAATGTGTGTCAACCTCCATGCTCCGTGGCAAGGCAGACTGGCAAAAATGCCCAACCTTTACTCACATTCGAGAAAACACTCCCAACAAGATTGCTTGCTCAAAAATCGAAGAGGAACCACTCTCCGAATCTCGAGAGCCAGACTCCCAACATGATTACTTTATCAAAAATCAAAGAGACACTGCTATCCGAATCTCAAGAGTCAGACTCCCAACAGGATTGCTTTATCAAGAATTGAAGAGGCACCGTTATCTAAATCTCGAGAGTCAGATCCCTGACAGGATTGCTTGTTCGAAAACCGAAGAGGCACCACTATTCAAACTTCGAGAGCCAGATTTCCTTGGATAATGTTTGTTTGCAATCTTTACACGCAACATCAGCTTTCCAGATACCACAGACCATTTTTTCAATGTGCTCTGACAAAGTTAAAACATGTGAAGCTTGCAGCTCCCACTACATTGTTATGACCAAGAAGGGTAAAGGAATAACATTATTACTTGCTTAAAAATCGAAAAGGCACCGCCCTCCGAATCTCGAGAGCCAGACTCCCAATAGGATTACTTTCTCAAAAATCAAAGAGGCACTGCTCTTCGAATCTCAAGAGCCAGACTTCTAACAGGATTGCTTTCTCAAAAATCGAAGAGGCACCGTTCTCCGAATCTCGAGAGCCAGATCCCCGACAGGATTGCTTGTTCGAAAACCAAAGAGGCATCGCTCTCCGAACTTTGAGAATCAGATTTCCTTGGATAAAGTTTGTCTAGAATCTTCACACGCAACATCAGCTTTCCAGATACAGCATACCACTTTTTCAAAGTGCTCTGACAAAGTTAAAACACGTGAAGCTTGCAGCTCCCACTACATTGTTACGACCAAGAAGGGTAAATGAATAGCATTACTACTTGTTGTTAGGGAAACTCCTATATATGTTGACCTCCATCCTCTACTGACAGGCAGACCTGCAAAAATGCTCAACCCTTCCTCATATCTGAGAGGGCACTCCCAACGAAGCCTCTCGAAATACTCAGCTTTCTTCCCCCCAATAATACCTATGTAAACTAGCCACACTAGAGCAAGAGTATCTCATATCATGCTTTTTCCCTATCTTTTCCTTTGCCCTTGTTTTTACCTGCAAGACAAGGAGAAAAAGAACAATCAGTCAGCACTTGGAATCAAGCTTCCAGTCAGGAACTGACTGCCTGAAACCCCTTACATGACTACTTACCCGGCATTGCTCTCAAGTATTCATCTTCAACATCTTATGCTTCTAGAAAAGATACCACATCTGTCTGAAGAACAGATAGGGCAAGTGAGAAGGATATAAGGAAACATGTGGAGACAAGCGCAATAGAACACGTGCTGATTCATCCACCACTTCATCAACAGAAAAAGTATCCCATATCATCAAGGTCGAACGCACTCTTGATTTGATGAACTTGTTTTGACCCTCAAATTCTTGAGTCGGCCTTATACTCTAAAGGAAACCAGAAAACCCTCCAGCCCAGTTCAAGAATAAGCCTGTGGAAAGTTACTTCTTTAAAAGCAAAAGTATCTCATATCATCTCTTCTCCATTTGCTTCTCCTTATCCTTGTTGCTGTTTACGACACAAGGAGAATGAGAACAATCAACCGGAAGCTGAAGTTGAACCTCCGATCCAGGTTGTTTGCTTGGAAGTCTGATTGCTTACCTTGTCTGTTACCTCTTTCGGCAAATCTCTTAGCTCGGCGACTTGATGGACTCCTACTATAGGGTTTTGTAACGCACTTGACCAAACCCGAAACTACAAGTAAGCTTCAAGTGAAATTGATATATTACCTTGTGCATCTTCATCGGTTAAGGATACCATCCTTGGATGGAGGAAAAGTACTTCCAAAGAAGATGCCACATCTACGTATGAGACAGATAAGGCAAGTGAAAATGATACCACACTTCGGTACTTAGAAGTTTCGTGATTACTCAATGGCTTGGATCTTGTAAGTCCCCAACCGAGGAGCTTCCCTCGCTCGGGAACTTAGAGGAGCACTGTTTGTACCATACTTGACCAATCTCGAAACTACTGAGCACCAGTCAACGTTATACTGTCAAGGACCCAGAAGAGTTTCCCTCCAACCAGAAGGCCAATCACAGCGTGACACGTGTCGACATCAGAAACCAATCATAGCGCGACACGTGTTAACATCAAAAGCCAATCACAACACGACACGTGTCAATGTCAAAATGAAACTAGAGACTCTCTTCTATAAATAGAGATCATTCTTTCACAATATTTCCTTATGTCATTTGTACTAAATCATTCACTAGTACTCACTAAAGGAGAGCTTGAACCTATGTACTTGTGTAAACCCTTCACAATTAATGAGAACTCCTCTACTTCGTGGACGTAGCCAATCTGGGTGAACCACGTACATCTTGTGTTCGCTTCCCTGTCCCTATCTATTTACATACTTATCCATATTAGTGACCAGAGCAATCTAGTGAAGGTCACAAACTTAACACTTTCTGTTGTACCAAAGTCCTCACTGATTTTATGCATCAACACTCCCATTAACTTTGCTTAACTTTTCATTTGCTGCAAGTGGAGTTGCAACATGTTTGCAATCCTTCAATCCAAGCTTCTCCAGCAGAGTCTTTGCATATTCCTTTTGATGCAGGAAGATGCAATCTTTTGTTTGAATTACTCTAAGCCCCAAGAAGTGATGCAACATACCCATATCCGACATCTCATATTTTCTCATCATTTCTGCTTTAACATCCATCAATACACTAGAACTCCCTGTGTATATGATGTCATCCACATACAAGGAAACAATAAGAATTTCTACCTCAGTTGCCTTGATGTAAAAAGAGTTGCCTCACTTAGACTTTTATGAAAGCTAACATTACAAAAATAAGAGTCCATCTCTTTATACTAGAACCTTGGTGCCTGTTTCAAACCATATAAGCTTTTTTTTAGCTTGTAAACCTTATCCTCTTTACATGATATCATAAATCCAAGTGGTTGGTCCATACACACTTCTTAATTTAGAACCATATTCAAGAATGCAGATTTCATATCAAGTTGGAACAACTTCCACCCTTTCTGTGCAGCTAAACCAATTAGAGTTATAATGGTATCAAGCCTTGCCACAGGGGCAAATGTCTCATTGAAATCAACCTTAGGCTTTTGAGGGTACCCATTTGCGACCAGTCTTGCCTTATTCTTTTGTATGGATCAATTTAGGTTCAATTTTGTCTTGTAGATCAACTTGACACCAACTACTGGTTTATCAAATGGTCTGTCAACAAGTTTCAAAGTGCAATTATTCTTTATCATAGCAATTTTTTCCTCCATTGCCTTCTACATGAGTCATCTTTGTCTGTCTCCTCAAAACTCCTAGGCTCAACTATACACAGATTTCATTTGCATACACTTCTATCAAACTCTTAAATTTTAGTAGAGTGTGATCATATTGTTGGGGGCCTGTGCTATTCTGCATTGAGACCAATCTTGAACCATTTTCAATTAATTCACAAGTTTTAGATGCTGGTATCAGAGACTCATCATTTACATTACTTATGTCACTTGAACTTCATTCTTCCCTTTGTTCACAGAGATCTACATCAGTTATTGGTACACTGATATTCTTCTCACATTGACATTTCCAATCCCATCAAGCATTTTCATCAAATATAGCATCCCTTGATACAATCATCTTCTTTGAATCAAGGTCATAAAGTCTATAACCTTTCTCACATGTACCATACAAAAAAAAAATGCATTTAACACTGGTTTCATCCAACTCCTGTCTGAGATGACTTGGAATGTGAGCATAACATATTGAACCAAAGACTTTTAAGTGCTTAATTTCATACTTCCACTATAAGCCTTAAAATGAGTCTTTTTGTCAAGAGACTTAGTGGGACACCTATTCAAGATGTACACTGCTATGTTGAAAGCTTCAGCCTAAAATTCAAATGGAACCCTCTTTTCAAACAGTATGCATTTTGCCATTTCTACATGGTTCTGTTCTTCCTTTGAATTACACCATTTTGCTGAGGTGTATAAGCAGTGTAAGCTATATTTTCATGCCCATTTCTTCACAAAACTCACTGAATTCAACAGATGTGTACTCCACTCCTCTATCACTCCTCAACCTTTTCAACTGATATCCACTTTGTAACTCAACTATGGCCTTAAACTTCCTAAATATACCAAACACTTCTGACTTGTATCTTAAGAAATAGACCCATCACATTCTTGTGCAATCATCTATAAAGGTAAGGAAATACCTATTCCCAGCCTTTGTAGGAGTTTGCATAGGTTCACAGATGTTAGAATGAAAAAGTTATAAAGGGAGAGATGCCCTCCATGGTGCTTCCTTTGGAAATGCATATCTGCAATGCTTCATAAACGCATCCTTCACATATCTCATCTGTCACTTTGAGTTCAGGTAATCCCAGCACCATATCTTGTTCTTTGAGTTGTCTCATATTGCCCATATTCAAGTGTCCTAGGCTCACACCAGCTTTTAGAGCAATCTGCATCTCAAGTTGGAGTTTCAAGGGAAAACTTCTATTTCCTTTCATTGGTATCTTGGCTACCAAGTTTGACAGAGAGCAATTGTGGAACCAAAAAAAAAAAAATCAATGGAGGGGACACGTGGATTTTTTGGGTTAAAAAGACAAATTACCCTCGAGGCACACCGGGATTCCCACGCACAAGCAGCAGACAATAACGACTCAATCAAGGAAGAGTCAAAGGTGATCAAAATGGTATTTATTCAAAACTCTTTCATCATTCCTCATCAAATCCCCACTCAAAAGGTAACTCCCAATTTTCCTATTCTAATTGTGATTAATTACCAAATTAATTGCAAGATATTATTTGACATAATATCTTGCAATTATATTAAAAACAAAAACCACCATAAGTGGCCGGTCCATATTTCTCCAAATAGGGCCGGCCACACCCCTACATATAGTCCCATTTTTTTCTCTAAAAAGCTAAGTTCATTCTCTCCCCAAAAATTCCTAAACACTTTTTCTTTCAAATTCTAACCTTGGCGTCAGAGATTCTTCGGCCAAAGGCCCTCATTCATAGTGGGCATAGGTGGCTTTTGGCCTTAATCTTAGGTGTTATTATTTTGCAGGTGCATTTTTGTCAAAGGTGAAGATGGCAGAAATTTGCATCCACAAATTGGTGCTTTCATTGAGAGTTTGATTCACATGCTCGAAGAAGACTTTCGCATTCAAAGTTTCTCTCATTTGTAAATTTTTCATACTTTCTTATTCTTAGAATTTTTTAAGTTTTTTGAATAAACGTGAGAAAAAAAATACAATGATGGGAAATTCAGAAACCACGACAAACGGAACTTCCTACGTTCAAAGATTCAGATCAAATGATGGAGGACGAGACGTAGCCCCACCACGACGATCCATGAGGCTCAATATAATGGCAAGATGAGCAACTTTGCCACCAAGGAACACCACCACCATGGCAGCCATGAGGATCACCGTGGCAGTGGGGAGTGGGCCAGCTCCATGGCAACAAACCCATGGTGAGCAAGGAGTAGTAAGGCAGCCAATAGCCTAGACCCAAGCCATTTTGAAGCAACAAGCCTAGGCGCTAGAAGCAGCACAAGCTACCGCTCTAGCAACGTAGGCCCAAGCCTCGTCCACTTGGCGTATGGCCCAATTTACAGCCCACGCTGCAAGGCAGCCGAGCCAGGCCTAGCGCGCCCGAGCCACAACCTCAATAGCGCAAGCCTAAGCAGCTGCAAAAGAAGAAGTAGCCCACTCCAACGGTCAAACCCATGACCCTCCTAGTAGCCCAAATCGATCCAAGATCGGTTTAACTGTCCCAACTTCATATTTCTGGACCGACAGTTGAACCATGAGGTATTTTCACCCCATTTCTTTACAGATTTGACATATCCTAACTTAAATCTCGCGTCTGGAGTCCATTACACTTCCACTACCCAATGAGATGCATACCGTCCAAGCTCTTCCAACCCAAATGGTGAACAACACGTGTCTCGACAAGTCATAGAGTTGACAAGAACCCTCACGCAGCAGACTATCTTGGTGAATCAGCTATTACAGTGTATCGAGATCGAGCGTTCCCCAGACGAGGTGTCCCGAAGTAGGACAAAGGCAGACGACGAACCTATCCAGTAGTGTCCCAGCAAGCAGTTACTCAACCAATCACGAACTGAGCATTCTAGTAGTGTACACTCCCAACTGGACCCCCAAGGTAGCATATACCCTCGTCTTAGCGTGCAGAGGAGTGTGCATTCTCAGTTAGGCCTACGAACGAGCATACATTCATGGTTAGGCTCACACTTTGATAATCAACATGAGCAACCTTCCAGACGAAGTGTTCATTCATGGCTAGGCTCGCAATGAGCATCATCCACCTTACATCGAAGTAGGCAGCACGAATGAGGGAAAAAAGATCTGGCTCAAGTTCAACCGGCAGCTTGCGAGAAATTCGCTCGCCTACTAAGAATGTACCACATGCATCGCAACCATGGCATAGTAAGTCGAACATATGGAAGAGCAGCCTAAACCAGTAGGTCATGATCGGGGGTAGCCAAAAGTTCCACTACCTAATAAAGCAAATTCAGAAAGAAGTAGAGAGACTCATTATCGAGCGATTATGCGATTTCCAATGCAACAAAGCTATTAATAAAGCGTTCCGACAAGACATGACCAACATAAATAGGTTACCCTTCATTGACACGATCGAACAGATAAAACTATCCCACATACATTGTCAAATACAAAGATTACTTATGTTATGACAAACGCAGTCGTTTAGCTTAATGGCGCGCCAGGGGCAAACAAGTATCAAAAGGACACATCAGCTTAACCACCAAGAACCGAGGGCAGTCCTTATTCTTAACACTCCAGATTGTTCAATATTGAAGCAATACATCACCAATAGCCGAGCATCATAGACCTAGTAGTCTAATTCTTCTTGCTATGCACAACCTGGCCTAAGCCAACCCCAGCTCTAAGCTCAAAGTAGTGCCTACCTGCTTCAAGGTTCTCGGTATCCCTTGATCTAGCACCATAGCTCCTAACTGTGCCTACTTGCATCACTGCTCCCGTCAGTCGTTAATCTGTCACCATGGCTTCTAACAGTGCTGATCTTGCACCACGACTCTCAGCCCTGTCGATCTCGCCTTGTGGCTCCTAATCGTGCCAACCAAACCCATAACACTCCAAACTTTAAAGCATCCAACGATAGAGCAGAATACAAGGTTTTATTAGCAGCCCCTACTAGTGAAAGACTTAGTAGAGAAGAATTTTTCAATCTGTTGATGCACAAAACTGGAGGTCTTGGAACAACGTAAATTTGCAAGAAATGTAAATAACACAAAATGTATCATGGTTCACCCCAAGGTTTGGGCTATGTCCACATTGATATTGTATTTATCTGAGAGGTGATGGAGAGAATGTGAGAGCCTCTGTAATGAGAGTGAGGCTTTGAGAAGGGTGAGAGGGCCTAAGAATTAGCCTCCCCTAATTGTGAAGGTGAGGGGTCCTTTTATAGAATAATGACTCCTCACTTATTACATATTTGCCCCTTCCTTTATCACATAATTACATTTAAGTCCTCCGAGTATTTATATGAGGTCTAAATACAGAGGCCCTAAGTATGGTATAAACAGTAGTCCTCAAGTCTTCAGTCAAGAGAGTCTTTTGGCTGGAGACTTGAAATTCAGTCCATGTGCGGGCCGAAGTAACTAGATGTTGTCTTAAACTGATGCTCGATATGAGGCAGTGCTCAATCTGAAATGATGCTCAATTAGAAGTAGCACACGCTGCAAGGCTGCTCAGCTCGTGGCTTATGTTGCCTTGGTAAGCTTGGCTTTGTGGCGTTTAAAGGTGATGGAGTCCCTTTTATAGAATAAAGGCTCACTCCTCAATACATGAATGATGAGCTAGAGTTGGTGCTCTCTAATGATAGTAAGGGAGTCCCTTTTATAGAATAAGGGCTCGTTCCTCAATACATAAATGATTGGTTAGGAGTGATGCTTGCGGCGAGTCGATTGCTCAACTAACGGCAATGCTGTCTAATGAATGTGAGGGAGTCTCTTTTATAAAATAAGGGCTCGCTCCTCAGTACATGAATAATGGGTTATGAGTGATACTCGTGGCGAGGCGGTTGCTCAGCTGGCGGCGATGCTCTCTAATGAAGGTGAAGAAGTCCCTTTTATAAAATAAGGGATCGCTCATGAATACATAAGTGATGGGCTAAGTCCCCCAAGTATTTTTCATGAGTGCTCTCTGATGAAAGTGAGGGAGTCATTTTTATAAAATAAGGGCTCGCTCCTCAATACATAGATAATGAGCTAAGTCCCCCAAGTATTTTCATGAGGCCTAGTTAAGGCTCAATATATGGTAGATAATGTAGTCCCCCAAGTCTTCAGTCAATAGAATCTATTGGCTGGAGACTTCAAATTGAATCCATGTGTAGGCCGAAGTGGCGGTTGTTCGGATGCGATATTTGTATACCCTGCACTGAAGCTTTGTAGGTGAAGCTTTAAAGCTAGAGCTCTGTAAATGAAACTTTCGAAGCTGGAGCTTTTGCAAATGAAGCTTTCGAAGCTGGAGCTTTTGTAAATGAAGTTTTCGAAGCTAGAGCTCTGTAAATGAAGCTTTTGAAGTTAGAGCTCTGTAAATGAAGCTTTTGAAACTGATTGGCATGAGTGATGCTCATGAATGTTTATGTTGATTGACATGAGTGATGCTCATGGATGTTGTCATGAGTGATGCTAATGAATGTTAACATGAGTGATACTCATGAATGTTGACATGAATGATGGTCATGAATGTTTATGTATGATTGTCAAGAGTGATGCTCATGAATGTTTATGTATGAATGACATGAGTAATGCTCATGTATAATTTGGAGTACTGGGCGTACTTTTGATCACCTGGTTAGTGGCATGAAGGAGAGTATGGGTTGTACATTTCATCACCTGGTTGGTGGTAATAGCGGCAGGTTCCCGAATAATTTTGGAGTAATGGGCATACTTTTGATCACCTGGTTGGTGGTAATAACGGCAGGTTGCCGAATAATTTTGGAGTACTGGGTGTACTTTTGGTCACCTGGTTGGTGATAATAGAGGCAGGTTGCTGAATAATTGAGGAGTACTGGGCGTACTTTTGATGACCTGGTTGGTGCTATTTTGGGCTTATGGGCCTTTGCCCTCCACACAACATTCCAGCCCATTTATTTTGGGCTTTGCCATTTTTTTTACCCTCTGATGAGGGGTTTATACAGATGTCTCCGAGAGATAAGAAAAATAAATTACATCATTTAAAGTAAGGAAAGTAAATCACATCATTCTGGTGGGGTGTTTATTCCTTACTTTTGCAGTGTCCCCATGTGCCTCCCTTTTGCTTTCTGGTTTTTCTTTCTATTCTTCTTTCTGCTTTTCTTGATCTCTCCGCTCCAATAGAACTCATTGGTGACAGCTTGCACCTCCCTCTTTTGCCTTTTATCGATCCCTTTTTCCACCGCACCTTTCTCTTTTACTTTTGCTTTCTGCTTTAATTATTCTGTTTTTTGCTTTTGTTTCCTTTTCTTTTCATATAGTCTGTGCCTTGCTTTAACATAAGTGCAGGTGCCTTGCTTTAACATAAGTGCAGCTGCCTTGCTTTAACATAAAGTCTGACCAGAAATAGTCCTAGAGATACCTGCAACAGCATCCTGCAAAGGACTGAGAGTTTGCTGGACGGGCGATAAACCGACTTTATGCCCAAATACATCCACTTCTTGCGGGAGATCAATGCTTGACTTAATCTCCGGAGGCTGAAAGTTGCCTTCCTTGAATTCAATCTAGATTCTTGAAGGACTTCTAACTTCAAAACTTCAAAAAAGATGTACTACCTGTTGCTAGAAGCGGCAACAGCTAGGAAGATGCAGTGTACAGCAAAACCCAGTTGCCATAAAAAAGGCCCAAATTCTCCGTCGGAGTCGGGTTGGGATTTGCCGCCTCAAACTGACTTATGAACTCCATAACCTAGATGCCACATTATTGTCTATTCCAGTGCCACTCCAGGTGGGGCTTATTCCGAACACTGATGCCGGAGAGCCTGGAGTTGTGATGCCGGTGCGGGTGGTTGGTGTGCCCGTGGTTAGAGTTGTGCCCGCGGTGATAGGATTAAAAGCACACCACAAAGTAGCACACAAATGTCCTATTTATTTTCCTTATTAAAACTAAGATTTGTCAATTGTAGCATATGAAAATAAGGGTCTTTCCCGTAGAAGATTGATTTATCTAACTACTTAAAATGTCACAAAAACTGGTTGTTGTCCCTACTGACCAGCCACCGAAAAATAATTATTAGACCAACTTACACTTATCTAAATTCTACGAAATTTTATATGAAGATACTAGACACACAGAGCTACAATCCTACAAATATTTGGGATTTTTGGAGTTGATTTTCTATTTAAAGTAAATTGAACAAAAACAGGACAGAAACAAATTTTAAGTAGTTCACAAATTAAGAAAAACGAGTTAGGGGAATTGCTATCCACCACCAAATAATCATGCAAACATGTTATGTTTCATTCAAATTCCTTTTATTTCTGGATAAAGATGCTCAAGTTGGCTCAATGTTAGAACTCAACCTATTACTCTTTCTTACGTAGTATGTTAAGAGAATGGTGTTTTCAACTTAACTTAGTCCCTAGCATGCAATCTAGAATGGCGTGTTCATAGATTTTACAAGTAGAAATCATTAAGAACGAAAAGAGTTTGAGTCATCACAAGGCATCGTAAGTACTGTCGTTGTCTTACTTATCCTAGAAATTGGTTCACATGTTAATCGCAATTAACAAGTACTACTCTAGAACATATGTAGGTCCTCATTCGACAAGGGCAGGGACACACATATTCATAGCATTAGAATCCTAGATATGCTTACTAAGTATGCATCCATAGAAAACAAATAAAGAATTCATCAATGAGACAAGTAGTGAACCAATTTTCATCCATTCATAAAAGTAATTCAAACGAAATGTCATAACAAACTTGCAATCATATTCGGGGCTTCAAAACAGCCCCTAACTTCTAAAAATTTAGTTACACATAGTTCTCAAATTAAACCAAAAGAAATACATGAGTTTGAGAAGATAAAATCGAAAGAAGAGAATGCCAAGATTTCCTCCTTCCTTTCCTTCCTTTCTCAACGCAGCAGCCTTGCCTTTTTTTTTTCTTCCTTTCCTTCCTTTTTTTTCTATCTTTTTTTCCTAAAAAAAAACTCCTCTTTTGCCGCTGCAACCTCAGCCTTTATTCCCATGCTTGCTGCCCCATTTCTGCTCCATAACTCACCCCACTAACAGCCATTTAGCTATGACAATAAGTGAGAGGAAATGGTAAAACAATTGTAACTCTTTGGGTAGCCTTTATGCCAATTACTCCCACTTAATCCTCATCTTTATTTTCATTTCCTTTGATATTTGAATAGGTATCAGCTGGCTTGTTCTTGACTGCATTAGTTTTGGCTGCTAGATTTATTGGGTTTATTGCTTTCATTGCAGTTACAAACTGCTCAATCTCTTGTGAACCTTTCAGTGTTAAAATGGCCATAACTTCTTCTACAAAAATGATATTAACAATCCACGAAATGCTCCAGAAATTAGACATCTGTAGCTTTCCAAGCATATAAGGCTCATTCTCTAATTCATTTTGAGCTGTTCACAACCTGCTTCCAAAGTCAGCTGACCTGCACAGGCAGTTTTGACGAATTTGTTACTTAATATCCAACTTGTGCTATTTTTCTTTTCTTTGCTTGACAAATCCTAGAAAACACAAAAACAAAGTAAATAGCTCAAAAATATAAGGAATTAACTAAGAAAAGACAAGTGAATATGATGTAAAATATATATAAATATGAGCTTATCAAATACCCCCACACTTAGCTTTTGCTAGTCATCGAGCAAAACAAAGAAAACATGAAAAATATTAGCTTCCCCCTATGTGACCCTCATAGAATTTCATTCAAGAAAACAAATCATCAAGAACCTTAGCTAGCACCAAACAAGCTAATCGAAGCTCATCTTCCTTATTCAAATGTTAGCAGTAACCTTTTAATCATCCTTAAGTGTAGTGTGTGTAATAACCATGCTAATGCAATTTCAATTTTTTTTTTAAAAAACACCACATGCAAACTAGTGACCTTCTCACAGGATATACACTCAATCACACATATGTTTAGTTTAACATGTTTCGCTCAAAGAATCAAATGTGAAAGATCTACCATAAGCTTGCATAAAGATCTCATCTCCACAATCATAATTGCAAAACTTAAATCAAGAGGACTTTTATTGGAAGTAATGAGGCTTAGGAAGAGGGTTATAGAAATGAAAGGATAGGTAAACACAAGTTCCAAGGTACATTACAAGCAATTCCCTTGTTGAGATTTATAAGAACTCAAGCTCTCTAGCCACTCTACTAATATGTCAACCACACCCCTAAATTGAAACTAAAAAAAAACTTTTTATTTGCTTTGTATACAATTTTTTTTTTCTTTCTTTTTCTTCTTTTTTTTTCTTTTTTTTTGTTTTTTTTTTTGAACTAATTTTGCACATAACTAAATACAAACATGAAATACCCCCACACTTATTCTTTTTTCAAACTCCTTCAAAGTACTTCACAAACATTTCTCATAAAACAATCTCACATTGCTCACTAGCTAGCTTGGGAAGGGTAAGGAAAAATGTTTAAGGTATAAGGGTAGACATATCTGGTGATAAGAAATAAAAGGCTCAACATATACGGCTCAAATTGGCAATCTAATGATATCATTTTTCTTTAGGAAACATGCTTATTTGGGCCATGGTGATAAACCTAATGCCTCTATCCTTTTCAAGTTCATGCAATCAAATGACAAACATTTTGAAAAATCGTTACGCAAGTTCTAGAGATGTAAGTCACATAAGTTCATCACACATGAAAGAATATGAGTGTATGAAAAATGCACACACTTTCAATAGGCTCAAAAACTCACATAGGTTGTATATGGTCACTATATTCACATGCGAAGTTTTAAGTCATACTTTAGTTTCACATCAACAAGGCTATGTGCATTTGGTTTTTCAAATATGATTAAACATGTACAAGGCTAACAAGAGAATAAGGAATTTCACACAGCACATGCTTACTAAATTCTTGATCCCTGTAGTTCAAATTCAATCTAATTATATCATTGGGTTGGGAAACTAACAAAAATCTAATTCAAAGCGATAAAGAAAATAAGACAATATTTTTTGGATTTTCACATTTTTTGAATATTTTTTTTTGGTTTATTTTTTAGAGTAAACAAAACCAATTAAGAAAACAAAAAGCAACAACAAGGAAACAAATCAAACCAATTCTTAGTCAAAGGGATGAACATTTTCAATTTGGTCATTTTTTGGATCCTTACCCCAAACCTAAACTGGACATTGTCCTCAATGTCCGAAAATGAAAATAAAAATAAAAATAAAATAAATAATAATAAACAAAATAAATCATTTAGACTGAAAACTTCCCCAATTTGCAGTAAAATCAAGCAGTGACCCCCAAACTCCAATTCTGCAATCAACTCCAATGGTGGGCATGATCAAATTTTCCTACAAAGAAAAGAAATAATTCAGTTTAGCATGCAAGAAAATTCAGAAAACAAAAACAAACGGAAAATTGAAAATGAAATAAAAAGACAATGAATAGAAATATTGGGTTGCCTCCCAATAAGCGCTTGCTTTTACATCCGCAGCCGGACGATATCAAGAGTAATCATCCAAGGGGAGATGGTTCTTGGAGGGGTACAACTTCCACATCATGCTCCACAAAAGACTCATAATATGGCTTGAGTCTATGGCCATTCACTTTGAACATGTTTCCGGTCTTTGCACTTTGGATTTCCACTGCACCATGAGGAAAAATATTAGTTATAACAAATGGACCAACCCATCGAGAACGAAGTTTACCTGGAAATAACCGAAGGCGAGAATTAAATAGAAGAACTTTTTGTCCAATGGAAAAGCTCTTCCTTGATATCATCTTGTCATGAAATGCCTTTGATTTCTCCTTGTATATTCGACTAGACTCGTATGCATCATTCCAGATTTTGTCTAACTCATTCAATTGAAGCTTTCTATGCTGTCCGGCAACACTCATGTCCATGTTGTAGGCTTTGATCGCCCAATAAGCTTTGTGTTCTAACTCTACTGGAAGACGGCATGGTTTCCCATAAACTAACCGAAATGGGGACATTCCAATAGGAGTCTTATAAGCAGTCCTATAAGCCCACAATGCATCGTTTAAGCGCATGCTCTAATCCTTCCTACTAGGACTCACGGTTTGATACTTTTGCTTGACCACTAGTTTGCAGATGATAAGGTGTAGACACCTTATGTGTGACATTGTACTTCCTAAGCAACGCTTCAAATGTTCAATTGCAAAAGTGACTCCCTCCATCGCTGATGATTGCTCTAGGTGTTCCAAATCTTGCAAAGATGTTAGTCTTAATAAAATCTAAAACAACTTTTGAATCATTAGTTTTGGTGGCTTTCGCTTCCACCCATTTAGAAACATAATCCACAACCAATAAAATGTAAAGAAAACCATTTGAAGATGGAAAAGGTCCCATGAAATCAATGCCCCACACATCAAAGATCTCAACAACCAAAATAGGGGTTTGTGGCATTTGATTTCTTGGGCCCAAGTTACCTGTTCGTTGACAACGATCACATGTTGCACAAAACTCATACGCATCCTTAAACAAATTAGGCCAATAAAAACCACTCTCTAACACCTTAAGAGTTGTCCTCTTTTCTCCAAAATGGCCGCCATATGCATAAGAATGACAAAAAGTTAGAATAAATTTAAACTCAGATTCGGGGACACACCTTCTAATCAATTGATCAGCGCAATATTTCCACAAATAAGGATCATCCCACTCATAGTATTTGGCGATTTTGACAAGCTTATCTTTCTAAGCACATGTAAAATCATCCGGAATCTTTTTGATGACCTTGTAATTGATAATATCTGCATACCAAGGGTCAGTAATCTTTAATGAAAACAATTGCTCATCCGGAAAACTCTCACGTAAAGGGATGAGATCTTCCTCTGTGTTTGAATGCACAAGTCGGCTAAGATGATCTGCTACAACATTCTCACTCCCTTTCTTATCCTTGATCTCCAAGTCAAACTCTTGAAGCAGAAGTATCCATCGAATGAGTTGCGATTTTGCATCTTTTTTTTTGTGAGTAGATACTTCAAAGCTGCATGGTCAGAAAATACAATAACTTTAGTCCCAATTAGATAAGATCTAAATTTTTCTAAAGCAAATACAACAGCTAGAAGCTCATTCTCTGTTGTTGAATAATTCAATTGTGCATCATTGAGTGTTCGAGATGCATAATAGGTGACATGTGGCACTTTGTTGACACGCTGCCCTAGAACTGCACCAACAGCATAGTCTGAAGCATTGCACATCAACTCAAAAGGTAAACTCCAATCTGGTGGCATGATCACAGGAGCCGTGGATAACAACTCCTTAAGCTTATTGAATGCTACCACACACTCTTCATTCATATCAAATGTTACATCCTTTTGAAGCAAACGACACAAGGGTTTAGAAATCATTGAAAAATCCTTCATAAACCTACGGTAGAAACCTGCATATCCAAGAAAAGAACGAACCTCCCTGACAGTAGTAGGGATGGGTAAGGAACTAACAACTTCTACTTTAGATTTATCAACTTCAATTCCATTTTCAGATATGATATGCCCTAGAACTAATCCATGTGAAACCATGAAATGACATTTTTCCCAATTTAAGACTAGATTAGTTTCTTGGCAACGTTTTAAAACTAGAGACAAATTATGTAAACATGTATCAAAAGAATCACCATAAACTGAAAAATCATCCATGAACACTTCAATTATTTTCTCAATCATATCAAAAAAGATACTTACCATACACCTTTGAAATGTGGCAGGAGCGTTGCAAAGTCCAAACGGTATCATCCAGTATGCAAATATGCCAAATGGACATGTGAAAGTCGTCTTTTCTTGATCCTCCGGAGCAACTGCAATTTGATTATATCCAGAATAGTCATCAAGAAAGCAATAATGAGAATGACCAGTTAACCTTTCTAACATTTGATCAATGAATGGGACTGGAAAGTGATCCTTACGTGTGGTGTTATTTATCTTCCGATAATCTGTACAGACTCTCCAACTATTTTTCACACGTGTAGGCACTAGCTCACTAGCTTCATTCTTAACAATTGTGACTCCGGATTGCTTCGGAACTACTTGAACGGGGCTCACCCACTTGCTGTCCGAGATAGGATATGTGATACCAACATCAAGAAGTTTGATAACCTCTTTCTTGACAACCTCCATCATAAGTGGGTTCAAACGACGTTGAGCTTCCCTTGTTGGTTTTGCACCTTGCTCCAACAGAATTCTATGCATACATGTAGCTAGATTTATACCTTTGATATTTGCAATACTCCAAGCTATGGCAGTTTTGTGATCCTTCAGTACCCAAATCAGTTTCTCCCTCTCTTCTGCTGTGAGTTGTGATGATATGATAATCGGTAATGTTTCATCCTCTCCCAAAAATGCATACTTCAAATGTTCAGGAATCGGTTTAAGCTCCAATTTAGGTGCCTGAATCACAGAATGAAGAGTTTTCTCGTTATAAGTAGGAAGAGAAATAAAATAGGAAGAACACTTACCATGAATTGGTGAAAGAGACTCAAGAACGGCCACTGTTTGGATTAATTCTTCTTCAATGTGCTCAGAATAATTAAGCTTTTCATGTGTAATGCTATGCACTAATGCATTCTCTAAATTATCTTGTCCCACTCCTTCATTAAAGCAATCCTGCACAAAATAGTCAAACACATCAATAGAAAAACAAGATTCAAAATCACTAGGGTACCTCATAGCATTGAAGATTTTGAACTTGACTCTTTCCCCATCAATTTCCATGGTTAAGGTACCATTGTAGACATCAATCTTCGTACGTGCCGTTCTAAGGAATGGTCTTCCCAATATAAGAGGAAGTGCAGTAGGCATAAGATCATGTTCCATCTCAAGAACAAAAAAGTCAGCGGGAAAAATAAGCTCATTTACTTGCACAAGTACATCCTCCAATAGGCCTTTGGGATCTATTTGAACGATCTGCCAACTGGATTACTACCTTTGTTTCCTTCAAGTCTCCAAGGTTCAATGATTCATACACTGAATATGGCATCAAATTGATGGATGCACCCAAATCACACAATGCTCCCCCAAACTCTTTCCCTTCAATTACACATGGAATGGTAAAGCTACTGGCATCTTTCAATTTCGGTGGTAGCTTCCTCTGCAAAACAACTGACACTTCCTCGCTTAATGCCATAGTTTCTTGATCATTGAATCTCCTCTTGTTCATACAAAGCTCTTTAAGGAACTTTGCATACTTGGGCACTTGTTTTATGGCATCTAAAAAAGGTAAGTTCACTTGGACTTTCCGGAAAGTATCCAAGATTTCCTTATCAGTTTGTTCTTTCTTAGACCTCATAAACCTACGAGGAAAAGGAACAGGGACACATGAGTTAAATGAATTTTGAACTTCTTTACTTACCTTATCAGAATCTTTTGTGTTCAATTTTGTAGCTTTAAGAGACTTTTCAGTTTATGTTGAAGCCTCATCTTGCTTAAGATTCTTGGTTTGTAGCTCCCCTTGCTCATTTGTGTCTTTTCTAGTCCTCTTTTGCATCCTCGGCTGCTCAAAAACTTCTTTTCCACTCCTTAAAGTCACAACATTCATCTGCTCCGCTTTTGGATTCACCACGGTTTGGCTAGGCAACCTTCCTGGTTGGTGTTGTTGCCTCATCAAACTTGCTAACTAACTCATTTGGCGCTCAAGGTTTTCAATTGCTTTATTTGTTTTCTGTTGATAAGATTGAGTAGAGTTAGCTAAAGAAGCAATTAAATCCTTAAGAGACTTACTTGGAGCCTATTGTTGTTGAGGCTGAAATGGTGTTTGCGGTCTTGCTTGAAAGAAGCAAGGTGGACGGTTATAGTTGTTGGGAACAGATTGTTGTCCGTTGTCTTGATTGTTCCACTTTAAGTGTGGATGATCGCACCATCCCGCGTTATAGTTGTTGGAGTATGGATCATACATTTGCCTTTGTTGCCCCTGAAACCCTCATAACGCATTAGCTTGCTCAAGACCACCTTGATCCACTAATGAAGGGCACATGTCCGTGGCATGTCCTATCATTGAACATACACCGCACACCTGTTTTAGAGCCACCATAACCTGTTGCACAAGATTAGTCAAGTTAGCTAATTGTAATTCAATACTAGTGTTTGTATCATACTTGACCAATCCCAAAACTACTGAGCACCGGTCAACGTTATACCGTCAAGGACCCAGAAGAGTTTCCCTACAACCAGGAAGCCAATCACAGCGCGACACGTGTTGACATCAGAAGCCAATCATAGCGCGACACATGTCAATATCAGAAGCTAATCACAACACGACACGTGTCAATGTCAGAATGAAACTAGAAACTCTTTTCTATAAATAGAGATCATTCTCTCACAATATTTCTTAATGTCATTTGTACTACATCATTCACTAGTACTCACTAAAGGAGAGCTTGAACTTATGTACTTATGTAACCCTTCACAATTAATGAGAACTCCTCTACTCCGTGGACGTAGCCAATCTGGGTGAACCACGTACATCTTGTATTTGCTTCCCTGTCCCTATCCATTTACTTACTTATCCACATTAGTGACCGGAGCAATCTAGCGAAGGTCACAAACTTAACACTTTCTATTGTACCAAAGTCCTCACTAATTTTGTGCATCAACATTTGGCGCTGTCTATGGGAACGACACTTATTCCCACTTTCTTCAGCTTTGTCAAGCTGGGTTCCACTATTCGTACACTCTCTTTTGACCAAGCATCCCTCTCCAACATGGGGAGCGAAGGAAGCCACAACACACAGAATGACACCCCTCTTGCACTTAGTGCGAAGCAACAAAAGAAGGAAGGAAAGAGGGTTGCTCTTCAAGCTAAAGTCGATGAGCTAGAAGCTCAAAACAACAAAATGGCAATGAAGAATGAGGTCCTCCAGGAGCAGTATGAGAAGCTCTTTGAGACGCTCCACGAAACTATACATACTCAAACACGCGAGCTTGTTGCCCCTATGGACATCAACCATCATCTGGGTACCCCGCAACACGGAAGGTCATCTTTCTTCGACATGGGTATCCCTGATGAAGAGCGAGCTAATCATCAAAACATTGATCAACATGATATTTCTCTCAACCCAGCTGCTTCGACCTGAAGCAGGAAAAGTGGAGGAAGACACCTCCTTGCATAAGGGTTGGAATGATCGAAAGCCGTTTATCGTGACTGCCGAGACTTCCTAAAGCAACGTCGAGAAAATCCCCTCCACATGTGCTCAAAGATCAATGACCCAAGGGTTTCTGAAAGACTCGGTCCCCTCCCATGACCCAGGCCAGCTGCCAATCTAGGGAAGGAACAACATGTCCTAGAGGAACATGAAGGTACAGGGGACTCTGAGGTATTCCGACAGACTCGCCCTAGAAGTCAGTACGGCTAGTCCAAGGAAAAATCACACGCCCTTGCTCAAGCTTTCCTACTTCAAAGAGGCGATGGAGACTTACGAAAGAAAATCCTAGTGGTACATGACTCCACTCAAGACCCCCTTGTCTTACAGCTCCATGATGAAGTAAACAAGTTGAAGACCGAACGTCAGGCCGAGATACTTGACTGGAACCAACCTAGGCCTGGCCCTCTCACAAGGAGGATCCTTGACACCCCCTTCAAGCGAAGACAAAATAAAAGCTTAGTTTACAACTCTATACTGGAAGGAAGGATCCAATTGAACACCTTAACCTCTTTGAGTCCACCATGGTATATCGGATGCACACCGACGAAGAAGGATGTCTTCTCTTCCCCTCCACCCTCTCTGGCGGAGCTCTAAACTAGTATTGCCATCTTCCACCTGAGACAGTAGACTCATTTGAGGAACTGAGGAAACTGTTTATCTTTCAACACATCTTCTAGACCGATCGCTTGCATTCTGCAGATGACTTGTACACTATTCGCCAGAAGCCAGACGAGTCACTACAAGAGTATACTAGTCGTTTCAGCCATGAGTATTCTCGCTGCGCTGAGGTAGATGACAATACCACCTTCAAGGCCTTCACGGCAGGGCTACGTGATCGTTTCTTCAAGTACATGATAAATGCCAACACTTGGAAGACTTACTCTAAGGTGATGGCACAGGCTTACAACCATGCATCCGCCGAGGTAAGGACATATCAAGGGAAACCCCCCACAACCACCCCTTATTAGCAAGTAGGGAGTGGAAGCTAGATCCAACCAAATGAGAAGACCTCGACCTTCCAAACGGCAGCGGTGCCTCCCCCTACCTTACTTAATACTTCGCCAAGTCAACAAACATATCAATCTCAGGGCAAAAGGAAAGATTTCCATCCTCACTAGTCTCATTTTAGTAAAAAGAGTAACGGACACTACCGTGATAACCAAGGGTATCGCCATGATAATCCAGACCCCAGGCAGTCAACACAGTGGGTCAAGCAAGTGTCAAGACAGCCCCTACCCTGAGGTATAAGGTATACACACCTTTGAACGCCACATGTATGGCCATTTACCTCAGCATAGCATACTTGATACTGAAGCCAAAGCCGAGGCACCCAGATTACAAGCCCATGAAGAACACAGACACGTTTTGTTGCTACCACGAGCATAACAGCCATGACGGCGAGAAGTGTATCACCCTTCATGATCATATTGAAGCTTTGGCACGTGAAGGAAAAATTGATCAATTCCTCCTTCACCCTCCAAGGGGTAACCGTAACCAACGCCAGGTAAATGTGATATATTCCATAAGTGGTGGCACACCCATATCTAAATCATCCAACAGGGCCATGAAAAATAGTGAACGAGTTTTAAGATCTGGCCACCAAGTGTTTCATGTGGAAGACATCAGGGGAGGTAAGTATCAAAAGCCTAACTGGGATCCAATATGTTTCTACCCTAATGAAGAAAGAGGTATCATCTACCCTCACAACGACCCACTGATCATGGAAGCTCACATAGCCAACTTTGAAGTATGACGAATCTTGGTAGACACGGGGGCTTCGGTCAATATCATGTTTGCTAAAGCTTTTAGGGCACTTAATGTAGCTGAACACTTGCTCGACCGCTCGATTTCCCCTCTGATAAGCTTATCCGGTGATATCGTGCAACCTTTAGGAAGCATACACTTACCTTTCATCATTGGTATAGGCCCTTACACAGCTACCATTACCACTAACTTCTTGGTGGTTGATTGCCCAACAGCATACAATGTCATCTTCGGACGCACATGCATCAATGATCTCAAGGCCATGGTATCCACACATATGTTGTTGATGAAATTTCCAACCCTCTATGGCAATGGTTACATCAGAGGAGATCAACTTAGTGCACGATCATGTTACAACACTTCGGTCAAGCAACAGCACCTGCATGTGCCCAAGGAAACCCTTTCTATACATGACCAAGTCATAAAGACCAGCCCAGACGAAGCCAACTTGGATCTTCACGGTGGCAACAGTCAACCTGACGATCTTCGAGATGACTCTTTCACCCAGCAAGCACAACCCGCTGAAGAGTTGAAGAAGGTTTCTATCTCAAAAGATTATCCGGATCGTATGGTAAAGATTGGTACCACCTTGTCACCACCCATTCGGTTAGCATTGATCTCTTTTTTGCAAGAGAACACTGAGGTCTTCGCTTGGTCATACGAGGACATGTCAGGCATCTCTACCGATATAATCTGTCATCGCTTAAGTATTGACCCCAAGACTAAGCCAATGAGACAGAAGGGAATATCTTATGATGCTGAACGGTATGAGGCAATGAAGGCAGAAGTTGAAAAACTCAAAGGCATAGGTTTCGTCCGCAAAGTCAATTATCCAACGTGGGTAGCAAATGTTGTCCTTGTTAAGAAGAATCCGACCAAGGAAAGTCTCCTGCTCCAAAAGGTCTTGTGGAGAAAGAGAGCAATCAGTCAGTATTTAGAATTAAGCTTCCAGTCAAGAACTGACTGCCTAGAACCCCTTGCCTGATTACTTACCTGGCATTGCTCTCGAGTACTCGTCTTCAACATCTTATACTTCCAGAAAAGATACCACATTTTCCTGAGGAACAGATAGGGCAAGTAAGAAGGATACAAGGAAGCATGTGGAGACAAGCGCAACATAACACATGCCGATTCATCTATTACTTCGTCAATAGCAAAAGTATCTCATATCATCAAGGTCGAACGCACTCTTGATTTGATAGACTTGTTTTGACCCTCAAATTCTTGAGTTAGCCTTATACTCTGGAGGAAACCAAAAAACTCTCCAGCCAAGTTCAAGAATAAGCCTATGGAAAGTTACTTCTCAAAAGCAAAAGTATCTCATATCATCTCTTCTCCATTTGCTTCTCCTTATCCTTGTTTCTGTTTACGACACAATGAGAAGGAGAACAATCAACCGGAAGCTGAAGCCGAACCTCCGATCCAGGTTGCTTGCTTAGAAGTCTGATTGCTTACCTTGTCTGTTACCTTTTTCGGCAAATCTCCTAGCTCGGCGACTTGGGGGACTCCTACTATAGGGTTTTGTATCGCACTTGACCAAGCCCAAAACTACAAGTAAGCTTCAAGTGAAATTGATACATTACCTTGTGCATCTTCATCGGTTAAAGATACCACCCCTGGATGGAGGAAAAGTACTTCCAGAGAAGATGCCACATCTACGTATGAGACAGATAAGGCAAGTGAAAATGATACCACACTTCGGTACTTAGAAGTTTCGTGATTACTCAATGGCTTGGATCTTCAAAGTCCCTAATCAAGGAGCTTCCCTTACTCGGGAACTTAGGGGAGCACTGTTTGTACCATACTTGACCAATCCCGAAACTACTGAGCACCGGTCAACATTATACCATCAAGGACCCATAAGAGTTTCCCTACAACTAGGAGGCTAATCACAACGTGACACGTGTCGACATCAGAAGCCAATCATAGCGCGACACATGTCAACATCAGAAGCCAATCACAACACGACACGTGTCAATGTCAGAATGAAACTACAAACTATCTTCTATAAATAGAGATCATTCTCTCATAATATTTCCTAATGTCATTTGTAATACATCATTCACTAGTACTCACTAAAGGAGAGCTTGAACCTATGTACTTGTGTAACCCTTCACAATTAATGAGAACTCCTCTACTCCGTGGACGTAGCCAATCTGGGTGAACCACGTACATCTTGTGTTTGCTTCCCTGTCCCTATCCATTTACTTACTTATCCACACTAGTGACCAGAGCAATCTAGCGAAGGTCACAAACTTAACACTTTCTGTTGTATCAAAGTCCTCACTGATTTTGTGCATCAACAACTAGAATTAGCACTTACCTCATTAACTTTCTTAAGAGGTAGCTCATCTCTCCCTCCAAATTGTCGTGTATTGCCAGCTATGTTCTTTAATAATGTCTTAGCATTTGTTGGTGTCTTGTCCATGAATGCTCCTCCACTTGCTGCATCAAGCATTACACGATCAGTACCACACAATCTTTCATAAAAATACTGTATGAAAAGATGCTCTAAAATTTGATGATTAGGACAAGATGCAACCAAATGTGTGAATCGCTCATAGTAATCTCCAAAGGGTTCTCCATGTTGTTGTCGGATTGCACATATGTCTTTCCTTATGCTTGCAGCTTTTGTGGCCGGAAAATATTGCTCTAAGAATGCTTGCTTCACCTGGTTCCATGTGTTCATTGATCCTGGAGGTAAATTGTAAAGCCACTCCTTTGCCTTGGCTTATAATGTAAATGGGAATGCCCTCAACTTGACTTACTCTTCATCAACATTTGCTGGCCTCATTCCCGAGCATACCACGTGAAACTCCATAAGATGCTTGTTGGCATCCTCTGTTGAGAAGCCATGGAACTTAGGCAAGTAGTGAATCATGCCGGACTTGAGCTCAAATCCTCCGTCTGCATTTGGATAGGTGATGCACAATGGTTGTTGATCTGTATTCAGCGTTGCCAACTCCCTCAAAGTACGGTTATCAGCCATGCCTTCTTGTGATTCTTCCTCCTCTTTCGAACTCAAATGTAGTGGAGAAAATGGTGGTAAGGACACCAATGCACGCTTCTGCTTGATTTTTCTCTGAAGCTTTCGAAGTGTTCGTTCAAGCTTAGGATCGTACGAAGCTAGATCAATGCTCTTGGACCTTCAAGTATGCATATACTACGAAGAGTACCTGAAATAAAAACAAAAACAAAACCACTAATGAGACAAGAAAAGAAAACAACAGAGAAATAAGTAATTAGAAATAACAATCCCCGACAACGGCGCCAAAAATTTGATAAGATTAAAAGCACACCACAAAGTAGCACACAAATGTCCTATTTATTTTCCTTATTAACACTAAGATTTATCAATTGTAGCATATGAAAATAAGGGTCTTTCCTACAGAAGATTGATTTATCTAACTACTTAAAATGTCACAAAAACTGGTTGCTGTCCCTACTGACCAGCCACCGACAAATAATTATTAGACTGACTTACACTTATCTAAATTCTACGAAATTTTATATGAAGATACTAGACACACAGAGCTACACTCCTACAAATTTTTGGGATTTTTGGAGTTGATTATATTTAAATTAAATTGAACAAAAACAGGACAGAAACAAATTTTAAGTAGTTCACAAATTAAGAAAAACGAGTTAAGGGAATTGCTATCCACCACCAAATAATCATGCAAACATGTTATGTTTCATTCAAATTCGTTTTATTTCCGGATGAAGATGCTCAAGTTGGCTCAATGTTAGAACTCAACCTATTACTCTTTCTTACGTAGTATGTTAAGAGAATGGCATTTTCAACTTAACTTAGTCCCTAGCATGCAATCTAGAATGGCGTGTTCATAGATTTAACAAGTAGAAATCATTAAGAACGAAAAGAGTTTGAGTAATCATAAGGCATCGTAAGTACTAGCGTTGTCTTACTTATCCTAGAAATTGGTTCACATGTTAATCGCAATTAACAAGTACTACTCTAGAACATATGTAGGTCCTCATTCGACAAGGGCAGGCACACACATATTCATAGCATTAGAATCCTAGATATGCTTACTAAGTATGCATCCATAGAAAACAAATAAAGAATTCATCAATGAGACAAGTAGTGAACCAATTTTCATCCATTCATAAAAGTAATTCAAACGAAATGTCATAACAAACTTGCAATCATATTCGGGGCTTCAAAACAGCTCCTAACTTCTAAAAATTTAGTTACACATAGTTCTCAAATTAAACTAAAAGAAAGACATGAGTTTGAGAAGATAAAACCGAAAGAAGAGAATGTCAAGATTTCCTCCTTCCTTTCCTTCCTTTCTCAACGCAGCAGCCTTGCCTTTTTTTTCTTCATTTCCTTCCTTTTTTCTCTCTTTTTTTTTCCTAAAAAAAAAACTCCTCTTTTTCCACTGCAACCTCAGCCTTTATGCCCATGCTTGCTGCCCCATTTCTGCTCCATAACTCACCCCACTAACAGCCATTTAGTGATGACAATAAGTGAGAGGAAATGGTAAAACAATTGTAACTCTTTGGGTAGCCTTTATGCCAATTACTCCCACTTAATCCTCATCTTTATTTTCATTTCCTCTTATATTTGAATAGGTATCAGCTGGCTTGTTCTTGACTGCATCAGTTTTGGATGCTAGATTTATTGGGTTTATTGCTTTCATTGCAGTTACAAACTGCCCAGTCACTTGTGAACCTTTCAGTGTTAAAATGGCCATAACGTCTTCTAAAAAAATGATATTAACAATCTGCGAAATGCTCCAGAAAATAGACATCCGTAGCTTTCCAAGCATATAAGGCTCATTCTCTAATTCATTTTAAGCTGTTCACAACTTGCTTCCAAAGTCAGCTGACCTGCACAGGCAGTTTTGACGAATTTGTTACTTAATATCCAACTTGTGCTATTTTTCTTTTCTTTGCTTGACAAATCCTAGAAAACACAAAAACAAAGTAAATATCTCAAAAATATAAGGAACTAACTAAGAAAAGACAAGTGAATATGATGTAAAATATATATAAATATGAGCTTATCACGTGGTTCGGGTGGTGGGTGTACCCGTTAGTGTGCCTGTGGTTGGCGTGCAGTTCCTGCTTGACTGGAACTTGCAGGATAAACACAAGTCGAACTTGCAGTACTAGGAGTAATTTGACTCTGAGTAGCAGCACCTGCAAAATCACAACTCTGCACAGTTTGACCTTTCCTCTGGAATAACTGTTGACAGCATAGCTGCAGTGATCTTTGACGGTGTTGGGCTGGTAACACGCACCATTTTGGTTGATTGGACTGCAGTCAGCTCTAGCTCCACAGGCATAGTCCAGTGCCTTCTGAAGTGTTGCATCACCGACTCCATCTTTGCATACGCAATAAGTAGCACTCGAGTGGCCAGTGAGGGCTAATAAGGTCACAATATACAGTAAAGCAGCCATGATTGATGCAGGATTGTAGAGAGAGCTGGTTGAACAACAGAAGAAATAGAGAGGGTGGGGGAAGAGAGACAGTGTGTCTTTTGGTTTTGCAGATCCACGGTGGACGGTGGTGAGGTTGTCACGGTGGTGAGATGAAAAATTAAGAGAGAACCGACACAGCTTTTCGTGTCGATTCCCACAGACGGCGTTAAATGTTGATGCACAAAACTGGAGGTCTTGAAACAACGTAAATCCGACCGTGAATCTGCAAGAAATGTAAATAACACAAGATGTGTCATGGTTCACCCCAAGGTTTGGGCTACGTCCACACTGATATTGTATTTATCTAAGAGGTGAGGGAGAGAATGTGAGAGCCTCTGTAATGAGAGTGAGGCTTTGAGAGTGTGAGAGGGCCTAGGAATTGGCCTCCCCCAATTGTGAGGGTAAGGGGTCCTTTTATAGAATAAGGACTCCTCACTTATTACATATTTGCCCATTCCTTTATCATATAATTACATTTAAGTCACCCGAGTATTTATACGAGGTCTAAATACGGAGGCCCTAAGTATGATATAAACACAATCCATTCAAATTCTCAGTTGATCACCAACCAAGCCTCATAATGGCACACAATGGAACATCTAACGATGGCATAATGCTTGAAGAAAGTCCAAGAGAAGCTCGATACGCTTCCCATTTACACCTTTACGCAGGTTCCATAAGTAGTTCGAAGTCTCAAGAAGATAGCCAAACAAGACCTCGCACGCTGAGGAATATTTTAGTTATCCAATAGTCCAGCTTTCCTCAGTTGCACTCACGACAACGACTTCCATGCTCTCTAGTGTGAAAGGGTAAACCAATCCCCCAACAACCATCTGGGTAAGCTCTAGAGTGCGAAAGGATAAGGTAATTGCTCTTCAGTGTAAGAGGGTAAAGTAATTTCCTGACACTCATCTAGGTATGCTCTCTAGTGCGAAAGGATAAGGTAATTTCTCTTCAGTGTGAAAGGGTAAACTAATTTCCCGACACTCATCTAGGTATGCTCTCCAGTGCGAGAGGATAAACTAAGTGATCTCTAATGCGATAGGGTAAACTAATTCCCCAACACCAATTTGGGTCTACTTTCTAGTGCGAGAGGATAAACTAATTTCCCGACGTCCATATAGGTCTGCTCTCTAGTGCGAGAGGATAAACCAATTGCTTTTCAATGTGATAAGGCAACACAGCTCAAAAGATTGAATACTCGAAGACTAGCTAAGCAGCAAATGGTCAGTGGGCAATAACCACTTCGCGTTCAATAGTTCGCTCATCCGACACTTCATCTTCAGCAGCTTCATCATTGATTGCTTTATCTACGGTAGCTGAGAAATCAAACTCAAGCAGTTTCCTCATTCTTGGTAAGCAGCCCAGACGTGACAGCCTAAACCGTGGCCCATGCCACACCACTTCCTCGGTCCATGCCTAGCCAGCTCTTGCCTTCAGTCAAGCTGAGCAGCACAAGCTATGGCCCCTGCCACACCAGTTTCTCGGCCTATGCCAAGCTGAATTCTGGCCCCTATCAATTGACGTGTCACACCACCTTTACGGCTGCCCTATGGCAGCACCACTCAAGAAGAAGATAAAGAAAATTAAAGTTTTCTTACATTGGTGTGGTGCGTAAAAGACAAAGAAATCAACAGAAGACGGTTCTTTGCATAAGCAAGCAAAGAAGAATGCAAAGGGAAGGGGAACAAATATCCTCTAGCTTTCTCTCTTTCTTGTAGGGATAAATGATTGCCCTTCGAAGTTGATTTAATCCCCTACTTAAGGTAGGATTAAATAGGCTTTGGAGGCAATATAGTTCCATTTCCTAAAAGAATCTAATTCCAAGTCCAAGTGGGAATCTGTGTCAAAGTTGGAGATCTCACACCTGTTGCCCTTTCTTACAAGTAGCCCAATAGGTGTGGGGACATTTGTGGAGCCAAAAATAATCCAAAAAATTATGGAGGTGACACGTGGATTTTTAGGTAAAAAAGATAAAATTACCCTCGAGGCACACCGGGATTCCCATGCGCAAGCAACAGATAATAACGGCTCAATTAATGAAGAGTCAAAGGTGATCAAAATGGTATTTATTCAAAACCCTCTCATCACTCCTCATCAAATCCCTACTCAAAAGGTAACTCCTAATTTTCCTATTCTAATTGGGATTAATTACCAAATTATATTAAAAAAAACCACCATAAGTGGCCGGTCCCTATTTCTCCAAACAGGGCCGGCCACACCCCTATATATAGCCCTATTTTTCTCTAAAAAAAACTAAGTTAATTCTCTCCCCAAAAATTCCTAAACACTTTTTCTCTCAAATCCTAACTTTGACATCAGAGATTCTTCTGCCAAAGCCCCCCCTCCCATCCATCGCGGGCGTGTGTTGCTTTTGGCCTTAATCTTAGGTGTTATTATTTTGCAAGTGCATTTTCGTCAAAGGAAAATATGGTGAAAATTTGCATCCACAGCAATCATCATATATCTCAGCATTTGTACCACTAAACACCATAAAGTAGCCATGTTCCATCATCTGCCCTATACTGAGCAAAATTTCTTTCAATCCTGGAACCAACATTACCTCCTTGATATATCTCATCCCCATCTTGGTTTCAATTACCAAGTTTCCCTTGCCTGTGACATCAATAAGCTGACCAATGGCCATTTTAACTTTAGTAGTCATTGTTCTATCAATGTCAACCAACAAATCCTCCCTTACAGTCATGTGATTGCTGCATCCACTATCTACATACCATATGTCTTCACATTTCTTCAAAATGGCATTCTTGCAGGCATAAAACATTGTAGAGGTGTCATTGACTTGATTAACAAAGTTTACATATTGATTAGCCTTTTTCCTTCTTGCCATGACAATCTTCTACAACATGCCCCAACTTATTGCAGTTATGGAATCTAGGCTTATCCTTGAACCAACACTATCCAAAATGCAACTTATCACAATGTATACAAGGATTCTTAGCTCCCTCAGTGGTACCTACAGCTTTACCAACTTGATTTGTAGGTCTATTATCCTTTTTATTTCCTTTTGACTTTTAATTTTTCTGTGGCTTGAACCTTGATTCCCATTATACTTATTTTGTTTTGGAGCAACATTAAAACTAGCAAATGCCTTCTCAGTTTCAATTTTAGCATGCCTATCAATCCTTTGTTGATACTTCTTTAGGATAGCAACAACATCTTGAGCATCAACAATCTCTATATCCTTAGTGTTTTCTATCATAGAGGCAATATTAGCATAAGATCTAGGTAGTCTTATCAGCAACTTTTGAACAATTCTTTTATTACTAATATCTTCACCATAACTCTTTATTTGACTAATTAAATCAAACAGTCTAACTAGATAAGCAGAGAAAGCTTCATTTTCAACCATTCTAGTATACTTAAAATCTCAACGTGAACCTTGAAGTTTCACAACTCTTACCTGTTTATCTCCCACAAATTCTTGCTTCAAGACATTCCAAGCAGAGTTTGCAGTCTCTTAGATGGCGATTCTAAGGAAGATCTGATCGGAAACCGCCCTTGGATGATTCCAAGTGCCTTTGTATCTTTGATGATGTTCTCCTTCAACAGCTTGCTCTCTGTTTCGATGAGTTCTTCCTCCTTCTTCGCAGGAGTAGCAAAGCCATTCTCGACTATATCCCAGAGTTCATGAGACTGGAATATCGTCTTCATTCAAATCTGCCAAAAATCGAAGTTGTCTCCATTGAACAATGGTGCTCAAAGATCAACACCACTTGATCCAACCATATGAGACTCGATATCAAGGTCACTAAGATTTCTTCTCTGAATTTCCTTCAGCAACAAAGCTCGACGATCAATTTGAGTTCTTTACTGTCGGAGTCACAGATTCACTCTTCGTTGCAGATGATGCAACCTAGCTTTGATACCATGTTAGAATATAGATTATAGGTTTTGTGATGTGATTCAATGGAGTTTGTATGAATTTCTAGAAGAAGGAAGAATGAAAGTTGCAGAGAGCATTCACAGTGATGAGTGCAAAACTGATTTCATTGCTTCCATTATTCTCTCTACAATGCAATTGGATATTACCGTTGCAACTGAACCATTATCTCTCCTCTAATAGAAAGAAATGATCTCAGCCCTCCAAGTCATCTATCCTATGAGATAGTTACATGTGGCACACAATATCACTTACTCTAACTTATTCTAGAGCATCCATTTGGAATATGATCCAAAGGCTCTGATTAAAACAAGCAAAATGGCTAAACTTATTTTTGCTAATACATTTACACACTAACATGTCCCCAAAGATCGACAACAACATCCAATTCTCAAAGCTCCTTCTCATTGAATTACTAATCTTCGACACAACAAATGTGTACTAGTGATCAAGCTCATCGGAATTACTCCTTACCCACACATCACATTCACCCTGAAAAATGTAAACAAGCTTTAGTGTACTGAGGATTCAGTATCCCGAAAACCTAGACGCAAAAACAAAGCTAAAAAAAGGCTTACATTGGAGTTGTTATTTTGTTTCGGTTGTCTTCTAGGGCTTCTAGTTCCCTGAGCAGAATTTGAAAGTTGGACTTTCAATTTGAAAACATGGTATCACACGTCTCTATCTAGCGACTAGATCCTCTCTACCTTCGCTGCTAAGCTTTCTTGCAATTCTTCATCTCTAAGCTTCATCTTTCTTGAAGCTTTTTGCACCTGTAAACCTTAATTTCTTCTGCAAATTTCAATGGCGACTTCGGCTTCTCCCTTTTCTAACTCTAGTTCTCACATTCATCCTCATCTTATCATTGATTCAAGCCCTAATTTCTCTAGCGTCTCTCAAACTGCTTCCATTATGATTCAGAACATTGGATCTTTGGTGCCGATCAAGCTGACCACGATGAATTACTTGATCTGGAATGCCTTTGCTCTAATTTTTTGTCACTACAACCTTACTAGCATCACTGATGCCTCGGTTACTCCACCGCTTCAATTTCTCACTGATGCAAATGGAAATCGCACTCTGAATCTAGCATATGTTACCTAGTTTAAGAATGATCAGAACATTCTCATATGGATCAACTCCATACTTTCTGATTCGTTGATTCGTTGATCCATTATATTATTAGAGTCAATTCTTTCAAAGAAATGTGGGCTAAATTGGAATCGAGACTTGTGACTGCCTCTCAATCGCATATTCATGAGTTTCAATCTCATCTTCGAAGCCTAACTAAGGGAGATTCCTCTGCTGCATAATTCCTTCAACAAATTGAAAAGATCAATAATGCTTTTGGAACTCCTTCACACAAATGTTTGGGGGCCATCATCTGTTTCTTCTGTACATCACCATAAGTACTATGTCATCTTTGTAAATGATTTTACAAAATATTATTGGTTCCTTCCTATGCAACACAAATTTGATATCTTCAGTACTTTTGTAAAATTCAAAGATCATGTTGAGAATATGCTATGTACCAAAATTATCACCATAACTACTGCAATTTATCTGATCAATAAAATGCATAATGCATCCAAGGCTTCTCCATGAGAATTGTTGTTCAACATATCACCTTCTTATTAGACTCTAAAAATATTTTTCTGCAGTTGTTTTCCTTGGTTGCAACCCTATTCTCAATCCAAGTTGGATCCTAAAAGTAAACAGTGTGTTTTTCTGGGTTACAGTCCTAATCACAAGGGTTACAAATGTCTAGATCTCAGCTCACACAAGATATATGTTTCCAAACATGTTATCTTCGATGAATCAAGCTTTCCTTTTCACAAGCAAGTTCCTACATCAAGTTCAGCATCAACATCATCCAATGTCTCTCTGAGTCATTCTATTCTATCTCAATTGACATTTTCTACAAGCAAATTCACACATGTTCATGTATCATCAAGTGTCTTCACTCAAGGGAATACTCAAGTCTCTCCATATGAGCATATTCAAGTATCTCCAACCCTTCTAACCAGTGGATATCCACCACCTCAAAATCCTACCATCAACATTCATCCAGTGCAAACCATATCAAAATCTGGTATCTATAAGCCTAAAACTTTAACTACAACCAAGCACCATTTACCTTTTCACCTATCCCATGATTATGTTCCCACTACTTATCTTCAAGCCTCCAAATATCCATACTGGGTTAAAGCTATGCAAGATGAGTTCCTTTTACTGAAACAAACTGGCACCTGGTCTTTGGTTCCCAAATCTCATTTTACAAATATAGTAGGCTACAAGTGGGTCTTCAGGATCAAGAGGAAACTTGGTGGTACTATTGACAAGTACAAGGCACGTCTAATTACCAAAGGTTTTCACCATTAAGAAGGTTTAGATTGCACTGAGACATTTAGTTCAGTTGCTAAACCTATCACAATTCAAATTCTTCTCACTTTGGCAGCATAATATGATTGGTTTCTCAATCAACTAGATGTAAGCAATGCATTTTTGCATGGTAATCTCACTGAACATGTGTTTATGCAATAGCCACCTAGCTTTAAAGACCCTATTCATCCTACTCATATCTGTTATCTCCACAAGTCACTCTATGGCCTAAAACAAGCTCCCAAAGTTTGGTATGAGAAACTTCATAGAGCCTTGACATCTCTGGGTTCACTGGTTCTTAATATGATCATTATTTATTTGTCAAAACAAATCCAATGGTGTTTATCTTGGTTTATGTTGATGACATCATTGTCACTGGACCATCACCTCCAACTTGCAAACAAGTAATAGCTCAGCTCGGTTCTATGTTTCCCATCAAGGATTTAGGTGCTTTACATTACTTTCTTGGTATTGAGGTTAAAAGATTATCCAAGGGCATTTACATTTCTCAAACCAAATACATACTGGATCTGTTAAAGAAAGCACAAATGGATGGAGCAAAACCTTATGTCACTCCTCTGAGTACTTCTAAATTGGACCACACATCTCCCTTACTGGAGAATCCTGCATAATATAGATCTCTAGTAAAAGCTCTTCAATACTTAACCTAGACAAGACCCGATCATTCCTTTGTTGTGAATCTTGTTTGTCAATTCATGCATAGTCCTCGGCAATCTCACTATTAAGCAGTGAAAAGAATCTTCAAGTATCTTAAGGGCTCTATTGATATGGGATTGTGGTTTTCAAAAAGTTCATCCACTTCATCAATTACAGCATTCTTCGATGCTGATTGGGCAAGCTGCTCAATTGACAGAAAGTCCACTGGAGGTTTCTGCATCTTTCTAGGCTCATCCATTATTAGTTGGAAAGCCAAAAAGAAACCCACTAATGCTCATTCATCCACTGAGGCTGAGTATCAATCACTTGCCAACACAGCTGCATAAATCACTTGGATCTGTAAATTGTTAGTTGATATTGGCTACAAAACTCATTCTATTCCTCAACTCAGGTGTGACAAAGTGTCAGCTATCTCTTTGGCCAATAATTTGTTGTTTCATGCAGCACGTTGAGATTGACTACCACAACATTCGAGAAAAGGTTTTGGCTAAAGAAATCTATGTTCATTATGTTTGCACACAGGATCAGCTAGCAGATATTTGTACTAAAGCTCTCTCTAAGGATAGATTTCAACTTCTACGATCCAAACTCTCACTTAGCAGTCCTCGGCTTAGTTTGAGGGGGGGGGGATATTGAGGGTAATTGTGTAAATGATTAAGTTGGATTATACTTAGAGTTAGTTGGATATTTGTTTGTTTGTTGAGGCGTGTAGTTTGTTAGTTAAAGAGTAATTGCTAGTGGCATGTGTAAATGAGTTGTATATATACAACAATCTTGTAATCTTATCATTCATTGAATGAAAAGATATTCTTACCAAACAGTCATGTTGTGCATCACACGAAATTTCGTCTTGTTTTTCTTTGAAAAATGAAAATCATAGGAAGTATTTAAAGATTGTTGTCACTGTAGAAAAACTGAAAATTAAATTACGAAATTATGCATATTTTTTCTGCTCGTGTGCATGTCCTGGGGGTTGTCGTGGGACTTGCAAACGTTAGCTCGTCAGCTCAAAAGATCAAATCTCTGTTTTACCTCCACGTTTCGATTCGTAGTGTGCTACATCTGTGGTTTGATCAAATATATAATCTCTCAAATTTTTATATTGAGGTATTTGTTGGTTTACTCTGAACTTGTATAGAACTGCTTATTTTCTTTTGAACTTTAATTTTAGTCAATTACTTTCCTGAACTTTTATAATTGGTTAATTTCCTCCCTTAGCTTTAACTTTAGCCAATTATCCCCTTAGACTTTTATAAATAGCCAATTTTCCCTTAGTGACGTGCCCACCTAAGAGAGTGGCACGATAGAAACTGACGCTTGGGGCCCATCACAATGGTCGATTGGGCTTCCAACGGTTACTTCAACGGTCACTAGTAGCATGGCCACATCGCGGACATCCATTTCAAACTCTCACTTTAATCCTATGGTTCTTACTATTTTCCATCATAATAATTTTTAAAAATCCAGAAAAAAATTAGAAAAAATGAGAAAATCAAATAAAAAAATAAAAAGTATTCTAACATTTACTTGTAAATTTTGTATGTAAATACTAAAAAAAAAAAAATTTCTCTTCCCACACCAAATTCTATACAATCTTTTATTTTCTACATTCTTATTTCATTGTCTATTCCTATTTTACTTGTGCTTACAAAAATGACATTTCCCGTCGAAGGTGGAGTCGAAGTTGAAATCGCATGGTCACTGCCGAAGATGTTTTCTTGTGTGAGCGTTGGAAATCCGTTACCCATTGTCCAGTTACGGACAATGAGCAGAGGTGTCCTAATATGTGGAAGAAAATTTATGAGATTATGTCGATAAGTAGGACACTAATCACGGGGAACAGTAATAGTCATGTCAGTTACTATTCATAATGAGTGGAAGGGAATAGTAACAGCCATGAAAATTTACTATTTAAGTAAATAGTGACTGATATAAGTCTAGTTCTCGATGTAAATCAACCAAAATAGATGGAAATGCTTTTAATAGGTAGTATAGATATATGTTGTATTGCAAAAATAATTAAAAATAGCATGAGGGCTGAGGGCTACAGAAGCCCAAATCATATAATCCTCAGTAGAGAGGAGAGTAAAGAGGAACCATGGCGAGTTCCCAATTCAATTGAGCTGAGAATTCTGCTGTAATTCGCTCCGTCCAAACTTATTTTCTCTCCCATATATGATGCATTTCATTCTCCACATATATATCAAATTTACTTACTAATCATCTCTCACGCGTAAAAGTAAAACTTGCATAGATCAGATATTTCTCGCATGCTATGCATATATCGAGCATGCATAACTAGGAATCTCAAGTCTTACCAACAGTACGATACGAGGATTAATGAAAGTAACATTTTATTATTATAATAACCAGAACAAGAAACATAGCGTATTACAAAAAAGCTAGAGTACATCATAAGTTAATAACCTTATTGAAAACTCTTACATGCTCTATATATGCTATATATTTATTATATAATCCGACTCCGATATTTCTTTTTGTTTAGTAATATATCAAGCATGCATAACTAGGAATCTTAAGCTCCTGTTATGTAAGTTAATTAGCTAAATCAAACCCATAATGCTCCGACGCGCTTAAGCATGGGGATTAAGGAGCGCTTAAGATGAAGACTCATGACCTCATTGGCTCCACCCACAAGTTCACCGCCAATGAACACAGCAGGCACAGTAGGGTTGCATCCCAGCCTAGAGAGAGCTTGCTCTATCTCTCTCCCTCTTTGCATCTCATCAAGCTCATACACTGCTGGGTTCACCCCAAAGTCACAAAGCAGGGTTTTGATCGAGTGAGACATGCAGCACGAGCTCTTGCTGAAGATTACCACTGGTCTCTCGGACGCCATCTTTGTTACTGCCTCCATTGCTGATCAAAATGCAGATAGTAGTAGTTTTCAAAAGTATAATTTTGAAGTTGGGAAAAGGGTAAGGAGAGCAATGCCAATAGTTGAGACTCGAGACGATTGAAGTTTGATGTTGTGAGTATTTGGGGAGGGATGGAAGGGTTTATATAGGGTAGGGACATGGGAGACGAGTGGATTGGCATTGTTGGCTTTAGATAGCTAGAAATTAAAGGGCTCTTTCATCTGATAGTGAAGGAAAATAGGAATGTTCCTATAGATATTTAATTAGGCCATGCGATTCAAATGTTGCAAATTATAGCTAAGAGGATGAAAGTTGCATGCACAAAAATTAACCGAATCTTTTTGCATACGGAAATTCTAGAGACGTGTCCTTAATTTGTACGGCTTCACATTCTTAACTTGTTCCATATATATGCCTATTGCCTAAACACGCACCTTTGCTGTATCCATTTTTCATTTCTTTCTCTTGTTCTAGATTGATTATTTACATATTTGTTGTTAGGGTTTTCTTTTTGGGACGGTAACACCATGTGACATGTTAACACGAAGACGCACTCATTTCTATATGCTCTACTTTTTCTGCCCATAGAAAGGGCTATGGTACTCGGTGAGTTGATGATCAACAGCACACTACAACAAAGGGTTTGTTGTATTTGATCTGCCGTATCTATCCTTGAGAGCATCTGCTGAGTTGGAGAAACGAGTTGGTTTTATCCATTTGGGACCTCCTTTTTTGCATTTGGATTCGCATCCAATTCATGAAAATGACACAGAAAGCCAAGTGAAAGAGAAAATACATGCCGACAAGAATTATACATTTGCAGTGTTCATACATGTCAAAACTACTTACAACTCAAAAAACTTATCAAGTACTAATGCATAATTAGGTCCCCCACAAGAAGCCTAATACATAGTGGCCTCGTTTGGCATCTCGGACTATACTGACTATTTCAGTCGGATAGGATAAATATTCGTCGGATAGTGCTAACTAAATTAGTCGGGTGCTTAGTGCAATATTGGACTAATGACCGTATTAATAGGATCGGTCATATATTTTTTATTACTTGTTAATAATATTTTTGGAATGATAATTCAAATTTTTAAAAAAATTCAACAAAAAAAAAATTCACAAAACAAAAGAAACCCAAATAAAGACGAACAGGGAAGACGAAGTGCTCAAGGGTTCGGGATCCTTTTGAAACCCATACCAAAATGATAATCACAAACTGATCCATCAAATAGAAAAAATAACAAATTATCGAGAATCACAGATCCATCAAATAGAAAGAAAAAAATCACAAATTAAAGGATACAAGACATGAAGAGAAAAAGACAGAAAAAAATGGAAAATTGCAGGAAGAGGAAGACAAATGAAGATGAAATGAGAAAACATCCATGAGGAAGATGATGCAATCAGGTGTGAGCAGGAGTGGTTCTGCTGATTTAGGTCTAAATCTCCAGCAACAGAGGTGAGATGACGGAGCAGATGCGAGAGGGGTGCGAAGCGTGTTTTTTAGTTTTGAGACTGACTAATTATACTGAGCTTTTTGAGCTTACTAACTAGCGAGTATGAGGCGTACTAATCAATTTGGACCGTATTCGTTAATCCGGCGACTATTTAGTGTATAAGTCTTGCCTCCGTATTATTCATTCTATCCGATACTTAAACCAGTGTGCCAAACGAGGCCATTGGGTTTCATTGCATTTTGAAATGTCAAAATAAATTTGCGACGTAAACTAAAATTTTAGTTAACTAATCATTCTCCTCTCTCTTTCGACCGACGATACGGTGGGGCACGTCCTAAATCCAAAAACACGATGCCGTACATGGAAGAAGACAAAGCGATATGCCATTAGGTCCTACCTTGGTCCCAAATGTTATCTTCTATATATATCTTTCCATGTCAAAGTGATGTAGTTAACTGCTTTTTTCTTACCCTATTTGTTATTTTCTTGCCTATGTTCCAAGAAATTAATAATATCCAGTCTGGACCGCCCATGCATAAACAAACGTTTTTGAAAGGTCGATCGACATGATGATATATTGATCAATCATCTCTAGAAGAATGATTCCCATCAATTGGAAAGGTCCGGATCTTTCACTTTCTTTTGATCGACTTTCCATCACTACTTCGAATCTTGATCATGCAAATTGATGGTAACGTCTATTAGCTATACGTGATTTATACTACTCATTTCATATATATGTATATAAATAGGTATTATAATTCTTTATTGCATATGTAGATCATATCTGTCACATATATATAGGTATTATAATTCTTTATGCCATATGTATATCATATCTGTGATTTCAGGTCTCATTTCATATTCTCATGTGTGTGTCGCAACCTGTATAAAGCCTGTGACAGAATACTTTATTAAGGAACAATGGCCTATTGGCCTTATCTACATGGCGCAATATTGGCCAATTGGGAGCTAGCCAAGGGTCATCTTTGCCAAGAGTCATATTGTAGGTTTCCTTGACCGTACTCTCTCGTACTTATTACAGCATGTATATGCAATCATGCATGCATGCATGGCTATTTATGATCTCGTACATATGCATGCATGTCTTTCATATAATCATATACAACATATATCAATCATTCTACTGCGGATAAAATATTGACACGTAAGTTTGCAGTATTCAAACGATATATTAACTTCATGTCAACGATATGTGCACATTTAAATATGTTGTTAACCACAATATAGAAAAACTTATATATATATATATATATATATATATATATATATATATATATATTTAAGCACACGTTAACTGCAATCTAGAGTAAGAGGTCTTATATATACAAAAGTATTCAAAAACTAACTAGTTTGTAACTTAACTCAGCGTTAGTCACGACAAAATAATTAACCTTATTATTCAAGTGTTTGTTCAAATGTTCATGTTCTCATTCATGGATCATTGTTTGACTATTCAATATTATTCATGTATCATGAACCTTCACACTTTAACATATATGATATGTGTACCTTTCTTGAGTATTCTTTTCACGGTAGTTAATATGTGAGAGAATGTGTGTGGGGATAAGGTCATATGTGTGTGGGTGGCGTAAGTTGGAATAAGAATGTCAACTTTTTAAGCGAAAAGTTATTGAAGATAAAGAAGTAATTACGCGAGGACGGATCGTGGCATCACACAAATTAGGGTTTTGGTTGATGAGGTCAGGTACAGTTACATATTCTCTCGATTGTTTTATTCCTTCTCAAAAGAGAGAGAAAGTGGGCTTCATGAGGCCCCCTATTTGGATAGTTTAGTTGTGGTTCCTGGTTCTTAACTGTTATAAACTCAAACTTTATGCATTTTAAGCACGGTATAAAATATCGATGATATCGGAAATATTGGTAGTCCAAAAACACGGAAATTTCGATGGAAATATCAGGATATTATCGATATCGATAAAAATTGAATAAAAACCACGGAAATTGTAAGAAAAACTTGAAAATTTTTATTGAAACTTTGCAAGATGTTTATTTAGTCAATTATCTATTAGTTGATCACAAAAAATTGGAAGGAAATGCATTGCATGATAGATATAACTGATTTAAGTTGATTATATAGCGAGCTGGCAAACATTGTGAGTGTAGAAAATATGTAGTAATTAATAAAAGAAGTTTAAACACACCATAATCATTTGTATATAATGAATTAGTACAATATTTTACACTTTATACATTGCATAGTAAGATACATGAGTGACTTAGCAAGGTTTAAAATATCGATTATATCGGAAATATCGGTAGTCCAAAAACACAGAAATTTTGATGGAAATATCGGGATATTATGGATATTTTAGACCATGATTTTAAGTTTTAGATTGAGGTCCCTCTCTACATAAATAACATAGTAACAAAAGATATGTAATAATATCAATAAAGACTCAAACCGTTATTTTGCTTTTATTTACACCACCAATTAATTATTGAAATTTGCTTATAGGGTTTCAACAACAACAAAATTGCTTATGGGTGCATTTTAGATTTTTATTTTTATAATATGAGTACATTTATATAATAAAATTTGGGTACATTGCACATACAAAAAATTGGTACATTTTATATATGCAAAAATATGGGCACGTTGCATATAAATTAAATTGGTACATTTTATATAAAAAACAAGAGGTATATTTTATATAAAAAAACAATGGGTACATCTTATATTAAAAAATAAATAGATTTTACATTAAAAAAATTGGTACATTTTACATAAAATGAATGGTACTTACAAAACAAAAAATTGGTACATTTTGCATGTAACAAAGTGGTACATTTTTAAATAAAAATGGGTACATTGTAAATAAATTACAGTACAAATAAAAGGTTAAAAAGTTATGATTTTAAATCAAAGTTTTAAAAATATGGGCACAATAAGAAATTAATATATGGGTACAAATTGAAACTGAAAAGAAAATTGGTATAATTTAAAAAAAAAAAAACTTGCAAATTAAAAATGGGTACAAACTAAAAATAGAAATATATGATACAAAGTTTAGCCTAAATATAAATGTAGCAAATGTAAAGTTTCTAACGCTAAATGAATATATTTAGAAATACAATTTAATTAAAAATAAATAAATTTAATTATCTTGACATGTAATATTTTATTATTGAAATAATTAATGAGGTTCATAAAACCTAAAGACCTTGATTAAAAATTGAAAAGGAATAAAGTCTTAATTAATGAAGTAGAAAAAATAGAGATGAGAACCTAATTTTTCCTATATATAATGAATAATATATATATATATATATATATATATATATAAGTTAATGAATATCCGGAGACACATTTTTTTGTCATATATTTTGACACATGTTTTTTTAGAGTTTGATCTGTAACGTATTTTAATGATCTAAACCGTCTATTTTTTAGGTTATTCTCAAAGATCATGTCTACAAAAAATCACTAAATTTGAAACAATATGACTGTTGGATTAAATTTGGTGTTTTCTTGTATAACCGTATTCGTCTATTTTCTTAATTACAAATGAATGCCTTAATGATTTTGGATTTGTTTGATTTTTTACAAGGATGGCCTATGAATGATTACTAAAATATAAATTATTCAGATTGTCAAAATGCATTACGAAGTGATTCTTGCAAAATAAATGTTAAAATATGTGTCAAAACTCAAAAGCGTGTGTCCCACATCGTAACTATATATATATTAATGCATGCTTTTGTGGATGCGAAACAGACAGAATAATACTTCTGCGTCCAAAATCTTAAAGCAGAAATAAAAAAAAAGAACAAAATCTCTCTCCAACTCATGTTGTGCATAAACATGTCATTTCCACATATTATCGAACAATATATTCTTTATATGATCTACTTCAATAGCTTGCTAAAGGATCATATTATGATCATCCATTTATTATCCACCCACTTAGAACCTTCATGGTACGTATTATTTGTTCTATAAAATATCAAAATATTGTACAAAAATCTTGTTAAGGTTGGCTGCCATTTGTGCTCTGTTGTTGGTGGTGGCATATTCCTAGTTCTGATTAGGGAAGTTGCTAATTTTGACATCGATGTTTTCTTTTGTTCTGTAAATATCAGCGTTAAACACGTTGACAGATTAAGCATGTGTTTGATTTATCTCTATGACCTTGACAAAGGAATTTAAGCTGTATATTGATGATTAAGGGATACCAACATTTTTCAAATAATTATGGGGGTATATATAAAAGAAATTAGATGATATAGTACCACCATGTGACACTGACAACGGGTAGTATCCACCAACAAAAACATGACACGTGGCAAAGTCGTTGCTAAGGGAAAAAACTCATGCCTGGGTATTATTAACTGTTAGGAGTATAAGAATAAGATCAATGGTTGATCTTGGTTTACATTAATTAACATCTCACATCCCCTTCTCCACGCCATCTGAGTACTAACAAAAATCCCATTAGAAGTTGTCTGTCAATCTTGCAATCTCCATCCAATGACATGATACTGAAAGGATATGTAGCATTTCCTGGAGTTTCATCAGACCTTGATAGACATTCTTCTAGTTCCTGGTACATATCAGAATTGCGCTTAATCAAATGAAACGAACTAGTAAACAATAGAGGCTCACACCAGATTTTGGAACCTGCATAAGAAAAGCCAAACTAGGAAAAAACAAATTCTCAAAAGAAAAAAACAATTAAAACAAATTCAAGTTAAAGATAAGGTCAAAATTAATAAAATGGGAAAAAAAAAAAAAAAAAGGGAGGCAAAGAGAAGAATCCCAATGGGTGCTTGTAAATTGAAACAAAAAAATTTAAAAGAAAAAATCTCACGACATGAAGGAACGCCCTGATTTCAAACATGGAGAAGAGTTAATTGTATCAGTGGCTTCTTGGAAGAAATTACCCGACCACATTCGTACTCCGAAACGCTCAAAGGCTTCCACAGGAGAAAGATTTGTTCTGCTAGGGTTCTACCAATTAAGAAAAGAGGATTGGGCTATGAAAAGCATGAAACTCCGTTAACTTATGTTTAACACGACGTTAGCTTTTTTGCTCCACCACATGTCATATTTATGTTGATGAGTATTACAAACTGTTAGTGTCACGTGGTAGTACTGTACTATTTAATATTTCTCTGTAGATATATCGAGCTAGCTTTAAAATATCAAGTCTTGAGTGATGTATTTGTGACAAGTTAGTTAGCTTGACTAGCACTTTTATATTTCTGTATGGTAATTCGAGAGAGTTCTGATAAAAACTAACAAAATCTTGTCCAAATTTTCAATCCTGATTTGTACTTACGAATTTTGTAATGGTAAAAGTAACATTTGTATATTATCTAAAAAAATAAAAAGTTGTTGTAAACATTCCTAGTTTAAGTATGATTGTGTAAATCCTAGATAAGATTTGATTCTAGTTATCATTTCCTATTACAACTTGTATTACTTGGAGGAGAAGAAATATCTTCTCTCCCTTTACTACTATAAATAAAGGCACAATGTAGGAGGGATAACAACACACACATTCCCCTACAATTCTACAAACACACATCTCTCTCCTCTCTCTCTCTGCCGCCGGCCCTAGTCCCTCTGTCAGATAAAATAGACCACAACACGTTATCAGCACGCTCCTACCGCTGCGCTTAGGAATCTGACGTTGGAGATTTTTTTTCTGCATCAAACCAGTTCATCCATATCATCACGCAATCAGGTTCTTTCCAAACAACGGCTTTTAACTCGATATTTTGCAAGCCCTGATAGCATGAACATTCACCATGATGCATGACCCAACTTTACGTTTTACGTATTTTAGATTCTACGTAAATTGTGTATGCTTCATAATCAAAATTGCTACAATTATGTGAATTTGATATTTGTCATGAATTGAATCCTACATATATACATGCATTGAAACTATTATTTGCATATGCATCAACGTAAATATGTGATTCATTAAAATTATACATGCATATAATTATATTTGAATTGAAAAAGAAAAATATTTTTTTGCGATTGGGAATTAGGGTTCTAGTCGAACCCGTGCCTTTGCAAGGCCGCAAGCCACCAGGCCCGCAGCCTGCGATTGCCCAACCCAAACCGAGAACCCAGGCCGCAAGCCTTGAACCGAAACGGTGCGTTTGAAGCACCTTGTCCCGACCTATGGCCTGAAGCCCAGGTCCTTGCCGTCGATTTTCCGACACCACACGACCTGCAGTCGTGCAAAATTGGACACCACCCATCGTTTTCACCAACGATTTCTAGAAATTCCAGAAGAATTTCATGGGTCTTCACTCGAATTCAATTGAATTCATTCGGATTTTTTTTCTTCCATCGACGTCGAGATCTCCTCTTCGTCGACAAACACCTGGTTCTTCGACTAACCATGGCTTGCTCGACCCTGGACACACCGCCTGCCATGGCGCCGTCCACTAATTCCGGTGTTCTTCCCCGGTGAACACACCCAGCTACGGCTGGGATGCCTTTTTGGACTCTTTCCCGAGCCCTACTCGGGCTCTGTCTCTCGGCCCGTGTAACAAAAGAAAAAAAAAACAACTTTTTGCTGGGCTCGCTTGCAGCGGCCCAGCCCGCAAAGAAAACAAAATTTTTTTTATTTTCCTGGGCTCGCCTGCAGCGGCCCATACCGAAAACAAAAAAAGAGAAATTTTTTTTTAGGGCTGCACACAGCAGCCCATTCCCTTCTCACCCCGTGGGCTTGCAGCCTACACCCGGGGGTCCTCGGCCTATATTTTTAGGCCCCGAGATTTTATTATTTAATTTTTTTTAAATAATATGGGTTTTTTATATTTTCACCCACACTTTAATTTGGCCCCGAAGACCAAAAATAAATTAATTCACTTATCATTATACAATATTTCTGCATATATTCTTTGCATATTTGTTTGCATATATATTTGTGTTTGCCTGCAGGAATATATGAACCTGAAGTTCATAATTACTTTGAAACCCGAAGTTTCTTATACACATGCCTTGTTAGAAAACCCGAAGTTTTCACTTAAACATATCACCCATGAAAACCCGAAGTTTTTCATGCAAAATTAAACCAATACATGTCTATTAGAACCTGTATGTTCTACTCCTATGTGAATGGATTGATTTTTCTCCATTACACTAACCACATCTTGTCCATCTATTTTGTGATAGGAACATGTCGAACTTGAACAAACTCGACTTCACCGCTTTGGAGGTTTCTGGAAGGAACTACCTTAAGTGGGTTCAAGATGTGAAGCTCCACCTCACTGCAAAGAACTTGCGTCCTGCTATTGAAGAAGCAACAGATAAACCTGTTGGCGAGGCTGAAAAAGCCACTGCTATGATCTTCATCCGAAGACATATCCATGACGCTCTACAAACTGAGTACCTTGCTTAGGAGGATCCACGTGCATTATGGGTCGCTTTGGCTGATCGTTTCGATCACCAAACGGACATATTCTTGCCTGAAGCAAGACACGACTAGCAGCACTTGCGCTTCCAAGACTTTAAGTCTGTGAATGAATATAATTCTGAAGTTTGTCGAATCCGATCACTTCTCAAGTTTTGCAATGAAACTTTGACTGAAGAGGATCTCCTGGAGAAGACCTACTCGACCTTCTCTGCTTCTAATATTGTCCTGCAGCAACAATATAGAGCTCAGAAGTTCACTAAGTTCTCGGATTTTATCTCTGTTTTACTTCTTGCTGAAAAGCAGAACCAGCTGTTGATGAAGAATCATCAAGCTCGACCTACTGGGGCTACTGCTGTGCCTGAAGCACATTATAGCACTAATCAGCACCCAAAACGCCAAAAGAGGAGTGGTAAAGGCGGCCAGAAGCCATCCCACCAAGGTCAACAGAGCCAAGGCCCATCCAAGGGAGGAAACAAAGCCCATAAGCGCCCAAACCTCGTTCCCAAGGCCCCGAACTTCAAGAATAAGGGCAAAGCACCTGCCACAATGAATGACGATATGTGCTATCGTTGTGGTTCCAAGGACCATTGGTCCCGTATTTGCCGTGCTCCCAAGAAGGTTGTGGATGCATATCATTCTCGTCGTACGAAGTTTGAATCAAACTTCCTGCAAGTGGACGAACCGGAGACTACAAAGATGGAGGTTTCTGATTTTCAAGAGGATACCACTCCTATGGAAGATTAGAATCTTAGACATAGACTTATTTTTCAGTTAAAATAAGACAATTGGGGCCGAATTCCACCTTATGGCCGAACCCCACCTTGTTTTTGGTTGATTTTGAACAATTTTCCTTTATGTTTTGGATTATTAGTTGGCGATTTATTTTGGATATTAAGTTTTTTCCTTGAATAAATGAAATTATTTTGAATTGATACTTGTTTTTATAAACTTTTATGCATGTGACTGATTCAAATTAATTTTTCATTCTAGGTATGACTAGTGGGAAAGTTAGTTGTCTGGCAGATAGTGCAACCACGCATACTGTTTTGCGTGAACGCATCTATTTCACTAACTTCGTACCTAAGAATGCACCTCTGACAACCCTCTCAGGCCCATCCAACCTGATCGAAGGATACGGTAAGGCACGTATAATGTTGTCCAATGGTACAATCTTGACCATTGATGAGGCACTCTATTCTCCACGTTCCGGAAGAACGTTACTAAGTTTCAAGGACATTAGAGATAACAATTACCACGCTGAAACCCACGTAGAAAACGGAGTTGAATTTCTGTGCGTAACTTCCTACGAATATGGCCAGAAGCGTATTCTAGAGAAGATGGAGCATAACCCGAGTGGTCTGTATACTACGACCATACGCCCCATAGAATGCCACTATGTGGCCGGCCCTACCACAAGGACCGCGCACGAAATTACACTTTGGCATGATCGTTTGGGACATCCTGGACGAATAGCGATGCGCCGTATCCTCAAAACTTCACATGGGCATCCACTAACCCGAAGCTTAGGTTCGATCCATGAAATTGCATGTCAAACATGTTCTATGGGAAAGCTTATTACTCAGCCTTCTTATGACAAGATTCGTTCGAATCCTCCCATTTTTCTACAACGGATTCAGGGGGACATTTGTGGATCGATTCAACCTCCCTGCGGACCATTTAGATATTTTATGGTTTTGGTTGACGCTTCTACACGTTGGTCACACGTGTGCTTGTTGTCCACAAGGAACGCTGCATTCTCCAAACTGTTGGCTCAGGTTATCAAGCTCAGGGCTCACCACCCTGATTATCCGATCAAATCTATTCGATTGGATAATGCTGGAGAATTCACATCTAAAACTTTTGATGACTATTGCATGTCGGTTGAGGTTGAAGTTGAACATCCTGTACCCCATGTTCACACCCAGAACGGCCTGGCAGAGGCTTTCATTAAGCGTTTACAAATGATTGCTCGATCGTTGGTCATACGTACCAAGCTCCCGATCGCTGCTTGGGGCCATGCAATATTGCACGCAGCAAAGTTGGTCCGCCTGAGGCCTGTTGCGACACAACCATTTAGTGCCCTTCAGTTGGTCACCGAATGCGAACCCGACATATCGCATCTGCGCGTTTTTTGTTGTGCGGTCTATGTGCCGATCTCGCCGCCCTTACGTACAAAAATGGGGCCTCAGCGAAGGATGGGAATCTATGTCGGATATGATTCTCCTTCGATTATTCGTTACTTAGAACCTTTGACAGGCGATCTGTTTACCGCTCGTTTCGCGGATTGTCACTTCTATGAGACAGTCTTCCCGTCGTTAGGGGGAGATAAGAACGTCAACGTTCCTAATGAACGACGCGAATTATCGTGGACGACTCCCACTTTGTCTCATTTAGATCCCCGCACCGCTCAGTCTGAAGCTGAAGTGCAGCGCATATTAGATCTCCAGAGCATAGCTCAGAGCATGCCAGATGCTTTCACCGATCTAGCGCGCGTGACAAGATCACATATTCCAGCTGCGAATACGCCTGCAAAGATGGATGTACCAAATGTACGACGGACTACCCTCCTGGAAGCTCGGGATGCCAATTCTGGTGATCCACGTACATTAGCGGCTAGCCAATCATCTGCCCCTACACAAAAGCGTGGCAGACCCCTTGGTTCAAAGGATTCACACCCCCGGAAGAGGAAAACCACGGCACAAGGTCCTGAAGAGCCTACCGTGAATCCGACTATCGCTTACTCATTTTACCCAACTCATGAGGAAATTCTAGATTATGGAAGCGTCCTTGAAGAGACGAATCCTCCTCCCGAGAATCATGAGATTTCGGTCTATTATGCTAGCTTAGATGATGTGTGGCGTAGAAATGAGATGATTGTCGACGATGCATTAGCATTTGCAGTAGCTACTGAGATCATGTTGAGCGATGACATTGAACCGCGTTCCGTTGATGAATGTCGACGTAGAGCTGATTGGTCAAACTGGAAACAAGCAATCCAAGTCGAACTTGATTCACTTGCGAAACGTAAGGTGTTTGGACCTGTAGTTCCTACTCCTCCACATGTGAAGCCCGTTGGCTACAAGTGGGTTTTCGAAGCGTAATGAGAAGAACGAAATTGTGTGTTACAAAGCTCGTCTTGTAGCACAAGGTTTCTCACAACGCCCCGGGATTAACTATGACGAAACTTACTCACCCGTTATGGATGTGATTACTTTTCGATACCTTATCAGTTTGGTAGTTTCCGAAAAACTGGATATGCAGCTGATGGACGTAGTAACCGCGTATCTCTATGGGGATCTTGATACGGAAATTTATATGAAAGTTCCCGAAGGACTTACATTGACTGGTTCAAATATTTCCAAACCCCGGAACACGCTCTCAATTCGGCTGAGGCGTTCACTATACGGTTTGAAACAATCCGGAAGAATGTGGTATAACCGTTTAAGTGAGTATTTGACTAGTCAGGGATATGTGAATAACGAACTATGCCCTTGTGTGTTCATTAAGAAGTCACATTCCGGATTTGCGATTGTTGCAGTATATGTCGATGACATGAATCTCATCGGAACTCCTGAAGAGCTCGCGAGAACTGCTTCGCACCTGAAGTCGGAATTTGAGATGAAAGATCTAGGTAAGACTCGATACTGTCTCGGCCTCGAGATAGAGCATTGTTCGGATGGAATCCTAGTACATCAATCGAACTACACCCAGAAGGTGTTGCGCCGTTTTAATGAGGATAAAGCGAAGTCTTCGAGTACTCCTATGGTCGTTCGTACGCTAGATGCAAAGCGAGATCCCTTCCGTCCGAAGGAGGATGATGAAGAGATTTTGGAGCCTGAAGTTCCTTATCTAAGTGCGATAGGCGCTTTATTGTACTTAGCTCAATGCACTAGACCCGACATCTCCTTCGCTGTTAATCTTTTGGCAAGATACAGCAATGCACCAACACGCAGACATTGGACTGGCGTGAAATACATCTTCCGTTACCTTAAGGGTACTACGGATTGGGGCTTATTCTATCCCTACGAATCCTCGAGTGATGCCGCACCCTATGCTCATCGGGTTGATTCTCGCCTTGTTGGTTATGCCGACGCTGGATACTTATCTGATCCGCACAAGGCGCGTTCTCAAACGGGTTATGTCTTTACCGTTGGAGGCACCGCAATATCTTGGAGGTCAACTAAACAGACCTTAGTTGCCACTTCGTCTAACCATGCTGAAATTCTCGCCTTACATGAAGCAACTCGGGAATGCTTTTGGTTGAGAGCAGTAGTGGGCCATATTCGAAGCTCCTGTGATCTTCATCCCGCCGTTAATGCCCCGACGACGATTTTTGAAGACAACGCAGCTTGCATCGAACAGCTCAAGAAGGGTTACATCAAAGGAGACAACACCAAGCATATTGCGCCGAAGTTCTTCTTTACACATCAACAACAAGAGCATCAGAAGATTGAAGTCACGCAAATCCGATCACAAGACAATCTGGCCAACCTCTTCACCAAATCACTACCGAAGGCGACGTTTCAGAAGCTTGTTCATGGAATTGGTATGCGTAAACTTTCTGAGTTGTAACTTTGCTATTTCTCTTTGGAATTATGTCAAACTCAGGGGGAGTATCTTCTAGATACTTGCTTGATCTTAATGTACTCTTTTTCCCTACGATTAGGAGCATTTTTCCCACTGGGTTTTTGCTACCTAACTAGGTTTTAACGAGGCACCCACCTTGGGCTGATCATATCCCTGATGACGTCCTGTAGACGTTTCTTTTGACTTTGCATTTCTCACGCATTTTTCCTTAGACTATGGATTTTGTCCCTACTTGGGTTTTTGCCATAGCCTTAGGGTTTTTTAGTGAGACTTACTACTTATGCAAGTTCCTACCTTATTGAGAATAAGCGTTGTTCCTTGGAATCAATGCCGACGAGTCGACTTCCTCAACTTCTGCATGATGCTGAATCTACCTTGAGTATTTACCCACTCAAGGGGGAGTGTTGTAAACATTCCTAGTTTAAGTATGATTGTGTAAATCCTAGATAAGATTTGATTCTAGTTATCCTTTCCTATTACAACTTGTATTACTTGGAGGAGAAGAAATATCTTCTCTCCCTTTACTACTATAAATAAAGGCACAATGTAGGAGGGATAACAACACACACATTCCCCTACAATTCTACAAACACACATCTCTCTCCTCTCTCTCTCTGCCGCCGGCCCTAGTCCCTCTGTCAGATAAAATAGACCACAACAAAAGTAACGCTTGTATATACAAAGCTTGAAACCAAATAATATGCAGAGTGCGTACCTCTTAAGACTTAGATGGTGGAGGGAATACGTAAATAAGAATCTTAAGATTTCTTCAAATAAACAATCTTACTAATTGATTTAACAGCATCAGGTTACCTACTTTGTTAAAGAAAATCCTAAATTTAAATCTCATAAACAACAATTTGTTGAATAATATGACAAAAGATATTTCTCCATATCATTGTTCTTCACTTCTTCTACTAGAGTTTTGTAGTTTCGGAAAAGATAAGAGACTGTTGGGGACTCATCTCAAAGGACCATCACTATGCATTTAAAGAGGGCTTGTATCTGCCCGAAGGGCTTTGTTCAACTTAAGGCAACCTTCAAGGTGTTAACAAACCAAAAAGGCGAAAAGAAGAGAGAATTGCAAAATCCTGAATCTTAATTTTAAACACAAAAGAAAAAAAATCAATAAAATTGTCAAAAAGACTACATAACACAAAATGAAACATCTTGCCAGAAACTAATTCTGGAAAAACAGGAAACCAATCCAACATTAATTAGTAGAAAATATAAATTAGAACAATCTTCGTTGAACAAGCAAAACTAAAGTCACAAGGACGTGCTAACTCATAACTTATTACCGCTAAAGGCTAACTTAGAAAAACAAAACACAAACTCCAGACTTATTATTTTTCAACACTTTCCGTCAAACTCACGGTGATGATACACCACATCTTGAGTTTGCTAACAGAAAGCCGATGAGTATGCCCTTCTTGATGCCCATGCATGCCAATGCTGATGTAAAGTTTCATTGCCCGTATCAATTCCAATGCCTAGTGTCAGTGTCAATGAAAGATTCCAATACCAATGCGAACATCCATTGCCAGTACTAATGTTAATACCAAATAACAAAAAATCACAAAGTGGTGCCAAGTGAAGATAAAACGGATCTACATCCATCCTAAACAAGCATAAGCAATAAATGTATGTCCTGTTAAAGGAGTATTTTTAAAGATTAATATTGTAATCTGATTCTGATTGTATTCCTGATTTTGTAGAGATCCTTCCTTGTATGTCAAGTACACACACTTGTATTTATAGGCCTTTGTGCTAGGTTTATATTTTCTATATGTTACTCCTCTTTCTGATCCCACTTCTCCTTGGCTCATTGCAGTATCTCATTATGACTGGTTCTAATATTGCATTTCCGATAAACCAATTGCTCAGCTTATGGCTCGTCCGACTATGACGCATTTAATTGTTGCCAAACGTGTTCTATGTTATGTTAAAGGTTCTTAGGACTTCGGTTTAATTTTTTGGCCTCACCTTGGTCCCCTTACTCTAGAGTTACTCTAATGCCAATTGGGCCGCTTGTTCTGAAACTCGTCGACCGACATCGACTATCTCTTATTTCTAGGCCTGAATCTCATATCATGGAAAACAGGCTACTGTTTCTCTCTCTAGTGCGGAGTCTGAATATCAGGCTCTTGCTCACACCTGTGCCTAATCTCTTTGGGTGTCCTATTTACTTCATGAACTTCGGTTTCAGGCCTCTTTGCTCACCTATCTGTTTTGTGATAATCTCAGTACTACATAAATGGCAGCCAACCCGGTGTTTATATTAAGTTAGATTATCATTTTGTTCGTGAACATTTAAGCTTGGCACTCATAGAGTTCAGTTCATTCCATCCCCGGATCAACATGCGGATATCTTGACAAGGGGTCTCTATAAACCATGGTTTCTTCTTCTACGGTTCAAACTTGTTGTATCTTGACCGCACGGTTTTTTTTTGTTTTTTTTTTTTTGGGGGGGGGGGGGGGTGGGGTGGTGTGTTAGAGAAAGAGTCTTGAAAATATATCTCCTATGATATAGAATTAATATTGTAATGTGATTCTGATTGTACTCATGATTTGTAGAGATCCTTACTTAATTATATGTCAAGTATACACACTTGTATATAGGCCTTTGTGTTGTGAATATAATTGTCAAAGTATATATTTTTATTGTCGAAATTAAGCACCACCTTCATTTTCGCGATCAACGATCATCCCAGACTAAACATGATCACGTTTCACTTTTATATTTTCCAACAGGACAAATAGAAAAACAATCTTTGTTGAACAAGTAAACCAAATCCACAAGGACAAGTTAGCTAACTTAGAACTTATACCTCTAAATACTAGCTAAGGAAACAAAACACAACCTCCTACTTTCCTAACTTTATATTCCCATACAAGATCCTTGACAAATTAATAACTATCAGGATAAGACGACAGTCAACACCAAATTTCGATGGTAATTTTTTTATGATTATTTTGAGTGTAATAGCTGCATAATCATTGATGTTATAAACTCACATGTTATAATATAAATAGTCGACAAATATGTATTTAAAATTCTTGAAAAAATTGTTCCGACTTAAGACATACACAGAAGTGGCGTGGCCAGTTCCATCTCTCTCACTCTCCTTTTGAAATTCTTGTTTACTTCGGATTGATATTCTAGCTATGCATGCACACATCATCTGTAAATTTGCCAACTTAAAATTCTTAAAGTCCGATGCATGCATCACAGCATCATCTTCTGTGTGATGCAACTATTCGTGCGCGTCTTCATCTGACACCTAATTATATCTAAAGTTGACATTCGTTATCATGCTCAAGTCCCTCAAAAAAAAATTGCGAAAGAGACTCTCTTAAGAATGAGACTTTTTATAAGCTCTTTACCATCTCATGTTCTTAGTATAATATTTTATAATGTTGGCACGATAATCGACATTAAACTGTGAGGTGACGGAGAATTCATAAAGAATCTCACTTTGAAAGAGTCCCTTAGCATTTCTCAAAAAGAAAACCATAGTCCCATAACTTCATTTTTATTCCACTTTCGGCCACGTTTGGCTTATCTCTATAGTATCTTATATTCTTGGCACACAAGGTTAGTGTATTAAGCCACACAAGTGCCTTTCATATCAAGGGCAGTTTGGGCATCAATCCAAATATCTGAAGGAACCTTCTGCTTTTGCATTCCCTTTTTCATATTGGATTAAAAAAATGCATATAATATGTAATCCCACCTTGCTAGCTTTCCATTTGGCTAGCCTATATATACAAGCTCATAAGATATCCAATTCCATCAACGCCAAACCAATCTTCTACTACTACTTCTTCTAAGTTGCATACCCACAAGCTGATCATTACCTACATTTGCTCCATTTCCACAATTTTTCCTCACCTACCCATCTAGTTTTCTTGGCTTCCACAAAAACTCCATTAAGTCTTTAAACCCTAATCTGATCGTAGTCATCCTTACCAATTAATTTTCATATTAGCCACATACATTTCATTTTTTGTGGTACATTTGAATTTCTTCTTGCTATTTGAGGTTGATAGTATATAAATCAAATGGATCGTGTAGCAAAATTAGCATCACAAAAGGCCGTAGTCATATTCAGCAAGAGCTCGTGCTGCATGTCCCATGCAATCAAGAGATTGTTTTACGAACAAGGAGTGAGTCCTGCAATCTATGAGCTCGATGAGGAGTCAAGAGGGAAGGAGATGGAGTGGGCTTTGATAAGGCTAGGGTGCCAACCCTCAGTTCCTGCTGTCTTCATTGGTGGCAAACTTGTGGGATCAGCCAATACAGTCATGACACTTCATCTCAATGGTTCGCTAAAGAAATTGCTAAAAGATGCAGGAGCATTGTGGCTCTAATTAGCATCATTAACATTAATTGGAGCATATATATTATATGCGCACCAATCTATAACTGTCCCAAATAATTAAGGGTTAACTCAGTTGTATTTCCTTTTAATCTTCCAGCGGCTTAAAGTACAATGTAACTACACATATCACTTTTGAATGTATTCCTAAATATACTATGTTAATCAAATAGAACATGATGAGTGATCGATTGTCACACTTTCTTTCAAATTATAAGTACATATTTTCTTGATTTAATAATCGAAAGAACATAATTAATGTCCTAACAAAGAAAAAGAACACGATTCAATTTCTTCTGATGTAACCCAAAAAACAATTCTTATTTCAAGTTGATAATAATCTAGTTGGTTTAATTATTTAAGAAAGTGAACAAATGGAAAACGAAAGAAGATAGTTAGCATATATGGTCACCATTACATAAATAATAAGAGTCCGTTGTTGTTCACCCCTTAACCCAAGGTAATTGTTACCTATGAGTAAATTAATTAGCATAGGTCGGTGCCATGCAAAAGCATTAATCGAATGTGATATAGTAGGCTGAAGATTATGAGGTGCGCGAATTTGCGTTATATTCTATGATGCTTAATCTAAATTTTAATTGGATTATCGACTTTATTGCAGCTATATGTAAATATATATTCTTGATAGTGTTGTTCCATCACGCATAAATATATATGGTCTTTCCGGTTCTCGTGGGGTTCATCCAGACAGCCTCAAAGCTTTACATAAACACATTTAGTTAGCAATCAACTAAATGCTTATTCCTATTACACTTTAATTATCATCATGATAGTCATTTGGAATCGGTATGGTGTGTGCTAGTAGAATCTATGAAGTTGAAAAGGAAGGAAGTATCATATTAAGTTATGTTCCTCTTTTGTTGTTCTAGCTCATTGCATGGCGCTTGTTATGCGCTTAGGGATATATTTAGAAACTTTTCCGTTGACAGAGAATTTAGATTGTTTTGAATTCCTACTTCTCAGTCTCTTTGGGATATTTTGTCAAACGTCTTGCTTAAGTAAAAATCAAGCAATTAAGGAAAACTACAAGTCCATGTACTTAGTTGTCGTTATAATCTTTTGCGTTATAATCTCATTCTTAAGTGGAGGAACTCCCAAGGAATGAGCTAGCTAGGAATTAATGTACATGAGTGAAGCTAAAAGTTTCATTATATTTGTTGTCAAATCTTTGCAAAAGAGAGTTACTTTTGAAGTTAACCATTGCTTTTTTGCTGAATTATTCCAAAATATTGTAGTAAAATACGCTAGCAGCTATTTCCCAATCCCAAATCTCTTTCCTAATTACATCTTCCATCGTACAAAGTTATTATCTTTATTTTATTTTATTTTTGAAAGCAACGGCATAGATTCATTAGATAAAGAGAAGCAGTAGCACTATACAAAAAGAGCTGGAAAAGAAAACCAGCAAATTTAACAGCTACAATCCGATAACAAAACATCAAGATGAATATTAGGAGGTTCCTCAAACCAAGAGCACTCATGGAATTTAACTATATATTAGTATATGTAATGTCGCAATTTGTAGGTTCTAATGATAGACTTTTGTGGCGAGAAAAATGATACTTCATCTATATTATATATAATATGGCAATTTGTAATTTGTATTCTCCCATTTTTGAAAAGCGAGCTAGATAGGCAATATATTCACCTTATCTATGTTTTGTGATGGAATTGATTCCTAGTTATCTTATAAAAATATATATGAAAAGAGGCTCAACAATTGCCAAGTTGAAAAGGAGAATGATCATGAACAATGTGTACCGCAAATATCAACAATTACGAGTTGCAGTTGTAGAAGTTAGATTAGTTAATTACAACAGTGTATTTGCTTTTAGCACTCAAGTTGAAATCTTCTTTTTACGTATTGGTCAGGAGGTTAAGTAGTATTGTGCTATGCCAGCAAAAACTCAACCACGATAGAAATGTACCTTAGGACAGTATTTTAGGTTTATATAGTACTTTACGTACGGACGGTCAGAATAAAGAAGATTCCAACTCTTGAAGTGATATGGGCTTGTGAAGTCTGGGAATGGATCAAATTTTAGTAGAATCCATGACATAGAAGCCCATTCAGAGCAACTCCACCCATGGAACCCTCCCCCATGGCAATTCACTATTGTATCCATCCTATTGAATATTAATTGCCTTTAATGAATAGTAACTGTCATTAATGAACAGTAATTGTCATTTGCATCTCCACTCTTAGAGCCCTCCCCCTGGCAATAGGCAATAAAATATTTTTTTTTTGTTTGTTTAAATAATAAAAAATAAAATTATTAGTAATTTCGGATAAGATTTTTTAAATTGTTCTCGTTGCGCCACGTGTCATTTTATAAAAAAAACAATTATTTAGCGATGGAGTTCGATAAGATTTTTATCCAATGTCATCGTGCCACGTGTCATTATCTTTTGAGAATCTTTGACGATAGATTTCGATCAGATTTTAACTCGTTCAAAATTACGCCACGTGTCATTATCCGAAAATATAATTATTGGAGATCGATTTCGATAAGATTTTAATCCAATACGATCGTGCCACGTGTCATTATCTTTTCAGAATCTTTGCGGATAGATTTCAATCAGATTTTTAACGAATGACGGCATGCCACGTGGCCTCATCTACAATCCGATCCTTTATGAATCGTCCATATAATCCACCATCCATCCTCACAAATCTCACACCAATTTTCTCAACATCTCTATCTCATTATTCATAGTTTCTGCTTCTTCTTCACCATCCATCCTTACAATGTCTGCTTCTTTATCAAGGATGATGTGGGAAATCGATCAGCAAGAGGAAGAATTGTTTAACCAATCTGAAGGAATGTTCAACCTTCAGATAGCCGAAAATGAGATGGAAGAGGATGAGGAGCGTAGAAAGAGAGATGACGAAACAAGAATGGCCAGAGCCTCACATTCCCGTCGAGTCATCCAGACTGTTGCTCAGATATGCAAGCCCAACCGTTCAAGAAACCTTGATAGAAGCAGGCAACGACGGGGTGAAGAGCTGTTGGACAATTACTTTGTCCATAACAGTGCATTTCCTGATACGTACTTTAGACGCCGTTTTAGAATGGAACGACATTTGTTCAACAGAATCATGACTAATGTTTGCAACCATGATTCTTACTTTGTGCAAAAGAATGATGTTTGTGGAGTTATGGGTCTCCTGCCTCAGCAAAAAATCATTGCTGCGTTGCGGATGCTTACGTATAGAGCATCTACAGACCAAGTGGATGAGATAACGAGGATGGGGAAATCAACCATTCTTGAGGCCCTGATGAGGTTTTGCGGATCAGTCGAATCTTTGTACACCACAGAGTACCTCCGAAAACCTACTCGCATGGACTTGCAAAGGCTTCTGAAGAAGAGCGAGATGCGAGGTTTTCTTGGGATGATAGGAAGCATCGATTGTATGCACTGGATGTGGAAAAACTATCCAAGTGCATGGCAAGGCGCATATGGGGACAGAAAAGGAGCAAAATCTATCATTTTAGAGGCAGTGGCATCTTTTGATACATGGATATGGCACGCTTTTTTCGGGGTTCCGAGGGCTCAAAATGATCTCAACGTCCTTGCCCAATCCCCAGTGTTCAACGACGTCCTGCAAGGAAAGGCACCAAAAGTCACGTACGTCGTCAACGGACGTAGGTACGACGGGCCATACTACCTAGCTGACGGCATTTACCCACGGTGGGAAACATTTGTCAAAACAGTGCCACATCCGTGAAGTGCAAAGGAAAAACACTTTGCAAGCTGTCAAGAGGGGTGCAGGAATGATGTGGAGCGTTGTTTTGGTATCCTTCAAGCTCGTTGGGCGATCGTCAGGAGTGCTGCCAGAATGTTCGATGTAGAGTCACTTCGATCCATCATGATGACGTGCGTCATTCTTCACAACATGATTGTGGAAGATGAGTTCGATTATGATGCGGTTGATGAATATGAGCCAGAGCCAGACACGATGAACAATTCAAGAACACGGATATATTGTGCGCATGATGCCACCGAAGAACCCGTGCAACACGAGCCATTAGAAAGGGATGGACGTTACAATGAAAGGGTCATTCAACGATATACTGCACTTCAAAGGTCATCTATGCACAATGATCGGCAATTGACTTGATAGAGCACCAGTGGGCATTGAAACAAGCTGAAGATACTTAAGTTTATTAAGTATGTTTGTTTGTATTTGGTGTGTTTATGTAATTTTATTTGGTGTGTTTTTTGTAGTGAGTTTTTTATTATTTCGTATGTTTATGTAATTTTATTTGGTGTGTTTATGTAATTCCAATTGGTGAGTTTTTTAGTTTTATTTGGTGTGTTTTATAATTTCATTATACGTGAACAATTTGATGAATAAAGATTCTATTATTAGGATAAATATATTACGAAATTAAATACATGTACTCTCACTTTAAATAAAGTACTAACTTCGATAAAATGGAAACAACATAAATAATAAATTACAACCCAAAGTGATTGGACCATCTTGTCTTGTTGTGCTAGGACCATCTTGTCTTGTTGTGGTGCTAGGATCATCTTGTCTTGTTGTGGTGCTAGGATCATCACTTAACCAATATGTGGTGCTAGGATCATCTTGTCTTGTTGTGCTAAGACCATCTTGTCTTGATCTCGCTTCTCTTGCACGCCTCCTTTGCACGACATCCGCTTTCTCCGACTGCCAAAAATATTTAGAATTTGGAGACATCCCTTCTAAACGCGTGTTCATAATGTCACGATCTCGTTGTGCAATTCTTTCTTCTCTAAGCAACTCCCTTTCTTGCCTAAGTAGCTCTTTTTCCCTCTGTTCAGCTTGAAATGCTTGTTGAATAGCTGCAGCTTTTGCCTTATCTCTAGCCTTTTCAGCTTCATATTTCGCTAATTCCCGCGCCAACGTCAATTCACCTTGACGAGCAAGTTCTTGCATGTACTTTCCATAATCATTCTTGGAAGAACTCCCTTTCCTCTTTGAAGCCTTCTTACCTTGAGGCCTAATTGGATAACGGGTCGACCCCGACGCTTGTTCAGGAATGGGCGTTTCAGGCACTTATTCTCCATCTTCTTCATCAACATGGGAGCCATGATCGGGTGTAGAGTGTGGAGGGGTGCTGTGTACAAAGGTGTTGTGTAGAGGGATGCTGTTCATGCATACTTCTGGACCAACAGGCACAACTTTGAATTTAGGACAATCTTTAACAATATTTCAACATTCCCACCGGTTGAATGATTTATTTCTTGATTTGATTTTGGCAGCATACCATGCTTGTGCTTGAAGTTGCTATAAATAATAATAATGAAATTATTAGGTAACAAATAAATAATACAAACAAATAATAATAATGAAATTATTAGGTAACAAATAAATAATTCAAACAAATAATAATAATGAAATTAGGTCACAAATAAATAATACAAACAAATAATAATAATGAAATTAGGTCACATATAAATAATGCAAACAAATAATAATAATGAAATTAGGTCACAAATAATAATAATGAAATTAGGTCACAAATAAATAATGCAAACAAATAATAATAATAATGAAATTAGGTAACAAATAAATAATACAAATAAATAATAATAATGAAATTATTAGGTAACAAATAAATAATACAAACAAATAATAATAATGAAATTAGGTCACAAATAAATAATGCAAACAAATAATAATAATAATGAAATTAGGTAACAAATAAATAATACAAACAAATAATTATAATCAAATTAGGTAACAAAATAATAATACAAACAAATAATTATAATATATTCTTACCTCATCCGCATAATTTGCCCCACTTCGAACATTACTACTAACTTGTGTCAAGGCATCTCTCCACGTACTAAAGGAATGGCTAAGTATTTTCCAACGACTAGACATCGATTCTTTGGTTCTTTTCCCACTCATTTGCTCAAGAAATTTGGTTTGAATTAAACTCCACATTTCTCGCAACTGCATCTCATTACCCGTAAGGGAATTATGAGTAACTTCAACGCAGCTAGTGCACAACGCAACATCTTCAAGAAGCGACCAATTCGTACCTGCATCAGTAGTCATTTTGTGGAAAAAAAAATTGGATTAAAACTTTGAGAGAAAGATATGAATTTGATTGAAAGTAGTTGAGAAAATATGAATTTGTGGTGTAAGGTAGATGGAGAAGAAGTGGTATTTATAGAAAAGTAAAAACAATTTTTTACAAATTTTTTTCAGATTTTTTACAATTTTTTCGGATTTTTTCCATTTTTATTCAAATAATTAATCTCTACCGTTGGATTTTAAAAATTTTGAATTCCAACACTTCAGATTATGCCACGTGTCACAACGGTAATTTTTCTTAATTTTAAAACTATTTTTTCTTTATTTCTAAAGCATATTAATATCGACCGTTGATCTCAGATCGAACGGTTGATATTAAATAAGATTTTTTTTTATTTTTTTTACCGTTGAGATCCAACGGTCCAAATTAAGGAGCCGTTGAAATCGAATGGACCGTAAAAACGGTAACTGAGACCACTGCAAAAGTGACTGCTTTTCTGAAAAGTTGTCAAGCTACGCGCCCCCATGCGGGAGTGGGGTGCACGCACCTGACAGAAAAAAATTAAAAAAGGTTTTGGAGCTTGGGCTCACAGGCTGTAAAAAATTGACAGGCCTTCTCCACCAGCTCGGGCTCTTCAAGGCTGGAGTTGATTCACAGGGCCTCGGGCCCTTTCCTCTCCCCTGTCCCCCGGCCTACATGCATGGCTGGAGCTGCTCTCATAGTGACACATAAGCCCATTCATCAACTCTTGAAGCTTGTAAGTAAAGTATAAACCATCCTATTTGGCTTTTTACCAAAATGAACTTCGTAATCTTAAAACTTGATTAACCAGAAAATCTTTTTATTTATGCTCAATGTATGTTACTATGTGTAGATATAGGGGTTTTTTTTTCTTTCAAACAACTAATTTCACTAAAATTAAAACACATTAATACAAAGTGAGGCAAATCCAAAAATAATTCACAACACTAAAGTAAAAGTGCAGCCCATTACAAAAAAAAATAATAATAATAAAACAATCCTAAAAAATGAGCCCATAACAATGCTTAAGCTGACATCTCTAGATCTGGAAACGAGACCCAGTGTCCTCCACCAAAATAGTAGCACCACCATCACCAAGCCTCCGCCACCGAAAAGAAGAACCAACTAATCGAAAGGATGAACAGAAAATGGGGGTAGGTAAGCCACCCACCCTAAAAGCAATCCCATAATCCTACAAAATAGTGCAAGTTTCACTTTAGAGGCCACCAAAACCCAAAGCACGCGTCCAACTGAAGTCCAAAGAGGAAGAACTCGAGAAGACGAATAGCCGAAATAGGTGGGGCAGTAACTCGTGGCTAGGAACAACAATTTGGAAAGAAAAATGCTTGAAGCTTTAATCCGGGACAAGGTCTTCCATCAATTGAGACAAAGCCCTTGGAAATTGAGAAAAGTTCAAGGAAAATGAGAGAAGCTCAAAGAAAAACTACCAAAAATCAAGGGCCAAAGATAAAAAAAAAAAAAAAAAAAGAAAGAGATGGAGAATAGGGAAGAAGGAGAAGGGGATTAAGGAAGAGGGAGATGAGGTTGCCACTGACCCCACTCGAAAGGAAAGGTCGACTGCTGAAGGTAAGATTGGGTTTGGGGGTTCTTTACTTTGTGTGAGAGAGAGCGGCACTGTGGTATCAACAAACTTCTATGCATATAGGGTCTCTATGTTGACAAATTGTTTATCTCAACGACATATATCATACTTGAAAATATTAATTAACATGATATGTCATACTTTGCATGTCTGTTTGCATGTCTGTTAATATTTTAGAGAAAACGATATTTTTGTGTATAATATATGCTCTGAGCCAGACGTGTATATAGTTGTTGATGAGTTTCACGTGCTTTAAACCTAGTATGTAATTGTTCTATCTGTTAAGTAGCAAATCACATAAAGAAAAACAACCACCCATGCGTGCATGTTATCTATAGCTACAGTCAAATTGTTGACACTCGCTTTTGCTTTATTTACACCACTGCCATCATATATGTGGCTGGGTTGGAGGGTAATTACCAAACCCAGCTATGCAGAAATCAAATAGCAGGTCTCCGACACCCTGTCATTCTCTTTTTTAGAAGATATGCAGAGGGTTCCATGTCTAATGTCTTTGTGGGTTTTCAGAAGATATTCAAGATGTAGGGATTCACGGATCCCTATATCTTAAATTTGTATAATATGCTCATGGGTGTGCTCTGTTTGTTTTCATGTACAAATTGGTGAATGTTGAACAAAATGCCTGCATGTTCGATCTGTGATATGGGCTTGAACAAAAGTACCTCTGAGCTGCTTGGATCCTCCACCCCCAAACTTAGAATGAAAGGTTAGCAATAGCCTTCTTTTTACTTACTTTCAAAATTATTTTATAAGTAACTTTTGTATCTTTGAATCGCTTGATTCATCGTTGTAATTTTATATATTACATAATCGCAAGGCTTTTGATATCATTAACTGTTGGTTTTGGTACTGGCAATGGAAACCTCATCAGATTTTGTCTGCATTGATTTGGGTATTTTTACAGGAACAAATATTTATTTTTTGTTGTATTTAGATCAGAATTATTAATTTATTTATGACATTCAAACTCTCTGAGATTTCGATCTATATTTGGTGGTTTTGTGATTCATGGTTGTATTCCATTTTTGGATTGTTGGTATGTGAATCCTAAGTTTAGCAAGCAGTACAATATAGATTAGGCATTAAAACAGATGCAACTACATTCATGTTTTTTTTTTACCTACTGTTGCCTATATTTTTTTTGTTCTTTTGAGAAGTGCACAGAAAATGTAGTATTAACGAAAAGACGTATGAATATGATAATTGTATAACAAAGGTGTGCATAATGGATAGTACAGACATTGCATAGCTTTAACATGTGTTTGCACTTTCATGATGTGGTTTAGATTTCTGTTCCATATTAATTTCGTATTTCATATCATATCATGCTTAAAGAATGTTGTGTTAATTAAAATAGGAGAAAACATTTAGAGTTCCAGCGGTTCTGATGATATGGTGTTCTGGATGTTCCAGTGGATGTTGAGGAGTTTTAAGTAAAAGAAAAGCCTTATGCAGAAGAGTTAGAATATAATTGCTATATATGGAAGAGTTGGAATATAATTACTAGGACAGAATTACAAACAATTTTGTAGTGCACGTAGAAGACGAGTTTTCATTCCTTTTTGGCTGTTCGTTATTGGTATATAAATTTTAACTACTATTTTTCCCCTTACCCAATATATTATGTTCAATTCTAGCATTCCCCTCAAAACATTGTTTCTGTGTCATTTTTCTCTTTTTTCTGTGTTCATCTCACACACCTTACGTATATATTAGAGACTATGATACAGTCAGAGAATCGCAACCTACATCGCTTGCTTCCTCAGGTGCGTACTTCCATTTTGAGAGTAAAATCTGTTTGGGTTAAAACTTGAACTTTGGGCTCAAGAAGGAGTTGGCCCAAAAGAAATAAGTCTAGAAGGAGAAAAGCCCGAAGCCCAGCCAAAGCCCAGAAAGCAGGAGAGGCCCTTTTCTGACTAGGTGCAGACCATTTGAACCACTTGCTCACCTACTTAGAGGTCAAGTGGTGTAGACCAGCCAGCTAATCAGCCCAAAAGCACTTTACAGTGGCAATACAAGTAAAAAGCTGATGAGTCATTGCCCTTCAAGTTGCATTCAGGCAAGATTACTGCTACAGGAGGCCAAGCCAAAATTTCTATAAAAGAAGAAAGAGAAATCAGAGATAAGGACACTCAATCAAACAAACAAATACAAGCACAAACTCTGCTTAAACCAGATTTGCTTTCAACGAAGCTGTAGTCAGCCCAAGCCTTCATCCATTTCGGGATCAACCTTCACCCAAAGCCTTTGTAATAGCTCTGCTACCTTGTCTAAAACTTGTTGTAGTATCGATTTCCTTCGGTAAACCCATCTCCCTACCCCTCTTTCTAAAGTTCTCAAACCCCTTGATAAACCACAAAGATGGGAAGTTGCAAGACGATCAACCTTGCCCGACCCTCTTTGTTTTTGTCTTTTCATTCAATAGTCTAGCAATATGTTGTATACTTCCAGTTGTATCCAAGTTATTTATGGCAAGTTGATGATTAAAAATGCTCCTCAGTTCTTGAATCCGATTTAAATATGTCTTCACAGATTAAATCAGATCTAAGTTCTAAGCCCTCAGGCATGTAAGGTTGATCATTTAAAAGTCCTTGGTCTCAAGGCATAAAAAAGAACCTTATGTGGACTTAACCCATCCACGACAGTCTTTGATAAACAAGAAGTCCGAAGTTACTTGGGGCGCAAGTAATCGACCTATCCCTTAGTGTTATTTCTATTATATTATGATTATCGAATAGCGTTTGAGCATAGAAGGAATTCTGATGGGAAGCCTCAAGGCCTACATCTAAGGCCTTACAAAGGCACCTATTTGGATTCTTTCTGCTTGTCGGGCTCGGGTAATCAGAAGTATAATAGTCATAATACTTCTGTAATCAATGCAAGAAAACATTATATATTCAAGTACTGGGTTAGTTCCTGATTGGAAGCCTCAAGGCCTACACCTAATGCCCCACAAAGGCACCTTTCATAACTAAAACAGCCTCTCAGGTATATATACAACTAAAACTCAACATCCGTTTTACATCTGCCATGCTGAAGATGGCAGTGGCACGCTTAAGCACTTAAAAGTTAATCTTGATTGTGAGTCTCAAGGCCTATACCTAAGGCCCCACAAAAGCACCTTTCAAAGTAAACTTTGTCCTTCTTTTTCAGCCTTGCCCGATAAGCCTTGCCCGACAAGCCCGCCAGTGAAGCAGAAGCCCGACAAAAAGCATCAACCGGCGCCAACCTCTCGGGGAGTTGTGTGCTCGTCGGCTAGGAAACATCCCCAACGGAAATTCTAGCCACGAACATAGTTTTGGCACGCCCGGTGGGATTCACTTGATCAAAAGAAATATGTCAAAACGACCAGAAGATTTGCAAACTGCTTTGTTATAAATGCTGCAAAGACTGGAGAACGCCTCTGCAAGTTTCAGACGGGAAGCCGACCTAGTTATAAGACCGACTATTCCTATATCTTTACCTCAACTTGGGGAAAAAGATGATAGGGAAAAAGAGAGACTTAAAACCAACCAGCCAAAGGAAGCAGTGATGGACAAACCTGCGGATCCCTTCTCAGAAGCCCCAATAAATATGATCAGTATGGCATGGGCTGAGAAAGGGAAAGAAAAGGTCACAAAGGAAGAAGAAAGAAGATTGGTTGACAACTCCACAAAAGGGGTGATCAAATTGCCCGAACATCCAAGAGCAGCCATAATCAAAAGGATGGTTCTGTGCAGTAAATGCCAATGCGAGTATGAGCTCGAAATACCACCCGCAGGAGTCCTCATGGATCATGAATTGATCAGGATGAATGAAGAAGAAAAAAGAAAAGAGGCCCATGAGAAAGTTAGGCGGACTACAGGAAGGGATACCTCCCGAAGTATTTTTCAGCGGTTAGGAGGCGATTCCTAACCTAGAGCTTTATCAGAGATATTTCGCAATCATGAAGTTTCTGAGGAGGCAGAAGATAAAGATGCCAAAAAGCCAAAAGAGAGAGGTGTAGAGCATTCTCAATAGGGCCATATAGGAAGAGAAGTCAAGAGGAATGATAAGATAACAAATACTGTCAAAAAAGATAACCCTACCCGCCTCGGGCGAAAATGGTATGTGGTTGGGAAAAATGGACAGCCCGTTAAACAAATGGGAGCCTCCATGGTCATAAGGGTCTAAAGGCAACACAAAGCCTACATGAACTCCTTAAAAATTCCTGCGACGTTTGAAGCATCCAAGAATCAAAAGTTGGAGAAAACGTCATCTGGGGGGAGTAGTCAGTTCCGCTGGAGGAGTAAAAAATAGGTGGAAAAAGCTAATAGCAAGACAGAAGGCGAGGGAAACCATGTGCCGCAAAGCCTACACCCTGGGAAATATAGGATCTTGAGGAAAGCTCAAGAAGATATAATCATGGTACTAACTCCCGGATGGAAGACAAAGCCTATTTGTTTTGGAATTGTTTCGCCTGAAAGAAAACCGTATTCGGGCATGAATCAACAGGAGGGGGTACCAGAACCACTACTTCCAGCAGATGCGATGGCTTGGTTAGATGAGTTCATGGACCAGATCGGGAGCAAGAAAGAAGAACTGCCAGAGCCTAGCAATTTTCATATCAACATGGCGTATGTGCTATCCGCCATGTTTGGTGCCAAACCTAATCAGCCCGCCACTATGGAAGGTGACTATGTGACAACTAAGCCAATGATGGCCCATGTCAGTGTTGAGGTAGCTGAAGAGGGAGAGTCGGGAAGAGCTGAATCATCCGAAGCATCCAATGATGGTCCTTTAAGGATCTACACAGATAAGATGGTGTTCAACCGCCCAAACATTTCGATTGCCAATCATCTTAAGCCAATATACGTTACAACCCATTTGGAAGGGATGCCTTTCAAAAGAATTTTAATTGATAGAGGATCGGCGGTTAACGTACTGCCAGCCAAACAAATGAAAAGGTTGAGGAGAGGCACAAAAGATCTTATTCCTACAGACCTCACGGTTTTAAGCTTCTTAGGCGTTATCACCAAGACTCATGGGATATTGCCTTTAGAAGTGGATTTGGGGTCTAAACATATCATGCTGGCATTCTTTGTGGTGGATTGCACTTCCACCTATGGAGCCTTACTTGGAAGAGATTGGATCCACCAAAGTCTTGCCATACCCTCCACTCTACATCCACAAGTGGCTGTTTATCATGAGGCAGGCACAGAGGGACTAGGTTTTTAGGAGATGATAGAGGCCGAATCATGGCCATTTCTCCCTACAACCAGTGTTGCAGAAGCAAGTTTCTACAATCCCAACGTAGGAATTTTGAAGTGTTCAGGAGCAGATGAGAACGGCCGCCCTACCAAGGTGACGACCCAAAAGCTTCTAGAACAAGGAATGCTCCTTACTAGAGAGGAGTGGGATAGACCTTGTATTATCCCAACGCCCTTACACCATCAATGACAAAACAAAAAAGGAAGGATCAGGTAATGGTAGTCAGATCCCTGATTAAAAGGTTGTTGATTTATGGGAAAGGAATAAGGCAAGAAATGGAGCTCTTAGACAAAGAAGAGCAGGAATGGCAGGTAGGAGCTTCGACCAGCCAGGATGAAAGCAGGGAGGAATCTTGTAGAGAAGAATTGAAGAGGGCCATACAAATGGTCGAGTGCATATTTGGCCTAAATAGGCCAGATGACTTGCTCGAGAGCCTAGAGTTAGTTAAATTTTTTTGTGCAGAACCTGATAAGCCACCACTAGAGGTTCAGGATCCTTTGGAAGTTATTGATCTAAGGACAGAGGAAGATCCAAGACCAATACAAATCAGTGGTTTATTGGAGATTGATGATCGGGCAAAGATTATCTCTCTTTTGCAAGAATTTAAAGATTGTTTTGCTTAGCATTATACTAAGATGTCAGGTTTAGAATCAACCTTGGTAGAACACAGAATGCCCATCAAGGAGGGATATAAACCTGTTAAGCAAGCACCGCGAAGGATGTCAAAGGAGATAGAAAAGAAGGTCAAAGAAGAGATTGAGAGGCTAGTAAAAGCTGGATTCATTAGACCAGCCAAATATGTAGAGTGGTTAGCCAACATTGTACCCGTTTTAAAGGCCATAACAAAAGCAGTACAATGTTGCATTGATTACATAAATATCAATGGCGCTACACCAAAAGATGAGTATCCTATGCCCATGGCAGATCTATCCATAGATGAAGTAGCAAAACACAAAGTCTTATCTTTTATGGATGGAAATGTCGGGTATAATCAGATAAAGATAGCCCAGGAAGATATACATAAAACAGCTTTTAGGTGTCCCGGGCATGTGGGGGCATATGAATATCTGGTCATGCCATTCAGGCTCAAGAATGCTGGTGCAACCTACCAAAGGGCAATGAATGTCATCTTTCATGATCTGATTGGCCATAACATGGAGGTGTATATTGATGACATCGTGGTGAAATCCAAGACAGAAGAGCAGCATCTGATAGACCTCAGGCAAGCATTGACAAGAATGAGGATCCACAAATTGAAGATGAATCCAAAGAAGTGTGCGTTTGGAGTAAGAACGGGCAACTTCTTGGGATTCCTGGTTCATCAAAGAGGTATAGAAGTGGACAAGAACAAATCGCGGGCAATAATGGAGTCGCCTTCACCCACCAACAAAGTGCAACTCCAGAGGCTGCTAGGCAAAATTAATTTCTTGAGAAGATTCATTGCCAATTTAGCAGGCAAGATCCAGCCGCTGACTCATTTGCTAAAACTAAAGGATAAAGAGAATTTCGAATGGGGACCACCACACCAAAGGGCTTTTGATAGTATCAAAGCCTATTTGACTTCTCCACCAGTGTTGGTACCACCTCAAAGGGGAAAACCCTTAAAGCTATATATCTCTGCTTCAGAGAAATCAATCGGGAGTTTGCCAGCTCAAAACAATGAAGGCGGGAAAGAGCAGGCAGTGTACTACCTCAGTAGAATTCTGACCAAGGTAGAAACAAGATATTCTCCAGTGGAAAGATTGTGCCTAGCTTTGTATTTTACTGCCAGTAAGCTGAGGCATTACATGTTACCTTGTCACGTGCACATCATTGCCAAGACAGATGTGATAAAGTACATTTTATCAAAACCAATGCTAACAGGAGGGATTGGGAAGTGGATTCTAGCATTATCAGAGTTCAGCTTTCAATATGTACCCCAAAGGGCAGTCAAAGGCCAAGCAATTGCTGACTTCTTGACGGAGCATCAAGAGTCTCCAGATGAGATAATCAATATCCCGAGAACCCTGGAAGTTACTAGTGTTTGGATCCCGCCAAGCAAAGATATCTCGGGCAAAGACGAGTGGATCCAGCAAGAGATAAGAAGAGTGACTGGCTGATAGAAGCATATTTATGCGACTGAGTTAGCTTGTTCTCATGCATTTATGTTGTTATTTCTTAGTTAATTATGTATTTTAAGCTATTTTTGTGTGTTTGTAGGTCCAAAGGGTTAATGTGGCAAAGAAGTGCATTTTGGAGCATTTTGGAGCATTTTTGGGCATGGAATGGATAACTTATGCTTGGAGCAAAAGGAATTGATGAAATTTGAAGTTTGTGCATCATCATCTCCCTATAAATAACCATTTTAGCACACTCATTTCACCCAACACATTCACCTACCACTACATCCACTCATTTCACCCAACACATCCACTCCTTTCAACCACCCAACACATTTACCTACCACTACATCCACTCCTTTCAACCACCCAACACATTCACCTACCACTAAATCCACTCATTACCACCACCCACTATATCATCTTCCTAGTCTATAAATACATTCATCCACCCTTCATCAAAGAGAGATCAATCAAAACACATCCATTCATCTTCACATCCATTCCTCCATACAAACAAACCTTTAAACACTTACCAACACCTTGTGCCGTAGCAAAAGAAGAGAAGGAAAGTGCTTAGATGTGCTTGCTTTCCACTTGGATCGTTGGAGCATTTAGGTGTTTTCTTTCTTTTGTTTCCAATGTTTAAATTCATTTTACTTTGTTTTGTTGTGAAGATGAGTGGTTAAACCCCTCTTGGCTATGGGTGATTTCAAAGCCATGATTATGTGTGTAATATGATTTGATAAATTCCAGTTATGAACTCTTGAATCGTAAATGCAATTGGCTTAACTATTTGATTGATAACTTATTTGTATTTGTTGATTAAGGGTCGACACTTAATTGGCATGCATAAATCTGTTGCTAGAATATAAGGAAGTTTCACATAATCGTTACAAACTTATATTCACATGTAGTGAAGGTCGCTTATAAACGATCGCGTTAAGTTCAATTCCTAGCATGAGTGACATGATGTCATAGTTGCAAGTGCTTTGTCAATGCTTATGATTTTCATTAAACGTAATGATCTTTGATTGTATCTCTATTATGATGTCATGTAGGGAACTTTAGAAGAATGTTTTGGGTTGTCAAATGATGTCATCCAATCCAATAAAACAAGGAAAATCTGAGAGTTAATTAGTGATGTCACGGTTAATTTGGAGCATTGTCATTCATAATTCAATGAAGTGGTAACTGGAAATCAAGTTATTTGCATGCATGTCATGTGTGGAGAAAAAGCCTCTAGCTATCCCATCCATCATCTTATTTCTCAAATTTATTTTACAATCTGTCTAATTTTTCATACTTGTTTGTTTGTTTCAACTTCATCCAAATCAAAACCCCCCTTTTAGTTTCTTGTTTCAAAGTGTTTCAAATATGTTTTAGTTTGTGTTTTTAAGTGTTTTGATTCAAGTAAAAGTCAATTTTCGTCTAAAGTCATTCCTAGTGTCTAGTTTAAGTTTATTTGGTTGTTTTAAGCTGTTTTGAGTATTTTAAGTTTGCTTTGAGTCTTGAGAGTCTTATTAAGTGTTTTTAAGTTTAATTTTATGTTTTTGAGTCAATTTAGAGGTTATTAGCAAGCCCTCCTAATCCCCAGTCCAGAACGATCCCTACTTATACTTGTACTACAATTGTCAAAAGAGAGTTAAATTTGTGTGCTTATATATTTCGCATCAAGTTTTTGGCGCCGTTGCCGGGGATTAGCAACTTTGCTAATCCCTTATTATTTATTTTTATTTATTTTCATGTGTTTTTGTTCCTAGTTGCTGATTTTACTTGTTTTCTTGTTTTAGGTTGTTTATGACTCGAAGTTCTCAACCTGTTCATAAGCACATCTTCGACTTTGACGACAATTTTGAACGAACTTTGAGACGAGCAAGGAATCAACAAGAACCCCAATCATCTCAACTTGCACCAGATCCTAAAGAAGACAAAGTAGAAGAGCAAAAGGAGGCCACAACAAGGACTTTTGAAGAAGTCCAAGATATGGCAGTAAACAATCGAACAATCAAGGAGCTTTCCACTTCGGGATTGGACAATGCTCTGCCTTTATGCATTCAATATCCAAGGGCGGCCCAAAACAAGACCGACGAGTTCGAATTAAAGTCCAGTTTATTGCACCATATTCCTAAGTTCCATGGGTTGTCCATGGAAGATCCTAATAAACATTTGAAGGAGTTTGAGGTTGTTTGTTCGAGCATGACCCCTGTGAATGTTGATGGGAGCATTCTGAAAATGAAGGCTTTTCCCTTTTCTCTCTTGGAAAAGGCTAAAGATTGGTTGTATGAGCTAGCCCCCGGAACCGTCACATCATGGGAGAGTATGAAATGGGCATTTTTGGATAAGTTTTTCCCAACTTCTCGAGTCATTCTACTACACAAAAGGATTAGTGGCATTCAGCAAAACCAAGGTGAATCCTTTCCCACTTACTATGAGTGTTTTAAAACCCTTGTTGCTTCATGTCCACAGCACTAGATGAAGGAGGAGCTTCTTCTTCAATATTTCTACGAATGGCTTCTACTAATTGAACGCCAAATGTTGGACGCCTCAGCGGGAGGAGCTTTGGTGGACAAAACATCCATGGCTGCCAAGACCTTAATTGCTAATCGAGCATTGAATGCTCAACAATATGAAGGCGTTGGTCAAGGAGACAACCCAAGGCAGCAACAAGTTAATGAGGTAAGTGCTATTTCCGAAATTCAAAATCAAATGGCTAATCTTACTACTCTTCTTTCACATGTGGTTGAAAAACCAAAAGAACAAAGTGTAGCTACTTGTGGCGTGTGCTCAATGAATGGACATCTCACATATAAGTGCCCTCAATTGATCGAGAACGGAGGGTGGGAATCTACCAACGCCGTGGGTTTTAGGAGTCAAAACCAACCAAGGAATGATCCGTTCTCGAATACATACAATCCAGGTTGGAGAGATCATCCAAATTTCAAATGGAGGGAGCCCCAACAAACCCAACAACAAAGTGCATTCAGACAGCAACCTCCGGGATTCTATAAAAGGTCGTATGCACCCACACAACCCCAAACACAACCTGCCCAAAATAACTCAGGTTCGTCTTTTGATAATGCTCAAGTTATTCAGTTACTAACTACGTTGGCGAAGGGTCAAGAAAATCAAGCCAAAGATATGCACAATTACGCCAAGGAAGTGCAAAATCAAGCTCAAGAGGTGACTGAATTGAAGAGACAGATGGGACAAATGGCTGAGTTCATAGGCCAATTTAGTAGAGAGCCAGGTAAGTTACCTAGTTCGACGGATGTGAATCCAAAGGGAGGCTTCGAATCTGCCAAAGCCATCACCTTGCGAAGTGGACAAGAAGTTAGATCTGATCTCAGCCCATCTAAATCCAATCAAACGGATGACGAAAAGATGTAATTTGAGGAGAAAGAGCAAGGCCTGCCCTCGGCAAGGATTGAGCAATCTTTGCCGCAACCACCTACACACCCTAATTCGACCACCAAAGGTAAGTTAGGTTCAAATTCCATGACTTCTAATTCCATTCCAACCAATGCACCATTTCCTCGTAGGTTTATGCAATCAAAAAAGGATGAGAGTGACAAAGACATCCTTGACACATTCAGAAAGGTGTAAGTCAACATTCCACTTCTAGATGCAATTAAACAAGTCCCCAAGTATGCTAAGTTCCTGAATGAGCTGTGCACTACAAGGAAGAGGGCTTCGAACAAAGAGGTGGTAAGGGTAAGTGAGAATGTCTCAGCTGTGTTACAACGAAAATTACCTCCTAAGTGCAAAGATCCAGGCAGTTTTACAATTCCTTGTGTTATAGGAAATACTCGCTTTGAATCTGCCATGTTAGATCTAGGTGCATCAATAAATGTCATGCCTTATTCAATATATGCATCTATGAACTTTGGAGAATTAAAAAATGATGGTGTGATCATTCAACTGGCTGATGGATCTAATGCGTATCCAAAAGGTGTTTTGGATGATGTTTTAGTGCAGGTGAATCACCTAGTCTTTCCGACGGACTTCTACGTGCTTGAAATGGAAGACTTGAACCATTCCTCTCAATTACCAATATTACTTGGCCGACCATTCATGAAGACTGCCCATACAAAGATAGATGTATTCAAGGGAACATTGACCATGGAATTTGATAGGGAAGTTATTGATTTCAATATTTCTGATGCTATGAGATATCCTCATAATAGTCACTCTTGTTTCTCTATTGATGTGATTGACTCTTGGGCGCAGGAATTCCTTGATGATTTGAGTGAGGATGCACTTGAAGAGACTCTCACGCAAAGCATTAGACTCAAAAATGAAGGGTTAGCACTTAGGCATGCACACGGCAACAACAAGGAACATCTTGCCGTGCCTATTCAAAAAGAATTGGTGGAGATGGTTGCTACCCTAGAGTCAAATCCAAGGCATATTAGTAAGTCTGCTAACCTAATTTCAATTCCCAATTCGACTAACAAGTTACTTCCTTCTGTAATCCAGCCCCTTCCTTAGAGCTTAAACCATTGTCGAGCCATTTGAAATATGTGTTTTTGGGAGAACAAGAGACGTTGCCCGTCAGCATCTCTTCTTCACTCACTGCACAAAAGGAGGACAAGTTGGTGAGGGTGCTTCGAGAATACAGAACTGCCATTGGGTGGACATTGGCCGATATCAAGGGAATTAGCCCTACCACTTGCATGCATCGAATACTCTTGGAAGAAGGAGCCAAACCATCTAGAAAAACACAACGCCAGCTCAATCCACCCATGATGGATGTTGTGAAGAAGGAAATCATCAAGCTACTAGATTGTGGAGTGATTTACCCAATTTTTGATAGTCATTGGGTCTTGCCGGTCCAAGTTGTTCCTAAGAAGTCCGGAGTCACTGTGGTAAAAATTGAAGATAATGAGCTTGTTCCCACCCGAATCCAAACCGGATGGAGTGTTTGTATTGACTATCGGAAGCTCAACGCTACGACAAGAAAAGATCACTTCCCGCTGCCCTTTATTGATCAAATGCTGGAAAGGTTAACCGGTCATTCATTTTATTGTTTTCTTGATGGCTATTTGGGTTATAATCAGATTGTGATAGCTCTCAATGACCAAGAAAAGACTACCTTCACATGTCCCTTTGGTACCTTTGCTTATCGACGCATGCCATTTGGGCTATGCAACACACCAGCCATATTCCAAAGGTGTATGGTAAGTATTTTCTCAGATTTTGTGGAAAAGATCATTGAAGTGTTTATGGATGACTTTAGTGTCTTTGGTGACTCATTTGATGCATGCTTAAATAATCTTACTCTGATCTTACAACGATGCATCGAAACTAATCTTGTCTTGAATTGGGAAAAGTGCCATTTTATGGTAAAACAAGATATAGTTTTGGGGCATATCATATCAGAAAAAGGGATTGAGGTTGATAAATCTAAAATAGATCTTGTACGTCCCTTACCCTCTCCTACTTCGGTGAGGGAGGTTCGTTCTTTTCTTGGCCATGCAGGATTTTATAGGAGATTCATCAAGGATTTCTCAAAAATTGCCCAACCTCTTTGCCGTTTACTCCAAAAGGAAGTTGCATTCGAGTTCAACAAGGAGTGTGAGACCGCTTTCAAAACCCTCAAGGACATGTTGACTTCGGCCCCCATCATCATGCCACCATATTGGAGCCTTCCATTTGAGCTAATGTGTGATGCATCCGATTATGTCATTGGTGTTGTTTTAGGCCAAAGAAGGAACAAACAGCCCCACGTCATCCACTACGCTTCCCGAACCCTAAACGATGCTCAATTGAATTATTCTACCACTAAGAAAGAACTTCTTGCAGTTGTATTTGCTTTAGATAAATTTCGTTCATACTTACTAGGCACTAAAGTGATTGTATATTCTGACCATGCAGCGTTGAAGTATCTTCTCACCAAGAAGGAGGCCAAACCAAGGCTGATTCGTTGGATGCTCCTACTTCAAGAGTTCAACATTGAAATAAGAGATAAAAAATGGAGTGAAAATGTGGTGGCTGACCACCTCAGCCGTTTGGTGCACGAGGAGGACTCCTTACCCATTCTAGAAACCTTCCCTGACGAGCAATTGCTGTCCCTAGAGGTAAGTGAGCCCTGGTATGCTGATTTGGTCAATTATTTGGTCACAAAACAAGTTCCTAGCACTCTAGATAAGTACAAGCGTGATAAACTTAGAAATGATGCATGATTTTATGTGTGGGATGATCCATATTTATGGAAGTATTGTCCTGACCAGATTATTCGTAGATATGTGCACAATTCTGAGTTTAATTTAATTCTTGCATTTTGCCATAGTTATGCATGTGGGGGTCATTTTGGCACCCAAAGGACAGCCCTTAAGGTTTTAAAGAGTGGTTTCTATTGGCCTAGATTGTTTAAGGATGCTAAAACATTTTGTATAACTTGTGATAGATGCCAAAGAACAGGTACAATAGGTGCCAAAGACCAAATGCCGCAAACACCCATCTTTAATGTGGAGATCTTTGATGTATGGGGTATGGATTTCATGGGACCCTTTCCGCCCTCATATGGTTTTACTTATGTTCTGCTAGCCGTTGATTATGTGTCGAAATGGGTGGAAGCCAAAGCCACCCGTACTAACGATTCTAAAGTGGTGGTAAATTTTATCAAGGCTAACATCTTTTCCAGATTTGGCATGCCAAGGGTGTTCATAAGCGATGGAGGCTCCCACTTTTGCAATCGCACCATTGAGGGGCTGTTTAAAAAGTACAATGTGAAGCATCGGGTTTCCACGCCATACCACCCTCAAACAAGTGGCCAAGCCGAAGTCTCAAATAGAGAAATCAAGCAAATCTTGGAGAAGACTGTTGGGCCAAACCGGAAGGATTAGAGCTTGCGTTTAGAAGATGCACTGTGGGCATATCGCACTGCCTACAAAACACCTCTAGGGATGTCTCCATTTCGACTAATCTACGGCAAACCGTGTCACCTACCTGTGGAACTGGAGCACAAAGAGCACTGGGCTGTGAAAACATTCAATTTGGACTTAAATGCTGCTGGAATGAATAGGAAGTTCCAACTGAATGAACTTGAGGAGATACGGAACGAAGCTTATGAAAATGCGTGAATTTACAAGGAGAAAACAAAGGCGTTTCAAGACAAAATGATTCGGGGAAAAACATTCTCAATTGGACAGAAAGTGCTACTATTCAATTCCCGTCTACAATTGTTCCCTGGTAAGTTACGGTTTAAGTGGATTGGGCCATTTGTTGTCACTAATGTTTTTCCCCATGGTGCAGTCCAAGTTAAAAGCTTAAGGAACGGCGATGAATTCAAAGTGAACAGGCATCGTCTGAAGCTATACTATGAGAGTGATTTGGGGCAGATTGTGGAAGAAATCCCACTCAGTGCCGTGGGCCTTATCCAAGCTTAGAAGGAAGTTTCGTCTGGCTGCAAGACGTTAAAGCAAGCGCTTCTTGGGAGGCAACCCATGTTTTGCATTCCTAAAAACCTTCCCTTTTCTGCAATTTTATTTTGCCATAATTGTCATTTTTATTTGTTGCTTGTTTAATTGTTTTTTGTGTGAGTTTATTTTTGAAACATTGACAGATATGCAAGGTATTTTACATTAAAATTCGTTGAAAATAAACAGGAGGCAGAAAAATACAAAAGGGAGCCTTCACAAAGGCTGCTTAGGAGAAGTCTCAGTAGTCGGCGGAGCATCATCAGTTGGCAGAGCCACAGAAGGAGGAGGTATCAGAGGTTGATCATTTGGAGCTTCACTACGTGGTACAGCCCCAGAAGACGAAGGTAAATGTTGTTGGAATAAACCCACAAACCTCTGATGATCAAGTAAAATCTGACCATCAGATTCCTGCATCTGGTCAATCTTCTGCTTCATATTTGTAGCATAGTTATGTGCAAGCTTGTGCAACTGTTTATTCTTATGCTTGAGCCCTCTAATCTCCTGTTTGAGACTCATCACTTCAGCCGCCAATAATTCAACTTGACGGGTTCGAGCAAATAGACGTTGGGCCATATTGGACACAGAACCTGCACACTGCATACTGAGAGCCAGAGAATCCTTAACAGCTAATTCATCATATCGTTTGGAAAGAATTCTGTTATCTTTGGGAGTGACAAGGTTCCGGGCAACCACCGCGGCGGTCATATCATTTTTCATCACCGAATCCCCAACAGTAAGAGAACCAGTAGGGGATATGAAGGATAGGCGCCATATGTTGTCTGGAGAAGGCGGGACTCCCTCTTCACCAAGGTTCAAGTCAAAACGACGGTCGGAGGGGCCAGACATTTTCAGAGGTGTTAAAGAAATAAGAGGTCGAACAAGTCAAGATCGTAGAAGTGCAAGAAGGGAGTTTCTACAGGCAGAAATTCAAGTGTGCTTTGAACGTCCTGCATACCTCTATAAAAATCAGCACTCGACGGGATTTCAGAGATCGAAGAGGCGAGCTCAGAAATCAAAGAGGCCAACTCAAAAATCGAAGAGGCGCTAGCTTTCTTAAAAACTGGGCTTGCTCAGAAACCACGGCCAATCTTCTTTTCCAGATTTGTTCGCACTTGTCACATGCACCCTCTGCACTCGACGAGATTTCAGAGATCGAAGAGGCAAGCTCAGATATCAGAGAGGCATCTGCTTTTCCAGACGTGTCAGCATCTGTCACATGCAGAGTCAGCTTTGCGGAAATCACGGGCAGTTTGTCGAAGCGTCAATTCCAGATATCGAAGAGGCACTTGCTTTTCCAGACATGTCAGCGCCTGTCACATGCACACTTAGCCTTGCAAAAATTACGGGCAATCTGTTGAAGATTTCTGGTGACGTAGAAAGCACGTGAAGAATTATTATTCAATCATCCAACGGTTGCCGACAAGAGTGAAAGAATAATACCGGTTATTAATTCATATAAATGTCGAGCTTCACCCTCCCTTGCAATGCAGACATACATAACCCTTCTTCTCTGAGAATGTCTTCCCAACAAAGCCTCTCGAGTCACTCAGTGTTCCTTATTCCCTGGGATACCTCTGCAAACAACTCATCCAAAGCAAAAGTATTTCATATCATGAAGGTTGAAAGCAAGAGTATCTCATATCATGCTTTCTCCCCGTCCTTCTCCTTGTCGTTGTTTTGGGACAAGGAGAAAGAGAGCAATCAGCTAGCACTTGGTATCAATCTTCCGATCTGAAACCGACTGCCTGGAACCCCTTCCTGATTGCTTACCTAGCCTTGCTCTCAAGTACTCATGTTCATCATTTTATGCTTCCTCTTCGTCTACCGCATCTGCCTGAGGAACAGATAAGGGAAGTGAAAATGATACCTCGAAGCATGTGGAGACAATTTGCCAATTCATCCTCAGCTAGGGACAAGGAGAAAGAAAGCAAGAGGTGGGCACTTGGAAAGATTGAAGAAAGAAACAGACCATCACCTCTACCTCGTGCCTACCTGTCGTGCAGAAGAAACAGCAGAGAAGAATGCAGACTGCACAAGCAAGGAACTCTAATATTCCTCGCTCAGAATTCCAAACCAGTTCAAGATCAACGCTGTGGAGAGTCAACAAGATCATCTATCTCCAAAACCAGATTTGCGTTCTTAAACTCTACTATGTTTGGTTTTTACTTTGCTATACTTGTCATGTTTATTCGTTGTTTGTTTGTTTGCTTGTTTTTGTGTGAGTTTATGCTTAAAACATTGAGGACAATGTTTGATTTAAGTGTGGGGGGGGTAACTATTGTTTTGCATGAAATTCGTAGGAGTTTATCACCCATTACTTCTAGTGTTGTTCCTTGCTATTTTTTAAGTGTTTTAAACTGATTTGGAGTGTTTTAGTGTGTTTTGACATAAAACTCCGAAAATCTCATAAAAATTTGAAAAATTGTTTTGAAAAACCCAAAAAGAGTTGTTTTTGTGTGTCTATTTGTGTCTTAGGGTACCTTCCAACACAATGATGAGGATTTGGTTTTTAATTACATGACTGTTAAAGAGAATTATAAACATGGATAAAAATTTGATTTACTCTTTGGTGTATGCTTAGTTGTGGTTATAATTTATGAATTCACATGCAATCATAAAGGAAAATCAATTTTTGTAACATGCTTAAAGGAATGAACTCAAATGAACGCTACAACCTTGTGAGACTTGAGCCTAAACGTTTATTTGGAGAGTTAATAATATGTGCATCATTGTTTTCTAAAGTCGTTGCATGATCTCATTATTCTTTGCTTGGTTTCTACTTAGAAGGCGATTCATCATTTAGTTCCAAATGCTAGAACTCATGCCTATTTCATTCAAAGCATGCTATTGATTTGCATAACACATATTCAAGATGAAGTTGTGTAGTGACCACCAAAGCCAAATTACCGTGCCCTTATTTCTTTATGTGTTTAAGTTTAACCCCGTTGAGCCTTGTTAAGCCTATGTTCTTTGTTAATCCACATTATCCTTACCTAGCCTAGTTTTAGGACCATCCATACCCTTGTTCTTGAAGCATAGTAAAGCATGACTTAAAATGAACTCTTTTTTTTAATCAATGTATTGCAAAAAGCAAGTATGGGAGAAGCTATTCTTGTGTGTGTGTTTGTGCCAAAGTCCTCAATAAGGCACAGGTAAAAAAAAAAAAAAAAAAAAAAAGACTGAAAAGAAAAAAAAAAGTTTGTTAAAAAAAAAAAAGGGTCCAAAACATTGAATTCGGCCCTAAGTGTTGCATGAATCTTCCTTTTGCATTTAAAAGTTGATTTCTGCATTCTAAAGTGAATTCTAAGTTTCAATTTCATTACTTTGCTTGCTATTGCTTTAAGAATGTTTGTTATCCCTATCCTTTCTTTGTTAGCCATTACCTTTAGCCCCGTTACAACCTTTGACTTCTATCTTGAGTGTTATGTGTTTCAATTTGTGGAGTTTGAAGTTGGTATGAGCATATGGTGTCACTGGTTCTCGCATCTAAGTAGTAGCATTCTATTCATGAGATCATTACTAAACATGCTTAATAACTCCAGAAAATTGCTTTCTTTGTTATAACACATGTGAGTCCTAGTCTTTCGTGTTTACATTAATCTTCTCACATATACTAGTGTAGGGTGTGTAGTCAAAAAATATGTGTGAAAATAGAGAGTATCTTGTAAGAAATTGAGCAAATTCTCTAAGGCATGTTACTACATTCAAAACATCGTTTTAATTGGTTAACTGTGAACTAGTAAGTGGTGACTGTGATTAAGTATGTGCTCAAGTGTAAAGATGACCAAAATCTGTGGGAATGATGATTTTTAACATGTCATGTTTCATTAAAAATCCCTGAGGCAAATGTTGGAAAGTCTAGGTTGTGTTTTGTTTGTTTCGTTTGTTTTGTTTTGCTCGAGGACTAGCAAAAGCTAAGTGTGGGGGAATTTGATAGAAGCATATTTATGTGACTGAGTTAGCTTGTTCTCATGCATTTATGTTGTTATTTCTTAGTTAATTATGTATTTTAAGCTATTTTCGTGTGTTTGTAGGTCCAAATGGTTAATGTGGCAAAGAAGTGCATTTTGGAGCATTTTAGAGCATTTTTGGGCATGGAATGGATAGCTTATGCTTGAAGCAAAAGGAATGGATGAAATTTGAAGTTTGTGCATCATCCTCTCCCTATAAATAACCATTTTAGCACACTCATTTCACCCAACACATTCACCTACCACTACATCCACTCATTTCACCCAACACATCCACTCCTTTCAACCACCCAACACATTCACCTACCACTACATCCACTCCTTTCAACAACCCAACACATTCACCTACCACTACATCCACTCATTACCACCACCCACTACATCATCTTCCTAGTCTATAAATACATTCATCCACCCTTCATCAAAGAGAGATCAATCAAAACACATCCATTCATCTTCACATCCATTCCTCCATACAAACAAACCTTCAAACACTTACCAACACCTTGTGCCGTAGCAAAAGAAGGGAAGGAAAGTGCTTGGATGTGCTTGCTATCCAACTTGGATCGTTGGAGCGTTTAGGTGTTTTCTTTCTTTTGTTTCCAATGTTTAAATTCATTTTACTTTGTTTTGTTGTGAAGATGAATGGTTAAACCCCTCTTGGCTAGGGGTGATTTCAAAGCCATGATTATGTGTGTAATATGATTTGATAAATTCTAGTTATGAACTCTTGAATCGTAAATGCAATTGGCTTAACTATTTGATTGATAACTTATTTGTATTTGTTGATTAAGGGTCGACACTTAATTGGCATGCATAAATCCGTTGCTAGAATATAAGGAAGTTTCACATAATCGTTACAAACTTATATTCACATGTAGTGAAGATCGCTTATAAATGATCGCGTTAAGTTCAATTCCTAGCATGAGTGACATGATGTCATAGTTGCAAGTGCTTTGTCAATGCTTATGATTTTCATTAAACGTAATGATCTTTGATTGTATCTCTATTATGATGTCATGTAGGGAACTTTAGAAGAATGTTTTGAGTTGTCGAATGATATCATCCAATCCAATAAAACAAGGAAAATCTGAGAGTTAATTAGTGATGTCACGGTTAATTTGGAGCATTGTCATTCATAATTCAATAAGGTAGTAACTGGAAATCAAGTTATTTGCATGCATGTCATGTGTGGAGAAAAAGCCTATAGCTATCCCATCCATCATCTTATTTCTCAAATTTATTTTACAATCTGTCTAATTTTTCATACTTGCTTGTTTGTTTCAACTTCATCCAAATCAAAACCCCCCTTTTAGTTTCTTGTTTCAAAGTGTTTCAAATATGTTTTAGTTTGTGTTTTTAAGTGTTTTGATTCAAGTAAAAGTCAATTTTTGTCCAAAGTCATTCCTAGTGTTTAGTTTAAGTTTATTTGGTTGTTTTAAGCTGTTTTAAGTATTTTAAGTTTGCTTTGAGTCTTGAGAGTCTTATTAAGTGTTTTTAAGTTTAATTTTATGTTTTTGAGTCAGTTTAGAGGTTATTAGCAAGCCCTCCTAATCCCCGGTCCAGAACGATCCCTACTTATACTTGTACTACAATTGTCAAAAGAGGGTTAAATTTGTGTGCTTATATATTTCGCATCACTGGCCTCTGGGTTACTCCTTAGAAGTTGTATTTTGATGGTTCCTACACTCAGAAGGCTTTAGAAGCTGGGATTGTAATTATCAACACTTAAGGGGTTTATCATTATTACTCATTTCTCCTAGATTACCAAGGGAACACCAATAATCGGGCAGGGTATGAGGCCTTAATAATTGGTTTGGAAATCTTGATGGATATGGGGGCAGTGGAGGTAGAGGTGTTTGGTGATTCAGAGTTGGTAATAAACCAGCTAAATGGGGAGTTCAAGTGCAGACATATCACCATGGCAGGGTATTACTTGGCGGCCACGCAATTGCTGAGTTATTGGGATTCTGAGATATCGGTTAATCATGTTCCCAAAGGATCCAACCTAGCGGCCAACGAGATGGCGCAAATAACCTCAGGCGTGCCAATACAGGAAAGGAAATATGGGGTAAATGTCGAGATTCAAAGAAGAAACCTTCCTTCTATCCTGGAAAGAGGATTTAGTCTGGATGTAATGGTTCTAGAAACGGAGATGGAAGATTGGAGGTCGCCCATCATTCAGCATTTAAAGGATCCCTCTTCACCCACAAGCAAGAAGAATAGACAGCAAGCAACCAAGTTGTTTTATAGGCGAAGAACCTGTTAAGGAAAACTCCAGACAGGTTACTATTGAAATGCTTAGGCCAAGAGGAATCCATGAGAGTGATGGCCGAAGTACATGAAGGAATATGCGGAGCACACCAGGCTGGAACGAAGAGAGATGGTTGCTTAGAAGGTATGGGTATTTCTGGCCTGACATGGAAAAAGATTGCAAGTCCTATGCTCGAGGCTGTGAAGAATGTTAAAGGCACGGACCCTTCCAACATGTGCCCTCAGTGCCTTTAAATCCAATGGTCAAGCCTTGGCCCTTCAGAGGATGGGCAATAGACTTCATCAGGCAGATCTATCCAGCTTCTAGCAAGGGGCACACTTTCATAATTGTAGCAACGGATTACTTCACCAAATGGGTAGAAGCATCGGCCGTAAAATCCATAACCTCAGCTACAGTCAAGAATTTTATTGAGACCAAGATTCTGTACAGATTTGGTGTGCCCGAAACCATAATAACGGATCGTGGGTCATCTTTTATTTCAAAAGAAGTTGAAGAGTTTGCAAGCAAATACAAAATAAAGATGATCCAGTCCAGTCCTTACTATCCACAGTTAAATGGCCAGGCAGAATCCAGCAACAAGATTTTGGTAAACATTATCAAAAGAATGGTGACAGATAGTCCGGAAAAGTGGCATGAAAAGCTGGGAAATACTCTGTAGGCATACAGAACTTCTAAGAGGGCAGGAACAGGGACAACTCCTTATGCTTTAACTTTCGGGCAAGATGCAGTGCTTCCCAAGAAATCAATGTAAGTTCTGTCAGAATTCAAAATCAGTTTGGGTTACACAGTGAATAGTACATCGAAGCCATGTGTTAAGGGATTGAAGACTTAGATGTAGCCCGAATTGAAGCCTTGAAACCAGATTCAGGAAGGAAAGAAAGCTGTTGCCCGAGCTTATAACAAAAGGGTAAAGATAAAGTCTTTCAAGGAATGAGATTTAGTGTGGAAGATAGTCCTTCCTCTATAAGCTCAGCTCAGGGGCTTTGGAAAATGGAGCCCGACATGGGAAGGTCCTTTCATGATTAGTTGAGTATTAGACAAAGAAGGATATTACTTGGCGGACATCGAAGGAAATTGGCAGAAACATCCCATTAATGTTAAATTCTTGAAAAAGTATTGTCCTACATTATGGGATGTTAGAGATTGTTATATTGAAGAGGATGCAAGGTAAAGTAGGCTTCGGGATACAAAAGTGCAGTGTATGTTCATCAATCACTCAAGAAGACAGAAAGACACAAAGCTGCTAAAATAATGTTTATTTCATTTCGACAAATTGGTGAAATTTACAAACAAATTCAATTCCGATGTACTACGTTCTGGATGCAATGGTGTCTCGGCTGATTTTCCTATGTCTTCATGGATAGAATCCGATCAGGTGATCGGGTTGTGCGGCCAAGATGAGCTTGGTAGAGGATCCTCAGACAGAGCCATTACCATACATGATGGTGAAGCCTGACTTATCATGGCAACGAGCAGGAAAGCAAGCCTTCATGAGGAAACCACCTGACCAAGGGTGTTGGGGATAGCGGGGTGTTTGACCAAAGGTGTTAGAGATAGTAGTTATCTGATGAAAACTCTTTTTCTCACGAAAAGGAAGTTTTAGGAAACCCCACTTGAATCCTGAAGAACTCATTTCACAGTTTTGGGAAGAAAACTAAGGAGGCAGAAACGCTCAAGGTTGATAACAGATGAGGTTGAAGATGATTTGAGCAGGAATTTATAGGAATATCAGAAGGTAGTTCAAGAGTCATGAGAAGATTAAGAGACTCCGGGTTGTGTTGATCTCAACCAGAAGATACAAGTTCCAAGAACAAGGGTAAATGCGCATGCAGCTATTCAATCAATATTGGTGCCTGGAGTTCCAGTCTAAATATTAATTGAATGGGGCACTATTTAGGTTAAAACTTGAACTTTGGGCTCAAGAAGGAGTTGGCCCAAAAGAAAGAAGTCTAGAAGGAGAAAAGCCCAAAGCCCAGCCAAAGCCCAGAAAGCAGGAGAGGTCATTTTCTAACTAGGTGTAGACCATTTGAACCACTTGCTCACCTACTTAGAGGTCAAGTGGTGTAGACCAGCCAGCTAATCAGCCCAAAAGCACTTTACAGTGGCAATACAAGTAAAAAGCTGATGAGTCATTGCCCTTCAAGTTGCATTCAGGTAAGATTACTGCTACAGGAGGCCAAGCCAAACTGTTTATAAAAGAAGAAAGAGAAATTAGAGATAAGGACACTCAATCAAACAAACAAATACAAGCACAAACTCTGCTCAAACCAGATTGGCTTTCAACGAAGCTGTAGTCAGCCAAAGCCTTCATCCCTTTCGGGATCAACCCTCACCCAAAGCCTTTGTAATAGCTCAGCTACCTTGTCTAGAACTTGTTGTAGTATCGATTTCCTTCGGTAAACCCATCTCCCTACCTCTCTTTCTAAAGCTCTCAAACCCATTGATAAACCACAAAGATAGGAAGTTGCAAGACGATCAACCTTGCCCGACAAGGTGAAACCTTGCCCGACCCTCTTTGTTTTTGTCTTTTCATTCAGTAGTCTAGCAATATGTTGTATACTTCCAGTTGTATCCAAGTTATTTATGGCAAGTTGATGATTAAAAAGGCTCCTCAGTTCTTGAATCCGATTTAAATATGTCTTCATAGATTAAATCAGATCTAAGTTCTAAGCCCTCGGGCATGTAAGATTGATCATTTAAAAGTCTTTGGTCTCAAGGCATAAAAAAGAACCTTATGTGGACTTAACCCATCCACAACAGTCTTTGATAAACAAGAAGTCCGAAGTTACTTAGGGCGAAAGTAATCGACCTATCCCTTAGTGTTATTTTTATTATATTATGATTATCGAAGAGCGTTTGATCATAGAAGGAATTCTGATGGGAAGCCTCAAGGCCTACACCTAAGGCCCTATAAAGGCACCTATTTGGATTATTTCTGCTTGTCGGGCTCGGGTAATCAGAAGTATAATAGTTATAATACTTCTGTAATCAATGAAAGAAAACATTATATATTCAAGTACTGGGTTAGTTCCTGATTGGAAGCCTCAAGGTCTACACCTAAAGCCCCACAAAGGCACCTTTCATAACTAAAACAGCCTCTCGGGTATATATACAACTAAAACTCAACATATGTCATGCTGAAGATGGCAGTGGCACACCTGAGCACTTAAAAGTTAATCTTGATTGTGAGCCTCAAGGCCTATACCTAAGGCCCCACAAAGGCACCTTTCAAAGTTAACTATGTCCTTCTCTTTCAGCCTTGCCCGATAAGCCTTGCCCAACAAGCTTTGCCCGACAAGCCCGCCAGTGAAGCAGAAGCCCGACAGAAAGCATCAACTGGCGCCAACCTCTCGGGGAGCTATGTGCTCGTCGGCTAGGAAACATCCCCAACGGAAATTCTAGCCACGAACAAAATCAAAACTCTTATTTGCTTTCAATACGTAATAGTTATCACTAACTTTTCTTTTTCTGTCTTATTGTATTTCCCATGTAGAGAGCTAGAACTAGAAGGACGGTAAAATGCTCGAATAATGGAACAGAACTGAGATTATGCCCGAGATATGGTAATCTTTCTGCTTTACCAAAGCCAAATCACAATTTGTTTTAACACAAAGAAAGATGCTCTGTAAATCCAGGGATATGGCACCCCTCTTTGTTTTTTGGATTGGATTTGGTGCATTATCGAGTAAGTGTTTTTTTTTTTTTTTTTTTTTTGAGAATTATCAAATAAGTGCTTGTGTATGCTGTCTGCAGATATTACAGTAATAACTGCAAATACAAGTTGAGAGGAAGACTATATACCTTTTGTGATGCAGCTGGAGTTCGTGATCGTCTGCAGTAATCTTCAACTCAAGTTGCATGAAAATGCTTGGGTGCTTTTGAAGTGTCGACAATAGAATCATTTCCTTCTTTTAACTTAATTAATCTAATTTTCTTTCGATTAAATGATGGAGTAGCCGATTAGAGCCCATTTGAAACTCAAGAAGAGATTGAAATTGGGGAATGCTCATTGAAGCAGGTAAGGAATTGAAATTGGAAATTAGGAGTTTGATCTGAGTGCAGAGTCATTGGATGGAACTTTGCAGTATATAGTTATAAGGTCAAGTGCTCATTGAGGCTTTCTTTTTACTGTAGGTAAGTCAAAGAAAGCTAAGAAATAGAAAAAGAAGGATGGTAATTCATTTGAAACTCGAGAAGAGATTGAAATTGGTGAAATGCTCACTGAGGTTGGTAAGGAATTCAAATTGGAAATTGTGAAGCGGATCAGGATCCTCTCCTGAGCTTAGGAGGCCTCATGAGTAAACCCACCCCCTAAGCAAATTCATCGGACCGTTGAAATTTAATTCAACGGCTACATACAGGGGGCCCTTCTAAAAGTTATAATAATTGTAGCCGTTTGATCAAATTTTAACGGTCCACCATTTTGGACTCAATTTTGGATATATGTGCAAGTGCATTTTAGCCACATCACCATCATTCTCAAATTCATGCAAAATGTATATAGCTTGGATTTAGAAATCCGTCATTTTGGTTGTACATAGAATGCAAATTAAAAGACTTATTTTACCATATGGATTCAGCTGCTTTGATTGGTTTATGAATTATTTAGATATATAGATGAGTTGAACTGTAGTTACAATTTCAAATCCCGTAGCGGAGCACGGATATTCTTGCTGGTATAGACTACTCCGCATGCAACTAAAGATGTATATTCTGTTTGTGTGTTTCATTGGCGTGGCTTTGGTTGCTTCATCCCCACTTCAAGTTAATTAGCTTTTGTCAGGATAAAAAGCTATACAACGGAGAGAAAGCTATCGCAAGCATGTACATTTCATCAGACAAGTACTTGTCCTGCTTTTCATCCATGTCATCGATATATATCGATATAGATATATCGATCTAAACTCTGGAGAGTTCGATGCATGTATGCATATATATTCAAGAACTTGAAAAAGGTTGATAAAAAGATGATTAGAAGGGTCACTAATTCATGACTTGATGTAAGCGGCCAATTACTGTTTGTAATAAAGAGGTAAATTCCCAATTTACAAGCTCCAAAACTACCTCTAAACCCTTGTATTAATACAAAGATTAGCCGATATAATCGGCATTAACGCACCAAAAGCAAAAGAATTCTCTCGTTGCCGAAATCGTACAAGTAATAGTGAAGATTCCAATCCCATCTACTTTCACTTTGTATTATTAGATTGATTTTCCCAAGGCTAACAAATAAAATTAGGACTTGATGACGCTAAAACCTATATAATTGTGCTGGCTTCTATTGTCCTTGAGAATTATCATTGGCCTATTATTTTTATTTAAGAAATGCCAAGAAAATTATTTAAGAAGTGAGATTCTTTGTGAATTCTCTATCACCTCAGGATTAACGTTAATTTTCGTAACAATATTATAAAATATTATGCAAAAAATATAAGGTGGCTAAGAGTCCATGGAGAGTCTCATAAGCATTTCTCTTTTCTTTTTTTTAATTAATTTGTTTAGCCAAAATAGTTCTTAAGATTGTCATAACTTCTCACTTTGGTCCATGAGATTTAAGATCGATAGAAGTGGTCCCTGAGATTGTCATAACTTCTCACTTTTGTCCACCATCAAATCATTTTGGTTCTTTTGTGAAAAATCTTCATTTAATTGAAGAAATCACTACTTCAATTAGAGGGATTGATTTGACAAAATACCCTCGGTTTAACAGAGATTTTTCACGGGATAACCAAAATGAATTGACGGTGGATAATCTTAGGAAGCACTTTTACTAATTTTAAATCTTAAGAGGGACCAAAGTGAGGAATTATGTAAATCTCAAGAACCATTTTGGTTAAAAAGCTTATTTTATTTTAACAAAAGTGGCCTAAGATGCATGCCCTCGCATCGTGGCATGCCAAAACATCGTTGTTGGCCTCGACATGACAAGTTTCGCAAATTGTTGGCAGAATGCATGTCATGACACGTCATGCATTATGTTGACAATTCGCAATGCTTGTTATGGTGTGCCACAATATGAGGGTTAGCGTGTCAAGACAAGTCATGGCTTGTCAAGACATGTGATGCCCTGCATTATGGCAACAACTCGCAAGGCTTATTATGACATGCATTTTTCTAACACTTTGCGTACTATTTCGAAATAATTTTAAAAAATGATAGGAAAAAGTAGACCCTGGGGTCTAAAATTATTTTTTTAGAAATTAGTACAAAACAAAACGCTATCATATATGAACATACCAGTAAGAACATGTTCATTAGTAAAGCTGAAAATTTATATGTGTTTTTACCGGTAAGAACATGTTCATTAGTGAAGCTGCAAATTACAAGTTTTCTTACCGGTAATAACCTTTGTAAATTTTTAGCTCAAGAATGTATTCTTACTGGTAAGAACGCTTCATATATAATTGTCTACTATATTGTAGTAATTTTCAAAAGAAAAATTTAAGGCTCCGGAGTCTACTCAGAGTTTTTCATAACACACTCTATGCCATTCTAATCGTCCAACATTACAACCCATACATTAGTGCATATGAAGTTTTGTATTATCAGTAGAAGTCTGGAAAGGTACCTAGATTGGTCGGTACTCATTGGGGCAAATCGTGTAGTGTATTTGACATTAGCAGTGTGACTCTGTATGATTGTTGGGTGATCAACTAAGCTTCTTGGTTATTGCTGAACATCAGCACATGCAGTTTGGTGCGTCCTTGTTAAGTCTGCAGAGGCTCACACCCTCACAGCCGTAGGTAGTGCCAATACATTCAGCTTTTAGCTAATGGCTACGAGGATTGAGGTCTATGGGTGCATATTGGGTTAGGTGGGATATTTATATGAGTTGAATTGAACTTGAAGTAGAGAAAGAAAGAAGCAAACATTTTGTCTACATGTTCAAAAACTATTTTTTGTATACCCTAATTTAGCAGATTATGAAGCGTGCTTGTTCGATCGGTGGAGGAATTTTTATTGTATTTATATCTTTGGCAACGTGGTATTTTCATTCCACTCAAATTATAATATGTAACATTTAATATCACGTGACAGTATTATCGACACAAACAAAAATTTATCCATTTTGTATCATGGGAATTGCTAAATGCTCAAAAGTTAGGTTAGTGGGCTAGACAATTTTTTTTTTAAATTTTATTTTTTAGATTAAACTATATATAATAGAGGATGGATTTGTGGCACCATTTTTTTTTTCACAACTTTTGACACATGTTTTTATGGGACCCACTTCGTAATGTATTTCCATGATGCGAACTGACTATTTTAAAGGTATTTTCTCAAAGATCATGTCTACCCACTAAAATCTAAAACCATATGACCATTGGGTTATATAATCGTATTTGTTCGTTTTTTTCACTATAAATGAATGTCTTTATAATTTTAAATTTGTCTAATTTTTTGTAGAATGATCTGTAAATAATGCTCTAAAATGCAAACGATATGAATCGTTAAAATATATTACGAAGCAAATTCTATAAAAACATGTACAAAAAATTGTGTAAAAAAATGACGTTACCAATCCGCGTCTATATAATATCATGAAATGACAATTTAATTAAATGGTAAACAATTCAAATTCCAGCTCCTAAAAGCAATAGACAAAATGTCTTCCTTTTGACCTTTTTACTCACATTTGAATTCGTCACCCCCAATTTGTGAACTCATAATTTTTCTTCTCTTACCAAATAATTTTATTAATTTTGAGTCAGACTAATTGGGTTGCGGTAGGGATGTTAGGCAATAGTTGTTGGTTTATTTGACCAGAAAAAAAAAAATTAAAAAAGACATTAATAATTTTACTGGGCCATTCCAAGTTACAGCAGACACTAATCAGTTCATCTTTATTAAATAAAATGGCCAATTACATTTTATCCTCCTAAGTTTGGATGCAGTTGCAATTTCATACAATATCTTTATAATATCTTAATTTCATACATTTACTTTCATTTCTCTACAATTTAATATTTTCATTAGTTAAACTGTCAATTTGACTGTTAAGTAATGATGCGATAAACGTGGATCACACATTCCATTCCGCGCAAGGCCGCCACCACTGCAAACCCCACGCGCCGACACTCTTTGCCTGCAACCCAACAAACCAGGCGCTCTGCAAACCACCACCTAAAACTGCGAGCCCAATTCCCACAATTTTTGTTTTTGGTTTGGTAGGTCTCCCTCTATCTCTTTTGGCTTTCCTATTTTGTATCTTCTTGGCAGAGCCGATATGAGGGTGTGCAACAGGTACCACAGTAAGGAACCCCCGATTCGGAAGAGTCCATAAATTTTCATTACATGTATACATATACATATAAAATAATTAGATGCAAAAAACAATCTTATTTGTGGTTCTAGCGCAAGTGGTTTAACTCTTCTTTCTTATAGCCCATGTACTGGGTTTGAATCCCAGTGATATTGTTTTGTTATATTTTAAGCTTTTGCAAATGTGTAAATAGGAGATAACAAAAAGGCATCCAACGTGTATCAAACTCAGGACCTTTGAAGGTAAGGAAAAACACAAACAACTTATTTTTGTTGCAATAACTTATAATATTTTAGTTTTATAGATGAAAAAATTAAAAATAAATAATAATAAATAAATATAACATTAAAAAAAATGAAGGGCCTCCATCTAAGTTTTGCACAAGACCCCTCAATACTCAGGGCCAACCCTGCTTATTGGAGCGGCATCGATTAGAATCCGATTTCGCAGTAAAAAATTGTTGAAGCGAGAGCACGCCAAGACTTAGGCCATCAACTCAGAGTTAATTGAGAGCCTTACTTTCCAAAAAGTTTCTTTAACATTTCTCATAACTTATACAGTAATATTATTCATACCATGTTTTTATACTATATTTCTATACCACCTTAGGTTGCATCTGATGTTGACACCCACATTATTTGAAAAATTTGCAAAACACAAGGAAATGAAGGAGTAAGACTCATCGTATATTACAATCATAATTTAACTAACTAGTTTTTCTTAATTATTAGTTTATTAAATAATGAACTAAATTTAAAATTTTGATTAATTCAAATGATGTGGCTGTTCACATCAAATACCACCTAAGGTGATATAAAATGTGGTACAAAAACATAGTATGAATAACATTAATTATATTTGGTTTTTCAAATTTTAAAAATTGTCAGAAATGTACTGCTATTGTGATCTCTCCCCCATAAGGTTGGATCAGACACCATGACGGCACACCTTTTATCCACTAGAGAGGAGTAGCCCATTGACCCATCTCTCCATCCAAAGGCTCAAACCCCAACATCACGAACAATCAGATAGTCCCTACCGCACCGGATAGCAGCCCTCTTGGAGGCAGATTGTCTGCCCTACTTTTGTCATACATTTCCCATCATCTCCTGTGTTGTGTGGTCACGGTTAAATCACGTCAACATTTTATATTAATTTTTTTATAGATATAATAAGATAAAATACAATAAGAATATAAAATATTAACGTAATTCAATTGTAACAGCACAAATAAAAATAAATGAGAAAGATATGGTATTGGGAAGGCAGGCAATCTGCCTCCAGTCCAGCCCTCTTCCCTACTCAAAGTCTCTGCGTAACTAATTATAATACATGTGTTAAGAATCGTGTGGATGCACATCCATCGGGAAGGTGGGTCCCACTTTCCCGACCGTGATTATGATTATTATTAGTACATTGGTTAATTTTGACGTCCGTCCAAGTACCGTTTTTCAATGCAGTCGGAATTCGATGAAGTATTATTATTATTTTATTTAAATTATAATATATTTATTGACAAGAATATATAATAATATATTGTATTTACATATTTTTAATTAATTTTTAAAAAAGTTAGGCATGTAAAAAATTATATATTATATGAATATTAGTGTGTATATATTTGACTGGGAATAGTTATTGGTATTCCAAAAATCTCATTCTACATTCTTGATAAGTGTATTTTTTTTCTTTCAAATATAGAAAGTTTAGAGTGTAAAATGAGATTTTTGAAGTGTCAATAACAATTCCCTATTTGACCATAAAAAATTATCATATATGAATTTAAATTTATCAAGTTCACTCTCAAAGGAGGCCAGGGCAGAGCTCAAAATTTTCCTTAGTTAAAGGGCATTAATCTCCACTTATATTTGAGAGACAAAAAAAAAGTTATGATTAGAATTTCTTCTATAGTTTCATGGTTTTTTTTTTTTTACTCAAATTTGTTAAGCCAATTTCTACATATTTTTTCTTGATAAAAGCTTATTATATTATTTAAAAATTTCAACTAATCAATTAAAGTACTGTAAGCATCATGAATTTTTTCTCTAAACAGAATTTCAGTCGGAGCAACAGCTCTATAGGCACCCTTGAGAGAGGCATATTAATTTTCATCAAGCTTTATTATATACATTAAATAAAATAATATGTTACATGAGTTCTTAGTATTTATTAAAATTATCTATACCAAAAAATCACAAAGTAAATAAAAAAAATAAAAAAGCAGAGCAAAAAGGTTAATTTCTTTTTTCTTGGTGGCATCAGGGCATCTTCTTATTCTTCCATGAGATTAACATTACGTATGAGTATTTAGCTCCAGATGACTACATAATTTCATAATTAATTAAAAAGTTAATCACCCCTCTTATTATTTATTATTGTTTGTTTTGAGATATATTATTTCATTATTGTTGGTCCGCTTATTTAACATATATTTTTAACTTGTATTATATTTTTCGTGGGGGTCTTCTTTTTCTTTACCTTCTCTTCTTACACCACAGGACCACACCAGCTTTTTTTCTTCGATTTGTTGATCTGCTTCTTCAGATATGTTGGTCTCGATCTTCCCCTTAAATGGCCACTTGGAATCCTAGAGAGAGAGAGAGAGGGAGAGGGAGAGAGAGAGGGAGAAAGTGGGTGAATTTTGAAATTTTGATTGGAATTGTGAGATGGGATTGTGTGTGTGGACTGTGGGGAAGAAGGTAGGTGATGACTGATAAGTGATTGTTGAAAAAGTTTTGAACTTTTTGTTGGGGGGCTTTTGATTTTTTGCTTGGAGTTTTGATATGGGTGGGTGCTTTCCTTGTTTTGGGTCATCCAAAAACAAAGAGGGCAGTGGTGGTGGTGGTGGTGTCAAGGAAGTCACCAAGAAGGACTCATCAGTTAAAGAAGGCTCAGCTGCTCAGTCTCACCGTGTTACAAGAGTTAGCTCTGGTGAAATTTTCTCTCCAATTTTTTATTTTTTCTGGGTTTCTTTGGTTTTTGATTGGTGGATTGTGGTTGTGCTGAATTTTGTGATTTTTTTTTTTTTTTTGGGTTTTATGGTGTTTTGTAATCATGGGTTGCTGGTAGAATTTGTAATTGGGTTGATCTGATGCATCTGTGGTTGTTGTTGGATGGTTTTGGTTGGTTTGGTAATTGGGGTTTTTATGGTTTCTCTGTTGGAGTAATTCCTTGTTTGTTGATTTTCTCGTATGTGTTGTTTGAATTTGAACTTGATGGAGATCTACGATTAGTTCCTGAAGTTTCGAGCATTTTTCTTTCGGTTTATAGCGTTTTGTGTTCATTCTTTAACCTTCAAATGTGAGTGAGAGAGAGATTCTGATAAGTTAAAGTAACAAAAATTTAGATTTCATGTTTTAAGCTTTAAGTTGACATGTTCATGGAATAACTGTTATGACATTTTATGTGTGCAACAGCATGGAGTAATTGTCATTGTTAGTAATTTGATTCTGAGGTGTTTGCTTCTGCATTTGCATTGAAGTAACATATAGGCCGGTTCAACCATTATCCTTCCTCGTTTTTCTTTCTTTCTTCCCATATTTATGAATGACCGTTAGGCTACTAAATAGTTTCTATAACTTCAGGAAGATGTTATCTTGGCTCTGTGTATCGTAGTTTCATTGTTAACCAAAGGTCTTTCTAACTTCTTTGCTCCTTTTGCAGACAAAAAGTCTCGGAATGGTTCTGATCCCAAGAAGGAACCACCTATTCCAAAAGATGGCTCAACAGCACACATTGCTGCACAGACATTTACCTTCCGAGAGCTCGCAGCTGCAACGAAGAATTTTAGGCCAGAATGTTTGTTGGGTGAAGGTGGTTTTGGACATGTCTACAAAGGTCGCTTGGAGAGCACAGGACAGGTAGGTTGATTGGTTTGGAATTAAATGAAGAAACATCATCAAAGCATGTTTTAAGTGTTTTTCTGAGTCATTTATACAATCTGTATAATTTAGGAACTTATTAAGCATTTTAGCACATTTTCCATTTTCCAAAGATGATGTGCAGAGTTTATTTGTAACATCAATTGCTGATTTTATATCTAGTCCATGATAGATGTCCCCTATGGAATTATTTGTTGCCAGGTAGTTGCCGTGAAACAACTTGACCGGAATGGCCTTCAAGGAAATCGAGAGTTTTTGGTGGAGGTTCTTATGCTCAGCCTTCTGCATCACCCAAACCTTGTCAACTTGATAGGCTATTGCGCTGATGGGGATCAACGCCTCCTTGTTTATGAGTTTATGCCTTTGGGATCCTTGGAGGATCATTTACACGGTCAGATTGATTTTCTCTTTTTACCATAGAAAAAGATAATGACTCTTCATTTTTTAGTGGCGATGCATCTTATATTAATTACCTATTCTTGATAACTTGTTCTGCCTGTGTTAGTCCTCGAATGTTGGTTTCCTTAAGGTGATCTTATGATCTTGCACTAGGATTTTAGGGATTCTTTTATGGCAACATTTCTCACATGAAACAAGAGTTAATCAGGGATTCAGCTATAATAGATTACCGTCACTGAAGTAGATGGGAATGCTGGTGAGTGATGATTAATTACTTAATTAGTCATTCCTGCTATTTATTTTACCATTCTGTCTTCGGGTCCGCACTCAACTGCTAGCATAATCCCTTGGTTACACGCATGAGTTCCTTTTTTGGTCAAAGTCATAGTGTTGTGCACTTCTTTCATATTTGATTATGCTTTCCATAGTGAGTTGTGGGATTCAAATCAGAAAAGCTTTGATAAAAAAATTTATTGAAGAAGATATGGTAATGCTTTATAATTCTAAGTTCTGTAATCTAGCCATCTAGCTCCTCATTGGCTTATGACTTCTGGAATAGCTCTTTGGGTTTATTGCGTTGGCGTGGCGTTGTGTTTCTGTTGTAGTTCTAGGCTTGTTTTGAGTAGTGAAAGTTCCAAATTTCATATTTTTCATATTTGTCAGTCCATGGAATGTGTACATTTAGGATACTAGTAGGCTAAGAAAGGCGCACTGTGATGCACATGGGATATGTACAGAATCCTATACGTAAGGCTGACATGGTAGTGAATGTGGATTCAACATAGAGGAAACCTTTAATCTGATCACCACTTTGTCGTAGAAGACATAAGGGATATTTTTACTGTATATTTAGTGGCTGATGCCAGAAGCGTCTTATTTACTGAATGTATGAAACCAAAATAAGGTCAGTAAGATAAATGCATGGAAATAAAGGAATAGACAATTTGGATTATTAGGATTGTTTGCTTTTCTGATAAGTTGAGGGTTATACCTGTCAAAGTTACAGTTGAGGGTAATTTTCCAAAATGGTTTTCCCATTGTTGATTGGATTCAAGGTCAAGGTATCAAAAAAGGACCTTCAAAAAATTGTTGGAACAGAAAAAAAAAAGTGTGTAAAAGGTCCTAAGTGAAGCTATGTAGCAAAAAGGTTTTCGTCAAGTTAATAGCTCCAATGATATGAACTGCTTTTCTGATGGTCAACTATGAAGACCCGGGTTCAAGTTTACCAAGGATCCCTAGGAAACCTTTCACGGTACAAACAAGTGAACGACTAAATACTTCTATGTTAAAGAAAGAATATGTTAATTGACGGTTATTGGCCTTTGCTGCAAACTGAGTACTTTTCTAACATCTAACATTCGAAGGGAGTATATGATTCAACGATGCATGGAAGAATGTGCATACATATGCCTCTATTCCTACATTTCACATGTACAAATCACTTCATTGACACACGTGTCAGGTCATTATTATTTGATTCTACTACAAGTCAACCATTCATTACCTGTCTCTCGTACAACTGCTAGGGTTCTAGAAATAGAGGGAAGTTTTTGTGTTTGATGCCATACCCTGAATATCTGGAGATCTAAGTACTACTTAATTAAGTGCACCGAGAAGCAAATATTGTGCTCAGTCATATCACCAAAACCCTAAACCCTAATTTTGCAGTATTATTATCCCTTTTTTTCTTCAACAATTTCTTCTCCCTTCAAATCTCTTTATTACTTACAAATCTGAAGTTTGTTTTCTGTGCGTAAAATTTCTTTAAATCATCCAGATTGCTTCTCTTTTACTTGTTCAGATCTTCCATCAGACAAGGAGCCCCTGGACTGGAATACAAGAATGAAGATTGCAGCTGGTGCAGCTAAGGGTTTGGAATACTTGCATGATAAAGCAAACCCTCCCGTCATATACAGAGACTTGAAGTCGTCAAACATCCTTCTTGACGAGGGCTTTCACCCAAAGTTATCTGATTTTGGGCTTGCAAAACTAGGTCCCGTTGGTGACAAGACGCACGTGTCCACCCGTGTGATGGGAACATATGGCTACTGTGCTCCAGAATATGCTATGACTGGCCAACTCACTCTGAAGTCTGATGTCTACAGTTTTGGAGTCGTCTTCCTTGAACTTATTACAGGGAGAAAAGCCATTGATAATACCCGAGGTCCTGGAGAGCATAATCTTGTTGCATGGGTAAGTATGCATTTGTCATTTTTAGAATTTTAGTTGGCAATATTTCTTTAGTATGACTCCACGAATTCACTTGAAGCGCTTTCCTTTTGTTTTCGCCTTTTCATTTTGTGGATCTTCGGTTTACAGGCACGGCCACTTTTCAAGGATCGTAGGAAGTTCCCGAAAATGGCCGATCCACTATTGCAAGGCCGTTACCCAATGCGAGGGCTTTACCAAGCTCTTGCTGTTGCAGCCATGTGTTTGCAGGAACAAGCGGCTACAAGGCCTCTAATAGGGGATGTTGTGACTGCTCTCACGTACTTAGCCTCCCAAACATATGATCCAAATGCAGCCACTACTCCTAGCAACAGAGGTGGTTCATCTACTCCTAGGCACAGGGATGAACGAAGGAACATGGGGGATGGGCTAGATAGCCCAGATGAATATGTACGTGGTGGGCGACATGGTTCTCCTGCTACGCATAAAAACTCACCTGATTTCAGAAGAAGAGACCCCAATAGGGACTTGAATACCGGCGTAGAATTAGGGAGGATTGAAACTGGCACTGGGTCTGGGAGAAGATGGGGTTTAGATGGGTTGGAACGACAAGAGTCTCAGAGAGACAGCCCACAAAGTGCTGGGAGAGCACGGGAAACTCCAAGAAACCGTGATCTAGACAGAGAACGTGCAGTTGCTGAGGCAAAGGTTTGGGGCGAAAATTGGAGAGAAAAGAAGCGAGCAAATGCGATGGGTAGCTTTGACGGAACAAATGAGTGAATGCAGCAACAAGGCAAGTAAAATTTTCTTCCGAGGAAAAATGTGTTGTAAGTTACTGGGGGAACATTGCGATGAAAGAGAAATTGCGAGAGCTACATTCATCCTTTACATATTGGTGTCCATGCTCACTGAGGGAATACGTGCTGTGTCATCCTCCGGCTTTGGCTATTGTTTGCTTGTGATATCATTCTTGTAGTTGAGTATGGAAACTGAATGCTCGGGTATTGCGATAAAGGAAGAAACACGGTAAGAGAAAGGGATTGGAGGAATGGGGGTAGTTTAATGATTTTCGGGTAGCGCCCGACAACAGAATGGTTGTATGCAACATTTTGGTCTTTGTATTAATTTTCCGATGCTCGTATTACAGGACAGGAGGGAAATTTGTCGGAATGATGTGTAATTTTTGCCCCTTATGATGTGTAGCCTGTAGATTTTGGGGAATTAGTGAGTTTGGTTTTGATGATGCTGTTACATGTTTGTACTCTCATACAATCTCATGTATGAATGGATTTCTGAGTCATGTTTTCGGCCTATACAGAAACGTCTGATCCCATGTAAAATTCCTCCTTTTGTGAAGTTATCTTCCCTTCGTGTTTCTTCATCGTCTTCATCGTTCAATTTACAAAAATGCTACTGCAAAATATTGGTTTTCATGCTCTGCTTTTGGTGAAGTTATCGCAACCTCCATGGTTACTACTTGACAACATTCTAATTAGACCACCAAACCCTTGCTAGAAAACCATCGACGAGAGAGGTCCTCAAGGTCAGCAGCCAACTTGACTAAACTCATGTCTGCTAGTATTATCAAACAATTGAGGTTTTGTCCCCTTAAAAGCCTACGCCATTAAAAACTAGGGTAAAGATAAGTTGCATGATAATATTGTAAACTACGGCAAAAACTCGAACTTGAGTGCAAGACAGCAATCACACGATAATAGTAATAAATCAAATTTCCTGCCCTCTGGAAAAGAAATATTTACTGCAAGTGCAAACGGAAAGGAATTAACCAAAGATACATCTCATTGAATGACATCCATGGCGTTCAAAACATTGTGTAAATCAGAACTAGTCTACTTGTTTATACATCTTTATAATTCAGCCAACCCTTCCGTAACAATATCACGGGCGCTACCAAGACACAGGTTATGTTGAAGCCTGCCCGTGATCCCAAAAACATCGGGTGAAAATGAAACTAAAACAGCCTAAACTCAATGCTCCATGCTTTTCGATGTCGAATTATCTGCATGTCCCAGCACCCAAGAACATCCAGGATCTTAATGTATGATCATTTCCTCCTTTTTCCCTGCAAAAATTAGTAATTTCAATTATTTAAGCCATCAGCCAACATTTAAAAGGAGATTACACATCAACAAATTCTGCAACTCGACAAAAGAAACATACCGAGCTGACATAATCATCCATGGTTAATTGCTTCCTCTTCTTTCCAGAATTTGGGCTCTCAGTTGGCTGTCTACCCAAGGCCCGCTTTGATGGTGTCATGCTCTGAAACAAAATATGATACATGATAACGCATTCGCTAATTTGGGACATTTGCTTTAGAACAAGCTTGGCACTAGACCAGGAACGAAAAACAAAAAATAAAGCACAGAACAAATGTGTGCATTTGGTGCCTTCAAACCTTAGCAAGCTTCTTCTCTTTGCGGGCCTGTCTCTCCCTCTCATCGTATTCTTGGTTCTCTTTCTCCACCAATCTAATTAATGTATCACACCTCCTAGCGAGTTCCTGAGTTGTGCGAGACTTCACAAACCAATCAAAACGAAACAAGGGTGATGTGCGGAATTCTGCCTTCAATTCGTCCCAATTCCCATACCCAAGTTTGTGAACCATGCATATCTGTAGTATAATAGACAAGAAAAACCACTAGAGATTAAACATCAAAAATCAGAAGTTTGCATAGAACAGAAGCTATAGTCTCAAACTGTACCATGAAACGATCGCATTCTTCATTGTACAACTTCCCCTTGTTTTGACCATACTGGATTTTCAATTCCAGCCATGGATTCTTGTAACGATCCAACTTCTTCCCAATGGCTTTCATGATCTCATCTTTGCGGGAAATTCTGGCCTCACCTCTTTCAATGTTCTTAATGATCCTGTCATAATCTGAAAGCACCAATAGAGTCAACAATTTGGAATCTAAGGTTCCAAAATCATAACAGCTCACTAAACAAAACCAAAGGACATTGTATGTATAATGTACGTATATAAACATAAGCGTCCCAAGTCAGCTCAATTACAAAGTACGGTTTTTTTTCTGATTTGCCAGTCAAATGATATGAAATTCATACCTGGACGACCGGGAATAAAATCATGTTTTTTGGTAAATTATTTAGATTTAAAACCAATTCATGTTGCATGAAGATAGTGTGTTTAAGGATACCAATTCCAAATCCTGCCTTTCAACATTTCCAAATAGAGCCTTAGACCTGAACCAACGACATTGTCTACCTAACCCTACAACACACAACTGTTGGATACCACTTACCATTTAACTCCTTGTATCTTTCTTTAAAAACCTTTGCGTATCTTTCAACTTCCTCCTCTGTTTTCCCTTCCATCTCAGCAGCAATGCTTTTTATGTCATTACGGCCATACTTCTCACAGCCCCTAATGAAGGTATTAAAATCTCTTCTACTCCAAGTAGAGAAACCCTGAAATTGACCAATTAAAAAGCTCAATAAATAAAACCTATACGAGAACCTCATTTGCAGCATATATTATACTTGCCTCTTCTAACAGGCTTTCCTTTTCTTCCACCTCCTCAGCAGTCAAAGGATCTCCAACTTCTAAACATTTGTACATGCAGTTAGCAGATGGAATAGCAGAAAACACAAAAGCAAATGGACTCGATTCTTATGAAAAACAATAAATACCTTCTGGTTCCTCCACCTCTATTGTATCTTTCAACTGATTCTTCTGATGAGTTTGCTGTGAATTTTTCAATAGAATTAAGATAGATAAATAGGGTGCAAAGGCATACATCTCAAGCCATAAAAAATAAGAGTTCACTTATACATACCATGAGGAACCGTACTTCCTTCTCATACAGCTCATTCAACCTCTGTGTGTTGAAAAATTGGAAATCATGTCTGGAGACAAAAAGGCAGAATAGACCATAAATATTATTGAACATTTTAAAAGGTCAAAGAACACAACACAGATGAGAATCAGTCAGCAGCTAGGATAAGGAGGCACTTACAATTGAGGCATGCGTGGAATTCGAGGCTCTTTCGGTTTTGCTGGAGCACCTTGGCGCATTGTTTGCTTAAAGTATTCGGACTCTGAGTAACTAATAACGAAAGCACAAAAATTCAGATTTAGAAACTAGGAGCAAGTAAATGCAAAGTAAAGAGGCAGACAGGTAAATTCCATACTTGCGCTTCCGCTCTCTTTTTGGTGGTTCAATCCAGTTATCGCTAACAATTTTCTTGAAATCAAGCTTGTCATCCTTCATCAGGTAAAAAGATACACATAAAATGAGTTATAAATCACAAAGATGAAGGTAAGCCAAATGAAATATACCATATCAATAAAAACTTGATAGAAAAAGAAAATTAAAAGAATAATGCCAACCTTTTCATCATCAAAGTCATACAATTCAGCAGCTGCAGAAACAGCACCAACATTAGAAAATTGCAAATTCCATTTTAACATCGATTGCAATAACAAAAATATAATCAAATGGATAAAGGACAATAACAATAAGTTGACAAACATACTATCATCCATCTTAAATTTGATAGCATCTTCAGTAAATTTCTTCATCTTTGCATCAAGCTCAGCAGTTGTCTCTTCTCCTTTAGCAATAATCCTATCTATGTCCTCATCTGTAATGGTGCTATCCTTGGAACTGAAGACCATTTCAGCACCAAACCTCACCATTTGAAGTAACTCATCTTTATTAACAGCTGCATACAATAACATTAAAGGGAATAAATTTGTGTATACGCTTATTTTAAAGATCTTAGAAAAAATTGTGTTGCTTACTTTTTTGCTCTGCTAATCGCCCTTGTTGAATCACCAAAGCATCAAGAGCAAGCTTTTTATAAGCCCTCTCAATAACTTTTTCTTCAATAGTATACTGTTTCAAATGTAAACGATTCACAGTGAGGAACTACCCATATACCAAAATTACTTGGTTTGAAATGTTTCAGATCAGAACACATTCATACCTCAGTGCAGAACCGGAACACTTGAACTTCTTTCTTTTGACCAATCCTGTGAGCACGATCTTGTGCTTGCAAATCAACTTGAGGGTTCCTACAACACATCACATATTAAAGCATATCAAACAGCTGAGGCATAGACATGCAGACAGAACAACAATGACTATCAGTATAAAGAAAATGATAAAGATGCTCACCAATCACTGTCATAAAGGATGACAACATCTGCAGTGGCAAGATTAATACCAAGTCCTCCAGCTCTGGTCGATAGCAAAAATACAAATTTCTCACTTCCAGGCTTGTTGAAGGCATCAATAGAAGCATCACGATCTTCTCCGCCAGTATTGCCATCAATCCGACAATACAGGTACCCCCGTAACATTAAATAATCTTCCAGGATATCTAGCAGCCTAGTCATCTGACATTTAAACCAAGGACCATATAACACAATTGAGATACATCTCTGGGCATGCATTGCAACTTGCAACGTATTTGCTTACACTCACATGAAAGTATAATGATTTCACAGAACAGAACTAACCTGTGAAAATATTAGGACCCTAGAATCACGCTCCTTTAACTTTGGAAGCAACTTATCCAAAAGAACCATTTTACCTACAATTGAAAATTTAACAAGGATGAGTTCGATGATCAAACAAACAATATGCATCAACAAAGTCAGTGAATTTTAAAATGTCAAGCTTACCAGCATTTGTGATGAGATGGTCTCCAGTCGTATAAGGAGGCCCGGGCTCAGCACCTTGAAAAAGATAAGGATGATTACAGCACTTACGAAGCTGCATTGCTATGTTCAGAAGGCGCTTACGTTCTCCACCAGCATTAACAACTTCAAGATCTTTTTGTAATAAAGCCCTGTAGTACTGTTTCTGCATTTGTGACATGCCTACTTTGAGTATTGTTTCTTTTTTCGGAGGCAAACCTTTCTCAACATCTGACTTCAACCTTCTAAGAAGAAATGGCCGGAGGACCTTAAAGAAGAATAAATCAAAGTGAGATATTGCAATCATAAAGCAGAGAGGACCAAATACTGTACTCAACAGTTGAGATGCCGTTAAGCCTACCTTGTGAAGCTGTTGAACAACCTCTTGCTGGTCGTTCTCACCAGATATTTGAAACCATTCATCAAAAGTTTCAGCAGAACTAAATATCTCTGGCAGGAGAAAGTTAAGCAGCGACCATAGTTCGTGAAGATTATTCTGCAAGTAAACCGCGGAAAAAAAAAATCAAGCATGCTTAAAAGGAATATTCTTGCTACTTTAAAATTAAATTTAACATAGGTTACCCTCCAAAAATTACATCCAGGCAGAAAAGATTGTAAACTTTCAAGTGTCATGCTAGATAAGCATAAATAAAACATCATCAAACAAAATTAATCCAGCATGTAGCATGTCCCAAAAATCAAAGAAAGATCAGAATTCATACCTGAAGTGGTGTACCCGTAATTAGGAGGCGGAAGTTAGTATTATACAGCCTCATTGTTTTTGAAAGCAGTGAATTCTCATTCTTGATACGATGAGCTTCATCAATTATTATATAACGCCAGCTAAAACGGCGTAAGCAGGTCTTCTCTTTGATGGCCATTTCAAAACTTGTAACACATATATCAAAATTCCCGGCAACCAGCAGGTCCTCACGTATATGCTTCTGCAAGATATAGAAAGTAATGAAATCTTGAACAGAGCATCCAAAACATAAATAACTCACCCATACAAATCACACCAGAATGACTTACTCTTTCATCAGGATTACCAAGAAACTTCACAGCACGCAAGATGGGGCAGAAACGCCGAATCTCATTCATCCAGTTTCCAAGAGTAGACTTTGGAGCAACTACCATATGAGGGCCAGTTATTCCTCTAAACTCATGCAGGTATCCCAATAAGGAGATGGTTTGCAATGTTTTACCAAGCCCCTGATGGAAGAGAACAAAACATATTCATCATTAAGACAGCTCACACAAAGTAAATACACAATTCAATATATGGAAGAAAGGAAAGATTTAACCCTATTAGCCGCAAATCGATGCTTACCATTTCATCTGCAAGGATTCCATTTATACCATTTTCATAGAGTCGTATGAGCCAGTTCAATCCAGCCAGTTGGTAATCCCTCATCTTCCCCTGAATACCTGCACAAAGGGAAAAAGGAAAGGCAAGTCTTAAACTTTAAACTGTGAAGTACATCATTTGAATACAGCCTTCTAAAAGTTAGAGAAAATCAACTAGATTGAAGAAAAATCTCTCACAAGAAGGTTGTGTCAAAAGCCGTGTGGTTCCAGCCCCAGCCAAACCATCTTCTTCCTCCTTAAGGCATTCTTCATCCTCTTCCTCTTCAGTTATTTTGGAAGCATGGCGACCTCTAAATTTGTGATTAAACATGTAAGCACCAGTAAGAACTTTTAAAATCTTACTTCACTATTGCAAATATCATAACCAATCAAAGGCATTCATCCTACTTTTTTAAACAAAAGAAATTCTAGCTCAAAAATTCAATTCCTATTTATCTCTTCAAGGCAAATAAATTTCCGAAGACAATAATCAATGACATGATAGTATAGATTGAATATGCAAGACTCTTCAATGATTATTGAACTTACTTTCCCTTCACTTTCTTCTGAGATGCAGATGGGTCACCTTTAGCAAAATGGGCAAATAACTCTGTTTGCTGCAGAAGATACTTCAACCGTCCCTTCCCCTTATTGTTCTGCAATTAAACCAACACCAAAAAAAATCAGCTACCTTATACAAAGGACTATATATCCAATAACAAGTACAAACTCAGCACTGTATTAACCTTTCCAATGCACTCACCATGTCAGCCTCAATGGCTGCATTTTGTGCATCCAATATTTCCTGAACCTTTTGTCTCTTCATATTTTGCATGTCTCTGAGCCTCGCCTTCTCACGTTTTCCAATTTCAGCATTACTTAAATTAGCTTCATCATCCTGCATGAAAAACAGAACCTTTGGTCAGAAAAGGTGTGCCGAAATGCTTTGGCACTTAAACCAGCAAATCTTAAAGGCTCAAACCCAAGTACAATATGCAATTGACAACTATTATCCACCAAAAAATAAATAATTTTGAGAAGTTATGATTCTTCTATCCCAAAAAAGAGGAGGAGTAACCGATCCCTAGACCGCCAAAACCCTAGCTCAACAAATTCCCAAATTTCAATTTGCAACAACCCAAGCGCAGTAACACCTCACAGCTCAGATCCAGTGAAAAGAACGAACAAGGCAAAACCGTAGACACTACCGCGATGGTAAAATCATAAATGTTATACCTCTTCTCCATCCAAACCATCATCGTTCTCATCGACCGGCACGTCATCGTCGGAGCCAGGGGAGTTCTCGTCGGCGGCGACCTCGTCGTCGTCGGAGTCAGCGGGGCGAGCCACGGCTTCGAGCTCCTCCTCATCGACCTCGTCCTCCTCCTGGTCGTTGATCGGCTCTTCGTCGGACGAATTGGAGCCGTTGGATAGGGCGTCGTCGGACGAAACCTGAGGCTTCGAAGCTCTCGCCATGGCGGTTGTTAATTTCTCAGATCGAGGGTTTCGTAATGAAAGAGGAGAAGAGTGAGAGATAAAAAGAGAAGAGAGAGAGAGAGGGGGGTGGCTTTAAATTTTGGATTTTTGAAGCCCCTGGGCGAAAATAATGAAAACTTGAAAACTTTGAAAATTTAGCGAGAGTGGGGGTGCTTCGGGGGCGGAGGAGGTTATTAAATAGATGCGTTTACAGCCGTCCGATTTGGAAACTGAGATGTGCGGTTTAGAAAAGCGTTCGGTGGGAAACATCAGAATTTCCCGCCAATTGGAAAGTGTGATTTCCCGCTCCTGTGTAATTGGGTCGTTGGTTCTGTTCCTCATGGAACGGGTTCCCGGATCATCTGCTCAAAAAACTTCTTTTTTTTTTGGTTTGGGTGCCCTTTTGGGTCTACGGGCTCAATATTTTCTAGGATTAACTCAATTTATTACTTTAAAGTTTTTTTATTTTCATCATCTGATATATAAATTTTTTTTCATCTTAGAGTGGTATATAAAGTTCTAATTTTGGGACACTTTTATAAATCCGTTATGGTTGCTGTTAAATTTGCCGTTAACTGATGACGTGACATCCACGTAGACAATGACTGGGCGTCACATGAATATTAAAAAATAAAAACTAAAAAAATTTAAAATAAAATAAAATAAAAAAAACTTCCCTTCTCTCCTCTACACCCACCCTTCCCCCTTCCCTCTTCGACTCCACCCACTCCATTTCTCTCTTTCTCTCCCTCCCACATCTCTCTCCGTCAATGGCCTCCTCCAAGTCTACTTTACTAATCACCACCTAATTCCTCCTCTCTTTTTTTTCTCTTCCACAACCACCACCATCCAATTAAGCTCGGCCCAAGTCCCTAAAAACAATCTCAACCATCGTCGGATTTCAAATGCACTAATCATTGGATCCACATCCGACAATTCCTGTCAGCCTTCAACTTTAATCTTTTCTCCAACTGCTTCGGCTACCCTCTATTCGACGACTCTCGCTAACGTCGTCTACCTCCTCTACTACACCAGCATCGATTCCCTCCGCTACCTTTACGACCTCGATTAGAATTCCTGCTCTGAGCATGGCCTCAATTTGTTTGAGTTTTTGACTCAAGACGACCCAAATTCATGGAATCAAAATATCAGTATCTCCACCGTCGTCAAATATGGTAAATAGGGTTCAGAGGTTCAAGCTCATGGGGCCGTCGAAAAGGATAGTGGGGTTGGGTGGGTGGAGTCAAAGATGAAGGGAGAGGGTGGGTGCAAATGAGAGAAGGGAGAAAGGGTATGGGGACTTGGGCCGAGCTTAATCAAATGGTGGTGGTTGTGGGAGAGAAGAAGAAGAAGAAGAAGAATGAGGTGGTGATTAGTAAATTGGACTTGGAGGCCATTGACGGAGAGAGATGTGGGAGGGAGAGAGAGAGATAAATGGAGTGGGTGGAGTCAAAGATGGAGGGGGAAGGATAGGTGCAGAAGAGAGAAGGGAGGGGGGTCGGAAGGGGTGAGGGAGAAGGCGCCCAAATTTTATTTTATTTTTTAATTTAATTTTTAGTTTTTATTATTTTATTAATTTATTTTTTTACTTTTTAATATCCACGTGCCGCCCAATCATTGTCCAAGTGGATGCCACGTCGTCAGTTAATGGCAAATTTAACAGCAACCTTAACGGATGTATGAAAGTATCCCAAAATTATAACTTTACGTACCACTCTGAGATGAAAAAAACTTTATGTACCAAATGTTGAAAACTAAGAAACTTTATGGTAGTAAACTAAGATTAACCATTTTTTTAATACTAGGAAGCGACGATCTGTCAACTCAAAATTTAGAGTTTATTCTTCTTATTAGAAACGTTATTCTATTTTAGGAGGCAGTGATTTGTCGATTCAAATTATTGAGTTTACTTTCTTATAACATCTAAACAATTGTCTACAAAAATTAATTAGTGTTGACAATTCAAATGCTAAACATATACATCACAGGTGCGTAATTGCTTTGATACCAAGTTAACAAATTATACAAATTCTTAGTCATGTCTTATTCTTCGTATGAAAGCAATATATATGATTTATATATGGTTTTTAAAATAATATAAAAAAGAAAAAAAATATAGGAGGTATTCCATTACCCATAGATAATTCACCAATGTCCTTTCTATACAGTTCCAATACCACATTAGAAGGTAATATATTTTGTCCCCGAGGCAAATGATACATCAAAACAGAGTTCGTAATCCTGAAAAAATGCATTCGTAAGGATTGAAACTTGGATTGGAGTTCCAAATCGTTACTCGTTTTCCACTATACCAACTCCATTAAGTTGGTTAAAAGAGACTACAATAGAAAACTAAGTAGAAACGGAGAAAGAAAACCAATCCTAATTAGAAGAGACAACAAAAAGGGGGAATGATGAAATAAAAGTTATAAAACCAATACTGAACACACAGCCCACACCTTGAGCATCGAAATTATATAGGCTTTATTTCCTTTCCCTCATCAGCCGATTTGGGATCGATCAATCGAAGTGGACATGCATCTGTAATTAATTAGCAAAGTGGTGCCCCGAACCATTTCCCAACTGCGGTACCATAAGAAATTTTGCACATTCACACCAACACCTAAAACTTGTATCGCGTTGTGAGTCAAACGTGCATCTATACCTTCCATTGTTACATTTACAAGTTACAACAGCAGTCGACGGTAATCGATCAACTTTATTTTATGTTACAGCTTCCTTGTGATCAAGTGAGGTATTAGTGCACTGAATTCTTGATACAGCGGAAGTGATAGGTTAAGGAATCATGAACAGTCACCTTGTAAAATTCTGGAATGCTAGAGTACAAAGAGAAACTCTCTTTTTTTAATGAGATTTTTATTTTGTAATATCTGATGAAATTGAGGTTCCACCATAAAACCAATTGGGAATATGGGGAGTAACCCAAGATCATATAAGCACATAGCAAACTATGTCCCTCACCGATGTGAGACAACTTTCAACATGCCCTCGCACGTGTGGCGGATTTTCAAGCCTACACGTGGACAACAACTGGGTGACGTGGAGCGTGTGTGGCCATTGAGCTTCACACGTGGACAACCTTGCTCTGATACCATGATGAAATTGAGGTTCCACCATAAAACCAATCGGCAATATGGGGAGTAGCCCAAGACCATATAAGTACATAGCAAACTTTGTCCCTCACCGATGTGGGATATGATTTGTTATGTGTTTATATGATTTTGGGCTATTCCCCATATTGCCAATTAGTTTTCTGGTGGAACCTCAATTTCATCATGGTATCAAAGCGGGTTGTCCTCGTGTGAAGCCAAACGGCCACACGTGCTCCACGTCACCCAATTGTTGTCCACGTGTAGGCTTGAAAATCCGCAACATGTGTGGGGGCGTGTTGAGAGTTGTCCCACATCGGTGAGGGACAAGGTTTGCTATGTGCTTATATGGTATTGGGCTACTCCCCATATTGCCAATTGGTTTTATGGTGGAACCTCAATTTCATCAATATCGAATGAACTTATACACCATTTTTCAATTTGTCATATGAACTTAAGTTTAAGCGATTTGTCATATTAATTTTTTGAAATCATTAATTTGTTCAAAGTTCTTTCAGACTTTCTTTTCATAAATTCTTGACTTCTTTATATTCTAAACCCTTAAATTTTGACTAATTAAAAAACATGTTGTATTTGTTTGAAAAACTTATTGTGAACTACCAAAAATATACATTATGTTGCGGTCCTATTAGATTAGGAATGTGATTGTGTAAATTCTAACATATCTAGGATATCCTTATGAGATTCTATCATATCTCTTAGACTATATATTATCCTTTTAGAGTTGTAATCCTATTAGGGTAAGGAATTAACCTTCCCTACTACTATAAATAAAGGCACAATGGGGTGGAATAGAACACACCTCACAATTACACACCTCTCTCTCTTTCTCTCTACTATTGTTGCACCCCTCACTCTATGACCTCCATAATTGTCCAAGTAAATTATGCTTACAATACGTTACAGCACGCTATTGACGTTGCACTAAAGAGAGTTTGTTTTTTAATCAATGGAGTTGACCTACAGTCAGGTTGGGTTGCTTTGCAACCATGTTTTCGAGACCCAATAGCTGTAGGGACTTGACCCATGACTTTGCAGCCAACCCAACTATGCTGGGCTGTGTCGTTTTATGTTTTTTTTTTCTTTGACCCGACGCCAAGTATTGGCACCTCCCGCTTTTTAACCATACCCAAATATTTTTGGGACATTATTGGTTAATGCTAATTAAGCTATAATTCACTTGTCACTTAGCTCGCTACCAATTGAAGCTAATAAGACCCAAATGCCATTATTTTGCTTCCACGATTGACCCCGTATGGTCCCGATCTATTGAATTATTTACAAGTGCCCAACATTCCATTAATCTGACAAGAAATCTAAAATTATTGACCTAAAGATCACTTTTGGACATTAAAGATTCAATAATTTATTTCTCTTATTTAAACAGTTGACATCATTTCATAGTCCCGAAACTCTCACACTTGAGTTCCTGAAGCAACTCAAATCCACTACACTTAAATTAGCATATTACATTCTTTGTTCTTGCAGGAACCTCTCTTTTATGAACTAAACATTCATAAACTAAATTGAACATGTAGTTTCAAATTTAATGCATTTGAAACCTAAAGTTTTCATAAAACAAATACACCCATGAAAACTCAACATTTTTCATGAAAACCATGTCTTAGAACTCAAATGTTCTAACTTTGATGCTTATGGATGATTCATTCTCATAGCACCAATCACAATTTTGTTCCCTCCATTCAATGGTTTATCGAACCATCACAAGTTCGATCTCATTGATTTGGACGTTTCTAAGAGAAACCACTTTATGTGTGGTACAAGACGTGAATCTTCACTTAACTATTAAGAAGCTGAGAAACCATTGAATAAGCCTCCACCATGATCTTCATTTGAAGACTTATGCCCGAAGCATTACAAATGAAAATACCTCCCGAAATAGGATTCCATGGCTTTTTGGCTTACTACTACGGACCGTCTAATCATGAAAGATATTGCCTGAAGCACACCATGATTCCATCCATAAATGAGTACGATTCTAAAATTTATAAATCCGATAAAATTTCGACTAGAGAATATTTTTTCTTGTCCTTCGCTCCTGAGGCAGCTGTGTAAAGAACAGAAGTTTACCAAATTCTCGGATCTGATTACTACCATAAACACGAGAGAAAGATATAAACCTAGCTTCGGCTCGAGTCTACTGAACGGTATAGACCCAGTTCGGCTGGAGTTTACCGAATGGCTCAACCCAGTTCGGTCAAAGCCTATTGAATGGTGTGCCTTGCTTTAGTAGGGATGCATTGAAGGGCATGCTCTGTTTTGGCAGAGATGTACCAAACGATATTACTCTGCTTCGGCAGAGGCCTACCGAACAGACCCTCTAACTTTGGCTAGAGCCTACCGAATCCAATTTTGAGTATGTATATCTCACAATCCAATTTCGAGTTTGTTTTTACAACTTATGGTAGAATCAGGGCCTACCAAGGTGTGGCATCATGCCCGAAGCATGATACTCGGCATCTAAAACCTAAAACTTGAAGAATAAGGGATAATATTTCCAAACCTTAACGCTACAGAATCTACTTCCGTCTCGATGAAATATATCATTAGTTATGTACCTGTTTATGCCCCTACCAATGTCGTTAAGGAATACCATTCTCGTAGTCAATATGTGAGACTAATTTGGCTTCACCGAACACTGTTGGAAGAGCAAAATTTTGACATGGATGACCTTGTTGGCCGAATCCCCTTAGTAAACCATTTACTTTGTGAACATTTTTCCATGTTCTTGGATTCAAGTTTGGTGTTTGTTTTTCGTTATGGATAATCTTAGTGATATTGTCTTCGAATACGAGTTAATTGAATCGTGTTTCTTGTATACATGTGACCGAATTCAATTAAACACGTGATTACGTAGGAATGTGGGAAAGTTAGTTGTTTAGATGAATGCGATACTACGCACACTAACTTTACACCTAAATCACATCTTTAACAATGACTTTAGGTCCATCCAACCTGGTTAAGAGCATTATCACGCTCCTCGTTATATGAATGATACTGAATTACCATGTCAGAGACCTTATATTCTTCCCGTTCCGGAAGAACGTCATTGAGTTTTAAAGGATATTCGAGATGACAATGATCATAAATGAAACCACTGAAGAAATTAGAGTAAAATATATTTGCACCACATCCAAAAATGAGCCTAAAGCTTTGATTTAGGGCTAATAGGCTACCTCCCAACTGGGAACACACCACATGTGGCCAGCCTAGAGCCAGGTGATTTGAGTAGTTTACTTGTTTTGGTACAACATTTTGGGATACTTATGTCGAACAATGATGATGCAACGCATCTCCTTACTTGAAGTAAAGATCTCGTGCCTACAAGCACACTTTACCAAGCCTGCTCATTAGGGAAATTGATTTTCTAAATCATCCCTCGCAAAGATACGAAACGACCCTTTTTCACAGTGGATTCAAGGGAATATATGTGGACTAATCCAACCAAAATGCAGACCATATAAATACTTATGGTTTTGGTTGATGAATCAACAAACTGGTCACATGCTTGTCCACACACATTGCTGCTAAACCTCTAGGCCGATTTTAAGGGTTCACCACCCTACTTATCCCTTAAAGTCTGGGAGATTGGATAATAATGGAGAGTTTATATTGATGGTTTTTGATAAAGTATTACATGTCTTTTGGGTTTATAATTGAATATCGAATTCCCATGTTCACCCTAAATAACCTCGCATAATGATCATAAAGCGTAATTTAAATGATCGCCTGGACCTTGGTGAACATACCAAGTTTTCGGTTTCTGCCTAGGGTTATGCAATCTTGTACGCAGCTATGTTGGTTTGCCTTGAAGCCCATTGCCACCCAACCTATTCAACATTACAGTTGGTTACCGGTTACGAACCTGATGCTTCATATTTATGCGTTTTGGGTGTGCATTCCACATGTCAAGTTGTGCCGCCACAATGTACCAATATGAGTCATCAAAAGAAGGATGTGAATCTTTGTCAATTAAGAGTATCCTTCACACTAGCTCTCTCAGAGCCTTTGCATGTGATCTCTTTACAGTTCATTTGCGGATTGTCACTTCAATGAGACATTTTTCCAGCTGTTAGGAGGATATAAGAACGTCAACGTTCCTGTAGAACGGCGCAAATTTGTGTGGATGTTGTCCACTATGTCTCATCTCGATCCCCATACCGCACAAGTGGGATAAGCAAGTACGATGAATTTTAACTTTCAGAATGTTGATCCAGATGCATTCCTCTGATCTAGCTAAAGTGATGAAATCATATACCAGCTGCAAACATGTCTGGAAGGATAGACGTACTTAACGGACGTCGAGTCAACATCACATGAAGGTATGCCGCATCTGTTGTACGGTTTGGACGCCCTTATTGGATTGTCTGGTACACCGACGGATAGCCAATCAATATGTCATGGCCTGAAGCACGACATATCACTTAGTTCATAGGATTCACTTCTTTAGAAGAGGAAGACACTACACAAAATGAATCTATAATTGATCACTGTCTCAAATCATTTCCATCTTATGAGATTAATTCGGATTACTCCCGAGACTTGAAGTTCTTGGTCTAGTATACTAGTTTGGATGAGTTAATGGAATTGAAATGAGATTACCACTGATGATGTTTTCACTTATATGGTAGCTACCAGCATAAATGAAAAACGACGATATTGAACCGTGTTCCGTTGATTAAGTGACAATGTAGAACTGATTGGACAACCGAAATTACAATCCATATCAAATTCTTTACCAAAGTGTGTTTTTTACTTATCGTTCCTACACTGCCCAAGGTAACCATGTTGTGTTACAAGTGGGAAATGAAGCATAATGAGATGAATGAAATAATGTGATATGACGCACGCCTTACGGATTAAGGTTTCTCTCAAATGCCAGTGATTGATAGCAGCATTATAAATGTGGTTAGTGTTTTCTCCATGGGGATATAGATATAGAGATTTACATGTAAGTTCCCGAAAAATTACATGGACTAGTTCAAATAGTTCCAAACCACGGAACACCCTCTTAACTTGTTTGAGGCGTTCACTTATGGATTGAAACAATCTGACGGATGTCGTATACCCGTCTAAATGATTATTTAATCAGTAAGGGATATGAATGAATACCCTTGTGTGTTAAACTATGAAGTCTTATTTTAAATTGCTAGAGTTTCAGTTTATGTCGTCGACACGAATCTCATTAAGACTCTAGAAGAGCTTGAGAAAACTGCCTCGCACCTGAAGATGAAATTTAAGATGAAGGATCTTGGGAAAACTTGTTTATACCTTGACTTGAAGTTCAAGTATTGTTCTGATGGTACTTTGGTTTACCAGTCAAACTACACTCTGAAGGTGTTACTTTTGAGTATACATGTGATCGTCCATACGTTATATGCAAATGAGACCCTTGAAGAGGTTATGGAATCTGAAATTCCATGTATGAGTTCAACTTTGCGCTTTGTTGTACTTAGCTCATTGTAATAGACAAGACATCTATTTCGCTGTTGATCTATTGGTAAAGATGCAGCATCGCGCCTACACGTAACCACTGAATTGGTATTAAAGACGTACCCTGAAGGTACTACGAATTTGGGTAAATCTCAACGCATCTTAAACGGATCCGACCCCCCTGATCGTCGGAATGATGCTTACCTTGTTTGTTATGCTAACGCTGGTTACTTATCAAACATGCATAAGGCAAAATCCCCAAATGGTTATGTCTTTACCATTAAGGGATATCGCAATATCTTGGAGGTCTATGATATGACCTTAGTTGCGAAATCTTCGAATCGTTCCAAGACTCACCTCACTTCACTATGCCACACGTGAGACATGTTTAGGAGTTCTTGTTGAGCATATTCGAAGTACTTGTTGTTTTTCATCCATCGTTGAGTCCCAACGACAATCCATAAAGACTATGTCGCATGTATCCACCCGACCAAGACATGATATATCAATGAAATCTACATCACATCAGTAAAGCATCATGAGATTGAAGTCATGCAAGTCGATCCTAAACAACCTTGCTGACCTCTACACTACGTCACTGATGAAGTCAACCTTTCAGAAGCTTGTCCGAGGAATTGGTATGCCTAACTATTCATATGCAATGCTTGTAGTTGTCATTTGGAAGTTCTGTCAAACTCAGGAGGGGTATCCAGAAGTATACTCACTTGATCTTAATGTACTCTTTTTCCCTACAATTAGGAGCATTTTTCACACTAGGTTTTTGCTATCTAACTAGGTTTTGACGAGGCATCCATCCTAGGCTAATCATACCTTTGTGAACTCTTCTACTTGTGTCCAGAAGACGTATAGTTTTGACTTAATGCAACTTCTCACTTTTCTCATTAGTCTATGGGTTTTTCTCCCACATTGGGTTTTACCATAGCGAGGTTTTGTGAGTTATACCTTTTATGCATTATTCTGTTGTTTTGAGACTCGCATTCGCTCATTGTGCGGACGACTTCATCAACTGTACTTACTTCATCACTTAAGACTTAATGCGCCATTGTTTGAGTATTTACACACTCAAGGGGGAGTGTTGCAGTCCTATTAGATTAGGAATGTGATTGTGTAAATCCTAACATATATAGGATATCCTTATGGGATTCTACCATATCTCTTAGACTATATATTATCCTATTAAAGTTGTAATCCTATTAGGGTAAGGAATTAACCTTCTTTACTACTATAAATAAATGCACAATGGGGTGGAATAGATCACACCTCACAATTACACATCTCTCTCTTTCTCTCTACTATTGTCGCACCCTTCTCTCTATGCCCTCTATAATTGTTCAAATAAATTATGCCTACAACACATTAGACTTACTAATGTGGAGTTGTGGTTAATTGAAAGATTTGCGAATTCAACGTGGTCCATGATGTCCATAAAATGGTCATAATCAATCATGGCAATCTCTTTTATTTCATTGCAACGATAATAAAAAAAATATTAGTCCACAAGCAGAAGAATCAAAATCTCATTGTCACAAACAAAGGCAACATGAAAAATTTCATCCAACTTTACCATAGATTGGATGGTCCTTAATGACTATTTTTTAGCCATCTTCAATTCGAAACACATAAAAAAGTGTGCATATTGTTCCCTTTTTTGAACAAAAAACCATCAAATCATCACATCCCAACCCCTTTTTGTGTTAGATGGAAAGCTTAACGAAGTTAAGGTAAGATATAAAATTAAATATTTTAGAACGTTGATATGACGGATCATTTAAAATTTTAATTCATATGACAAATTGAAAAAAGTGTATAAATTCATCTGACATTTCAAAAAATTCCCTTTCTCCAAAGTATCCATACAAAATTTATTCCTTTAATAAAATAGTACCGCTATGCTTCTCAATTTGATTTAGATACAATTGAGTTTCATTTATCAAAATCTTGACTTAACTTTTTCCTTATTTAATAAAATGAGGAATCGAATTAAAGAGATGTTTTTCAATATTGGGAAGTTAAGAATCGTAAGGCCAATAGGTAGTCTGTACAATCTAGACTTATTTTGGACGTCGTTTGCTTCTAATTGATTTAAATAGATTTGGATCCTCTCTCGAGCTTAGCCTGAGCAAATTACACGGATTGTTGGATTTTGATCAAACGGCTACAATTATTATAACTTTTAAAGGAATTCCAAATTTGTAGCTGTTGAATCAAAATTCAACGGCCCTTGTGATGTACTCAAGAGGCTCAACAGGTTGAGCTTAGGAGAGGATCCAAATCCGATTTACATATGGAGGCGTAAACATAAATACATTACTTAGAGCAAGTGTGTTTTCCCCGTTCAAAACTTCATTTCTGTATTTTAAAATAAAATATCGATTCGATCGAAGAACAAAATAAGTTCACGATCAAAAGATATGTTGAAATGATCAAATTGGTCAACAAATTAAAAGATATAATAATTAGCAAGGGTGAAAATTCATGTGATCCAAACCCAATCCTATACGAAATTAAATTACACATCAGCACGTGCAATTCCACACGCTTCAAACACCGGCAACTTACCGTAATTACCCTCCAATCGTGGCCCTCAAAGACACATAGAGACAAGATCAACGGCTAAAGAACAGATAAGTAAAGGATAATTTCGGAAGTCTACACAAAAAAAACAAACTAGTTTTCTCTTTTGCCTCGTCAACTGCTTTTCTTCGGTCTCCCTCTACAATCTTACCGCGTTGCCAACCACCACCGCAAGAGCTTCGAAACGGTGCGCCGCGATCATAGCACGCCACGGTTGCACGGTCGCAAAATCCGCCTATATTCGATAGTCTTCGGAGCTCCGAAGCCGCTGCCGGGTTGGGGTGAGTGGAGTGGGACGTCGTGGCGTTGGTCGGTTTCTCTAATTTTCGGATTGCTTGAAACTAATAATTGCTGAATTGTGCCCTAATTTGTTTTTCTTTGCTGTGAAATTATCAGGCCATGGAGAAAAGAAGATGGCTGGTATTGGTAATATTAACGTGGATGTTTGTTTTCTCTGCTGGGAGAGGTAATATTTCAATTTTTGCATCAAAAGTTTTATCTTTTATGTTTTATTAAACAGGTTTAAGTTCATGGCGGTTGATTAGAGGCTTTTTCGTTGCGTATATCGAAATTGTAAATTGGGTTTGAAGGGAATTTGATGGTTGGAGAAGAATTAGTTCAGGGGATTCAATGGGTCATTAGAGTCATTATTCTAGTTTGGAAGTGCTTTTAGAATAGCTAAGCAAACCAAAAACCCTTATGACAAGGTTTGGTAGAGAAGGTTAAAAGTGCTTCGCAGTTTTGAAAGTGAAAGTGCTTCCTGGAGTGGTGATTTATGAAATCCATTTAATAGAAGCACTTTCAGTAAAAGCGCTTATGAATAGAAGTGCTATTTAGAAAAGAATTTGCAAACTGTCTATGAATGCCTTTGCAACAATGTGGTGCTTGTTGGTTTTACCTTCTCATAGATTACTAAAGGATGATTTGGTATCAGTCTGTTAGGGACTAAAGAGGTTCTATATTCACTTAGGAGAAGATAATATGTGATGAGAACTGTACCATTATAAACTGGTGGTGTACTGCAGATTCTTTGTGTATTTTTGTTTTGTTTTTGGTGTGCAGAATTATAGATCAAAATAGTTGGAAGCAGAATTTAGTTGTTTTGAACTTCTCGGACCCATTTTAACGGGAGTAATTTCTTCTTACAAATGCAGAACTGAAAATTAAGCACAACGATCGTGGCCCCATATACAATCATACGCTTGCCACTATACTAGTGCGATATGCTTCTACAGTAAGTTTCATCAGATTTTTGCTTGTGTCACCATTTATGGGGATTTGGTTTGTAAAAATATATGTTACAGAAACATTTAGAAATTTATGTTACAGAAACATTTAGCCTCACCATTTCCCTTGCAAATCTTTACCATATGCGTTGTCACTTGTCAGTCATGGTATGTTGTAATTGTGACATAGAAAAAGGTTGGTTTATGGGAAGTATTGAATCCGTCTAAACAATGAGGAAACCAAATGGAGATTTTCTGGATTATATGTCAAGATTTGAATTATTAGTATGTACCTGCTATAAGGTCCGTAACAATTGAAATCAATTTCTGCTCTTGTAGGTTTATTTGTCAGATTTGTCAGAGCTGTTTACTTGGACATGCTCATGCTGTAATGATTTAATTAAGGTACTGAGGCGTTTCTGATTAATTTGAAATTCTTATGCTTGAAAATCGTTGCCCTTATTCCTCATTTCAATGGAACAGGGGTTTGAAATGATAGAGATTATTGTTGATGTCCAGCATTGCTTACAGGTGCGATTTCATAGTTCAGCCTGGTTTTATGTGTTAAAGTTATTTCTTTGTTGCCTCTGTATGACATAGTCATCACTTTTTCTAGGCTTTTGTTGGAGTGGCACAAGATCCCAATGCTATTATAATTGCATTTAGAGGGACTCAGGAACACAGGTGTGGTGCTAGAGTATTTATCATTCTCAATTAAAGTTTCTGCTGAATTATTTATTGAGCCCAAACTATGACATAGGTGAAGAGAAAATTGAAAAATACATGAATAAGGATGTGGATTCAGAACGTAATGGAAAATTATATCTACATTCGTTTGCTTTTCCTTTAAATATAACTATATGTATCTCTATGGGCAATCTGATTTGCCCTTTTCCCAGAATTTGTTGATTAGTGGATTTACTTTATGTGTACAGCATACAGAATTGGATTGAAGACTTATTTTGGAAACAACTTGATCTAGATTACCCTGGCATGCCTGATGCAATGGTAATATGGTATTGCAGTAAAGTTTCTCTACTTTGTTGCTTGCTGGAATGTAAAGTATCAGTTCTCATTCTTTTTCTGTTTTAGGTGCACCACGGGTTTTATAGTGCTTACCACAACACAACCATACGCCCTGGAATTCTAAATGCTGTGGAAAGAGCCAGGGAATATTATGGAGATATCGGCATCATAGTTACAGGACATTCAATGGGAGGGGCAATGGCTTCATTTTGTGCTCTTGATCTAAGGGTAATCATAATTAAGCCAGTCTCCATTTTGCAAGATATGTTTGAGTTTTTCTTTCACTATTGTTCATCTTGTTTTCGGTTGTCAGTATACCTGTCAGAGCCTGATTCATGTGTTTTATAAACTTGGTTATTGCCAATTGAGCTTTGATTGGTTTTTTTCCCTTTCATTTTAACTGATCAAGATATGGTAGTATGCCAACAACATTTCTTGAATGGCATAAAATGTTGAACTTATTCCAGAAGGGTGTTTGAATAGTTAATTGCATTCACTGCTTGCTGAAATTATAGTCTATTCTGGAAGCATGTTCTTCAAACCTGCAACATTTAATGTTTTTTTTTTAATTCCCAGGTCAATCAGAAAGAGAAAAATGTTCAAGTTATGACATTTGGACAACCTCGTATTGGTAATGCAGCTTTTGCATCATACTATAGTACACTTGTACCAAATAGTATTCGAGTAACAAATGCACATGATATGGTGCCTCATTTACCTCCATACTATACTTATTTTCCTCAGAAGACATACCACCACTTTCCACGAGAGGTATTCTCTTAGCTGACATTGCTGGATTACTTATTCCTTGACTTTGAAACCTATAAGATCTATTAGAAAATAAACTGATTCAGTAGTTTCTTCTAACAAATCTATCTGTGGCAAATTTTCAGTATTTTATGTTTTTCTAGCCCACAGAGGTGGATTAGTTACACATTCAATTCAAAGCCTTTAAGATCAATCAGAAAATAAACTGATTAAGGAGTTTCTTGTAAAATGTCTGTTTGTGGCAAAGGTTTCAATTTTTATGCTCTTTATATACAACCAATTATTTCTGAATAGCTTAAGATTATGTGAAATATTTGTAAGTCATGAGAATATTGTCAGATGATATCCAAATTGTTCTGGTCATATTTTGAATAGGTGGATGAATATTATCGAATACGACTACTTGATATACACTTGCACACGGCACTTGGATCATAATTTCGTATATTTAGGACTTTTTTTTGGGAGTTTCTTTCTCTTCAGACCAATGAAAGCCTTATTCTGATTCTAGGTGTGGCTTTATAACCTTGAAGTTGAAAGTCTTGTTTATGAAGTTGAGAAAATCTGTGATGATTCAGGCGAGGACCCAACGTGCAGCAGGTAATCCAATTTTTCGTTGTGATAGCATTGAGAGTTGTCTCTTTGATTCTGTTCTTTCATCATGTTTCAACACATAGTAGCTCGCTGGTGCAGTCTTCTATGGTTAGAATAATAATAAAATAACGAAGTAAAAAAGAATATTCTGATCCCAAAAATATGATACAAGTTCTTGGGACGCTTTTGCAGGTCAGTGAGTGGGAACAGCATTTCGGACCATTTAGTTTATTATGGTGTTGACTTAATGGCCAAGACATGGAGACGGTGCAAAATTGTGATGGGTACTGGTGTAGCAGAGTACAGCAGAACAGATCTTGGAGGAAATTTTATACTGTCCAGAGATCCTGCAACTTCTGTTCTCAAGTTGAACATAGCGCCAGACACTGGGGCAAAACCCCTGTAGATTGCTGGCCATGTTTTCGCTTGGAAAAATCTAAGAGAGGTCAGTTGTAGCCTAGGTATATGTCCTGGGAAAGCTGTTTCGTTGTATGCCTAAAAGCTCTTGCTTTTCAGAAGCCATAGCTGATGAATATCGTGGGGTGCGATGGGGCTGCGGATGACTTGTGTATATATGAATGTGCTCATCTTCATTCTTTGGGATTTGAATGCTGACATTGTGTTGTGTATATAATGGTTGTTCCCTACGCAGAAATGCTATACTTTGCCCTTTCTCCTGGTAATAATAAGTATACCAATTACTTATTAGATCAAATACTTTTGGATCTTTGGGCTCACCGGTTTAGCTCGGTTGTCAACCCAGGAGAAGATCTTAGGTGCAACCGGGTTTTATAACGAGACCACATTGACGTAACGCTGCTCAAATGACGCTACATTTCCTAATCATTTCCAGTGGGTTTAATCAATTAACCTACCAAGCATCCCTTATAATTCAAGCGGCTTAATCAATTAACCAAGTAAGATGGTCCAAAATTCAAATGTCATTTCTGGTTCAAGCATAGGAAACCACCAGGAAATGCCTTCCCGTCAAATTTTCTTCATTTTTACTGTAAGACGATTTTATAAATTACTCTAATTTATATGGAGGCAGATTCAAGTATATAGGTGCAAGGAGGTTGACGTACTGTCATGGCTAACCGGTCTAATTCATGTCTACCTATTACATTAATTAATAGTGGTTGAATTTGGTCAAATTTGGTCTATAAAAGCGAAATTGAACAAATTTTGGAACAGAAAGTAATTCCAAGAATACAAAAGACCGTACCACTACATATTCTCTGTTCAAGTAACATGTTATATGCATAGCAAGATCAGCTTTGTAGGACAGCAGAAAACCTATAGAAACTAGGTGATTGATCAATTACAAACGCAAAAGCTAAGTGTGAAGCTTTAGATTTCCTAATTTAACTGCCCTTCGCACTTAGCTTGTCTTCTCATCCTTGGCTGGGGAATCACACACATATTGTTCCTGCACTCATGTATTTGTAGATTCAGATTAATTCTTCACTTCTTCAGCAGGGATTGAAACTTCAGGTTCAGCGGCTTCAGCCACTTCGGCTTCAACAGTGGTTGTAACTGCCACTTCTGTTTCCTTCACCGAATTCTCCTCCGGTTTCTTTACAGGCTCTTCTGTACCTACACAATAAACAAATTAAATTAGCAGACATTACATTAGATAGTAATATACACATTTCCAAACGTATGTTTATATTGTCAGACTAGGCATATTTGCTTGATACGTTTGTAGCTAAATTGGACACAATCAATAGGTCAGATTCACAGTTCGGCAAGAGAATGATTCCTTTCAGAAATAAGACCTACTCGACGTGTTCATGTATGCATGCAAATATGTATAGTTTTTTAAAAATGTTGAAATAAAGCAACATTGAGGTTTACAAACCCTTATTTTGTGTCTCCACCACTGGAGCTTTTGTTTCTGCAGCCGGCAGATCTAATTCGTTATCGTCCTCTGCAATATCATCATCTACCTTGAAGTGCAAGTTTCCCTTACTTCCATGGCGTGGAGTATAATAGTCCGACGTCCCAGACCGTCCCTCAGAAATAATCGCGTCAATTCCCTCCTCATCCAATTTCCTCGATGAAAAGAAACGATTCGGAGAACCATGCGAAATCAATCTCCCCGCGGCCCCGTCGTGCTCTTCTTTGTCACCTTTTTCCAATACTTCCTTACCACCATCTTCTCCGTCCTTGTTATTTACCTTTATGTCCTTTACATTCACATTCACATCATCGGCCACCGCAGACGTCTCGCCACCACCAACATTATTGGCAATCGCATTGTCCTCCTTGACTTGTTCTTCTTGTTGGTCATGTTGTTGTTGGTGTTGCACCGATGAGTTTGCGGCGCTGTCATTGTTTTCAAGGACGATTTCTATGTCTTTGCTCTTCTTGGAAGGATCGGCAACACTTGATTTCTTGCGGCGGAGGATGGTGTTGGTGGTGGCAACCGCCAGCTTTGATTCCCCGCAACCCATTTTTCTATATTTTGTGTGTTGTTAGGTCTCGGAGATGTAAAGATTGGCAGATCAAGAGAGACCGAGACAGAATAATTAACGTCTCGAGCTCCCTTTAATAATATGAGGCGGAGAGAGATGTGACAAATGGAAGAAATGGAAGCTGTTTAAAAAAAAAAAAAATTGTTATTTGTTTGTGTTGGAGCTGTGGTTTGCACGGGTGTAATTTGGTGGCGTGCATATGTGATATGTGTACGTAGCTTATATATACAACCGTTTTAGTCGTTGTGTTTTGAAGGTGGAGATGGGTTTATATCTTGGCAGCTCATCATCATTAACACAACAATGTGGCTTGGTGTATTTTTAGATATATACTAGATAGTAATGCCTGCGCGTTGCTGCGGGATTAGAAATCGGCTGCAATATATGAATTTGAGCTAATAATATATGTTAGAATAACATTAATTAATCTAAATAAAAATATCTCATGATAGGAAAGATTTTTATTTGCTGCAAAAAAATTCTTATTTTGTTACTTTACAAAGGTAATTCGCTCCAACTACCTTGGTATCATTGCTCATCTCTGCGACAACTCTTGGACATTCCAAAGAACTAAAAACGAATGCAAAATTACCTAATCAAAATTCTAAGCAAACCGATTGAACAATGAAAACATTTGCAGACATGCCGTATAAGTATTAAATGCGAAAGGGGAACAAACCTTTTCCACGGTGATCTTGAAGCAAGTATGCATTAACAAAATCATCAATGTGATCCTTCAAATCCTCCAAGAAAGTGGCTTGCTCATTCTTCTTTCGGCATGAAGCGTGCACAGAAAAATGCATACAAAAAAGAGGCAACAACATGGTGCAAGTTAATTATTTGGGTTGAAAATAAAAAACAAAGTAGCTGAAAAACTCTAAAACATCGTAAACTGGATATCTTTTAAACACAAAATTGTAATATGTTGTTCATGCATTTGTATAACTCTGACATATCCAATAAAACACACCAAAACAAAGAATGCAATTTCACACAACACAACAGAACACATTAATCAAACAAACCCCAATACATAATGAAACAAAAATCAAATATCCAAAATTCAAATAATTTGTAAAACATGAAAAATTACAGTAATAAATGAAGGATAAGGAGAAGCAACAAAACTTAACATTCTGGGGAAGATGAGACAAAGGTAGGGCAATGGAAGTGTCTCTGAAAGTCTATAAATAAAATTGACCTTCTGGGTGGGGATTTGGTTTCAGTTTAGCTACAGTCTCTGATGCAGTTTCCATGTTCCTTCTTGGGATCTCTAAACTCTTCCTCTTTCTCCAATGACCCAAAATTCCAAAATTTCCAACAGAAAAAAAGGGGTAAATTTATTAGAGATTTTGAGGTAATTGCTAAGATATTTAAAATCCAAGCATGAAAACTTTACAAAGATAAATTTATAAATTAACTAATTAGGCTTTGAATAAATGAAGCTAATTCCTTTATAGTAACAAATTGTTGGTTAAAATACTACAATTTGATTAAATATTTAATAAAAGAAAAATAGGAAAATGATGCTTACCAATATGGACATATGGATTGCTTCGAAAGAATGTAAATGCAAGGTTATTATCTCAATGGTTTTGTCTGCAATAAGAAGAGTAACTAACTTAAAAAGAAGCATCATTGCTACTTGCTAGTCTTCCTACATGATCTAATCACATTGACCATAAACTATTACATGCAACTTAAAAAATAAAATGAAGATAGAGAAATTCACCGAAAAACTCGAAAACACTTGCCGGAAAAACTCACTGATAAGCATTTAGATATCTTTTAATAATTGCACAGTTAAAGCGTGATAGCTACGATATTCCTCTAGCCATCAGAACCTGGAACACATAACTAATGAGTGTTATAGAAACTTACCATGAAATTGTCAAAAGAGAATATACGACCATAAGCTTCATCCAGTTTCATGGCATATCGTATCAGTTTATGAAAATCTCCTTGCAGTTTGTCGTTCAAAAAATCCAACTCAAGAGTAAAAATCAACAACAGTAATTCATAACAACATAAAGTATAACCATTAAATTAAATTCAACATAACAAAGAAACAATTTCACTACCATACATAAAACTCCATAAATTCCTTACCACATAAACCTTGAGAGGTCCAACAGGTCTAGAAGTCTCAAAACCTTCTCCATATTCAGCTCCAGCCACCTGAAAACACCGAAAAATAGAGGGAAAAAAAAAACATAAATTCATCAAAATTCCCTACCCAAACTAAGCTAAAAATGGAAAATATTCAAACCTCATAAACTCTAGTTTCCTAAACGCCACATGGATCTACATTAGAAAACATTGGAGTAATGGTATAAAAGTGAAAGATTAAAGACATTTCAGTACAATGCAAGTGGCAGACATGTCAAATTTAAGTTTTATTAGATAATTATCAAGGAATATCATCTATAAATGACAAAACCAAATTATAGTTGTAGCAATGATTTCACCCTTGTTTATTTTTCTTTTACAATAGGTCCTACATGTGTGTTAATCTCTTATAAACAGTTATTTGATTGAGTCTAAAAGCTTTAGTCAAACATTTCAACAATAAAAACTCTTTGATCCATTCAAATTATGTATTAAATTTTATTATCAAATATAGGTGCACTGGGCAATTGAGACTCATGCAAAATAGAGGAAATACATGCATACTCTTTCACTCTTTCCCTAGGTTTTGTCTATTGACTGTGAATTGTAAACAACAACATTATAAACAATGTTTACCCTCGGTACGCAAAAAAAATTAAAAGAAAGAGGCCCAAAATTTTAGCATGACAGATGAGATTATAAATGTTATTAGAATGAGTAGTGATAGAATGAAGCAAACTATATGCATTGGTTAATTGAGACTCACCCAAAACAGAGGAAATACCTGCATACTCTTTCACAATTTCCCTAGGTTCTGTCCATTGACTGTGAATTGTAAACAACGACATTATCAACAATGTTTACACTCGGTACACATAAAATTTTAAAAGAAAGAGGCCCAAAATTTTAGCATGACAAATGAGATTATAAATGTTATTAAAATGAGTTGTGATAGAATGCAGTGCAGATTTTTAGGTGGTCACATTAATCTACTGCATTTATCTATGTCAATATCTCCTTATGAGATGTGAATGTGGTAACCTATAAATTGTTTGAATTCCACAAACAACTACACACCAATTCTCAAACTGCACAACTACTAAATTACAACAGTACTATATCGATGACTGAAATGATCTTTAGAGCATCTAGGTACCCATGTTTTCGATTAAAAAAGTTATCCAATTGAATTCAATTTAAAAAATGATCTCTCGGGCATCTAGGTACACATGCATGCATTCAAGTGCACAAACACACTCAATTGAGTTATGAATTAACAGAAAACATACCAAAGGCAGTGGGAAGCTGTACGTCGATGTCAGACATGAAACTTAGCTGATTCAACTAAGTGGGCTTGCTAACCAGAATGCTCAGACCTGGATCATATTTAAAAATACCCATAAATCATCATGACCTCAATCAAATATAATCAAGATAAGAAAAACATAACATGCACATATCACATAATAGAAAAGAAGTTTTACAACTCATCCACAATCATCAACAGCTGAATTAAACCCAAAAATTAATCATGATCATCCATTTGTATATCAAACCATGACAAAGATTTAAAATTTATTCCTAATCCATCAAACTTTTGAAATTTTTACAAACCAGGTTCAATTTACTACACAGAAAAATCCATACCTTTAACGCCAAGAAAACCTTGACAATATGAGAGGTTAAGTCAATCTACCACACAAAACCCAGATGCAGATTTACATCAAGCATTAAATTTTTCAAAAATTCGAATCAAATTTCATAGAAAAAGACAAAATTCATCCACAATGAGGCAAAACCCAGATGAAAAAACTCACCATTGATTGTCATATCCCACCACCACAGAAGCCAAATAGAAGTGGATGGAGAGAGAGAGAGAGAGAGAGAGAGAGAGAGAGAGAGAGAGAGAGAGAGAGAGAGAGAGAGAGGAGAACGTGCGAGCCTGCGAGGTCTAAACGGTGTCAAGAACCATATTTAAGCTTTGGTCTCTGACGTTTCAGTGGAGGATAAGAATCAGAGGAAGAGTGACAGATGAGGAAAGGAGAAGAGAGAAGACCATAGAGAGAAAAATGGAAACGGAAGGAAAAGTCGGGAAGAAAGTCCCAGGGAACCTTCGACAATGATCGACTCGTGGCCAAGAAAGAAAGAAAGAAATGAAAACTGAAGGAGGATCGTGAAAAGGAACAAAAATAGAGGGTTAAACGATGAGTGACCCGTGGCCAAAATGGGTAAAACCGGAATTTTGTTGTACCAAGACAACAACAGAACATGGGAGTGAGAAGAAACAAAGGGTATTTCCGCCATTTCACTGTTCACGAACAGTGAAAAACAGTGCCGACCGAACTGAGTTTTAGTGTATAGATAATGTAAAGTGGTAGCTAGGCTAGCTATAGGTTAGTGATTATAAGGAAACATTTTACTGATAAGTTTTACATATAATTATTGTGTTGGTCCATTGTGTGACTTATCTCAAATCTCTAAGGGATTAGAATATTTTCGTATCAAGAAAAAAAAAGAGTAAACTTGGATTAAGGTGAGACAAACTACAATTAGTTTGGATTGGTTTAGTTTGACCTATTTGGGAAACACCTACATTGCACCAAATAACATGCATCATTTATACTGTTTTTGTTGGAATATATGCAAATAATATAAAGGAATTTGATATAGGACATACCAAGCATAATGAAGAATTCTGGATCACCGTCTCGTTTTTACGAACCGTTGCTCGAAGCACAAATAAGGACGTCACCAGAGGAGGATTTAGTTGTATCTACCCTAACTAGATTGCCTACGTACCTTGTGCCAATGCACAAGGACCAAACACAATAGTAATCCACCCAGCATAGGGTGTGGTATTGATATGTGTTCTTTGTCCCATATCAACCGCTTTATTTTTTCTTGCCCTCCTAGCCACTATATGTAGAGGGCTTTGGGGAAGAGAGAAGACATACTAAGAGAGACAATTCTCTATTCTCTAGAGAGGAGAGGAAATCTCTCCACTCTTCTAGTAATCTTTTTCTCTCTTAGTTCCAATCGTAACATATGAGAATTAGATGAGCTAATTGAGATGATGCCAATACTCTATGTGGATGAATGCGAGATGTAAGATTTATAATAGCTAGATAAGGAGGAGAAAATGAAACGGTCTATGTAGGACAAATAACATATATCAATACCACATCTTATATTAGGTGGATTAATATTGTGTTTTATATAATACAATTAATATAATCACCATTTACTGTTGTATTTCATCTTATATATTGACAACATGTCCTTATTATTAGATGGGTATAGTTAGCTATTTGATGTGGTGTTGAAGGTATTGTACGGAAATTCTCCAATAACATTAGTGGAAAATTGCTTATTGTCGATGAATTAAGATGACAGCACACACTCAATGCAACTGCAGCACTATAAGAAAAAAATTAGTGAGCAACAACTACCCCAATTAGTAACTAGCCTTCATCCACATGCGTATTTTTTGAATCATGGCGTGCTACAACTTACACGTTTTAAATGCATTTATATGCGAAAATTGACAAAATGAAAGTCAAATATTTGAAGTAAATGAATAATCTTAGATCATGTAAGAAGAAACCCCTCATAAACCAATTAAAGCAGTTGAATTCACATAATAAAATCAGTCTCTATAGAATTTACAATAAGAATAGAGAAAATAATATTTAATGAACAATTGATGGAATTACATTATTACTAGCCCATTGTGAGGCTAAGCCAATCCCCTTCCCCTTAGTGTATATAATATCGTTTGTTAAAAAAAAATCATTTGACAACTAATTTAATCACATTATTATCCACATGTGAAAGACCTTTTTTATAACCGGCATTATACACCTCTTAAGATGTTTTGAATGTGTTTAAAAATAGAAAATAATATTGAACGAACAACTGATTGAATCACATTATTGCTAGCTCATTGTGTGCTAAGCCCACCCCCTCCCTCTTAGTGTAGATAATATCATTTGTTAAAAAAAAAAATCATTTGACAACTAATTTAATCACATTATTGGTAGTCCATTGTGAGGTTAAGCTCACCCCCTCTCCCTTAGTGTAGATAATATCGTTTGTTAAAAAAACAAATCATTTGACAACTAATTTAATCACATTATTGCTAGCCCATTGTGAGGTTAAGCTCACCCTCTCTCCCTTAGTGTAGATAATATCGTTTGTTAAAAAAAAATTATTTGACAACTAATTTTGTCACATCCTGACCCGGGAGCTCCACCACCGTAGCACGATATTGTTCGCTTTGGGCCCCGACCACGCCCTCACGGTTTTGTTTCTGGGAACTCATGGGCAACTTCCCAGTGGGTCACCCATCATGGGAGTGCTCTGGCCACCTTCTCGTTTAACTTCGGAGTTTCGACGGAACCCGAAGCTAGTGAGCTCCCAAAAAGCCTCGTGCTAGGTAAAGATGAGAATACACATTTAAGGATCACTCCCCTAGGCGATGTGGGATCTTACAATCCACCCCCCTTAGGGGCCCGACGACCTCGTCGGCACACTTCCGGCTAGGGATTGGCTCTAATACCATTTGTCACATCTCAGCCCAGGGCAGACCACTTCCCGGGCCCGCTCCACCACCGTAGCACGATATTGTCCACTTTGGGACCCGACCACGCCCTCACGGTTTTGTTTCTGGGAACTCACGAGCAACTTCTCAGTGGGTCACTCATCATGAAAGTCCTCTGGCCACCTTATCGCTTAACTTTGGAGTTCCGAAGGAATCCGAAGCCAGTGAGCTCCCAAAAGGCCTTGTATTAGGTAGGGATGAGAATATACATTTAAGGATCACTCCACTCGGCGATGTGGTATGTTACAATAATTGTCACAGCCCGTCCCGAAATGAATTATCGATGGCGTAGAAATTACTGAATTACCCTTAGATGTTGAGATATAATCGAGTTATGTGGTGGTGTGGTCTAAGTTTAAAATTGTAACATCCCACATCGCCTAGGGGAGTGATCTTTAAATGTTATATTCCCATCCCTACCTAGCATGAGGCCTTTTGGGAGCTCACTGGCTTTGGGTTTCGTCAGAACTCCGAAGTTAAGCGAGAAGGTAGCCAGAGCACTTCCATGATGGGTGACCCACTGGGAAGTTGCTCGTGAGTTCCTAGAAACAAAATTGTGAGGGCGTGGTCGGGGCCCAAAGTGGACAATATCGTGCTACGGTGGTGGAGCGGGCTCGGGAAGTGGTCCGCCCCGGGCTGGGATGTGACATTTGGTACTAGAGCCAATCCTTGGCCGGAAGTGTGCCGACGAGGACATCGGGCCCCTAAGGGGGTGGATTGTAGGATCCCACATCGCCTAGGGGAGTGGATCATGTAAGTCTTATATGTATATTCCCATTTCTACCTAGCACGAGGCCTTTTAGGAGCTCATTGGCTTCAGGTTCCGTCGGAACTTCGAAGTTAAGCGAGAAGGTGGCCAGAGCACTCCCATGATGAGTGACCCACTGGGAAGTTGTTCGTGAGTTCCCAGAAAAAAAATCGTGAGGGCGTGGTCAGAGCCCAAAGCGAACAATATCGTGCTACGGTGGTGGAGCGGGCCCGGGAAGTGGTCCACCCCAGGTCAGGATGTGACAAATGGTACCAGAGCCAATCTCTGGTCGGAAGTGTGCCGACGAGGATGTCGGGCCCCTAAGGGGGGTGGATTGTAATATCCGACATCGCCCATAGGAATGATCCTTAAATGTATATTCCCATCCCTACCTAGCACGAGGCCTTTTGGGAGCTCACTGGCTTTGGGTTCCGTCAGAACTCCGAAGTTAAGCGAGAAGGTGGCCAGAGCACTCCCATGATGGGTGACCCACTGGGAATTTGCTCGTGAGTTCCTAGAAACAAAACTGTGAGGGCGTGGTCGGGGCCCAAAATGAACAATATTGTGCTACGGTGGTGGAGCGGGCTTGGGAAGTGGTCTGCCCTGGGCCGGGATGTGACATTTGGTATCAGAGCCAATCCTTGGCTGGAAGTGTATCGATGAGGACGTCGGGCCCCTAAGGGGAGTGGATTGTAAGATCCCACATCGCCTAAGGGAGTGGATCTTGTAAGCCTTATATGTATATTCCCATCACTATCTAGCACAAGGCCTTTTGGGAGCTCACTGGCTTCAGGTTTTGTCGGAACTCCGAAGTTAAGCGAGAAGGTGGCCAGAGCACTCCCATGATGGGTGACCCACTAGGAAGTTACTTGTGAATTCCCAGAAACAAAACCGTGACGGCGTCGTTGGGGCCCAAAGTTGACAATATCGTGCTACGGTGATGGAGTGGGCCCGGGAAGTGGTCCGCCCCTGGCCGGGATGTGACAAATTTAATCACAATATTATCTGCGAAAGACATTTTTTTTATAACCGACATTACACGCCTCTTAAGATGTTTTGAACATATTTAAAAATAAAGAAATTGAATTACATTATTGCTAGCCTATTACGAGGCACAAATTAAAAATAAAAAAAAGCACAAAAAAAATTAATTATTAAAAAAAATACTGTTAAAATGATGAAAATGCTCATGCCTTATTTGATGCATTATTTTAGGATGCCTTTGAAGTTTTTTGTCTTGGGGGCATTTTTCTCCAAGTGTTTTTGTTGAAGCTTGGTGATACCAAAATCACTATTCACCTTTTCCATTGGCTTTATATATAGATTATATTGGTAACTGTTGTTGGGATGACGATGACGTTGTCCATAAATGGAGTTAAAAAATTAAAAATATATAGAACAATTTTAGGCACATCAAATGACTGGCACCACAATTAAATTTGTCCTTTAATTCCCAACAGGTTATCTCCAGATCATTTTGGTGAGGATCCTGGGGATCCGTGAATCATGTTCGTTAATCGTACATCATGCGATCAGTTTTTGTCAAGTAATGTTTGTGTTTAATTTTAAATAAAAATATTTAAAATATTTTCTGACTGCATGACGTACGATGAATGGACAGAATTGACGGATTCCCGGGATCCTCACAAAGAGGATCCGGATTCCTTTAATCCTAGTTGGAATTTGATTAATATGGTGATAAAAATTTATATGATGTAGAATGTGGCCCCACCATTTGTTGTTATTTACATACTTATTTTTACCTTTCACACACTTCTTATTAATTTATGGTGTTTAATCATTCCCAATTCATTCGATCTGACGCCCGAAAATTATGAAGAAGTGTGCGAAAGGTAAAAGAGATATGTGGATAGCATCACCTTTTCACATTTGCTAAATATTAAAACTCCACCATTCAACTCTTTCTCACTCTCTTGGAAAATTCATAAAATATTAAATTTATTAAAATAGAGATTATTGTTGAAGATGTAAAGTTAAACTCACTAACTATAAGGGCACATTTGTTTAGCCTTTTAAGTCTCACTGGATTACATTGCCTTAGATTGGAGTCCTAGCCCGTATTTGGCCCAAACAAAGACTGCCTTTAATGAGACTAAGTTGAACTCGCTCCGACTAAAAGTTTCACTAGCTATTCTTAGTGAGTCCCTTGGAAAACTGGTGGATTGCTAATCTCGTTTCTAGCGCCCGCATCATCTGCAAGCATGCATTTCTGATCTCCTTCTTCCCACGAACCCAGTCACCAAATCATGCCTTCCACCCCTTTCTTCAGTCTCCAAATTTGAAACAGCTCTCGCCAATCTCCGTCCTGCCAACTCAACCCCTTCTTGCTTTAGCGATGAATTCATTCAGTTAAGCTTCCAATAAGCTTAATCCACACCATAAACAACACTTCAATTAGAAGATTAAACCTTATAAATCCCAAATATAGAAAATATCAAAATCTGCAATAAATCCAGAAATATATTACCTTGGGTTGCTATGCTTTTCTCCAAAAATCCCAGGCAAAAAACGAAAAACCTCCAGAAATCTGCAGTGCTCTTCTCCAGAAACCAAGAAATCTATTACTTTGATTTGGGATTTTTGTGAAAAAAGAGAGCTATTTCTGCTTTGAGGAACAAGAAGAAATTCCTATTGGTCTTTTGATCCAAATTAGGTGTGTTGATGTACAAAACCGGAGGTCTTGGAACAACGTAAATCCGACCGTGAATCTGCAAGAAATGTAAATAACACAAGATGTATCGTGGTTCACCCCAAGGTTTGGGCTACGTCCACACTGATTATGTATTTATCTGAGAAGTGAGGGAGAGAGATTCAGAGCCTCTGAGGGAGAGAGTGAGGTCTCTGATGGCCTAGGAATTGGCCTCTCCTAATGAGGAGGGTGAAGAGTCCTTTTATAGAAGAATGGCTCCTTACTTATTACATATTTGCCCATTCCTTTATTATATAATTACATTTAAGTCCCCTGAGTATTTGTACGAGATCTAAATACGAGGCCCTAAATATGGTATAAACAGTAGTCTCCCAAGTCTTCAGTCAAGAAAGTCTTTTGGCTGGAGACTTGAAATTCAGTCCATGTGTGGGCTGAAGTAACTAGATGTTATCTTGAACTGATGTTCAATATGAGGCGATGCTCAATCTGAAATGAGGCTCAAGTAGATGTAGCACATGTTGCGAGGCTGCTCGGTTTGTGGCTTATGTTGCCTTGGTTAGCTCGGTTTGTGGCGTTTGAAGGTAAGGGAGTCCCTTTTATAGAATAAGGGCTCACTCCTCAATACATAAATGATGGGCTAGAGTTGATGCTCGCGACGATGCGGTTGCTCAGTTGGCGGCAATGTTCTCTAATGATGGTGAGAGAGTCCCTTTATAGAATAAGGGCCCGCTCCTCAATACATAAATATGGGCTAGAGTTGATGCTAGCGGCGAGGCGGTTGCTCAGTAGGTAGCGATGTTCTCTAATGATGGTGAAGAAGTCATTTTTATAGAATAAGAGCTTGCTCCTCAATACATAAATATGGGCTAGAGTTGCTGCTCTCTAATGGTGGTGAGGGAGTCCCTTTTATAAAATAAGGGCTTGCTCCTCAATACATGAATGATGGGCTAGAGTCCTCCAAGTATTTTTTATGAGGCCCAGTTGAGGCCCAATATATGGTACATAATGTAGTCCTCCAAGTCTTCGGTCAATAGAGTCTGTTGGTTGGAGACTTCAAATTGAATCTATATATAGGCCGAATTGGCGGTTGTTCAGAGGCGGTATTTGTATACCTTGCATTGAAGCTTTGTAGGTGAAGCTTTGCAAGTGAAGCTTTGAAGCTAGAGCTCTGTAAATGAGGTTTTCGAAGCTAAAACTTTTGTAAATGAAGCTTTTGAAGCTAGAGCTCTGCAAATGAAGCTTTTGAAGCTGATTGACATGAGTGATGCTCATGAATGTTTATGTTGATTGATATGAGTGATGCTCATGGATGTTGTCATGAGTGATAATCATGAATGTTAGCATGAGTGATGCTCATGAATGTTGACATGAATGATGGTCATGAATGTTGACATGAATGATGGTCATGAATGTTTATGTATGATTGTCATGAGTGATGCTCATGAATGTTTATGTATGAATGACATGAGTAATGCTCATGTATGATTTGGAGTATTAGGCGTACTTTTGATCACCTGGTTGGTGGCATGAAGGAGAGTACGGGTTGTACATTTCATCACCTGGTTGGTGGTAATAGCGGCAGGTTGCCGAATAATTTTGGAGTACTGGGCGTACTTTTGGTCACCTGGTTGGAGCTATTTTGGGCTTATGGGCCTTCGCCATCTACACAACATTCCAGCCCATTTATTTTGGGCTTTGTCGTTTTATTTTATTTTATTTTTTTATTTTTTTTATTATTACCCTCTGATGGGGTTTATATAGATGTCTCCGAAAGATAAGAAAAATAATATACATCAGTCTGAAACAAGAAAAGTAAATCACATCATTCTGGTGGGGTGTTTATTCCTCACTTTTGCTTTCTGCTTTCTCTTTTCCACCGCACATCTTTCTGCCTCTGTCTCTGCACTGTTGTCCATTTTGTAAAGAGCATCTTTTGGAGGTCATCACTCATAAGCTCTGCGACCACTTTCTTTGGAGGTCATCAACCCATATGTGCTTGCTTGCACTCCTCTTCAAGAAATTCATATTCAATGGTTGCTTTGTCTGTCTCTATCTCACATATTATATCACCCACTTCTATCTCATCTCCTTATTTCTTTCTCCACTTAAAAATGTTTCCATGGCTCATTGTCGGTGATAGAGCTGGCATTTCAACAACAATGTGAGAAGGAAGTTCTGATGTGTTTATGCCTACAGAACTTGTATCTTGTACCCCCTCTTCATTCTTGACATCCTGAGGTGCTGGTATATCCTTTTTGACCTCAGAGCCACTGACCACATTAGCAGGGAGGTTTTGGATATTATCTGCATCTTCAACCATTATTGCAATAGGCTGTCCCACTGGCACATCTTTTGAACCTTCAGGTACCAGTATCTTGGCTAGAAACCCTTCTTCAAGACTCTCCAGCAATAATGCCTCAAAAAGTAATAATAAACAGGCGCCGCGACCGCAAACAAATGCTTGAAGCACAATAGCACAACAAAAATAAGCCCACCATTCCTCAAAACATGAAAGCGAAATCAATAAAATCCCAAGCAAAAACCCATTGTATTGGAAATGCAAATGGTCCACAATCACAAACATTGGCGACCAAATCACCAATACCCAGATCATCTTTTGCTTCATCGAATTCGAATTCCTAGTCAATCGAAAAACCTATACAAAAGGCACAAATCCGATAAGATTACAGAGATTCTTTGGAAGTAAAGAGCTGTGTTTGAGCTGTAGTTCAAGCCCTTTTGGAGGTGAATGATTTGTGGGTCAATGAGATTGCGAAAACGGAAAGGAATCGCTCGAAGTAGGCAAAGAATGGCAGGTAGTCGAGGTCCAAATGCTCGTCTCGTCGGAGTACCTTTGGGAGAGAGGGAGAGAGTGGGTTTGGCTAGCCAGTGGCAGTGGACCTCAAAGTCTGTGCTTTTGTAGACTGGGATCAGAAGTAGCTTTACGCAGGTAGAGATGGTGAAGAACCACCATAGCTCTGTGATGGGGTTGCAGGGTTTCGAAGGGTTTTGAAGTTTCAGAGCGATTTGAGCTTCACAGTACTAAGAGATTTGAGGAACATGGGCATGGCAGTGCGGCCTAGTTCCAGTATAGCAAAGATATCCTTCTTCGAGCGGTTTTGGTATCTTTGAAGAGGCACCAAATCGAGTAGATCATGGTAATTTAGGGGTAACTTAGATTCCCAAGCCGAATCAGACGACGCCGTATCGCGAAACGCCCTGTTGAGGTTAGGAAGATTGCAAATCTCAGGAGGAGTCAGGTACGTGAACACGCAGGCCACACAGCTCTCGGGTATGTCGCCAAGACCCGGTTCATGACCCGACCCATTCGTCCCTTCCGTCAGGTTCGAGAGCAATGCTTCCATATCTTCTTCTCCTATATTTCAGTGTCATGGCCGAGGGACTGCAAAGTTCTTTTTCCGCTATCAACAGCCGTCACTTTACGAGAGGATGATGTCGACGGCGAGCACATGAGCTTCTTCTGAAGTCAACGGGGGTGAGAGGTGGAACCTCTCCGATCTCTTCCGCCATGAGACAACACCGCACCGTGAAACATGATAAGCTACTGGTGCAGTAAGAGGACTGAGAGCTGAGGAGAGAAAGATTTGATTCTCTGGTTTCCTGAATACGAACCCAAAACCCAAAAAGAAAAGACCTTTATCTTTCCTATGGGCTTGTGAGGAGTGTTTGAGATTTGAATCTTTTTTGCTTCTGGGTTTTTGTGATTTTGCAGATTCATGGCGGAGGTGAAAAATTGAGAGAGAACTGACATAACTTTTCGTGTCGATTCCCACAGACGGCGCCAAATGTTGATGCACAAAGTCAGAGGTCTTGGAACAACGTAAATCTGACCGTGAATCTGCAAGAAAGGTAGAAGGAGATGTTTAATTCTTTCTTTACATAAAACAATGTTCAGATCATCTTCAAGAGTTTAAATTTTTGCTAAATTAGCTAGTGAATAGTGTTGAAAAACTATTAGGGTGCGTTTGTTGTATCAGACTATCTCTACGAAGCTTGGAGAAGAAAAACCAAGATATCAAGGTTTTAAGTTTTACCTAGTTTCCGACGCCGATGACGGTTGCCGGAGGTTTGAGGTTAGGGATGACAAAATATTCCGTCAACTTTGACGGAATATTCCAACGGCGTTAGTTAACTTTAACGGATTCCGTTACTATTTAACGAAATATTCCTAACGGCGTCACTGTTGCCGTTGGTGAGCCAGGCACGTGCCCGCGCGTGGGCGGCGCGTGAGTGGTCAAAATTTTTTTCTAAAAGTATGGGGATGTTCGTGGAGTTGTGTAGATCACATTGGTATATTCAAACACCCCATTTGAGCATTGTGAGAAGTTATTAGCTAGTTTTGTCTATGTGCTTTAAATAACGTTTTTATAGTTAATTCGCATATAGGTGAGACTTATCCCGAGGACAAGCGCGTTCAAGGGCGACTCGGGGGCTACGATCATTCGACATACTAGTGAGTGGGATTTTGGTTTTCAGTATATATATATATATATATATATATATATATACACACTTGATATTTTCCCAGAAAAAATGTTTAAATGAGATTATGCCTTGAATGCCATGCATATAAGTTTATAATTCGTATATGAATTGGTATATGATGCATTATATATAATTGTGGTGATGTGGACGCTCAGGTAAGCTCAGGTGAGTTATGTTTGGTTATGTGAATTATCGATGATGTGATATGTGATTGAATAACACTGAGAACATAAAACTGCACCTAGGGTGATTGTGATTTAGCCAGAGATATGACACATGCCTATTTATAATGTCACCTCCCGCACCATATGCTCATATTGGATCCAATTTAGGTGCACAGTCTTGTCGTACAGACCTTTACTATGGTTCCGACTTGTAGGTGACTAGCGATTTATCGCCCAGCTATTATGTGAGAGTAGTATTGAGCATAATTATATTACACCCAGTATTCGTATAGACCTTTTCATTTGGTTCCGACTCTTGTGCAGTAAAGTGTCGTATATGTCATTGTAGTGACTCCGGCTAGATTGACTTTTGAGTTATGAATTCAGCAGTACAGACTACCACAGGGGTTCCGGCTAATATGTTATATTTCTATGAAGTTATTCTCACCTGAATTACTTACTCTGTTATATCTTGGCATGACATACATATGAATATGATTATGTGAAGCATGATTTGAATTGATATATTTACATATATATTTATGTATATGCTTATATTCTAATTCTGGGAAAAATTATACATGTTTTACAGCGAAGGGTTAGAAATGTTGATAAATGAAATGGTTTTGTAAAACATTTGTTTTTGCCCACTCACGTTTTATGTTTTGCGCCCTTCCAGGTTTTAGGTAAGCTTGTTGTTGCTGGGTACGAGGATTTCGGCGTTCTGACATATTAAAATAATTGTAGGACATCTTATGGTACTGTATAATGAGTACTTGTCCTACTGGACTGCACCTAGACTTTCTATGCTCTGATTAGGAGTATTTACTTTTATATCTTACTCTTAACACTTCCTGTTTACTAGTGCACTCTAGTAGTTTCGGTTTTTAATTATTCATATATTTCTTATCCTTATTGCTTCTGCACTGTGCACATGGCTACGTCACCCTCACGTGACGGCCAGCATGCTTTGATCTCGATCGGGGTGTGTCAAAAAATATATTTTCTCTTTGCTTATATTATAACACATAAGGTATCCGATTTGTATCCAAGATCGAAAAAATCTCTCCTCTGCCACACATTTGAAAAGGAGCTGCATTCTTTTGGGGACCGTAATGCCAGAAATCCAGCTTGAATGTTGCATGCATCTCATGTTTCGCTAACATCCATTGCATAGACCCCTGTATACCATCATTAAACAAGATAAAATAAATGGGCAAAATACAAGAAGTAGGGCAACAAGAACTCGGAAATGTACAAGAAATAAGTAGTTTCGATTTCCCATAAATCTCTAGATGCATGTGAATGTGATGTCATGTCATTTCCACCTCATATATATAAAATAATGAACATACGTTGAGAAAAGAAAACGAAAAGATAAAACCTATCGGGTTGAGGGTTTTTTTTCCTCTTCATTTTCTCATCATTAATTACAGTTTTTTTTAAGCCTGAACTTACCAAACATTGGAAATTAAGTAACTTCTCATTTCCAAGTCTCTTTTGCCGCCAACCAAACGCAACCTAAAGTTTTTGGTTTTCTTTTTCATAATTAAACGAACCTTTCAAATGGTGATTAGGAAGCTCTGATAAGTTTGTTGATTCAGAATAATTGATTAAGTTAGGAGATGTTTATTTGATGGACGTGAATTATTGTTCTAATGTATGGCGTTAGATTAATAATTTGACAAAATAATATAACAAAGTCCTACGAATTGGATAAGAAATAAATATATTGACTCAAGCAGCGTGGGAGACAAACAAGCATGGGGAGGAAAGCTACATAAAATGATAACTTATTTCTTGCGTCTATATTAAGGCAATTGAGAAAGAGTGAGAGGGATCCTTTTCTATTATCAAACTCTCCAATCTATGATGTCTTTTGTAAATTTTATCTATTGTGTTTTGGCGTGTGACATGCACAGAAGTAATAGATATTGAATATAGTCAAACATTTAGCGAATGAATCAAGCAAATCTTTTGCAACAACGAGAATTCTTTTGATTTTAGACGTTAGTCTATACTATGCACCGGTGCATATTAGAAAATTTCATCTATAAAGAAACGATATTATTTACACAAAGGAGAGGGGTAGGCTTAACCTCACAATGAGCTAGCAATAATGTGGTCCAAATTTGCTTTTGGCGAGAATCGAGCCTAAAACCTCATCTATTAACAAACGATATTATTTATACTAAGGGAAAGGGGTAGGCTTAGCCTCACAATAGATTAGTAATAATGTGATTCAAATTTACTTTTGATGAGAATCGAATCTAAAACTTCATCTATTAGTATTAAAGATTTGTTCAGCTGCAACTGGATTTGAAAAAAAGAAAAGAAAAGAGAAGAGCTACTTGAGTTTCATTTAAGATTTCTTCATTCAAGGGCTTCATTCTCTCTCTCAATGAAAAAGAGAAAAAGGGGAAACAGGGATACTGGGGGGGGGCTTCATTCTCTCTCTCTCTCCATGAAAAAGAGAAAAAAGGGAAACAGGGATACTGGGGGTGATATAATTATGCCCGGCAGGTGCTTGTCAAAATGCCCACAGAGGGGACTAGGAGGAGGACATGATTGCTTTTGTTTTGGTAAGCCTGCTGCCTCTCATTTAACCCTTTCTCACTCTCTTGGAAAATTCATAAAATATTTAAGGATAAATTACACTTTATCATTTCAGATTTGAGGTCTTTTACAATCTCATATAACATATTCGAAAGATTTCACTTTCATACCTCACATTCTATTTTATTTCAATATAATACATTTATTATATTTTCCATCCATTGATCCTTTAAGTGCTGACGTGACGGTCACATTTGTGCCACGTGGCTGCCAAATTTGTGTTAATTTTTTATTCATTTAAAATATTATAATAATTTACCCTAAAAATAAAAAATAAAAAACACAAACTGATTCGTCTTCCCCATCCCTTCTCCCCACTCGAGCCTATCCCCCATCACCCGCCCCCTTCTCCTATCCCCATCCCACCCCAACACCCCCCCACCCACCCCACCCCACCTCCCATGTAGCCTCTATACCCTACCCACCCCCACCCCTCACCCAATTCCTCCCACATCGCAACCTGTATACCCTACCCGATCTTCGATACCACCAACCCATCTGTGTAGCAGCGAGACCTGCATCATACCCAAATAGGTGGAAGAGGAACGGGCAGATGGATGGTGTGTGGGGAGGGTGGGTGCAAGGAGATGGAGGGAAGAGGGTCAGATGGGTGGGTGTATGGGCATCGTCGAATTCCCAGAATTAGACAAATGAGTTGTCGTCATCGTTATCCCTGTCGTCTATGGTGTCGTCGGCGATAGCGTTATCGATGTCGAATGGGGATTTGAGAGGGGTAAGGCTGACTTCTGTGGGTTGATTACGATGGGAGCAGAGATGGGTTTCTGGTTTTTGGGTTTGTTCGAACTTCTTCTTCTTCTTCTTCTTTTATTTTAAATTTTTTTTATTATTATAAATAGGGTCAATATTATAATATTTTTAATGTATAAAATTATTTTTTTACCATGTGGCACAAATGTGGCTGCCACGTCAGCTCTTAATGGAAAAATGGATGAAAAATGTAATGGATGTGTTGATGCACAAAATCAGCGAGGACTTTGGTACAATAGAAAGTGTCAAGTTTGTGACCTTCGCTAGATTGCTCCGGTCACTATTGTGGATAAGTAAGTAAATGGATAGGGACAGGGAAGCAAACACAAGATGTACATGGTTCACCTAGATTGGCTACGTCCACGGAGTAGAGGAATTCTCATTAATTGTGAAGGGTTTACACAAGTACATAGGTTCAAGCTCTCATTTAGTAAGTACTAGTGAATGATTTAGTACAAATGATATTAGGAAATATTGTGAGAGAATGATCTCTATTTATAGAAGAGAGTTTCTAGTTTCATTCTGACATTGACGCGTGTCGTGTTGTGATTGGCTTCTGATGTTGACACGTGTCGCGCTATGATTAGCTTTTGATGTCGACACGTGTCGTGTTGTGATTGGCCTCCTGGTTAGAGGGAAACTCTTCTGGGTCCTTGACGGTATAATGTTGACCGGTGCTCAGTAGTTTCAGGATTGGTCAAGTATGGTACAAACAGTGCTCCCCTAAGTTCCCGAGTGAGGGAAGCTCCTTGATTAGGGACTTGCAAGATCCAAGCCATTGAGTAATCAAGAAACTTCTAAGTACCGAAGTGTGGTATCATTTTCACTTGCCTTATCTATCTCATATGTAGATGTGGCATCTTTTCTGGAAGCATTTTTCCTCCATCCAGGGGTGGTATCTTTAACCGATGAAGATGCACAAGGTAATGTATCAATTTCACTTGAAGCTTACTTGTAGTTTCGGGCTTGGTCAAGTGCCATACAAACCCTATAGTAGGAGTCCCCCAAGTCATTGAGCTAGGAGATTTTCCGAAGGAGGTAACAGATGGTGCGAAAATTAACTTAACACACAAATTAAACTCTCTTGTTGTCAAATTGTAGTATAAATGCAAGTAGGGATCGTTCTAAACCGGGGATTATGAGGGCTTGCTAAAACCTCTAAACTGACTTAAAAACATATAAACAAAGTTAAAAACACTAAACTAGACTCAAAGAACTTAAAAACAAACTCAAAGGACTCAAAACAAGCTAAAAACGCTCAAATCTGCCTAAAAACACAAACTGGGCAGATTTGGACTCTAACACACTTTTGGGACACCTAAAAACACAAATCAAAACAGATTTTGACTAATAAAATACTTTAAAGTAAAGGGGGTTTTGGTTTTGACGAATTTGAAAACAAAACAAGTAAATTAAAGAACTAATGAAATCTGCACGACTTTGAGTAAATTGAATGGATGGAAGGCTAGCTAGGAGGTTCTTCTCCACACATGACATACTTGCACATAAACTAATTTTTAGTTGTTCTTTCGATCAATCATGAAACTCAACACCCCAGGTAAATTAAGTCCGCTTAAATTAACCTTCAAGTTCTCATTAAGTTATTGAATTGGATGGGAAATCGCATACATCAATTCAAACATTCTTCAAAAGTTCTTTACATGAACAGCACAATAAAGATACAATCAAAGATCATTAAGCATTATGAAAACTATAAATATTGATGAGGCATTCGTTACTATGATGAGCATGAAACTCCTGCCAAGAATTTATTTAACGCGATCGTTTATAAGCGACCTCCACTACTTGTGAATATAAGTTTGTAACTATTAGGTGAAACTCCCTTATACTCTAGCATCATATTCATGCATGCAAACTAAGTGTGCATTCTTAATAAACATACACGAATAAGTTATCAATCAAGCAGTTAAACAAATTGAATTCACAACTTATGAAATCACAACTGAAGGTAATCAAATCATATTGCAAGCATGAACATGGTTTCGAATTCCCCCTAGCTAAGGGGGGTTTAGTTCCTCATACTCACAAAGCAAAGATAAAAAAATTTAGACATTGAAAACAAAAGAATGAAAACACCTAAAAACGCTCCAACAATCCAACTTGAATGGCAAGCACATCCAAGGGTCTTCCTTCTTCTCTTTGTTGCGGCACAAGGTGTGGTTTGATGGATGAGTGGTAAATTATAGTGGTGGATGGATATAGGTGAGTTATGGTGAATGGTGGATGGGTGGATTGTGTTCTCCCGGCTAAGGAATGACAGTGTAAGTGTATGAAGTTGTGAGATGTGAATGTAGTGTCTTTTGATGGATCTTTTCTCCTCCTTGTTATGGTGAAGGGTGGATGTATTTATAGGCTAGGGAGAGGACCACCATCTAATTAAGGTGGTAGTGATGAGTGTTGTGGTAATGAGTGGATGTAATGGGTGTGGTGGATGGATGTTTGGTAATGAGTGGATGTAATGGGTGTAGTAGATGAGTGTTTGGTAATGAGTGGATGTAATGGGTGTAGTGGATGAATGTTTGGTAATGAGTGGATGTAATGAGTGTAGCGGATGAATGTTTGGTAATGAGTGGATGTAATGGGTGTAGTGGATGAGTGTTTGTAGTTGTAGGTCAACACACTTGCACACATACATGCTGATTTCTAGCCTTCTAATCTTCAAAAACGTCCATCCTTATGTCTCCATGCTTGCATTATCCAATCTTGGCCCAAAAATGCTCCAAAGTGCTCCAAATAGCACTTTGTTGCCAACTTTGTTATTTGAACCTACAAACACATGAAAATAGCTTAAAGTACTAAAATAACTAGAATTAAACTAAGTAAATGCCAAGAAACAAGCTCACAAAGTTTCATAAATATGCTTCTATCAACAGACAAGGTAAGCAATCAGACTTCCAAACGAGCAACCTGGATCGGAGGTTCGACTTCAGCTTCCGGTTGATTGTTCTCATTCTCCTTGTGTCGTAAACAACAACAAGGGTAAGGAGAAGCAAATGGAGAAGAAATGATATGAGATACTTTTGCTTTTGAAGAAGTAACTTTCCACAGACGTATTCTTGAACTGGGCTGGAGGGTTTTCTGGTTTCCTCCAGATTATAAGGTTGACTCAAGAATTTGAGGGTCAAAACAAGTCCATCAAATCTAGAGTACATTCGACCCTGATGATATGAGATACTTTTGCTGTTGACAAAGTAATGGATGTATCGGCACGTGTTCTGTTACGCTTGTCTCCACATGCTTCTTTGTAACCTTCTCACTTGGTCTATCTGTTCCTCAAGTAGATATGGTATCTTCTCTGGAAGCATAAGATGTTGAAGATGAGTACTCGAGAGCAATGCTAGGTAAGTAATCAGGCAAGGGGTTCCAGGCAGTCAGTTCTTGACTGGAAGCTTGATTCCAATTGCTGACTGATTGCTCCATTTCTCCTTGTCTTGTAGGTAGAACAAGGCCAAAGAAAAAGATAGAGAAAAAACATGATATATGATACTATTGCTTTTAACCATGATGATATGAGATACTCTTGCTCTGATGTGGCTTGTTTGCAGAGGTATTATTAGGAGGAAAAGAAGCTGAGTATTTCGAGAGACTCTGCTGAGAGTGCCTTCTTTGATGTGAAGAAAAGTTGAGAATTTTTTTTTATTTGCAGGTCTTCCTGGCTGTGGAGGATGGAGGTCAACATATATAGGAGTCTCCCTAACAACAAGTAGTAATGTTATTCCTTTACCCTTCTTGGTCATAGCAATGTAGTGGGAGCTGCAAGCTTCACGTGTTTTAACTTTGTCAGAGCACTTTGAAAAAGTGGTATGTGTTATCGGGAAAGCTGATGTTGCGTGTAAAGATTGCAGACAAGCTTTATCTAAGGAAATCTGGCTCTCGAAGTTCGGAGAACGGTGTCTCTTCGGTTTTCAAACAAGCAATCCTGTCGGGGATATGGCTCTCGAGATTCAGAGAACGGTGCCTCTTCGATTTTTGAGAAAGCAATCATGTTGGGAGTCTGACTCTTGAGATTCGGAGAGCAATGTCTCTTCAATTTTTGAGAAAGTAATCTTGTTGGGAGTCTGGCTCTTGAGATTTAGAGGGTGGTGCCTCTTCGATTTTTAAGCACGTAATCCTGTTGGGAGTATGGTTCTCGAGATTCGGAGAGCGGTGTCTCTTCAATTTTTTGAGAAAACAATCCTGTTGGGAGTCTGACTCTTAAGATTCGGAGAGCAGTGTCTCTTCGATTTTTGAGAAAGTAATCATGTTGGGAGTCTGGCTCTCGAGATTCAGAGGACGGTGCCTCTTCGATTTTTTAGCACGTAATCCTGTTGGGAGTCTGGCTCTCGAGATTCGGAGAACGGTGCCTCTTCGATTTTTGAGCAAGTAATCTTGTTGGGAGTGTTTTCTCAAATGTGAGTAAAGGTTGGGCATTTTTGCCAGTCTGCCTTGCTATGGAGCACGGAGGTTGACACACATTGGGACGTTCTAGTTATTAAGCAGTGGTGCTGTTCCTTTACCCTTGTGGGTAATAGTAGGGTAGCTGGACCTTCAAATTTTATATTTCTAAACTTTGTCAGAGATCTTTGGCAAAGTTATTTGTGGTACCAAGGAGCTGATGTTGCGTGTGGAAAGTGGTCCCTCTTCGAAATATGGAGAGTGGTGCAAGAAGTACATTCAGAGAGTTATTGCTTATAGGAATTTTCCCCTTACTTCAGAGATTTATTGCACCTCATTTCTCCTTCATCATTTCTGAGAATGTCTGGCCCATCCGACCGTCGTTTTGACTTAAAATTTGGTGAAGAGGCAGCCATGCCTTTTCAAGACAACATATGGCGCCCATCCTTCTTATCCCCTATTGGTCCTCTTACCGTTGGGGACTCTGTGACGAAGAATGATATGACCGCTGCGGTGGTGGCCAATAACATTCTCACTCTCAAAGATAACAGACTACTTTCAAAATGGTCTGATGAATTGGCTGTTAAGGATTCTCTGGCTCTCAGTGTTCAGTGTGTAGATTCTGTGTCTAATATGGCCTAACGCCTATTTGCTCGAACCCGCCAAGTTGAATCATTGGCGGCTGAAGTGATAAGTCTCAAACAGGAGATTAGAGGGCTAAAGTATGAGAATAAACAGTTGCACAGGTTCGCACATGACTATGCTACAAACATGAAAAGGAAGCTCGACCAGCTGCAGGAATTTGAAAGTCAGATTTTACTTGATCATCACAGGTTTGTGGGTTTGTTCCAAAGGCATTTATTGCCTTTGTTTTCTAGGGCTGTACCGAGTAATGAAGCTCTAAATGATCAACTTTCGGTGCCTCCTCATTCTGAGGTTCTGCCTAGTACTGAGGTTCCGAATAATCACCCTCTGGTGCCTCCTCTTTCTGGGGCTCTACCGACTGCTGAGACTTCTCCTAAGCAACCTTTGTGAAGGCTCCATCTGTTTGTTTATTTTGATTCATGTATATGTACATATTTGTAACTTATCAAAGATATCAATAAATAAGCTTTGCTTCATTTCAACGTATTGTGTTAAATACACAAAGGCCTTCTTCACTAAGTTCTTTGAAATTTTCCTTTTGTTGAAGCTTGTATGTTGAAGCTTTGTGAGTGAAGCATGTAGATTGAGGTAGTGCTCTCTTAATTTCCCGAGTGAGGAAAACTTCTCGTTTGGAGACTTGAAAAATCCAAGTCACTAAGTGGTCGTGAGACTTCTGAGTATCAAGGTGTAGTAGCACATGGTATGAGTCCCCCAAGTCTCCGGTCAAGGGAGTTGACGAATGAGGCATTTCCTTTCTAAGTGGTAGCCCAAAACTCCTTCTTCATATATATATATATATATATATATTTGTTATGAAAGTTGTTAGGTTCAAAGAAGATGAGGCCTAGGCAATTTTTTTTCGAATTTTTTTTTCTGAATTTTTTTCTTTTCGAATTTTCGAATTTTCGAATATATATATATATATATATATATATTAAAGCTTTGTAGGTGAAGCTTTGGTGTTGAAGCTTTGTAGGTGAAGCTTTGGTGTTGAAGCTTTGTAGGTGAAGCTTTGGTGTTGAAGCTTTGTAGGTGAAGCTTTGAGGTTGAAGCTTTGTTGGATACCATGAATTGATTTTGCTTCACACTATCTTGATCAAGATAGTGTGAAGCTTTTGTAGGTGAAGCTTTTGTGTTGAAGCTTTGTAGGTGAAGCTTTTGTGGGTGAGGCTTTTGTGGTAGGTGAATCTTTTGTGTTGAAGCTTTGTAGTTGAAGCTTTTGTGGGTGAAGCTTTTGTGGTGGGTGAAGCTTTTGTGGGTGAATCTTTTGTGGTGGGGGAAGCTTTTATGGGTGAAGCTTTTATGGTGGGTGAAGCTTTTGTTGGTGAAGCTTTTATGGGTGAAGCTTTTGTAGGTGAAGCTTTTGTGGTGGGTGAAGCTTTTATGGGTGAAGCTTTTGTGGTGGGTGAAGCTTTTGTGGGTGAAGCTTTTGTGGTGGGGGAAGCTTTTGTAGGTGAAGCTTTTGTTGGTGAAGCTTTTATGGGTGAATCTTTTGTAGGTGAAGCTATTGTGGATGAAGCTTTTGTAGGTGAAGCTTGTGTGGTGGGTGAAGCTTTTGTGGGTGAAGCTTTTATGGTGGGTAAAGCTTTTATGGTGAGTGAAGCTTTTGTTAGTGAAGCTTTTATGGGTGAAGCTATTGTGGATGAAGCTTTTATAGGTGAAGCTTTGGAGTTGAAGCTTTGTAGGTGAAGCTTTGGAGTTGAAGCTTTTGTTGGGTACCATGAATTGATTTTGCTTCACACTATCTTGATCAAGATAGTGTGAAGCTTTTAAGAATTTGTAGTTGTCCTCCATTGATAAAGCTTTGTTGAATTTCCTTTTTTTGTTTTTTTTTTGGGAAACTAGAAATTTGAAAATGTGGGAGAGACAACATATACAAATTTTGTTTCCACACTGTTGGGCAAGAGATTGTGATGCAAGCCACACCTTGTAGTAGTCGAAGGTTTGGATGAACCATATAAATTGAATTTGCTTCGAACAGTCTTGAATTTGCCTCGAAGGTTTGAGAATTGTAGTTGCCCTCCATTGATGAAGCTTTTGTTGGCACCATAAATTGGTTTTGCTTCACACTGTCTTGATCAAGAGTGTGTGAAGCTTTTGAGAATTGTGGTTGCCCTCCATTGATGAAGCTCTTGTTGACACCATAAATTGGTTTTGCTTCACACTGTCTTGATCAAGAGTGTGTGAAACTTTTGAGAATTGTGGTTGCCCTTCATTGATGAAGCTCTTGTTGGCACCATAAATTGGTTTTGCTTCACACTGTCTGATCAAGAGTGTGTGAAGCTTTTGAGAATTGTGGTTGCCCTCAATTGATGAAGCTTGCAGATTCACGACCGGATTTACGTTGTTCCAAGACCTCCGGTTTTGTGCATAAAAAAGCTCTTGTTGGTACTATAAATTGGTTTTGCTTCACACTGTCTTGATCAAGAGTGTGTGAAGCTTTTGAGAATTGTGGTTGAACTCTTTCGAAGCTCTTGTTGGCACCTTAAATTAGTTTTGCTTCACACTGTCTTGATCAAGAGTGTGAAGCTTTCTACGAGTTGTAGTGTTTGCATTGTTACAGAGGGGAAATGTCTGAAGCAGATGCAAGAGGGCTGAATAGCTTGATCTTCATATGCCATGCACTGAAGTTGTTGTTGGCTTGCAATAAGACTTTTTTGGTGATTATAACTCTTGTTGGGCATAAGTGCTCATCTAGTTGAGTTGTCAAGCTTGAAGGTTTTTGATTATTTGTGAATGCTAGGAGTTCACATGTATAAGTTGTACCACTCGTCTTCTGGTAGGTGGAATGAATGGTAAATTGCTTTCATCATTTGGTTGGTGGTATGAAGGTGAGTTCCTTCATCACCTTTCATCATATTTCATCACCTGGTTGGTGGCACGAAGATGAGTTCATTCTTCACCTGGTTGGTGGCATGAATGACAAGTTGCCAAATGATATTAAAGTATGGGTTTTACATTTCATCACTTGGTTGGTGGCATGAAGGAGAGTACGGGTTGTACATTTCATCACCTGATTAGTGGCATGAAGATGAGTTCCTTTTTCACCTGGTTGGTGGCATGAATGGCAAATTGCCAAATGATATTAGAGTATTGGATGTACATTTCATCACCTAGTTGGTGGCATGAAGGAGAGCACGGGTTGTACATTTCATCACCTGGTTAATGGCATGAAGATGAGTTCATTCTTCACCTAGTTGGTGGTATGAGTGGCAAGTTGCCAAATGATATTAGCGTACGGGTTGTACATTTCATCACCTGGTTGGTGGCATGAAGGAGAACATGGGTTGTACATTTCATCACCTGGTTAATGGCACGAAGATGAGTTCATTCTTCACCTGGTTGGTGGTATGAAAGAGAGTACGGGTTATACATTTCATCACCTGGTTGGTGGTATGATATTAGAGTACGGGTTGTACATTTCATCACCTGGTTGGTGGCACGAAGATGAGTTCCTTTTTCACCTGGTTGGTGGAATGAGTGGCAAGTTGCCAAATGTATTAAAGTACTGGATGTACATTTCATCACCTAGTTGGTGGCATGAAGGAGAGCACGGGTTGTACATTTCATCACCTGGTTAATGGCATGAAGATGAGTTCATTCTTCACCTGGTTGGTGGTATGAGTGGCAAGTTGCCAAATGATATTAGAGTATGGGTTGTACATTTCATCACCTGGTTGGTGACACGAAGATGAGTTCCTTTTTCACCTGGTTGGTGGAATGAGTGGCAAGTTGCCAAATGATATTAGAGTACGGGTTGTACATTTCATTACATGGTTGGTGGCATGAAGAAGAGTACGGGTTATACATTTCATCACCTGGTTGGTGGCATGAAGATGAGTTCATTCTTCACCTAGTTGGTGGCATGAGTGGCAAATTGCCAAATGATATTAGAGTACGGGTTGTACATTTCATCACCTGGTTGGTGGCATGAAGATGAGTTCATTCTTCACATTTCATCACTTGGTTGGTGAGAATAAGGGCAAGGTGTCGATGCACATTGTAGCAAGTGTCGAAGACACAAAGTATGTTGAACCCTTTCGAAGCACAGTTGGCTTATGTATGGATGTGTTGGAAGGTATGATGTTTATGTATGAATGTGTTGGAATGTATGATGTTTATGTATGAATGTGTTGGAATGTATAATGTTTATGTTGATTGATATGAGTGATGCTTATGAATGTTTTGCTATGCATGAAGGGATACATGCTTTTGATATGTGAACCATGTTGGTTGTAACACTTAGTATCACATACTTTATGTCAAAGTACGCATGTTGAAGCTCTGAGTTGGAGTATAAGGGTAGGTCAGCATAGACCAAGTGTTCTAGTGCTAGGAATGCAAAAGACTCAGAAGAAGTTGTCCGAATTCCCTCTTCTTTAAATATTTGCCGAATGGCTTGTGTGACAAAAGATCTCAAGCGGTTGAGAGTCAAAACATTTGTAATGTGTATGCCTTCTTATAATAGCCTTTCCTTCAGTACTTAGTCCTCCACTTTGAAAGAGTGAGGCTTGGCCCTATAGTCATAATAGTCGACGGTACGTTCACCCCTGGTTGTCTTGATACGAACTTTTATCCCTCTTGTTGTAATGGGCTTGCTGAGAGTAAAAATCCTTCCTTTTACCAAGAGACAGATACGTTTGGTGACTTAGTGAGTAGTTAAATGAGGCAGGAGATGATGCAATGGGTGTCTGAATGGCCAATATCTCCTCACTTGGTAAAACTTGACTTCCACTTCCCATTTATTGATAGGGGTTAACCATATGGGGGTTCCTTTGGTATGTCTTTGCTTCGGCAGAGGCGTGGTTGTAAGCCTGTGCCATCACTTCAGAGTAAGTCTTCCAAGTGTTGGCATTGATCATGTACTTGAAGAAACAATCATGTAGGCCTGTCGTTAAGGCATTGAGGGCGGTCTTGTCATCTGCCTCAGTGCAGCGAGAATACTCATGGCTGAAGCGACCGACATACTCTCGTAGTGACTCGCTCGGCTTCTGGCGAATAGTGTATAAGTCATCTACAGAATGCAAGTGATCGGTCTGGAAGATGTGTTGAGAGACAAACAGTTTCCTTAATTCCTCAAATGAGTTTACTGTCTCAGGTGGAAGACGACAATACTAGTTTATAGCTCCGCCAGAGAGGGTGGAGGGGAAGAGAAGACATCGCTCTTCGTCGATGTGCATCTGATATGCCATGGTGGACTCAAAGAGGTTAAGGTGTTCAATTGGGTTATCCCTTCCAGTATAGAGTTGTAAACCAAGCTTTTGTTTTGTCTTCGCTTGAAGGGGGTGTCGAATATCCTTCTTGTGAGAGGGCCATGCCTGGGTTAGTTCCAATCAGGTATCTCGGCCTGACGTTCGGCCTTCAACTTGTTTACTTCCTTAAGAAGCTGTAGGACATGGGGGTCTTGAGTGGAGTCATGTACCACTGAAATTTTCTTTCCTAAGTCTCCATCGCCTCTTGAAAGTACGAAAGTTTAAGCAAGGGCGTGTGGTTTTTTCTTGGACTTGCCATACTGATTTCTAGGGTGAGTTTGTCGGAATACCTCAGAGTCCCCCGTACCTTCATGTTCCTCTAGGACCTATCGTTCATTCCCTAGATTGGCAGCTGGCCTGGGTCGTGGGAGGCGACCGAGTCTTTCAGAAACCTTGGGTCATTGATCTTCGAGCATATGTGGAGGGGATTCTCTCGACGTTGCTTTAGGAAATCTAGGCAGTCACGATAAATGGCTTTCGATCCTTCCAACCTTTCTGCAAGGAGGTGTCTTCCTCTACTTCTTCTACTTCGGGTCGAAGCATCTGGGTTGAGAGAAGTCTCATGTTGATCAATGTTTTGATGATTAGTTCGCTCCTTATCAGGGATACCCATGTCAAAGGGAGGTGACCCTCCGTGTTGGGGGGCATCCAGATGATGATTGATGTCCAAAAGGGCAACGAGCTCGCATGTTTGAGTATGCCTAGTTTCGTGGAGCGTCTCAAAGAGCTTCTCATACTACTCATGGAGGACCTCATTCTTCATTGCTATCTTGTTGTTCTGAGCTTCTAGCTCATCAACTTTAGCTTGAAGAGCAACCCTCTTTCCTTCATTCTTTTGTTGCTTTGCACTAGATGCAAGATGGGTGTTATTCTGTGTGCTGTGGCTTCCTTCGCTCCCCATGTTGGAGAGGGATGCTTGGTCAAAAGAGAGTGTACGAATGGTGGAAACCAGCTTGGCAAAGCTGAAGAGAGTGGGAATAAGTGTCGTTCCTACAGATGGCGCCAAATGTTGATCACAAAATCAGCAAGGACTTTGATACAACAGAAAGTGTCAAGTTTGTGACCTTCGCTAGATTGCTCCAGTCACTAGTGTGGATAAGTAAGTAAATGGATAGGGACAGGGAAGCAAACACAAGATGTACGTGGTTCACCCATATTGGCTACGTCCACGGAGTAGATGAGTTCTCATTAATTGTGAAGGGTTTACATAAGTACATAGGTTCAAGCTCTCCTTTAGTGAGTACTAGTGAATGATTTAGTACAAATGACATTAGGAAATATTGTGAGAGAATGATCTTTATTTATAGAAGAGGTTTCTATTTTCATTCTGACATTGACACGTGTCGTGTTGTGATTGGCTTCTGATGTTGACATGTGTCGTGCTATGATTGGCTTCTGATGTCGACACGTGTCGCGCTGTGATTGGCCTCCTGGTTGGAGGGAAACTCTTCTGGGTCCTTGACGGTATAACGTTGACCGATGCTCAGTAGTTTCGGGATTGGTCAAGTATGGTACAAATAGGATTTATTATATTGAAATAAAATAGAACTTGAGGTATAAAAGTAAAATGTTTTGAAAAGATGTTGTATGAGATTATAATAGACCTCAAACCTGAGGTGGTAAAGTGTAATTTACCCAATATTTAAACTCCAACCATTCAACTCTTTCTCACTCTCTTGGAAAATTCATAAAATATTAAATTTATTAAAATAGAGATTGTTGTTGAAGATGAAAGTTAAACTGACTAACGCTCTACTAGCTAATTTAGCAAAAATTTAAAGTAACTCTTGAAGATGCTCGGACTGTTGTTTTATGTAAAGAAAGAACTCAAATGTTAAACAGCAAGTAACTTGATACAACGCTAGTCACTTATTCAAGCTTGCTTTATAATATTTTGTTATAACCTAAATTGATCATTTTATGGTTATAACTGAAAAGTCATCCCTGCAAAATTTCATTAGAATCATAAGACGTTTAGGTATTTGATTGTGTCCTAATAAATAGACAAACACAATATCCTCAATAAACCATGAATATTCACAATAACAACTAAAGGGCGAAATCCTTTCCAATTCAAGTGAACTTGCGCAAAAATAATCTATAAATGAAAACCTTAAAAATAAACAGTATGAATCATGATATTACTTTATATTTGTATATAAATACACATATTTGAAGTGAGACGGCCATCAGTACCCCCAATCCCCACTCCCATCTCCCACACATTTGAACTGAAGAGAGATGCTGACCGTGATCGCAGACTGTAATGACATACAACTGGTTACATTTGCTGCCTACGATCTATTAGATGAAACTTCAAAGACTACAAGTCTCAGTGTAGGTTGTACACATGTACATACACTACAAAATTTCCCACTTTCCACTGTCCTTCCTTACGAGAGATTTTTCAATGAACTTAAAACATAAAACAATATACTATTTATCATAATATAAATGAAGGAACACGAAAAATATATGCTCTCTTTGCTTGTATTATAACACGTAAGGTATCTGATTTGTATCCAGGATCGAAAAAAATCTCTCCACTGCACACATTTGAAAAGGAGCTGCAATCTTTTGGGGACCGTAATGCCAGAAATCCAGCTTGAATGTTGCATGCATCTCAGGTTTCGCTGACATCCATTGCACAGACCCCTGTATATCATCATTAAACAAGATAAAATACATGGGCAAAATACAACAAGTAGGGCAACAAGAACTCGGAAATGTACAAGAAATAAGCAGTTCGATTTCCCATAAATCTCAAGATGCATGTGAATGTGATGTCATGTCATCTCCACCTCATATATATAAAATAACGAACATACGTTGAGAAAAGAAGGCGAAAAGATAAAACCTATCGGGTTGAGGGTTTTTTTTCCTCTTCATTTTCTCATCATTAATTACAGTGGTTTTTTTTAAGTCTGAACTTACCAAACATTGGAAATTAAGTAACTTCTCATTTCCAAGTCTCTTTTGCCGCCAACCAAACGCAACCTAAAGTTTTTAGTTTTCTTTTTCATAATTAAACGAACCTTTCACATGGTGAATAGGAAGCTCTGATAAGTTCGTTGATTCAGAATAATTGATTAAGGTAGGAGATGTTTATTTGATGGACGTGAATTATTATTCTAATGTATGGCGCTAGATTGATAATTTGATAGCATAATATAACAAAGTCCTACGAATTGGTTAAGAAATAAATATAGTGACTCAAGCAGCGTGGGAGTCAAACAAGCATGGGGAGGAAGGCTACATAAAATGATAACTTATTTCTTGCGTCTATATCAAGGCAATTGAGAAAGAGTGAGAGGGATCCTTTTCTGTTATCAAACTCTCCAATCTATGATGTCTTTTGTAAATTTTATTTATTGTGTATTGGCGTGTGACATGCACAGATGTAATAGATGTTGAATATAGTCAAACATTTAGTGAATGAATCAAACAAATCTTTTGCAACAACGAGAATTCTTTTGATTTTAGATGTTAGTCTATACTATACATCGGTGCATATTAGAAAATTTTATCTATTAACAAGTGATATTATTTACACAAAAGAGAGGATGTAGGTTTAGCCTCATAATAGGCTAGTAATAATGTGGTTCAAATTCACTTTTGATGATAATCGAGCCTAAAAATCTTATCTATTAACAAACGATATTATTTATATTAATGAGAGGGAATAAGCTTAGCCTCATAATAGATTAGCAATAATATGATTCAAATTTACTTTTGACAAGAATCGAAGCTAAAACTTCATCTATTAGTATTGAAGATTTATTCAGCTGCAACTGGACTTTGAAAAAAGAAGAAGAAGAAGAGCTGCCCGAGTTTGATTTAAGATTTCTTGATTTCTTGATTTCTTGATTTCATGATTTCTTCATTCAAGGGGCTTCATTCTCTCTCTCCATGAAAAAGGAAAAAAAGGGGAAACAGGGAGACTGGGGTGATATAATTATGCCTGGCAGGTGTTCGTTAAAATGCCCACAGGAGAGGACTAGGAGGAGGACACGATTGCTCTTGTTTTGGTAAGCCTGCTGCCTCTCGTTCTCTGCAATCCGATTCGCTAATCTCACGGCGCCTGTCCTCTTCCCTATCAACGGCCACCAGCAACTGCCAAGTTGCCAACCCCACCTTATCCTCTCTCTCTCTCTCTCATATCTGTCTGTCCAAGTGGGTAGCCGCAAAAGCAACCATGGCCGTTACCAAAAACAATAAAAACAATATTAAATCTTTTCCATCAAAACTCTATTATTTTCCATTATTTTACAGCTTAATCCTTCAAAAACCAGAAAATATTGACTATTTTAATGGAAAGGGGACCCCTTTACTCTACGTGATGGCTCGGGCTGTTTTCAAATTGAGCCAACCCATCCTTCCAAATCAGGAAACTTTCATTCATTCTTTAAGCCTTCCCCTCTGCAATTCCTCCTCTTCCAACTCTCATGGAAGGCTCAGCCGATGAACGTCTCGAGTTTGGGAAGATGGGTTACGGGTAATTTGCCATTCCGCCCTTCCCCTTCTTCCTCGAATTTCTGCGAGAAATATGAATTGGGTTTTCGTTTTTATGGCTGATTGTTTCTGGGGTTTTGTTTTTGTTTCTGCAGATGCAAGCATTACCGAAGAAGATGCCAGATTCGAGCTCCGTGCTGCAACGAGATCTATCCTTGTCGCCATTGTCACAACGAAGCCACGGTATTGGTCACGTTTAACTGTGAAAAAGCATGTCAAATTTCAAATCGTGACATTGGTGATTGGTCTGTAATATATATCTAGCTGTTGATTCATCTGGGTTTGTTTGATTTTCTCAGAGCATGTTGAGCAACCCCTTTGATCGGCATGAGCTCGTTCGCTACGATGTGAAACAAGTACGTGACATTATATCATACTCTCTGTTTGTAATTTATGTATTTTTTGGTTTGACAAAGTGATGTTCTAAACTACTCTAATTTATGAGGAGGGAGATTCGAACTTTGTATGTGACGTTATTCGTTTATAATTTCTGTCTTTACTTTCCTAAGTGTTCTCATTGTGCTTATTTGTGTTGCTGTTTCAGGTTGTTTGTTCGGTTTGTGACACAGAGCAGCCGGTTTGTGTTCTTACTTCTTACTGTGTTGGTTCTAATCAAAATTAAAAGATGGAACAAAGAAAAATGTTGTATTGGTTCTGAACTTCTTGAATATCTAATTATCTGTCGGTTTTAGGTTGCACGAGTTTGTACAAACTGCGGCGTCAGTATGGGGGAATATTTCTGTGACATTTGCATATTCTATGATGATGATGTAAGCTAACTTCAATCTCAAATTCAATTATCGTACCTGGATTTTTGAAGAGCAAATATTTAGTTGAAAGTCTGTTATTTTGGCTTCATTGATTTATCAAACTTTATCTCGAAAATAACTAGATTCAGATTCGATAGTTGGTTTTTGATCTGTATATAATGTTGTTGGTTTCCTCCTTTTTGAAGTAAGCTTTCCTTTTATGTGTTGCAGACCACGAAAGAACAATTTCATTGTAATGATTGTGGGATCTGCAGGTTAGTACAATGTCAGAGTTTATTTCCTTCTTCTATATGGCTCATTTTTGTCATATAATTTCGTGGCAATGGAATTTCTGTATCTGACTTTTCATATCTAAAACAGAATCGGGGGTCGTGACAAATTTTATCACTGCAAGAAATGTGGTATGTGCTTACAACCATTATGGCAACTTTGTTTCTGAAATTGGAAACTTCCCTTCTTTAATGAACTTCTTGCTATCAGTTATTCTTTGGATCAATTAAATCTATACTTTTTAGTTTCACCTTTTGGTTTACTGAGATCTGTCCATTGCGATCGAGTTCTGGTGCTAATTTAAGTTTTGGAAATCCAATGTTGGGTTTACATACCACCAATCTTCGATTAAACATCGTTCTGATTCTACGACAGATTCTCATTTTTAGGAATTAAATTGTGGAACCGAATGCACATTGTTGCCCTGCACTTAACCTTGTATTTGTACCCCGCATTTGGTTTGAACTGTGCTCTCATTTATAGCATCTTATGCATAGATGAGTGCTAGAGAAAAAATTTAGGTCGTCTATTCATCGAATGTGAGCTGTTTTCTTGCATTAAAGATGGGTCCTAGCTGTTCCTAAAATTGTCATATGTGTGCACTTCCCATTATCTTCCGTGAACTACAACTTAAGTGATTGCTTTGTTTTAATTTGTCGATATATTATAACTACTATACCATATTAGATTTTATTTTCGATGAGAAGTTTCTCCTTTCTATTAGGGTGAGTTCTTTGTGCTCAAAAATCAGCTATTCATCTTGCTTCATGAAAAATCTTTTCCAGTTCAATGGGAATTTCGCTTTTGAGTTTTGGAAACTGGGGTGGATGGTGAATTTTTTTTTACTTTGTAACATTAATGTTCTGGTAAAAGTTCAGAATATAATGATGCTTTATATTTTTTCAGGGTCTTGCTATTCAAATGGCTTACGTGATAATCACTTGTGTGTGGAGAACTCCATGCGGCATCACTGCCCTATTTGTTACGAGGTTTGTGTTGAAATGTCAGTTGTAGTTATACAATAATAGGAAACCTTTGCTGTGCCCTAACTAACAGTAAATATTCAATCATATTGTGTTCTGTAGTTCCTTTTTGACTCACTGAAAGAAACTACTGTAATGAAATGCGGGCACACAATGCACTGCGAATGTTATAATGAAATGATGAAGCGTGACAAGTAAGTGGCATGACTTTAATTTCATTAGTTTACTATTCAAAAGACGATTACTTGATTCCTAACTCAATCTGGTTAAACGATTCAGATATTGTTGTCCGATATGCTCCAAGTCGGTGATTGACATGTCCAAAACCTGGAAGAGAATAGACGAGGAGGTAGGCTTCTCAAGTTCGAGTGTAAAGTGTTTTGCAGTTAATTCACATTTTGCGTTAGTTCTTTAGTTAACTGGGTTATGTGATGAAAATGAAGAGTTCATACTAATTAGTTGACATTTGCACACTGCCAGATAGAAGCAACTGTTATGCCTGAGGATTACCGGTATAAGAAGGTGCGTACTTCCGTCCATGTTCAGGCCTGTTTTTTTTTTTTTTTTTTAAAAAAGGCCTCTCTGGTGTAAACTCCTGAATATCCATTCCCATGTAACATTATGCCTCACGAATTCGGAACTATTTACCAGTACAAGTCTAAGAAGCAATGTTAATTCACAGGTATGGATCCTGTGCAATGACTGCAACGACACTACCGAAGCCTACTTCCACATTATTGGGCAGAAATGCAACCACTGCAACTCATACAACACACGCACGATTGCCCCACCAGTTCTTCCTCAATGATATCATCGAGTCTGGTAGTCGCAGTGAAAGCTTGTATCGTTAATGGGAACTTGATTGTTATCCTCCAATTGATTCTGTACCATTACTTTGTGATTCAAATGATTGTAATGTTGAAACGCGCCCATCGAACTCTTTCCAGGCCATTCTTCTTCTTCTTCCGATTTATATGGTTAAAAGTTCAAACCCAGGTGTGGTGACTGGTGAGTATTGGGTTGATGTAAACATTATATGTACTGTAATTCAAGGGAATGATTTATGGACCAAAGAAATGTTTGCCACATGATAATAACCATGGAAGAAAATATCGATAATATCGGCGATATATCGCCGATATTATCGGTTTTTCCCCAAACCGATATTTTAAGTGGTATCCAAGGGGTTTTCGTCAAAATTTCGCGATAATATTGATAATATCGCGAAATTTCGGAATTGTGCAAGTCGGAGCTTCTACAGCTCCGGCCGACGGTAAAAGACCTCCTCCATCAGAACCTTGAAGGGGAACTGCGGATTGGCGGCGACTCGGGATCTCCACCCATTAAGAAACATACCCAGAACTTCGAATCCCGAAACCGACGACGACGAGAGACATTGAAAGGGTGGTGGTGCAGAGCACCCGAGCCGGTGAGAACACCGGATCTCAACGCACCCTCTCGAAATACCGCAGCAAAACGCAGTTTGAAAGCAGCTGCATGCCGGATCTGAAAGATGAAGGAGGATGATCGCCGCTGGGGGTGGGTAGGAGGACATGGCCAGATCGGGAAAGGACGCAGGGGGGAAAAGAAAAAACACAGGAGAAAGCAAAAAGAAAAACAGAAGAAGAAGAGAAAGAAGAAAAGACAGAGGAACGATGACATGGGTTTTGATAGACTCACCCACTACACTTGATCCTCTTGAGCCCAGCGTCATAGATGATGATCAGTTGGGTGGGTGGGTGGGGGTGGTTTCTCAGGTGGGGGTACCGAGATCTAGGGGAAGGGAGAGATAACGGAGGAGGGCGGAGGGGGTCGGACATGCGGAGAGTGAGCACTCGATCCTCCTGAGCCCAGCGTCATAGATGATGATCAGTTGGGTGGGTGGGTGGGGGTGGTTTCTCAGGTGGGGGTGCCGAGATCTAGCGGAAGGGAGGGATAACGGAGGAGGGCGGAGGGGGTCGGACATGCGGAGAGTGAGGAATTTGAGAGAATATGGAAGGAGAGAGAGAGAGGCGACTAAAAGGCAAAGTGGGAATAAAAGGAAAAGAGTCTGACGGCAATAGGGATTTTGATAGGTTATGAAGAAAGATGATGGGTTGGGATTTTTTGCATTTTTGGGAATTAAGTGGGACTCTTTCTTTGCAATTTTCTTAATGCCCATTTTGCATTTTGAAAATAAAATAAAATAAAATATTGTTTTCAATCACAATTTTACATAATTTAAGAGCATCTTCAATATAAATTTTAAATAAAACCCCCACAAACATATAATTCTTAAATAAAAAAAATAAAGGGTAATAAGTCACTCATGTATCTTACCATGCAATGTATAAAGTGTAAAATATTGTACTAATTCATTATATATAAATGATTATGGTGTGTTTAGACTTCTTTCATTAATTACTACATATTTTCTACACTCACAATGTTTGTCAGCTCGCTATATAATCAACTTGATAATGTTAAATCCATCATGCAATGCATTTCCTTCCAATTTTTTGTGATAAACTAATAGATAATTGACTAAATAAACATCCTGCAAAGTTTCAATAAAAATTTCCAAGTTTTTCTTACAATTTCCATGGTTTCCATGTAATTTTTATCGATATCGATATTATCCCGATATTTCCATCGATATTTCCGTGTTTTCGGACTACCGATATTTCCGATATTACCGATAGTTTCTTCCTTGATAATAACCAAGCCCATCTTGCTTTCATCTCTTCACATTGCCTTACTTTGTGTAGCAACTATTCAATTTTTACACAAGCGATACTCGGGAATGGGAAGTCGGATCTAAACATCTTGAACAAGAGTGAATGATCTTAACGAACTTGCGACCGTGCAATATGTGCAACATTAGAGAGGCCAATATAAGAGTCAACTTTACTTTTGATAGTCTTAAATAATGGAGAAAATGTGAGCATTGGATCAGCTCTCTCTGTATTCTTTATAGTTTTTGGGGTGTTGGCTTGCAAGTGGCAGGTCAAGGCTGATACTGAGTCGTTTTCTCTCACATTGTGTGTGTCCCGTTATTTTAGATCCTATTGTTCAACAAAAGTTAAATTGCCAAGTATCGTTACATTATAACCGAACAATGGATGATTACAATTTTCTTAGATCACGGGTCTAAGAAAACACGACTGTACATTACATTACACATTGCAGTTTATTATGAGATTAATCTCTCTTATGAGAAAATGATAATTTATATGAAATAAGTTCATTTAATAATAATAATAAGTCTCTATACGTGCATTCTTTGTATCGTTTCAATTTTATCGAATGTCCCCGTCTCCTATACGTATACCTGTTTTGAAAATTACAGTCTCAGAAGATGTATTTTTTAATTAACCCTTTCGTGTTGGGTGCGATGATTAAAATTACGGGTGTATATAGCAAGTAGCAGCATGCGAAGCTCCACAGAAACAACTAAGCACCGCCGTTGCACGTATACAAGCTCCTCTCTCTTCCGCCCTCTTCCCTCTAAACCCTGATCGTTCAGTGTCTGGGCTTTAGCGCGCGCTCTCTCTCTCTCTCTTAAAACTCGCCGAGTTCAATCAGAGCCTCCAACTCGGCGTCGACTCGGTCCTCCAAAGCCATGCAAGTGATCTCCAACACTCGCAGGCTCTCCAGAGCTTTCAAATCTCCCATTTGTATCAAATCCGCCGACCAATTTCTCTCTCCCGATGCCCGAGTCGTCGAAGCTCCTCTCACTTCTCTCCAATGGCGGAACCTCGGCGCCGGCTCTTCCCAAACGGCCTTGTTCTCTGGTAATCTCAGCATTTGCTCATCTAATTCTCACTTGAAAATTCAATTTTTTCTGTTTTTGTTGAAATTTTAGTGCATTATCTTCTGTTTGGTAGCCGAGAAAATATCTGGAAAATCAAAGATGAACCTTTTTTTCTGGAACTGAGGAAATCTGAGCTTTAAAAGGAGTAAATTTTTTTTTTTTTTTTGTGACCATTTTTGTTAATTTCTTGTATTTGGATTTTGTTTCAATAGTTTATATTCTGTTTGGTTGCTAAGAAATATGAGGAATGAAAAGAACAGAAAAGCTCAAGTTATGAAATAATAGTCTTTTGTTGGGTCATTTTTCTTAGTGAACTAAGCAAACAAACTAATTCTACATGATGAAATCGATAGTTTCGTAACTTGAGATGCTGAATTATGTAGGCAGTACTCGTGGTCATCTTTTGCCGATGGAACAACATTCAACTTGTGCAGTGATGACATTGAGAGCGCCCTTTTCTTCTCAAGCGAGTACCATCGAAGGTGGTTCCACAGGTTGTAGTTTTGCTTTGGCAGGAGTTGGTTAAGATTGTTATTTAAGTTCATTTGTTGATATTTGCTTTGCTCGTTGGGTGCAGAGGCTGTGAAGGAGCTGTATGATAAAATGTTGCAGTCTGTTAATATAAAACGATCGATGCCCCCTAATGCTTGGTTATGGTCATTGATTGAAAATTGCAAAAAGGAAGGAGATATTAAGCTTCTATTTGACATCTTGCAGAACCTACGAAGATTTGTTAGTTCCTAAATTTTTAGCTCGCATCTTCTGAGCGAAGTGTAATTTGTTTCTGTTGACAGTTGTATGATTTGGTTCTGATTGCAGAGACTGTCAAATCTTCGCATCCATTCCGATTTTAATTGCAATCTCTGCCGAGAGGTTACTAAGGCGTGTGTTCATGTGGGAGCTCTTGACTATGGTATGCTATTAATCTGATTCTTAGACCTCAAGTTAGAGTTATTGATAGGTCTACACTTTTGGGAAACCCATGCATGTATCTTACATTGCAGGAAAGAAGGCCTTGTGGAAACATAACGTGTATGGATTGGCTCCTAGCATCGGATCTGCGCACCATTTACTGGTACCAATGAAATTGCGCTTTGACTGTTTGGGTTTCTCTTGTACTTCATCTTTGTATGCAATCATTTCTAGCTGTAAATTGGATGCAGTTGTATGCTAAAGAACGCAATGATTCTAAACTTATGGTGGAAGTAATGAAACTTTTGAAGAGGAATGGCCTACCATTGCAACCTGGTACAGCAGATATTGTTTTCAGGTATCTAGGTTATAAACTAGGATTGCCTCAGTAATGCTCTTCTTTCTTTATAAACAATTGCTGTGAAATAAGATAATCATTACAAAAGGTTATAGCTTTCAGTAGGGTTTTGTTTTTAGTTTTTTAATTGTTCTTAATAAGATCCTAAATCTGTTTTGGGTTGACCGTTTGCAGCATTTGTTACAATACTGATAATTGGCAGTTGATGTCTAAGTACTCAAAAAGGTTTGTCAAAGCTGGAGTAAAGCTACGTCAAACTGCTTTTGATCTATGGATGGAATTTGCTGCTAAAATAGGTCTCCACAAAATCACAGTTCTCTTATATTGTATTACACCAAATAATGTTCTTTTTCTATTGTCATCCTCAGCCATGCCAGTACTTGGTTATGCTTTCTTTTACTTCACATGAATATTCTCCTGTTTCCTGGTATTTAATTTATTATTTAAAGAATTTCTAGTTTCTCATTTGCAGGAGATGTTGAATCATTGTGGAAAGCAGAGAAGCTAAGATCTGAATTGATGAAGCAGCATACTGTTGCAAGTGGACTTTCATGTGCTAAGGTATTGAATTTGAACCTTACATACACACATGCCCCAACGCAAAAGTTCGATACCTATTTGTTAAAACAACTTATAGATGGGTCCAGTTAAGCAATGGACTAAAGATGGAGGATTCTACAACCACATATGGAAGAGAACCACTCAAACCTGGTTATAGCTGTTTAATTCAGTCTTGTACTGGTTAAATGGATTCTAAGAGACTAGAATCAACTAGCTCTTGGTCTAAGTGGTATTCCTTTTCCAATGTTGGAGGAAGCCTTAAGTTTGAAACCCCTCTTTTCTTAATAAGAAAATAAAATAAAATAAAATAAAGAGAACTTAAGGTAGAGCTTTGACTCAGCATCTCCAGTTAGAGCTTTGTCTGGGTTGAGTCGTTTGAGTAATTAGTTTCAAGGTTCAACCAACTACCCTATGCTTTTTAATTTTTATTTTTTCAATTCATTGCAGGGTTTTCTGTTAGAACGTAAGCCCGAGGAAGCTGCTTCCATCATTCAAGTTCTAAATCAGGTTTGGTTCCTTAACATACTCATACTTTATACTTATCATAGGGAGAAAAAAGAACTTTCGAGGTTTTGAAACCTAATTTAAATTTGACCCTTTTGGGGAACTGCAACATATTTACACAATACTACGAATTCCCTATGTTGAATTGAAAAGCATAGGTTGAATTGAATTGAACTGTTATATATCTGTACACCCATTGATACATGTTTGACATACAAAGAGGGAATAGTTCCTACACTGGTTTTTCATGAAGTTTGAGTTCCATTGTTAGCTACAGGGGACACAAATTTTGGTCAAACATGTCTCCAATGATCTAATATTATGTTTTCCTATTTGCTGAGGCCATTGGGATTTCTCTATGCCAGATTTTACCTGATACAAAGAAGTCCAGTATCGTGGTTGGGCTTGAAAAGTTAGTTAGTGAGTGGCCCTTAGAGGTTATTAGGCGCCAGAAGGAAGAGGACAGAAAGGTATGCCATTCATGCAGTTGTTTTTGAAAAAAAAAGAAAATGAAATACCTATGCAGTATGGTTGTTCAATTGTCCGTTTGAGAACTCAAGTTTACTTGGTTGTTCCCATGTCCAGGCATTAGCTACATCTTTGATCTCTGATATCCCTACAATGGTTAGTTCCCTATCAAACACGGGCTTACAAGTGAGCATAAACATTGATGACCTAACCAGCAAAGAAGGTATTCTTTATTGAACTCCGGCCTGTAAAAGAGAGAGAACCATGTTTTTCTGCCATGGTTGATGAGCATTCCGATAACCCGCCCTCCTTACAAAGGCACTCCCAGCTTTCTCAATGGTTCGTTAGATTATAACAAATTTTGTTATGCTGGTCATTTGATTGGATTTGATTATACTAGTGCTTTTGTATCATTTCTAATGTTTTCATGTTGAAACATGGTTTTGGTTGTGATATGGAGGGATATTTTCTGAATGTTAGTTTAATTTTATACTATCTCTAGCACTCTAGCTAGATCTTTCTAGCAAGAGGATAGTTCGAAATTTCTTAGTAATATTTTCAGAATTTAAACATGCTATTAGAACATCTTAGAAACGTGAAGACCATCTCCCTGTTTTCCAGTTTAAAGCGATTCTCTTCTTTTCTTCGGTCTGAACTCAATGTGCGTGAATCTAACTTATACACTCTTCTTCCCAACGGAGGGAGTGGAGAGTATACTTTCCCATGTTTTACACGCCGGAGTACTGACTGCTACAATTTCGATAGTTGCAGTCATTAGCCCTTGTGTGTGAGATCTGACTGTTGATGCTAAATTCGGAAATATTGCCCACACGCGTGGGCGACTGGATGTAGCGTACATCTTACATGAAAAAGGAGAGTTTACAAGCAGCTGCCTATCGTTCTTTCTTGCGCCTTAATCGCATGCACTCCTTGACCACCGCCTTTCCATCCTCAGACCGGGATCAGGAGACGCCTTCTAGATTATTGCACGGAGAAGGAGAATACATAGTGACTTTCTCTATAGGCACTCCCCCCTGCCCAAGTACATGCCTTCCATGGACACAAGAAAGTGAAGTACTTTCCTACTGAAATACTCAGTACAATCCGAGCTGCCAATTCAAGCTGCCAAACAAGACGTTTAGGGCGTGTTTGTTTGACCTTCTTAGGGGGGACTGGACTGGACTACACTAATTGGTATTGTAGTCTGATGTTTGGTAGGGGCAAGGATTAGGTTTAATGGGATTAGATCCGACTCGCACGGATTAAACCCCTCGCTAGGAGTTCTTAGCGAACCACCCCAAAAACGTCCGGATTCGTAAGACCTCCTCCCTCACGTCGTCCTCCTCATCCGATTGCGCTCTTGCTAGAAAGAAACTCGGTCATCCTAGGAGAGAGTGTCGTCGACGTCCTCCTCCCTCACGTCGTCCTCCTCATCCTCATCTCTGCGTCCTGCTCGCCGTCAGCTGCATCCTGGTCGCCCTCATCTGCATCCTGCTCCTCATCTGTTCCTCTCGTCGTCCGCTCCCTCGTCTTCACGTAACAGATCTGCTCGCCCTCACCTGCCTCCAGTTGTCTGGTAAGCTTCGATTGTTCGATTTTTTTCGTCGATTTGGGTCGATTTGGGTGGATTTTTTTCGTCGATTTGGGCGGATTTGTTTTGGGTTTGAGCTTTATTTGATTCTGCAGTTGAACAAATTTTAGGGTTTTGATATTTAGGTGAAATTGAGATTAGAAATTGGGGTTTTCATAAAGCTTGGAATTTGGGGTTTGAAATTGAGATTAGAAATTTGGAATTTGGGGTTTGAAATTTGGAATTTGGGGTTTTCATAAAGCAGTGTGTGTGTGTATGTAAGTATGCAGTAGAAATTTGGAATTTGGGGTTTTCATAAAGCTTGGAATTTGGGGTTTGAAATTGAGATTAGAAATTTGGAATTTGGGGTTTCAAATTTGGAATTTGGGGTTTTCATAAAGCAGTGTGTGTGTGTGTGTATGCAGTGTGTGTGCGTGTGTATGTATGTATGCAGGGTGTGTGTGTGTGTGTATATGTATGCAAGGTGTGTGTGTATGTATGCAGGGTGTGTGTAAGTGTATGTCAGTGTGTGAGAGTGTATGTCCGTGTAAGTGCAGTGTGTGCATCTGACCAGTGTGTGTGTGTGTGTGTATGTATGCCGTGTGTGTGTGTGTATGTATGCAGTGTGTGTGTGTGTGTATGTATGTATGTATGCAGGGTGTGTGTGAGTGTATGTCCATGAGTGAGAGTGTGTATGTCCGTGTGAGTGCAGTGTGTGCATCTGACCAGTGTGTGTGTGTGTATGTATGCCGTGTGTGTGTGTGTGTATGTATGTATGTATGCAGTGTGTATGTGTATGTATGCCGTGCATGTGTGTGTGTGTATGTATGCAGTGTGTGTGTGTGTGTATGTATGTATGTATGCAGTGTGTATGTGTGTGTGTGTGTGTGTGTATGTATGCAGTGTGTGTGTGTGTGTATGTATGTATGTATGCAGTGTGTATGTGTGTGTGTGTGTGTGTGTGTGTGTGTGTGTGTGTGTGTGTGTGTGTGTGTGTGTGTGTATGTATGTATGCAGGGTGTGTGTGAGTGTATGTCCGTGTGTGAGAGTGTGTATGTCCGTGTGAGTATATGTGTGAGTGTGTATGCAGTGTGTGTGTGTGTGTGTGTGTATGTATGCAGTGTGTGTGTGTGTATGTATGTATGCAGGGTGTGTGTGAGTGTATGTCCGTGTGTGAGAGTGTGTATGTCCGTGTGAGTATGTGTGTGAGTGTGTATGCAATGTGTGTGTGTGTGTGTGTATGTAGTGTGTGTGTGTGTGTGTGAGTGTATGTCCATGTGTGAGTGTGATTATGTCCGTGTGTGTGTGTTAGTGTGAGTGTGAGTGTGAGTATGTATGTGTATTTTGCACATTTGTCCATGAGTGTGTGTGTGTGTACTTGGTTTATAACCATGATATTACAATGTGAATGTTTTGTATTGTGTGGGGTTGATGCTGAATTGCAATTTTTTGTGGTTGTTGGTTGCAGAGAAGAGGAGCATAAACGGAAGGCTAAGGCTAAGGCTACTGCATTACAGGTGTCCTTTAATTTCCCTCTTCACATGCAATGCCTAGCAATGATAGCAATCCTCATACTAGTGTTCTTAGACACATGTTTATAGATGTATAAGAGTAGAACATTTTGAATATGATGCCTCGGGTTAATGATAACTTCTTTTTTTTCAACGCCACCTGTATATTTGTTGCCTCGGGTTAATGATAACTTTTTTTTTTTCAACGCCACCTGTATATTTGTTGCCTCGGGTTAATGATAACTTTTTTTTTTTCAACGCCACCTGTATATTTGTTGCCTCGGGTTAATGATAACTTTTTTTTTTCCAACACCACCCGTATATTTGATGCCTCGGATTGTGACTTCGCTAGTTACTTTGATCTAGTTCATTTCGTATCATAATCACTTCATTTCCATCACCCTTAATAACAGTAAATATTACATATATAATGTCCTTAATTTGTTTTTTGTTTTTTTTTTTGTTTGGATAGATATGGATCGAAGGAAGCTTTTATTGATCTTATTGTTAAAGATGTCTTATTTGGAGACAATTTGCATTTGTACGATTCTTGTGTTGATGATGCTACGTGGCAAACAGAGACATGTTGAACGACCCACATTGACTAACCGTTTACTTATTAGACGAGAGATTAGTTTGTGTTATCTGAATGGTATAATAGGGAATACTGATACTGAATGTGTCAACGAATTGAGAATGGATAGAAGGACTTTTGGCATATTATGTGACTTACTTCGTCAAGATGGGAGGGTAAAAACTGATGGTTTGGTGTCTGTAGAGGAGCAGGTGTGTATGACTTTACAAATATTAGCACATCATACTAAGAATCGTAGTGTTGGCGGTAGATTTTATAGGTCGGGAGAGACTATAAGTAGGTATTTCAATATCGTATTGCAAGGAATTTTGCGATTACAAGGTATCCTACTAAAAGTCCCTCAGCCTGTGCCTATTGATTCTACAGATCCTAGGTGGCGATGTTTTAAGGTATGATGAGAATTTTTTTTCATTTTCCCTAAGCTTTTAACTCTTCATTCCCTTTGTATAAATTAACAAAAACTTTTTTTTTTTTTTTTTAAGAATTGATTGGGAGCATTGGATGGAACACACATTGATGTGCATGTACCTGAAATTGACAAACCAAGATACCGAACAAGAAAGGGTCGAGTCGCAACTAATGTGTTAGGTGTGTGTTCAGGAGATATGCAGTTCATATATGTGCTTCCGGGGTGGGAGGGTTCCGCATCAGACTCTAGAGTTCTACATGATGCAATTACTAAGACTATTACTTAGTCTCAACTTTGTAAGTTAGGTCTAGTTCTGTTTGTCAACTACAAAACACTAATAAGGTCTGTTTTTCTTTTTCTTTTTCATTAGGTTATTATTACCTTGTAGATGGTGGTTATACAAATGGTGAAGGATTCCTTGCACCCTATAGAGGAATACCTTATCATTTATCTGAATGGGAGGGACGAACACCTTCTAATAAGGAAGAATATTTTAACATGAAGCATTCTAAGGCAAGGAATGTAATTGAACGTTGTTTTGGCTTGCTAAAAGGAAGGTGGTCGATACTAAGGAGTCCATCTTTCTATCCGATAAGGACACAAGGTCGAATAATTACCGCTTGTTGCCTACTACACAATCTTATTAGGCAAGAGATGTCTGTAGATCCAATGGAGAATTTGCCAATAATAGAAGATGGACAAAATACAGAAGAAGGTGAATATGTTGGTAGTGTTCAAACATCTGACCAGTGGACTGCAAAGAGGAATGACATGGCTCAGGAAATGTATAACGAGTGGAGAGCAATTAGGAACCAGCAACCAAACTAGCTATATGTGTTAATGATAACATTTTATTTTAGTATTCCTTTTTATCATGCATTTGTTAGATATTAGCACAATGATTGGATGGTATGCAAATTAATTGGATATTATGCAAGTTGATTGGATATTATGCAAATTGATTATTTGTATGATATTTTCCTTCATTAAAATATTTTTTGTTTAGGTATGGATAACGAAAATATTTTGAATGCTACTCAAGAGCCAAAAGTAAGAAGGCGTAAATGAGAAGCATTTGAGGAAGAAGTATTACTAGGAGTTCTTGAGGATTTTGTTGCTCGGAAGCAACGGTGTGACACCGGTGCTTTCAAACAAGGTACTTTGGTTGAAATAGCAAAAGCTGTCAATGTTTTATGTCCTCATTCAAATATAAAGGCAAATCCACATATTGAGTCCAAATTGAAGAAATGGAAAAAAACATATAGTATGGTCGTTGACATGATAAACACAAGTGGATTTGCATGGAATGATGTCAAAAAGTGCGTTGAAGTTGACAGTGATGACTCATGGCAAACTTATGTGCAAGTTCATATCCTATTTTATTTATACATTAGTTATATTATTGCTGCTATATTTGTTACGCATGCTAAATTTTAGTTTTGCTATGTTGATATAATCTTAGAGAAATAAAGAAGCCGATGGATGGAGAAGCAAAACTTTTCCACTGTTTGATAGATTTGCATATATATTTGGAAAAGATCGGGCTACGGGTAATGTAGCCGAAACCCCTGCTCAAATGGTGGAGGAACAAAGTCATGATCATGTTGGTGAAAGTGATATTGGAGGTGAAAATTTTGTTTCTTCAATGAACCAACAAAGCCAACAAAGCACCCTATCTGAAAATAGCCAAAGAAAGAGGAAAAGAGCTGTGGGAAGTTCAAGTGATGGAACCGAGGCAATTATCAGTGGACTGAAAGATTTTTATGTTGAAAGTGGGAAGAGGATGCAAATGGTAACTGAAGCTTTAGTTCAAGGTACTGCAGATCATACTGACATAGCTAATGAACTTGAAGCAATGGGTCTCTCTCCTATGGATCAAATTGATGCATTGTCTCTTATTTTGGATAAACCAAAAAATGTGGGAGTGTTCAGGGCAATCAAACCGGAACTCAAGAAAGTGTTCGTCCAAAGGCTTTTAAGCGACAACGCAAGCGGATGAGGATTTTGGCTAATGTTAACATGGATGTATTTTATTAATGTTAACATGGATGTATTTTATTAATCATACAATCTTATATTATGGCTTATAACTTAGCTTTGCACTAGTATTTTGGCTTATGTTAACTAGCCATTTTGTAAATTATGGAGATCTATTTTGGCTAATGTTAACTAATGTTAACTAGGATTTTCTAAATTATAGAGATCTTCTTATGTACTTGTATTTGTTGAAGTTGCATGTATTGGGCACTATTATTTTTCTTCTGTTGGGTGATAGAGTTTAAACCAAGCTACATTTGCAAATTAAACCCAATTCTATTAGCAGGTAATAGAAACAAAACAATTGTCAATTTTTTTTAAGATTCATAATATACATGGCAAAAATATGCTCCAATTAACCCATATCATGAGATTTGTAGCATTACTCTATTATACAATGACAAAAATTTGTAGTCCTAGTCTAAGCAAACACAAATCTGGTGAACAGTACTGTTTTTCTTATCCTGCTTCTTAGCCCGACATTACACCAAACGCTTCACTAAGTTAGTCCAGCTTAGTCCAGTCTAAGCCAGTCCAGCTTAGTCCCGGCAGCTAGTCCAGTCCGAAACAGTCCGGCGCAACAAACGCACCCTTAGGGACTTTTGGAATATTATTATTGAATAGGGTTCTTTGAGCGGTATGGGCTCTTTGCGTCTTATTCCTTTTTCGTATGTCTGTTCAATGTGAAGTTGTTGACCTGTGCGCTTCCGGACCCGCATCAGCTGTTGTCAGTTGTCAACGTGTTTGCTTCCGGATGGATCAACAAGGGGATTTTTTTAACATGACAAATTTGCATTTAAAGAAACTGAGAGGAACCTTGCAGATGTCGGTAACTTGGATTTCGGTTGTCCTGATCAGGCCCCGTTTGGGATTGAGGTGATTTTAAAAAAAGCCACTGTGAAAAAAAGCTGAGGGTCATTTTTGTGTTTGGTAAACTGAAAAAAAAGGGCTTATTTTGGAAGCTGCTGTGAGAATAAGCTGAAAATCAAAGGAAAAGCTGAAGCTGCTATTTGCTGCTTTGAAAAAAAGCCAGTTTTTTCAAAGCACACGGAGCTACAGTGCTCCTTTAATGAAAAGACACACTATCATCCTGATTTTTTTTCCAAAAGCACTTTCACAAAAAAGTTTACCAAACACTCTACTGGCTTTATTTCACAGCCGCTTATTCTCACAGCACAGCCGCTTATTCTCACAGCAGCTTTTTTTCAAAGCACAACAATACCAAACCAGCCCTCAGTCTTGTCCCACTTTGTTGGGAACCAAGCAGGTGCTCTCGGTTTGAGCAGGCAACCCATCTCCTTCATTTCTCAACTCGCCAAAAATAAGTTCTCGTACTTCGACTAAAATGGTTCTCATATTTCAATTAACCTACTCCCATTAATGTTTCAAATTGAAATTAGTCTTCAAATTAAGTGTCGCATTCTTGTTTGATTTTTTGGTTAGAATGGAAGGGAGTCGAACTTATTCTGGGTTTTTACAAAACTTCGCCCTAATCAACAAATAAAATTGAATTAATGAAATATTAAAAAAAATAGGATAATTTGTATATAGCCTTGTATAACCTTTTTGTTTCCTTGCTATTTCCTCTTTTGTTCCAAATATCAGAAGTCTATGGAAAACAACTCTTAGCAATAGTACTTCCAGAAATATTGGTAAAGATCATTTGGACAGGATATAAATTACATGGAGTAGTAAAGATGGAATCGAATTCTATTATTATGCGCGCGCGCACACACACACACCCCAAACTGGCTAGTACGAACTTGACAACATGAGCAATAAAAATTACGTTCTACCTCTACAGGCATTGTAAATTAGAGGGTTCCGAGCAGACGATTATTCTACATAGACCTCCTGCTAAGGCCTAGAACAGCAAGCACAACTAGGAAGAAGAATGCCAGAGATCCAAGGAAGGACAGGGCGGTGGAGGCTGCGACTAGGTGGCAGAATTTTCCGAAAACGTTGCAGACCTTGTTCCACTGCACACGTGTATTCCCTTGATACCCCATTAGGCCAATTGCCCCGGCAGATCCAATGGCGGAAAAGAGCAACGCCACCATTGACAGATCGAGCACGATGATCACCAGCCCTAACTTATTCTTCGTGCCCCGATTCGCAAAAGAAAGGACTAGGGAAAATGCTGCATATGCGCATGCTATGGCGTCTGCTACCACAAGGTACCTAGCACATATTCAATCTTGGTAAAATTAGTTGCTTAAACAATTACTGAAGAATTAGCAAAATAATTATAAAAAAAATTTAGTCAAGAAATAACACGCGTAGGTAATTTAGGATACAAGTATACTAGTCTAGACTGAGGTATCCAGGACCATGCTAGCTAGCTGATTGAATTTTTGCGAGCGAAAGTGGTTGAGGTTATTAATTAAGTGATTAAACTTTTTCTTCAACTTAATTTTCCTGTCACAACAATACAGATGGAGTACTGATGACAAGGGACCAGGGAGGATTCCGTACTTAGGAGGGACTTGTAAAGTCTTGTCCTGACTTGATACCTCTATGTACATGTGGAGAGGAATACTACCAGATTGTAGTTTTACTAGCATCTTGCATAGGTGAAAAACTTATATGACACATGTATACTACTACGATGACATCGAAAAAAAGATATATATGAGTGTTTGTTATATCCTCATTTTATTAACAAGAGATGTCACATGATGATATACCGGTATCATATAAGTTGTTCGCCTTGCATAGAGAATTATACGTACTCAAATTCAGGAAAAATGTAGCGGAGAATTTTATTGAGATAAGGCATGGCAACGGACTGAGTGAGTGAGCCATATGAGTTGGGTATAACTTTGAAGCAAAGATTATCTTCCACTACATCAATCTTCATCTATGACTCGTGTTCTGTTTGATCTGAGAAAAGACCTCGTTTATGACAAAAATTATATTCTTACCATCTATTTATTTCATCTCTTTAATAGAGATGAAATCCACACGTGTTAATGAGTCTATCTTTATTAAAAAGATCACACAAATAAACGGTAAATCTAGCATCACTCTGTTTACAATTTCCACATAAGCCTCAATTTGTATGGAATGAACTCTTGTTTTACGCAAAATAAATATATAAATAAATGCATGTGTTCACTGCATTAGTAACACCACGTGGAAAAGTAACCATATCAATTTGAATAATGTATGGTATTGCTTTCTTGCTCTACGTTGATAGATATCTCGTACATTATGTTTGACGCTGTTAATTTGGATCACACAAATACATAAAATTTCACATAGTTAAAGATGGAAATTTCAATTTGTTGCCAAGCATAACGTATACTGCTAATTACATATACAAAGAAGATTTTACCTTAGTTTACACATAACATACTAGATTGTCTAACATAACATAAGCTTTTACTTTTGACCACCTATTTAAACAAAACTTCACCTAATTAAGGTCTACCCGATTAACAGTTTGGCAACATAAATGTCTGACATAACTTGAAGGTTGATGAAAGAATACAAGTGATGCATCAAAGGATTTTCCTACCCGTTATATTGAACTCAAAGACTATGACGCACATATGTTATCCACAAAATCCATAGATTGCTTGGTAATGTATTTATATATCTGGACATTCACATGTAAGTTTCCCATAACATTACACTTTTAGAGGAAAAATTTGACAACAAGAATTTATTTATTTATCTCTTCAATTAAGCTTTTGAAGTAATTTTGTATAAAACTTAGAGTTGTCGGAGTGTTTTTAAGTTTAATTTACTATTAAAACTTGTCGAAAGAGAGAGAGAGAGAGCGCTCACACAAAAGCAGATAAGTAATGCCACTTAGCCGTAGCAGGAACATCAATAGGAGGCAAGGTTGGGATGAGCTTCAACGATACAATTTCGGTTTGCTTACTGACTCCAAGGACAATAGAAGCCGTAAGAGTTAGCACCAAGGCCAAAATCCTCAGAATCGACTCACGTGTCCCACCTCCTCTTTGGTTTGCTATCTTCACTTCCTTCTGCTGTTCCATCCCACTATTGCTCCCAATGTACTGGCTCTCCATATCAAAATTCCAAAATACAAACCCAACTCAGAGGTCTTCCAGAGACTCAGAAACTCAAGAGAGAGATAAGAGAGATGAGGGAGAGGGGATAGAGAAAGAAGAAGATAGCCTTTAAATAGAAAGAGAGGAGGGGAGAGAGAATAATAAAGAGAAAATTGGATATTGGTCTTTGGATTTTGGATTTTGGTTTAATGGGGTTTTGGTTTCTGAATTTAAAATTTAGGAGTATTGATTTTTGAACTTATCATAATGTGAGAAATGATCATTTTGAGTAACAACCTTTGAAATTTCGTTAAAATTATAGGGTTTTTAGGAGAAAATAAGAGACATAAGTTCTAATAATTACCCCAAAGATTATTACTCCATATTTTAACAAATTCAAAAATCAAAATACTCATGAATTTTTAATTCAGAAATCAAAATTTAAAAATTTAGAAACTAATGCTCCAACTATCTAAATAACAAATATTGGCCTCTGTATGAAAGGAAAGTTAGCGGTGGGAAAATTAAGCAGGGTTGGGTCTGTTTGAGGTGGTTAGGGAGGAGAGGAGTGAATAAAAGGGGTGGGGGCCATGTGAATGAATGCAAATGACAACTAGTGTCCGTACACACACGCACGTCTACGTGTGCATGCTCGAGCTATATTGCTACGCATATTTTTCCAATATGTATGCGATCAGAAATCCCGGCGCCATGTTTTTCGAGCAGCTTTTTTCCGGTAGTCAAATTATGTGTATAGGACCAGCGCAGATCCAGAGAAGTTCAAGATAACTTTTGAATTTTGATTGGTTGGCCAAGTGGCAAGAACGAACAGTGTTGCGTGATCTTTAAGAATCTAAACTCAATCATACCAGCTATGTTCGATTTCTCTCATGTGTGATGCCTTAATTTTTTAGAATTAGTGATTGTTTATAAATAAGTAGACGATTTGATTTGATACAGATGATTTACGGGTAATTACATGTTTGATTTTAAGGAGGCTTGTTGTGCTTTTAAGTTCTTATTAAGAATTATTCATGCAAAAAATATACCAAATCAAAAGTTGTCTAATTCTTTGATTTGTAGTAATTTTATTTTAACTTTATTTCAAAAAGATTGTTGTTTTACGCTTTTAAAACGATTAAAGAAACTTATATATGTTGAGAGTTGTCCCACATCAGTGAGGGACAAGGTTTGCTATGTGCTTATGTGATCTTAAGTTATTCCTCATATTGCCAATTAATTTTATGGTGGAACCTCAATTTCATCATGGTATCAGAGAGGGTTGTCCTCGTATGAAGCCGAACGGCCACACGCGTTCCACGTCACCCAGTTGTTGTCCACGTGTAGGCTTGAAAATCCGCCACATGTGCCGGGGTGTGTTGAGAGTTGTCCCACATCGGTGAGGGACAAGGTTTGCTATGTGCTTATATGATCTTGGGCACCTCCACATATTGCCAATTCGTTTTGTTTGTACCATACTTGACCAATTTTGAAACTACTGAGCACTGGTCAACGTTATACAGTCAAGGACCCAGAAGAGTTTCCCTCTAACCAGGAGGCCAATCATAGTGCGACACGTGTCGACATCAGAAGCCAATCATAGCACGACACGTGTCAATGTCAGAATGAAACTAGAAACTCTCTTCTATAATTTCACAATATTTCCTAATATCATTTGTATTAAATCATTCACTTGTACTCACTAAAGGAGAGCTTGAACCTATGTACTTGTGTAAATCCTTCACAATTAACGAGAACTCCTTTACTCCGTGGATGTACCCAATCTGGGTGAACCACGTACATCTTGTGTTTGCTTCCCTGTCTCTATCCATTTACATACTTATCCACACTAGTTACCGGAACAATCTAGCGAAGGTCACAAACTTAACACTTTATGTTATACCAAAGTCCTCATTGATTTTGTGCATCAACATTTGGCGCCGTCTGTGGGAACGACACTTATTCCCACTCTCTTCAACTTTGTTAAGCTGTTTTCCACCATTCGTACACTTTCTTTTAACCAGGCATCCCTTTCCAACATGGAAAGCAAAGGAAGCCACAATACACAGAATGACACCCCTCTTGCACCTTGTGCGAAGCAACGAAAGAAAAAACAAAAGAAGTTTGCTCTTCAGGCTAAAGTCAATGAGCTGGAGGCTCAGAACAACAAGATAGCGATGAAGAATGAGATCCTTTAAGAGCAGTATGAGAAGGTCTTCGAGATGCTCCACGAGGCTAGATATACTAAAACACACGAGCTCATCACCCATGTGGAAGTCAACCATCAATGGGTGCCCCCAACACGGAGGGTCATTTGCCCTCGACATGGGTATTCTTGTTAAGGAGCGAGCTGCTCATCGAAATGGCGACCAACATGAGACTTCTCTCAACCCAGCTACTTCGACTCGAAGCAGGAGTAATGAAGGAAGACACCTCCTTACAGAAGGAGTGGAAGAATCGAAAGCCATCTTTTACGACTGTCGAGACTTCCTAAAGCAATATCGAGACAATCCCATCCATGTAAGCTCGAAAATCAATGATCCAAGGGTCTCTGAAAGACTCGATCCCCTCCTATGTCCCATGATGGCTACCAATTTGGGGAAAGGGCAACAAGTCCTAGAGAAACACAAAGGTATAGGGGACTCAAAGATCTTCCAACAGACATACCTTGGAAGTCAGTACGGCGAGTCTAGGGAAAAATCACATGCTCTTGATCAAACCTTCCTACTTCCAAGATGAGATGGAGATTTACAAAAGAAAGCTCTAGTGGTACATGACTCCACTCAGGACCCTCTTGTCCTACAGCTCCTTAAGAAAGTAAACAAGTTGAAAGCTGAACGACAAGCCGAGATACCTAATTGGAACCAACCTAGGCCTGGCCCTCTTACAAGGAGGATCCTCGACACCCCCTCCAAGCAAAGACAAAGCAGAAGCTTGGCTTGCAACTCTATACTGGAAAGAAGGACTCGATTGAACACCTTAACCTCTTTGAGTCCACCATGGCATACCGGATGCACATCGACGAAGAGCGATGTCTTCTCTTCCCCTCCACCCTCTCTAGTGGAGCTCTAAACTGGTATTGCCGTCTTTCACCTGAGACGATAGACTCATTTGAGGAATTGATGAAACTGTTTATTTCTCAAGACATTTTCAAGATCGATCGCTTGCACTCTGCGGATGATTTGTACACCATTCGCCAGAAGCCAGACGAGTCATTACATATGTATGCTAGCTGCTTTAGCTATGAGTATTCCTGTTGTGTTGAGGCAGACGACAAGACTGCCTTCAAAGCCTTCACGGTAGGCCTACGAAACTGTTTCTTTAAGTACATAATCAATGCCAACACTTGGAAGACTTACTCTGAGGTGATGGCGCATCCTTATAACCATGCCTCCGCCGAGGTAAGGACATACTAAGAGAAACCCTCAACAACCATCCCCTATAAGCAAGTGGGAAGTGGAAGCCAGACCCACCCAAATGAAAAGACCTCAACTTTCCAAACGACAACGGTGCCTCTCCCTGCCTTACTTAATACTTCACCAAGTCAACAGACATATTAATCTCAGGGCAAAAGGAAAGATTTACATCCTTACCATTCCCATTTTAGTAAAAGGAGTAAGGGACACTATCGCGATAACCAAGGGTATCGCCACGATAATGCCCGCCCCCACGCAGTCAACACGGTGGGCCAAGTACGTGTCAGGACAGGCCCTACCCCGAGGTATGAGACATACACACCTTTGAACGCCACATGCATGGCCATTTACCCCAGCATAGCATACCTGATACCGAAGCCAATGCCGAGGCAGTCGGGTTACAAGCCCACTAAGAACACGGGCACGTTTTGCTGCTACCACGAACATAACGGCCATGAAGGCGAAAAGTGTATCACCCTTCGTGATCATATTGAAGCTTTGGCGCATGAAGGAAAAATTGATCGATTCCTCCTTCACCCTTCAAAGGATAACCGTAACCAATGCCAAGTGAATGTGATATATTCCATAAGCGGCGGCACACCCATATCTGAATCTTCTAATAGGGGTATGAAAAACAGCGAACAAGCTTTAAGGCTTGGCCACCAAGTGTTTCACGTGGAAGACATCAGGGGAGACAAGTATCAAAAGCCTAATTGGGATCCAATATGTTTCTACCATGAGGAAGAAAGAGGTATCATCTACCCTCATAACGACCTACTGATCATGGAGGCTCACATAGCCAACTTTGAAGTAAGACGAATCCTGGTAGACACGGGGGACTTCAGTCAATATCATGTTTGCTGAAGCTTTCAGGGCATTTAATGTAGCTGAACATTTGCTCGATCACTCGATTTCTCCTCTGATAAGCTTCTCCGGTGATATCGTGCAACCTATAGGGAGCATACACTTACCTTTCACCATTGGTACAAGCCCTTACACATCTACCATTACCACTAACTTCCTGGTAGTTGATTGCCCAATGGCATACAATGTCATTTTTGGACGCACAGGCATCAATGATCTCAAGGCCATGGTATCCACACATATGTTGTTAATGAAATTTCCAACCCCCTATGGCAATGGTTACATCAGAGGAGATCAACTTAGTGCACGGTCATGTTACAACACTTCGATCAAGCAACAACACCTGCTTGTGCCCAAGGAAATCTTTTCTATACATGACCAAGTCATAAAGACCAGCCTGGACGAAGCCAACTAGGATCTTCACAGTGGCAACAGTCAACCCGACGATCATCGAGATGACTCTTTCACCCAGCAAGCACAACCCGCTGAAGAGCTGGATAAGGTTTCTATATAAAAAAATTATCCAGATCGCATGGTAAATATTGGCACCACCTTGTCACCACCCATTCGGTTGGCATTGATCTCTTTTTGGCAAAAGAAAACTGAGGTCTTCGCCTGGTCATACGAAGACATGCTAGACATCTCTCCAGATATCATATGTCATCGCTTGAGTATTGACCCCAAGACCAAGCCGGTGAGACAAAAGCAAAGATCTTATGACGCTGAACGATACGAAGCAATAAAGGCAGATGTTGAAAAACTCAAAGGCATAAGCTTCGTCCGCGAAGTTAATTACCCAAATGGGTAGCAAATGTGGTATTTGTTAAGAAAAATCCGACCAAAGAAAGTCTCATACTCCAAAAGATCTTGTGGGGAATGTGTGTCAACTACACCGACCTAAACAAAGGATGCCCAAATGATAGCTTTCCTCTTCCTCTCATTAACATACTTATAGACTATACGGCAGGGTGTGAACTCCTGAGCTTCATGGATGCTTATTTAGGATACAACCAAATCCTCATGAACCCTTCGGACTAAGAGCACACAGCCTTTACTACTGATGAGGGACTATATTGTTATAAAGTCATGCCTTTCGGCCTAAAGAATGTAGGAGCGACTTATCAGATACTAGTTAATTCAATGTCCGCCGAACAGATTGGGAAGAGCATGGAAGTTTACGTTGATGATATGCTAGTCAAGAGTAAACATATTGACCAACACATCACCAACCTATCTGAAACTTTCACCATTCTGAAGAGGTATCAAATGAGGTTGAACCCCAACAAATGTTCCTTCGGCATAGACTCTGGCAAATTCTTAGGTTTCATCATAAGCCAACGAGGCATTGAGGCTCATCCATAGTCTAATGGACAAGTCGAATCCATCAACAAAATAATCAAGCGAACTTTGAAAACCAGCTTGGACAAGGCTAAAGGTTGTTGGCCAGAATTTGTATCCCAAGTTCTTTGGTCATATCGCACTTCGTATCGGACATCAACAGGAGAAACCCCATTCAAACTTGCCTTTGGTACAGAGGCAGTTGTCCCAGTTGAGCTTGAGCAAGCAACGTTCCAAGTCCAGAACTACGTACAAAGTGAAAATGACAAACAACTTACCCTCAACTTAGATCTAGTCAAGGAACACAGAAATCAAGCTCACTTGAGGAATGTCGCCTACAAGCAGCGCATCTCCAACTACTATGACTCAAGGGTCAAACTTCGTTCTTTCAAAATGGGGAACTGGGTATTGAAGAAAAGATTACTCTGCGACAAAGTCCCGAGTGAAGGAACACTTAGTCTAAACTGGGATGGACCGTTTGAAGTTGTTGGCATCAGTCGCCCTGGCTCCTACAAGCTTAAAAGCTTTGATGGCAAGACCCTTGGCCATCCATGGAACGCTGATCACTTAAAGTACTATTACAAGTAAACTCACATTGTACAATTGTTTAGCTTCAGCCGTTCGGCATCCTATGTAACGAAGACTATTTGACATGAATTCAATAAAGAGGTGATTTAGACAACTCGGTCCTAATCCTCTTACATTCTTAGCAATGAAACACTAAGGTTCAAACCTTCAACATGAATGCTTCCAACATGAAACAAAGTATAAGTATATGTCAACAAGACTATACAAATAAACGAATAGCTTCACAGTATATTCATTCAATCATACATTCCAACACATTTATACATAAGCCAACTGTGCTTCGAAAGGGTTCAACATACTTTGTGTTATTCGACACTTGCTACAATGTGCCTCAACACCTTGCCCTTATTCTCACTAACCAGGTGATGAAATGTGAAGAAGGAACTCATCTTCATGCCACCAATCAGGTGATGAAATGTACAACCCGTACTCTCCTTCATGTCACCAACCAGGTGATGAAATGTACAACCTGTACTCTAATATCATTTGGCAACTTGCCACTCATGCCATCAACCAGATGAAGAAGGAACTCATTTTCAAGCCACCAACCAGGTGATGAAATGTACAACCCGTACTCTCCTTCATGCCACCAACCAGGTGATGAAATGTACAACCCGTACTCTAATATTATTTGGCAACTTGCCATTCATGCCACCAACTGGGTGAAGAAGGACTCATCCTCTTGCCACCAACCAGGTGATGAAATGTGATGAAGGAACTCACCTTCGTACCATCAACCAAGTGATATAAGCAACTCATCAATTATTCCACCTACGAAAAGACGAGTGGTACAACTTGTAACATGTGAACTCCTAGCATTCACAAATAATAAAAAACCCTCAAGCTTGACAACTCAACTAGGGGATCACTTATGCCCAACAAGAGTTATAGTCACTAACAAAGTCTAATTGCAAGCCAACAACAACTTCAGTGCATGGCATACGAAGATCAAGCTATTAAGCCCTTTTGCATTTGCTTCAGACATTTCTCCTCTGTAACAATGCAAACACTACAACTTGTACAAAGCTTCACACACTCTTGATCAAGACAGTGTGAAGCAAAACCAATTTATGGTGCCAACAAGAGCTTCATCAAAGGATTTTAACCACAATTCTCAAAAGCTTCACACACTTTTGATCAAGACAGTGTGAAGCAAAACCAATTTATGGTGTTAACAAGAGCTTCATCAATGGATGGCAACCACAATTCTCAAAAGCTTCACACACTTTTAATCAAGACAGTGTGAAGCAAAACAAATTTATGGTGCCAATAAAGGCTTCATCAAATGAGTTCAACCACAATTCTTAAAAGCTTCACACACTCTTGATCAAGACAGTGTGAAGCAAAACCAATTTATGGTGCCAACAAAAGCCTCATCAAATGAGTTTAACCACAATTCTCAAAAGCTTCACACACTCTTGATCAAGACAGTGTGAAGCAAGACCAATTTATGGTGCCAACAAGAACTTCATCAAAGGAGTTCAACCACAATTCTCAAAAGTTTCACACACTTTTGATCAAGACAGTGTGAATCAAAACCAATTTATGGTGCCAACAAAAGCCTCATCAAAGGAGTTCAACCACAATTCTCAAAAGCTTCACACATTCTTGATCAAGACAGTGTGAAGCAAAACCAATTTATGGTGCCAACAAAAGCTTCATCAATGAAGGGCAACTACAATTCGTCGAAAGCTTCACACACTCTTGATCAAGAATGTTCGAAGCAAATTCAATTTATATGGTTCATCCAAACCTTCGACTACTACAAGGTGTGGCTTGCATCATAACCTCTTGCTCAACAGTGTGGAAGCAAAATTTGTATATGTTGTCTCTCCCACATTTTCAAATTTCAAATTTTCCCAGAAAAAAAAAAAGGAATTGGGAAATTCAGCAAATTTCTAGTTTTCCCAAAAAAAAAAAAAAAGGAAATTGGGAAATTCAACAAAGCTTCAACACAAAAGCTTCACCAACAAAAGCTTCATCAATGGAGGACAACTACAAATTCTCAAAAGCTTCACACTATCTTGATCAAGATAGTGTGAAGCAAAATCAATTCATGGTACCCAACAAAGCTTCACCACAAAAGCTTCACCACAAAAACTTCACCAACAAAAGCTTCATCAATGGAGGACAACTACAAATTATCAAAAGCTTCACACTATCTTGATCAAGATAGTGTGAAGCAAAATCAATTCATGGTACCCAACACAAGCTTTAACTCCAAAGCTTCAACAACAAAGCTTCACCTACAAAAGCTTCAACTCCAAAGCTTCACCTACAAAGCTTCAACTCCAAAGCTTCACTTACAAAAGCTTCAACTCCAAAGCTTCACTTACAAAGCTTCAACACAAAAGCCTCACCCACAAAAGCTTCATGCACAAAAAGCTTCACCCACAAAAGCTTCACCCACAAAAGCTTCACCCACTACAAAAGCTTCACCCATTATAAAAGCTTCACTTACAAAAGCTTCACTTACAAAAGCTTAACCCACAAAAGCTTCATCCACCACAAAAACTTCACCTACAAAAGCTTCACCCACTACAAAAGCTTCACGCATTATAAAAGCTTCACCCACTACAAAAGCTTCACCTACAAAAGCTTCACCCACAAAAGCTTCATCCACCACAAAAACCTCACCTACAAAAGCTTCACACACTGTCGATCAAGATAGTGTGAAGCAAAATCAATTCATGGTACCCAACAAAGCTTCAACACCAAAGCTTCACCTACAAAGCTTAATATCTATATATATATATATATATATATATATTCGGAAATTCGAAAATTCAGAAATTCGGAAAGTCGAAAATTCGAAAATTTGAAAAAAAAATCAAAAAAAAAAAAATTGCCTAGCCTTCATAACAAATATATATGAATGAGGTGTTTTGGGCTATCACTTAGAAAGGAAATGCCTCATTCGTCAACTTTCTCGACCGGAGACTTGGGGGACTCCTACCATATGCTACTGCACCTTGATACTCGGAAGTCTCACGACCACTCAGTGACTTGTATTTTTCAAGTCTCCAACCGAGAATTTTTCCTCACTCGGGAAATTAAGGGAGCACTACCTCAACATACATGTTTCACTCACAAAGCTTCAACATACAAGCTTCAACAAAAGAAAAATTCAAAGAACTTGTGAAGAAGGATTTGGTGTATTTAACACAATACGTTGAAATGAAGCAAAACTTATTTATTGATATCTCCGATAAGTTACAAATATGTACTTATACATGAATCAAAATAAACAAACAAGAGGGAGCCTTCACAAAGGTTGCTCATGAGAAGTCTCAGCAGTCGGTAGAGCCCCAAAAATAGTAGGCACCAGAGGGTGATCATTCGGAGCCTCAGTACTGGGCAGAACCCCAGAAGGAGGAGGCACCGAAGGTTGATCATTTGGAGCTTTATTACACGGTACAGCCCTAGAAGACGAAGGCAATAAATGCCTTTGGAACAAACCCACAAACCTCTGATGATCAAGTGACCATCAGATTTCTGCAGCTGGTCAAGCTTCCTCTTCATGTTTGTATCATAGTCATGTGCGAGTCTGTGCAACTGTTTATTCTCATGCTTGAGCCCTCTAATCTCATGTTTGAGACTTATCACTTTAGCCGTCAATGATTCAACTTGGTGGGTTTGAGCAAATAGGTGTTGGGCCATATTAGACACAGAATCTACACACTGAACACTGAGAGCCAGAGAATCCTTAACAGCCAACTCATCAGACCGTTTGGACAGTAGTCTGTTATCTTTGGAAGTGAGTAGGTTCCTGGCCACCACCGCAGCGGTCATATCATTCTTTATCACAGAATCCCCAACGGTAAGAGGACCAATACGGGATAAGAAGAATGGGCGCTATATGTTGTCTTGAGGAGACATGGCTACCTCTTCACCAAAGTTCAAGTCAAAACGACGGTCGGATGGGTCAGACATTTTCAAAAATGATGAAGGAGAAATGAGGTCCGATAAATATCTGAAGTACAAAAGCAAGGGAAAAATTCCTACAAGCAATAACTCTCTGAACGTACTTCTTGCACAGAATTGGTGCCCCTATAAAAGAAAGGGCATCATGGCCGTTTGTTCAAAAATCGAAGAGGCACCACTATCTGGATTTCGACAATCCCCACATACAACATCAGCTCCTTGGGTACCACAGATAACTTTGCCAAAGATCTCTGACAAAATTTAGACACATAAATTTTAAAGGTCCAGCTACCCTACCATTACCCACAAGGGTAAAGAAACATCACCACTGCTTGATAACTGGAAAGTCCCTATGTGTGTCAACCTCCGTGCTCCGTGGCAAGACAGGTTGGCAAAAATGCCTAACCTTTACTCACATCGAGAAAACACTCCCAACAGAAAAGCAATCCTAGTGGGAGTCTGACTCTTGAGATTCGAAAAGCAGTGTCTCTTCGATTTTTGAGAAAGTAATCCTATTGGGAGTCTGGCTCTTGAGATTCGGAGAGTGGTGCCTCTTCGATCTTTGAGCAAGTAATTCTGTTGGGAGTGTTTTCTCGATGTGAGTAAAGGTTAGGCATTTTTGCCAGACTCTTTTGCCAGACTCTCAAGAGTCAGACTCCCACCTCGATTGCCAGACTCTCACTAGGATTGCTTTCTCAAAAATTGAAGAGGCACCGCTATCTGAATCTCGAGAGCCAGACTCCCACCAGGATTACTTTCTCAAAAATTGAAGAGGCACCGCTATTCGAATCTCGAGAGCCAGACTCCTACCAGAATCGTTTTCTCAAAAATCGAAGAAGCACCGCTCTCTAAACCTTGAGAGCCAGATCCCCAATAAGATTGCTTGTTCAAAAATCGAAGAGGCAACGTTCTCCGAATCTCGAGAGCCAGACTCCCACCAGGATTACTTTCTCAAAAATTGAAGAGGCACTGCTATTCGAATCTCAAGAGCCAAACTCCTATCAGGATCGTTTTCTCAAAAATCGAAGAGGCACCGCTCTCTAAACCTTGAGAGCCAGATCCCCAATAAGATTGCTTGTTCAAAAATCGAAGAGGCAACGCTCTCTGAATCTCGAGAGCCAGACTCCCACCAGGATTACTTTCTCAAAAATTGAAGAGGCACCGCTATTGGAATCTCGAGAGCCAGACTCCTACCAGGATCGTTTTCTCAAAAATCGAAGAGGCACCGCTCTCTAAACCTTGAGAGCCATATCCCCAATAAGATTGCTTGTTCAAAAATCGAAGAGGCAACGCTCTCCGAATCTCGAGAGCCAGATCCCCAACAGGATTACTTGTTTGAAAACCGAAAAGGCACCGCTCTCCGAACTTCGAGAGCCAGATTTCCTTGGATAAAGCTTGTCTACAATCTTCACACGCAACATCAGCTTTCCAGATACCACAGACCACTTTTTCAAAGTGCTCTGACAAAGTTAAAACACATGAATCTTGCAACTCACACTACATTGCTATGAACGAGAAGGGTAAAGGAACAACGTTACCACTCGCTGTTTGGACAATTCTTCCATATGCCGACCTTCATCCTCTACAACCAGGAAGACCTGCAAATAAAAAAAAATTCTCAACTTTTCTTCACATCCGAGAGGGCACTCTCAGCAGAGTTTTTCGAAATACTCAGCTTCTTTTCCCTCTGATAATACCTTTGCAAATAAGCCACACTAGAGCAAGAGTATCTCATATCATCAGGGTTAAAAGCAAGAGTATCCTATATCATGTTTTTTCCTTGTCTTTTCCTTTGGCTTTGTTCTTACCTGTAAGACAATGAGAAGGAAAGCAATCACTCAGGACTTGGAATCAAGCTTCCAGTCAGGAACCCCTTGCCTGATTACTTACTTGGCATTGCTCTCGAGTACTCATCTTCAATATCTTATACTTCCAGAGAAGATACCACATCTGTCTAAGGAACAGATAGGGCAAGTGAGAAGGATACAAGGAAGCATGTGGAGACAAGCGTAACAAAAAACGTGCCGATACATCCACTACTTTGTCAACATAAAAAGTATCCCATATCATCAGGGTCGAACGTACTCTAGATTTGATGGACTTGTTTTGACCCTCAAATTCTTGAGTCAGCCTTATACTCTGGAGGAAACCAGAAAACCCTCCAGCCCAGTTCAAGAATACGTCTGTGGAAAGTTACTTCTTCAAAAGCAAAAGTATCTCATATCATATCTTCTCCATTTGTTTCTCTTTATCCTTGTTACTGTTTACGACACAAGGAGAATGAGAACAATCAACCAGAAGCCGAAGTCGAACCTCCGATCCAGGTTGCTTGCTTGGAAGTCTGATTGCTTACCTTGTATGTTACCTCCTTCGGTAAATCTCCTAGCTCGACGACTTGGGGGACTCCTACTATAGGGTTTGTATCGCACTTGACCAAACCTGAAACTACAAGTAAGCTTCAAGTGAAATTGATACATTACCTTGTGCATCTTCATTGGTTAAAGATACCATCCCTGGATGGAGGAAAAGTACTTCCAGAGAAGATGTCACATCTACATATGAGACAGATAAGGCAAGTGAAAATGATACCACACTTCGGTACTTAGAAGTTTCGTGATTACTCAATGGCTTGGATCTTGCAAGTCCCCAACCGAGGAGCTTCCCTCACTAGGGAACTTAGGGGAGCACTGTTTGTACCATACTTGACCAATCCTGAAACTACTGAGCACTGGTCAACGTTATACCGTCAAGGACCCAGAAGAGTTTCCCTTCAACCAGGAGGCCAATCACAGCATGACACGCGTCGACATCAGAAGCCAATCATAGCGCGACACGTGTCAACATCAGAAGCCAATCACAACACGACACGTGTCAATGTCAGAATGAAACTAGAAACTCTCTTCTATAAATAGAGATAATTCTCTCACAATATTTCCTAATGTCATTTGTACTAAATCATTCACTTGTACTCACTAAAGGAGAGCTTGAACCTATGTACTTGTGTAAACCCTTCACAATTAATGAGAACTCCTCTACTCCGTGGACGTAACCAATTTGGGTGAACCACGTACATCTTGTGTTTGCTTCCCTGTCTCTATCCATTTACATACTTATCCACATTAGTGACCAGAGCAATCTAGTGAAGGTCACAAACTTAACACTTTCTATTGTACTAAAGTCCTCACTGATTTTGTGCATCAACAGATTTTATGGTGGAACCTCAATTTCATCAATATATACATATGCTTTGTTTGATCTATTTACCTTTGAGAACAAGGGATTAAAATATTTAAGCTACTAGGGTTAGCTCAGTAGTGAGGATTACCAGAGATTTAGAGTAAGCTTTGAAATATATAATTGCTGGGTATACGTACTTGTCCTCCTTTTCAATGATTTTCTTATAATTTGAGAGGAAAACTAATAAAAAGGGCTTGAAAACTTTGAGTTTTAATGATAAGGACAAAATAAAAGGTAAAGTGAATAGTACCAGGATTGACTTTTTAGTGTAAAAATATGGTTTTTCGTTAAAGTGAACAGTACCGAGTGCTTTTCGTTAAAGTTCCTTAATTTGAGTGCATGTGTGGACACTGGACACAGATGGCAGCAACTGCGATTTGTCAGAAGAGAAGAATCTGCTCCCAAGTTGTTTTTATGGTAAATGTGAAAGTTTGAGTTTGCGTTTATATACTTCCAACGCAGCTCGACAGCCTCCTTTGGTGAAGCCTTGGATTTTACACTAGATACCACCCAATATTTTTTCAATTCTATCCATGGCTAAGCTATGACCCATATTTTGGCATTTATAAATAAATTCCCCACCCATTGTCAACCGCTTTAAACTGAAAATAAAATAATTCAACGTAAATAAAGTCTGTGTGAAAGAACAAGGCTTTTTGTTATTATTATTATTATTATTATTTTAAAAAATGACAGTAGGTTATATATTTCAATCTCTCAACTTCCCTAATCTTTTATTTATTAGCATGGATGAATGTAGATGTTAGGAATAAGTCAATTTCATCTCCACTTTGGGAGCTATATATGAATTAAATGGTTAGTCAAGAAATTAGATATAAGATCCTTTTAAGTTGACACAATCTCGAAAGTGAAATCTACATCGGGGAAAAAGAGACTTTGCATATGCTTAAGGAGTTGAATTACTTCTCATATTGTCAATTAGTTTTATGATAGAACCTAGAGTTTGGCAACTCTCATATTGACAATTAATTTTATAGTGGAACATCAATTAAGGTACTACTAAGATAAAGAGAAAAAAAAATATGGAGAAGAGAGATATATTGAGTAACTTCTCCACTTGGAGTTACACTCGGGGCCTTACTAGATGCGGACTGTTTTCCTCTCAATGATAAAGATGATCCCCCACTTTTATTAGGCACTTCTATGACTGCTAATGTCACATGATGCTTAAGATGCAATAGTATGTTGATATCTAAGGTTTACCAATTACCCTAATAGTAATATACTAGAAGATGTGACGATCGAAAGTTGACAATATTATATCGATATAACTAACCCTACTTCTAACAAACATTTCAGAGTTGAAAGATCACCAAACATTAATTCCAGCCTGAATTTGTCTGGAGACTTTTAATTATCAGCTCTGGCTCCAATAGTATTCATAACATTAGTGAAGTAGTTGATTGAAATTCAATAAACCAACCTACTTGAACTAAAAAAGTTTGACGCATTAATAAAGCAATAATGTTTGGGTATTAAAAAATGAGTAAGGATTCGTATTCAAAATTCTTCGTGTTCAAAACACAAAACTTTGTGCTTATGATCAGAACCGTTCATATTATGAATCATTTTGTAAAAATTATCTCCGCAAAAATGAATTAAAACTAAGGTCGTTTAGTTAATCTATTGCAGAAATATATAGACCGTTTGTAATGCTTTTACAAATTTTGTTAATCTATTTTTATATAATTAGATGACTCAACGACTTTAGTTTTAATAGATTTTTTGCAGAGACAATTTTTATAGAGTGATTTATAATATGAAAAGATTCGATCATAAGTACGAAGTTCTATGAATAGATAACGAATAGTTTTAAGTAGAAACTTCTACTCATCTTTTGATAGCCAAATATTATTCCATATAGATATGTCAAATTATAATATACAGTTACTGACTAGTTAGTGTTCAATTTTACTTGTTTCATACCTGTGGTCCAATAATATTAAAAAATCTGTCATTTTAATTTGGGAAGTGTTATGACACTCCATCTCATTTTACACTTCAAATTTTCTATAATTAGAAAGAAAAATACACTTGTGATGAGTGTATAATGAATTTTTTTTATAGCTAATAACAATTCCCTTTAATTTTCTTAAAAAAACTTTGCTATCATTGTAACCAAACATCCAAATTTTTCCTTCAAACCCGTTGTGACAACCCGTCCCTAATTTTACGTTTTTATTAACTTTAAAGCGTGAATTTACGAAAATACCCAAGAGGCAAGGACTTTGACTTCCGTTGACCATTGGTTTAAGAGATGTAGGACTTATTCTTTTAACGTATTTAAGTAATACTCGTCATTACGAACACATAGGTGAAAACCGTTTACGAGTCCGGATTATAACGGTATAGTTACAAACGTTTGAAATTGGTTACTTATTTTTTTTGTTAAGTAATTTTGAACTCCCACCATGTGGGAATGGTAACCAATCTGAGGTGAGGAAGGGATATAAGTGACCAATCAGAATTTAGGTGGAGGAGCCCAATCTGAAATCAGGAAAAAAAACAAAGAAAGAAAAAAAAGAGTAGCCTTCCCGTCGACCCACCCCACCGCGAGCTCCCATTTTCCAAGGCTAATTCCAGCCAACTCCGGTGGAGTTTTTCGACGCCACCACCACCATCTTGAAGCTCTCATTCCCCTCTACAAAACCCAACCAAGAACCACCTTTATAAACCACCACATGTGGTGGGGCGAAGCCACGAAATCTGACGCGTCAAAACCGTGTCTTGCCACTCTTTTCAAATTTTCGGCAAATCGGCAAAGCAATGGCTGATGCCACCACTTGGTCTTTGTAGCCCATCATCCCATGAGAAAATCTCAACCAACCTTGACCTCGTTGGACCACTGTAGACGACGAATCGACGCCGGAAAGCTTTAGGCACCCGCCGGCTTTGTGGGAAAAATTGACCATCTTCCGTCCACTTTTGGACTTCATGGCAGGTATAAAAGTTGTTCCACTTAATGAGATCTTCATTTCTGTGATGTTGAGAAGAAATAGTTGAGAAGAAATAGTTTGACAAGAATGAGGTCAGAAAATAAAACTTTAATAAAAGTCTTCTCAACAATATAATCCCTCAACGTAACACCTGTTTAGCTTCCAGAAGTATATTGTTGAGAAGACTTTTATTAAAGTTTTATTTTCTGACCTCATTCTTGTTTTATCCCTCCAGGTCTAGTAGTAGAGCTTTCGTATCTACGAGGATTTGTGGCAAGTCTTGGTATTGGAGATTACCTTCAATGGTATGATTTTCAATCCACTCTACTGTATTTTGCTTATGCTCTGACGTCCCGTGTGAAATAGGTTCATTTCCACTCACGGCACACTCTTGTATTTAGACACTTTTAGGTTTAAATTTATCCACTTTTTCCACATCATCACACTTTATGGCTTCGTCACCTTCCAGGTGTCGGCCATCACAGCTCGATTCGGAGTCCTAGTGGACATTCCGAGTCGCAGTGTGTCACCTGTTATCAAACAAAAACCTTCTTCCTCCATCTCTCTTTACAATCAGAGCCACATATTTAGACATATTTTTGCTTCCACAATTATTCTGATGGGTAGGCTGCTATAAATAGATATGTGGGTATCATGCTTGTTTCTGACTACATATATTATAAAGTACAACAATATATATTGATTATTGTTATCTGACCAACACGTTTATACTTAGACTGTAACATCCCACATTGTCCAGAGGAGTGGATCCTGTAAGCCTTATATGTATATTTCCATCTCTACCTAGCACGATGCCTTTTGGGAGCTTACTGGCTTCAGGTTTCATCAGAACTCCGAAGTTAAGTGAGTTCGCGCGAAAGCAATCTCATGATGGGTGACCCACTGGGAAGTTCTCGTGTGAGTTCTCAGAAACAAAACCGTGAGGGTGTGGTCGGGGCCTAAAACGGACAATATCGTGCTACGGCGGAGTCGAGCCCGGGATGTGGTGGGGCCCGGACCGAGATGTGACAATTTGGTATCAGAGCCAAAGTGTGCCGACGAGGACGTTGGGGCCCTAAGGGGGTGGATTGTAACATCCCACATCGCCCAGGGGAGTGGATCATGTAAGCCTTATATGTATATTCTCATCTTTACCTAGTACGAGGCCTTTTGGGAGTTTACTGGCTTCAGGTTCCATAGGAACTCGCGAGAGCAATCTTATGATGGGTGACCCACTGAGAAGTTCTCGTGTGAGTTCCTAGAAACAAAACCGTGAGGGCATGGTGGGGTCCAAAGCGGACAATATCGTGCTATGGCGGAGTCGAGCCCGAGATGTGATGGGGCCCGGACCAGGATGTGACAGTGGGTGAAGTGTTGTGCATATCAAATGCATACTTTAATATGATTGTTTCTATACCACCGATATTAAAAGGGAGAAGTTGAACCCGAACTTTGATAGAGTACTTTAATCCATCTAAGCTAAAATCTTTTGCTAGGTAATCGTTTTTATGAAGGGGAAATTCGGTGATGAGAGTATATATGTATTTATGGCGCAACTAGAAAGTTCGGTCTTGGGAGGCACAATTAGTAGTGGCGGATGCAGATTCTTCTGGAATCCCAAAAACAACGTGCGTAGCGCACCAAAAAAATTTCAAACTTTTTAAGTGAGATATTTTGTCGAGCACATGACCAACACATACCTATTGTGTGTTTAGTGTAAATCCATTTCTGCCCGCCTTTGTGCCATTTTAATTGTACTATTAGGTTAATGGGTAATGTTAGGAAGACTAAATTTCAAGACAAAGTTTTGAAACTCAAGAACATGGAAGTTGATGATTCGTTTATTACTTAAACATTGATAAATGTGCTTATTCATATTGATAACACATCATTTAGTTTCAAAATTTAGTCTCCCTAGCATTACTCTTTGGGTCAATACTATTATAGTAAACAAAGAGATAATGATATATGGATAGGGTTGAGAGGTCAAACTTTATTAGACCTATGGGAGGAGAGAGGGTTAATGGACCTTTTGTTAATTAGTTTTCCAAAGCTTAATTTGAATTATAAAACGGTGCAGATTGTTGTAGCATTATCTATGGCAGGCATTTGTAACGTCGTTATTGAGTTATTGTCTTGTTTGGTCATCTACTTAATTTGCACATGCTTCCCCAACTATGCTGCTCCTTCTGCGTTTTTTGATGTGGTTAGTTCTCTCTCCCTCTCTCTATCTCCAAGTTAATGTTGCTCTAGGATCAGGCACGGACCCAGCCTTGTCTGGGGTGTGCTGCAGCCCACCCGAGACTTGAGATGCAGAAACATATATAGGTAGTTAATCCATTAAGCCATCTTGCTATACCCAGCTGAAGCTGATTCACTCTTACCAGTTCACCTCATACTTCTCTTCTACCATTGTTTTGTATACATAAACTTCATATACACCTGATGTATATTATATATGATTTTTTTCATGAGTGTTATTGTAGTTGAAGATGTGGAAATAATGATATAAAAATAATTGTACAAGGTTTGACAAGTTGTATAAAATTTCAAAAATATCATATAAAAACATATGAGACTTTGCCAAAAGTTTTAGGTGAGGAAAATTAGAGGTTAAGCCCACCCTAATTTTTAATTCTGGATCCGTGCCTGTCTAGGATGTTGTTAGCTTGCTCTCTTTTTGACCACGTCACATATTTTCAAACAATAATCACAATACACACCAAATTAACTTTACTTATTTGCTAATTGTCCTTGCCATGTCACAGTATCAAATAACATAACAGTTGAGTGGCCTTCAAAAAATTACCATAGCCTGCGCTACATCCACATAAATTTATGTTATTATTTGAAATGAGGTTGACTAAGCACAAAACTAATGTATAGGTGACAGTTTTTTGTTTTCTTTCCAACAACGTATATGTAGTTGACATTGGGGCCTCACACGAGAACTTTCCAGTGGGTCATCCATTTTGGGAATACTCTCACGCGAACTTGCTTAATTTCGGAGTTCCGATGGAATCCGAAGCCAGTGAGCTCCCAAAAGGCCTCGTGTTAGGTAGAAATGAGAATATACATATAAGGCTTACATGATTCACTTCCCTGGGCAATGTGGGATGTTACAATCCACCCCCCTCAGGGGCCCGACGTCCTCGTCGGCACACATCCGGCCAGGGATTGGCTCTGATACCAAATTGTCACATCCTGGCCCAGGCCCCCACCACATCCCCGGTTCGACTCCATCGTAGCACGATATTGTCCACTTTTGGCCCCGACCACGTCCTAACTAACCAAGCAAGATCACCCCTAAAATACATATAGTCCCCTTATGCGTATTAACTAGGCATGATCATAAGCAAACACATAATAGTTCGGTCTCCCAATGTAGATTAACCAAGCATGACCATCCATGTACCACTTTGTTACATGGTGTAGTCACATCATCACACATCATATAACATACATCATTTCAATATGAATCACAATTGTAAGCATCGATTCCACATGGTAGATAAATATCTAATCACACAGACGTACAAGTTCTATGTAATAATTATAATATAATCCCTGACTTATCTCTTCATACTAGTGGTTGCACATTATCATTATTGTCAGCATGAAGCTTAAAAGCGTAAATTCCTGTAAAGTGCTACTTGCATGCAAACTGCAGTACATATGGTCTACTAACCAAGATAGACCCACTCAGCGCTATCGGGTCTTTAGTAATGCTAATTTTAGTACTTAAAAATGATGAGGTGCAAGGCCTGCCAAGGAAGATGCATCTGTCCAAAAATGTTTGCCTTCAAGTTCTTTTTGTATTAGAGAGAATATATGTAACATTACAACATATGTTTGTGAAATTCAGAAAGTGAAAGTTGGTTTCATGGTTGTAACTTGTAGGCTTTCTTCATTTCATGAAAATTAAAATTTTTCCATTTCCTCAATTTAGTTTCAATTTTTTATATTAATTAATTCATGTTGGCACAATTACAATAAAAGTGCCAACATGGCTGGAAAAGTTTATCTGACAAAGTTGTTAGAAGGGGGCACAGATGGACAACTGTTTGTGCTTGCCCCTCTGGCACAAACACCCTATTGTGCTCTTTCGGCAAAGGGCACGCCCAAAGAAGGCACATATACAATTTTGGTTGCTACACTATTGCTATTGATCTATCGGCACATATGTTGGTGTCCTTAGACCTCAAAGGGCACAAATAACCTTTTGTGCACAGTGCCCATATTTTTTTGTAGTGCTACTCAATTATGCTTGTCGAGTTCCATTGATTGATTATAGAAATCTATGTTGTCTGTTAGAAAGTACCATGGGAAATGTCGGAGAAACAATGAACAACGAAAGGCTTGATCTTGCCTTAGGTTACATAGGCAGTCTAACATAAAAGTTAGATGTAGTCATGAAGTAGAAAAGTTGCTACCCTATTGAACCGTTGGGTTGTTTTGGACATGTCTCGGAAGCGAAGTATGATAGTTGAATAGGTACTTTCTGACGTCACGTCTTGATCCTAAACATATCTCGAGATCGGGGTGTGGCAATCACAACAACCTAGAAAAAGAAATAATCATGTCATGTCCCATGAGATGATAAATAATTAAGTTTCAAATATAGCACTGGCAGGGCAGGATGTGCCCACTAAGGGCAGCTGCCCCCACTCAACTCTTTTTGCTATGAAAAATGGTGTAATTAAAACTGTAAATTACCCATATACTCCTAAATGAAGTCTCAATTTAGCACTAAACTCAAAATACCCTCTCACGTTCTATATTTTTCCTGCCCTCTTACCATTTCGAGCTATGTAATTTTCTCATTAGCTAATGGTTTACAAATTTACCCTTCTAAACACTAGTTACTCAAATCAGGTTGGACAATAAATTGATAGCATTCTTTCAAAATTTTAATTTAAATTCATCATTCGAAGTTGACTCACTAAAAATATTTTTGGCTCCATCCATGACATATAGTATGCAACTACTAGTAACCAACTCAGATTATAATTAATTAAATCAATTCGCACGGCAGAGAATGTCAACTTAAAATTCCAGGACAATCCTCCCTATCACCGAGGCCTATAAGACCAACTGAAAGTCTAGAAAACATACTATGTCAACCATCCCATTAACAAATTTCACATAAATTAACTTCAAATATAAAAGAATAATTAAAAAAGGGTGAGCTGATTGGCATTTTTTTTTATTGTGTACTCATAAATGTATTTTCTCAAAACAAAAAAAATTTAGAGTGCAAAATGAATTTTTTAAAATAACAATTACAACAACCTTAAAAAATGAAATAATCAGGTCAGCCCGGCCCCAAGAGATGATAAAGAAGTTTCACATACAGTACGCAACCAACAGTAAACAACTCAGATATATAACTAATTAACTTCATTAGCACGGCAGAGAATGTCAACTTAAAATTCCTCTGAACCCATTCTTCATAAATAGCTTGTATACATGTTCCTGACCATAATCTGGTACTTAACCAACAACATTTTTAATTGAGGCAATTGCGCCAGTATTTGAAGCATATAGCATCGATCCACAGAAATCGACTGATCGCGATCACAGTGATGGGATCAAGTAACAAGCCTATGATTTACTTCTGCTTCAGTTTGCTTCTCAGGAGCTTATTGATTGCAGCATCTGTGATTGGTGTTGTGTTCATGTTAAGTAGCAAGCAATCTGAAGATTGGTACACTGACAGCAGCCAAACTTACTACGAAACCCTTTCCTTTAAATTTACTCAATCACCGGCCTTCATGTAAGTTTGATGAATCATGTACTTACCTTTGAACTTTTGGTTGTTTCAGTTAAGCATTATCAAACACATTTTTGGCATTTCGGGTTTAGGGTTTTATTGATAGGCCCGAACCCGCCCAACCAAATTTTGCTTGTGTGATCGTTTGTCCTTGTCTTTTTAATTCGTTAACTCATTTTCTCATACACCCTCTTTTTTATTGGCTCATTTTCTCTTGGCCTAATTTGATCTGACTTTCACCCATCCTCAGTCTTGAAACATTTTATTTGGGTGATAACGATCTTAAACTTTTTGAGACTAACAGTGAGAATTTTCACACCAACTTAACATTCGTCCCAAAAAGTAGAGAGTTTCTATTTCCCCACCTATAAGGACGATTAGGGAGCATGATAACTTTACGTAAGACGTGCACTTTTGTGAGTAGCGACAATGTATTTTATTATCGAATTATTTTGTATCCTAGATCGATCAACCTGCGAAGTAACAAATGCGAGACCCGGCACAGATTTCAGTATGCATATTAGTTGAATATGCTTTTCCTTTTTTAGGTTTGAAGAATTGAGAGCAAGTTTAAGTAGCACCGAAACCTTAATTTGAAACTAATGAAACCGTACGTGCGTGCAGATACTATGTTGCAGCATTATCTCTTTCAGGGCTTTATGGTCTCATTACCATGTTCACATCCTTTTTAGTTATCTTAGCACCAGCTTCCTCAGCAGTCTTGGTCCTTTTTGCGATTTTTGATGTGGTTAGCTCGCTCGCTCTCTCTCTCTCTCTCTCTATGCTTATATGCTAATAATAGACTGAATTTAAATTATACATCCAAATCATTAATCAAATTTACCAACGATCCATATTCACGATCTGGCGAGTACTTTTGTATAGTAAGAACAAACATCTACATAAAAATAAAGGAATATGTATAACTAATCTTGGCAAAATATGTGACACAGTTGATATTGGGGATCATAGCGTCGGCCACAGGCACTACTGGAAGTGTTGCATATATCTTGCTAAGGGGCAATGAAGATTTTAGATGGTCGGATTCCTGCTATGCTTACAACAAATTCTGTCGACATCTCGGGGTCTCTTTCGGGGTTTCTTTAGTAGCCTCCATTTTGCTTGTCTTGCTTCTGTGGACCTCCGTCATCACTCTATCCAAAAGGATCTCCTCCAAACGGATCAGCCCACCACCACAGTTTCAATTAGTATCAGGGACACCTACTTAACGCTTTAGAAACATTTTCTGTACGCGCGTATGTATGTATATGCGTGTGTATGCCCGGACCTGAGTGTTGTGATCCAAACATCCCGTATTAATTGTACTTATAATGTATGCTAGCTCTCTCTTATTGTAATATAGCGTGAGTTTGTAATGGTTAATAATATGTGATCATAAACATTTCTGGAATTTTGGAATTCATGAGGCTCTTTCTTCCTTCTTATTCAATATCCATCTTTAAGGAGATTTAAATTCATTACTTCCGCCAACAAAATTAATAGAGACAGTGTACTATTAAGTTAAGCACGGACTATCACAAAAGTGCGTAAAGGGTCGGTAACTACTGCCATACGTATCTCTACAATGACTAAATGAATACGTAAGACCTGTCAAACCATAGAGACACTCTAAGATCCATTTCCGTAGCTTCTCTCATATCAATTCAAGATTAGAAATAGATGAATGGACACGTTTTATTGAGCTTAAATTGGAGGCGTTTACAGTAACTAATTCCAAAACATGATCGAACAAGCCTATATGGGTATGCCTAAATTGTATACCCAAAAAGTGAAAAAGAAAAATTCATGAGATACATAATTACTTATTTAGTGAAAGCAGGAGTGACCCAAGTGATGGTTACGTAACTCATAATATATAAACACCCATTTCGTTCAACCAACACTACGTAGACTATTTTCACACACAAAAAGGATAAGATCCATATCTTATAATCCACCTATTTTCACACTGAAGTGTCTGTCTAGAGATGAACATTATTATTATTATAATGATTCCATCATCATCTTTCTGCACTGAATTTCTTGAAGGTTATGTGGAAGTAGTTAGCTGAAAAGCTTTCTTGAAGGTCTCTCGCTTGAACTTGAATGGTAGGTGATATATACAGATTACAGATCAAAAGAAAAGGTTGGCCACTTTCTTGGGAGAGAAGCAAAATACAATTGTGTGCACTATGATAATACCTATAGTTTAATTCGTAGTTAAAAGTCACATCAAACACATAATTTGCGTGTTGTTGTTCCAATCTCTAGAATCAGTATTCTTTCTCTTTATCATATTTTGTTTCTTCCACCCGGATAATAGATTATGCACTAATAATGTTAAGATATTGAATTAAGTTTAATTAATTCTGCTTTAATTTGTTTCTTTTTTCCCCCTTCGGATCAACCAAGCAGAATAAGAATAATATGGGTGCTGATCTCACGTCAAAACAAAGGCAAATGTCTCTTTCTTTTTTCTTTTAATTTTTTAATCAGACGCAAATGATTGGAAGAAAAACTATATGAAAAAAAATGTTAAGGAGATTCTCTCAGAAGTTAGACTTTTTATGAATTCTTTGTTACCTCACAGTTTAACGTTAATTTTCATGCCAACATTATCAAACATTGTTAAAAAATATGAGGTGACAGAGAGTCTATGAAAGGTCTCACTTTTGAGAGAGTTTCCTTAATATTTGTCATATAATTTTTCTTTCAATCATTTATGTTTGATTAAAAAATTAAAAGAAAAGAGAAAGAGACATTTGCCTTTGTTTTACGTCAGATCAGCGCCCATAGTATTTGTATTCTGTTTGGTTGATCCGAATGGGGAAAAAGAAACAAATTAAGCAGAATTAGCTTAAACTTAATTCAATTTCTTCATCATTATTAGTGCATAATCTAATATCCGGGTGGAAGAAAAAAATAGGATAAAGAGAAAGAATACTAATAATTAGCGGTTCTAAAGGTTGGGATAACACCACGCAAATTATGTGTTTGATGTGACTTTAAACTACAATTAAACCCTAGTGCACGCAATTGTAATTTGTCAAGATAACATGACGGATATGGGGTTTGGAAAGTACTTGAGTAAGAAATATTTGTCTTCTGTAACACCCACATCTCGACTAATGGAAAGGGGGTGGTGTGCCTTTTATGTACATGCTCACCTCCATATAGCATGAGGCCCTTTGGGAACTCACTGGCTTCGGATTCCGTAGGAACTCTGAAGTTAAGTGAGTTTGGGTGAGAGCAATCCCAGAATGGGTGACTTACTAGGAAGTTGTTCTCGTGAGTTACCAGAAACAAAACCGTGAGGGCGTGGCCAAGGACGGAGCCACCATGGGCCTAGGGGGGGCGGATGCCCCCATTGAGATTTTTCTGACGCTGGGATGCTGCTCAAATTGAGCTGGGTTTGCAGCAGCAGAGCCCCCACTGAACTGATCTGGTTCTGCTCTCCGACCTGGTTCTGCAGAAGTTCTGGCTTTGTTGTTTGAGGATGCCCCCATTCACACAAAGTTCTGGCTTCGTCCCTGGGCGTGGCCGGGGTCCAAATCGGACAATATCGTGTTACGGCGGAGTCAAGCCTAGGATGTGACAGAAAGATATCAGAGCAACTCTGCCGTTCGGTACAAGTGTGTCGACGAGGACGTCGGGCCCCTAAGGGGGGTGGATTGTAACATCTCACGTCGACCAATGGAGAGGGAATAAAACACAAAATCGTGTATGCAAAAATATATAAGTTCTTAATTAACCACTTTAAGCTGCAAAGAGTTTGTAACACAGTTAGTTAAGAGCATTGAGCGTTGCACTCAGTCTTGAATTTACTTTTCCTCACCCTAGCTAATAGGCAGATTCCCAACTAAAAAAGTTGCAAACTAGGCTTTAAAGTTTTCAAAACTGGGGAAAATTGAGCAGGAAAAATGGGGAGATGGATGTTTCTCCTAGTTGTGTCATGAGCGATGAAATGGCAATTTTACCCTTCAAATTATGTCATGTGCAAGTCATATAACCTAAATTAATAGAAAATTACATGAAAAAGTTTGAAATCTAACGGCAAGAATGAAATTGGCTCTTTGTAATGAGTTGAGGGACTTGTTTTTCTAAAAAAATAATTCATGAATAATTCAAGGACTAAATCGACAATTCATCTTACAAAATATAACCATACAACAAATGCAATTTATTTATATTTTTTGGTTAATACAACAAGTTCAATTTAGTTTCCTATTACCCCAGTCCATTTCTGATCTTTTCCCTCTGAGATAGAGACTAAATGGTATAATTTTCTTTTAATTATAATTTTTATAAGAAAGCTATCATTTGCTCTGTACTATTCTAACCTAATCATTTATTTAGTGACATTTAGGAGAGAAAATAAAGCAAGGAAGTCTATGGTCTATCAGATAATGATCAAATGGTTCACACCCAACCAACTAAACCCTTTTTCATATCAATTCACTTGGCGTACAGGAAACTCCAACCAAATTTGGATTTGAACCATTTTAGTGTGCCCCAAACATCATATAAAAATACATGTTCATAGTCCAATATCTTCCATGTATCCACCACCACCATTTACTACTACAAGTACTACACTTGGACTTCTGCTTCAGCAACTTATTTGAGCACTAGATACCCGCAGCTTCCATGGGAACCACGGATAAGCCAGCTGACCCAGAAACCGCCACCAAGGTAGTCCCACCGCCATCAAAGGAGGAGTCCGAAGCCACGCCTCCTCCCCCTAAACCCGACTACCTCTTTCTAGCTGATGTGGCTCTCAGGTTCTTAGTGTTCGCAGCATCACTGACAAGTGTGTTGGTCATGGTCACTAGCAAGCAAACAGTATTCCGAGGTCGTTTCCCAGTTAAGGCCAAGTTTAATCACTCTCCTGCTTTCATGTGAGTAACTTCAAGCACCCGAACATGCACATATAATACATATAATTCAGTAAAATAACTTTTATATATATATACAGTTGCAGGTAAAGGTTTCAAGGTGTTTGATTACTCTTCTTTGGCACAGAAAACACTCTTGGTGCCCTCTAATTAATTCTATTAAAAGTTGAACAAATATTCTCTCCAGGAGAATCGAATAAACGAAATTTCTTGATAGTCAAGGAATAACTAAAATTTTCTTTCTTGTTATATTCTTCTGATCGAATATGATACCTACTATTGTCCGACTTTTTTCTACAACTCTGAATAGTTTTACCCGATCTGTATATTGACAAATCCGGGTTTACTACGAATCGACTTTTATCTCCATGATTAATTTAATCAGTTTAATTAGCGGATGAGCTGGATTAAGTTATGTCAGTAGAACAGTAAAATACTCATGATTGAATTTGTATTTGTGTGTGTATGTGTTTTTCTCCGTAGCTAGTAGCTAGGAACATGTATTTGTTTGTATATATAGGAAGTATTTCATGGTAGATCCTTTAGTGTTTAATCAATCTAATTAATCTTACTTTTCCTTCCTTTAACATGGTCATGGATTCCATCCAATCTTCTTTTTGTGTGCAAAAGAATTTTTTGTTTTTAAGAACGTAGAATCTGACTTTATCTTTAATCATGGTAGATCCTTTATTTTTTTTAATATACAATATATCTTCTTAGACTTAGAGCAAGAGATTTACACTTGTGAATATGGAACAGATGACTCCTATTCCAAACTTATCACGCATAACTAAATATTTTAATTTTTTTAAATAATGTCGCATGATTGGTTTTAGACGCTCACTGAGCTTTGTCCTAGAGGCAAAATAATTAAATGGCATCAAGTTGAAGTTGCAACCCCGTCCATGTCACTCACCCCAAAATACAATTTCATAATAATCTAGGGATAGCATGGACCAAAAACGCAACAATTTCTTCATAACAAAATTGGGTCATCTAATTTCTCAATCAGTAGTGGTTTCCACTAGGAGAAAACATTGCATTATTTGCATACAACCACAATCAATCATGTGGCAGACATAAACTATCATTATTCTAACACAGGTAGAGTCTACATGTATTACAAAGTGTGTCCAAATTATTTTATTGTATTCTAATTATTCACAAAAGATTACATGTGAATATCTAATCCCAAAACGTTTACCTAGGTTTAATGTTTCTTGTTTTAGATACTTTGTGGCAGCTTTATCGGTTGCAGGCCTCTATGCTCTTCTTACAACACTAGCATCCATTTCAGTCATCTGGAAGCCAATTTGCCCACCAAAGATGTTGCTCCATTTTGCATTTCTTGATGTGGTAAGTTGTGTTTTGCTCTCTAATTTGTACCAACAGGTGCAATACAAACATCGGACATACAGGATTGACAAACTATATGTGTGAATGCCATATTATGCAGCTGATACTTGGTTTGGTTGCCTCAGCCACCGGCACAGCCGGGGGTGTTGCTTATATCGGATACAAGGGTAATGAACATGTGATGTGGCAGAAGGTGTGCTCAGCTTTTGACAAGTACTGTAAGCACATAGCAGGCTCCCTCGCTACCTCGCTGTTTGCCTCGGTCTTGCTGGTTCTTCTGGTCTGGCTCTCAACTTTCACCCTTCACAAAAAAATTCGCCAAGATTGAAGAAGATAACTAAATGTATTAGAATCCTACCCACAGTATGCCTTCAACTAGTGTGCGCGCATGCCTTATCGAACCTTAGTGTTTGCATTTGTGTATGTCTAGAGGTTCTTTTATTTTGTAAATGTTGCCTACCTGTATGGTATATCTTGTCTCTGATTTGTCTTGTATTGTTTCTAAGACCTATGGTGGAAGTTTAGAATTTGGATTTCTTATTTTACAGCTTCTTTTAAATTGTAAATGTTATCTACTTGCAGTCTAAGGTATTGATTCATGTTGTATCGTTGCATTCACGTGTTCTATATGTGCAAAAGAATGAGAATTATTTGCTGTTGCAAATGCAGACCAGTTACTAATGTATTAACATAACAAAATCACAAAGGAATTACGACATGTTTTCCGTCTTCTTCGATATGCAAAGAAAGCGAATGCAAAAGTATGTAGCGATCGTGGAGGATTGAACTGCATTGGATACGCTGTATTTGTGTGTGCGCTTTTCTCCCTAGCTAAGAACATGTATCGGAAGGATTTCATGGTAGATCTTTTAGTTTTTAATTAATCTTTACTTTTCCTTCCCTTAACATGGATTCCATCTAATCTTCTTTTATTTTGCAAAAGAAACAATTTTTTAGAAAGTAGAATCTGACTTTATCTTCGATCACTGTACAACTGATCTCATCCTGGCGTTCTAATTTGATTTAATCTAAATTTAGTACTCTTTTCCTTTTCTTTTATTTTTTTTAATATATAATATATCTTCTTAGACTTAGAGCAAGGTGTACTTAAACTTGTGAAATGGACTTGAACAAACAGAGACACATAGTTGATAATGTCTCAAACTTATCACACGTTGCTACGTATTCTAATTTTTTTTTTATAAATAAAATCGCATGATTGGTTTGGAACGTTACCAGTGAGCCTTTCTAGAAGCATAATAATTGAATGGCATCAAGTTGAATTTGCAACCCCATGCATGTCACTCACCCCACAATACAATTTTCTAATAATCTTACGGGTAGCATGGATCAAACATGCAACAATTTCTTCATAACAAAATTGGGGCATCTAATTTATCACTTAGTTGTGGTCTCCACAAGGAGAGAACATTGCATTATTTGCGTACAACCACAATCAATCATGTGGCAAACATAAACTATCATCGTTTACCAGAAAAAAAACAAGAAAAAAAAGAAAAACTACCATTATCCAGTTCACGTGTACTAGAAAGTGTGGCAGTGAGTGACAGTTGCAGGAAGTCTGTCCAAATAAATTTATCGTATTCTAGTTATTCACAAATATGGATGGGTAAATACCCATTGGTTATGTGTAATCGCGGTTACTCTTCCATTTAAATTAAACGGTTACGGTTATGGGTAACCGTTTAGATAAATAAACGGTTATGGGTATAACCGTTTACCCACGAAATGTAAAGGAGCGGTTATAGGTATTAACCACGGTTATAAACGGGTAACCATTTATCTATTTATTTTATATATATATATATATATATATATATATATATATATATATATAACTAACACAAATCATGTTCTCGATCCAATAATACTTAGCACCCAATAAATTAGCAAGGAATTCATCGGTCATTCTCTTAATAACACTGCTACAGGAATGATGATTCTCATCATTAAGGAATTGGCTAAATTAATTTAAATTTCTTGCGGGTAACCGTGAAATTGACAGAAATGCTTTGACAGAAATGTCTTCTAAACAATTTTTGTAACCCAATAATACTTAGCAAATATTATATTTACCTTCATTGATAACAGTTAAAAATATCGTCTGTAAACTATTATTTCAATTATTGGAATGGTATAAGGACTTAAAAAAATTAAAATATGGAAATATACGATGAAGTACCTATAATGGTGTTTAATTGTCAAAAAAAAGAAAATTATGACAATTTTTTTTTTAATTTTCAAGTTGTTAAAAAACATATAGACGGGTGAAAAATGGGTAATGGTAAAAAAAGAAGAAAGATAAACGGGTTAAAAATGATAAATGGGTAAACGGATATTAAACGGTTATGATTAAATGAGTATACGGTTATGGATATGGTTAACCGTTTATAAACGGTTATGGGTATAACCGTTTAGGCAATTACCCAACTAGTAAACAGTTATGGGGGTATGAGTATAAACGGTTATGGGTAAATAACTGCGGTTACTCGCCCGTCATAACCATTGCTCATCCCTATTCACAAAGCATTACCAAGGTTTAATGTTTCTTGTTTTAGATAATTTGTGGTGGCTCTATCAGTTGCAGGCCTCTAAGCTCTTCTTACAACACTAGCATCCATTTCAGTCATCTGGAAGCCAATTTTCCCACCAAAGTTGTTGCTCCATTTTGCATTTCTTGATGTGGTAAGTCGTGTTTTGTTCCCTAATTTGTATCAACCGTTGCAATACAAACATCGGACCCACATGATTGACAAACTATATGAATGCCTTATTATGCAGCTGATATTGGGTTTGGTTGCCTAATTGCAGTCTAAGGTATTGATTCGTGTTGTATCGTTACATTCACGTGTTCTCTTCTCAGTGCAAATGAATGAGAATTAGTTGCTGTTGCAAATGCAGACCTGTTTCCTGGGTTTTTAATGATGTATTAACATAACCAAAATCACAAAGGAATTGTGACATGGTTTCCATCTTCAATATGCGAAGAAAGCGAATGCAAATGTATGTAGCGATCGTGGAGATTTGAACTGCGTTGGATACGCTATATTGGGAAGGAACCCACACAACCAACTTAAGCAACCAATCTGATGATATATTGATGCAACTGAAGTATCAGTTAAGAATCTCACAACAATGCTAGAAAAATGAATAGCTTGTCACCGATATGAAACACAGTTTGGTGTACAGATGAGAAACTGCATACCCGAAAGCAGACTATTGCACAAAACTTGTTCAACCAACTGAGAAACTGAATGTACAAATTTTCTAATCACGCCACAAATTCTTAGAAAATCGTTTGTTCGCCTAATTCCTGACCGGCCATCCCCTCCCTCAGCACAGTCTCAAAGAATTCTTCCAATGTGTCTTTGCCATAACTCGGCGTTTTCTCAGCATTGTATTCTCCGGTCTCAGGATCCAAAACCAACATACTCTCAGCTGCATAATACCTTCCAATCTTCCCGAACTCAGCAGTATCTTCCATTGAAGGAAATACCTTTACAAGGAAATCGAGAACCCCAATAGCAAAGTCCATAATTTCAATGGGCACCTTCAAGAACTTGGGATCCCTTCCCACAAGCCTAAACAGCAACTCCCCTTGCTCCAAGGGCGTCAACGCCTTACCTGGTCCTCCGATAGGCAAAATCTGGTTAATCTTGTTCTCACTCAACACACAATCCGCAATAAATGAAGCCAAATCTGCCTCGCTGATTGGCTTGCAAGCACACAACTTCCCATCTCCAAACATCACATAAGGCTTGCCATCTTTCACCAACTCAACCTGACCACCCAAGCTCTTAAAAAAGGCCGTCGGCCTTACAATGCTATAACTAAACCCATTATCCTCCTCTGCTTCTTTGATTAACTCTGACTCGAATTTCAGCTTTGCACGCTGGAACTCAAGGAGGGGCTTCTGCACACAAATTGCAGAAAGCAACACAAAATGTGAAGCCCCACGCTTCCTACTGGCAACAAGACTGTTTTTCGTAGCCTCGTAATCAATCTTCCAAGAGTCCTTCACACCCCCAGAACGGCTAGCAAGGCATGAAACAACAACATCAATCGAAATCCCCAAATCTTCCAAACATTTCTCGAAAACACCCAAATCGGTCACATCCGAAAAGCACACATTTGCACCTTTCAACTCTTTCAGAGTCTCATCCTTGCTAACTTTACCCCGAATTCCACTATTCTCCCTAGCAATGGCTATAACATTGAACTCTCTGTTAACCAACTCCTTAACTACAAATTTCCCAATGTACCCAGTTGCACCCACCACCAAAATGTTGATGTCTTTTGGGTTTTTGCCGCGGAACGATGGTGGATTGGTGATTTCAGCAACTGGGTTCGATGTAGCTGATATGGGTTTCAATATATCTGTTCTAAAATTCAAAACTTCAGATAAGTTTAATGGACAGGATGGTGAAAAAGCAGAAAGAACAGAGCTTACCTTGCTGGTTTGGTGGGTGAACTGAGAAGAGAAACGGGATATGAAGCTTTGGTTCTTTGCGGGATGGAGATTGAATACAAGGGAGGAGAAGCACAGTGACATTGTTTTTCTGGTTCAAGTTGAAGAAAGTTGAAGGGGGAGGAGGAGCTTGTGGTTTGATTTCAGTGGAATTCCATGGCTGTTTTGGAGGTTAAACTCTATCGGAGGAGGATCCAAATGGTAGGTGGATATAAAAGATGACGTGTAAAGTAATGAACTATTTGAGGGCTGGGCTGGGCTGGTTTGGTAACTGAACAGAAAGGCCCAAACCGGTTTCTGATCAATGGTAGGGGTGGGCAAACCGGTAGAGGAACCGCAGGTTGGGGCGGGTAATCTAGATTCGGGGCGGGTAGGGCCAGTTCCAAATGTTTTAAAAAATAAACGGGGCAGGGCGGGAATCAGTCTCGCACTCTCACTCCCACCTCTCCACCATTTGTCACTCCTTCAACTCCCTCGACTTCGACGACATCCCAGAAAACCCAACCCATCACCACCATCACCCCATCTCCGACGACATCTGAGGACCCAGAGAACCCAGGTCCTAGAACCTCGATTCTCTCATCTTCGACAACATCACCGCCATTGCGACCGTCATCACCCCATCACTGACGTTGAGGACACTGCTACCAACCTAGATTCTTTTACTTGGTCGGCTACTGTAAGTCTACTTCTCCGAAAATTGAATTGCTACCAGCCTCGACGACAATGCTACCATAATTCTGCCCAATATATTTTAAAATTTAATTTAATTTTTTCGAATTTTATTTTTGTTGATGTGGAGGATCAGTAGCATGAATAATGGGATTTGATTAGAGAATAAATCTTTAAGTGGGAATAATTTGATGAATGCATGAACATTTGGGTGAAGGATTTGTGGATCTGTTTGGATGGGAGTGGGATTTGGGATTTGGGATTTGAGATTTGGGATTTATGCTGGGATTTGGAGTGTTTGGTTATTAATGATGAAACCCTAGAAACGAAAAGCTAGGTTAGTTGGTTAGGATTGGGATTGGGATTTCAATCTGAGTAGGCAATTTTGAATTTAATTGGATCAAGAACTGCGTTTTCAGATTTGGGTTTTTTTTTTTTTTTTTTTTGGTCAAAGGGGAATATTTTATTGCAACTAAGCACAAACTTACAAACATACAAAGGCCCAACAACACCTAGAAACAACCAAAAAGGGCCTAAACAGAAACAGAAACAGAGCCCAAAAGCCTAAGAACAAAAAAAAAAAAAGCAGCCGAGAAACATCTACAACATTCTCCACCATTGATCCAAGGAGCTTCTAGCCAACCAATTCGCCGACCACCGCCGATCATCTCCTTCACTGACGCATCTTGCGCACAACCATAATCAAGGGGTAATCGACATCAAAGCGAAATAGGCCAATCACCAAGTTGAAGCTCAGAAAAATTCCTGAGCAACATTGCTGAAATCGGCAAACACCAAGGAGAACGTGGTGGTGTTGGAGACACCCGAGCCGAAGACAGCGCCGAAACTCTACACATGAATTCCATAAAAGAACATGGCTGAAAACAAAGCAAGGACGAACCAGAAAGAGGATTACCCACGGAGGTTGAGGAATAAGATAAGTTGAATTGAAAATTAGGGAGGATCAATTGTGGATGTAGGGAGAAGAGAATGAGAAAAGGGAGAAGAGGACACAACAACCAACCCCAGTCGAAGCTAGGGTCGGTGCCACATGAACTGCTTGAAACTGAAGGTCACACAGACACAGTGAGAAAGACTCTCACACCAGAGAGAAGAACTCTCACTTCAGAGAGAAAATGTTACTTTATATTTGGGGTTTTTTCCTCTTCTAGTTTTTATTAGGGTTTCGTGTATGCTTATTCTACTAGGTTGTATATATGTAAATTATGCTTATTTGACTATGTGCTGTTTGGAAAACCAATTTATGCATTCTTCTTCTTTGGAACCCAACAAATGTAAGTACTTAATGCTTTCTTGATATTTTTCTATAGATTGCCTCTGAAAAATAGGGATGGCACTAGAAAAGTGTAGTGGCGAGTAATAACAGCCAAAACTTGTCTGTTACTAATGATTTGTTGTTATTAGTTATGGCCCTTATCCTATTCCATTAAGATGTACAGGTACAACCTATTTTTAGAAATATGGGGTGTTAAATAACGTGATATATATGTCATCTATTTTTTGAAATATCTGCAAGTAAAGTGTGGCACTGAATTATAAATAGAACTATATATGTATGTATCGTTATGGTGGTGTTGGTGTAATCTTGGAGACAAGGAGGCATTAAGGCATTAGATATTTCTCCTATCCTTCTATATGTATACAACACTTTCCTGAATTTGAAAGAATAAGTTCATGGATTCTTGAGATGCTTAATATTTTGTGGTAATTTCATGAAATTGGCGTGCATTTTTCTCTCTTTATATGATTAATGAATATACTTCTATTATTTAATTTTTACAGATTTCTACATTATGTCTCAAAGTCAAAGTACCCTCAGTACTAATGTAGCATCATCTACGGTCACGTCACCATGTCCTCCACAACCAACACAACCCACACAATCAAAATCATCAATGCCTCCCCCAAAACCCTCATCCTTCAGAAAAAGAAAAACACTAACTATTCCAAAGACAAAACAACCAACTATATTAGCTTCACTAGAGAAATCTTCTTATTAGAGATCTTGGGTTTGGGATCATGTCACTAAGTGTACCGTCTCGGAACTACAAGAAGTAGAAAATGATGGAAAGAAAGAGATGGTGGAGGTACAAGCATTGAAGGCTAAGTGTAACCATTGTAATGCCCTTTTTGCATGTGATACTAGTGGGGGTGAAACTAGTACTTACATTAAACATATCAACAAACATTCCAAGGTGTATAAACCAATCGATGAGTTGCAAAAGGTTCTAGGCGGTTCTAGGCAGTTTTGGACCTTCTGGGGTCGTTAAAAACATGCTTGTTGCTAGAGGGTGGAGCCAAGAAGAAAGTGTGGATGGTATTGTTCAGTATATTGTGATTGATGAGGTACCTTTTAGTGTTGTGGAGAGGGAGAGGTTTGGGCGGATGATGTGCAAAGTCCAGCCTAGATTGCATGTTCCATCTCAGAGAACTATGGTGAGGGAGTTATTCAATATGTCTGATACCATGAAATATCACTTAAAAAAGGAGATACACAAGCATAGAGTGAGCTTGACTACTGATACATGGACAAGTGTGCAAAATTTGAACTACATGGTGTTAACCACTCATTTTGTGGATGATGAATGGAATATGCACAAAAGGATTCTAAACTTTTGTATAATTTCAAGTCATGAAGGCAAAGAAATAGGGAAGCTGATTGAGCAATGTTTGGTTGAGTGAGAGATTGAAAAGGTGATGTGTATCTCAGTTGATAATTCATCGGCTAATAAGGTGGCAATTGAGTATGTTGTTCGCAAAATGCAAAAATTGCCTAATAGTAAAATTATTATGAATGGAAAGTTTATGCATGTGAGGTGCTTAGCTCATATTATCAACTTGGTAGTGAAAGATGGGTTGAAAAGATTAGATACAAGTGTGGATGCTCTTAGAAATGTTGTGCGGTTTGTCAAATCAAGTACCCGAAGGTTTAGTTATTTCAAGAAATGTGTGGAGAATGAGAAGTTGGATAGTAAGGGTTTAGTTGTTTTGGATGTGCCTGCTAGGTGGAATAGTACATACATGATGCTAGAATCTTTGCTTGAAGTTTAAAAAAGCATTTGAAAGGATGTTCGAAGATGATGAAGCCAATATATACTCCACCTATTTCAAGGAAAGGGTGATTAATGATGAAGGAGAAGAAGTGGCGAGTAAAGGGAAGGTTGGACCACATAAAGAGGAAGATTGGGATGGTGTAGAAGTGTTTGTGGAATTTTTCAATGTCTTCTATCTTGTAACTTTGAAAGTCAGTGCAATTAAGTATCTCACATCTAATATAGCTGTTCATGATGTCATTGTTATGTAGAATGAGATTGAAAAGCTTTTTTTGCCTGAATATATGGAAACTGGAGGAACTGTAGAGTTGGTGCTACGTGATATGACAATGAGCATAAGAGGCAAATACCGAAAATATTTTGGTTCAATTGAGTCCCTTAATCAAATATTTGTATTGCCCTTGTCATAAACCCAGGGTTCAAATTGAGGCACTACATGCACTTGTGTAGAAAGTAATTATAGCTTCCTGAAGAAGAGATTCAACAATAAAGTAATGAAGTGAAGACATTGTTGAAGGCGATGTGTGATGAATATGCTCAACAAGCTTTCAGTTCACAAACACAACAAAAAAGTAAAGAAGATTTAGTTGTTGACACTACTTGTTCAAGGGTAAAACAATCATCTTCTAGTGTACCAACAGAAAATCCAGATATTTAGTCAAATGATGGATGATTGGGAGAAGGAACTAGACGACATCGAGGATATTGCGCTTGCACATGAGGTGGATAGGTATCTCATTGATACTCTAGAGAAAGTACCACATGGTCAGCCGTTTGACGTTTTGAAATGGTGGAAGGTGGAAAGAAGGAGCATTTATCCCACACTTACTTTGATAGCGAAAGATGTATTGCCAATTCAAGTGTCAACAGTTGCTAGTGAGAGTGCATTTAGTGTAGGAAAGAGAGTAATTGATCCCTTTAGATCATCTCTCCATCCTCAAACAGTGGAGTCATTGATATGCCTCCAAAACTGGTTAAGAAGTGAACAAATTAGCAACATTGAGTATGAAGCAAGTCTAGCGGAGCTTGAATTTTATCAAGAGTGTGAAGAAGGTAATTATTTTGTTTTTTATAGTTTGGTTTATAACTTTTGTTGATGTACAAAACCGGAGGGGTCTTGGAACAACGTAAATCGGACTGCAAGAAAGTAAAGAACACAAGATGTATTGTGGTTCACCCCAATATTTGGGCTACGTCCACACTGATGTTGATATTGTTTCACTCTTAATGGTGAATATACAAGAAGGCTAGAGGCAGTGTGCTCTCTAGCCTATTTTCTGTGTGCTCTTTTCCCATGGCCTAAAACTTGGCCTCCCCTAATGAGGAGAGTGAGGAGTCATTTTATAGAATAAGGGCTCCTCACTTATTACATATTTGCCCTTTCATTTATTACATAATTACATTTGAGTCCCCCGAGTATTTATACGAAATCTAAATACGGAGGCTCTAAGTATGGTACAAACAACTTTATATTAATTGTTGTCTTCTTCTATTCATTTACAATTAACGTGCTTCTTTTGTTCTTTGTTGTAGAATATAAAAGAAGAAAAGCAAATACTATGTCTACAAGTTCAACCATCTCACCAAGTGTTTCTTTTGTTCTTTGCGGTAATATTTTAACTCAAATGCATAAACTTTAAATTTCAATGATTCAATGAGGATAATATGATATTGGACGTTAAAAATGTCATGTTTATATTCTATTTTTCCTTACAGATACAATGAGGAATGTTGTTGGAACTTGGAACTTGGAACTTGGACGTTGGATGTGGTTTCAGATGTTAATTTAGAATTTATTGTAGATGTCATGTTTATGTTATTTTGGATTATTTGATTTTGGATTTTGGAATTTGGATGTCTTGGACTCTTGGATATTTTGTATGTTGATTTGATCTTTAGATGTCTCTCGAATGTTATTTTGAATGTCTCGGATTTAATGTATCGAACAATGTAATGTTATTATTTTGGATGTATTGTTAATCTATGGACTTGGATGTTGGACTAGGGAGTGAATTTGTGCAAAATCTCCACTGGTAGTGAATCTGTGCAAATTTTAGTCTTTAAAAAAAAAAAAACAAATGACATGTGGACCCGACCCGAACCAGCCCGTTTCAACCAGGCCGGGTTAGGTTCAGTTCCTATATTAGAATATGTTGTCCCTAGCCTGGCCCAGCCCATCTCTTTTAAACCCGGGTCTGGTCCAGTCCCTTCAAAATTGGGCCCGACTCGGCCTGTGCCCACCCCTAATCAATGAGCCTCATAATGGCCGGAGTTGGAATGGACATTGAACCGCTTGCTATCTGTCATCAAATTTTTTTTTTTACAAAAGCGATAGAAAATTTCATTGATAAGAACAAACAAATACAACCAATGTTAAATTGAGTTGCCAGATGGATATAATTCTCCAGTGACCAAATATCTTGATCTGGAGATAAATTTGCACAAATTCACTAATAAGGAAAACCCCTACACGACTACCATAACACACAAGAACCATAAGATACGAGTGTAGATCCGCCACAATTACGACATACGTAACAAATCTGGCACCAGAGCCACAAAAGCCATCGCAAGAATGAGGCCACAAATGACTCACCTAAGCGATACAATGTAGCCTAATATGCAGCACAAAACAACACAAAGTTAAAAAAAAAAAAAAAAACTAACTAATTCAAGAATGGAAACATCAACCAGCAAGTTTTCATGGTAAGAACAAAACCACTTATAAAGAGATTTATAGCAGCCATAGGAAGACGAAACGCCATAGATCAGACCAGATAAGGCAGCTGAGTCACGGTCGGCGGAGCAGTGCACAACTATCGTGGAAAACGAGCAGTAGGATATGGCTCAAACCCACCATAACCATAAATCCTAACCTAAATCACAAAATAAAGCCAAAAATCAGAGGGCATATTGTGGATCTAGGAAGAAACTCCAACGAAACTTGGAGGGTTGTTAGAAAAAACGATGGGAAAAAGAGGCGAGTTGGGCGTCTCGGGTACTAGTGAAAAAGAGGAGATGTACATATGGAATTAGACGAAGGCGCAAGAGAGATGAGGGGCAGAGGGAAAAAAAGGGTCACTGGTTAATGGAGGAGAAAGAGAGGCAATATAAATGTGTGGGTGTAGGGTGAAATTGAAGAAGGTGATGAGGGGAAGAGAAAAAGGTTGGAGGGGGTTGCTGCCGATCCTAAGTCGGAGCAAAGAGCCTACAATTGTAGCGAGAAAGCTAGGGTTTGGGTTTGAGGTTCATCGAATTTCGTTTGAACCACTTGCACTAATAGTTCTTGTAATTTATTGGTAACACTTTCGTGTTTGTAATTTTTTTACCAAAATGTTAGTCAAATCTATTAAACAAGGAGAAAACTCCTTCCAAATTGAATTTTCAAAAGACAAGATGTGAATTAAAACAGATGAAAGTCGAACTTTGTTGACATATTAAACTCAAACACAACAACGAAATGCAACAAAGTACAAAAGGATCGTGAAAGTGAAATTCCAAATAAATTGTTGGCTTGTTTGAAAGTGCTTTTAAAATGATTAAAAACGTTTTTGGTAAATGTTTTTAAAACCAATCCATAGTAAAAATTCAAATGGATCATGGAAAAGTACTTTAATTGCTTCGTGCAAGAAACCCAAAATCAATTTTATAAAAAGTGTTTTCAGTCATTTTAACTAGTGATGCAACTTGGCCATTAATATGAGAGAGAGAGAGAGAGAGAGAGAGAGAGAGAGAGAGAGAGAGAGAGTAAACATAGATTTATAGGGTTATTATCTTTGGTTACAATTGGAAAAGAGCTCAAGAAATTTGGAAAACTAACCAAAGTATGTACTTCATATAGAATTATAACCATCACCTTAAGTTTATATAATTATGATAAAAATTTGATATAAAAATACTAATATACACTTAATGACTAAAAACTTTCTTCACTGTGAAAAAACTAGCAGTGTTGCAACAGGCACTGTCAAGCTTCACTTTTCCATAATTCTTGCATCCCCAAATTCCAATTGTCCTTCTCTTCCCATCATACTTGCCACACAATTCATGTACAATTTGACCAATAATATTGAACACTAATGCATGAATAATTAGAAAACACACTTCATCTCTTCACTGCGATTTTGGATATGCTTTTCCAAATTTTATTGTTATTGGGTTTATTAATCTATTAATTTTACCATTTATTTTCTTATTAAAGTTTTAATCTTTCTGCGATTTCTAACAAATCCAACCCCTTCCACTTTCAAAAATCTCCGTCAAAACATGTCAACGAGGAAGCCTTCATAGACAAACCCAAAACCCTACAACTACCTCTCATCTTACAAGCTCAAACATGGCCGCAACGGCTACAAATCCTCCAAAATTCCCTGAATTCTGCCCCGAACAGAAGAACAAGCATTCAAATTCACGAAACAAAGATACCCAAATGCAGTTTTTGTAATGGGTTCGAAGGTAGACTCTATATCTGCTTGATTTGCTCTTTAGTTTCGTGTTCGAATCATGCAGTTCTACATAGGAAAATTTTGAAAAAGAATCAAAATTTGGACCCTATATAGAGCCTACCTATACGCAAGTGGTGACTTCGTGTAACAGTATTTTGAGGCTCCATTTGACAACTCAGACTGTACTAATTATTTCAATCTAGATAGGATAAATAGTCATCATATACTATTGACTAAATGAGTCCGAATTTTGGTGCAATATCAAACTAATGACTATATTTTTTATAAGCATGTTTGTCGATTTGCCCCCTAAATTTATATAGAGCGGTCATTTCTCTCTTGAACTTTAATTGTAGCCAATTACCTTGTTGAACTTTTAGAATTAGCCAATTTTCCTCTTGAACTTTAATTTTAGCCAATTACCCCCTGAACTTTTATAAATAGCCAATTTCCCCCTGACCCTAGATTTAAAAAAAAAAATTATCCAATTTTTTTATCCATTTTGATCATGCGAACAACACATGACAATTGTATGGGAGCATAAAGAATGAAAAAATGGATGGATGAAAATTGGATGAAAAAAATTACAACCTAACACTAGCAGAGAATTGGCTATTTATAAAATTTTAAGGGTGTAATCGGTGATGCGAAAATTATCTTAACACACAAATTTAACCCTCTTTTGACAATTGTAGTACAAGTATAAGTAGGGATCGTTATGGGACCAGGGATTAGGAAGACTTGCTAATAACCTCTAAACTGACTCAAAAACATAAAACTAAACTTAAAAATACTTAACAAGACTCACAAGACTCAAAGCAAACTTAAAATACTCAAAACAACTTAAAACAACTAAATAAACTTAAACTAGACACTAGGAATGACTTTGGACGAAAATTGACTTTTACTTGAATCAAAACATTTGAAAACACAAATTAAAACAGATTCTAACTAATTAGACACACTAAAGTAAAGGGGGATTGAGTTTTGGATGAAGTTGAAACAAACAAACAAGTATGAAAAACTAGATAGATTGTAAAACAAATTTGAGAAATAAGATGATGGATGGGATAGCTAGAGGCTTTTACTCCACACATGACATGTATGCAAATAACTCGATTTCCAGTTACTACTTCATTGAATTATGAACGACAATGCTCCAAATTAACCATGACATCACTAGTTAATTCTTAGATTTTCCTTATTTTATTGGATTGGATGACATAATTCGACAACCCAAAACATCCTTCTAAAGTTCTCTACATGACATCATAATAGAGATACAATCAAAGATCATTACGTTTAATGAAAATCATAAGCATTGACAAAGCACTTGCAACTATGACATCATGTCACTCATACTAGGAATTGAACTTAACGCGATCGTTTATAAGCGACCTTCACTACATGTAAATATAAGTTTGAAACGATTATGTGAAACTTCCTTATATTCTAGCAACGGATTTATGCATGCCAATTAAGTGTCGACCCTTAATTAACAAATACAAATAAGTTATCAATCAAATAGTTAAGCCAATTCCATTCACGATTCAAGAGTTCATAACTGGAATTTATCAAATTATATTGCACACATAATCATGGCTTTGAAATCACCCCTAGCCAAGAGGGGTTTAGCCACTCATATTTACAACAAAACGAAAGGAAATGAATTTAAACATTAGAAACAAAAGAAAGAAAACACCTAAACGCTCCAACGATCCAAGTTGGACAGCAAGCACATCCATGCACTTTCCTTCCCTTCCTTTGCTAGGGGACAAGGTGTTGGTGAGTGTTTGAAGGTTTGTTTGTATGGAGGAATGAATGTGAAGATGAATGGATGTGTTTGGATGAAGGTTGTGTTGAAATGGGAGTGAATGATCTAACCAAGTATGAACTAAATTTATGTTGCACACACTTTCTTTTATAAAGTAAGTGCATGGCAATGGAGGGGAACATGGGGTGGTGTAGCAATTGAGTGTAATGATTCAATGTAATGATGCATGAAATCTGAAATGATGGAGGGAACAAGGAATGGTGTAGCAATTGATGCAATGATTCAATGTAATGATGCATGAAATCTGAAATGATGGAGGGAACAAGGAATGGTGTGGCAATTGAGTGCAATGAGTGGTGTTTGAAATGATTCAAAGGTGAAAGTGAAGTGATGATGCAAAGCATGGGGGTAAAATGGAGTGGTGTTGCAGCTAGGGAACATGAATGATTGTGCACATGGTAGAGAAATGAAAGGGAGGTGGAATGATGCAACAAATGAGTCAATGGAGGGAACATGGATGATGATGCACGGCATAGGAATCCAAAGGGAATGCAATGGTGGTGCACGACAATGATGGAAAGGTGAATGGTGGAGTGACACCCTTTTGTGGCTGAGCTCTTTGTCCTTTTTACATTTATTCTTCTTTCTCTTTAACACATTCCTAGCCTCTTTAGTCTTCAATTTTGTCCATCCACCTTGCTCCATGCATGTGCTATTCATTCCAAGCCCAAAACTGCTCCAAAATGCACCAAAATGCATCTTATTGCTTCATAAGGCCTATAGACCTACAAACACACGAAAATAGCTTAAAATACATAATTAACTAAGAAATAACAACATAAATGCATGAGAACAAGCTAACTCAGTCGCATAAATATGCTCCTATCAAATTCCCCCATACTTAACTTTTGCTAGTCCTCGAGCAAAACAAAACAAACGAAACAAACAAAACATAACCTAGACCTTCCAACATTTGCCTCAGGAATTTTTTATGAAACATGACATGTTAAAAATCATCATTCCCACAGATTTTGGTCATCTTTACACTTGAGCACATACTTAATCACAGTCACCACTTACTAGTTCACAATTAACCAATTAAAACGATGTTTTGAATGTAGTAACATGCCTTAGAGAATTTGCTCAATTTCTTACAAGATACTCTCTATTTTCACACATATTTTCTGACTACCCACCCTACACTAGTATATGTGAGAAGATTAATGTAAACACGAAAGACTAGGACTCACATATGTTATAACAAAGAAAGCAATTTTCTGGAGTTATTAAGCATGTTTAGATATGATCTCATGAATGGAATGCTACTACTTAGATGCGAGAACCAGTGATACCATATGCTCATACCAATTTCGAACTCCACAAATTGAAACACACAACACTCAAGATTGAAGTCAAGGGTTGTAACAGGGCTTGGGGGTAATGGCTAATAAAGAAAGGATAGGAATAACAAACGTTCTTAAAGCGATAGCAAGCAAAGCAATGAAATAGACACTTGGAATTCACTTTAGAATGCAGAATCAACTTTTAAATACAAAGGGAAGATCTATGCAACACTTAGGGCCGAATTCAATGTTTTGGACCCTTTTTTAACAAACTTTTTTTCTTTTCACTCTTTTTTTTTTTCATAATTGTGCCTTATTAAGGACTTTGGCGCGCACACACACACACACAAGAATCACTTCCCCCACACTTGCTTTCTACAATACATTGATAAAAAAGGAGTTCATTTTAAGTCATGCTTTACTATGCTTCAAGAACAAGGATATGGATGGTCCTAAAACTAGGCTAGGTAAGGATAGTGTGGATTAACAAAGAACATAGGCTTAACAAGGCTCAACGGGGTTAAACTTAAACACATAATGAAATAGGGGCACGGCAATTTAGCTTTGGAGGTCACTACACAACTTCTTCTTGAATATGTGTTTGCAAATCAATAGCATGCTTTGAATGAAATAGGCATGAGTTCTAGCATTTGGAACTAAATGATGAAACGCCTTCTAAGTAGCAACCAAGCAAAGACTAATGAGATCATGCAACGACTTTAGGAAACAATGATGCACAGATTATTAACTCTCCAAATAAAAATTTAGGCTCAAGTCTCACAAGGTTGTAACGTTCATTTGAGTCCCTTCCTTCAAGCATGTTACAAAAACTGATTTTTCCTTTATGATTGCATGTGAATTCATAAATTATAACCACAACCAAGCATACACCAAAGAGTAAATCAAATTTTCATCTATGTTTATAACTCTCTTTAACAGTCATGTAATTAAAAACCAAATCCTCATCATTGTGTTGGAAGGTACCTTAAGACACAAATAAACACACAAAAACAACTCTTTTTGGGTTTTTCAAAACAATTTTTCAAAATTTTATGTGATTTTTGGATTTTTATGTCAAAACACACTAAAACACTCCAAAACAGCTTAAAAACACTTAAAAACAGCAAGGAACAACACTAGAAGTAATGGGTGATAAACTCCTACGAATTTCATGCAAAACAATAGTTCCCCCTCACACTTAAATCAAACATTGTCCTCAATGTTTTAAGCATAAACTCACACAAAAACAAGCAAACAAAGAAACAACGAATAAACATGACAAGTATAACAAAGTAAAAACCAGACAGAGTAGAGTTTAAGAACGCAAATCTGGTTTTGGAGATAGATGATCTTGTTGACTTTCCACAACGTTGATCTCGAACTGGTTTGGAATTCTGAGCAAGGAATATTAGAGTTCCTTGGTTGTGCAGTCTGCATTTTTCTCTGCTTGTTTCTTCTGCACGACAGACAGGCACGAGGTAGAGGTGATGGTCTGTTTCTTTCTTCAATCTTTCCAAATGCCCACCTCTTGCTTTCTTTCTCTTTGTCCCCAGCTAAGGATGAATTGGCAAATTGTCTCCACATGCTTCGAGGTATTATTTTCACTTCCCTTATCTGTTCCCTAGGCAGATGTGGTAGACGAAGAGAAAGCATAAAATGATGAAGATGAGTACTCGAGAGCAAGGCTAGGTAAGCAATCAGGAAGGGGTTCCAGGCAGTCGGTTCCAGATTGGAAGATTGATACCAAGTGCTGGCTGATTTCTCTCTTTCTCATTGTCCCAAAACAACGACAAAAAGAATGACAGGGAGAAAGCATGATATGAGATACTCTTGTTTTCAACCTTCATGATATGAAATACTTTTGCTTTGGATGAGTTGTTTGCAGAGGTATCCCAGGGAATAAGGAACACTGAGTGACTCGATAGGCTTTATTGGGAAGGTATTCTCGGAGAAGAATGGTTATGTATGTTTGCCTTGCAATGGAGGGTGAAGGTCGACATTTATATGAATTAATAATCGGTATTATTCTTTCACTCTTGTCGGCAACCATTGGATGATTTAACAGTAAACTTCACGTGCTTTCTACTTCACAAAAAATCTTCGACAGATTGCCCGTAATTTCCGCAAGGCTGAGTGTGCATGTGATAGGCGCTGACACGACTGGAAAAGCAAGTGCCTCTTCGATATCTGGAATCGGCGCTTCGACAAACTGCCCGTGATTTCCGCAAAGCTGAGTGTGCATGTGACACGTGCTGACAAGTCTGGAAAAGCAGATGCCTCTCCGATTTCTGAACTTGCCTCTTCGAGTTCTGAGCTCCGTCGAGTGCAGAGGTTGCATGTGACAAGTGCGGACAAATCTGGAAAAGAAGATTGGCCCGTGGTTTCTAATCAAGCCCAGCTTTTGAGAAAGCTAGCGCCTCTTCGATTTCTAAACTGGCCTCTTTGATTTCTGAGCTTGCCTCTTCGATCTCTGAAATCCCGTCGAGTGCTGATTTTTATAGTGGCACGCAGGACGTTTCAAAACACACTTGAATTTCTGCTTGTAGAAACTCCCTCTTTGCACTTCTAAGATCTTAACTTGTACGACCTCTTTTTTCTTCAACACCTTTGAAAATGTCTGGCCCCTCTGACCGTCGTTTTGACTTAAACCTTGGTGAAAAGGCATCTATGCCTTCTCTAGACAACATATGGCGCCCATCCTTCATATCATATACTGGTCCTCTTACCATTGGGGATTCGGTGATAAAAAATGATATGACCGCTGCGGTGGTCGCCCGGAACCTTGTCATTCCCAAAGATAACATACTTCTTTCCAAACGATCTGATGAGTTGGCTGTTAAGGATTCTCTGGCTCTCAGTGTGCAGTGTGCAGGTTCTGTGTCCAATATGGCCCAACGTCTATTTGCTCGAACCCATCAAGTTGAATCATTGGCGGCTGAAGTGATGAGTCTCAAACAGGAGATTAGAAGGCTCAAGCATGAGAATAAACAGTTGCACAAGCTTGCACATAACTATGCTACAAACATGAAGAGGAAGTTAACCAGATGCAGGAATCTGATGGTCAGATTTTACTTGATCATCAGAGGTTTGTGGGTTTGTTCCAACAATATTTTCCTTTGTCTTCTGGGGCTGTACCGCGTAGTGAACTTCCAAATGATCAACCTCCGATACCTCCTCCTTCTGTGGCTCCGCCGACTGCTGAGGCTTCACCGACTACTGAGACTTCTCCTAAGCAACCTTTGTGAAGGCTCCCTCTTGTATTTTTCTGCCTCCTGTTCATTTTCAACGAATTTTAATGTAAAACACCTTGCATATCTGTCAATGTTTTAAAAAATAAACCCACACCAAAAATAATTAAACAAGCAACAAATAAAAATGACAATCATGGCAAAATAAAATTGCAGAAAAGGGAAGGTTTTTAGGAACGCAAAACATGGGTTGCCTCCCAAGAAGCGCTTGCTTTAACATCTTGCAGCCAAACGATTCCTTCTAAGCTTGATAGGGCCCACGACACTAAGTGGGATTTCTTCCACAATCTGCCCTAAATCACTCTCATAGTATAGCTTCAGACGATGCCCGTTCACTTTGAATTCGTCGCCGTTCCTTAAGCTTTTAACTTGGACTGCACCATAGGGAAAAACATTAGTGACAACAAATGGCCCAATCCACTTAGACTGTAACTTACCAAGGAACAATCGTAGATGGGAATTGAATAGTAGCACTTTCTGTCCAATTGAGAATGTTTTTCCCCGAATCATTTTGTCATGAAATGCCTTTGTTTTCTCCTTGTAAATTCGTACATTCTCATAGGCTTCATTCCGTATCTCCTCAAGTTCATTTAGTTGGAGCTTCCTATTCATTCCAGCAGCATTTAAGTCCAAATTGAATGTTTTTACAGCCCAGTGCGCTTTGTGCTCCAGTTCCACAGGTAGGTGACACGGCTTGCTGTAGATTAATCGAAATGGAGACATCCCTAGAGGTGTTTTGTAGGCAGTGCGATATGCCCACAATGCATCATCTAAACGCAAGCTCCAATCCTTCCGATTTGGCCCAACAGTCTTCTCCAAGATTTGCTTGATTTCTCTATTCGAGACTTCAGCTTGGCCACTTGTTTGAGGGTGGTATGGCGTGGAAACCCGATGCTTCACATTGTACTTTTTAAACAGCGCCTCAATGGTGTGATTACAAAAGTGGGAGCCTCCATCGCTTATGAACACCCTCGGCATACCAAATCTGGAAAAGATGTTAGCCTTGATAAAATCTACCACCACTTTAGAATCGTTAGTACGGGTGCTTTGGCTTCCACCCATTTCGACACATAATCAATGGCTAGCATAATATAAGTAAAACCATATGAAGGCAGAAAGGGTCCCATGAAATCCATACCCATACATCAAAGATCTCCACATTAAAGATGGGGGTTTGCGGCATTTAGTCTTTGGCACCTATTGTACCTGTTCTTTGGCATCTATCACAAGTTATACAAAATGTTCTAGCATCCTTAAGCAATGTAGACCAATATAAACCACTCTCTAAAACCTTAAGGGATGTCCTTTGGGTGCCAAAATGACCCCCACATGCATAACTATGGCAAAATGTAAGAATTGAATTAAACTTGGAATTGTGCACACATCTACTAATAATCTGGTCAGGACAATACTTCCATAAATATGGATCATCCCACACATAAAATCGTGCATCATTTCTAAGTTTATCACGCTTGTACTTATCTAGAGTGCTAGGAACTTGTTTTGTGACCAAATAATTGACCAAATCAGCATACCAGGGCTCACTTACCTTTAGGGACAGCAATTGCTCGTCAGGGAAGGTCTCTAGAATGGGTAAGGAGTCCTCCTCATGCACCAAACGGCTGAGGTGGTCAGCCACCACATTTTCACTCCCCTTTTTGTCTCTTATTTCACTGTTGAACTCTTGAAGTAGGAGCATCCAACGAATCAGCCTTGGTTTGGCCTCCTTCTTGGTGAGAAGATACTTCAACGCTGCATGGTCAGAATATACAATCACTTTAGTGCCAAGTAAGTATGAACAAAATTTATCTAAAGCAAATATAACTACAAGAAGTTCTTTCTCAGTGTAGAATAATTCAATTGAGCATCGTTTAGGGTCCGGGAAGCGTAGTGGATGACGTGGGGCTGTTTGTTCCTCATTTGGCCTAAAACAGCACCAATGGCATAATCGGATGCATCACACATTAGCTCAAATGGAAGGCTCCAATCTGGTGGCATGATGATGGGGGCCGAAGTCAACATGTCCTTGAGGGTTTTGAAAGCGGTCTCACACTCCTTGTTGAACTCGAAGGCTACTTCCTTTTGGAGTAAACGGCAAAGGGGTTGGGCGATTTTTGAGAAATCCTTGATGAATCTCCTATAAAATCCTGCATGGCCAAGAAAAGAACAAACCTCCCTCACCAAAGTGAGAGAGGGTAAGTGACGTACAAGATCTATTTTAGATTTATCAACCTCAATCCCTTTTTCTGATATAATATGCCCCAAAACTATACCTTGTTTTACCATAAAATGGCACTTTTCCCAATTCAAGACAAGATTAGTTTCGATGCATCGTTGTAAGATCAGAGTAAGATTATTCAAGCATGCATCAAATGAGTCACCAAAGACACTAAAGTCATCCATAAACACTTCAATGATCTTTTCCACAAATTCTGAGAAAATACTTACCATACACCTTTGGAATGTGGCTGGTGCGTTGCATAGCCCAAATGGCATGCGTCGATAGGCAAAGGTACCAAAGGGACATGTGAAGGTAGTCTTTTCTTGGTCACCGGGAGCTATCACAATCTGATTATAACCCGAATAGCCATCAAGAAAACAATAAAATGAATGACCGGCTAACCTTTCCAGCATTTGATCAATAAAGGGCAGCGGGAAGTGATCTTTTCTTGTCGTAGCGTTGAGCTTCCGATAGCCAATACAAACTCTCCATCTGGTTTGGATTCTGGTGGGCACAAGCTCATTATCTTCATTTTTTACCACAGTAACTCCGGACTTCTTAGGAACAACTTGGACCGACGAGACCCAATAGCTATCAGAAATTGGGTAAATCACTCCACAATCTAGTAGCTTGATGATTTCCTTCTTCACAACGTCCATCATGGGTGGATTGAGCCGGCGTTGTGCTTCTCTAGATGGTTTGGCTTCATTTTCCAAGAGTATTCGATGCATGCAAGTGGTATGGCTAATTCCCTTAATGTCGGCCAATGTCCACCCAATGACAGTTTTATATTCCCGAAGCACCCTCACCAACTTGTCCTCCTCTTGTGCAGTGAGTGAAGAAGAAATGATGACGGGCAACGTCTCTTGTTCTCCCAAAAACACATATTTCAAATGGTTCGGCAATGGTTTAAGCTCCAAGGAAGGGGACTGGATTACAGAAGGAAGCAACTTGTTAGTCGAATTGGGAATTGAAATTAGGTTAGGAGACTTACCAATATGCCTTGGATTTGACTCTAGGGCAGCAACCATCTCCACCAATTCTTCTTGAATATGCACGGCAAGATGTTCCTTGTTGTTGTCGTGTGCATGCCTAAGTGTTAACCCTTCATTTTTTTAGTCCAATGTTTTGCGTGAGAGTCTTTTCAAGTGCATCCTCACTCAAATCATCAAGGAATTCCTGCGCCCAAGAGTCAATCAAATCAATAGAGAAACAAGAGTGACCATCATGAGGATATCTCATATCATCAGAAATATTGAAATCAATAACTTCCCCATCAAATTCCATGGTCAATGTTCCCTTGAATACATCTATCTTTGTACGGGTAGTCTTCATGAATGGTCGGCCAAGTAATATTGGTAATTGAGGGGAATGGTTCGAGTCTTCCATTTCAAGCACATAAAAGTCCGCCGGAAAGACTAGGTGATTCACCTGCACTAAAACATCCTCCAAAACACCTTTTGGATACGCATTAGATCTATCGGCCAGTTGAATGATCACTCCATCATTTTTTAATTCTCCCAAGTTCGTAGATGCATATATTGAATAAGGCATGACATTTATTGATGCACCTAGATCTAACATGACAGATTCAAAGCGAGTATTTCCTGTAACACAAGGAATTGTAAAACTGCCTGGATCTTTGCACTTAGGAGGTAATTTTCGTTCCAACACAGCTGAGACATTCTCACTTACCATTACCACCTCTTTGTTCAAAGCCCTCTTCCTTGTAGTGCACAGCTCCTTCGAGAACTTAGCATACTTGAGGACTTGTTTAATTGCATCTAGAAGTGGAATGTTGACTTGCACCTTTCTGAATGTGTCAAGGATGTCTTTGTCACTCTCATCTTTCTTTGATTGCATAAACCTGCGAGGAAATGGTGCATTGGTTGGAATGGAATTAGAAGTCATGGAATTTGAACCCAACTTACCTTTGGTGGTCGAATTAGGGTGTGTAGGTGGCTGTGGCGAAAATTGCTCAATCCTTGCCGAGTGCAGGCCTTACTCTTTCTCCTCAGATTGCATCTTTTCGTCCTCCTTTTGATTGGATTTAGATGACCTGGGATCAGATCCAACTTCTTGTCCACTTTGCAAGGTGATGGCTTTGGCAGATTCGAAGCCTCTCTTTGGATTCACATCCATCGAACTAGGTAACTTACCTGGCTCTCTACTAAATTCCCCCATGAACTCAGCCATTTGTCCCATTTGTCTCTTCAATTCAGTCACCTCTCGAGCTTGATTTTGCACTTCCTTGGCGTAATTGTGCATATCTTTGGCTTGATATTCCTGACCCTTCGCCAACGTAGTTAGTAACTGAATAACTTGAACATTATCAAAAGATGAACCTGAGTTATTTTGGGCAGGTTGTGTTTGGGGTTGTGCGGGTGCATACGGCCTTTGATAGAATCCCGGAGGTTGCTGTCTGAATGCACTTTGTTGTTGGGTTTGTTGGGTCTCCCTCCATTTGAAATTTGGATGATCTCTCCAACCTGGATTGTATGTATTCAAGAACGGATCATTCCTTGGTTGCTTTTGACTCCCAAAACCCACGGCGTTGGCAGATTCCCACTCTCCGTTCTCGATCAATTGAGGGCACTTATCTGTGAGATGTTCATTCATTGAGCACACGCCATAAGCAGCTACACTTTGTTCTTTTGGTTTTTCAATCACCTGTGAAAGAAAAGTAGTAAGATTAGCCATTTGATTTTGAAGTTCGGAAATATCACTTACCTCATTAACTTGTTGCTGTCGTGGGTTGTCTCTTTGACCAACGCCTTCATATTGTTGAGCATTCAATGCTCGGTTAGCAATTAAGGTATTGGCAGCCATGGGTGTTTTGTCCACCAAAGCTCCTCCTGCTGATGCGTCTAGCATTTGGCGTTCAATTGGTAGAAGCCCTTCATAGAAATATTGAAGAAGAAACTCCTCATTCATCTAGTGTTGTGGACATGAAGCAACAAGGGTTTTAAAACGCTCATAGTAAGTGGGAAATGATTCACCTTGGTTTTGCTGAATGCCACTAATCCTTTTGCGTAGTAGAATGACTCGAGAAGTTGGGAAAAACTTCTCCAAAAATGCCCGTTTCATACTCTCCCATGATGTGACAGTTCCGGAGGCTAGCTCATACAACCAATCTTTAGCCTTTTCCAAGAGAGAAAAGGGAAAAGCCTTCATTTTCAGAATGCTCCCATCAACATTCACAGGGGTCATGCTCGAACAAACAACCTCGAACTCCTTCAAATGTTCGATGGACAACCCATGGAACTTAGGAATATAGTGCAATAAACTGGACTTTAATTCGAACTTGTCGGTCTTATTTTGGGCCGCCCTTGGATATTGAATGCATAAAGGCAGAGCATTGTTCAATCCCGAAGCGGAAAGCTCCTTGATTGTTTGATTTTCTACTGCCATATCTTGGACTTCTTCGAAAGTCCTTGTCGTGGCCTCCTTTTGCTCTTCTACTTTGTCTTCTTCAATATCTGGTGCAGGTTGAGATGATTGGGGTTCTTGTTGATTCCTTGCTCGTCTCAAAGTGCGTTCAAAATCGTCATCAAAGTCAAAGATGTGCTTATGAACAGGTTGAGAACTTCGAGTCATAAACCACCTAAAACGAGAAAACAAGTAAAATCAGCAACTAGGAACAAAAACACATGAAAATAAACAAAAAGAAATAATAAGGGATTAGCAAAGTTGCTAATCCCCGGCAACGGTGCCAAAAACTTGATGCGAAAATTATCTTAACACACAAATTTAACCCTCTTTTGACAATTGTAGTACAAGTATAAGTAGGGATCGTTCTGGGACCGGGAATTAGGAGGGCTTGCTAATAACCTCTAAACTGACTCAAAAACATAAAACTAAACTTAAAAATACTTAACAAGACTCACATGACTCAAAGCAAACTTAAAATACTCAAAACAGCTTAAAACAACTAAATAAACTTAAACTAGACACTAGGAATGACTTTGGACGAAAATTGCCTTTTACTTGAATCAAAACATTTAAAAACACAAATTAAAACAGATTCTAACTAATTAGACACACTAAAGTAAAGGGGGATTGAGTTTTGGACGAAGTTGAAACAAACAAACAAGTATGAAAAACTAGACAGATTGTAAAACAAATTTGAGAAATAAGATGATGGATGGGATAGCTAGAGGCTTTTTCTCCACACATGACATGTATGCAAATAACTCGATTTCCAGTTACTACTTCATTGATTTTATGAACGACAATGCTCCATATTAACCGTGACATCACTAGTTAACTCTTAGATTTTCCTTGTTTTATTGGATTGGATGACATCATTCGACAACCTAAAACATTCTTCTAAAGTTCCCTACATGACATCATAATAGAGATACAACCAAAGATCATTACGTTTAATGAAAATCATAAGCATTGACAAAGCACTTGCAACTATGACATCATGTCACTCAATCTAGGAAGTGAACTTAACGCGATTGTTTATAAGCGACCTTCACTACATGTGAATATAAGTTTGTAACGATTATGTGAAACTTCCTTATATTCTAGCAACGGATTTATGCATGCCAATTAAATGTCGACCCTTAATTAACAAATACAAATAAGTTATCAATCAAATAGTTAAGCCAATTGCATTCACGATTCAAGAGTTCATAACTGGAATTTATCAAATTATATTGCACACATAATCATGGCTTTGAAATCACCCCTAGCCAAGAGGGGTTTAGCCACTCATATTTACAACAAAACAAAAGGAAATGAATTTAAACATTAGAAACAAAAGAAAGAAAACACCTAAACGCTCCAACGATCCAAGTTGGACAGCAAGCATGTCCAAGCACTTTCTTTCCCTTCCTTTGCTACGGCCCAAGGTGTTGGTGAGTGTTTGAAGGTTTGTTTGTATGGAGGAATGGATGTGAAGATGAATGGATGTGTTTGGATGAAGGTTGTGTTGAAATGGGAGTGAATAATCTAACCAATATGAACTAAATTTATGTTACACACACTTCCTTTTGTAGAGTAAGTGCATGGCAATGGAGGGGAACATGGAGTGGTGTAGCAATTGAGTGCAATGATTCAATGTAATGATGCATGAAATCTGAAATGATGGAGGGAACAAGGAATGATGTAGCAATTGAGTGCAATGAGTGGTGTTTGAAATGATTCAAAGGTGAAAGTGAAGTGATGATGCAAAGCATGGGGGTAAAATGGAGTGGTGTTGCAGCTAGGGAACATGAATGATTGTGCACATGGTAGAGAAAGGAAAGGGAGGTGGAATGATGCAACAAATGAGTCAATTGAGGGAACATGGATGATGATGCACGGCATAGGAATCCAAAGGGAGTGCAATGGTGGTGCACAGCAATGATGGAAAGGTGAATGGTGGAGTGACACCCCTTTGTTGCTGAGCTCTTTGTCCTTTTTACATTAATTCTTCTTTCTCTTTAACACATTCCTAGCCTCTTTAGTCTTCAATTTCATCTATCCACTTTGCTCCATGCATGTGCTATTCATTCCAAGCCCAAAACTGCTCCAAAATGCATCTTATTGCTTCATAAGGTCTATGGACCTACAAACACACGAAAATAGCTTAAAATACATAATTAACTAAGAAATAACAACATAAATGCATGAGAACAAGCTAACTCAGTTGCATAAATATGCTCCTATCAATCGGCTAAAGTTAAAGTTCAGGGGGAAATTTGGCTAATTATAAAAGTTCAGGAGAGGTAATTGGCTAAAATTAAAGTTCAGAGAGAAATTGGCATCTCTATACAAGTTTAGGGGGCAAACCGACAAATACCTCTTTTTTATATTGTGTTTGATACTGTACCATATAAGAAAAGGGGTGTAATATCCACACATTCCTTTTTACTTTTCACACACCCCTTATTAATTATATCTCTTGATCTTCTTCAATTAATTCGATCTGATGATCGAAAATTAAGAGAGTATATGAAAAATAAAAAAGGGTGTGTAGATAACACACCCCTAAGAAAAAAAAGGAAAAAAATCAAAAATTTTATTGGTCATCGTTTGTTCATTGAATCTTCTCATGTTTATACCTATTGAAAACCACACAAATATATAATAATAATAATAATAATAATAAACCCATACCTTAAATTTAAAATATTTGCCAACAGCCTAAAAAAGGCGTACTTTGATTGAATGAAGTATCATAACAAAATCACACTAGGCCAATTTAATATTTTTGCTAATGAAAACTCTAGAAAGACAAGAGTCTAATATAATTCTTTTGCTATTTAATAAAACAATGGCGGCTGACTAATTTCCTCATGTTTAATAATCATTCTAGCAATTACTTAATAGTACGATCTAATCGGACTCATCTTCATTTATGTGTGATATGTCTTAGGTTCAATTATCGTCAAAGACAAATTTGAATGATATTATTGCTAGCCCATTGTAAGGCTAAGCCCACTTCCCTCCTCTTTAATGTAGATAATATATTTTATTTAAAATAATAATAATAATAATCATTCCAGCGTGCCATTTGGGATGTGAAAAATGCTAAGGAGACTCTTCTAAAGTGTGACTATTTATGGACTCTCCTCCACCTCATGCTTTTGGCACAATACTCGTGCCAACACAATAAATCAGTGTGCCAAAAACATGAGATGACAGAGAGTCCGTGTTGAAAGAGTCTCCTTAGCATTAGAAAAGGGAATGCTATGAATTTCATCTGTGTTCAGCTCGGAAGGATTACAAAGATGTTTACAAAGTCTAGTAGCAACCTCAGAAGTCAAATTATGAAAGAAAAAAACAACCGCATAGGGAAGGGTAAATTAAAGGATAATATTAAGGAGACCAAACTTTTAAATCAAATTTGCAAACTAAATGATGTGTCATCAATAAAAATAAGCACATTAATCAACAAATAAGTAATAATCCCATCAGAAACAACCACATCATTTTGTTTACAAAATTTAGTTTGAAAATTTAGTCTCTTTAGAATTACCCTAAATTGTGTCTCTACACAAAAAACAAAAAAACAAAAAAATACAAATTCTAAAGTGGTGGACCGCATAATAATTCGGGTACTATAATTATATATAGGCACCAAACAACGCGGATTCATATTAATTAAAGTAGTACTATCCAGTGTGTGATTCAGCATGCCAAACAAGGCCTTAAGGGTATTAATACTTTCATATCAACTTTTGGTTATAATTATCATAAACTTAAAACCCCACTACGGATGAATAGTGGTTGGAAACGAATTTTAGGCTCGTTTTTCGCACAACATGTCTTGAGTTTTATTTTTAGCATTGGTGAATCACACGATGGTGATCAGGTGAAGGCTGAAATGCTTCTGTGAGCCTTCTCGGCCCCCAAAAGGAAAATTGTTGTGACTAAACCACCAACTAGCCATCTTCTAATGAATAAATAAATAAACAAGTGTTTAGAATTCTATATAAGCTACAAATTTTCCAGAGAGCTCATAATTCCAAGGCCTTGTCACAAACACATATTACATAATTTTTACAACAAAATTTATTGTTATGATTCATTAAAAACATGATTATTAATTTATTACAAGCACCTCAATGCAGCAAAATCGAGAAATTACTGGGAGAGGAGAGGAGAGGAGAGGTTCACATATTTGTGGCATGGCAAGAGGACTCGAAAGAAGTCGACTACTCAACAGCAGCGATAGACAGCAATAACAGCGCCACGCCGCGGCGGTGGAGCGAAAACGGTCATGACGAAAAGAGCTACAACAATCACCACCAGAACTGCCATGAGATTAAGATCGCCTACCGAGTAGCAAAGCTTCCTCATCGCTTTATATATATAATGTCACGAGTTTTTGAAAGCTTTTGGAAATGGAATACGAAATTAATTGAGAGGGAAGGGAATGAATTAATGAATAATTTGATGCGTGATTGCTGGTTTATAAAAGTAGGAAGTCAGGTTGACTTGAATTATTTATCTGGAGTGTTCCTAGTCTTGCAAGTATAGTAACACACGGTTTGTTCTCCTCCATAACCTTACTCTTCTAGATAAGAATGACAACATTGACAAGTGCAGGAAAATTCCTCCTCTCTTGGAGCATCAAATATTAGGTAGATATGTCATTTGCGTGTTTAAAATTAAAAATTCTTTCAATTAAATTGTTATTTATTGACTGGATTTGAAGTTTTTGTGATTATGCGTCAAATTTGACATTAACGTTAAAGTTAACTTTTATCAATTTAATGGCAGACGCTTTATTCCACTAACGTAAAAATTTGTTTCAACAATTTTTTTTAATAAACACAATTATTTACAGCTCTACACTAATAAGAAAATAATAATTGACAATTTGATTGGAGAAATAAGACTTCATATTCTCGCATTAGATATCAATTGTAATTCAATTTTATAATATGACATTTCCATTAGAGATACTCTTACCCATCTAATAAGTTAAGATCTGAACACAAGATTAAACTATTAATTAATTTTGAAATAATAATTTTTTTTTTTAAAAAGAAGACGGTATCATTAACTTGGGAAATTTTACATTGTTTCTTGAATGAGGAGATCCTGAATAACAGTTGGAGGCTCCTCAATCCAAACTAGTTTTGAACCACTAGACAATGCTATCTTTGCCAAACGATGGGCAATCCCATTATTATTCCTAGAAATAGAAATAAATTTCGAAGCAAAAAACAAAGCTGCACTACGCATAACATCCCCTGCTAACAAATCCATAGTGGAAGCACGATCCACACAAGTGTTGATAATGGATATTGCTTCAGAGGAGTCACTCGCAATTTGTAGCTTTTGATATCCTAGTTGTAGAGCCAATTCAACCCCATGCATGATCACTAGCATCTCAGCATGAAGGGCCGACACTATTGTATACATGTAAATTTTGTTGCATACAAATGATGCATCACAAAACATTCCCAAAATTCGGCAAAAGGGAGAAAATCGCCCTTAAAATTGGCAAGGGGCCCAAAATCTCTCAAAATAGGAAAGAAAGCCAATGCATCTTCACAAAATAAGCAAGAATTGAAGATTGCTCACAAATAGGCAACAAGGCCTCTAAATTTCAGCCAATATGAGGAAGGTGGCTGAAATTAAGACACAAAACATGCCTAAATTCTCCCATATCAAGACACAAATCAAAGCCAAAGCCATCCAAAGGCATGGCTTTGGAAGTCTATAAAGACAAGGATCCAAGACACACAAAGGGGTGGAAAATTGCAGATTGAGAATAACATTTGCACAAATCTTTGAAGACTAATATGTTGCCAAAGCTCTCTTTGAATAACATACAACCAAAGCCGAAGCTTTCTTTCGACCAAAGTCAAAGCACTCCCCTTGAAAAATCCACAAGCACTCGTGTCAACTCCTTTAAGACTTTGTTGCAAGCTCAAAACTTGTAACGACGTTCGTTTCAAGATCAAGTTGTCAAGACCCTTGAATCATCGAAATCCTGCATTAACATCATCCTTTGCCGCAACTTTGTGGTGAAGATCATCCAAGCATTGTTTCAAGCTCAAAACTTAAAGTAATCGTTCAATCGTTTTTCCGAGATCAAGTCATCATGACCTTTTAATCAACAACCTACATATCTACATCAAATTTGAAAACTGAATCAGAGGAAAATTGTAAACAGAGATTGTAACCTACAAATTCAAATCAATACAAATCTACTTCGCACACGTGTTCTCGTTTCATTCATTATGGAATTTTCGTGTTTACAAATTTGGCATGCCCAGTGGGACCTCTCTACCTCTCATCTCCGTCTTCAAATCCACAAGAAACACACATGGCATCAAGAAAGGATCAAGCTATTTTTGCAACCAAATCGAAGAATAAGAACACCTTTGCTACAAGTGGTGGCACTTTGGGCGTCACAACCCGAAGCAAGGCAAGAGCTCTCTTTACCGTGCCTTCCACCCCTACATCAACTCTGCCAAATGAGTAAGAGCACCCGAGGCACGAGCCTGTGATCACCCTGGCCTCACAAAGAGCGCCAAGGGAAGAAAGCCCGATAAGGTACTTCAAGTCGTTGACTTCTGATGCTGACTCAAGCAGCAGCTCATATCATATAGCCATACAAGTCATGACTACTGGTGAGACGTCCATCGAGGAGTAGCTAGCCCAAATGAGCGAAGCAATCGCAAAATTGACAAGGACCATTGAGGAAAATGACTTGCAAATTGCCACACTCGTCAACCGACTAGAGGCATAGCATGATAAAAAGCTGACCATGACCCAAAGGTTAACCCACAAAAGAAGGAAATCGATAAGAGAGAAGAGCCTCTGGTGGAGAAAGCAGAGGAGAAGCTGCACCAAGCAACAACGCTCATTGGATATTTCTCTATCCAGCAGCTGCAGGAGATGATCACTAACACCATCAAGGCATAGTACGAAAGGAGCTCACATGACTATGTGCTGTACTCAAAGCCATACTCCAAGAAGATTGACGCCTTGAGGATGCCAATAGGTTATCAGCCGCCAAAATTCATGCAATTCGATGAAAATGACAATCCCAAACAACATATTGCCCATTTTATAGAAACTTGCAACAATCCTGGGATGGAGGGAGACTACCTCGTCAAACAGTTCGTGCGCTCACTAAAAGGTAACGTCTTTGACTAGTACACTAACCTCGAGCCCGAATCTATCAATAGTTGGGATTAGCTTGAAAGGGAATTCCTCGACTGTTTCTACAATACTCGCCGCACCGTAAGCATGTTAGAGCGGACAAATACAAAGCAGTGGAAGGACGAACCTGTCGTCGACTACATCAACAGATGGTGTTGATTAAGTCTGGATTGCAAAGATCGACTTTCTGAAACCTCTGCCATTGAGATGTGTGTGCAAGGCATGCACTGGGGGCTATATTACATCATCTAAGGCATAAAGCCGAGAACATTTGAGGAGTTGGCAACTTGATCCCACGACATGGAGTTGAGTATCGCCAATCATGGGAAAAATGAGCCAATCACCAACTTCAACAAGGACAAAGTGTTTGCTCTGAAGGTAGACAAGATTGGGAAGAAGCCCGCCAAAGAAGCTTTTACCATTAACATTACCCCCATCAAGACCTCATCAGCACCCGTTAAGATCTCCTCCAAAAACAAAGGGAATGAGATGAAGAGAGGTGAGTTTTCTCGCACCCAAGATAGGTACAAAAACACCTTGAAGGAACTGAAGCAAAATACGTACACTTTCCTGAACTCTGACGTGGCCACAATGCTAGACGACCTGTTAGAGAAGAAAGTAATCAAGCTGCCTAAATGCAAGCGCCCCGAAGAGACGAATCGCATTAACAATCTTAGGTACTGCAAATACCATCGTATCGTGAGTCATTCGGTTGGCAAATGCTTCATCCTCAATGAGCTCATCATGAAGCTGGCATAAGAAGGGCAAATTGAGCTTGACCATAAAGACACGGCCGTAACTCACACTATTACGATTGTGTTTGGATCCTTCGATCTCGTGCCTCTCTAAGTGACGCATGCCCACTCCCGTCCATGCTCAAGCTGCATGACACCTTCTACACAACCATCGTTGGGGGCAAAGGACCAAGATGCACCTACAGACAATGAAAAAGGGTGGACGTTGGTGACCTACAAAAAGACAAGGAATCCAAGACCACAAGCCACATGGCCAAAGGTAGAGCAAGGGAGCAAGCACCGTTGTCTGATGTGAAAAATAAGTTAACACACAAAATTTAACCCTCTTTTTATCAATTGTAGTAAAGTATGTAAGTAGGGATCGTTCTAGGCCGGGGATTAGGAGGGATTGCTAAATCACTTGGAAACTGACTTGAAAACGTAAAAACAAAGTTTAAAACACTAACTAAACTCAAAGAATGCAAAACTATACTTTAAAACACTAAAACAAACCAAAAGACTCAAAACAGCCCCTAAACACTCAAAACTACCTTAAACACACAATCTGGGCAGTTTTGGGACTCTAACACAAACTTGGACGAATTTTGGTTTTCTAATGAACTAAAACACTTAAAAACATAATCTAAGACAAGTTCTAATTAATATGACTCAAAGAAATAAGATGGGGTTGATTTTGGACGAAAATAATTAAATTAAGACAAGAACAAAGTAAACAAATTCTTAGACAAATTTAAGTGAATCAAAACAGATTGTAAAATGAATTTGAATGAAACTTATGGATGGAAGGCTAGCTATGAGGTTCTTCTCCACACATGTCACACTTGCATACAAAACGATTTCCAGTTGCTTTTCGATAAGCTATGAATACTCAACGCCCCAAATTAACCGTGAATTGCACTAATTAACCCTCAGTTTTTCCACAAGTTATTGGGTTGGATGATTGCATACGACAACCCAAAACATTCCCAACAAGTTCCCTACATGAATTGCATAATAGAGATACAAGCAAGAATCATTAAGTTCTATGAAAAACATAAGCATTGACGAGGCACTCGTTACTATGATTTGCATGAAACTTATGCCAAGAATTTACTTAACGTGATTGTGACTAGCAACCTTCACTACTTGTGAATATAAGTTCATAACGATTAGGTGAAACTCCCTTATATTCTAGAGTTAAATTCATGCATGAAAATTAAGCGTGCACTCTCAACCAACATACACAAATCATTTTTTATACGATCGGATAAGTAAATTGAATTCACAACTTATGAATCACAACTGGATGTAATCAAATCATATTGCAAGTATGAACAGGGTTTCGAATCACCCCCTAACTAAGAGGGGTTTAGTTCCTCATACTCACAAAGCAAAGATACATAAAATTAGACATTAAAATCAAAGGAAAGAAAACACCTAAAATGCTCCAACTTGGGTAGCAAGTGCATCCAAGAATTCTCCTTTGCTTGCTTGCGGCAGATTGCTTTGTGGACGGATTTTTGGGTAGTTTTATGATGTAGAATGGATGGGGAATGGTATGGAACGGTTTAGGGTAAGTGTGGAGGAGTGTTTGAGGGTTGGAGGGTGGTGGAGAACTAGGCAAAGAGGGTGGAAGAAGGTGGAGTGGCTGTTATGTTTTCTAGGCACTAGAATGGTGTTTTTGGGGAAGAAGGTGGAGTGGCTGTTATGTTTTCTAGGCACTAGAATGGTGTTTTTGGGGTGTTTTGCTACCTAGAGGTTGTATGGACGAATTTTCTGTGATGAATGATGAATATCAGGGGCAGGATCCTTTGCCAAGGGGTGTAAACATGTATATATAGGCCCTAAAAACCTTAGAGAATCAGGTTAGGCTAGGGAGAATGCACGGCAAAGAGTGTATGTGGTGTGCAATGGTCCAAGGGTGAAAATGAAGTGATGATGCAAAGTGTGAAGGGTAAAATGGAGTGGTCTTATAGCTAGGGAGCATGAATGATTGTGTACATTGCATAGAGATGGAAAGGGAGGTGAAAATGTGTCAATAAATGGGTCAAAGGTGCAGCAACATGTGGTACACAAGGCATGGGATTCCAAATGTGAATGATGGAGCATCAATTGGTGCATGTTATGGTTATGAAAGTTGTATAAAATTTTGTGGGTGAAGGGAACAAGAGGTATCAAGCAATTAAGTGTAATAATTAAATGAATTGAAGCATGAAATCAGAAATTATGTAGGGGACAAGAGTGATCAAGCATGGCATGGGAATCCAAAGGGAATTCTATGTTGTTTTGCATGGCAATGAAGGCAAGTTGGGGTGACAAATTTTTGGGCTGAGTTCTTCATCTTTTGGACCATAATTCTTCACATTCTTGGCCTCTTTAGTTCTCAAATTCGTCCATCCACTTTGGCCCATGCATTTGCTATCCATTACAAGCCCGAAACTGCTCCAAAGGCCTCCAAAATGCATCATCTTGCATACTTTGTACTTAGAGTCTGAAAACACACAAAAATAACTTTAAACACTAAAATAACTAAGGAAATACAACGTAAATGCACAAGAACAAGTCAACTAAGTCGCATAAATATGCTCCTATCATTGTCGCAACAATAGGAAACCCAAAAGAAGCGTAAGAGCTGCTAAACCAACATACGCTGGGAACCTATGGAGCAAGAGCCACATATTCCCGTCTCCTTACACGAGTAATTCCTGAAAGAATTCTTCTAACAGTGCACTGCCGCTGCTTGCCACATGGTTGAAATAGAGATAGAAGAGCCCTCAAAAGGCAAAGTTAGCACTGTCGAGGAAAAAAGAACCTTCATGCCCCAAAAAGACCTGATGACATACTTTAGCATCGAGGAAGCATTACGGCTGCCCAAGGAGATGCGAAAAGCACTCGTAGTAGTCTTGGCGAGTCCCAACGACCATGAGGTGCAAGAAAGCAAGGATGAAGGCTTGAAGCTTCATCCACATGAATATGCTGCACAATGTGCCACCCATGACGTAATCAACTTCATAGACGAAGAAATGCTATTAAGGTCAAAGCCTCACAACCGTCATCTCTTCATCTGTGGGTATGTGGGAAAGAACAAAATCAACCGCATACTTGTGAATGGTGAATCGACCATAAACATCATGCCAAAGTCAACAATGACCACAATCGGCATCAAGGTGGATGAATGATCCTGAAGTTGTCTTCTAATCCAAGGTTTTAACCAAGAATGACAAAGAGTAATGGGCATGATCCGAGTAGAGATGACCATTGGCGAACTTAAATCAAGCACGATATTCCACGTGATTGATGGAAGAACTTCCTACAGCTTACTCTTAGGAAGACCTTGGATCCACGACAATGGAGTAGTGTCGTCCACCCTTCATCAATGCTTAAAATTCTACCGAGAATGAGTAAAGGTGATACAAGGCGATACCAAGGCATTAACCGAAGCTGAATCACACTTCACGGATGCCAAGTTCTGCATGGATGAAGACATGGTACCCGAAGCTCTTCCAAATGAGATCAAAACCACTGTAAAAGCCACACTGAAAAAGAAAGAGTGGCAAGCTGTGCCTCAGAAGCAAGAAGGGAAAGCCACGCTATCTTCACACAAAGATAATGATGAGCCTGTCAAGCCTGCAACAATCAAAGAGAGTGTAATGCCCTCAAAAGGATCAAACACACCCGTCTTTCGATACATCCCAATGTCAATAAGAAAAAATGGGCAATCCCCATTAGAAACTTGACCAAGCAAAGCCTACACACAGCCGCACAAGGATAATGTAAAGTTGCTTAAGACAAATGTAGTTTTACCTCGGACACAGCTAGGCAACGCTAAGGTTTCAAAACCACCACAAGGCTTCGTGAAACCCTTACCAAAGGGGGCAGAACCAAGCTCTCTTCCAACCAAGAGGACCAAAGAAGGTTTCGACCCAAATGCATACAAACTCATGTCAAAGGCTGGGTATGATTTCACCTCCTCTTCAAATCTTATAAAGAAGAATGCAAACATTGTCAAAGACAAAGAACATAACCTCATCGAGACTAAAAAGAAGTTGAAAGAGCATGGTTATGAAGTTGACAACAACAAAGCTGGACTTGGCTTCACACTAAATACACCCTTGAAGATTTCAAGAAAAGAGAAAAATGCTTGTGTTTAACACATCAGTGTAAGTATTAAACAAGATCAAGAAGTACTTAAACCCGCCCCTCAAATGTCAGTCTTCGATAGGCTGAATAGTTAAAAACCCAAAATGTCAGCACTTGATCGCATTGGTGGTCAAGACCGAACCTCTGTCTTCAAAAAGCTTAACACGCCAACATCCCAAGGTTTTTTTTTCGAAAGGTTGTCAAAACCCAATAAACAAAGCAACATGGCTAGCTCTCCTCTACGACGATCGGCCTTGGATAGACTTGAAGAAACCAAGAAGCCTTCTACAAAGAGGAAGACGATGCCCAAGGAAGAAAAGTTCGACAATCTAGCAGAAAAAAAAACAATTTTCGAAGCTTGATTCCTTCAAGGATGAAGGGCCAAGCCACATTGGAAGTTGACACAAAAAGGCAACTGAACGTAAGAAGGCACACCATCATCCACACTGGCCAATCTTCATGCCAACAAGCCTAATGAGACGGCACTGAATATGAGGTCTAAGACGTCTTCCACATCATGATCCAAGAAGACAAAGATGACGAAACCCCCGAGGAAGACGTCACTGCTGCACCACAACAACTCGAGGATGAGGGGCAAACCATGGTTGATAATCTCAAGGAGCTCACTTAGGCACAAGCGAGGAACCGAAACGTATCTTCATAAGTGCATTACTAAGTGCGGACGAGATCGAGGAGTACTACCAACTGCTATTAAAGTACAAAGACGTATTTGCTTGGACTTACAAACAAATGCCTCATCCTTGACCTTACCATCATCGTGCATCGTCTTGCAGTCAAGCCTGGAACGTGATCAATAAAGCAAACTCAAAGACTCTATCGATCCAAGCTCATCCCTAAATTGAGGCCGAGATTGACAAGCTGATCGAAGCGGCTTTATTCGAGAGGTGCAATAACCTAAATGGATCTCCAACATTGTCATTGTCCTTAAGAAATCTGGACAAAACGTGTTTGCCTAGACTTCCACGACCTCAATGATGCTTGCCTGAATGATGACTTTCCCTTGATCATTCATGGACAGCTCCTCTGGGTACAATCAAATCTGCATGGCTCCCTAAGACAAGGAACTAATAGTCTTCCGCACTCTAAAAGGTATCTACTGCTACAAGGTAATGTCTTTTGGCTTGAAGAACGCTAAGGCTACATATCAACGTGCAATGCAAAAGATCTTCAACGAATGCTACATAAAACATAGAATGTTACTTAAACGATGTAGTTGTCAAGACCAAGAAGAGATCCGATCACTTGAAGGATTTATGAATGGTGTTTGACAAATTACAACACTACAACCTCAAAATGAACCCGTTAAAGTGTGTATTTGGCGTCACATTTGGGAAGTTCCTTGGCTTCATTGTCAAACATTGTGGCATTGAAGTGGACCAATCAAAGATCAAGGCCATTCAAAGTATTCCTAAGCCAAAGAACCTACACGAGTTGAAAAGTCTACAAGGACGACTTGCCTTTATCAGACGATTCATCTCCAACCTGGATGGACGTTGTCAACCCTTCAATCGACTAATGAAGAATGACGCTCCATTTATATGGGATGACGCCTGTTGCAATGCCTTTGAGAGCATAAAATGGTACTTGGCAAGCTCACTTGTTGTAGGAGCACCCATGCCTACAAAGTCGCTCATCTTATACATTGATGCGTAAGAAGGTTCCATCGGAGCACTCTTGGTACAAGAAAATGAATACCAAAATGAAAGAGCACTCTACTGCCTAAGTAGGACTCTCACTAGCTCTGAGCTTAACTATTCACCGATCGAAAAGATGTGCCTTGCCCTAGTTTTTACCGTCCAAAAGCTTAGACACTACATACATGCTTACACCATCCACTTGGTTCCTAAAGCTGACCCAGTCAAATACGTTATGTCTAAACCCGTTTTGACATGGTAACTAGCTAAATAGGTGTTACTTCTCAATCAATATGAGATCATCTACGTCCTAGCTAAAGTCGTCAAATGACAAGCACTAGCAAACTTCCTTGCCGATCATTCAATCCCAGCTGATCAAAAAATCTTAGACGACTTGCTTAACGAGGAGGTGTTCTACATCGACATCTTCCCGACATGGACAATGTTCTTCGATGGACCCGCACAAGCAGACGGAGTGGAGGCAGGAGTAGTATTCATGCCACCATAAAGATAAGTACTACCATATTCTTTCCGATTAAGCTAGCCGTGCTCCAACAACGTCACCGAGTACCAAGCACTGATTATTGGATTCCAAATGGCGATCGACATGGAAATCATAACTCTAGAAGTGTATGACAACTCCAAGCTTATAATCAATCAACTCTTGACTTTATATGAGGTGAGGAAAGATGATCTTGTCATATACTTTCGGCTAGCAACTCAATTGTTACAAAAGTTTGAGGCTATGACGCTAGAACATGTGCTAAGAAAAGAAAATCAAATGGCGGACGCTTTCGCTAACTTAGCCTCAAGTATGGCACTAGGAGAAGACGAAGCTATAGACATGCCAGTTTGCCAAAGATAGGTAATCCCACTCGTCACTGAAATGCTACTAAATGACACAAACACCATCTCAATATTTCCAATCAACACTGAAGAGTGAAGACAGCTGCTGATCGACTACTTGGAACTTCGAAAGCTTTCAAATGATCCTAGACACTGCTCTGAAATACGTCAACGAGCACCTTGCTTCCTTTACTACAAATGAACACTCTACCGTCATTCTTTTGAAAAAGTACTTCTAAGATGCCTAGGTGAAGAAGAAGCTAATCAAGTCATAGAAGAAGCACACTCAGGTGTATGCAGAGCGCATCAGTCTGGACCAAAGCTACATTTCCAGCTCAAAAGAATGGGTTATTACTAGTCAAGCATGATGAGGGATTGCCTGGAATACGCCAAAAAGTGCCAAGCCTGCCAATTCAACGCCAACTTCATACATCAACCGTTTGAGCCATTACATCATATGGTTGCTTCATGACTATTTAATGCATGGGGATTGGACATCGTGAGACCAATCACACCAAAATCATCTATCGGAGAAGCCTACATCCTAGTTGCAATGGATTACTTCTCTAAGTGGGCTGAAGTCATACCCCTAAGGGAAGTCAAGAAGGAAAATGTCATCCATTTCATCAAGGAGCATAACATCCACCGATATGGTGTGCCTCGCTACATCGTCACTGACAATGAAAAACAGTTCTCTAACTGACTCATGGACGAGCTCTGCGAGAAATACAAGTTTAAGCAGCACAAGTCTTCCATGTATCATGCTCCGGCCAACAGTCTCGCAGAAGCATTCAACAAAACAATGTACAACCTCCTAAAGAAGGTAATCAGGCTGAACAAAGAGAAATTGGCACGAAAGAATAAGCAAAGCACTTTAGGCATGTAGGACGACACATAGGACCCCTACCCAAACTACGCCTTATTCTCTAGTATATGGTGTGGAAACTGTTCTACCGCTCGAAAGTCAAATCCCTTAACTAAGGATGGCTATACAAGAAGGCTTGACCGAAAAGGAAAATGCAAAGCTACGACTTCATGAGTTGGAAGCACTCGACGAAATGAGGCTTGAAGCTCAACAACACTTGAAATGATACCAAGCAAGGTTATCTAAGATATTCAACAAGAAGGTCCGCCCAAAGTCTTTCCAAACTAGAGATCTTGTCTTGGCATTAAGAAGGCCTATCATCCCAACTCACAAGACAAAAAGCAAGTTCACGTCAAAGTGGGATGAACCTTACGTAATACAAGAGGTTTACACCAACGGTGCCTACTTAATCATGGCGGAAGACAGCTTAAAGATCAACCCCATCAACGACAGATTCTTGAAGCGCTACTACCCCTAAAACAAACACCCAAAGCTCCTCGCCTGCACTAGCCTAAATTGCACATAGCAACAATGCTCTTTGTTTGCATGAGCTTAAAAGGCGACACCCAATGCTCATTGTTCACACGAGCTTAAAAAGCGACACCCAACGTTCCTGGCCTGCAAGAGCATAAACTGTGTACGGCAAAATCACCATCATAACCGTCAAAACAATCAAAGCGATCCATCACTCTTATGAACTACGTCATGACTTGATCCTTCCTCAACCGAAGGCACGTAGGCAACTTGAAACTTCAAAACTTCAAGTACAGTCGCATCATCAATAAAAACACAAACACTTTGAAAAATAAAGAGCAAATTCAAAATGTGAATACTTTATTTCTTTAAAGGAAGAATTTGGCCACAAAGCCTTATTACAAAATGAGCAAAAATAAAGAAGGCTTAAAGTACAAAAAAGAAATGGAAGACACTACTTGAGAGCTATGTCCCTAAAACTACATCGACGATCTTCAAGCAAGCCTTTCAAAGCCTTCAAAGTCTCTACATCGGTGGGAGACAAGGTGGGCATTTCCATGGCTGCACCTTTCTCTTGCTTTAGGCGTGAAACCTTATCTTGATGCTGAGAAAGTGTAGCTTCCTGCTTGGAGAGAACACCTTGAAGTAGTGATGTTTCGGTTTCCAACTGCTCTCGCTCGCGCGCCAACGCTTCAAGACGTGCTTAGACGGAAACCAAAAAAGTCCATGTATCTTAATAACCTTTAAAAACAACTTGATGAGAATACCGAACTTGGGTAATTGATAAGTCTATTGCCGCAAGTTGTTAAGCTCTAACATCTGGACTCAACTTCTTTGAGGAAATATGATGCAGGGAAGAATACTCAGTCGAGGCGGCCATAAGTTTTAAAAATGCTTATCAAAAAGCGTTTGTAACTAATCATGTCGGGGATTTTGGTTTATTATTAGGAATTTTGGGTTTTTATTGGATAACAGGTAGTTTCGACTTTCGGGATTTGTTTGAAATATTCAATAACTTGGTTTATAATAATGAAGTTAATTTTTTATTTGTTACTTTATGTGGTAGCAAATACAAGATTTAACAAGGGAAGCCAAACAAAAAAAACTAGTATTTAACAATCTCTCCCTTTGGCTTTCCTTGACAAAATAACCCCAAACCTATAACTAATTCACACATCGCCCTTACTCAAGAAGCCAAGCTACAACAACAACATTTCTCGATAAGAAACAAATGATGTTCATCATGGGTTATGAGATTAAAACAACATAGTAAGCTCAAGTAATACCAACAGGTGCATATTCCAAAACACAATTTAAAAAGATGCATTTTTTAAATTTAAAAAAAAGGGTTAATATTTTTCTCCTCCATTTTATCATGGTAAGACAAAGGAAGAAAGTGATAAACAGATAAGCACAAAAACTGGTAAGGAATAACAATGAAGGGATAATGCAATTTGGAACACCAAAAGAACTTAAACAGGTACAATTCTTGGTACCAAATAAGTCAGATATTTAGCAATTTAAGCTCAGAAGTTCTAAGTAGGCATGAAAGAACAACAACAAAACAAATGTAGCAAGGTAGTTACATCAAAAGCCCAAATGAAATGAAGTTTCAACTTTAGCAACATTGTTTAAGCTTCAATAGATAAGAAACTCCCCCCACAACACTTGCATATTAAATCCCTACAGTGCTCCCTCATAAACCTACAACTCATCTGATTGTGATGAGTCATATGAGCCGACAAGAGATCCAGTAGCAGTGGCATCTTTAATAGGAACATCTCCAAGGCATGGACCATAACCAAGTCTATCTTCATATTCATCTTTATCAAAAGAATATGTAAACCTGATGTGATTGCCCTTCGAGGTAGGAGTTGAAGAAAAGTGTTAATGAACATTGATAGACATTCATTTTCCTTTAGCGGTATAGATTGCAGCCATCTTGGCAGCAACGACACTTGAATGGCCAGAAGAAGTAGGGTGTGAAAGGATACAAAGGATGGATCCACTGGACGTTGAGGGACAAGTTTTGGAGGACGCAAAAAAGGCTCGGGGACAAATGAATGAGGATTCAGGGAGGTTTGGCTCAAAAATGGTGCGAAGAATGAGTTACTGACAAGTGGTGAAGATGCAGATTGACTAACCAAAGACTTAAAATCAAATAAATTGCTTTCTCAGGGAATTGATTTCGGATTCAAGATATGTTATTTTTCTGTCCTGGGAGGCATTTATTAGAGGACCTAGTCTAGGGTTACCCTAAGCTACAGCACACATTACATTGCTTAGGTTCATCATACTTATGTCAAGATCCTTAGTGGCTCTAGAACAAAGATCATCAGGACGTTTTTGAACACCAGAACGCTCACATAGCTGAGCGATCAGACAAGGGTGAATGGTAGACGCTCTCTTGTGTGTTTCAACACATTTGGACTTTGACAAAATTGACTTAAAAATCAGAAAGCCAAAAGGCACATCACAGTGAGTTAACATGGCAAATAATACTTTGGCTGACACAAGGGTAAGGTTACCATTGTTTGATGTTCTTAGAACATATCTATGAATAAAGACAGACCAAATCCTATAGAAGGGTTTGAGGCGAGACTTTGAGACTTGACCTTTAACAAGAGGAATAGACGGATTAGCATAAACCTCACGATGGTAGGCACCTAGGTCATACTGACTAGGTGTACCATCATACTTTGATGACACAGAGGGAGATGACAGGTCAAGTTCAAGGACCGTATAAATGACAAACGGGTCAAAGGAAACCATGACACCACGAACATAAACAAAACCACCAGACTCAGGAAAATTTGACGGAATATTAGAGTAAAAATCTTAAACTATAGATAAATTGAAATTAGGAGGAGAAGAATTTACCCTATGAAGTCTGTACCATTTAACTAAATCATCAGAACAGATAGCGTCAGCCAAGGGAAGATCAACCCAGATGATTCGTCTTTCAGGCACGACTTTGTAAGTAGCCACCTTAGAGAAGAAATTCTTGGCTTGAGTGGACGAAAAGATGGGAGCTTGATCATCAGTTGCACCTCATGAGGAATTCCTCGCAATCTGAGATCGAGTATAGCGACAAGAGGGCTGAGCACGGGCAGAAGCAGTGTTGCCGGTGATCGGTAAAGAAATTTTTTGGCAAGATGGATTGAGAGTTTAAGAAGATAGGGAAAGAGATTTCAAAGCAAACGGCACAAAAAAAAGGTATGGTAAAAACCTAGATGGGTTAGAAAAGGTTAAAACTTAGGACATTATGAAGAAAACTAAGTCGTGCAATGAAAACCAATGGATGAGATGCATCAGGTAAAAACAGACGTGCAAAGACAAGAATACCCTTAATAAACCTTACCTTTCTAATTAAAATACTTGAATAGTCAGAATGTTGAAATTAACCACTACTAAACTAGTTTGGTGCAACAAGTTGTAACCAAGGGAGAAGACAACACATACACACAAAAGAAAACAAAGTACGGTTACAAACCTAGTACCATTCGAGATACAGCCAACTAAGAATCTCACAAAGAAAAACCCAGAATAAACAGATTTAATACCCAAACTTCCAAGACAACTTTGATAATAAATATTTGACAAAGCAAGTACATTTGAAAAGAAACATGCAATGCAATACTTCATACACAAATCTTTATTGACACACAATGATAGCACAATACAGATTAACACTTATTCATACGACAACCATGATGTGTCCATGTATGGGAAGGGATTGGTGACAGCCATTGAAAAAGCATAGTTTCATGTAACTAAGCAAAGATTTAATTCAAGGGCTAACCAAACTTTTAATAACCCATTGAGATTAAGAACCAACCCTTACACCATAAATTGAGCAACTATCTAGACACAAAACTACACACAATGAGGAACTCAGCCTAAAAGAACACTTAAGTTGGGTGTGATATAGAGCACATGACCAACAATAGGATTGGTGAGAATTGTATTTTAGCAATCCATGACACATTTTAAGCCCTTTTAGAGATAGAGAGAAAATAATTGAACTTTCATGACATTGCATGGGATAATATTTTTGAGAAATTTTGGAAATTTTCCTTTTCCCCTTTTTGAAATTTTGAGAACTTTGCTCATGAGTGAATAGATTGAAGCTCAGATACATAATTTTACTTTTGAGGAGATCTGAGCACAATGAGAGATAAACTAGGTGGTGTTCTGCATTGGAAAAGACACTTAGCCCAATTTATGGAAAAGAGTTGACACTACACCTCAATAAAGACCAAAGTAAGCATAACCCTTAAATCAACGAGTGCTTTTGTCAACTGATACAAAGATTTTTCACAAGCCAATAACCATAATAGGGAGAACATTTGACATCACAGAAAAAGAATTAGTCAAGGTTAATCTACAAAATGCTAACATGTGAGATAGTTAAGAAGTGCATAAAGTGACAAACAAACTTAACTGATGAGGTGATTGACAAAACAGATACAAGAACAGGAAAAGTAAACATGTAGAAGAATAACAAAATAGAAGTAAGGTTACTCAACATGTTCAATCAAAGGCACAGAAGTCAACAAACCATTGAAGATTTTTGTGTCTTCAATTTTCCAAGAGACTTATGAAATTCAAAGCTAGCTGTTTCTCACATGGCATCAAATTTATATCAAAGACATTTCTTTGCAAAAATCTCCTAAGAGCAGGATATTTGTTCTTAAGACCTTTGGAGATTAAATATTTTACAACACTCAACCAAACAACTAGAGCATAATCTTGATCAGAATGTACATCAAGGGCCAAATCAAGGTTATCAAAATGAGGAACAATCCATGATGCAAAGATGTAAACAAACAAGGCATATGGAGAAATTACATTCATAAGTGAGAGAGAAGCATACCTTGGTGTTGTGATACATTCAGCGACCAAAATGAGGGGTAGCTCATCACGAAACAGAGTTAGAGTTTGAATATTTCGAATTTCATTCTTTGGATAATAGACTTTGGAAAAAAAATAGAGCAATACTCTCCATAATGAAATACAACAAGATGTCTTCCCAAGATGCAAGGTTCACACAAAAAGCATTCAGAAATGAAGACTTGTAACTTTCCACATTAGACCATTTGCTTAAAAGAATATGTGTTCCAGCATGAGCAATTATCACACTTAGAGGCAACAATTGTATAGTAATTTTCCTTTGATCTTGGAACCACTAACATGTCTTCCCACGTTTATCAACAATTTTGCAACTCGTCTTGAAAAAGCAAACTTCATTAGCAACGTCATCACAGAGTTACCAATACCAAGGAGACTAGTTGACAATCTAGCCACATATCAAACATCTTCAAGCATAGAAAGTCCAAGAATCTTCACCACTCATTTTCCAATAATCTCAACCTTGTCTCCTCCACCAAACTTAATCATACCAAGAGATAAAAAAGCATGGACGATGCTGAACTTTGAGCAATCAAACACTTCCTAAATCCACATTGAAAGCCACTTGAACTTGACTTGACATTTCTTAAGCTTGAAGAATTAACAATATTGGACATTCTGCTTACCTCTATGGTTAAACAATTCATTTGTTCCTTTAGATCATTTTTCCTTTCCAGATGTAGTTTTCTACACTTAGGTCTAATGTGGCCAAGATCACCACAATGATGACATTAGAGGATGAATCTAGATCCTGAAGTAGAGTCAGCCAATAGAGATATAAGACGAAGTTCCTTAGAAGCATGCATGTTCACACCCATGGAACTTGAACTGCTTTCATGACCTTTAAACTAATTACAATAACGAATACACTTTCTAATGAGTCTGCACCCATAGACAGATAATTTAACTTGCATGTAGCCTCATTCAATTCAGAAGTCAGCTCCAAATTATCTTCCCAATACAATTCATTGTTTTCTCGCAATATATGAGTTTATTAAAGTAGGCTTTCATGCGATATCATCAAACTCTTATCATGATCTTCAATAGAGGCTATTAAGTCATCAATTTCATCATCATCACCCTAGAATGAGCCTCTTTCATTCAACATGTGAAGTTCAGCTTCCAACCATGTGACCTTGTCACTCAATTTTGTTCTAACCAGACTAAAAGACTCAACCTCTTCTTGTCACACAAACAGCTTTTTGACAAGTTCTGGATTATCCAATATTTCAACACACATCTCATCAAATAAAGATTCATACAAGCTAGGCAACTCTTGAGATGATAACACATTGGTCTCATCCAATACTTTGTATTTTCCTCTAAAGGATGTTTCATCAACAGATGCAACAAATGCAACAATCTCATCTTCATCATCTGATGATACAAAATCATGCTCATCACTGTCACTCCAAGTAGTCATTATAGCATTTTCACGTTTCTTACTACAAAGTCTAGTGTTGGCACATTTAGCTGCATGGTGCCCACTTCCACCACACGCAAAACAAGGACCAGACACTTTGGATAGACTTTTGTCTTTCTTTTTTAAAGAATCACTATATTTCTCACTAGATAGTAGTTTTTCATGATTGTTTGATGACCCCTCAGACCACTTGACATCTCTTATTTTGTTTTTGAGACCTTTTCTGAATTGCTTGATAAATAGGGCAAGATCATCCTCAGAGAACAAATCACAAAAGTCACTTGTAATGTTGCCGTTATCTACACTTTGAAGAGCAACATCTTTTCCTTTTTTGGTGACACCATCATCCATCTCAAGCTTCATCTCATAATTAATGAGTTTCCCAACTAACTTTCCGAGCTTAATCTCATTTAAATCTTGAAACTCTTGGATGACAGCCTTCTTTGCTTGGAATCTCTTAGGCAAAGATCTCAAGATCTTTTGAACAATTGTTATTTCACATGTAGGTTTCCCTAATTCCAAGGCTTCATTCGTCAACATTTCAACCTTTTCATAGAAGGCTAAGAAGATTTCGGACTCGAGCATTCTTAAATTTTAAACTTTGAGAGGGTCATTTGAAGCTTCAAATCTCTCACTTGTTTGTCACCTTCATAAAGGATTCAAAGTTTATCTCAAGCTTGCTTGGTAGTTGTGCAGTATCGAATATGAGTAAACCGAGTTGGCGATATAGCAGATACAATGGCATTTCTTGTCTAGAGTGAGCCCTTCACTCAAGAGTAAGATAATCAACCGCATGAAAATCATATGCCTTAAGGAATATTTGAAACTTCTCACTTTATGCTGCATAGTTCACGCCATCAAAGAATGGAAGAGAGTTACACGATCCAGCAACACAATCACGATCCATGATGTGAGACAACCCAATACCGGTAAAATCCCAAAGATTACTCTATACGTCTAGAGCAAGGCTCTGATACCAATTGAAATTGGTACCAAATGGAATATCCTACAATAAAAACTTAAAAGTAACTTTACTGACTAGTCAAACATACTAGTCAATTGAGTACAGATTGTTAGAATCCCACAAGCATATAAATCAAACATACTTATCTTTTGATCACCTGGTTGGTGCTATTTTGGGTTTATGGGCCTTTGCCCTCCACACAACATTCCAGCCCATTTATTTGAGCTTTGCCATTTTTTTTTTTTAATTACCCTCTGATGGGGTTTATACAGATGTCTCCGAAAGACAAGAAAAATAATTTACACCATTCAGAAATAAGAAAAGTAAATCATATCATTCTGGTTAGGTGTTTATTCCTTGCTTTTGCTTTCTGCTTTCTGTCTGCTTTTCTTGATCTCCCCGCTCCTTCTCTGTCCACCTTGTTTTGTAAGGTCTTTTGCTTGCAAACCCATTTGCTTTGGTCGTGCCCATCCATTCTCACTTCTCTTTTTCTCTTTTTTTTTTTTGCTTTTCCTGCTGTCTGAAATATTCTTTTTCACTGCGCCTCTCTGTCTCTCCACCTCCACGGCAGGCTTGCTTTTGCTTTTGCAGATTTGCTTTACTTTTTCTTTTCATTTCCGTGGATCAGTTACCAAGGCGATGTGGAGCGCTTGGTTGATGGCAGAGTAGAGGTTCAACAACTTGCTACCAGTGTCACGAGCAATCATTTCATTACCACCGGCGGCAGAGGGGGAGGAAGAGGAGGAGGAGGAGGAGGTTCCAATACTGAAAACTTTGATGAACTCTGAGCTTGAATTCCCAGCTGAAGAACCCTCAGAAATCGACGAAAACGAAAGGCCTCCATACTCAAAAGTACCAAGAGAAGTGAATACAGTAAGAAAGAGAGAAGTGAGGCAAACTCCACACAGAAAAACCCACCACACAAATTTGACAAGGAAATGAACTCCCCATTTGCAAAGCCTTCTGGGAAACAGCTATCTCCAGAGACTTCTGATTTAATGGCTCCATTTTTTGTTTATTTTCTTCACCTCCAAGGATCAACGAAACCAATACAAAATCCGAAGCCTCTTCTTTTCACCAGAAATTCATGGGATGCCAACTAACTCTGATTACTCAAAAAATTTGGTGGGTCCACCTCCATCTTCCTTCCAGCAGGTTGAGTTTCGCGAGAAGGAAACAGACAAATCATCATCTCTGAACAACCGTAGACATCCACTTCATCTTGTTAAGATTTTTGTGCCATACTGTCAGTAGCTAGAGCGAACCAACCACCGCAATCGTCGATAAACTCTTGACCTCCACCGACCGTCGATACAACCAACCAATCCGATTAAAATACAAATTCACCATCTTTTGCTCATCACCAGTGTTCTTCCTTAAGAGATCCAAGTAAACAGGTTCTGTCCAACTTGCATAGTCAAGTCCAAGCTTTTTAAATGCTGCATTGAAGGTTTGGCGGTTCCCCAACCGATAAGCATCCATAAGAACCCCGTCGACTTCGAGGGGAACAGTGAGTTCCTGAGATGGGTTCTGGTCTTTAGCGCTGAATAGCAAGCTGAAATCGGGGAACCGATCAAAGTGCAGCCATTTTCCGGGAAAAGTTGAATTTCTTGGGAAAGTGGAGGAAAATGATGAAATAGCACAGCAGAAGCTTGACCTTCATCGATCCCATGGTCGAGATCAGCAGCTGCTGCAGGAGGCGAAGAAGGTCTAGAGACCGTACGGATCGAACGCCACAGTTACCATCATTCTGTATCTGAATAGAACCTTTGTACTACCTCTCCCCTCTCACAGCGCTCAAATCCTTCTCAAACACCACCACATCAAATCCCTTCTTTTTCGTCGCCAGAACAAACCTCCAGGAGCGAGCTTATTGCAGTGGCCACACCAAAGGGCGTAGGACTCGACAATGATGAAGTCGTGCTTGCTGCCAGTGTCATCGAAGTTGGGGCTGTCGAGAGTGAGGACGTACTCCTTCAATTTCGCCTAAGATTGCTCGCCCAACTGCTGCTGATGATGTTGATGCTTCTGTTTCTGCTGCACGACCACTTCCTGGTCTCCAAATCCAGAGTAATGATACTAGTGGCGATGATGGTACTGGACAGGCGAGTGATGATGATGATGAACTGGGCCCGGCACCCCTTGAGGTGGAAGAGGAAGGGGGACGACCTGGATCGGAACATGGAAAGGGCTCGAAGGCCACGGTAGAGGGTAAATGTGGACTTGACCCGCAGCCGTAGGAAACGATGCTGGTGCGGATGCTGGCGCGATGGGGGTGCGACTGGGGACGAACTCAACGGCCTGGTCGTTGAGGCGACTAAATGAAATGTTTTGGGATAGGGATGGATCTGATAGAGAATCAGACGACAGGGATTCACTATGTGCCATTTGATTTGGATTAGTAAACGCAGCCCATGATTTTTGGGTTTTTGGGTTGTGCAGATTCACGGTGGTGAGATTTGATGAAAAAAAATGAAAAAAACCGACATAGTTTTTTGTGTCGATTCCCACAGACGGCGCCAAATGTTGATGCACAAAACCGGAGGTTTTGGTACAACGTAAATCCGACCGTGAATCTGCAAGAAATGTAAATAACACAAGATGTATCGTGGTTCACCCCAAGATTTCGGCTACGTCCACACTGATTGTATTGTATTTCTCTGAGAAGTGAGGGAGAGAGTGTGAGAGCTTTGCTCTATATAGGAGAGGCTTAGGGTTTGTGAGGGTGAGGATGCCCTTTTATAGAATAAGGGCTCATTCCCTAATTACATATTTGCCCCTTCCTTTATTACATAATTACATTTAAGTCTCCCGAGTATTTATACGAGATCTAAATACGAGGCCTTAAATATGGTATAAACAAACTTAAAAGGTTAAAACTTAACAATGTAAACTTCAGTTAAGTCTTAATTTTAGTACTTGGGTTAAGTTCACTTAGTTAATAAAGTGTCAATACTAGTAAACCCTACAATGTTGAATTCCAACAAGGTTATAAATAAGGCTTTGTAAAGTAATGAATATAAGCAAGTTTTTTGCCAGAAAAACCCACCTCTGGATTAAAAAATCGGGGACTCTACTGAGTCCAATCCACTAGTATAAACAAAGGTTCATAAAAAGACCACACAAGCTCAATTCCTAGATCCCTATCTATGGAACCGTTTTACCTTTATACAATATTGCCTTACACGAGATGGACTCTTTTGGTCTTCACAAGATGGCAGCTCTTCCTGAGCTCTTCACATTGTGGCACCAAGATCAACATAATTAATGATGTGATATGATTTATGATATGCACATGAGATTTGGATTCAACTGACCAGTCAGGTTCTTCAGTCAAACAGTTGAAGAAGAACCTAACATGAATCCGAGAGATTAGTCTATGAAGGATATAGAACCTTAGGTTTAGACCAAAAGCTTAATGCAGGTTTAGACCAAAAGCTTAATGCAAAACCATTAAAACAATGCAACTCTAATATGCAGTGATTGAGTGTTTGTGCATGAGATGGTTTTGTGGCTAGGGTTTCGATTTAGAAGCTTAAGAGGTAGCTCTAGGCTAAATGCACTCATTTTCTGAAAATCTAAAAATCCTAACCAAACATAAATGAAACCTTAAAAACCCTTATAATGGAAAAGATGGATGTTTCAAACAAAGGGAACAAGGAGACACGTGTCATGAGCCAAAGAGACCTTCCCAGATCAAGGGTGAGAGATGTACGCACGGAAAAATGTGTCAGATGGCCCATGTGGGCTATCTCATTTTGTGTGCCTAAACACCTAGAAAACATACGAAAATTCTGACTAGACAACTACACTTGACAAAAGGAATCTTAAAAAATAAGCTTAACATGCATATGTAAATGTATGATTCAAACCTTTTGTAGTGAGGATGGTTGGTGCTTTGACAAGTTCAATCCCCAATGGTAATTCCAGATCAACATTGCACCCTAACTCTAAACTATGAGCATGTGGTAGCAAATACAAGATTTGACAAGGGAAGCCAAACAAAAAAAAAAACTAGTATTTAACAGAAGTTGATATAAAAGTACTAATATACGACTAAAAACTTTCTTATTTTCTTTTCACTGTGAAAAAACTAACAGTGCTGCAGCAGGCACTGTCAAACTTCTCTTTTCCACAATTCTTACATCCCCAAATTTCAATTGTCTTTCTCTTCCCTGCATACTTGCCACATAATTCATGTACTATTTGACCAATATTATTAAACACTAATGCATGAATAATTAGAAAACACACTTCATTTTGGATATGCTTTTCCAAATTTTATTATTATTGGGTTTATTCATCTATTAATTTTACCATTTTTTTTGTTATTAAAGTTTTATTCTTTCTGCGATTTCTAACAAATCCAACCTTCCTTTTCCTAAAATCTCCATCAAAACATGTCGGCGAGGAAGCCTCCATACACAAACCAAAACCCAGCAACCACCTCTCATCTTAACATGGTTGTAGGCAGAGGCTACAAATCCCTCCAAAATCCCTCAAATTTGCCCCGACAGAAGAACAAGTGTTCTGATTCACGAAAAAATGATACCCAGATGCAGTTTCTGTATTGGGTTCGAAGGTACACTATATTTGCTTGATTTGCTCTTCGATTTCGTGCTCGAGTCACTAGGGGTGGTTCGGTATGGGATCCCATACCGAAACCCTTGTCCCGATTCCCAAACCGAAATTTTCGGGAATCCCAATTTTCGGGAATCCCGAAATAGTTTCGGGATTTCGGGACAAATCGGGAATCCCGAAATGGTTTTGGGCTTTTGGACTAAAATTTGACATATTATGCTTTTGGGCTAAAATTCAACCTTTTATATTGAAAATTTGACATATAGGCAGACTCAATCTACCAATTTGTTTCTACTAATCTATGCACACAAATCTGCCAATCAAATGGCAAGGCCCAGTTAGTATCTGCCTATTTGTTTCTACCTATTCAAAAGCAATCTGCCAATCTGAAACGTTAATATGTGCTTGAGTAAACTAGTGCAAGTATCTATAATCATGCCAGTCCCCAAAATTACGTCTAAACGTTAATATATGCTTGAGTAAACTTATGTACATATATAATATAAATATTATAGATAGATGTAAAGTTTTCTCAAGCAAATTGTAACTTATAATCTATCCATGTATCCATTTATCAATCTCCCGTGTTTATTCTGCATCTATGTATCCATCTATCAATCTTCTGTGATTTAAAAATTCTGCATATGTTCCACTATCTATCTTAGGGCTCCTTCATGTATACGGTCCATCATCGATTTCCAATGCTCATTCAGTATTTCAATTTTCACTATTGTAGGTAGATGATGTTCCCCTTAAAGATGTGCTCCTATATATTTAGAAATTAAATAATATATATATATATATATATATTTTTTTTTTCGGTTCGGTTTGGGAATACCGAAATCCCAAAAACTTGAGACCGATTCCCGTACCGAAATTTTCAGGAATTTCGGTTTGGGATTTTTTCGGTTTGGTTTCGGGAATTTTTCGGTTCAGTTTGGGATTTTTAGGATTTTTTTCCAGCCCTACGAGTCACGCAGTTCCACATGGGAAAATTTTGAAAAACAATAACAATTTGGACCCTATATAGAGTCTACCTATATGCAAGTGGTGACTTCCTGTAGTAGTACATTAAATCTCTATTTGTCAAATCGAACTGTATTGATTATTTTAATCGAATAAGATAAATAATCATCACATAGTATGAGTAAAGTGTTTGGTGTAATATCGAACTATATGTTATTTATACTGTGTTTAGTATTGTATCGAATAAGAAAAAAAAGGAAAGATACAAAAGTTTGACATGTCCTTGTTTGTTATTGAATTTTCTCATGCTTATACCCATTTAAAACCACACAAATGCATAATAATTAAAAATAATAATAAACCCCATACAAAAGTTCGAATAAAGTATCCTAACCAAATCACAGTAGGTCAAATTAAATTTTTGCTAAAGAAAACTCTAGAAAGACATATTCATGTTGTTTTTTTGAGGAAGACATATTCATGTTGTTAAGGAGAGTCTAATTTAATATTTTTGCTATTAAACAAAAGGTAATATTAGAGAGATCAAATTTGCAAATCAAATGGTGTGTCACAAATAAAAAACAAGCACGTTAATTGATACTTAATCAATAATCCAAACATTTACAACCATATCATTTAGTTTGCAAATTTAATTTAAAATTTTGGTCTCTCTAATATTACTCTTAAAACAAAACAATGGCGGCTAACTAGTTTCCTCATTCCAGCATGCCATTTGGGATGGTGGCAGCAACATGGGTTTTTGGAAAGGCAACGTCACTGCTACATGAATTTCATCTGTGTGCAAAGCAAAATAAATACGGATGTCAAACGAGACTCTAAGAGTATATTAGTACTTTTATATTAATTTTTGTTATAATTATCATAAATTTTAAAAAAAAAAATATTACAGTCTGAGCTCGTCATAAATTTCAAAAAAGCATCAGCTAGTCCCTTTTTTAAAAGAAAAAAAATTAAATAAATAAAGAGTGGGTATAATTCTCCATAGTGTCTAAATTTTGGTTATTTTCAAAATTTCCATGAGCTCGTCAAACACATATCACATATATTTTACCGAATTTTCCATGAGCTTGTTACAAACACATGTCACATAATTTTTACAACAAACTTTAAATAACACTATGATTCATTACAAACATGATTACTAATTTATTACCAGCAACTCAAAGCAGCAAAAATGAGAAAACTACTGAGAGAGGGGAGGAGAGGAGAGGAGAGGAGAGGAGAGGAGAGATGCATATATGTGTGGCATGGCAAGAGGACTCGAAAGAAGTTAACTACTCAACAGCAGCGGTAGACAGCAATAATAGTGCCACGCCGCGGCGGTGGAGCGAAAACCGTCATGACGAAAAGAGCTACAACAATCACCACCAGAACTGCCATGAGATTAAGATCGCCTACCAAGCAGTAATACTTCCCCATCAGTTTATATAAATATATATGCTATATATAATGTCACAAGTTCTTGAAAGCTTGAAAGCTTTTGGAAATGGAGTATGAGATTAATTGAGAGGGAAGGGAATGAATGAAAGAAAACTAATGAAAATGGTTTGAAAATTTTGAGTTTTAACAATAAGAACAAAATAAAGGATAAAGTGAATAGCATCAGGTTTGACTTTTTAGTGTAAAAATGTGGTTTTTCGTTAAAGTAAACAGTATCGCGAGCTTTTCGTTAAAACTCTCGTAAATGAATGAATGATTTGTTGAGTAATTGAAGGTTTATAAAAGTAGGAAGTCAAGTCAAGTTGACTTGAATTGTTTAATCCTACGTTTCTAGATTACCTTTACAATCGCAGTCTTCTTTTTTAGAGCCTCAAATCTTAGGTAGATTGTCATTGTGAATATTTAATATTAAGAGTTATTTCAACTAAAGTGTTATTTATTGATTGAATTTGAAGTCTTTGTGATGAGAAGTTAAATTTGACATTAGAGTTAATTTTAAATTTTATAAGTTTAATAGTATGACCCTTATTCCACTAACATTTCATCCAATAAAAAATTTTGTTTCAATAATTTTTTTAAAAAACACAATTATTTAAAGCTCTACACTAACAAGAAAATAATAGAGAGCTGTTAGACCCACCTCATTATCTTATTTCTCCACCCACGTTATAATTTCACCCACCGTAAAAGGTTAAAATATTGAAATATTATTTTCTCACCTACTATTATTCCTAAACTAACCTCTAATATATCTAAAATTGTCAACTTGTCTCTTAGGAGAAATAAAATAACTTCTTTGCCCGATTCCACAATTGTAATGTCACAATAACAAAACCATTGACCTTCCCAACTTCTAGAGCCCATTATATTAATTCTTCTTTGCTCTTGAATAATTAAGTACCAAAATTTCATATTATGAATAAACATACAAGAGTATAATTTTTCACACAAAACACTAAGAACCTTATAAGAAATGCGAAGGAAAACAATAGATGCATAGAAAATCTCAAAAATAATATCACGGGGATGGAGAGGAAGCCATTGGACTAGAGAAAGACAGGTTTTTCAATGTTATAAATGAGAAATATGAGAACATAAAAAAATTCCAAGTAATGGCATCGTCATTAGAGCAAAGACTTGACAAATGCATTTATATTGTTCTTCTCAGAACGTCTCAGAAGTTGTAGAAAATCTGGTTGCAATTGAAAAGCTTACTGAAGATTTGAAGAAGGCCAAACATATGACAGAGCTAGAGATTGAAGAGAAGAACAAGATAAGTGTTGATTTGGATAAGGAAACATCTGGTTTGCGGAAAAGTATGGCTAAGTCTGGAGGAAGCCATGTTTACTGAAAAACGACAAGCAGATGAACGTCCAAGTCTTCAAGCATTATTGGAAGCCAACAAAACTGGAAAATTATAAACTTGGAACCATCCGAACAACCAAAATTTCATATCATGAATAAACACCAAAATTTTTCAATTGAGCGAGAAGCAAAAATTTCTTACGTGCTGCTAGTGGTATAGATGTGGCTGTGAAATTATTATTATATATTAAGGTTCTTATCTGTTATTTAAATGAGCAAAATTGTATTAAAAATTTTATTATAAAGGTCGGTGAGGAGATAAGACACTAGGGTGAGAATAACAGTTCTCAAATAATATTTGTTTTTTAGCTAAAATTTGGTCCTTGAGATTTGCATAACTCCTCAATTTGGTCCCTGAAATTTGAAATCAATATAAGTGGTCCCTAAGATTGTTCATCATCAATCATTTTGGTCCTTTCGTGACTAGTTATGTTAAATAAATATTAAAATGATAAAACTACCCTCAATTTAATAAACAATAGGCCAAAATGATTTGATAAAAATTGAAGGCATGTTTTCCATTTTATCCCTATTTAATGAAGATTTTTCACAGAATGATCAAAATGATTGATGGTCAGAATCATGTCATACAACAACAGAAAAACTGACAATACTACTGTTTTTAGTCCTTCTTACTTTTTCACTTTTGATTCACAGCTTTTACAACAATATATATATATATATATATATATATATATATATATGTATATATATTAGAGAGATTATATTCACACACTCTAAATTACTTCTCCCATACCTTTTTAATTTTTTAATATTTTCTACACACCACTAACACTTGATAGAAAAATATTAAAAATTTAAAAGAGTATGAGAGAAGTAATTTGGGGTGTGTGAGTATAATCTCCCTATATATTATTCCTTTTTCTCCGCCTCTCGTTTCTCTTTAGTCTTTATGTTAAAACCAAGATTTTAAAGAAAAAAAGTATCATTACCAAACAAACATAGCTCTATCCATGTCTATATCAAGCTTTTTGACTGGAATAAAAAGCCAATAGTGAAATTGGGGAGCTGAGAGATAAAAAGATGACGTGTAACTATGAAGTAATGAAGTACTTGAGGGCTGGGCTGGGCTGGGCTGGGCTGGTTCAGTAACCGAACCGAAAGCCCAAATTGGTTTTCGATCAACGGGCCTTGGAATGGCCGGAGTAGAATAGACATTGAACCGCTTGCTATCTGTCATAGAATTATGATCGAATCAGGGTAAAGTTAGTCATGTGCATTTCTCGTGTTGAAATTAATAAAAATTTTACAAAACTAACAACTGAGGGGAAGAAATTTCCAAGACGAAAAAAAAATGAAACTATTTCGTAAAAACTAAATAAGCCTTTTTGGGTACTCTAAAATAAATTTGCACTCATATTATTTCAGTTTTTTTTTTTTTGGTTAATTTTATGGAGAACCACAATTTTTCTTTGTTGTATCAAAATAGGATTTCCATCATATGAAAGCTCAACAAACACATGTGCTCACAGCACCTGATGAGTGTTATTTATGTGCATGACTTTAGTGTCACCATATGTGAGAGGGCACGTAAGGAGGTAGTGTTATTCCACATTAAAAAAACAAAGAACCTTGATATCTTTATAAACGGTTAGATTACTCACTTTATTGCCAATCAAATTCAGAACACAACCTCAATTTCTAGGACCAGTTTTATGCAGGCTTGCAAGCCAAACGAGTTGTGCTGCTGATTGAGCTCTGATTTGGAAGGGTACATTTTTTCCACTTCAAATTGCTATCAGCAATCTCAATAAGGGTGCATAATAAGTGCAATATTCACCAAATACATACCCAAATTTTCTCTTCCAATTAAAATCAGTTTGGTTTGGGTCATTACAAAGGAATAAATAAAGAAAGCTACCATGTCCACTCTATAGTTTTATTTCTCCTCCCACAATATATTTTCATCCACCATAAAAAGTTTAAAAAAATTAAACACTCTCTTCTTACCCAGTTTTATTCTTAAACTATCCTTAATACTTTTAAGTTCTAGATAAAATAAATATAAAGAATAATAAATCTTGGAGATTTTAAGAAAAAGGAACAGCCACAAGCGTCCCCCTCCAACCCAGCCAAAAGCAACCACAACCAGGCACCATACGTGACGACGACAACTCTTGTTCTCTTTTCCGCAAGAAAAGTTACCTTCCTTTCTTTTTCTTCTCCTTTCTTTATTCCTCTCTATCTCTTTTTCCCCCATACCAAAGCTGAATTTAAGATTCATATCCATATTTATTATTGAATTTCAATTCAGAAGCAAGGGTTGAAAAGTAGGAGAAAAGAAGAGAGAATTTGGTGTAGGTGAGGTGGACGGAAGATATAGAAGATGGAGGGGTCAAAAGAGTTCGAAAGAGGTGAGGGGTGAAGAGACAAAATGGGGAGGTTTGATTCGTTTCTCATTTAAGTTTTTTTTTTTTTTTTTTTTTTTTTTTTTTTTTTTTTTTTTTCCCATTCCTTTTTTTCTTTGACTACAATGAATATATAAGATGATTGATTTTTAGAAGAACTTTTTAATTTTTAAGAGAACATTTTAATTTGGTACGAAAAATTTTAAAATGGGTGGAGAAATAAGACTATGAGGTGAACATATTAACACTCTAAATAAAAGTGGGTTCTATTATAGTGTCAATGTCATACAATCAATATATACCAACTGAATTCACTCACATTTCTGTGTTATGTGACTAACTTAACTTATGCATTCCATACATGGATCTTTTATTTTTGTTTAACATTCAAGTAATGCTAGGAATACTAAATTTGCAAACTAAATGATGTGTCACCAATAAAAAAATAAACGTGTTAATCAATACTTAACTAATAATCCAATCATCAAAACTTCCATATCATTTAGTTTACAAAATTTAATCTACAAATGTAGTCTCCATAGTCTTACCTAAAAATAAAAGACTTGAAGACACAAATTTGTTAGTCAACTAAGGAAGTTTCTCTGGCAAAGGAAAGTTTCAAACTTAGGACAACTTTGTGGGAAATCTTCCAACCATTAGAATTTTGAAACAACCACTTGAAATATTGAGACTTTAAATAGGGATTGTTTATCTTCCCCTCTTTCTTAAGAAATTCTTTTAAAAAAAGTTGTTATTAACACTATAAAAAGTCTTCATATACTTCTTTCTTTTTTTAATTTTTTTTTATTAGAAAAGAGTGCATGCTAACTTGCTTAGAATGTCAATAACAATTCTATTTTTATAATATTATTTATAAATATCGATGTGTTTACTAATGTTCCTATTAGCTAATTTGTCATTCATTTGGTTAATATATATCTGATAAGTAGTTGTCCCAAGTTTTGTTTTTTAATAAAACCAAATTCAGCAAAACAAAAAAACCAAACTATAAAAATATATGTATCAAAAAAAAAAAAACTCTGAATATTGTGAAGCTGGATGAACTGGCGCTAGGGATTGTACATATGTACATGAAAGCATAAACAAAACAGTTCTTTTAATTTTTTAAAAAACTGAATTGCACTAGTAGTTCTTGTAATTTATTTGGATTTTTCACTTCCCCTCATTTTGTAAGTTTTATTGTAACACTTTAGTCCTTGTAATTTTATTACCAAAGTTGGCCAAATCTATTAAACAAGGAAAAAAGGTCCTTCCAACTTGAATTTTTCAAATGAGAAGATGTGAAAAAAAAATAGATGAAAATCGAACTTAGTTGACATAAAAATATATGAAACTCGAACTTAGTTGACATATTAAAACTAAAGCAAAATACGAAATACAACAAAGTATAGAAAGACCACGAAAGTGAAATTCCAAGTAAACTACATCAACTAGTGATGCAACTTAATTGGCCTAAAACATGAAAGAGAGAGAGAGGAATAAACATAAATTTATAAGATTATTATCTGTGGTTACAATTGGAAAAGAGCTCATAATTCCAAGACCTTGTCACAATCACTTATCACATAATTTTTACAGCAAAATTTAAACAATTATTATGATTCACTAAAAACATGATTTTTTATTTATTACATGCACCTCAATGCAGCAAAAATGAGAAAATTTCTGAGAGAGGAGAGGAGAGGAGAGGAGAGGAGAGGAGAGGTTGACATATGTGTGGCATGGCCCTCATTCAAAGAAGTCAACTACTCAATAGCAGCGGTAGACGGCAACCACGGCGCCACGCCGCTGTGGAGCTAAAACAGTCATGATGACAAGAGCTACCACAATCACCACCAGAACTGCCGTGAGATCAAGACCACCTTCATCGCATTCAAAGCAGCAAAACTTCCCCATCACTTTATATAAATATGTGCTATATATAATGCAAAAGTTCTTGAAAGCTTGAAAGCTTTTGGAAATGGAGTATGAGATTACTTGAGAGGGAGGGGAATGAATGAATGAATGAATAATTTGATGATTTATTTGGTGTCGCAACTTGTGCTAGTTTATAAAAGTAGGAAATCAAGTTGACATAAATTGTCTATTGAGAAATGCTAAAAAGAATCTTTCAAAGTGGGATTCTACACGACTCTTTGTCACTTCATAGATTAGCGTTAATTTTCGTACCACATTTTAAAACATTGTGCCAAAAATATGAAATAGCAGAACGTCCGTGAAAAGTCCACTTTTGATAGAGTCTCCGTCGCATTTCTCTTGTATATTTGGAGTATTCTAATCATGCGTTGCCTCGAAGGAGTAAGTTAAGACTCTTTGATAATTAATTTCCAAACTTAACCAATTGATGATACATTTTGCCAACTTCTGCACACTCATTACTTGTTATAAAAGTCCAGATTAATGTGAATTAGGTCAGCTAGTGGGTGCAAATGTGGAAGTTTCATTTACTAAAGGAAGTTGTTTTACTCACATTCGCTGTCAAGCTAATGGAGTTGTTCGTCGGTGAGCTCGATTTATTTTACATATTGGTAGCCTTTACTATTTGCTCGAAGAACCACTTGATGTTCCTCTTGAGAGTTAAATTGGGGAGTTGAGAGATAAAAGTGTGATTATCATAAGGGGCAACGTTTTAATCCATGTAATTAGCCTAATAATAAAATAATTAACGTAAAGCAATCTCAGAAAAACTGAAAAACACACTCAAGAAGAAGGGATCGTGTCTCAATCAAAATCAGAGAAGCATATAACTTGCTTGTTACATGAATTGCAATAATTAAAAATTAGGGTTAAGTACGGATAACTAACAAATCTTTTGGGGTGATTTCAAATTAGTTCAACCTTTTAAAACATTTCAAATAATTACCTAACATTTTAAAATTAGACATAAATTCGATCACTTGCATTAAGTGATGACTTTACAAAAATTAAGTGATGAAATGGACAAATACTAACGTTAGTTTTAACTAATCACCGTCTTTGGAGCTCTAATTTCTCAAATCAACTCCCTTAACCAAGTTAAACTGTAAATTTACTTGGCTAAAATGCGTCGATTTAGAAATTAAAAGCTCCATAGATGACTTAAGAGTTAACCCTAAAAATCATTATAAACGGTTTAGCATAATGTTACTGTATTATGCTGATGTAACCGCTGATGGTTCATGGTGCTAAGAAGCATGTAGAAAGTCACCTACGACATGAAACAAACACACATTGTAACGAGAGCAGTGCCTGGGACAGTCGTTCACGAGGGAGGGCATCAAGGGCCGGGACTCCGGGAGTCACCGCACGCAGGTGGGTGATTGCTACTTGCATTTATCATATCTGAGTCGCATTGCAATCGACCATCGAGTATTCGTGCAAAAATCAAGAAGAAACATGTTCTGTTCCAGTTCAACATGAGAAGATGAAATATTATGCAACAGCAAATTAAACACAGAAAAAATTTGGATAAATGGAGGGTGATGCATGTACTCAAGTCCCACGCAGAACTTGAGACCAATTGCATACATCGGCTACCTGTACAGAGATACATAAAGTTAAATGTTCAAACCCGTCGAACAGCTTCAATGGTTGGATAATTCAGATTGAAGACGTTAAGAATTGTACGTTATCTACATAAGCAATCCCACTGTACCAAGTATTTCCAGAATAGACAAAAAATGCAAGACCTTCTTTGGCAGCTCCATGGCGAATGTTCCTTGGGTTGCCTTAAACCAATGCTTCTCAACACTAAATCAGATCCCAACAATGCGGATAGATGCTGGCAGTAATTCAGATGCTCTCGAGGAAGTGTGCGAAACTGGGGTACTTTGGCTCCCACCCTATTTCCTGACGAGTTTTTGAGTTGTTTAATCTCTTACCCAAGGGATCACTGGTTCCTGCACAAACAGCATCCATTGGTGTGAGGTGTATTTCAAAATATCCTAAAACCGGAATCCCCTTTATATTCTTAATGGAATATTAGCAAGAAGCTTACCCGTAAAGGCCTCAAACGTGTTCGAGAATTTCCCACTTTTAGCAACCAAGTCCATCACTTCTTGCCTGCAAAGATATTGGCATGCCCACAAATGCTCGTGTCACTAGTTCACGTAGATAATTAAGAAGAAAATAACAAAATGACAGTATCTGGGTATCAACTGTGATCTAGCAGTCAGTGTGTGTGTGTTTGCGCGCACGCGTGTACGTACGTACAACTGGTGCAACTGGGTGCTTTGCAGGCAAGTGTAGGACAAGATCAACTGACATCAGTGCAAAACTTGCCAGTTTTAGGTTTGACTCAACCATTGGATTAGCAGTTTAATCATGCACATAATATGTACCGACTTCAAAAAGATACAATATAGAAAACCATTATATGGAAAAGATTTTGACTTAGGGGTTATTGTTTAAGCCCAAAAACAGAGTAATCCTTCAAAAAATTAAAAATAAAAGTGAATTGATCGTAGCCCTCACACACACACAGAGAAGACCAGCAACAGTTGATCCTGTTGACGATGTGATAAAGTCAATGCAACTGAACAATATTGAAAGATGCAATGTTCAGATTAGAACACCTGGACAATGGATGATTGTCACAACCCAAGAAGATCTGGTTACGTATTCTCTTCTTCAAGATTACAACAGAGAGGGAAGCTGCATCCTGGCAATGCAGTGAACCAGGAAATATATTACTGACAGTGACAAAGTGTAATCATCTAAAACATGATTTGAACTCCTACCAAATTTAAATAGAAAAGAAATTATACACAAATACAGTAGGATGATTCTATCACCTCATAATGTATAAGATTCAGGAAATGATCTGGACGAGCTTCTACGATCCCCTTCTTTAACCAATAAACATGTGCACCTCTATCTGATTTGTAGGCATAATTAAGGACACTTTCAAATATAAAAAATACCAAAATCCCCCAAATCCTGAAATGTTTTCCTTTTTGGTACAAGTAATCTTTCAGAGTTCAACTTTCATAAAGGATATGTAAAGCCCCGCCAATCTAAGAACAACACCGCCAAACTCCAGCACAACTTCTTCTGCTTTAAGTAGGACATCGGTCCTGGGGCTCCTCCCTATTGGCACTACTGGAGTGTCCTGCAAAAAGGAATACGACCACTATGACAAAAGAGAACACTCCAAATTCCAACTCCAACATGACTATGAAATCCAACAAGTTTAAAGAATATTGCTAAAGCAACTTGGCAGATTGAGTACAATAATGTAGACACGGAAACCTCTCTGTGCCAAAGAAGAAAGTAAAGAAATGGCAACACCACCAGAAATAAGTGTCTACCTCGTCACATGGACCATTGTCGTTGCAATCATAAGGTGCAGAGCTTGATGTAAACAGAAAAGAACCTTCACCGTTCCAGTTCAATGCAGCCATTCTGCTTATTAAAAAAAAAAGTCCAAACCAAATCTCTTACACTAAATAAACCATTTCCAGCATTACAAGCTATTCTACTACTTACTAATAATTAAAAAAAAACAATCTCTCACTACCCAGGTATCACTTCCACGAGCAATTGTTTAGTAAGACGGTCACACTGTCATGCGAGCTGATATGTCTTGTACTTAAGCAACAGGCTAGTACACATATATACTTAAAACGTGTCGATTGGTAATAAAACTTGACGGTGTGAGGCTTGAACTGGAAAAATTACTCACCTAACATCACCAGGGTAGTCTGAGGTTCTCGATGGTGGCGCACAAAAGATGACATAAGGAAACTTGTGGGTCATTTTAGTCCCCTTCAAACATGGATTAATACCCTCCTCACTCAGCTCCTCGTGGTGATCAACGGTCACTGTTTGCCCATATATTTCACACCCAGGATGCTCCTACAAACATTAATACTTAACCCACTAATTCATTACTAAATTAACTTAATCACTGAAATAATCACATACGGATAGGCTAAGATAATGAGATCAGTACCTCCCGCCATTTTTGTGCCACCAAGCGCCCAAGAACTCCCGGCCCCACAATCAGCAGGTCATCGGCTCCCACCTTCCCAGAAGAAGTTACCCCCTTCTCTTCACCTGGCTCCGACCCATCAAAAAATTACCATAAACAAATACAAAATTACTGAAAATTCACAAGCTTGGGAAGAAATTAGGGGAAAATGTAGAAAGTAAAGTGAGATTATACCAATGGCGGATGACGGCGACGATGCGGCGGCGGAGACATGGAAAGGCGCGGCCGCCATGGCTGTGTGGGGGGTGGTTCTGAATTGGGAAAATTTGAGGGAAGGGCAGTGAAGATTCGGGAAATTCCCGACGAGTCCTCGAGGTCTTGTCAACGGAGTTGTTGTGAGGATAATGCCAGCAATGGTGCCCATCGTCTTCCAGCTCGGAGGCTTCTCGGAGGATTTGATAATGCAAGCCGAGGTGTGGATGGGTTATCCGGCATTTCTCACCACCAATCACTGATCGCAACGTGGTGGAAGAGGAGGTGATCGTGGCCGTCGGTTTGGGAGATTTTTCATCGGACGGTATGGGAGGTATGGTTCTCTATCGTTTTGTTTTTTGGTAGGTGGGATGGGTTAGTCGACCGGGACCCACAAACGACGTCGTTTGATCTTTGTTTAATTGGGAACGTGGCACTTGGTTCTTGGTGTTAGTGTTTGCCGTCACGTTCAAAGCTCGATTAAGATGGAGTGCATGTCAAAACTTCAAACTTCCAAGCTAGAAATCAAATATTTTTTGCCTTAATTTTTTTAGCTTAACCTTCTAAATTTGAATTAACTCCTAGTTGTTCATTTACCAAATTTTTTAATCAAGACTATATAATAAAGTTTTTTTAAATGTAATAAATATATCATCACACATTGATGACAAATTAATCTTGCTTCAGTTTATTACTCATTAAACAACAACGTACTTTTAACCTTAAGGTCAAATGGTAAACCAAAACAAAGTCGATCACCCCAAAAAATGTCTTCATATGAGTTCAAACTTGAATGGAGGGTTTCAAACTTGAGGACCTAATAGGGACTTATGAAGATTTAAGTATTAGTTGACACAATGTTAAAGCTTATTTGAGCATTTGTTGTTAGCTTAAGCGGTGAATATGAGCCCGAATAAAATAAGGATTAGTTAAGAGTTCATTGTCTTGCAATGATCCAAACCGTCACTTCTTGGGATCTTCTTTTGAGAAATAAATCAACCAATTCAATCGAGACACATATGAGTGCTTGTGGTGAAAATTTCAAAAGGTGATTATGGAGGGAGACTTTGGTTCAAGATTTTTTGTTAATAAAAAAGTCTTTGTTTTACATAGCTCAAGAATAAATTCGGGCAAAGTTAACTGGAACCATGTGTGTGAATATTAATAAAAAAATAAATTCACGTTTATAATTTAAGTGGAATTGTAACGCTACATGATAATATTTTAGATACATCGAAAAATTACTCAAGTTCTTTTTGGCCGTAATGTTATATTAAGTAATTGATATGCATCTTTTCTTTACCAATATTGGAGGAAATTGTAGGAATAATCTTTTAACTTTAACTCAATTGGAGTAACCTCAACCAAAAATCTATGACCCTTGCTACCTTTACTCATCATAACGTGCAATTATGTTTTTTTTTTGTCAACTCTGTTAGAACTTCCGTCAAAATGAATCATGTGTCACGCTTGTGAGGTTGAATCAAGTGGCAAATATAAAAATACAAATGAAAAAAATTGTAGTTTCGTCTCTCAACTTTGACCCAATTGGGGAAATGGTTCATCAACTTTAACCCAATATGAGTAATAATCTCTCAATTACCAAATTGTAGCAATGATTTTTTCTAACATGACTCATTTTGAGAAAATTATGATGGAGTTGACGAAAATAATTATAGATACACTTTTTAACGAGTTAAGGAACCAATAGCCATGAATTTTAGTTGAGGGATCATTACTCTAATTATGTTAAAATTGATAGACAAGTTCTACAATTTTCTCGTGATTGTCCTATTTTTTGAGTAGGTCTATAAGCTGCTTCAAAGTCAAGATTTGATATCCTACACCTAGCTACCTTAACAACCTTCTTTCCATGTCTCTTGTACTCTCCTCTGCAAATAGAATTTAGTCCTCCCTTCAAAATACAAATTAGTAATCTGACTAGCGATGACCTCAATTTAATTAGGTGGAAAATTTCCAAAAAGTGATTTTGGGGTGTTGGGGGGGGAGACTTTGGCACGACTTGTGATGTTAATTTCGTAATCCTCAAGTTTACTAACGATAATTAACATCTAATCTCATTATTTTACGTAATAAACTCATGCTGTTGTTTTGGCTTTGGTGTTAAATGAGGTTTCTTCTTTGGTGTTAAATGAGGTTTCTTTGGCAACAATTAATCTCGTTATTGTCCTGTGTTTTGTTTACGTCTAACTTGCTTCAATGTTAACATCATTGAAAGGGATAATTATATGTTCACCTATTACCTACCTTAACAACCTTCTTTCCATGCACGTCCTTGTCTAACCCTCTTCCTTTTGAAACTAGAAGTTAGTTTTACTCCTTTGAAAATACAAATTACTTGTCCTCCCTTCGAAATAAGATAATCTTAATTACATAATTGCATATATAAACATTATCAATTTAATCACCACGTGGCGACTTCGTGGTTGGGGGCGAATTCCAAGTCTGTCTTTCACACGGCACATCTTGAGTTCGATTATTAGCACTGGTGTATCGCACGATGGTGGTTAAGGGAGGTTGAATGCCTTTGTGAGTCTTTCCGACCTCAAAATGGTGGATTGCCGTGACCAAGCCACCAGCTAGTTTTTTTTTTTTTTAAAGGAAAAAAAAAACATGATCAATGCAAAAACTTGGGTTTGACGATCAAATTGTCACGTTCACATAAAATTATTAATTTACATTTTTTAATGTGAATCGTCGATTTTGTTGATATTAACAGATCACGTGAGATTATACAAATGTCTTAATGAAAAATGTATATATCATACCATATAACAAGAGTGACGTTAATGAAAATTGTTGTATTAACTACACTCTGTAAAAGGCTTGTAGTTGGTAAAATATATGAATGTGTTCGTCACACAATCACATGACTGTATTATTAATTTTATATTTTAGGTTGAATTGATTTACCTTAAAATTCCTCCTTGTAGCGGATACTTGTTCCTTAATTATAATTAATGATGGATCATAATATCATGCAGCGAGATTCCCATGCAATACGGTGGACTAAATAATTGTGTGTGTACGTCAAGTTCTTTTAGCTTTTAGTAAACTTCACTGTACAAAAAAAATCTAAAGATAAATTGTAAATTGGCAAGGAGTTTGCTAGGCAGACTGGCCTATAAAGCAAGTCTTGAGGACTCACCATACACGTGACTATTGGTGTAGAACAATTCATTTAGAATCGATTTCGGTGAAGTTGATTTTGGATTACACAAGCACATAATGTGTGTTTTTGAAAGAAGCATAGTATATGTGCTTCTTGCAAGATACACTTAAAATGTTTTTTCTGGGATCCACTTAGATTTTACTGAGGATAAGTTTAAAAAACTTTCACCAAAAACATTTTTCAATCGTTTTAAAAACACTTTTAACGAGCCCTGAATTCCCCGTTTGGACAAAAAAAATAACACAATAAAAGGGAGTACATTTTTACCTAATCAATCTCAAACAAATTAGATGAGCATTTTTATACGTATCTCCATGAAGAGCATTTGAATATTTGGCAAGAGAGTTCAATCAACATGGGACATTCATGTGGAACCCATCGCACCTTCTCACCAAACTACAACAAATGACATTTAGCTAACCTTGACATGAAACATGATTTGTTATATATAGATATTTATCAGATATTTTCGAAACTTGATCTTATGTTTAGACCAGCCAGGTTAGGAGTTGTTTAATACGTCAAAATTTTGACATTAAGTGTGCAGGTCAAGTGATCAAATCTTTACCCTTACACAACGAATTCAACATGATGTCATATGTTTGAATTCCTTTCTCTAATATCGTTTGTATAAAAATAAATGTTTGCAATAAACCAGCAAAGAATATAGACTCCCTTAAAAAAAACCCATAAATTGGCTAGAATTTAGACATTTTGCTACCAAATACATCAGAAGGAGATATATATTGATCTGATAAATTGAGAGAGAGAGAGAGAGAGAGAGAGAGAGATGATAGAGACAGAGAGAGGGTCAAAAAACACAGAAAGAGAAAGTGCATAAAATTTGAAAGGAGGATCCACATGAATCCATGATCTTTTACTCTTTTCTAACATTCTCTTTTACTAAATCTTTGAAGTCCAACTTCACCAACAAATTAAATTAAACTATACTTTAATTTATGAAAAAAATATATACAAAAATTAAAGCAAAGTACAAAATTTTAATTAAAATATTTTTTTGTTTCAAAATTAAAATGAAAGTTAGAAATACTAATCATATGTAATAAGCCTTGATTAAACTACAATTTGACGTCAGTTTGTTATCAGTACCATATTTAGTGGAGTAATTTCTGCATTCCCTTTTCACCTTTAAGTAAAAAAAAAGTGTGAGAATCACTTCTCATCAATTCAAATACGAAGAAAATCCAATAAACAAAATCGTCATCTTTCTTAGCCCCACTCTATCATGAACATCTTCTTTGTAACATGCTCTACATACTCGACCACGGAATGCTCCTAATGAAATTTCTCTCTCCAAAAACACAAAAACAAAATCAACAATTTTTTGGTCTCAAAAACAAAATCAACAATAATTCTACTCTTTTTCTTGCTTTTGTTTTTCCTGCTTTTATTTCCTTTTTATGTAGTGTTTGTGTCCCCATAAATTGTGGGCAGCTCAGCTCTCTCTCTCTCCTCTCCTTCCAAATCATTGCTCACCTCCACTTTTGTCTCAAAAAAGCTAAGCCCTTCTCCTCAATTCCCACTCTCTTTAATCAAAACCCCTCTTTTCCCCTTCTCCTCTTCCTTCCTCCACACACCCCACATCCCACACCCCATTCCTCCCCCCAAGTCATTAGGGTTTTTTCCTCTCCCCTTCCCCTCCTCTGCTCTGTTCTGACTCCATAGCTGCAGAAGCAGAATGTGCAGAGAGGAAATGAGTCAATGACTGAGAGGAGATGGGGTGCGTCTTCAGCAGACATCCGTCCGCAAACCCTGTTGGGAATGACGGAGATGGTGAAATTAGGGTTTCCAGGAAAGCAGAGTCCACTGCCGCCGCCGCCGGCGAGGTCAGTGAGGTGAGGAATGGTGTGAATAATAGTATTAGTAACGATGATAGTAACAGTAATCGGAAGGAGAATGAGGAGGAGAGGAGTTCGAGGCCTAAAGGGGAGAAGAGACGCTCCTCCAAGCCCAATCCTAGGCTCAGCAATCCGCCCAAGCACCTCCTTGGCGAGCAGGTCGCCGCCGGTTGGCCCTCCTGGCTCTCCGCCGTCGCCGGCGAGGCCATCAATGGCTGGACGCCCCGCCGCGCCGATACATTCGAGAAGCTTGATAAGGTGAGAGCTTATATAGTGTTTGATGGTTTTTGGAGCTTCTTAATTACCGTTTGGTTGTAAAGAAAATGCAAGCAGACAAAAAGGGTTAATGTGAAATTATACGAAACAAAAGTTTGAATCTTTCTTTTTTTTTTTCATGGAACATGTTTGGTTTCTAATAGTAGCAAGTAACTCAATTTGGTAAGTTTCATTAGCGAATGGATTACTTAAGCTTTAAATTAAGTATTTAGCGATTTACTTATTAAGTTCTTACCTTTCCCGGAAATGAATGGCTTAGTAGTTGTACTTATACATGTACTATCTTGAACAGATTGGGCAAGGGACGTATAGTAATGTGTACAAAGCTAGGGATGCTTTGTCGGGGAAAATTGTTGCGCTGAAGAAAGTTCGGTTTGATAATTTGGAGCCCGAGAGTGTAAAGTTCATGGCCAGGGAGATCCTCATTCTGCGCCGTCTTGATCATCCTAATGTTGTAAAATTGGAAGGTTTAGTGACCTCAAGGATGTCATGTAGTTTGTACCTTGTATTTGAATATATGGAGCATGATTTGGCAGGACTTGCTGCAAGCCCTGCAATCAAGTTCACAGAGCCTCAGGTTTTGCAAAAGTCTCTTGCTTTTATTTTATTTAGTTTAGTTGCCATATAAAGAAACCATTTTTTCCCTTGTGCTGGGAAAATGAGCAACTTCTCTCTTATCTGTTATATGTAACTATGGCAGGTTAAGTGTTATATGAACCAACTATTATCAGGGCTGGAACACTGTCACAACCGCTATGTGCTTCATCGTGATATCAAAGGGTCCAATCTTCTTATTGACAATGGTGGGGTCCTGAAGATTGCTGATTTTGGATTGGCTTCCTTCTTTGACCCTAATTATAAGCAACCAATGACTAGTAGAGTGGTCACTTTATGGTATCGACCACCAGAGCTTCTTCTAGGTGCCACTGATTATGGTGTAGGTGTGGACCTCTGGAGTGCTGGCTGCATTTTAGCTGAGCTGTTGGCCGGAAAACCGATCATGCCAGGTCGCACAGAAGTATGTTTTAAATGCTTCTGTTTATTCACTGAGTTCCTTCACTTCACTGTATTTGGCATCGGAAGATCCTTTGCTTAGGTTTTCTTTGATGCTTTTTTTATTTGATTCATGGAATTATTTAAATTGTTGGTGTTCTGACTATGTTTGTGCATAAAAGGGATGTTTCCACTCCACCTAATTTATCTTTTACTTTAAATAGGTGGAGCAGCTACACAAGATATTTAAGTTATGCGGTTCACCTTCTGATGATTACTGGAAAAAGTCAAAGTTGCCTCATGCAACCATTTTTAAGCCTCAGCAATCATATAAACGATGCATTGCCGAGACATTTAAAGATTTTCCACCATCATCATTGCCACTAATCGAGACACTCCTTGCAATTGACCCAGCTGAGCGTCGGACTGCCACTGCTGCATTGAGGAATGAAGTGAGATTTTATATTTCACTATTAAATTGATCTTGTTCAGTTTCCTTTCTTCTTTAGTGCCTTGTATGGGATCTTGAGTAGTTTCTCATCTTAATGTAGTAGTTTATCATCCTGAGCCTGTATCTGCTTACAATTTGTTATATGTTGAATATTTTCATGTGACGGTTGTCTGTCTTTTGCAGTTCTTCACAACCAAACCTTATGCCTGCGAACCTTCTAGCCTCCCAAAATATCCACCCAGCAAAGAGATGGATGCTAAGCTACGGGATGAAGAAGCTAGAAGGTTGAATTATTTTATTTTTCTTCTAACCAATTTTCTTTTAGTTAGATTAATGGCGCACAGCTCACATGAACCTTTACAGTATTATTTAGAACCATTGCAGAGTTTTAAACCACCAAATCTTAAAATGTACAGAATCATCCACACTAATATTTTGTTGAAGCGAATGTATTGCCTTGACCATTGAATTTCCATGTATGATTGTATGTTGGTTTCCACATTTGTCCCTTTGGATTATTGATTCGTTTTTATCTGGGTTAAATTTTGATATTTATCATCTCAATGATGCTATTATTTTCATGTTTCTTTATGAGGTAGTTGTTCTTTCATCATTTTTCTAATCGCTCTAATTCACCTCCATCCAAAAGGGAAAAATTGATTGTTATATGCAACCTGAAATGAGTTTCATGATTGTAGATTGAGAGCTGCTGGCAGAGCTAACGCAGATGGTGTGAGGAAATCTCGACCACGTGATCGCAAGGGAATTCCTGCTCCAGAAGCCAATGCTGAACTTCAAGCCAATCTTGATGTATGTCATCTAATCAGCTTCTTTAAGCTACAATATTTGCTTTTGTAGGTTTAATAATTAACATAGAATTAAGTTTGCGACGGTAAATTTATCAAATGGTATCTCATACGTTTCTCTCGACAAGTGAAAAATGTTATCTAAAATATCCTCTTGGCGTGCTTTCAGATTTCATACTTGAAACTAAAATCAATGAACTTGGTTCAATATTCAGTTACTGCAGCTGATGGTGACCTTTGACTGTGTATTCACTACTTGGGGAGTTAAACTGGTTTTTTACCTAAACTTGAGCACTTGCTAGTTGTCATTCTTTATGTTTCGTCTTATTGCAGAGGCGGCGTCTAATCACACATGCAAACGCAAAGAGCAAGAGTGAGAAGTTTCCTCCTCCACACCAAGACGGAACACTTGGCTATCCTTTGGGTTCATCAAATCACATTGATCCTGCTTTTGATCCTCCGGATGTTCCATTTAGTTCCACAAACTTTTCGTATTCAAAAGAATCCATCCAAACTTGGTCTGGCCCATTGGTAGACCCTGCTGCAGTAGGGGCTCCAAGGAGAAAGAAACACTCATCCGGACAAATTCATTCACTGTCGAAGCCCTCGAGGAAAGACTCAAAACGATGAGGGTTCAGCTCGGATCAGTTAGAAAAAATGGCATTTAGAACAACTTTCTGTCATTTGGTGAGACAATTTCATGAGGCTGCAAATGCTGCCGATTCGTCCGAGCCGGGAAAGCCATACAAATTGCATGGAGAGGTGATATACAATTATGTATCTTGTAATTCAGTTTCTCATTTGTTCTGTATTTTTTTTGTACGAGATGCTTATTTATATTGTATATTTTTTTTCCTCATATTTCTCTCTCTGCCTTCGAACACTTGTATTTTAGGATATAGTTGTAATTCCAATAAACTTGTCTTGGTAACTCAATTTTTTGTTTCATTTTCGTCCCCAATTTTGTTATATGTTGCAAGATGTGAACTACATTTTCTAGACTCGGCACAAAATCAAGTGTAGTGGCGTTTTAGGATTTGTACAGCCGACGTCATTTAGTGAGATAAAGTAATGTTATTGTTGGTAAAGAAATCTCAAGTTCAGCCTGTTAGACTAGCCAGATTTTGGTTCGTTTATGTGTAAGATGTCAAATTAATCTCGTGGTGAGGGAGGGGAGGGTAGGGTGAATGGGTCGGGATTAAATTTACACGAGATTCAATTAGAATTGATTTTTGCATTCTTGTATTCGTTTTTTGCGTTTCTTTATGTGTTTATATATATTTTTTTATTCTCTTTTGATTTATTCAATTAAACAACTAAAAAAATGCATGAACGTAGAAAAAGAGTGCGAAAATCATTTTTCTTATAATTTGCAGTTATGTTTATTGTGTATTTTAATTGTAGTGGCATTAAAAGTGAATGAGGTTTGAGAGGACAAAGTGTCGTACAAAGGGAAGAGGATCCTCTCTTGAGCTCAAGATGGGGATCCTCCGGATCACGAAATCCAGACCGTTCAAATTTAATCCAACGGTTGCAATTATTATAACTTTTAGAAGGTCCCTGTTTGGAGCCGTTGGATTAAATTTGAACGGCCCAGATTTCGTGGTCAGGAGGATCCCCATCCTAAGCTCAGGAGAGGATCCTCTTCCCATAGAAAGGAGGAAACATGTTGAGTGGTCATGCTTAACAAAGCAAGAACAATTTGTCAGGGTTTTGCCAAAGCAAAGCAAACACATTAAGAAAAGAATGAAGGTGATTTTCTAATTCATAATTGTCATCAACATGAAGGAAAGCTGACCGGACAACTAACTAGAGAGTAGTGTGTTCTTTTTTCTGCGCCTAACTTCGGTATTAATTTAGTATATACCGTCTCTTGTATCTGAAGAAAAAAACTGAGTCGCTTAAAGCATCTCCAATGGAAGTCCCTACTTAGGGACTCTGACCACCACCTTTGAGGACTCATTTATGAGCTTTAGAGGAATATTCGAGTCTCTAAAAGAATATTGTCTACAATAGAAATTCCTTATAGTATAATCCCTAAATATAGGAACTAAAATATTAAAGAATTATGATTCGTTTCATTGAAATATTATAACCATCAATAAAAATAAAAAACTATTTTTACCATTGATTTTTCAAGAATTAGAAAAAAGGTCAATGAGAAGTTGCCCCACTTGTGTGGGGTCAAAAAACAAGGAAAAAAACATAAAGAGCATCGCCATTTTCACTCAAAATTAATATGAGTAAATTGTAGGAATGGTCCCTCAACTTTAATCAAATTGTAGTAATGGTCCCTCAACTAAAAATGAATTATCATTGGTCCCTCAACTTATCAAAATGTGTAGCTATAGTCTTTTTCATCAATTTCGTCAAAATTTTGTCAAAATAAGTTATGTTGGAATAACCATTTATATAATTAGGGTCCCTCAACTCATCAAAGTATGTAATTATGGTCTTTTTCGTCAACTACGTCAAAATTTTTGTCAAAATGAGTTATGTTGGAAGAACTATTGCTACAATTGGGTTAAAGTTAAGGGACCATTTCTCCAGTTGAATTCAAGTTGATGGACCAATGGTAATAGATTTTTAGTTGAAGGACCATAGCTGCACGTTTTGATGAGTTGAGGGACCAATGGTAATGGATTTTTAGTTGAGAGACCATTGCTCCAATTCAGTTAAAGTTAAGGGACCATAACTATAATTTACTCAAATTAATATGGAGTCCACTATTTGAGTCCTTATAGTCCTTGTATTTGAGAATTCTTTTGAAATATCCGACGAGTCCCTATGTATTGAAATACTTTGAGGACTTCAATTCTGGCCAATTAGAAGTCATTTGTCCTTATATTTAGATACTATATGGTTGTAGGGACTTTATTGGAGATGCTCTTGGTACTATCTCTAGTGATATTCTACGTTATTTGAAAGTGTGAGGTTGTGAGTTCGACGCTCACTTGTGGCAAGTTTACTACTAAATTATTATAGCATGCAGGTTGTGTGGCTTAGTCTAAATTTCTTAATTTTTCTTAGTAAATGTATTATTGGATAAAAATAAAATAGAGTAAATTACATAAAATTACTTCAACTATTGGGCCAGTCACAATTTTATACCCCATCTTTAAAAAAATTCAATGTCATACCTCATCTTACGAATTTGATACAATTTCCTACCTTCCGTCAGTTTGTCTGTTAATTCTTTCGTTAAATAATGACATGGCTTGATACGAGGCCCACTCTATTTAAAAATTAATTAGATATTAAAAACTAAAAAAATTAAATCATTTAATTTTTTTTTGCATGGGGGACCCACCCCTTATCCCCCTCACCCTTTCTTCCCTGCTCCCGGCTTCCCCAAACCCAAAATTAGATCCCACCCCTCTCTCGTCTTCTCTGCGCTGATCACTACCGCCACTCTCCTTTAGACCTTCCCCGCCACATCTTTGGCTTTGTTGAGCACCTTCAGCTGTCACTCACCCACCTCACCTGTGCCACGCCTTATCCCACTCACCCACCCCTTATCCCCTCACCCTTTCTTCACCATTTCTTCCCCAATTTCACAACCTAGAATCTGATTGAAAACCCCCAATTTTCAAAATTCACATCGAATACAAGATGAACTGACGTCACCACTTACTGTGAAGTGAGCTTGCTTCATGTCTCTGGAAAGATCGATGATCTTCTTACGAAGATCGAATAGGTTGAGGTCCTGAACCAGCGGCGTTGAGGAGGGCGAGCCAGTCGAAGATGGTGATTGTGTGGTCGCAGAGGGAGGAGCAGAGGGAGAGGCAGTTGATGAAGATGAAGATTTTGCCCTTGGTTTTGTAAAATGATAGAGTTTCAAGTGCAAAGGCGAGGTCGACTGCGATGCCCTTGAGGGTGGTGTGGACGAAGGAAGGGAGATAATCGAGCGATGGCGTGGCGTGGGTGAGTGGCAGTTGAAGTGTTGGAAATGTGCCCTAAAGCCAATCATGTGATGATACTTTACGGACATTTCACATGTTAAACTAATCTAGTTTTACATATAAAGGGCATACATTATTGTTTGAGCCGTCTCATATAAATGTTATATGCTTAAACAATAAAGTCCAAGGAATTTGTGATTGGGAGAATGTAATCTAATGAAGTTAGATTCTTGAGACCATTCTTTCGTAGACACATCCTAAACGTTCCTGATCATAGGATTGCCAATTGGGCATTGACAGTCCGTCAAGATCGGTACGTACTATGTCTTCTCTCAGGGAGAGTGATTAGTCTCGAATCATTGGTGTGTGTGACATCAAGACAAGTGCGGTAGGTGCTCAATAGAGAATGAGTTCACTGAACGCGATCAACGAAGAGTTCTCATATTCCATGTCACATGAGAACTCATGGTTGGGATAATGCAAAGTAGTCCTTTGACCTGAGGCATCATAGTTGTCTTGTGGTTAAGACCTTGATCTTTGATTATGTCAAAGTCATCCCACCAGGAGGGTGTCCACGGCATCGTTGGGGTCAAGCCGCTTAGCTATGGAGACAAGTGAATGCGCAACAAGGGATCTCTAACCTTCAAACTGTTTGAGGGAGAATACTCTCTGATATGATTTGAATCTCTGGCCAGAGTATGAATGAGATTTGGGAATGTGTTCCTAATCACATTCAAGGTAATCATATAAGCACAAGACACACATTGGATAGTAGACATGAGAAAATAAACTATCAAACCAAACAATGTGGTCAAGAGTATTAGATTAGAGAAAGACCGTATTGCATTTGTAATCCCAGACTGAATAGGTTCTCCACCTCTTCTGATTAGCTTGGGTAACCATGACATACGGCTAGGTGTCACTCATGGTTTGTGGAAGCCCTAAACGTGTGTAATCACTAAAGGGAGAATTGAAAATAGTTTCAATTCACAATCGATGTAAAATGGTTTTAATCGCCCACTACCTCGCTAAAAGGAACCTAATGGATCGTACACCGTGTAAGGTAGAGATGGACGAAATAAATGAAATGAGTAAGATTAATTGAATGGTTTAATTATTTATGGCAAGGATTAATTAATATGTTAATTAATCAAACGAATAAGTTCGTTAAAGACCACGGGATAGTTTTGGACCTTAAGGCCCAATGGGCTTCGAACGTCAAGCCCATTAACTTAAGTTGTATGACAATTTAATGAATAAAGATTCATTAAAGCCCAAAAGCCCAAAAATCCCTAAATGGCCGGCCATAAGGAATGAATTAGGGTTTTGGTTATTTAGGTCACTTAAAGAAGTGACTATATAAATGACTTTATAGCCAAATATTCATTAAGTGAAATAAGGGTTTATTTTTGGGGAAAATGGGTGAGAATTGTCTCTCCATTTTCTCTCTAAAGAGGCCAACACCTTGGAGGTGATTAGCTAGTCATCTAATCCTCCAAGGTCACTCATTCATCATCCAATCTCTCCTTGGTGTAGAGACTTAGAGGTTCTCAATTTTGGGAACTTGGAGAACCTATTCTTCCATCCAAATCCATGGATCTAAGAAGCAAGGAATGAAGGCCCTATCTCTTTGGGTGATTAGCCTTTGCTTATGCAAAGAGGAATCTACAAAGGTATTAATTTCAACTCACTTATTTTTGAGTTGATTATTGGTTCACCAATCTACTAGGCTTTGAATTTCATGGTCATGTTTTGTTTTTGAGTACATACAAGCATGATTCCGCCTTTTAATTGTTAATTGCATGCTATATGATGTTGCTCAAATGAACATGTTTTTCAAAATAATTCCTTCAAGTGGTATCAGAGCCTAGGTCTAGTAGTTGGTGAATCCTTTTGGGTTTTGTAGTTCATAGTATGTGATCTAAAAGTTGTAATTGTTACAAGCTTTATTCTTGCTTCTTTGAAAGTAAATTTTGTTGGAAAATTTGCTATCTCAAATGTTGTAGATGTTGTTCATATGAGCATGAATATTGGAGCTAAAATTTGGTGCCATGCTTTTGGGAAAATTCGGCCAAAATCAAAGGGTGAATTTTTGGGTTCTTGTTTGACTTGTTAAAAGTGTTTTAATGTGTTCTTTGGAACCCCTAAGTACCCTAGTTTGGTTAGATGTTATTTCCCTTAAGTAAGAATGGTTTTGGAATGTTTTTGGGTGGAAAAAGTTCATGGAAAAATTTGGGTTTTTCATGGATGTTCTTCATTGTTCTTGATGTTCTTGTCAAGAACAAAAAGGTTTGGTGTTTTGATTCAAAGTTTTGAATTATTTCATAAAGTATATGTGATATGTTTTTAAATGATTTATTATGTATTTAAAGTGTTAAATATTTGTATAAATGATGATTGAAATAATTGTGTTTGAATTATTTCAAAAACATATCTTATCTTACATACACTTGCATGTTTTTGACAAAACTCACAAATCAACACACACACCAACCTTATCCCTCCCTAAAACCAGCCACTCCCTCAAAGGGAGTACTTTTGGGGCTTTTATGCAATTACATAAAGTTTTGATACTTTTGTGTATTTGCACTTTGGCCCAAAAGTTTACGTTTTTACGTTTAGGTCCAAAAACGCTAAAGGACAAATTGTTTTGTTCCTTTAATGATGTTTTTGCATTATTAAAAGTTTGGGTTCTAGTTGTATTTACATGAAGTTGTGACTTTTGTGTATTATACAAAGTGACCCCAAAAGTTTTTGTATTTGCAATATGGCCCAAAAGTTGAGGTTAATTGCAAGATGGCCCAAATAGGATGAGAACAAAATTGTTTTGTCTCTTTAAATGAGAATTGGATTTTCATTTTGTTTAGCTCCATTTAAATCAATTTTATGGATACAAAAACCAAATGAAAATGTTGCATTCAATTAATTAGTTAAAGTGTTAATTAATTAAAGGGTGATTATGAACCTAAGCCTAATATAATTGAGCTATGTGAAAGGCGTTTCAAATTTGTTTGAACCATGGGAATGTGTAGATTAAATTTTGGTTGTAATTTGATTTGATCAAATGTTGTAAAAGGGCTTAAGCTCTTCTTTACTTTAAAGTAATTTGTTATATGCAAATGTTGTAATGAGCATAAGCTCACCTTTACTTTGAAGTACTTCTTTCTTGCTTTATACGATATGCATGAAAATGAAGTAGTTGGGTCCAACGCCCATAAGACAACACGCCTTAATGTGATTAAACGCGTAACTAAAATCAATCTTCATTCCTAGACTGAGGTTCAACACAAGGCTCGTGTTGAATCTAAACAAAGGTTCATAATCATCCTTAGGCCCTAAGGCAACTATGTAGTCCATCAAATGAATGCAAAGTTTATGTTAGTAGTATCATATACTCTTGCTTTAAAAATCGTTTTAAAAGCATAGTGGGAGTATTATGTACAACTAAAACAATGAGATGGACCAATAGTTGTTATAGGACCAAAATAGTTTTAATAGAGATTAAAATGTATGTTTATATGTGATGAGACATAAAACCCTCAATCAAACTAATATTAAGTTGATAAGCGAGAGATGTTTAGAATATCTCTTCGTGGCCTTCCACCGTGGTGGGATCCAATCGTTTATGACTTGTACACCGGCTTCACCCTATCATGGGGGAGTACACAGTGCATGCTTATACTCAGGAGGAATCCATATACATATGATGAGGTGAGTGTAGGCAACGAGGATAGCCATATATCGTATCATCGTGAGGCTATTCTTGAACCCCTTCACACACTAAGCATGGTGGGAAGAACTTAACTAAGTGCAATGGAACCAATATCATATCATTGTGAGGTTACATTCTCTAGAGGCCAAATAAGATGGGTACTTGCATGAGTTGCAAATGAGTAAGCGTACTCTCTCATTATTATTGTTGCTAGCCATATATCGTATCATCGTGAGGTGGGCTTGGTAATAGTGAGCCTCCCATAACCTACTAGGAGTTTCATCCAAAACTCTCGAATTCCTATGAGGGATATGGAATTTGCCAAAAATAGTGGGTGGTGCTATTTTGATTTAAAGACCCGAATCAAATGGCTTAAAATCAATCAATCTATATTCGTTATGTATTTGTTTACCAATATATTTGCAAACGCTATCCAACACTTGACAAAACCGAACGTTTAGTTTACGGACTTGGTACTACAAAACCATAGATTGTCTTTAATGGCTTGTAAAAGTACCAAAGTAGTCTCATCCTCACAATCTTACTATTGATAATGTATCATTAGAAGAATATGTTAGAAAAGGTCTATCATAAAGAGGACAACACTTTTAATGTCATAATTCTTCAATTACAAATTGTTGTATGAAGAAATAGGAGTTGCTTTGAACAACTCTTAGTCAATGCAAACACTTAGTGCTTGTTTCTTTGTTAAATGAACAAAGAACTTGAGAAGAAAGCACAAAGGCATGAACACTTAAATGTGCCATGATTCTTCATTTACAATTGTTGTATGAAGAAATGAGAGTTGCCTTGTACAACTCTTGAAGGTTTGTAATTATGTTTAGAACATAATGGTTGGTTGACAAAAATAGTCCATTAACATGGACTTATGATGATTTTGAATCATTAAGTGTTGAAGTGATAAACCACTTAACGAGACGGAAACTAGGCAAGGACTTCACCTTTGTTTCCCTATCCTAATCGTTCACTAAGTTTATTGTAAACTATGTAGTGAAAAATAACCACATGCTCTCCAAAATGTTTGATGTGTATAACACAATTGAAAAAGGTTTCAAGAGAGATAGTGGGAGTTTAGGGACCATGACTAATGTAGTCAAAGGTGAAAGTCAAATAAAGAAGATAAATAACTCCAAGGGAACAAACTTTCTTTATGAAAGGATGGACATTGGAAGGGGTATTTGCAAGAAATGTCTTGCAAGTATCAAGGACACACCTTTCGAAGGTGTTGTAAATTGTTCTTGAATAGTTCAAAACAGTTGGTTCTTCTACTTGAATGCTTGATTCCGTATTAGTAACAAAGTTTTACAATCGTTGTAAAAGTGTGACTAATAAGAAGTAGAAGATAAATGAGAGAAGAGAAAGTACTTCACATTCGAAACGTGAATCAAATGTAGATCTCTGCGAAAGCAGATGGTACTTACTTCCTCATATGAACTACCAAAGAAATTGGAAAAACATAGATTGTCTTTATATTCCAATTTTAAGGAACTAAATTCCGTCACTATGTGAAATGGATAAATGTTTTGTTTGACAAAACAATGTTCTTTATTAATCAATGATTAGATTATGGTAATCTAATTAATTGTCTCTATAGTAGAGATAATATGGTAGTGTTAACTGTTTAGAAAATAATGATGCTTAAAACCCAAAAGGTTGCAAGGTAGTGACTAATCCCAACTAAAGTTGTGATACCTCTAAAAACATAAGTTATGAGTTGGTGAAAGATGGATGCTTTGGATCGTTAGATCCGGATCCAATACCTTCTTGTTAAAATTGTATGGAGGCGAAATGTTCGAATCTTTATTCTTTTGGAAAGAAGAAAGAATCACAAAGTTGTTGAGGGTAATTCACTTAGATGTTAGTGGCACTTGTCCACAAACATAATACTACTCATGTTGGATAACATTCACCGAAGATCACTCTCGGTTGGACTATAGTTTATTTTGAATAAACACAAGTCCGAATACTTTGCAAAATGTTTCAAAGAATTCAAGTAATGTAAGTTGATGAGTAAGACATCTAAAGTATTTACCTCCTTAGATTTGATCCAAGGAAAGGTAACACTTTAGATAAGTTTCCTTGAAAGATATCAAGGAAAATAGCATCATAAGATAATGTATTTCTCCATTAGGAGAAGAACGAACTTGAATAAGATTTAGTTCGTTAGATGTTATCTATTACCCATATATAGGATATATACTTCTAAAACAATATGATTGTCAATAAGAAGATCTTCCAATATTTTCATGACTCCATAAGATGTAGTTGGAAAGAAAGACAAATCTTAAGCATGTTAAAGATTTGGGGTTGTGTGCTAACAAGCAATATTTGTTTGATAACAATCTTGTATGATATCCTTAAATTAACTTTTGGATATCGCTTCTATAAACCAACTAACAAATGTTGTTTTGTTGGATAGTTCATTGTAATTCTACAATGTGATTTGCCTAAAAGCAAATGAACGAGAGATAGAACTCAAAGAATGGGTTCTTTGAGAGACAAGAAAGTAATCAACAAATATAACAACCTAGTTCCTATACCACAAGCTCCAAGGTAGTCGATAAAGATTTATAAACCGTCTCAGTTGAATGGTTTTGAACTTTATGACTACATTGAGTGCATATACGATATATACTCAAGGAAATGGTAAGGTACCATTTGACTCGAAATAATGAAACCTTGAAAGCTAATTGGTAGCTTAAGGTGACTACAATCAAATAGAATGGTTGACTTTAAAGGAACCATTTTTTGACGTAGTCTTAGTTTCAATAAATTCGAAGATTGCTAGCTACAACTAAATGGTGATTCAATGTTTTGACATAATATGGGTTTCCGAAACCATTATTAAGATAGTCTTGATAATATATGTCTAAAACTATGAATCACAAGACATGTAAGTTGTAGAGATCCATCCATCATGGATCTTAGCAAGTTAGTGGGAGCTATTTGCATTTTATGAGAAAAGGTTCAAATCGTTTGATTTCTCATAAAGATGTAAATGAATCTTTTGTTTACTAGTTTTACAAAAGATTAGTGGGAGTTAATCATGTTCCTAAAAATTTAAATATATATGATATATTAATTTTGGAAATGAAAAGAATACTTCTTTGTTAAAGTTATGACTTTAATACATTATATAACGATAGAATGTATATGGGAGATATAGTCTATATACATGGGATGGAAATCTATAATGATATATTTCATGATATAATTGGATTATATCAATGCCTAATAATAGACAATGGATGCTAGGAAGTTTCTCATATGATGATAAACTTCAATAAGAAGGACGATTCTAGTGAGACTAGCAAGTTGCCCTTCTCAAAGGGAACGTGCCCCTTTGACTCCCAAAGAAATAATGCGTAAATAGAATCCTTTATGCATACGCAGAAAGGTGATTTATGTATTTCATATTGTATGAAAAACATTGATATGAGTTGTACCTAGAACGGTACAAGATGATATCAGTGCAAGCCCAGGATCAGAACCATGGCAACTGTCAAGTGAGTCCTTAAGTATTTAAGAAATACTAAAGGATAAATTCCTCAAAGATCGAGAAAGAATCAAAGTAACGTAATGGAAGCGTAAATGTATTAGATTATGAATCTAATCCATCATTGGATGTTTCTTCATTATGAATGAAGAGATAAACAGATATCTCTTTATTATGACTAAAGAGATATTTGGATGGAAACATTAAAGTAATGACTTTAGTGTGTTCCATTATGAATGCAAGATATATTGCCATATAGAAGTTTACAACAATGTTGTTTGGATGGGAAAGTTCATTTATGAACTCTCTATTCGGTTCCAACCAGAAAGTGTATGACACTAATGGGGCGATAGCTCAAGCCTGGGAATCAAGGTCTCATCAAGATCCGAACACAAATGAGAGACTGAACCACATGATTGAGAATCATGTATAATGGTGACGTTGTTATTCTCAAGGTTGCTTCTGTGGATAACACATATAGATATCCACTGCCTAGGCCTACTATTCAGCCATTTATGAAATGACTACAGAAGAGATATCATCATTGATGATCAAGCTGATTGGCTCTAGTGCAAGTGGGAGATTGTTGGAAATGTGCCCTAAAGCCAATCATGTGATGATACTTTACGGACATTTCACATGTTAAACTAATCTAGTTTTACATATAAAGGGCATACATTATTGTTTGAGCCGTCTCATATAAATGTTATATGCTTAAACAATAAAGTCCAAGGAATTTGTGATTGGGAGAATGTAATCTAATGAAGTTAGATTCTTGAGACCATTCTTTCGTAGACACATCCTAAACGTTCCTGATCATAGGATTGCCAATTGGGCATTGACAGTCCGTCAAGATCGGTACGTACTATGTCTTCTCTCAGGGAGAGTGATTAGTCTCGAATCATTGGTGTGTGTGACATCAAGACAAGTGCGGTAGGTGCTCAATAGAGAATGAGTTCACTGAACGCGATCAACGAAGAGTTCTCATATTCCATGTCACATGAGAACTCATGGTTGGGATAATGCAAAGTAGTCCTTTGACCTGAGGCATCATAGTTGTCTTGTGGTTAAGACCTTGATCTTTGATTATGTCAAAGTCATCCCACCAGGAGGGTGTCCACGGCATCGTTGGGGTCAAGCCGCTTAGCTATGGAGACAAGTGAATGCGCAACAAGGGATCTCTAACCTTCAAACTGTTTGAGGGAGAATACTCTCTGATATGATTTGAATCTCTGGCCAGAGTATGAATGAGATTTGGGAATGTGTTCCTAATCACATTCAAGGTAATCATATAAGCACAAGACACACATTGGATAGTAGACATGAGAAAATAAACTATCAAACCAAACAATGTGGTCAAGAGTATTAGATTAGAGAAAGACCGTATTGCATTTGTAATCCCAGACTGAATAGGTTCTCCACCTCTTCTGATTAGCTTGGGTAACCATGACATACGGCTAGGTGTCACTCATGGTTTGTGGAAGCCCTAAACGTGTGTAATCACTAAAGGGAGAATTGAAAATAGTTTCAATTCACAATCGATGTAAAATGGTTTTAATCGCCCACTACCTCGCTAAAAGGAACCTAATGGATCGTACACCGTGTAAGGTAGAGATGGACGAAATAAATGAAATGAGTAAGATTAATTGAATGGTTTAATTATTTATGGCAAGGATTAATTAATATGTTAATTAATCAAACGAATAAGTTCGTTAAAGACCACGGGATAGTTTTGGACCTTAAGGCCCAATGGGCTTCGAACGTCAAGCCCATTAACTTAAGTTGTATGACAATTTAATGAATAAAGATTCATTAAAGCCCAAAAGCCCAAAAATCCCTAAATGGCCGGCCATAAGGAATGAATTAGGGTTTTGGTTATTTAGGTCACTTAAAGAAGTGACTATATAAATGACTTTATAGCCAAATATTCATTAAGTGAAATAAGGGTTTATTTTTGGGGAAAATGGGTGAGAATTGTCTCTCCATTTTCTCTCTAAAGAGGCCAACACCTTGGAGGTGATTAGCTAGTCATCTAATCCTCCAAGGTCACTCATTCATCATCCAATCTCTCCTTGGTGTAGAGACTTAGAGGTTCTCAATTTTGGGAACTTGGAGAACCTATTCTTCCATCCAAATCCATGGATCTAAGAAGCAAGGAATGAAGGCCCTATCTCTTTGGGTGATTAGCCTTTGCTTATGCAAAGAGGAATCTACAAAGGTATTAATTTCAACTCACTTATTTTTGAGTTGATTATTGGTTCACCAATCTACTAGGCTTTGAATTTCATGGTCATGTTTTGTTTTTGAGTACATACAAGCATGATTCCGCCTTTTAATTGTTAATTGCATGCTATATGATGTTGCTCAAATGAACATGTTTTTCAAAATAATTCCTTCATGAAGGTGGTTAGCAAAGCCATAGAAGCAATGGGGGAGGTCGAAGGGATAGTGGCGGTAGTGGTCGACGCAAGATATTTCGGAAGCGGGGTGGGATTTGGTTTTGGGTTTGGGGAAGATGAGAGCTGGGAAGAAAGGGTGGGTCCCCCATGCAAAAAAAAAATTATTAAATGATTTTATTTTTTTAGTTTTTAATATTTAATTAACTTTTTAATAGAGAGTGGATCCTGTCTCAAGTTACGCCACTATTTAACGGAAGAATTGACAGACAAACTGATGAAAGATATAAAATTGTAACAAATTCGTAAGATGAGGTATGACATTGAAATTTTTTAAAGATGAGGTATGAAATTGTAACTGACCCAATAGTTGAGGTAGTTTTATGTAATTTATCCAATAATATAAAAAGAAAAAACGCAGTGGTTACCTATCTCATCAATCATCATCCAGTTAGGGCTTTAGCCATCATCCTCAACTGACTGGCTGGCCCACTTGTCTCCCACTTCTGGCCTCACTTTTTGATTCCCTTGAGCCACCTGGCCCACCTACTCCTCCTTCTCTGTCTCATGGGTCGGGATCCTTCTTCATTGCTTTACTTGCAATAAATACAGAAAAATGATCACTCTCATGGAGGGAGAGAATGATTACACTTGCTCATTCTTTTTCTTGTTCCCCTAAAGTATTCTAAGTTAATTACTTAGCCCTATTTTCCAAATAGGTTAGTTTGATCATTGACTCATGATCGTTGATTGATGTGGATTTCATAGATATTAAACTTGGATGTGTGATTAATTGTTCACACGCATATGAATAATTGTCAACAGATGTACGTGAGATTTTAAAATAGTAATGAAGCTAATATTTGTCTAGAAAAGTACAAAACTAGCCACATAATGATATATTTTAAGCAAATCCAAAATCAATTGGTAATTGGTTGAGAGACTTAAGATCTTTTAAGAACTTAATTCTTTAAACAAAACGATGTTCTTATTAGAGCAGTTCCAGCATTGGCTGGTGCTCAGGGGAAAGGCTGAATAGGGCTGTAGAGCCCGAGTGAAGTGCTCCAGCATGTGGGAGCCTGAAGGACAGGACAGGCCAGGCCCGAGCAACAAGCATGTGAGGAATTGCCAGCCCGCGAGCCCGAGTGGATGTGACGTCAGAGCTGACGTCATCTTGGCGTCAACCCAATTTTATATATTTTTTTCTGTCAGGTGCGTGCACCTCATCCGCGCGTGGGGGCGCGTCAGCCGACACCTTTTCAGAAGTCGAGCCCGCGTCGCAGTCTGCCGATGTTACCGTTAGGAAGCCACGTGGCTTACCACGATCCGTTCGATCTCAACGGCTCTTTAAATTGGACCGTCCGATTTGCAACGGTAATAAAAATAAAAATAAACTTATTTAATATGAACCGTTGGATCTGAGATCAACGGTTGATATTATTTTGCTTTATAAATAAATAAATAAAAGAAAAAATAGTTTTAAAATTAAAAAAAGGTATCGTTGTGACACGTGGCACTATCTGAAGTGTTGGAATTCAATTTTTTTTAAAATCCAACGGCAGAGATTAATTAGTTCAATAAAAAATTTTAAAAAATTGTAAAAAATCTGAAAAAAAAATGATTTTTTTTTTTAAAAATTGTTTTTACTTTTCTATAAATACCTTCTCATTATCATCTACCTTACACCACAATTTCATATTTTCTCAACTACTTTCAATCAAATTCCTATCTTTCTCTCAAAGTTTCAATCCAATTTTTTTCAACAAAATGACTACTGCTACAGGTACGAATTGGTCGCTTCTTGAAGATGTTGCGTTGTGTACTAGCTGCGTTAAAGTTACTCATAGTTCACTTACGAGTAATGAGATGCAGTTGCGAGAAATGTGGAGTCTTATTCATACCAATTATCTTAAGAAAATGGGTGGGACAAGAACCAAAGAATCGATGTCCAATCGTTGGAAATTACTTAGCCAATCGTTTAGTACGTGGACGCCTTGGCACAAGCTAGTACTAATCTTCGAAGTGGGGAAAATTACACGGATCAAGTAACAATATATTATTTATTTGTTTGTACTATACCCAAATTTACATTATAATTATTTGTTTGTATTATTTATTTGTTACCTACTTTCATTTTAATTATTTGTTTGTATTATTTATTTGTTACCTACTTTCATTATAATTATTTGTTTGTATTATTTATTTGTTACCTACTTTCATTATAATTATTTTTTCTTCCGCATTGTGTAGCAACTTCAAGCACAAGCTTGGTATGGTGCCAAAACCAAAAGCAAAAATAAATCATTCAACCGGTGGGAATGTTGGAATATTGTCAAAGATTGTCTTAAATTCAGAGTTGTGTCTGTCAGTCCAGAAGTTTTCATGAACAACACCCCTCTACACTCTACACCCGATCATGGCTTGCATGTTCATGAAGATGATGCATAAGAAGTGCCCGAAACGCCCCTCCCTGAACAAGCGTCGAGTTCAACCCGTTATCCAATTAGGCCTGAAGGTAAGAAGGCTTCAAAGAGAAAAGGGAGTGCTTCCAAGAATGATTATGCAAAATACATGGAAGAACTTGCTTGTCAAGGTGAATTGACTTTGGCGCAGGAAATGACGAAGTTTGAGGCTGATAAGGCTAGAGAGGAAGCAAAAGCTGCAGCTATTGTGAGAGAATTTCAAGCTAATCATAGAGAAAGAGAGCTACTTAGGCAAGAAATGGAACATGCTAGAGAAGAAAGAATGGCTCAACGAGATCGTGAAATTATGAACACGCCTTTAGAAGGGAAGTCTCCAAATTCTAAATATTTTTGGAAGTCAAAGAAAGTGGATGTGGTGCGAATGAGGCGTGCAAGAGAAGCGAGAGCAAGAGAAGATGGTCCTAGCACGACAAGAGAAGATCATCCTAGCACCACAAATTGGCTAAGTGATGATGAATACAGTAGTTTTTGTAATCGGAGCCCATAATTTTCCAATCACTTTGGGTTGTAATTTATTATTTATTGAATAGAGTACTTTATGTTGTTTCCAATTTATTGAATTCAGTACTTTATTTAAAGTGAGATTAAATTTATTTAATTTGGTAAGTTATTTATACTAAGAGAATATTTATTCAAATGACAACAACACACCAAATAAAATTACATAAACATACCAAATAATAAAAAAAAATGAACTAAAAAAACACACCAACTAAAATTAAATAAACACAACAAATAAAACCAAACACACTAAATGAACTTAATTATCTTCAGCTTGTTTCAATGCCTACTGGTGCTCTATCAAGTCATATAGCCGGGCATTGTGCATATATTGTGGAGCCAAAAATAATCACAAGGCGACACGTGGATTTTTGGACAAAAGAGGACAAAAATACCCTTGAGGTACAACAAGATTCCTACGCGCGAGCAGCGGGCAATCATCTCTCAGCCAAGTCAAAAGTGCCCAAAAAAGGTAACAATTCAAAAACCATCTCATCAAATCCCTCTTCAAGGTAATTCCCAAAACCTACCTCATTCCATATATATTTACCTCTTTCTTTCCTTCTTTTATCTAATTAATTAAGTTATCATTACATAACCTCCCAAAACCTCCCAAAACATTTCTTTTATTATGATAATTAGCCAATTAATATATTTATACCTAATTAATATATTAATTGCTAATTGAATCACCAAATAACACCCCAAAAAACACTCAAATGCCGGCCACCTTTTCTCCAAAGGGGATCGGCCACACTCCCCTATAAAAGCCATATTCTCTTCTCCAAAAGACACTTCCAACTCTTGCTAAAATTCTCTAGAATTCTCAAACACTTTTCTCTCTAAATTCTAACTTTGGCATCGAAGTTTCTTCAGCCAAAGCCCCCCTCATTCATCGTGGGCGCATGAGGTTCTTGACATTGACCGACGGTGTTAATCGTTTTGAAGGTGCAATTTTGTCCAAGATCAAAGAGGAAGAAATTTGCATCCACAAATTGGTGCTTTCATTGAAAGTTGAGATTCATACTCGTAGAAGACTCTCGCGCAAAAATGTTTTTTTCTCTATTTTCTAGTCCACTTGTATTTTTCGTACGTTCTTATTATTAGAATTTTTTCTTTGCAAAAATTCTTTGATAAAACGTAAAAGAGAAATACAATGGCTAGAAATGTAAAAAACTCCACAAGTGAAAATTCCAATATTCAAGAAACGGGACCACGGCAATCCACGAGACTAAATGCAATCTTAGGGGGATCGGCACCACCACCACAAGGCTCCACCATGGCAACCACCACGATGGCCACCACGGCAATCACCCGCTGCGAGGTCTATGGCTCCACCACCACTGCCCAAGCCGTGCTATCCAAGGCCCACGCCACTAAAGCCATGACCCGAGCCTTGTCACTCCATGCCTAACACGAGCCCAATGCGTTGCCAAGCCTTGCTCAAGCCTCGCATTCGCGAGCATCGTACGCCGAGCAGCCCACTCTCTTTGCCCAGCCTGCTCCCTCCGAGCATCTCATTCTCGTGGCCCAGCCTGCTCCCGCCAAGTAGCCCATTCTCGTGGCCCAGTCTGCTTTCGCGGCTTAACCTGCTCCTGTGGCATTCCAAGGAGCCCAAATCGGCCCAAGACTATCTCAACCATCCGAACCAACCATCGAACTGGGGGCATTTCCACCACGTTTCTTCGTAGATTTGACATTTCCCAATTCAAATCTCGCGCTCGGAGCCTACCACACTTCCACTGCTCAATGAGGCACATTCCTTCCAAGCTCTTCCAATCTAAATGGCGAACAACACTTGTCTCGACAAGTCATAGAGTTGGCGAGCGCCCTTACACAACAGACGACTTTGATGAATCAACTCTTGCAGCGCACCAAGATGCAACGTACCGCAAACGAGGTGTCCCAAAGTAGGACAATGGCAGATAAAGAACCTTTCCAGCAGCATCCCGGTAAATAGCCACTCGACCATTCATGAACCGAGCGTTTGGGCAGAGTACACTCCCGATTGGGCCATCGAGATAACGTATACTTTCATCTTAGCGCGCTAAGGAGTGTGCACTATCGATTAGGCCCATGGATAAGCATACATTCACGGTTGAGGACGCACTCCGATAATCAACATGAGCAGTCTTCCAAGTGAAGTATTCGTTCGCAGCTAGGCCCGCAAGGAGTATCCTTCACATCACATCGGAGCAGGCAGCACAACAGAATGAAAGAAACAGCCACTCAATCCGGCTTAAGTTCAACCAGCAACCTGTGAATTACACGCTTGGCTACTAAGAACATACCACACCCACCGCAGCCGTGGCATAGACGAACCGAACATATGGAAGAACAGCTGAGACCAGCACATCACGATCGGGGGCAGTCGAGAGCTCTGCCACCCCAACAAAGAAAAATTCAGGAAGAAGTAGAAAGGCTCCTAACCAAGCTATTACATAATTTCTCGCACCAACCAAGCCTAAAAAAGGCACAAGATGAAGCACCTAATGATGGTACAATAATTCAAGAAGCAGCTCACTGCGCTTATACCCTTACGTGGATTCCACAAACAGTTCGAAGTCTCAAGTAGTTCGCCAAACAAGACCTCGCAACATGAGGATTAATTCAGTTGTCCACCAGTCCAGCTTTCATCAGCTGCACTCACGACAACGACTTCCATGCTCTCTAGTGTGAAAGGATAAACTAATTGCTCTCAAGTGCGAAAAGGTAAACCAATTCCCTGACACCAAAAAGGGTCTACTCTCCAGTGCAAAAAGATAAACTAATTGCTTTTCAGTGCGAGAGGGTAAACCAATTCCCCGACACCCAAAAGGGTCTGCTCTCCAGTGCGAGAGGATAAACTAATTACTCTCCAGTGGGAGAGGGTAAACCGATTCCCCGACACCGATTCCCCGACACCCAAAAGGGTCTGCTCTCCAGTGCGAGAGGATAAACTAATTACTCTCCAGTGCGAGAGGGTAAACCAATTCCCCGACACCCATATAGGTTTGCTCTCCAGTGCGAGAGGATAAACTAATTGCTCTCCAGTGCAAGAGGGTAAACTAATTGCTCTCCAGTGCGAGAAGTTAAACTAATTGCTCTCCAGTGCGAGAGGGTAAACTAAATCCCTGACACCCATCTTGGTAAGCTCTCTAGTGCGAGAAGGCCACATAGTTTAAAAGATCGAATGCTTGAAGATCAACTAGGCAGCAAACGGTCAGGGGGCAGCATCCACTTTTGCACTTAACAGTTCACTCATCTGACACTTCATCTTCAGCAGCTCCGATCTTGGCAGCTTTATACTTGACTGCTCCATCTATGACAGCTGAGAAATCAAACTCAAGCAGTTTCCTCATTTTTAGCAAGTAGCCCAGATGTGGCACCCCAAACCGTTACCCATGCCACGCCACTTTCTCGGCCCATGTAGAGCCAATCTTTAGCTTCAATCAAGCCGAGCAGCATAAGTAATGGCCCATGCCACACCACCTCATTGGCACATGCCAAGTCGACTCCTGGCCCCTGCCAGCCGATGTGCCGCGCCACCCTGACGGCTGCCCCGTGGCAGCAGCTCCCAAGAAGAAGACAAGGAAAATTAAATTTTTCTTACGTTGGTGCGGCACGGAGAAGACAAAGCAAGCAATGAAAGACGATTCTTTGCACAGGCAAGATGTGAAAGATGGCTAGAGGAGGGGGAACAAATATCCTCTAAGCTTTTTCTCTCTTGTATGGTAGAATAAATCGCTCTCAAAAGTTGATTTAATAATCCACTTAAGGTAGACTTAAATAAGATTTGAGAGAAATTTATTTCCCTTTCCTAGAAGGATCTAATTTCATATTAAAAAGGGAATCTACATCAAAACAAGAAGCAGTCATAAGTTTCCTAGAACAAGAAGATCTCTACACATGCTGCGCTTTCCTATGAGCAACCCAGCAGGTGTAGGGGCATTTGTGGAGCCAAAAATAATCACAAGGCGACACGTGGATTTTTGGACAAAACAGGACAAAAATACCCTTAAGGTACAACGGGATTCCTATGCGCGAGCAACGAGCAATCATCTCTCAGCCAAGTCAAAAGTGCCCAAAAAAGGTAACAATTCAAAAACCATCTCATCAAATCCCTCTTATAAGGTAATTCCCAAAACTTACCTCATTCCATATATATTTACCTCTTTCTTTCCTTCTTTATCTAATTAATTAAGTTATCATTACATAACCTCCCAAAACATTTCTTTTATTATGATAATTAGCCAATTAATATATATATACCTAATTAATATATTAACTGCTAATTGAATCACCAAATAACACCCAAAAAAACACTTAAAGGTCGGCCACCTTTTCTCTAAAGGGGACCAGCCACACTCCACTATAAAAGCCCTATTCTCTTCTCCAAAAGACACTTCCAACTCTTGCTAAAATTCTCTAGAATTCTCAAACACTTTTCTCTCTAAATTCTAACTTTGGCATCAGAGGTTCTTCAGCCAAAGCCCCCCCATTCATCGTGGGCGCATGAGGTTCTTAGCCTTGACCTAAGGTGTTAATTGTTTTGTAGGTGCAATTTTGTCCAAGATCAAGGAGGAAGAAATTTGATCCACATATATGGCCTTTAAAGTGCAGTATATTGTTGAATGACCAATTCATTGTAACGTCCATCCATTTCTAATGGCTCATGTTGCACGGGTTCTTCGGTGCCGTCATGAGCATAATATATATGTGTTCTTGAATTGTTCATCGTGTCTGGCTCATATTCATCAATAGGATCATAATCGTACTCATCTTCCACAATCATGTTGTGAAGAATGATGCACGTCATCATGATGGATCGGAGTGACTCTACATCAAACATTTTGGCAGCACCCTTGACAATCGCCCATCGAGCTTGGAGGATACCAAAACAAAGCTCCACATCCTTCCTGCACCCTTCCTAACAGCTCGCAAAGTGTTTTTCCTTTGCACTTCGTGGACGTGGCACTGTTTTGACAAACGATGTCCACCTTGGGTAAATGTCGTCTGCTAGGTAGTATGGCCCGTCGTACATACGTATGTTGACCTAGTACGTGACTTTTGGTGCCTTTCCTTGCAGGACATCGTTGAACACTGGGGATTGGGCGAGGACGTTGAGGTCATTTTAAGCTCCTAGAACCCCGAAAAAGGTGTGCCAAATCCATGTATCAAAAGATGCCACCGCCTCCAAAATGATACTTTTTTATCATTTTCTGTCCCCAGAAGCGCCTTGCCATGCACTTGAACAATTTTTCCAAGTCCAGTGCATACAGTCAATGCTTCCAATCATCCCTGGAAAACCTCACATCTCTCCCTTCTTCATAAGCTTTTCCAAGTCCATATTAGTAGGTGTCCGGAGGTACTATGCGGTGTAGATAGATTCGATTGCCGAGCAAAACCTCATTAGGGACTCAAGAATGGTTGATTTTCCCATCCTTGCTATCTCATCCACTTGGTCTGCAGATGCTCCATATGCAAGCATCCGCAAGACAGCAGTAATTTTTTGCTCAGGTAGGAGACCCATAGCACCAAAAGCATCCAACTTTTGCACAAAGTAAGAATCATGGTTGCAAACAGCGCCCATGATTTTGTTGAACAAATGATGTTCCATTCTAAAACAACGTCTAAAGTACGGATCAGGGAATGCACTGTTACGGACAAAATAATCGTCCAAGAGAGTTGCCTATCTCTATGTTTACAGCACGGCTGGGCCTGCAGATCTGAGCCACAGCTTGGATGACTCAACGGGAATGTGAGGCTCTTGCCATTCTTGATTCGTCGTCTCTCCGTCTACACTCCTCATCCTTTTCCCTCTCATTTTGGGCCGCCTGACATTTGAACATTCCTTCTGATTGGTTAATCAATTCTTTCTCTTACTAATCGATTTCCCACATCATCCTTGAGGAAGAAGAAGACATTGTACGAAGGAAGCAAAAACTATGAATAATGATAGAGATTTAGGTGAATAAGGAAGCATAAACTATGAATAATGATAGAGATCTTGAGAAAATTGGTGTGAGATTTGTGAGGATCGATGGTGGATTATATGGAGGATTCAGAAAGAATTAGGTTGTAGATAATGCCACGTGGCATTCCGTCATTCGTTAAAAATCTGATGGAAATCTATCCTCAAAGATTGTAAACATATTATGACATGTGGCGCGATGTGATTGGTTAATAATCTTATCGGAAATCCATCATTAATAATTGTATTTTTTGGATAATGACATGTGGTGCAACGAGAACGATTAAAAATCTTATCGGAAATCCATCACCAATAATTGTCTTTTTTGGATTATGACACGTGGCGTAACGAGAACGATTAAAAATCTTATCCGAAATTACAAATAAAATTATTTTGTATTATTTTATAACTTTTCGGATTATGACACGTGGCGCAACGAGAACGATTAAAAATCTTATCCGAAATTACAAATAAAATTATTTTGTATTATTTTATAAATAAATAAAATACGAATATTTTATTACCTATTACCAGGGGAAGGGCTCCCACACTACTGTTCACTAGGTGGATTGAATAGTGAATTGCTTGGAGGGAGGGCTCCCACTCTGGAACTGCTCTTATATACATAGTAATTTGTATAAAAATGATTCGAACTTGAATACAAAGGATCACACACTGCCATAATCAACTGACTCAACTCATATTTATTATAATATTTTAAGCACTTAATGCAAGACTTTAATCTCTTAGTTCGATCGCTCTCACTACTAATTAGAACAAGAGAAATATGAAAGATGATACATGCTTTGCCATAATATGTGCATAGAAGAAGGAAAGCGATAGTTACATTGCATAGAAAAAGTACTAATGCAACATTTGCCGACAGTTTGCCAATCCCTTATCCAACGTAAAACTCGTGTCAAACGTCAGAGCTTACCTTTCTTGACGTTCTCGTTGTCACCATTGCAATTGGTGTTATATCATTTTCATCATGAAATTATTAGAAAGACGACTCACGTTTTGCATCACAATCAAAATTATAACGATAGAAATCAATCAGCAATATGCAAAGTAGCAATGCAAGTTTCCTTTGCCTCTCGCTATATGTGATTTAGCTCCCAACACATATAACCTTGCATTATTTGTACCAAGAAGTTATCATATATTGTAAGCAGAATAGAATCTCACATCTGGTATATGACAAAATAACATATAATTAATATATGGGAGATTCTACAACTGCTAACACCAAACCCTATTATGACAAACCTTACATGCAGCGATAGGTAATTAAGTAAAGACAATACCGATGATGCTGGTGATAATTGAACCCAGTAAGCTAGAGATGAGGAGATATGGTAATTAATACAACTTTTTGATCCTAATACTCGTGGGTTAGCTAGATTTATATATATGATCTCGAAGAAAGTTCAGATTTCATCGCATTGATAGTAAAAACAATGCACCAAACCTTCCACAAACACGTCGAAAACAAGTGGCTGATCGAGGCTGATATCATGTCGGAGTTTGCAAGTTAAGGCTAAAAATACATGTTCCAGAAGTTTCACTCAAAACTGCAGGCATCAGTTGGGCTAATTGCAAGCATTATTTGCTTTGTGATGACTGGATATGTGTAACCAAACAAAATCCAGATGCTCTCTCTTTTATTTATTCCTACTCCGATCCCAACTTTTCAAACCCACAACCACAACATCTCTGAGGGCTGGTGATGCTGTGGGTCATGTGAAAGTGAATTTTTCTTTTACAGATTTTCTTATGTGCGCATGATCTGAATTGATGACATATCACTACTATATATATTATTAATATGGTCAGAGGTGGAACCAGGATCGTTTTTTAATATGGTGGAGTTACGGTGTCAATACTTTATTTACATGGATCGTGCGCAAATTATGCACACAATTCATATGCACAAATGAGTAAATCATAAAAAACTTATATTTAACGCATTTCATTATTGAAACAAAGCATCATCATAACGATAGTATATCATACACGTTCTTATCACGGAGACGTGTGCGGTTGGCAATTAATCAAACTCATCCGAAAAAGAGAAGGAAAAAAACAAAAACAAAAACTGAGCATCAAAAATAGGAACTCAGTGTGTCCATGAAAATAAAATAGGAAGCAGTCTGGCTTGGAGCTGAGTCAGCACCGCAAAGAATTGCTTGGCTTCCTGAATTATTTACCAGTTGCGACGCCACGCCAATCCAAACATCCATTCCAATATCCCAAAACAAGATACAATGATTGAATAACTTCTGAATAAAAATAAAAAGAGAAGAGAAATGGGTTTTTTGTGGTTGATGGAATTTGGAATGAGGTGGCTGCCTAGTATTCCATGTAAACCAAGACCACCACCCAACTCAACTTAAAATCTATTATTACGCTTGATAAATGAGTCGTGTTTGTCGTGTTTATGTTGTTTTTGTGTCATATTTGTTATTTTAACGGATCTTGTCGTGTCAAACATGTTATCTTAACGGGTTCTTAACAAATGACCCCGTAACTACGCAATTTGTTAATGGGTCGCGTCAGGTTAACTGTCATGCAAGAAATTGATATGCTTAGTATCTAAATCAAGCAAACGATATCGTATCGGGTGAATCGGTAACAACCCGACTAGTTAACAGGTCTTAACGGGTGACCCGATAACAACCAGACTCCTTAACAGATTAATTCGAAACATATTATATTTGTGTCAAGTTAACGGTTCATTCAAGAAATTGCTCAATCTATATATGACTACTTGACTGAGCTCTCTGTCAGAGTGAGAGCCTTTACTAAAAACAGCGTCCTAATTTCAACCCATCCCGACTTCTCACTTTACTTGTTCTTTCTGAAAGAGCTCCAAACCCTAGCATCCATGGCGCCACTGGCCCTTGCTTCGGCTTAGGCTAGTGGCACCCTCTCCTCTCCTCCTCCTAGCCTCCTCCCCACCTTCCTACACCTTCCTCAGCCGTCTTTCTTGATGTCCTCTTCTTTTTTCTTCCTTTCCTCCACCGCTCCAAATCGGCTCCGCCGGTTTGTGGGTCCTTGGCATGCCTTTTCGTTTGTGATCACCACTCAAATCTCTGAGTTTTTGTCTTAGATCTCTACCCACTTCTCACCCAGAAGCTGCTCTCTGCCTCCCCATTTTCCCTCACCTTCGCACCCACTTTTTCGTCCTTCCTCTGGCTCCCACTCTTCTTTTCCAACTCTTAACCACGATTTAGATCATGGAGTTTTGGGCTCTTCTTTTACTCAAGACCAAGCCTTCCCATCCCACTGCCGAACAGGCTTGCAGGAAAATTTGGGCGAAGTGTGGAACGATTTTCTTCGGAACAAGGGTGTTTTACACACCCCCTTTGCCCTCCCCCTCCTCCTGTTACATTTTGTGACATTCCTTGCAGGTGTGGATGTGGAGGCTTTGTTTCTTGGTGGACAGATTCTGCACAACCCTCTCAGATCAAGTTTATGGTTCGGGTTTTCTTTTTCTTTTAGGGCGACGGATTTTATTGCAGTGGAAGCTGCGGTGGCGACAGCAGCGGTCTTTTAGATGTTGAAGATTAGGGTTTTTGTTGCTTTTCTGCTTTTACTGCCTACGAGCCTAATGATGTATGGGTCTCCCTTTGTGTTTTGGGTTGGTGCTCTACTTGGTTTGGGTTTGTTTTACCTTTTATGTCCTGCTTTGTTTTATGTAAGGCTTTGTGTTTTGTTTGAACTTAGGTCCATCTCTCACAAATTGTATTTTCCCTTACATTAATGGAATGTTTTCTTTGTCCCAAAAAAAAATGACTACTTGACTATGACTACTCTCCCTCTAATCTTTGTCCATGTCCACAAATGATATCTCTCCACATATCTATGTATTCCACACCTCAACTCACAAAATTATTAATTAATTCGAATTCTAGTATGGGATGACAATTTCAGAATTTTTGGTTAAATATATTCAGTTTTTCTTACTGCTTAGTTGTATGAGAAATAAATTGTGAAAATTGACTTTAAAAGATCGAACAATGAAAAATATTTAAAAAGTCAGACTACTTGGTAGACTATATTATCAAAGACAATGGGTTCTTACGCATTACTTTTGCTTTCTCTTAGGCTGGCGATGTTAATCCTCATTCTTTAGCTTTGTCTATTCGTTCTATTTTTCTCACTCTATCATATATTTCCAATGTATCACAGACAAAATCTGTATAATATCTCTTTATATACCATGATTGACAGATGACAACGTGAATTCTTAATAATAGTATCAAGATCCATCGGATGTACACAAAATTTTGTTGAAAGGATATTATTTGTTTTTGGAATGACAGAAATGGATAAACCAGTTCTAAATCTTAAATGAGACAACACATAATCTCAATGCCACATATCAACACAACCACAACCACATGACTGTCCTATATTATTAGTAACCTAACAATACCATTTGGATTGGATAACCAAAATTTATGTGGAATATTTTTACTCGACACCTTCAGGTGACGATAATGCTCACCATAGGTGAATTTAAATTGGGAGATTATGGAGATATGTGTATTAAATAGAAACAAATAATAAAATTTAAACTCATCTAACGATGATAAATAAGGTGTGAGCAAAAATGCATCCAAGCACAAAATTTTGAAAGATAAAAAAGAAATTTTCAAACCACCTATATGGCTTCCTGTGCGATCGACACGTGGAAGATTCTTTTGGCATTTCAATTTTTTTCTTTAAAAATAAAAAATAAAAAAAGACGCGTATACATTTGGGGTGGATATAAATATCAGCTTCCAGGTTGCCGTTACTTAACTTCTCAAAACTCGTCATCATCTGCATTCGGAAGCTCTCAAACTTTCTGGATTTTCAGAAGTTAAAGCCACAAAAACCAATCTTTCAATTGTTTCTTTTCTGGGTTGTGAAAAGTTTGAGTCTTTCGGGTAGCCGGGTGTTTGGGAAATGGAGGTTTCGGTGTTTCGCGGCTCTCAGGCGGCGATCGGAAAGACCGAGTTGGAGCGAACGGAGCTTGGGTTTTGTGAATTGAACGGAAATTTGAAGACCAACGTCTGTTTTGGTCAGAGCACGAGCTGGAAAAATCCCCGGCTTCAGTTTACTGTGAGGGCCGTACAATCCGAAACGGTTCGGTCCGGTAAAGTTTCGGGACCTGCCAGAAAATCAAAACCGGTAAGTGGTTTCTTCTTCAATTTTGTTGTGTTAGATTTTCGTTTGGTTTCTGAGAAATTGGAGGAAAATGGAACAGGAATTTAAATTTCAAATAACTGCTTAGGTTGGAGTTGTTTTTGTGAGATTGTGGTTAAATTTAAAATTTTGATTCATATAATTGACCTTTTTTTATAAAATTATATATTTGATCTTAAATTATGAAATTATAAAAGGAATTTAAGGTCCTTAGTTCGTTTGAAGACTAGAATTTCAGTTGGAACATGTTTTCGAAGCAAACAAAACAATCCTTAATTTAACTTTAGTATATAGTTGTTCATGTTTGAGAAGTCTAATGTTTTATTTGTTGATTTTCCGGCATGATTTGTGTAACTTAATTGACTTGTTTTTCTGATGTGCTATACTATGCAGAACGATGGAGTGAGATTATTTGTTGGGCTACCTCTAGATACGGTTTCAGACTGCAACGCGGTGAACCATGCTAGAGCGATTGCGGCCGGATTGAAGGCTCTGAAGCTGTTGGGGGTGGACGGCGTTGAGCTCCCGGTCTGGTGGGGAATGGTTGAGAAAGAAGCCATGGGGAAGTATGAGTGGTCAGGCTATCTTGCCGTTGCGGAGATGGTTCAGAAAGCCGGCCTCGAGCTCCATGTCTCACTCTGCTTCCATGCTTCTAAACAACCCAAGATCCCACTCCCTGCGTGGGTATCTCGCCTTGGCGCGTCCCAGCCTAGTATCTTTTTCAAGGACCGGTCGGGGCAGCATTACAAAGAGTGCTTATCGCTTGCTGTGGATGAACTTCCTGTACTGAATGGAAAGACTCCAACCCAAGTTTACCAAGACTTCTGTGAAAGCTTTAAATCTTCGTTCGAGCCTTTCCTGGGTTCCACAATCGCGGTAAGAAGCCATGATGCTTAAGCTTTATAACGAAACATTAGTTGTCTCACGTTTTGTATGCGTACTAAACTGTCAATCTCTCCCGTTTTGTCAATTTCAGGGCATCTCAATGAGCTTAGGACCAGATGGCGAGCTTCAATATCCATCTCAGCGCCGGCTAGGCAAGAACAAGATTCCCGGGGTTGGAGAATTCCAATGTTATGATGAAAACATGCTTAGCATGCTTAAGCAACACGCTGAAGCAGCCGGAAACCCTTTGTGGGGTCTTGGTGGTCCTCATGATGTTCCTAGCTACGACCAGTCCCCAAACGCAAACAACTTCTTCAAGGATGATGGCGGTTCATGGGAGTCTCCATATGGTGATTTCTTCCTTTCCTGGTACTCAAACCAGCTTATTTCTCACGGAGACCGCCTCCTCGACCTTGTCTCTTCAACTTTCAGTGACACTGAAGTGGAAATTTGTGGCAAGGTCCCGCTAATGCACTCTTGGTACAAAACAAGGTCTCACCCTTCTGAGCTGACTTCTGGGTTCTATAACACATCCTCTAGAGATGGTTACCAAGCAGTTGCCGAGATGTTTGCAAGGAATTCGTGCAAAATTATATTGCCTGGAATGGACCTATCGGACGAACATCAGCCACAGGACTCCCTTTCGAGTCCCGAGTTATTACTATCACAAATTAAAACCGCTTGCAGAAAGCATGGGGTTGAGATTTCAGGCCAAAACTCATCAGTTTCGGGAGCTCGCGAAGGCTTTCAACAGATAAAGAAGAATTTGTTGGGAGAGAATGCAATCAACCTGTTCACTTATCAGAGAATGGGAGCTGATTTCTTCTCGCCCGATCATTTTCCTTCGTTTTCTGAGTTTGTTCGGAGCCTTAACCAACCGCAGCTGCAGTCAGACGATCTACCAATTGAAGAAGAAGCTGTTGAGTCCGTACCTACGAATTCGGAATCAGTCGTCCGCATGCAAACCGCTTAATACAAGTTAGAATTTGTGGTTGTATTTTTATATATAAAACTTGTCTCCTATACGTGTATCCGACTCAGAATTGTATATAATTCAAGGTCCTAAAAACACGCTAGGCGCTAGTCGGGCGGGGATTGGGGCCTAATGTTTAGGCTCCTAAGTGGACTAGACGAATTTAAGTAAATGTATTATATTTCGTGTAAATAATTGTGTGTCTATACTTAAAATATATATAATTTTATTATAAACTACAAAATAGAATGACATATATTATGAAGTATTGGAACATAATGAAAACATGGAAAACAAGCATATAATGTGTGTTCATTTAAGTATTCAACAAGTTTCTTATAATTTATTGAAAAAATAAAATGCAAAATGAAAGTTTTCCAATTTTGTCTAAGTGAGTTGCAACCGAGATGAGTTTGGATGAGCTAGGCGGGTGCCTAGGTGGTCAAGGTGGGCACCTCAGCAGGTCTAGGTGTCATTTCTTAATTTTCAAATGTTTAAACATTAATCGAAACGGTGACTAACCGCTTAGCGCCTAAGTAGGGCCTAGGCAGCGCTAGTTGGGGATTTGTAGAGCAGTGATATAATTCAAATCATAACAAGAACAGCAGCATATCACAGCATTACGTTGTACCAAAAACTATGGTCATATGAGCAAATTTAGGCTTTTATTCTCTCTGGTACAAGCTACTATTGGAATCCCACATTGGTGGGTGCAAAAGAAAATAATGGGTTTAAATATGATTACCCTACTCTAACTAATACCAAGGTCTTTTGTGGTAAAACTCCACACCTGACGGATTAGGCATGTGGTAAAATTGGGAACAATATCGATGTTGTTAGAGTGAGGCTCTCCCGGCCCTGTCAATCTAAAATTTTTTAATATGGTATCAGAGCCAAGGTTCGGGCCGCTCAAATCAATGAGCTTGTCACCAAGAACAAGCCAGGACTATTAACAGAGAGCCAGCCTCTAAGTTTCATTGAAAACAAGTCTGGACTCTTAGCATATAGCCGACCTGAGTTTCAATTGACGATATGTGGATCTTCACGTGTGAACCACTAAATGGGATTACACGTGAGGATGAGTGTTGAATCCCACATAAGTGGGTGCAAAAGAAAATAATGGATTTAAATATGATTACCCTAATCTAACCAAATGGCATGCAAACACTTCACAAATGCTGGAGTTTGATCAACAAGTATGCTGTGCCTCATCACCCCATAAAACCCAACTCGGCGCTGTTCAGAAAACTCGCAAAATCGGTACCACTGTCAAAATACGGTAGATTCTTTGATAAATTTCTACGTTAGCAGAAACACACGTCGTTCCATTAACATAGCAAAGACTACAAGAAAAGACGGGCAAGGTTTGGGACAGCGGTGGAAGAGCCACCGTCCTTCATCGACGAAGCTTTGCAAAGCAAACTAGTTATAAGGAAGTCTGAATCCAACGGGGGATTGAACAGCCTATACTTGGACGAAACGAAATGTACATATAAAATCAAATGTGGTCAAATTTCAGGTAAACAGGGTTTTGTAAAAATAGGCTACTATGTACATTTAAGAAGTAAAATTTACAGCAAATGGTGGATGACAAAGGACCGAAGCTCTCCACCTTCAAATTCCGGGACTCCTCCGGGGTTTGGCAAAATCATGATCCAAGAAGGGCTGGGGCGTCTGAGCATGCTGCATGCCTGCCAATCCCAGCACTACGACACCTTCAGCGAACAGCCTCATTGAATCAACCCACTATAGCTGCTCCTGGACCGCAAGAAAAAGATAGGGTTAATCATGCTCGTTTAAACAGATATTGGCACCTAAAGATCAACCAACTCCATCAACATTACAAACACAAACAATCGTATGGACTCTGGAAGTGTTACGAGTGTCTAGGGTGAAAGAGTTGTGTTCAAGCATATAATAGTTGGTGAAGTTAGGTTCAAATTTAACTAATTACTATCACAGAAAATAGCTTTCAAATTAATAAATCAATACCTTTATTCACAAGCAATCTTGGTGTCAAAGCTACTGAGGCAGATTGAAAATGCCTGGAATGCTGATATTGGATACCGGTAATCCATGGTAAATAAATCCTTGCCAACTTTCCCAAATTGGAGGATGATCTTCTCGTGTTCTGGTCCTGCGGGTCCATTTTCTGGAGAAGCCACCAACTGAAAGTTTTTCACTGAAGCAACTGTTACTCGTCCATGAAAGTTCAAACACCAACACTGAAGTTGCTCATGCCACCGAGGAGACTTGTTTCTTAACACCAGCACCCCATCTTTCTGTCTGGCCAAAGGCCCTGACAGGAAACTCTCCACGCGGTTTGATTTCGATCGGAAAAATGGGAGGGATGGAAATAATTCTGCATTATTATGTGAAAACTCTGCCTGTGTGGTGGCCACTCCTCCAGGTTCAACTGAAGAGGATGGAATCGAATCCATGGTACACTGCATTCTCCTTGGACCCCTGCTTATAAATATTTTCTTTAGTATCCTCAGTTTGTAAAAAAGAAAATGCACCCTAAGTGTACCGAAAACATTATGATCACACACAATGTTGTTGCGAGTATTGCGAAGAATTATAGGAAAAAAAATGAAAGCATCACCTATGCAGATGGAATACTAGATCTAGATGTTCTCTTATAATTTCATTTCTAAAGTATGGTTCAATAACTTGTCATAGAAGCATAAATTTTACCTAGAGCCCATCATATTTAGTTCATACTGGATTTGAGCCACTGGATAGTTGCCAGCAGGGACCCTAGGGGAAACTTGTTTCAAATTGACAAGCCTAGTGGAGCGGCTTTTTGCAATCTTGTCTCCCAAATGACTCGGCTGCCCATCAAAGATTGTGAACTTTGTTCCCAAAAAGTTTGATCTTCACAGAGAGAGGGGGGAAAGTGTGTCAACAATTATGTTCATGGGGAACAAGAAAAAAGTTAAATCATATACATCTTTCAGCACACCTCAGTTTCCCGATATAGTTACTGCTCCCCTTAGACATATTATCAACATGTAGTGAGACGACATAATCAGTGCAGGTGGGGCGTTTAAACTTTCGCGCAGCAAGTAAGAACTTTCCTTCGTCAGTTAGAGCTGCCATTGACACCAGACAAACAAAACAGTTAACAAAAACTTATAGCTGAATGAGGAAACCAGAAGAGGACAGGTCCACTATTTACAGAAAGCAAAATTGATTTCTTAAGAGAGGAATCAATACCTACAAGACCTAACAAAAAATTAGAGCAAATATGGAAAATCTACATCTTTGAAAGACAACCTAGAAAAGTTTCACGTAATTCAAAATGTACTCAAAACAATGGAACTTCCTTTTTCGGTTAGAAAATGCTCACCATGGGTCAAACCAAGAAAAAGATAATATGTTTGGGTGGAACGGTTCCGTTTGATAAAGCATCGGACGAGGTCATCCCTCGGACCAGGCTGCAACCAGAAAAGAAAAACATATACTGAGCATATGTACAACGGCGATTACGAAGGTAGTAAACAATAAATCAAAAAATTGGAAAACCCAAGATTTTCCAACCCGAAAATCCAACATAATTAGAATTCGGAACATGATTCACATGATCTTTACACCCTTCCACTCGCCTATTAATCCATTTACACTACATGGTAACTAAAGACTAAAAATTGCAATTTTAGCCACTTAAAGCTAGAGGTGGCAAATAAACCCATATGGTTGTTAATGGGTAGCCGTTAAGACCCGTTTAATTTGATATCACCATGATATAGAGGTGAGATTGGTAGTGGTGATGATAGTCATTAACAACCCAATGGGTTGATTTGCCACCTCTACTTATTGGCTAGAAATTTGCTTTCCAAACATTACAACGACTGAAAATTTGGCTAAATTTGCATGTAAGGGCCAAGAATTATGCTAAAAGTTTCACTCCAAATTCCAATCACACTCCAGAAGCATCCCAAACAAATCAAGTAATGAAATTTCGACCGAAACCCAATTGTAATGCAGTCATAATCAATAAATCAATAAAATTTGCACCCTAAATGTAAATATTGGACACAGACTCAAACAATTAGAGAAGAAAAAGAACTCAATCAATATAAAGTTTTTCCTTTTTTTCCTAGAGGGGGGAGAGAGCGAGACCTGCTTGACGGAGATGGGGAAGGTCAGCTTCCCAGAGAGCTCCGGCGCCTTGACGATCTCCTTGGTAAGGTGCCTCCAACTCCGGCAGACACCGGCGCAGGCGACCACGCTCTTCCGCAGCGGCCAAGCGTCCTCGGAAGCCTCGATTCTCACCAGCACCTCTCTGAGCAACTCCTGAGGCATCTGAGCCCAGCATACCTGATTCAACGGCTCCCCCACCGCCTCGCCGGCCTGCCTCGCCGCCGAAACCTGCACCACCCGCTGCGACCGCGAGAACCTGATGTCCTGGATTAAACTCCTTATCGACATTTCCCAACTGATTCAAACTCCAGGACAAAGAAGAAGACGATGAGATGAGAAATTGGACTTGGATTTCAAATGGAGGATGTGGGAATTTTGAACAAGAATCCAGCGGGCAGAGCACCTTAGGCGTATTTTTTCATAATTTTTCTCAGTTATCTTATACTGTTTCTAATTTGTTGTTTGGTGAGTGGGAAAAGCTTTTGTTTTTCTTTTCTGGGGTCCATATTATTATACTCTCTAATTATTATTATTATTATTTTTTTGGGGTGGTGGGGGGCGGGGGATTTTATAATTTAATTATTCAAAATTGTTCAACAAAAAATGAAATCTGTGAAATGGAAAACGTGATTTTGTTTTATATTCTTCCTGATGTGGGAAAAAAATGGATTAGGCAATGTCAACCATATTTTTATCATGTCACAAATAATTTTCTTTTATATAACATGCACCTTTCAATTTCTGTTTTTCTTTTATTTATCCAAGTATACGTATGTGAATTTTTGGTGTAACCGTCATAACCAACATGTTACAAACTACTTATGTTAGAATGCATATTTTATTTAGGGACAGTGGTACGTACACCAAATTCATGTACCAATTAATGTAGCACATTCGACATCATATAAATTTCAAATTCCAACTTAAATTGAAGTATCAATTGGCTTTGTGCCATATTATTTGATGCACAAATTTAAAGTGAAATTTTTTGTGACTCGCATTATTCTTTATTTATTAAAATCATACTCTTAAATATAAAATTTTGTTTACCATTATGTAATAAAGGAATTAGTAACATCAAATGATAGCACTTGTACTCTAATTTTATTCCAAAAATGAATGGATGTTTAATTAGGTTGGACTTCAGCGGTAGGTAAGATTATTGAAGTCCAATCAATTTAACCAAACTAATTCACCAAATTAAGTGCTATCTAATCTAATCTAATCGGATTTGGTTAACTTTGGTTTGGTGTTTGAATAAATAATCAGTATGTTTTAATTTGGGGAAATTTGTTTCAATGCAAATTAGTTGATTTCCTTCCTACTTTAATGTTAATGAAGAATATCTTCCCCCTAAAGAAAAAAATTAATTACATTCTCCCCGTTTGTAAGACCATCTCCAGTAATACTAATTAATTTTTTTATTATTGTAGCTAGCTAAATGAATTAAATGTTGTCACTTAATATTTACGGTTTAGTTATATTCCTCTTCATTTGTAAGTGAGGGGTCTTATGTTCGATTCTCGCTAAAGACGAATTTGAATCACATTATTGTTAGTCCATTGTGAAGTTATACCCAATCCCTCCCCTTAGTGTAAATACAATCGTTTATTCAAAAAAAATCAAATGTTAATTTGGGTTTCACCAATTTCAGCAATACTAGCTATTTTAGCTTAAGTTAATATAGTATTATATTTTTTTCAAAACTTGACAACCAGACCCCATTTTCTTCTCTCGAAACCCACAAACAATCTAATTTTATAGTTTTTAGATATTTAGCAAAAAATTAAGGATCTCTACTCCTAACCAAAGTCTAAAATATCGATGATATCGGAAATATCGGGATATTATTGATATTGATAAAAATTGAATAAAAACCACGGAAATTGTAAGAAAAATTTGGAATTTTTAATTGAAACTTTGCAGGATGTTTATTTAGTCAATTATTTATTAGTTTATCACAAAAAATTGGAAGGAAATGCATTGCATGATGGATTTAACTGATTTAAGTTGATTATATAGCGAGCTGGCAAACATTGTGAGTGTAGAAAATATGTAGTAATTAATGAAAGAAGTTTAAACACACCATAATCATTTATATATAATGAATTAGTACAATATTTTACACTTTATACATTGCATGGTAAGATACATGAGTGACTTAATACCACATAGAGTTCCTATCAAAGTCTAAAATATCGATAATATTGGAAACATCGGTAGTCCAAAAACACGGAAATTTCAAAGGAAATATCGGGATAATATTGATATTTTAAACCTTGCTCCTAACTATATAAGATAGCTAGTCATTTACCTAGCCCGTTGGAGCTTGATTTTTCTGCATTTTTTTGTTAAAGCAGCCAAAAGGCCTCATTTAGCCAGGGTGTTGAAAATACTCTAAGCAAGACAAAGCCTAACCCATATTTCAACTAATAATTTGGTCTCCAACCAAATAATAATAATAATAATTTGGTCTAATAGCCTCATTTAATTCAGTTGCTGCCTGGTGAAAATGCAATTCAAGAAGTCAGATGGAAAATTTCAAATTCAATTCATACTTTATACATCTTGTTAAGTTCCTTGAAAATGAAATCCGCAAGCTCGGTCAGGCGATAAAATCTTAGGCAAGAGACACAACGCCCAAAATGGATATATAATCACAGTCTAACTCGATGGGCGGAGCCGCGGATAGCACAAAGTTGCCGGCTGATCAAGTAGGTGGAATCTATGCAATATAAAACAATGTCTACAGACTAATCCACAAATTGGCTTTCCCTTCCTCTTTATACACACAAGAATTTTTGTTTTCTTGCAAAAGTAGCATCCGAAATTTACGTACTCTACGAGTGTGACAGCCCTTATTTTTGTTTTTCATATTACCTAGGACCCTAGTACAAATTTTGACGGGAATCTCTAACCTAAATTCCATATTTTATCTTATTGTTTAATTTCTTTTTATGAATTTTAAACTCGACCTTTTTTCTCACGAGAACAACTTACATAGAATGAATTCATCACATCTTTAGCACCTCGGTCCAATACAGATTGTCACGTAAGAAAAAACTTACGCACGGCAAAGCATATTGTTACGTCGAAACCTCATGAACCAGGGAACTAGTTCTATGTAAGTTCTCTCCACAAGAGACTTAAACGGAAAGCAGAGTTCGTAAAGATAAAGGGATGAAACAAAAGGAAACAAATGAGGGGAAGAAAAAAAACATGTGTAAATGAAGACACTTGAATTGGAGAGGAACACGTAGTTTGTCGGTTGTTAAACGGAGACGCTTGAAATCAGAAACCACCAGACAAACCAACTGGCAAATGCTAATGCTTTGAGACACATATGAGATCCTCTTTGGGAGGAGCCAAACCTGATGTGAAGAGGAACAAAATTGACCTTTTTCTCCCATGAGAGGATTTAGGATTTAGGATTTACACAAAGGTTTGTATTTGACTCTTGTTTAAGAATATTACATTAGAGACATCTGCAAATCACAGTCAGATGCAAAAACAGGTCATTACGATCACAAAAAGAAAAAGTTACAAAAACAGGTCATTACAATCACAAAAAAAAAAAAAGTTTCTAACACGTCAAATTGTGATTTGTCCACAACATAAAGGGGTGTTGATACCCTCAAAAACCACCCACTCTTCATTTATTTGCTCACAAAAAAAAGTGAGAGCCCCACATAACAATTGGTAGGATTAGGAAAGTGACACTCCCCAACTTTTTAAATGGGGGCACTATTGCAAAAAGAGGATGCCAGTCTTATTAATCACATGACCAACATGATATTCTCAAAGCATCCTTCACCTACACCTACATCAGCCTTAAATCATCTTTCAATCACTTGGTATAGAATTTAAGGAATTCTTATTGACACTCCAAAAAATTCACCATGCACTCTCTGAGACGCAACTTCTCCTGTGTGTTTTCCCAAGTGAAAAACACAGGATAAATTTTTTAGAATGTAAATAATTGCTCCTGCAAGTTGTACTGATAAAGATGTTGATTAACAATTTCTTGTTCCAATAAACAAATGAAAGCATCAAATTAAAGAGATCCAAGACATGATTAGCATTTCTAGGTAATTCTTTTATCTTGATATCTAGACATGCTTTTGGAAACAAGATCCATCACACACCTAAGAATAGGGACGGCCATAATTTAGCATTACTTTAACTGACATGCCATTATATCTAAAGAATCAAAATATCTAGAATATAATTATGGCATATTTGTCGATTTGTTCCCAAACTTATATATAGCTATCCATTTCCTCTTTGAACTTTAATTTTAACCGAGTAACCCCTAAACTTTTGTAAATAACCAAATCTTCCCTTGATGCTAAATTTTCAAAAAATTTCATCCAATTTTCCATTCATTTTGATCACGCAGACAACACATGACAATTGTATGAGGGCAAAAAGAATGAAAAATTGGATGAAATTGGTTATTTATAAAATTTTAGGGGCGTAATCGATGAAAGTTAAAGTTCAAGGGGAAAATTGGCCAATTATAAAAGTTCAGGAGCGTAATTAGCTAAAATTAAAATTCAAGGAGAAAATTGGCAGCTCCATACAAATTCATGGGGTGGGGGGAAATTGACAAATACCTCTATAATTAAGCAAGATATTTAAAAATATCGTACCACAATAACAAGAAGCAGCCTAAATCTGTTGCTGTCACAGACGTCTTGTGCTGTCTGCTGTTATCACGGATTAGGCCTGTGCGTCTTTCATTGCATAAATGTCAAATGGAAACTTACCAGGGCCCCACCAACTGAGAATTCCCACTTAATTTCAGATTGAATTGGAGCAACATGTCTCCATCTCCACCAAACTTTCCATACCCACAGGCCCACGGGAGAGGAAAAAAAACCGATGAGGTGAAATGTTTCTCCATGTAACAGATCGAAGAGTGTACAGAAGAATTGTAGTAAAAGGAAGACGATATTAACGAAACTAATGTAACACAAAGAATATTGCATCAATTAAAACATTCCAAGCAGTCATATTTACAAATTCAAGAGTAGCATTTGTTCGACGGAAACTTAGGACAGCATGCACAGCAAGTGATATACAAACATGGTTCAGTGTTGACTATTATGTAGAGGCCTAGAATGAACATTTTAATGATGAGTTTAGTCAATTTCGAAATGAAGCCTAAGTCCTAACCTCAAGTATTAGGTCAAAATTAAACCTTAACCGAGGCAAAAATTCCTACCAGGACTCCTATATAACGGGAACGCTGCCAGTTTTCTGTTGCATGGTCCCCAATGATTGTCCTACAAAACCAATGAAACTGTCTGGGTGAAGGATTTATTTACCATTGTGGAAGTAGTTACAGAACAAACAAGTATGATCGAATCTAATGTACACTTCTAACGAAACACTAGACTAAACATCTTACAAAGGATTCAAGAATACCTGAGTTACCCGCAAAAGAATAAGGTTTTGAAAGAATTTTGCTTCTTGCTAAACCAACGCCAGCCACCTGAGGCCTTGGAACATTATCCACAGGAAACTGATTTGAGAAATCACCATCAGGCAGGCAACCTATTGAGTTCTCCAAACAAACTTCTGAATTTTGTGCGAGAATTTGGTCAGGTTTCCGCAAAGAAGGCAAAGGTTGTGAGTCTCTCTGTTTTACAATAAGTAATTATATCTCAGAGTAGCTGCCTGTCACTAAAAAGTTTGATGGAAAAAGGGGGAGACAATTTTGCGTATCTTGTTTTGATACTCATTTAACACCTTAATACTAGTGACTCACCATGTCACCACAAAGCTCCTCAGTTGATGCCATTGCCTCATGGTATAGATGACTAAGATCTGATCGGAGCCGATTGCCTCTTTGAGAGTAATATACTTTAGTAGCCAGGGGAAGAGGACAATCTGATTAACACAAAACTCTTTGTCAAATAGTGTGAGCAGAGAGCACGTACAGTAGATTATTGGGAAAGAATGGTCATCAGGATAAACTTTCCCAAGAAGTTGATTGAAGTTCAAAATGTACATATGATGATTCATCTTTAATCCAAGACCTTATTGTTAATCTTTGCATCGAAAGTAAAAGAACTGACCAAACGGACACTATTATTAGCATACCTTTAATTGGCAGGCAGCAGTCAAGGGCTTGCCCGGACTTCTTATATTTAAGAGCAGAAATGGCTCCTTTTGGAGAATCCCTATCTGCACACATTCAAGAAATACATACCTAGTGAATACACCATAAATTTAGAAGCAACTAGAGAATCAATAAAGTTTTAGTTACGCCAGAGGTGATAGTTACCATATTTATGCATATATAAAATAATGAAACAATGAAATCCATTTGTAGTTTATTCCCTATTTCAGTTCTTCGTTTCCTCTAGGGCGTGGGGTGGAAATCAAAAAGTTCTTTGAATTAATGCGTAATGAGAATCAAACATCAAAATCAACTATATCCAACTTCTCATACTATGAAAAATGGTTGCGATATACTCATTCCCAAGTAATGAGGATAGCAATACATGAAAAGTTATAAATGCAAAGACCCTCTATTTTAAATTTTAAGAGTAGGGAGGATTTAAAAGTATAATATAAAATACAGTGGTTGGATATTCGATAATTGACAAGCTACATAAAAATGTAATATAAAAATTCCAAGAATTAAAGATCCTCACAAGGATATGCATCCTCAGTACTTGCAAGTTTTGATACAGCAGATGCTGTTCCTATATCATCTGATGGTGGCAGCTGATGACCTGGTATCCTACAAGTGGGGAAAAAGGCATTTTGCATCATTTAATGGAAAAGAAAGACAAATATCTAACAGCATATAAAGGCTTCTTCTATAATAAATACAAAAATAAAAAATAAAAAGAAATAGATCAACTGAACATTTCCAATAAGCCATTGCATTTGACTTATATAAAGGATGCAAGAATGTATCCCACTTTTGAAACTTTGCAACGTCACCCTACCCACCATTGGTAGGTAGCTAATAAACAAAAATAAATAAAGATTAAAAAATTTGCAATTTAAGGCATCAACAAAAGTAGCAACTCGGCCCTTATCTCTAGAAGAAGCCAAAGGAAGCACAGGTTCAGGAACGATTAAAAGAAGAATTCACCTAGATCACATTCCTAAGCGCACATTGTCTAGACATTATTCTAACCCCACTACAGGAAATATGTCAAAAGCCACTAAAAGTCCATTTCTCTAAATTGCTCCAGAAACACAATGCACAAGTACTCAAAATCCTTAAAAGAGGGAAAGAAAATTGACTGTGGTTCTTGGCTGTGCATAAGATCAGAGGAACTAGGGAAGCAAAAGAAACTGACTAAAGGAAAACAGTGAGAACAGTAATGTGCAATATATGTTCAAAGTTCAAATAGAGACTTTTTAGGTACTTAAGATATGTATATATAATCATAATGCAAAGATGATTAATGGTTACAAGAATAAAAAACATACATTTTAAATCGTTTTGTCGGTGGAAGGGTCACAGATGTTGAGCCATTGGTATTTCCTGGACTAACTCCAGAACCATCCATCATGTACGTTGCGTCCGCATAAGCTGAATTCACTGTATGAAATGGTACATAATTGAACAAATCTTTATGCAGAATAGCTGTATAATAATTTATTTTATTACTTTATTTGGGAGATCTTTTTTGCACTCTGAAAAAGTCATTATGCACTCCTCCCTAGTGAAGAAAATAAAGGAGGGAAGAGTGCAGATTTGAGCAAATCAACTTAAGAAAGTGACATTGCTAGATGATACCAAGAATAGAACTAAACTCCAGGGAGAATCTTATATATACACACAATCTGCAATACGCCAAATACTTCACATACCAGGCCCTAAGTTATAGCCTGATTAATTTGTTGAGGAACATGATTTAAATGCCAAATTGTACCCTAATGGTGAAAAAGTAACAAGTGGGGAAAGGAAAGGAAAAACGTGATAAAACAAAGCAGAATTTTGAAATGAGGAAAGTCAAGATATCAAATTGAAGACAAGAATAAGCGCAAGAAAGAGTTACTTTTTGCCTCCATAAAAGAGCCAGGATTCATTCCAATTTGCCCATCCAACTGGAATTGTGACACAGAGTTATTGTCTGCATCTACAGATTCAGATCGTTCTAGCTCTCCAACTAAAGCGGACTGGTCTAGAAAAGGTTAAGAACCATTGAATTGTTACGCAATTAGAAAACGGTATCCTCTGATTCAGAAAAAAAAAATACCACCAAGATGCTACTTGCAGAACACTCAGAAAATTGTGTTAACATAATAACTGCTATTAACTCTTCCATAACACTTTACTACACTTTGGTTCAAGTAGAAATGAATAAGAGAAATGAGATGAGGCATCAGTAAGAAATGTAAGAAAGAACAAGGAAACACTAAACTTTACTATTAAAATAAATAAAAAGGAGTGAGCTAGGTCTAGAAATGGCTGCTGTAGCCAAATCCTATTGGGATTTTCCTTTCTAATATAGTTGGTGGACTTCTTATCCACTTATGTGTATTTCTCTATTCTTTAATAAAATTGTTTCTTCTCAAAAAAAAAATAAATAAATAAAAAGAAGGATACTAGCATGAGCAGTTGATGACTTTTTCCTCTCCTTCCTTGGAGGCTTCCTTTGCCCCATACTTCCATCAAGCTCCAAAGTAGTTTCCTGCGTAGAATTTAATAACCTGCAAAGTTCTGAAAATTTCGGGCTATTTCAGCACCAGGCTAAACCAGCAGACTTAAAGAGTTAGGAAGGAACCAATTAGCAAACACTACATGCAGTCCAATAAACATGGATAAGGTCTCTGCCACATTGAGAGATCCTAGATTGGAACGTGAATATTCATGCAACACATTTTTTCTCCATCAAGCATGCAACACATTTTTTTTCTCCATCAAGCATGCAACACACCACATACAAACATTTGAGCAATAAATATTGTGAAGAGAACTACTTCACATCCAAAGGTTTCCATTGGGTGCTAGCATTGAGTACTTTTTTACGTGGTAGCATGCTTCAAATTATAACGCGCAAGAATACTGCGCTGACACACATACACATATAACAAGGGGGAAAAAACATGTGTGTCTGCATATAAAAGGTTTAAGTAACACAAAAAAAACTATTTGAAGGAAATAACAGAAAAAAGGACCTCCAAACCTGCATGAGCTGCATACTGACTGGCCTTGACCGGTTTTTTACAAGCATTGCAACATACCTTCACAGTATGTTAAATAATCAAATTGGATAGAGGTTATGCATAGAGATATAACCACACAAACACATAGATATAAACAATTACACAGATCAGTTAGGTAAAGTTAGGTACCTTTTTTTATTTTATTTTTACTTAAAGTAGATAAGTTATATAAAACGCAAAAGTATTCATATCTAACACAATCCATCTAGTAAAGGCACCTTGTGCATAATCAAAATATCATGTTTTTTTTTTTTTTTTTTTTGAAGATTCTACCATGGCATTTTGATACTTAATAGACCATAGAGAGACAAAAGGCGCAACTTTAAGTACTTTTGTCCCTTCGGGATCAGATAAAGATTTTAGTCATTATATGCATTCACATAAATACTTGGAGTAACAGTGTCTTCAGATTATAGAAGCAGACGTCTTATAGTTGCCACAAACACTCTCACAGGCTAAAGTAGTCACTAATCGGGTGACGATACTTGTTTGACCTATATAAATCTAAACCTGAGAGAAATGTCTTAATTTCTCAGTGCAGTAAAGGACGGTGGATGGTAGTCCTCTCCCATCCACAAGACCTCAAACCAAGGTAAAGGCCAGATTCAACCCCTGGTCCCTGGATATAAACCCCAAGGTACTTTACCTACATTTCTGCTAACCACAAAATCATATTCCATATTAGTTACTGTATCCAAGAAGTCATAAGGTTCCTACAGCAATCACACAGAAAACTGTATAAAGTTCCACTCAGTCACTGCACCATAATTCATATCGACTTATTTATACATAAAACGAATTATTTTTTGTTACAGACAGAGACCATAGTAATTGCTGATCATCACACTGATCCAGTGTACTCAATTTGAATTTTGATGACTTCGCGATCATTTACTTTCTTCAATGTGTTACTGCAACTATCCACTACTTGAAGTTTATTCACCCCCAGAAAATAAATTCATGTTCATTTATTAGCAAAAGAAGTCACTAGAGACTCAGATGGTTAAGGTCTCCCTTATTTCCAGTTAAGAGGAAGTTATGAGTCTTATGACCGCTATTGTATTACAAGCACACAGGTAGGTAGTAAATATAAGTTTCTAATGTTTATGACTGGAGATATAAAGAAAGTGCCAGCTTGAACAGTATTACATACGTACATGATTAGGTACAAGTTTGTTCTGTGCAAAAGCAGAAATACTCAGAATACATGGGCAAATCCATGTAATCTAAGCCTTACCAAATGTAGAGGATCATCCATCGGCTTCAAACCAAACACATGCATATCTGCAGACCCATATGGAAATCATTAAACAAAATTGAACCAAGAACTGTGATGCATATGCATCTGGAAAACTAAATTTTTAGAAACAGAATGAAAATAATTAAAGTTGCACATTAATCTGCTAAAGTTGATCAAAATGGTCTTAATTATGTTTATGGATATATAGTATTTTAATGTCGAATAAAAGATGTTCCTAGTCGATTATCATTAACCTCGTGACCGTGGAACAAGTACACTTCTTTATTAAAGCCGTGTCCGAATTAATTAAAGATATCACCTTCTTCATCAAGTAAATTAGCTTCATTTGCCTCACTTAATTCTCTGCAGATTATTTGAGCAGCAAACTTGTGATGGCCAACTCCTTCTGTACGGAGCATACAGGGAATGAGGTTAATAACAAACCAAACAGGCAACGCAATGCCGTAGACTATAGTGAGGCAGAGTGTAGAAATCCCACATAATGAACAAGACTACATGCAAAGGTCATATAGTACCTGTTATGCTCTGTGAGACATTCACGCCCGCCAGAAGCCTTGCCATGACGGCCATCCTCCCATTTCCAAGTGGACAGACCATCGAGACTCGTATATTTTGGTAGGTAACAATCAGCACTACTCACTTCCACTGTCGAAAAAATGAGTCCATGTAAAACCGTACGAACATTATCCAGCCTTGCATTACCACAGAAGAACCGAAATCACTACGCGGATTGTGAGCCTGCGAGTAAAAATAAATTCATATAGCAAGCACATTTCAAAATGCATGGCCAATTCACAATTACAAGCACGAAAGAATCCATCTTTTTTCGCAATTCAAATTAACCCGTACTCTAAACCCAAATTTAGCTAAAAATAAATAAAAAAGGGATTCATTAATGTGCGACCGCAATCCAAAACCCTATCAAAACCTTCAACCTAAAGATCAATTCGAATAAATGCTTAATCAACCACTTCAAACAATCGAAATAAAAAATAAAGCAGCCGATGAGCCTCACCTACACCTCAGTCCGCGCTCGCAAGATTCCTCCGAACAAAAGCCCTCGCAATTATCGGAAACGACACCGAATCGGAGAATCCAAATCGGCAGCAATCGAAAGTCTCCGCGAGCTCGGAGCAGGCAATGCTCGCAGTGGCGGAGCAGGAAGAGAATGCGCGAATGCGGAAACCCTAGAACGAAAGGGGAGAGAGAATTTCACTTTTCTTTTTTGTTTCTTTTTTTGGAGTGAGATTTGAAACTGGAAAACGATGATTGAGTGTAGGTGGGTTTTCTGTATTTTCCGTTTTCTGCTCCTCCGACAGAGAGGGGGAGAAGAAAAGAGGGAGAGAAGAAGAGGTGGCAAAGCTGGGGACGGCCGAGAGATGTTTGTCTTTTTCCTGAATTTGTTTGGCTGCGCGTTTGAAATTGTAAGCCAACTGCCGACACGTGTACCTCGGCCCCCACGGCTTTCAAACAAATATCAGGAGAAGAACCACCAGGAACAGTGGTTAGGGATAAATTTGGAGAGTTTTAACGAAAAATCCACGATCCTGTTCACTTTAATGAAAAATCATATTTTTACACTAAAAAATCAAACCTGTTATTATTCATTTTACCCTTTATTTTGTCCTTATCGTTGAGTAGTTTTCAAGTCATTTTCATTAATTTTCCTATAAATTTTAGCCCATATTCTATACGGTGCATTCTGAGTTTGATTCTTGGAGTTAGTAAATCATATGATGGTGGCCAGCAGAAGGCTAAAATGCTTCTGTGAGTCTTCCGGCTTTTGAAGAGGTGGATTGTCATGCCGAAATCACCGGCTAATCTTTTTTTTAGAAAAAATAAATAAATAAATTCAAGAGAAGTACCGATACACTATTACTAAACTTTGATTTTTAGCTAACCAAGCATCAATTTTTCCATATGTTTCTGGTTAGAAATATTCTTGATCCTATTGATAACGAGTAGGACCAAATAATTCAATCAGGATGGTTGTTGAACCATACCACATAATTTCAGCAACTACAAAAGTGGCAAAAAAAGATAGCAACAATTCTATTGGGTGATGTTTTGACTCTCATGCCAATACAATAAAATATTTATAAATATTTATTTTTTTTATATGCCCTTGTTTCGTTGCAGGAGATGTATGACAGTGTATTTGTGACATGTAAATTGTTCTCATAGTAATAACATTTGGTAAGCTCTTTTTTATCGTCTCCGCATTATACACAGCGCTTTTGTACCCATAATTATGTTTTTGTTTTAAAATTTGCATTGATTTATTCAATTTAAAAATAATACTAATAATAAAATAGTGCAAAGATACAATAAGGAAGCGCAACGATTACTTCTCGTAAAACCTTTTTATCCTAGCATTGTTTTGACACCATAATTGTAACATTCTTCGCGATAAATTTTACCTTCACAAAATACCAAACTTATGTAATTGCAAAACAAAACTATCTTCATATCTTTACATATTACTCTCACTAGGTGACTGGAGCAACCTATCGAATGTCACAATTTAAACATTTTACGTTGTTTCAAAGTCTACCCAGTTTTATACATCAACGCCAACTTTTCTTTTCTTTTTTTCTTACCTTCATTTCTCTTGGGTTGAAAACCAAATTGAGTTTATTGGAATTTGAAGATGGTGGTAAACCAACCCAACAAGTATCCATACAGGCTTATTAGACATGGAGTATGGGATCCAAGCCCATTGAAGATGGTGGTAAATCAACCTTCTGGGCTGGTTAAGGCCATGGTGACGAAGTTATGTTGAATTTGGTCTTCGTGATGTTCCTCTTAGGCCCATTATGATAAGATCTAGCTTTTGGGCAATCTTATTAGTGTCATATTACAATATGTTTATATGATTAGGAAGAGGATCCCCTCTGGATTCACGTTGACCTCACATTCTAGCAGTTTATCGTACATCGTGTGGTCATTTTTCGTCAGATACTATTTATATTTAATTTTAAATAAAAAAATTGAATGATTTCTAACCGCATGATACACGATGAATGACCCCACAAAGTGAATCCGGATAGGATCCAATTCCATATGTTTATGACACTGTTATTCTCACAGTCGTTTGATTTCAGCATTATACGTGAGAGGTATAGAATAATAAAATAGTGTATTTATAGTTGGTTGGAGCAGTCCAGATGATTGACGACTGCAAACATGCTACATTCAAGTGAAATTATATTTTATTATGCGATGCAAGATTTTACTTTCATGATGTGAGATAACCCTCTCAGCGTACACATTTTTTACGCCTTCAGAAGCTAAAGTTGAATTATCGAAGTCTTCTTTAGGTTTGGTCGAAGAGATCGAAGCACTGGATTTTAAAATTCTGACATCATGCACAAAAAGGGGAGATAACTTTTAATCTCACGCCCCAACAATGAAAAAATTAGGAGTGTTGTCAAAGACAAGATCAACACAATAATCATGGTTAGGCATATATCCATGCTAGAAGCATAATTGGGAAACAGAATCAGTGAGAAGGGTTTTGGTTGATATAGGGTACCCCTCATGGTATACCTTGGGTAGGAAGGAAACTCATGCAAACAATGGGTCCATGCATGATGCAATGTAGTATGTACTACTATTGGTCTATTAGAAGAGGGAGACTTATATGAAAGGAGTTCACCGTTACAGTGGCATCATGAGTCAGCGGTGTCATGAGTCACTAATACAAGGTTATGGGTACAACTCTCTTATCTTTGTATTAGTGGTTTGTAACACTGTGACAACTGTGAGCCCATTCCACCTAAAGCCATTCTACCCGTCAAAAATTTCTCCAATCGAATTTTCCTTTATGTGATCTTTACACCTTTTTATGATGTATCACTATATTCTAATGTGAGTATTTCTATAGCACGTTATGTGATTAATTAGTAGCGGAGTTAGATTGAGGTCAATGGCTGCTCATAACCCCAACAGCTTCCTCATCCATGAATTCTTTTTTTTTTTTGGGTATATTTATCTTTGACCGCAACTAATGAGAGTGAACAACGTTGAATTACAAACCTATTGTTGCTTCTTCATTCTTTCCCATGTCTTCCTTCTCCTTTTTCTTGTGTGCAACCTAGTGGTGCACACCACATTCTCCACATAACGCTTCCCTAGAAAAGTCTTGGCAAGCAGGTCTTGACAGTCTGCTATCTTGGGCACACCTTGACATATGCAGATGTTAGAAGAACACAAGAGTTATTGATAGATGTCATCACAAGCTTTTGACGAATGTTGGTAAATTTGGATAAGCGATCACCAAATGCTCGACGGAATGGTGCAATGAAATTTTTTTTCTTGGTTGAAATCATGACCTCATTGTTTTAAAATTATGACTCTGCCATTGCATGTGATAGTGTGATCGTCTGAAAATTTTTCTAACCCAATGACGTGCATACGTAACCACGTGTCAATTGAATGGTTATGATTGTGGACCATACGATTGATTGATCCAATATAATGATGATTCTTCTTCTTCCACTACTCGATCGGCCACTGTATATAAATATATTGATCGATCTTTAAAGGTTCCGGCATTAAGCTAAGCAGTTATCACAGCTTTGCACCCACAAATGGGGCATCAATGCATCATCAAGCAGCATGCACCACAAATTAATAAACATACAATTCTCATTTTAGGGTATCAGCTTCAATTTCTCATTTTTTACCGTCTTCTCTTACCTTAGAATGTCAATGTCACGGCTCACAATTTATAAACAAATTATTTGAGTACACAAAATCGACACATTTTTTAATACAGATAAGCTTTATCATGGTCTGATATCTACGTAAATTCCACTATATTAGAGTCCGTGTTAATAAACGTACTAGTTTTGTGTGTTTAAATAGTCTGACCGATTATTTAACCACCAAAGAATAAGTGGGAAATATTTTGATGAGACTGGTGTGGGTATTATGATTTCTATGATGGTGGCTGTACGAACCCTCCACCAGCATCGTGCCTTGTGAACGTGCGGAACCCGTTAAGCGGGGGAGCAAGGCTTGGCCCATACGTTAAGATTCTTCAATGGTTCTACTCAATATTTTCATACATACTTTGCAAATTAGGCATTAAAAAAAGCTATTAGTACCTTTATTAGTTTGTACTTGATAATTTAGTTTATAGTGATTGCCACATTGCCTACTCTATAATTTAGAGAGAAAAACCTACTTAGATTTTGTTAAGATTTTAGGTAGACGAGTCAGTTGTCTACTACTAAATACATTGATATTGTATTAAATTTACGTCTTATTACTTGCACAATATGATAAGCGAGAGAGCATTTAGCGTAATTAGAATTAGAACCACTCAAGACAAATCCTATTAAAATTTATCAATTATGATTGCTTTTGACATAAAACAAAAGCATATTACCATGCACAATGAAATGAATAAAATAAAAAAATAAAAAAAAAACTTTTGAAGATCCCCATTTCATTCATTAGACTGCGCAGATGGCAAGCATGAAAACGAACTTTCTTAAAAAAATAATTTAATTTAATCTCTGTTTTGTCGACATGCAAAAACAAAAAAGTGACCTACCAAGAAAATAAAATAAATAAATAAAATGTAAAAAGATCCTTCGTTCAAGGGAACACAAACACAATGAATCAATGATGCACAACAGAACAAACAACTTGAAATATTTCCTGTTTGATTCCATCTCAATACCGCCTGCTGAATCAACGGTCACTTTTGCTCCAACTCCCCCTGGCGGTCTCTCCTCCTCATCTTAACACTCCTCCTTTTCCTGCTCTGCTCTTTCTCTCTCTAAAGCTTTGAAATTTGATAGCTTTTGCGATTGGAATTTCAGAATCCAGATCCAAATTTGGATCGTTTGTCTGCTCAATTTTCTTGTTCAAGATCAAAACTTTGAGCACCAAAAACTGGTGAGTGAATAAAAAAACTGAGTTTATCTGTTTTTTTAAGCTTTAATTGATTGTTTTTTATTCAATTTCCACAATTTAAGGTGAAATAGTTGTTCTCTGTTTGGCTGGCGAGAAAATGGAGGAAAATTTGACTTGGGGGTTATCAACAGTCACAAATGGAGATATTTTCCACTGATAAAATATCTGATTTCAGATTCTCTTCCTTTTTGGGTTAGTCAGATCAGCATTACTCAAGTTCGAATAATATAGATTAACTTAGCGTAGAATATCGCTCGAATAAAATTAAAAGTTTAAGATATTTTTCTTACAAATTTCCACATTTCAGCTTCCCTGAAGCGGAGGCTTGACTTGGAGTGGAACTTGAATTGAATTGAGCTCTAGTACTGCCAGTAATGGCGGTCGATGCGAGCTCAATTGCAACGGAATCAATGGGAATTCTGATGTCCTCTGACCACAAATCGGTGGTTTCTATGAACCTTTTCGTGGCGCTTCTCTGCGCTTGTATTCTACTCGGTCATTTGCTGGAGGAAAGTCGATGGATGAATGAGTCCATCACAGCCCTTGCCATTGTGAGTCGGCCTTGGTTTTTCGATATCTGTATATGATTTTTTGATATATGTTCAGTACAACTGCCGGAAATAAAGAGGGTGAGCAAGGAGAATAAAGGGATGTGCGGAAATCACTTTGGTATCTTTATATGTATTATGTATGTGTGTGTGTGTGTGTGTGTGTGTGTGTGTGTTTTATGGAGCATTGGAAATCATATTGTTGGAATTTTTTATTTTGGTGGGCAGGGACTGTGCACTGGAGTTGTAATTTTGCTCACAACTGGAGGAAAAAGCTCACATTTATTAGTGTTCAGTGAAGATCTCTTCTTTATATATCTGCTTCCGCCTATCATTTTCAATGCCGGGTAAGTTAAATTCGGTTTTATGGATGTAATTGTTGTAATTACGGGTTTGTCTATTAGGTGTAATTAGTTTCACAAAGTATACAATTGGTATATGGTTTGCTAAACAATTAGACAACTTTCTAATTAACGTAAATGGTATGAAATGACCAGAGTTCTGTTCAAAAAACGGGAGCTTCCGGCTATAAGCTTAACATGTGCCATGATTGAGCCGCGAGCGATGAGTCAATGAGGGGTATCTATTTTTGGGAAAGAGGCTACCAATGATTTGTCATCATTTAATCATGCAAATTAGAAGTGCAAATTGCCTGTTACTGCATAATGAATTGATCAGTATAAATCTTTCAAAGAATAAATTAATGGACTTTGTAAAAATCTAGTTTTGAACTGTTATTCAACAGGTGGTAGTAGATTATAATTGATATTTCTTTCCAATATGTCATCAGGTTCCAGGTAAAGAAGAAGCAATTTTTTCGTAACTTCATGACTATCATGACTTTTGGTGCTGCTGGCACTCTCATATCGTTTTCCATCATATCCTTAGGTAACTCAACAACCTGAGGATTTTAGATTTCGTAGTTAGGATATTCGTTAAAATATGAGTATATAACTATATATATATACACTTGTTTGAAACAATACATCATTTAAGGTTTGAGCAGGACTGCCTCTTCACTATAATTGGTTTCAAACAAGCTTCTTCGATTTCGATTGAACAGCGGATAATTTCAATCATGGTTTTACTTGTGGTCATGAATTCTTTTCTATTTTGAACCAGGTGCAATGCACTTTTTTCACAAGTTCAATATTGGTTCCCTCAAGATTGGAGATTATCTCGGTATACTTTATGACTTCAATTGGTTGCTGTTTGTTTTTCTTTCATTACTTTCTGCTTAAGTTGATCAGTCCCTTGGTTGCAGCACTTGGCGCAATATTTTCTGCAACCGATTCTGTTTGCACCTTACAGGTATGCATGGTCTTGTGTCATGTGAAGATGTGCTCCTGTTTTAGACTTAGTAACGACCACTGAATTGATCTAGACTGTCGAATGCAGGTGCTTAATCAGGATGAGACGCCTTTGTTGTACAGCCTGGTTTTTGGGGAGGGTGTCGTTAATGATGCTACATCAATAGTTCTTTTCAATGCAATCCAGAGCTTCGACCTCTCTAACATCAATACAAGCACTGCTTTGCAATTTTTTGGAAACTTTTTGTATTTGTTTGCTGCAAGTACAATGCTAGGAGTCGCAGTAAGACTCTCCCTCTCCCTCTCCCTCTCTCTCTCTCTCTCTCTCTCTCTCTCTCTCTCTCTCTCTCCCCCTACACATTTCTTTTTTTCTTACGCCATTTTCCTGCAGGCTGGACTATTGAGTGCATATATCATCAAGAAGCTCTACTTCGGCAGGTTTGTAAAAATTAGTGTCTTACTGGTATTTTTCTTCTAATAGCATTTTCAATCAATGAGAGCAAAAATAACAAACTCAAGTTTGTATAATTTTACGCTGAAAGACTTAGTTTTCAATGTGACTTTGAGCAGTGCTCTTATACTTGTTTTTTCTAATTTACAATAATCAGGCACTCAACTGATCGCGAAGTCGCTCTTATGATACTCATGGCTTACTTTTCATACATACTATCTGAAGTAAGATTTCTAACAACTTGTATATCATCTAATTTATTTATTTATTTTTCTTATCGAAAAGGAGCTCTGACCATAAAATAAAATGTTGATCTATCTTGCAGCTATTTTATTTGAGTGCCATTCTCACTGTGTTCTTTTGTGGAATTGTTATGTCTCACTACACATGGCATAACGTGACTGAAAGTTCAAGAGTGACAACCAAGTACGTTAAATATCCATAAACATCTTCCTGGACAATTGAGAGGCGTTCTCATTCGATCCGTCAACACCTATGGAAATCATTTCTGATGTTTCAATTCTCTGTACAAACTAATGCAGGCATACTTTTGCCACTCTGTCATTTGTGGCTGAGATCTTTATCTTTCTTTATGTCGGCATGGATGCCCTGGACATTGACAAGTGGAGATTTGTGAGTGATAGGTATGATTCATGCATAAAATGGAAACTGGCATCCTTCTAAACTCATTACGTCATGTACATCATGTTTACTTGTTCTCCGATATTAGGTTAATTTTGCTTTGCTTCATTTCTTTGTTCAGCCCCGGAAAATCCATAGCAGTGAGTTCGATTCTGTTGGCGCTGGTTCTGGTTGGAAGAGCCGCCTTTGTTTTCCCCTTATCTTTCTTATCCAACTTGACTAAAAAATCTCCACAAGACAAGCTCAGTTTAAAGGAACAAGTAAGAGTTTATCTTATTTGATCTCTTTTGGTGTACATTCTTTGAATCAAATGAAATATTACAGATCTCCATGCATTTCCCGGTTTTCAGGTTACAGTTTGGTGGGCGGGCCTTATGCGTGGCTCTGTTTCTATGGCACTTGCTTATAATCAGGTAAAGGTTGAACGTTACGCAGTCCTTTCTGTTGCCTATGAAACTGATATTTATAGTCTTCGGGAGTTTTAAGACAGTTGGACGAAAGTGAGAATAAATTCGTGACTGTGTACTTGTGATCCTTGTTCTATGCTGCTCTTACAATGTGGTTGAGCAGTTTTAAGCTTGGGAAAGTTTTGTCACACTAAAGTTGATATTTTGTTGTGAATGCGTGTGCAGTTTAGAAGCTCTGGCCACACGGACCTGCGTGCGAATGCGACCATGATCACCAGTACCATCACAGTTGTTCTTTTCAGTACAGTGGTAAGACACCGGCGACTTAAAAACCAGACTCATTCGGGACACATTTTGTATATAAACCCGCAAATGACTGGTTTCGTATACTATCCTTTTGTTTATGCAGGTGTTTGGTTTGATGACTAAACCACTTGTGAGAATCTTGCTTCCTGTATCAAAACACGTCTCGAGTATGATATCTTCTGAACCATCTAGCCCTAAATCAATCACTGCGTCACTACTCAGCAATGGCCAAGATTCAGAAGTGAACCGCGGGGTGGAAGATTCAGAGGCAAACATAGGGCCCGTGGACATCCCCCGTCCAACTAGTTTACGAATGCTCCTAGGCGCTTCCTCTCACACTGTCCACCATTACTGGCGAAGATTTGACAATGCCTTCATGAGGCCTGTTTTTGGCGGGCGGGGTTTTGTGCCTGTCGTTCCAGGCTCACCTGTTGAAGAAATTGGTCATCATTGGCGTCGAGAAGGAACTAACACACGTGTATAACTATTTACACGCGTTCACAAATGAGCACTAATTTATGTAATTTATAGGTCGGGCTTGGGAGTGGCTGCGGTGTGCATTTGTTTATCGAGCTGCTGGTTTCGTGTGGTGGTTTTGAAATTTTCGTGTCTGCATAGGTTGCTGATTAGGTTAATTCCGTAACACAGCTGATGGCCTTGTAAGTTGTGCGATTGGTGTTGTACTGAATATTATTGTTATGATCTTTCAAATTTTCGATTTCGGAGATTGCATGTGCGTACTACTGAGTGATCTTAAAAATCAATGGCTAGATCTTGCATATAGGGATCTAATGTATCTTGACAACCGTTATATGACAAACAAGATAAGGCTTGCGGCTCGTCGCCATCATTTGCATCGTGTATGGAAGAGATTAATGTCGTTTGTACACATGAGTTGTCGTTTTCAGATATCGTGATATCAAACAAATTGCCCCTTAGTTCTATGGTTGAATGCCAAGGCACTCTGTAGTCTGTACCAATCATCAATGGACGAAAATGCCCTTTTGGCCGAACGTCTTTGCCGAAAAGAGAGATTACCGACTAACTCTTAGTTTAGTGGTACTTCTCAACCCAATTTCGAATGTTTATCAACTGTTTTTATTAACATTCAAAAAAGTAATCACACTCATCTGATCACTCGATTTCTGGCAGCATAAGCTTCAAATAAACTTGGCATCCACAGAAAGATATTTTTTACAAAACAAAACATTATTTAGGAGCAGTTCTTACATGGAGAATTCAGATGGATCCATATATTACACATCACATTGAAGAACATCTATGGCGTCAGAAACATGCACGCAGATCCTTCTAACTCAGTCACGGAAGGAGAAACAACTTTGTTTTACTGTCTAATATTCGGCACAGAAAATTTTCTCTACGGATGGATGTAGTATCCGAATGCTAGACTGATAAGGGCAACCATACAAACATGAAAGAGAGGGAAGCCAACCGTAACCCTTTTTAAATTGTTCTTCCTCCTCCTCAACGATTCCTACAAAGAGAAAAGGCGAACATCATATCTCCAGACCGGGGCACAAAAGAGCAGCAAGGTTCTGATTATGACAAAAAAGAAGACTGAAACAAAATAATGAATTGATTGGATGGAAAATGACTACTCATCCATATCTCTCCCATTCTTCATTCTATTTGATTCAAAGGCAGTTATGGGCGAGAGCGTACACTACATTTACAGCTTATGCAGCTATCCTCAGATTAAGATAATAGAAAAGCGAAGGATTCACGGAATAAATTACTCACCAATTCATGTTTAAGCATACTCTTCTCTCGAGAGGACCTGCTACTCTCTTCAGTTAACTTCGTGATGGTGAGTTCAGCCTGCAAAGAATACATGACAAATATGAAATCACTTCTCCTTACAGTTTCAAGGAGGGGTTATACGAATTTTAGCATTACAATGAGTACTAGAAAGTCGGCTCCACCCAATGGAAATTTGAGGAGCATGCACACCTGGAATTGGGCCCTGTATGGGATAAAATCATATGATCTTCCTACCCAGGAATGAGAAGAATTGATGCATTATAAGCCTAGTCCACCACAATGGGATATGGAATGCGGAAGAGGAAGGACGAGAGGGTGAGCGGGGTTGGGAGGCTGTGAGAAATCTTAATGTCGAATGTATCCTCAACATTTCGCATATCAGTTAACTACAGCACTTCAACGTGTTTAAATAGTAACCTCTTCCCACATTATTCCTGTCAGCTTTCTTAAATTCAGATCTTTTTCCAACTATCCTTTCATGAGAATTACAAGTCCTTTTATCAAAAATAAGTTTTTCATGGTTACCATTCTATAAAGATATCTAGATGAGAAAAACAGACCTCTTTTAGCTTTGAATCCACCGTATTTAGCTTTGATTTCAGTTCCTCAAAATCCTTTGTTAAATTTAGTACTGCAGCACCCCTAGTTGGTTTCAATTCCTCCGTATCCTTGGCTGGTTTCGACTCGTCCATATCTTTCGTTGGATTCGGTTCCTCCATATTTTTCACTGGTTTCAGTTCCTCCATATGTTTAGCTGGTTTTGATTCCTCCACATCCTTATCTGGTTTCAATTCCTGCGCATCCTTGGCTGGTTTCGATGCCACCACATCCTTAACTGCTCTTGACTCATCCATGTCCTTACAAGTTTCAAACACGTCAACATCCTCAGCAACCTGGCACAAGGAAAACAGATTATGGTGCGAAGGTTATTACAATATGAGAACAACTCTTTTTTGACAAGTCTAATTTCAGAACTGATTACAATACAAACTGATCTTGCTAGAAAGCAGGGTTTGGATCTATTTTTCTGCCCACCACATCAAAATGTTACTGCAGATATCGTTTGGCACTAACAGACACACGCACATAATCAAGATAAATGAATATTCGAACACATACACACAGAGCAAGTAAACTATAAATAAAAGAGGAATACCAAACAAATAAAGAAGTACAAGAGATCAGTCAAGAATTCAGTTCAACGAACAACGTTATTGCTTTTGCTCTTACCCCATGACTCGGAGGTATGTTTTCAACTTCGGTCAGAACTCTATCCTTTTTCACCGATGTTTCATAGCATGGATCTTGCTTCGACTCCCCATTAACTGGTACAAATACTGGGGATGGGGGCGGGCTAACGAGCACCACTTTTAGCTTCCTTTCTTCAATGTATCGTCCACTACCTTTTGAAAACTGCCAGAAAGGAGACATTAAAAGGAGAATTTTACCAAACAACTTAGACCAAGAGACACCCAATAATTTGTAACTTCTTACCATCTCGGATGTTATCTCCTGTTCAGTTGTCCCAAATGGAATAACAGTGCACTGGATTAGGAACTTGTCTTTGCACTGCAAATCAGGTGGAGCAACACGCTGAGCTTGCATAGTAACTGCATTGAATAAAAAGGTGAGAGTGAAAATCCATTTAGTTTCAAGACTAGATTTTAGGTCAGCCATAACAGGCTACAAACAGTGAGGATGTAAGTTTCGGCTTGACATTATTTTCTACTAATTCAGTACAGCCCTTGATCATCTACTTTAATTATAAAAACAAACTCATTACAGTACATGTTGCATGGTGAAACGCTGCTAGGCCATCAATTCCAATCAAGTAAATTTGTGTTCCAACATTTGATCCGTGTTAACAATCAAACAACATAACGGATAATGCTTTTGCGTGAAGCAACATATCATCAATGTATGCATTGGGATTGAAACCACAGCGACAACAACACATTACAGAGAAACACAAAAACCCAAGATGAAGAGAGATGAACACAAGACCTGTAAAATCACACGTTGTCTTGGGCTTTACAATGCCTGCATTCGGCCGCACACAATATTTCTTTGGGGAAGTGGTTTTCACCTGCATATAGATTTTGCCAATTTTCAAACCAAAACATTAAGCACACCCAATTGATCTCCTAAATCTCAAATCAAACCCAAATTTATCTCAATTTTGGCCACATTTTCATCAAAAGTGACTAATCATATATGTTTCCATGCACACAAAACACAATCTACAAAAAACAATAAATAATTCAAAAAAATTGAAGGAAGTGCAATACCTTGAAAGCAACATAGTGGTCGGACTTGTTTCCGAGTTGAATCGAGCACGTACTCTGCTTCTTCACTTCAACTGCAATCGGGAAAGAAAATTAAGACACGATTAAATAACAATAATAGTAATAATTAAACAAGAAAGTGCAATCACTTGGTTCTTGGAGATTATACTAATTTACTAATTAAAGTTACGACCCCAGAAAATTAAAAGTGGGGGTGGAAATTACATGTGAATTTGAGCTCGCGGGGATGAACTTCCAGAAGCTCTGGCGCCGTCGTCATCGGCAGTTCTTGAGAGAATGCAGGCGGATGAGAAGAACCCAGATGAAGAAACTAGAGAGAGAGAGAGAGAGAGAGAGAGAGAGAGTGTGTGTGTGTGTGTGTGTGTGTGGGATTCTAGAGAGAGAAAGTGTTGGAGTGGAGGAATGGGTTTGGTGGGTTGGTGATGGCGAACGACTATTTGAAGAAGGTGAAGCAGAGCAGTGAAAGGCAAGTAAGGATTTGTGGGGGAGATGTTGATGGTGGTGCTGTTGCTGAAATATCACCACTGAACACTGCCACTCTCTCTTCTCTCTCTCTCTCTCTCCCCTCTCTCCTCTCTCCTCTCTCTCAACTGTTGAAGTTGAACGGTTGTACCCGCTTTTCCCTCTTTCATTTTCTTTCTTAGCAAACGCCCAAGCAATCCAAATTGACCCAATTGCCCCCCCCAAAATGGTGAGGTAAATGCTTGTGATTACGTTTTAATTGTAACCAATGCATATAGTTCAAGTAGCATCACTCGTCTATTGAATATTTGTTACTTGTTCGAAAATTACTTCAATCTTTTAATATATGTTCGTCATGTAGCGTCACTTGTTACGTAAGAGTATTTCTCTATATATAAGCGCATATAGTATGCTTATATAACTTATATAGACTTATGCACTTGATCGAGAGTTTTTCTACTCTCTTGATTTAGATGAGTTTAAAGTAGAATATCGCTTGAATAAAAGATATTACTAAACCTGTTGGATCTTAAATTTAGACTTGCATCGACTTTTTACACTTAAAAGTGAAAGAACATATTGATCCGAATTGGAAATCATTTGAATGGAAAGTGAGACGAAGAAAAGAAGTTTACCACACGGACATTGTTAAGAAGTTTTTAACCACAAATCTTAACGTTGCCTTATTCAAGGGTAAAAGAAAAGTAGCAAGGCAAAGCCACCAAACTTAGACAAGACAGCTGGCCAGCGTGCACCACATGGACTTGTACAGCTCCCTTGCCCTTTTTACCCCACCGAAAGTAAAAAGCTTAAAAGGAGAAGCCATAAAAAAATAACAATGCTTTTCTTCTTCTTTTTCTGCCCTTTTTCCTCTCCTTTTTCTAAGGAAAAGGCTGGAAGTCAAAAATTAAATAATTTCCTCCTTTTCATTTTCCTTATTTTTGTAAAAATGAGGGATAATTTAAACACAGGATCTCAAATGCAGAGATATACGTTCATAATTACTTGAGCTACAAATATTTTGTCATTTTTCTTTGTTTTGGAATGGGTTGAAGTTGTGGCGGTACTCATTTGATGACGAAAGGGTCGCGAGGGAGGGTTGGATTCTAGACAGCAGTGACTACATCTTTTGTACAACCCCACATGGTAACTCAATGACTTGTATGTTCACAAATCGTCAAATCCTCCGTTGGGTTTGTCAATTTGGCGCACAGACGAATTTCGACCATTCTCTGATGATTTTCCCAGCTTTCCTAATGGCTCCATTATAATAGTCTGAAGAAGGTCATCCGGTCATTAATTCTCCACCGTTAGATGAAATTTAACAGTCCATGGATTGGTGCCGTGTGGTGTCATGTAGCACCCAATAAAACTCGGTTCAAAAGATATTAATTCATTAAACTCATGCAAGGTGCTAGTTACACTCAATTTTACCTCCCACGTACCCTTATTTTTTTTTTTGTCATTAATTTTTGAGTAAATTGTAGATATGGTCCTGTAATTTTAACTCAATTGGAGCAATGGTCCATCAACTAGAAATTGTCCCTTAACTTTAACCCAATTGTAACAATGGTCCTTCCAACATAACTTGTTTTGACAAAATTTTGACGTAGTTTACGAAAAGGATCGTAATTACACACTTTGATGAGTTGAGGGACCTTAATTATATAAATGGTTATTCCAACATAATTTATTTTGACAAAATTTTGACGAAATTGATGAAATGACTATAGCTACACATTTTGATAAGTTGAGGGACCAATGGTAATGAATTTTTAGTTGAGAGACCATTGCTCCAATTTGATTAAAGTTGATGGACCATTGCTACAATTTTCTCTTAATTTTTTTCTATTTTTTCGATTCGACGAGTGAAAATTAAAAATGGTGAGTAAAAAATAAAAATGAGTATGTAGAAAGCACTACCCTAAACTCATATGTGTTTTTATCTCCACTTTGATGCTACTTCACATTCTATATGTGCAAATTGACTTGTAGATTACAAATCCAATAATATTTAAATTTGTTAAAAAAAAAACTCAAATTATATATTTAATTAAGCAATGCTTTACCAAGAGGTACTTATGTGGACAAAAGAAGCAAATCAGTTTTGGATCCCTTGCAAAGAATAAAGTATGCAAAAGACAGCACATGTAGCAGCGTCTCTAAATTTTTTTATTACATCCTTTCATTTAACTATATATTTTGTCTAATAACAAAAAACTATTTCCACACACAAAAATAACACACTTACTAACACTCTTTGGTATATCTCACAACAAAAAGCATCACCCTTTATCGTGAAGATTGGAGAGTGAACAGAGTGAATTATGCAGCCATTTTATCGTGAAATTTGACGCATGAAAATTGATGTGCGCAAGGTTTTTTTTCATATGAATTTGCGATTCTCGTCATAGTTAAAATTGTGAAATTTCACCTATCTAAACGGAAATTAAACTCAGAGAATCTTCGTCCCCAATTTTCACGTTCTTTTCCCCTTGAAATTAGCTTTTAATCTTACTGCAAGTTCCCAAACGAGCCAAAATTGCTTTCCCATCATAACAGACTGTTATGGAAGGAAGCGGTGGCAATGTATGTAGGCAAGTGTAGGCAAAGTTAGGCGTTCCTAACAACTAGACAATCTTCCTTAACATTTAAGCCACGGTTCAGTTGGTTAATTAGGAATTTTATAGCTAAAAGCAACCAAAAGCCAAAGGCTACACACCATATAATTCTGGTTTACCTAACTTCATTGTGCTCTAAAGCAACAAATTATATGCACCCACAATTTGAACTAAGCAAACAAAAGTATGTACATTTATTGAAGATTTTTAAACAATTTATGTGCCTAGTGTGAATATATCACCGACTTGAATCAAATTATGTACACATGAAGGATATATGACGAGGAGAGTGTTGATGGTGAAGTGCAAGAGGATAGCACAAATCATACTCACCTCGTGTGATTAATTTTTTTTCACTAGGTTTGTTTGTTTGCTCTCATACTGGAAGGTTAGGTTTGAAATCCTTCGAAAACTGAATCGCTAGAAAGATCACTTCTTTCGTTTAAACCAAGTAACCTTAAGCCAAAGCTAACATGGTTGCGCTCCTCCTCATTGTTAGTCCTTTTACCATAGACCACTTTAAATGATTACTTTCCTTTATAGTTAGTACTTGGTGGTGCAAATAGGGAAGATGAAGGGAGCCAAACAGAAGATCATGATATCCATATAACCCTCCCTGAATCCTGAACCAGGAGCCAAACAGCAAGAAAGAAAATAGAAGACCAAGGGCCCAAACATCCCCCAATTTCGATGAAAACAGAGCGAGAAAAAGGCCCACAAATCCCAACAAACACCAACAAACAAGCAGTCCACTGCATTTACAAAACCCTGTTTAAAGACTCGCTTTTTCCTGCCAAATCATAAACCCCCACGCTCTCTCTACGGTATACTCACACTCTTCGTGCTCTCCGCCCCTCTCTCTCCCCTCCATTTCTCACTTCTTTCGATATCAGATCTCTCCTCTGTCGACTCCAATGGCTTCCCTCGCCCGAGCTTCTACTGCCCTTTCCACCTCCTTCAAGCCCGCTCTGGTAATTAGATAAAGTTTCCGTCTTTCTTCCCCCCTCCTCTTTATTTTTATTGTTTTGTGTTTCGGATTTGGGTTTGGGTTTGTGGGTGTATATTTGGATCCTCAGATTGTGGAATTTGTGAATCTGGGTATTGGTTGTTTTTGGTCAACTGTAAATCTAGAAGATTTTGCTTTCATTTCTGATTGACTGAAATTGATTTGATTTGAAATTTTAATTTTTCTGATCACAAAGTTTGAGCTTTGAATGATCTGAGAGTAGCTTGAGTATAACGTTTATGACTGAATTGATTTTTTGATCTGCTAATTTGAAGTTTGGAAATGGAAAATGTTTGCATGCTCCTAGTTGGGTTAGACATTTGATGGGTCCCGTTGGTGATTTGAAGCTATTTATCAGTCTTTGATATGATGGTGCAGCTTTTGAACTTCATGATTTTGTTTTAGTTCTAGCTCGGGCACAACAGTAAATAACTTTGTTTCGAAAATCGTTTATTGGATTGTGCTGGTTGCTGTATGCATTGAGTTAGATTAACCAAAACATCATATTTGGTTTACACAATTCGCTCAGTTGGTTTACACAATTAGTTCAGATTAACCAATGCCAGTGATTGATTTATCGAAGCTAATGATATCGAAAGACAGTTGCATGCGTTTTACTTGGAGAAACTCATGGTACAAGTACTGCTGAACGGATATGTTGTGTTTCTCGTGTTTTTTTACTTTAATTAGTTCTAAAAGGACACTTGCGTGTATTGAACTTGGAGAATCTTATGGTACAATTACTACCGAAGGGATACAATGTGTTTCTCATGGTTTTATTACTTTAAAGAGTTCGAAGAGACAGGGAAGATGGTATTGAGTTGGTTTTCTTCCACTCCATGAGTTCTCTCCCTCTAGAACTTTGTTTGTAGTTAGTTTGCTGTTTTGTTTAATTCATATTTGCAACATTTCTTAGATGCTGCTCTTTTTTCAAGTTCATACGTTACATTTCATTCGTGACATTTTGTTTTTATGGTTGAATGTTGAATCAGGCACCCAGCAGCAGGAGCTCTGGTTTGAAATCAGTTTCCTTTTCCATTACTGGAAAGCGCTTTCCATCCATCAGTTCTCGACCTGGGCGCTTCCAAGTTTCTTGTGCAGTAAGCTTAATTGATCATAAAGCTACTGTAACTTTTACTTTTGTTGTCATCTGTCTCGTGCATAAATTTCTGCATTCTAGATGTATCTTCATTTCCTGTGATGTGGCATTAGATTATAATTTATAAATGTACATTTTCTTTTGAATTGGTAAAATAAAGTGCTGGTTCTACATGTTGGAAAATCCATTTTTTGCCATAACATTTCCGCTCCACTTTTTAGAAGATTTCTGTAATTAAAGAAATTATCCGTTGAGGTCCTCTTAAGACACAGAGTGCTGTTTCTTCTAACACAGACCTCAGATTGTCTTCTTTATTTTGCTAAAGGAGGGCCTGATAACAAATAATGGCATAGCCAGTGCTTTGTATCTATCTGCTCTTGGCTCGCTATGATTCCTACACTCTTCCATAGTTGTCTTTAACCTACGAAACAAATTATTGTTTGAATATCATAACCACGTGATATGATGCTTAGCCTTGTGTTGTCTAAGAAAGCTTCTGTGTTCTTTAGAGGTACTAACTCTGTCGAGTATAAGTAGGTAACAATGATTAGCGGTCTATGATAATGAAATATCTCAGATGCCTATTGTGTAATAATTGTAATAATATGGTATAAAAACTTTTTGCAGGCCAAACCGGAGACTATCACCAAGGTGTGTGGCATAGTGAAGAAGCAGCTGGCCTTAGCTGAAGACATCGATGTGTCTGCTGGCTCAAAATTTACAGAACTTGGCGCCGATTCTCTTGACACAGTAATTACCAATTATCTTTTGTTGCTCTCATTTTCTACGATGTCAATTAATCCTTAGCTTTCTGTTGTTTTTCCTTTTCTAGAATGCAATTAGAATTATAGAATGATAGGGGTGTTATAGCGTGGATGGATACATCAGACTATGGCATCCGATTTGCTCTAAACCCTCTCTAATTAGTTTTAGAGAGTAAATTTCCTTGCAACTTTCAGATTACAACGTCCTTTGACGTGATTCTTTGTGCAAAACTGGTTGCAACTTGCTACAGATGTTTGTTTTTCTGTGTTTACTTGGTTATCCTGATTGAGATATTCCCACCCATTGATACAGGTTGAGATTGTGATGGGACTTGAGGAGGCGTTTGGCATCACCGTGGAGGAAGAAAATGCCCAGACCATCGCCACTGTTCAAGATGCAGCTGACCTGATCGAGGATCTCGTTGCGAAGAAGAGTGCTTAATGAATTTTAGAGAGAACCAACACAAACCTGTGGACCCTTTTTCTCCCTTTTTTAGTTTCTTTGTATGAGTTTTATACTATGATTTTGGTACTTTCATAATTTGAAGGTTGATCGTTAGTGGCGTTTCTAATGTTCTGTATTTGTTTACTTTTATCTCGAGAAAAACAATGGAAAATTGTTTGAGTTCAAATCTCATGGACGAGACAATTCTCAATGCCACAAGCACCAGCTTGTACGATTTAATAACAAACACTAATTTGTGCAAATTCAGAGCCCCTTCAACAAATCAAATTCTTATTTTAATTAATTACGGGGAAGGGGATCTGAGATTCAGACTTGGGTGCAGAATGACAGACTTGGGTGCAGAATGACGGACAAATTACCATGGTGACTAATTGACCAAGTAAAGGAGTTTGCAGAGTTCAGATTCGGGTGCATAATGACGAACACTCACCTTGAAAGTAACATGATTTTGAAAATTCAGACTTTGGATGCAAAATCGTTGACTAACTAGCCTAACTCATATATACAACAACAACAACAACAACAACAACAACAAAGCCTTTTCCCACTAAGTGGGGTCGGCTATATGAATCCTAGAACACCATTGCGCTCGGTTTTGTGTCATGTCCTCCGTTAGATCCAAGTACTCTAAGTCTTTTCTTAGAGTCTCTTCCAAAGTTGTCCTAGGTCTTCCTCTACCCCTTCGGCCCTGAACCTCTGTCCCGTAGTCACATCTTCGAACCGGAGCGTCAGTCGGCCTTCTTTGCACATGTTCAAAATCACCGGAGCCGATTTTCTCTCATATTTCCTACAATTTCGGCTACTCCTACTTTACCTCGGATATCCTCATTCCCAATCTTATCCTTTCTCGTGTGCCCACACATCCCACGAAGCATCCTCATCTCCGCTACACCCATTTTGTGTACGTGTTGATGCTTCACCACCCAACATTCTGTGCCATACAACATCGCTAGCCTTATTGCCGTCCTATAAAATTTTCCCTTGAGCTTCAGTGGCCTACGACGGTCACACAACACGCCGGATGCACTCTTTCCATCCAGCTCGTATTCTATGGTTGAGATCTCCATCTAATTCTCCGTTCTCTTGCAAGATAGATCCTAGGTAGCGAAAACGATCGCTTTTTGTGAGCTTCGCTAGATTGCTCCGGTCATTAGTGTGGATAAGTATATAAATGGATAGAGATAGGAAAGCAAACACAAGATGTACGTGGTTCACCCAGATTGGCTACGTCCACGGAATAGAAGAGTTCTCATTAATTGTGAAGGGTTTACACAAGTACATAGGTTCAAGCTCTCATTTAGTGAGTACAAGTGAATGATTTAGTACAAATGACATTAGGAAATATTGTGGGAGAATGATCTCGTAATCACGAAACTTCTAAGTATCGGAGTGTGGTGTCGTCTTGACTTGCCTTATCTGTCTCATAGGTAGATGTGGCATCTTCTCTGGAAGTACTCTTCCTCCATCCAGGGGTGGTATCTTTAACTGGTGGAGATGCACAAGGTAATGTATCAATTTCACTTGAAGCTTACTTGTAGTTTCAGGCTTGGTCAAGCGCGATACAAACCATGTAGTAGGAGTCCCCCAAGTCGCCGAGCTAGGGGGTCTGCTGAAAGAGGTGACAGACAAGGTAAGCAATCAGAGCTCCGACTGATTGTTCACCTTCTCCCCATCTTGCAGCAGCATGAAGGATAAAGAGAAGAAAAATGAGAAGAGATGATATGAGATACTTTTGCTTTTGAAGAAGTAACTTTCCACAGGCTTATTCTTGAACTGAGCTGGAGGGTTTTCTGGTTTCCTCCAGAGTATAAGGCCGACTGAAGAATTTGAGGGTCAAAACAAGTCCATCAAATCTAGAGTACGTTCCACCCTGCTGATATGGGATACTTTTGCTTTTGACAGAGTAATGAATGTATCGGCACGTGTGCTGTTACGCTTGTCTCCACATGCTTCCTTGTATCCTTCGCACTTGCCCTATCTGTTCCTCAAGCAGATGCGGAATCTTCCCTGGAAACATAAGATGTTGAAGATGAGTACTCGAGAGCAATGCCAGGTAAGTAATCAGGTAAGGGGTTCCAGGCAGTCAGTTCCTGGCTGGAAGCTTGATTCCAAGTGCTGACTGATTGCTCTCTTTCTCCTTGTCTTGCAGGTAAAAACAAGGCCAAAAGAAAAGACAGGGAAAAAGCATGATATGGGATACTCTTGCTTTTAACCCTGATGATATGAGATATTCTTGCTCTAGTATAGCTTGTTTGCAGAGGTATTATCGGGGGGAAAGAAAGCTGAATATTTTGAAAGGCTTCGTTGGGAGTGCCCTCTCAGATATGATGAAGGGTTGAGCATTTTTGCAGGTCTGCCTGTCCGTTGGGGATGGAGGTCGACATATATAGGAGTCTCCCTAACAACAAGTAGTAATGCTATTCCTTTACCCTGCTTGGTCATAGCACGGTAGTGGGAGCTGCCAGTTTCACATGTTTTAACTCTGTCAGAGCACTTTGAAAAAGTGGTCTGTGGTATCTGGCTCTCGAGATTCGGAGAACGATGCCTCTTCGATTTTTGAGAAAGCAATCATGCTGGGGGTATGACTCTCGAGATTCGGAGAGCAGTGTCTCTTCGATTTTTGAGGAAGTAATCATGTTGGGAGTCTGGCTCTCGAGATTCGGAGGGCGGTGCCTCTTCGATTTTGGAGCAAGCAATCTTGTTGGGAGTGTTGTCTCGAATGTGAGTAAAGGTTGGGCATGTTTGCTAGTCTACCTTGCCACGAAGCACAAAGGTTGACACACAGGGACTTTCCAATTATCCAGCAATGGTACTGTTCCTTTACCCTCTCTTCGATTTTGAGAAAGTAGTCATGTTAGGAGTCTGGCTCTCGAGATTCGGAGGACGGTGCCTCTTCGATTTTGGAGCAAGCAATCTTATTGGGAGTGTTTTCTCGAATGTGAGTAAAGGTTGGGCATGTTTGCTAGTCTACCTTGCCACGAAGCACAGAGGTTGACACACAGAGACTTTCCAATTATCCAGCAGTGGTACTGTTCCTTTACAGTTGTGGGTAATAATATGGTAGCTAGACCTTCAAAATTTATGTGTCTAAACTTTTGTTAGTGCTGTTTCTTTGCTATTCTTTTACCTTTCTTGGTCAGAGCGATGTAGTGGGAGCTGCAAGCTTCACGTGCTCAACTTTGGCAGAGAACTTTGGCAAAGTTATTTGTGGTACCCATGAGCTATTGTTGCGTGTGGGAAGTGGGTGATTGAACAGTAAGATTCATGTGCTTTCTACTTCACCAGAAGTCTTCGACAGAATGCCCATAATTTCTGCAAAGCTGAGTGTGCGTGTGACAGGTGCTGACAAGGCTAGAAAAGTAGGTGCCTCTTCGATTTCTGAGATCGGCCCTCGTGGTCTCTGAGCAGCCCAGCTTTTGAGAAAGCGAGCGCATCTTCGATTGATTCGGAGAACGATGCCTCATCGATTTTTGAGAAAGCAATCATGCTGGGGGTCTGGCTCTCGAGATTCGGGGAGCAGTGTCTCTTCGATTTTTGAGAAAGTAATCATGTTGGGAGTCTGGCTCTCGAGATTCGGAAGGCGGTGCCTCTTCAATTTTGGAGCAAGCAATCTTGTTGGGAGTGTTTTCTCGAATGTGAGTAAAGGTTTGGCATGTTTGCTAGTCTACCTTGCCACGAAGCACAGAGGTTGACACACAGGGACTTTCCAATTATCCAGCAATGGTACTGTTCCTTTACCCTCTCTTCGATTTTTAAGAAAGTAGTCATGTTGGGAGTCTGGCTCTCGAGATTCGGAGAACGGTGCCTCTTCGATTTTGGAGCAAGCAATCTTATTGGGAGTGTTTTCTCGAATGTGAGTAAAGGTTGGGCATGTTTGCTAGTCTACCTTGCCACGAAGCACAGAGGTTGACACACAGGGACTTTCCAATTATCCAGCAGTGGTACTGTTCCTTTACCCTTGTGGGTAATAATATGGTAGCTAGACCTTCAAAATTTATGGGTCTAAACTTTGTTAGTGCTGTTTCTTTGCTATTCTTTTACCCTTCTTGGTCAGAGCGATGTAGTGGGAGCTGCAAGCTTCACATGCTCAACTTTGGCAGAGAACTGTGGCAAAGTTATCTGTGGTACCCATGAGCTATTGTTGCGTGTGAGAAGTGGGTGATTGAACAGTAAGATTCATGTGTTTTCTACTTCCCCAGAAGTCTTTGACAGAATGCCCATAATTTCCGCAAAACTGAGTGTGCGTGTGACAGGTGCTGACAAGGCTGGAAAAGGCTGGAAAAGTAGGTGCCTCTTCGATTTCTGAGATCGACCCTCGTGGTCTCTGGGGAGCCCAGCTTTTGAGAAAGCGAGCGCCTCTTCGATTTTTGAGATCGGCCTTCGTGGTCTTTGAGCAGCCCAACTTTTGAGAAAGCAAACGCCTCTTCGATTTCTGAGATCAACCCTCGTGATCTCTAAGCAGCCCAGCTTTTGAGAAAGCAAACGCCTCTTCGATTTCTGAGCAGGCGCCTCTTCGATTTCTGAAGCTTCGTCGAGTGCAGATTTTTATAGGGGCTGGCATTAAGTTCCAAAGCACACTTGAATCTCCACCAGTAGAAGCTTCATTCTTGCACTTCTAAGATCTTGATTTGTCCGACCTCTTCTCTCTTCAACACCTTTGAAAATGTCTGGCCCCTCCGACCGTCGTTTTGACTTGAACCTTGTTGAAGAGGCAGCCCCGCCTTTTCCAGACAACATATGGCGCCCATCCTTCGTCTCCCCTACTGGTCCTCTTACCGTTGGGGATTCCGTGATGAAGAATGATATGACCGCTGCGGTGGTGGCCAGGAACCTTCTCACTCCCAAAGATAACAGACTACTTTCCAAACGGTCTGATGAGTTAGCTGTTAAGGATTCGCTGGCTCTCAGTGTTCAGTGTGCAGGTTCTGTGTCTAATATGGCCCAACGCCTATTTGCTCGAACCCGCCAAGTTGAATCATTGGCGGCTGAAGTGATGAGTCTCAAACAGGAGATTAGAGGGCTCAAGCATGAGAATAAACAGTTGCACCGGCTCGCACATGACTATGCTACAAACATGAAGAAGAAGCTTGACCAGATGAAGGAAACTGATGGTCAGGTTTTACTTGATCATCAGAGATTTGTGGGTTTGTTCCAAAGGCATTTATTGCCTTCGTCTTCTGGGGCTGTACCGCGTAATGAAGCTCCAAATGATCAACCTCTGATGCCTCCTCCTTCTAGGGTTCTGTCCAGTACTGAGGCTCCAAATGATCCCCCTCCGGTGCCTTTTCTTTCTGGGGCTCTACCGACTGCTGAGACTTCTCCTAAGCAACCTTTGTGAAGGCTCCCTCTTGTGTGCTTATTTTGACTCATGTATATGTACATATTTGTAGCTTATCGGGGATATCAATAAATAAGCTTTCCTTCATTTCAACGTATTGTGTTAAATACACCAAAGCCTTATTCGCTAAGTTCTTTGAATTTTCTTTTGTTAAAGCTTGTATGTTGAAGCTTTCTGAGTGGAGCATGTAGGTTGGGGTAGTGTTCCCTTAATTTCCCGAGTGAGGAAAACTTCTCGGTTGGAGACTTGGAAAATCCAAGTCACTGAGTGGGATCGGCTATATAAATCTTAGAACGCCGTTGTGCTCGATCCTGTGTCATGTCCTTCGTTAGATCTAAGTACTCTAAGTCTTTTCTTAGAGTCTCTTCCAAAGTTTTCCTAGGTCTTCCTCTACCCCTTCGGCCCTGAACCTCTGTCCCATAGTCGCATCTTCTAATCGGAACGTCAGTAGGCCTTCTTTGCACATGTCCAAACCACCGTAACCGATTTTCTCTCATCTTTCCTTCAATTTCGGCTACTCCTACTTTACCCCGGATATCCTCATTCCTAATCTTATCCTTTCTCGTGTGCCCACACATCCAACGAAGCATCCTCATCTCCGCTACACCCATTTTGTGTACGTGTTGATGTTTCACCGTGTTTATACCATATTTAGGGCCTCGTATTTAGATCTCGTACAAATACTCAGGGGACTTAAATGTAATTATGGGATAAAGGAAGGGGCAAATATGTAATAAGTGAGGAGTCCTTATTCTATAAAAGGACCCCTCACCCTCACAATTTGGAGAGGCCTCACTCTCACTCTCAGAGGCCATTTCTGAAGCCTCTCACCCCCTCTCAAAGCTCCTCACATCCCCTAAGCTCTCTCTCCCTCTTCAACAGAGAAATATAATACAATCAGTGTGGACGTAGCCCAAACCTTGGGGTGAACCACGATAACTCTTGTGTCATTTACATTTCATGCAGATTCACGGTCGGATGTACGTTGTTCCAAGACCTCCGGTTTTGTGCATCAACATTTGGCGCCGTCTGTGGGAATCGATACAAAAAGTTATGTCGGTTCTCTTTCATTTTTTCACCTCCACCGTGAATCTGCAAACAACTTCCAGTTCTATCAAATGGCTGCCTTACAACTCTTCTCACGATTCTTACTTTTTGTGATTTTCTTCTTCCATCCAACAACTACGAAAACAAAAAGAAACTCCAGAAAATAAGAAAAACCCAGATCACAAAATAGAGAAGCAAGAAAGCCAACCCTCACCAGGCTCAATGCCGTCCATAAGAGCCTCAGGGTTGCTAAGTCTGATGCGAAGAAGAAGAACAGGCAAGCCGTCAAGACCCTTGACTTTAGCCCTGTCACCGAACAAGGGAAAAATCGTGTGTTTTGTTTCTCTCTCGGTGCCGCCGGATCCGCAGGAGACATTCGACCCGGCCCCATCTCCCCCGAACCTCCGGGCTAATCCTCTACCGCAAGGACCCTAACCTCCGGGCCAATCCTTTTCTGGGTTTTCTGCATCTGCTGCTCACAAGCCTCACACTCACCACCACGGCTGCAGCTACTACTGTGACCAGCATCATCGATTACTCGGTTGCACCTGGTGCTGCGACCAACACCGACCACCACTTCTATGGTGGCGTCGCATCTGGTTGGGATCTTGCATCCAACCTCTAACTCCGAGCACGTACCACTTTCTGTATGTGCGACACGACTTGTGGCTCGGTTTCAGTTGGTGTAGCGACCAACACCACCGATTACTCTGCTGGCGGCGCCGCAGCGGTAGATCTGGTTCAGATCTGAGCCTAAGAGCATCTGTTACTCACTGTAATGGGGAAAAGGAAAAGAGGCTTTGTTTCCGGTCTATTTCCCCCAAAACGCTTTCACTCTTCTTAGATTTTTGGTTCTCTTCACCGCTGGAAGTGGGAACGACGACAATGAACGCCACAGCTCCGCCTGACGTCATCCAAATCACAGATTACCAGAACGGAAGCGATTCTGACACCAACATCGACGACGACGACGACGATGCACCCGCCGCCAAGTTCTACCAGCCAGTCTCCGCCATCGACTCCGAGGACGACGAAGACCAAATCGAAAACGACACCGTCCCGATCCAACATCTTGCAATTAATTAACCCACTGAGCACTGCATATGCTCTGAGGGACTGAGAACGTCGAGCTGGAAAAGAAAGCTTGAAGCTTCCGCCATAGCCGATACATCGTCGTATTGCAGCAAAACTGAAAATCGCAACTCAGAAGTTGCAGAAACGCCAGCGATTGAATCGATGTTGTCCGGGTAGGATGAACCGGAGTTGAAGCAGAGGAATCTGGCCCAGCAGTGGAAACACTTCTTGGACCGCATTGACTCGTCCAAGACTCGGTTCGAGGAGCTCTATGATGGTTTTTACTCGGAGCGGAACTCGCTCCAGACACGGCAGCAGGAGGTTGAGGAGCGCGAGAAGGGGTTGGAGGCCAAAGTTTTGAACTTTAAACTTGGAAATGGCGTCTAAAGCTCAGGAATTGCATGAAATCGAGAAAGTTGGAATAAGAGAGACGCAACCACGTTCTCGCCAAAACTGCGAGGAAGATCTGAAGAGAGAGGCAGCGACGCCTCCTGATTCGCCCGGGTTGACCCGCTTGCAATTACAGATCCGGTCTACACCTAAGGACTCTGGGTTTGTACTTTTAGAGATGGTGGTCAAAGATGAGTGGACTAGAGCAATGATGAGTCTGAAGGATTTAATCGACCACCCACATGGATGGTTTTTGTCGACTAGAGGATACCCACACTTTCATCATGCATATTCTTTTTCTTTAAAGAAAAACAAGGGATGTCTGGAGAAAAGCAAAGACAGAGGTGCAAAGCAAAAGTGAAAAAGAAAAGGAAAAGAGAAAAGAAGAAAAGCAAAAATTTTCCTATTATTATGATTCCTTCTGTCTGCCAGATGAAAAGACAGAGAGAGTGCAGCAGAAAAACACTGCAAAAGCATGGAATAAACACCCCACCATAATGATGTAATTTATTTTCCTTATCTTTCGGAAACATCTGTATAAACCCCATCAGAGGGTAATATGTATAAACCCCATCAGAGGGTTAAAATAAAAAAAAAAAAAAAAAAAAAAAAAAGGCAAAGCCCAAAATAAATGGGCTGGAATGTTGTGTGGAGGGCGAAGGCCCATAAGCCCAAAATACCACCAATCAGGTGATCAAAAGTACGCCCAGTACTTCAAGTCATACATGAGCATTACTCATGTCAATCATACATAAACATTCATGAGCATCACTCATGTCAACATTCATGAGCATCACTCATGTCAACATCCATGAGCATCACTCATGTCAATCAACATAAACATCCATGAGCATCACTCATGTCAATCAACATAAACATCCATAAGCATCACTCATGTCAACATCCATGAGCATCACTCATGTCAATCAACATAAACATGCATGAGCATCACTCATGTCAAATCAGCTTCAAAGACTTCATTTACAGAGCTCTAGCTTCAAAAGCTTCATTCACAAGAGCTCTAGCTTCAAAAGCTTCATTTACAAAAGCTCTAGCTTTCAAAGACTTCATTTACAGAGCTCTAGCTTCAAAAGCTTCATTTACAAAAGCTCTAGCTTTAAAAGCTTCATTTACAGAGCTCTAGCTTCAAAGCTTCACTTGCAAAGCTTCACCTACAAAGCTTCACCTACAAAGCTTCAGTGCAGGGTATACAAATACCGCCTCCGAACAACCGCCACTTCGGCCCATACATGGATTCAATTTGAAGTCTCCAGCCAACAGACTCTATTGACCGAAGACTTGGAGGACTACATTATGTACCATATATTGGGCCTCAACTGGGCCTCATAAAAAATACTTGGGAGACTCTAGCCCATCACTTATGTATTGAGGAGCGAGCCCTTATTCTATAAAATGGACTCCTTCACTTTTAGAGAGCACTCATGAAAAATACTTGGGGGACTCTAGCCCATCACTTATGTATTGAGGAGTGAGCCCTTATTCTATAAAAGGGAATCCCTCACTTTCATTAGAGAGCACCCATTATTCATGTACTGAGGAGTGAACCCTTATTTTATAAAAGGGACTCCCTCACCTTCATTAGAGAGAAACGCCGCCAGCTGAGCAACCGCCTCGCCGCGAGCATCAACTCTAGCCCATCATTTATGTATTGAGGAACGAGCCCTTATTCTATAAAAGGGACTCCCTCACCTTCAACACCACAAGCCGAGCCAACCAAGGCAATATAAGCCACAAGCCGAGCAACCTCGCAACATGTGACAGTTGAGCATCATTTCAGATTGAGCACCGTCTCATATCGAGCATCAGTTCAAGATAACATCTAGTTACTTCGGCCCACACATGGACTGAATTTCAAGTCTCCAGCCAAAAGACTCTCTTGACTGAAGACTTGGGGGACTACTGTTTATACCATATTTAGGGCCTCGTATTTAGATCTCGTACAAATACTCAGGGGACTTAAATGTAATTATGGGATAAAGGAAGGGGCAAATATGTAATAAGTGAGGAGTCCTTATTCTATAAAAGGACCCCTCACCCTCACAATTTGGAGAGGCCTCACTCTCACTCTCAGAGGCCATTTCTGAAGCCTCTCACCCCCTCTCAAAGCTCCTCACATCCCCTAAGCTCTCTCTCCCTCTTCAACAGAGAAATATAATACAATCAGTGTGGACGTAGCCCAAACCTTGGGGTGAACCACGATAACTCTTGTGTCATTTACATTTCATGCAGATTCACGGTCGGATGTACGTTGTTCCAAGACCTCCGGTTTTGTGCATCAACACACCGCCCAACATTCTGTGCCATACAGCATCGCCGGCCTTATTGCCGTCCTATAAAATTTTCCCTTGAGCTTCAGTGGCATACGGCGGTCACACAACACGCCGGATGCACTCTTCCACTTCATCCATCCAGCTTGTATTCTATGGTTGAGATCTCCATCTAATTCTCCGTTCTTTTGCAAGATAAATCCTAGGTAACGAAAACGGTCGCTCTTTGGTATTTCTTGATCTCCGATCCTCACCCCTAACTCGTTTTGGCCTCCATTTACACTGAACTTGCACTCCATATATTTTGTCTTTGATCGGCTTAGGCGAAGACCTTTAGATTCCAACACTTCTCTCCAAAGGTTAAGCTTTGCATTTACCCCTTCCTGAGTTTCATCTATCAACACTATATCGTCTGCGAAAAGCATACACCAAGGAATATCATCTTGAATATGTCGTGTTAACTCATCCATTACCAACGCAAAAAGGTAAGGACTTAAGGATGAGCCTTGATGTAATCCTACAGTTATGGGAAAGCTTTCGGTTTGTCCTTCATGAGTTCTTACGGCAGTCTTTGCTCCTTCATACATATCCTTTATAGCTTGGATATATGCTACTCGTACTCCTTTCTTCTCTAAAATCCTCCAAAGAATGTCTCTTGGGACCCTATCATACGCTTTTTCCAAATCTATAAAGACCATGTGTAAATCCTTTTTCCCATCTCTATATCTTTCCATCAATCTTCGTAAGAGATAGATTGCCTCCATGGTTGAGCGCCCTGGCATGAACCCGAATTGGTTGTCCGAAACCCGTGTCTCTTGCCTCAATCTATGCTCAATGACTCTCTCCCAGAGCTTCATTGTATGACTCATTAGCTTAATACCCCTATAGTTCATGCAATTTTGTACGTCGCCCTTATTCTTGTAGATAGGCACCAAAGTGCTCATTCGCCACTCATTTGGCATCTTCTTCGTTTTCAAAATCCTATTGAAAAGGTCAGTGAGCCATGTTATACCTGTCTCTCCCAAAAGTTTCCACACTTCGATTGGTATATCGTCTGGGCCTATTGCTTTTTTATGCTTCATCTTCTTCAAAGCTACAACCACTTCTTCCTTCCGGATTCGACGATAAAAAGAGTAGTTTCTACACTCTTCTGAGTTACTCAACTCCCCTAAAGAAGCACTCATTTCATGTCCTTCATTGAAAAGATTATGAAAATAACCTCTCCATCTGTCTTTAACCGCGTTCTCTGTAGCAAGAACATTTCCATCCTCATCCTTGATGCACCTCACTTGGTTTAGGTCCCTTGTCTTCTTTTCCCTTGCTCTAGATAGTTTATAGATATCCAACTCTCCTTCTTTGGTATCTAGTCGTTTATACATATCGTCGTAAGCCGCTAACTTAGCTTCTCTGACAGCTTTCTTCGCCTCTTGCTTCGCTTTTCTATACCTTTCACCATTTTCATCAGTCCTCTCCTTGTATAAGGCTTTACAACATTCCTTCTTAGCCTTCACCTTTGTTTGTACCTCCTCATTCCACCACCAAGATTCCTTTTGGTGTGGGGCAAAGCTCTTGGACTCTCCTAATACCTCTTTTGCTACTTTTCGGATACAACTAGCCATGAAATCCCATATTTGGCTAGCTTCCCCCTCTCTATCCCACACACATTGGGTGATTACCTTCTCTTTGAAAATGGCTTGTTTTTCTTCTTTTAGATTCCACCATCTAGTCCTTGGGCACTTCCAAGTCTTGTTCTTTTGTCTTACTCTTTTGATATGTACATCCATCACCAACAAGCGATGTTGATTAGCCACGCTCTCTCCTGGTATAACTTTGCAATCCTTACAAGTTATACGATCCCCTTTCCTCATTAGAAGAAAATCTATTTGTGTTTTTGACGACCCACTCTTGTAGGTGATCACATGTTCTTCTCTCTTCTTAAAGAAGGTGTTGGCTAAGAAGAGATCATATGCCATTGCAAAATCCAAGATAGCTTCCCCATCCTCGTTTCTCTCCCCAAAACCATGGCCACCATGAAAACCTCCATAGTTGCCTGTCTCCCTGCCCACGTGTCCATTTAAATCTCCTCCTATAAATAACTTCTCCGTCTGAGCAATTCCTTGCACCAAGTCTCCAAGATCTTCCCAAAATTTCTCCTTCGAACTCGTATCCAACCCTACTTGAGGTGCGTACGCACTAATCACATTGATAAGTTCTTGTCCTATTACAATCTTGATTGCCATGATTCTATCTCCTACCCTCTTGACATCTACAACATCTTGTACCAAGGTCTTGTCCACGATGATGCCAACACCGTTTCTCGTTCTATTTGTGCCCGAATACCAAAGTTTAAACCCTGAGTTTTCTAGATCCTTTGCCTTACTACCAACCCACTTAGTTTCTTGTAGGCACATAATATTTATCCTTCTCCTCACCATAACTTCCACTACTTCCATAGATTTTCCCGTTAAGGTTCCTATATTCCACGTTCCTAAACGCATTTTGCTCTCTTGAACTCTACCCTTCTGTCCTAGCTTCTTCACCCTCCCCCGTCTAATAGGATCAAAGTACTTCTTTTGTGTGTCCCGGGTAAAGTTGATAGGAGCATATGCTCCCAAACAACTTTGAGTGGAGTCGTTCGAAAAGAAGTTTCTATGGACCCTTGCTCATTTAACACTGCATCCGGGTGCCGATGGAGATACAGCGACCCTTGCTCACTTATCACTGTGCTCAGGCCACACAGCGCGCCACTTACGGGTGACGCCCTAGCTTTAGCGCGATTTTGTTCTGGATTCATTTTCATAAGGATTCGACGTGATCATGGAGTGCCGGCTGTCGACTACCTGACGCCCTCCCCCTCCTCCTTTATCCGGGCTTGGGACCGGCCATGTAAGACATAGGCGGAGTTAGCCTAACTCATATATGCACTTCAAATTTTACGCAAGAAAACTTAATCATTGGATGAATCAAGCCCCATGACCCACCAAGTTGGACATTTTCTTTGCTCAAATTTGTGCCCCCACCCACCCACTTTGATTGGCGTCTGACAATTCACTAGACATGCATTCATATTAAAATTCAGCCGTTACTTTTTGGATCAACAAATCTTATTGGTATTTAAGGATCAAGACAGCAAAAACAGACAGATTAGATTACCTAAAACACCAATATTATTTTTTCTTTTGATTAGGGCAACATATGACTCGTTAGCTGTTGTAGATCTTAAGATGTCACATGCACTTTCAAATAGATTTATTTTCAATTATCCGATTTCGATCTAGTTAAAATTATGTGTCACTTTACTTTTTGGTGTTGTAATTTTCTCAGGTGTGAAAATATTTTTGGCTATCACTTACGAGTGTTGTTGACTCATAGTCTTTGGGGAGTGGTGAGAGTACACCAGGACACAAAACATTTCTGTTTTATAGAATCGATGTTGAAGAATTGGATAATTGAATGCAACATCTCAAACACAAAAATAAATTCTCTTAATTATTCGAGCTACAAACTCTAAATATTACTCAACATCAATTAAAAATTCTTAACCTATACATGTATATATTGGATAATTTTTACTACAACCAATGACAATTGAATCATGTATCCCACAACAAATACTTACACCCTAAGAAACTAACTGCATGAACCAATACACATGCAGCTGAAAATGCAAAAGTAGCAACCTTTAGAGTCCAAACTAAATCTGCAGATGCTCCTGAAGAAGCTGGCAATGACCCAAATGGTGAAAGTGCAGGGTAAGGCGGGTCGTCGAGATTCAGAGGGCTCGGGTTGGAGGGAATGGTGGGTATGGAGGAATCAGTTGGAGTGGTAGGCACCTCAGGACCTGGAGATGGCAAAAGTGGAGCTATTTCTGGAGGTACGAGTCCTTGCAGATTAGAAGATGGAGGGGAATTGGTGAAGAATGCTGGGGAAGCTGAGATGCTTGACGCTTTTGAATTGAAGGAAAGAAGAGGTGAGGCCATGAGAGCCATCATGAGGGCTACATTTAACCAAAAAGAGGCCATTTCTAATGATGAAGATATCAATGCTCACAAAATTTAGTGGAGTGTGGTTTATATATTTGTGTAGTGAAAGTGCTTTTGGAGTTTAACCAAAGAAAAAAGTACTTTGGGTGGAAGTTATGATTGGATTTTTTAAAGGATGACTACAAGTTGTCTTAGTAGTTAGTACTAGCAATTTATTTATGCTCAATTATAAGTAAGAACTCTTAGGTTCGAATTTAATGGTTGACAAATTCTATACTAATTTATTCTCTCACCCCTTAGGTAAATATATCATTTGTATACAGAGAAAAAAAGATAATTCTCACTTTACTCTCTCAAGTATTGTGAAAATTCACACTTTGCAACCCTTAGTTTTTTTCTTCTCAGTTTCATACCTAAACTTTTATTTTTCTGACACTTTAATATTTCTGTTAGGTTTTTTGTTAGTTTTCCATTAAATAATGACGTGACATAATTTTGGCCCACCATATTTGCCAAGAAGTGGTAGCCCAAAATTATACACATTATCACTTAATGGAAAACTTAATGAAAAGAAGATTAACTGAAGTATTAAAGTATCATAAAAATCAAAGTTTAGGTAAGAAACTAGGACAAAAAAAACTAAGAGTAGCAAATACAAATTTCACGACACTTAAGTATAGTAAAGTTAGGATTACCCTAGAGAAAATAATGATTAGAAATATTACTTTTTATATTTATATACAAAACTATTTGTGAAAAAAAAAAATAATTGAACTTAAGAACTCTGGTGCGGGTAAATGCACTTAACAATTGAGTAGCAAGTACCTTGTAGATGATTAGAAGTTTTGGGTGGGACCAATGTGCCACATGGGTAGAGTGGAGTTTCGATGGATTTGAGCAAAACAGGTTGGCATTTGTAGGGAAGAGACAAAGATCAAAGATCGGAGATCACTTGACCAGATTTTTTAATTGGAATTAGATGATTTTTTTCTTTTTCCCCTTTTGGTCTGTGACCTTGCTGTCCCCTTGCTTTTCTGATAATCCGAAACCCTAAGTCCTAATCTACTTGATTACTTCAATGTTACAAAACAATCACTCACCCCATATTGCACGGTCATCAAGTTGATTAACCTCTTGTTTGGAACTTTTAGATATGAGTAAATTGTTGATTGTTGTGCATCTCATAGATCAGAAAGATTTTATTATGGTACAACTGATATAATGCGTATTATAAGCACAAATGTTATACAATCGTTATTAGGTGAGTTAATTTTACTCCATCTAATCATATTATCATTTACTCCACCAATCATATTATCATTTACTTGACGATTATAAGGCATGAGCATCGTAGGAAAGTACTAGGGAACGTTTAAAGATAATACTTCATGGAAAAGTTGATTGATGTCATAATTTGTTAATCCATATAATCCATCTTAAAACAAGAATTGCAAAAGCGAAACAATTACCACACTTGTATTTTATTCATTTGCGCTTTTTCACTTGTTTCAAGCTACAAAATTAAATAAATTAACGATAAATAGGAGACAAAGACAAGCATTGGTAAAAGTGCAAGAGAATAAAAGGCGAGTGAGAAAATTATTTCCCTTATAAATTCAGATACAACAAAGAGCTAAACAATCACTAGATTTCCTTGAGACAGTTTATATTTTTTTAAACATAAGAAATTTGAGTAAATTATAGTAATGATCCTTTAACTTTAATTCAATTGAAGTAATGATCCCTTAACTAAAGATTTATTACCATTGATCCCTTAACTTATCAAAATGTGCAGCTATGGTCTCTTAACTAAAAATTCATTACCATTGGTCCCTCAACTTTAATCAAACTGGAGAAATAATCCCTCAACTTTATCCTAATTGGAGCAATGGTCCCTCAACATTAAACCAATTGTAGAAATGATCATTTCAACATAACTCATTTTGACATAATTATTACAAAGTTGACAAATAGATCCATAGCTACATGTTTTAATGATTGAGGGACCCCAATTGTAACAATGGTCATTCCAACATAACTTATTTTAACAAAATTCTAACAAAGTTGACAAAAAAGACCATAGCTACACATTTTGATGAGTTGAGAGACTAATGGTAATGAATTTTTAGTTGAGAGATCATTGCTACAATTTACTCTAAAAAATTTTAATGTATAAAATGAACATAAATCATGCCAATCACCCCAAACACCCCCCCCTCAACAAAACCCCAACCCCAAAAAAAAGGAATAGGATCCTCTCCATATTCTTTTTGTGTGAATTCGGAAGATCAATTAATCGTGTTTATTTATTGTACATCGTGAGGTTAGAAATTATTTTAAATTTGAAATTTGAAATTGAATATAAATAGTACTTACAGAAAACTGACCACATGATATACGATGAACAGATACGATTAATTGATCCCCGGATCCCCACAAAGAGGATCCGGAGAGAATCCTTGTCCCAAAAAGATAAGATCAAAGGAACCATTTACTGACAACGGACGTTCCAACCAAAGGAATTTTCCAGGATGAAATCGAAACGTTGCATGAGCAGTGGATCTAAATTTTGTAGGTTGTCGATATCTAATTTGATTTGTATTGTTACAAGGATAATGCTAAGGAAACTAAATTTGCAAACTAAATGATGTATCACCAATAAAAAAAAAAACACGTTAATCACCAATAAGTAATGATACGACTACGCAGTACAGGCACATTTGTGAGCAATTGCTAACCGTTGGTGCATTTGGGCCCAATATACGCGCAACAAAATCTTTGCGTGAAATACAATGAGCAGTGTATCAGTGGAATCAAGAAGGATTTAGAACAAGCGTTGTCACAAAGGCAAGGAATGCACAACCTTCGTGTACATGATTTCACTGATCACATAAATTTGATGGATTCACACCCCCTAGGTAAATTTGAAGGGATTAATCGAACAGCTAAACAATTTCGTACCACAACTAACCAGCATTTATCCGATTAGCATACGAGGTTTTGATCAAATTGCAGTGAAGTAAATTCCAGAAAGAAAGAAAAAAGAGATATTCAAAAGAAACAGTATTCCAATGGAGATACAAAGTTTACAAAGATTGTATAATGGCAAGCCAACCAGAGCTGGATTGGCCTTAATATAATGCAGAACAAATAAACTCACCTTCATAAGTTGTCAATCCTTTATCAAGCGCTCAGGAGAAGCCGATTGATTTGCATAGCACTGCATGCGAAAAGAAGAAATCATTAAACTCGAGAGATTATAATTAAGATGATACGAAATAGGGGAAAGAAACGAGCATGTTACCGCTAGTGCTTTACAGGCAGCGAGGCAGCCGTTGCAACTCCACAGCCACATGGAAAGCAGCAGTGGCTAAAACATGTACACCTGAACTTTTAATCTCAGAAACTATGCCTTCAATTCTTGAGATCTCGGGTATAGATATCGACAGTATCATTGCGTGTAACAAATATTGCCTACAGGAATAACCAAGGGCATGCAGCATGCGCAGCACCAATAAGTGAGATGCGCCCCTACGCCAAGACTCGAGGACTGCAGTAACTTTTGGAAGATTAGTTAGCAGACCAGCAGTGGCTTCCCTTGGAGCTGCCTTGAGCAACAAGACAACGCATTCTGAGGCCAGATCTGCCACATTTCCTCCATATGATCTACTCAACTCTAGTAAGACGCCAACATTGCTGCCGAAGTCCATGATATCTCTAATGCCTTGTTGCTGATCAGCACCACTTGCCTCAGAAGACGCATCACCCAGAAGATCAGGTTCTTTTGAATAGATGAAGCCTTTTCTACCACTCACTGACCGTACAAGGAAAGCCCTACATAGGCCAAGGGTTGGTTCCAGAAAATCTTCCATATCCTTTGCATATACAAACTCTAGAAGGTTTCCTATTTTCCTAACTACCTTCAGTTGAGAAAGTAACTTGGTTTCCATCTCAGGTGCCGATGTCAGAGCCAGACATAGCATGACATTGTTCACATTTGCACTTGAAAGATCGCCGAGCAAAAACTCAAAGCATTGTGAGACTATCTTAAGATTTAGAATGTCTGCAATTTTGATGTAATTAAATTCAATAAGCATCACAAGAAGCTTCTGTGCGTACAAGGGAATCGGATCTTCATCTTCAATCAAGGAAGGGTAGAGAGGAAGAAAATTCTTATTGGATATGGATTCCAGTTCTTTGGACCTTTGTTGATCTTCAGATTGTTCATTCAAAAAAATTACCATCACGTCAAACAAAATTTTCAAGCACAGAAACCTGGCATCACCATCCTTGTTACCCTTATAAAGAACAGCCAAACTGGGGAGAACCTCACGAATAAAAATGTCAGGGCTTTCAAGAATCACATGCGACTCCTCTGAGACAGACTCAAGAATTCGGAGAAGGGTAATCTGAAAGTCATCCCTGCCCTATGAATCAATAACAAATTATTTATCAGTATCAATGTTACCGTATTACGTTCTCTTTTCATTAATCTGTTACTTTTTCTCGTCATAAGTTGGGACTAAACTACCTTTCACCCCACATAGTAGAAATTTAGCATAAGTCCAGACTCCACGCTAATGGACTTTTATGCTGTAGCCTTCCACATGCCAACTTAAAAGCTAATGACATGGTTTTACTAGTGATTTATTAAGAAGAAAAAGGGGACTGTTAAATAGTGGAAATGATCAGGTTGTCACCTGCCCAGGCATTTACCAACCTATAACAACCTCGGATCACTTGCCGAGACACTGTACCTAAGCACTGGGAAAGTTACATAACATCCCAAGTTCCAGTAACTAACAGTTAGTTGATCTAATCAGCCAAAAGTATTTTAGTACTACTGTTTTTTACACCATAATTATAAGCATTGTGATAGCAACAACAAGATTAGCAATGACTTAAACAGACTGGTTAGGCTGCTACCAACCTGAAATGGTGTCTCCACGAGTTTCATTAGATTTGCCAACTGCTGCAGGACCTGTTCATTAACCACTTTGCGCTTAAATGACAAGCTTCGAAGAAGATGGAGAACTACGGGAAACGTATAAACATTGGTCTTTGGAGCAGCTCTACTGTTAAGGGGAGATTGATACCCATGGCGCCTACCTCCCATCATTTTCTGAATATCTCCAGTAATAGTATCCAGTAAACTGGGTATAGCAGACGCCACAACACACACAGATGCCTCTAAACACTGCTGCACATAACGGTCCTTCTCTTTCACCAACCTGTCCACTGCAGAAAGCAACTTGGCGTGGCAAAAAAAATGTGGCAGCCACCTCCTACTGCTCTTACAAAGAAGAGCAACAAAAACAAGTGCCTTTCCCTTCAAAACCTCACTTCCCTGATCAATAAGAGACACAAGACTTGGGACAAGATTCTTATCCTCCATCAATGGGAGGAGGTACCTGCCAACATTCGTGAACACATGACTTCCAAGCATGGCCATGTTTAAGAGGTTTAAGCTTATTTGCTGCTCACGCAGGCTGCCCTTCACAAGTGCCGATGCTATGTCCTTTAAGGAGAGCTTCTCTATTACTGGTTGAATGCTAGGTGGGTTAAAACGAACAAGACGGACCAAGCATGATCCTGCTGTGAGCCTCATGCTCTCCTGCTTTCCAGCAGCCCTATATAAATAACACAGGTTATTAATCATGTCCTGGCTAGTCAAACGAGCTGCCCACGGCCCTGCTTGACTGCAAATATTTTCTATTGTCCTCAATGCATATAACTGAGTTAAGTCATCCTCTCCTTTTCGTAAAATTGATGACACCAATGAAAGCAATGCATTTGAAACCTGCCCCAAGGAGGATAACTTATCAGTGACAAAATTGAGTAGAAGTGAAGGGAAAAAAAGGGAAAGTACTCAAGGACATCCAGTAATAACAGTTCTCTTGGTAGAACATACTCTTTAGCTCCAATTGATGAGGAAATAAAAAATGAGGGTTTACTAGAGCATATACAACTCCAGATTTCACTCGGTTAAGAATAAAAGTACAGGCTATTTAGAGTATAACAGTCAATCTTTATATGATCAGGAGCAATGGTACAAGTTGCAATAGTTACGACACTAACCTGCCACCCAGATGTGGACCGGCTTTCCTTTGACGGAGACTCTGCTGGATTGCTGTCTGCATGCTCACTTTGAGTGGATATATAGAATAGCAACTCACCCAAAGCAGCCATTGAAAACCTCCTCACCTTTTCCTGCTTGTCTCTGAGGCCATCAGCAAGTGAACCCAAAATTCCTGAATCTGCCAAATCATCTTGAATAAAAGTAGAATGTCTAATCAACAAACCAACCAGTGAAGCAAGTTGGACACGCAAAGCCAAAGCCTTGGACAACCGGAGCATTTTAACAAGCAGAAGCATGATAGGTCCATTGGTCAAGATATTTGCAGCATCAGCATTATTGCTTAACATCTCAAGGTATCTAATTACATTCTGCTTCTCGCCAATGCTACTGTTCCCATTAAAAATGGCTATAATCTTACTGTTGAGTGCATCCAACTGCTCTTTAGAGATCTTCACAAAGTCAGAGGCTTGCAGTGCCTCAAAGGGAAGAGAAGGAATTACCTCCGAATTTTTGTCAGATTTTCTGCTGGGCATCACAGGTCTGACTGAGAGATCTGATGGATGCCAAAGAACTTGTGAAAGGTTATTTGGAGATTTTGAAGAATCATAGTCAACTGCAGATCCTGAACCTTCTTTAAATCTCTGATTTTTAATTTGAGGACTAGCACTGGGTGGAATTGCAGCCATTTCAATACTCTGGGGAGATGGTTCCTGATCATGAACTCCGGATTCATCTGAGGCAGGTGTACTAACCACAGGCAGGGCATCTGATTGGTTCAAGTTGTTTTCCATCTCTTCCATTTTACCCTGGTGCTGACTTGAAAATTTGTTGTCGGGTGGACAAGCTTGGATATCAGACCCATCAGATTCATCATGTGTGTCATCTTCCGTGTTCTCATTAAAGTCAAGTTCCATGTCCGTGTTCTCAATTTTGACTTCAGAATCATTCTCAGTATTAGTAGACACTGGCCTGCGGTAGTTTTCCTTCTCATTTTCCCTCTGCAGGTTCTGTTTTGCAATTCTTGAGAGCCTCAAAAGATTCACACCCCTCGTGGCACCAGAAGGATCCTTTTGCTTTTCACCAACCCCTCTGCCAGAAACCTTTGCTTGAGTTCTGCGGCTTCCAGGTGTACCCTTGACTGGAGTCTCATGACCGTTTGCTCCTAAAATAGTATTCTCATCCTGCTTAAAAGTTCCTTTAACATCCTTTTGGCAAGATTTAGGAGTTCTGATTTGGGAAGATTTATCACCATTGCGCTCCGACAGACACGGCCGAGCATATTGCTCAAGCATATTATCAAAAGCAGGCTGAGGAGGTAGAGGCACTAAAGTTAACTTAGTCCTCCAGAAAGCATGACCACAAAGTTCAGGCCACTGTATTCTTTCTGCTGGATCCTTTATGAGTAAAAAATTTATTAGATTGACAAAAGAACGGCTAGGAGTTCCAGGTAGAGCCGGAGTTGGATCTGAGATAATGGATTTTACTAGCTGAGTAAATTCCCTACCCACAAAAGGAGGCCTCCCAGCATAGCACTCATACAGTACACACCCAAGGGCCCAGAAATCAGATGCATATGAATGGACACCCCCTTCTTCAAAAAGCTCAGGAGCCATATAACAAGGTGTCCCGCGTTTCGCTTGTGGCAACTAAACATATACAAGAAGGGAAAGCTACATTAATATTCTCATATTTTCTAATTTCAGATTACTTTATCCAAAAAAAAAATAAAAATCACATGTTGTGGCAAGAAAACCTACTGAAGAAGAAGGTATTTGTGATATATCACTCAATTTTCTCGCCAATCCAAAATCACAGAGCTGCATTGTGCAAACATACTAGTTCAGATGAAGAGAAAAAAAAACATATAAAAAAATTGAGAGAAATATGCAAGGACAATAGCCTGCCTTATACCTTTGTACGGCCATTCTCGTCTAACAAGATATTTGATGGTTTCAAGTCACAGTATATGATTCCCTTTGAGTGTAAAAACCTAACCGGAAGTGAACATTTCGAGAACATGAATTAAATGAAGTAAAGAAATAGAGACTCGTAACAAGGACAAAAAAATGAAGCAATTCAAGGTCCTTACAGCAAAGCTCTAACAAGGTCACACCCAAGGTCATGAATTGACTCTTCAGGTAGCTGCTTATCCTGCATTTCCATACATTATCAGTATCACAGTTCTAAAAACACAGAATCATCTCGATAAAAACATTATCACCGGTACCAAATTAGCAATGATTCCGTCTGTACAAAATAATATATCCACAAACTCTACACATAACTTTGATGCGAGGCTCAGATTAAGTGATTAATTACCTGGTTTAATAGTGTCATCAAATTGCCCCCAACGCAATACTCCAAAACCAACCACAAGTGAGCAGAAGTTTCATACCTGCATTTTATAGCGGCACACAAAATAGGAAATTCGCAAATAAACAATTCAATTCTTATCTCGAATCAAAGATAAACAGGTATTGATATTTCGCAAGCAATTATCCGACGAAGAATTCTCACCACCAGTAAAACTTGAGGATATTTTGATGATCTAGAGTGTGAAGAATCTTCACCTGCATCAAATGGAAAACTCTATAACCTAAATCGTCTTCGAATTTGAATTATCCAAACTAAATTAAAGCCCATACATTGCTAAATCCGAATTTTGTTTCATAGTTTGCTTACTAAACTTAATCACTTACTTCTTGGAGAAGCTTGCTCTTCTGTGACTTCTCGACGCTCTTAATCGCGAAGTACTCAATCGTCTTCTTCTTCCTCCCTTTGTACACAGTCTGCAAATCCAACGCCAATCGGATTAATTAAGCAACAAATTGAACTAAAAGTCGCTGAATCGGCAATTTCGGAGAAACGCAAAAGAGCTTGCGAAGCAAATCCTACCGAGCATTTTCCGTGGCCAATGGCTTCGTAGATGTGGTACTGGTTCATCTCTGAGCTTTGCTTCCTAGGGTTTGCAGATTTCAAATTTGAGAGAGAGAGAGAGAGAGAGAGAGAGAGAGAAAGAGAGAAAGGTCAAATGTTTGGCACAAGGGAATGAGCGGGAATGTGGATTCCCATTGAAATGTTAAACGAGGAACTTTTAGAGAGAGAAAACCCGCTTTTTGAGCTGTATCCGAACACTCAAACAGTATCTTTCCACCCGTTTCAATTTTAAATTTTGAAAGATGGGGTGCAGTAATGACTGCCACGTGGCACAAACACATTATTATTTTGGCCTAATCGGATAAATGGTTCCCGTGGTCAACAGGTATTCGGATGATAGCCCCTGTGGTAAAAAAATTCGGATTTAAACCCCTGTGGTCTAAGTCTGTTAGGATTTATGCCCTTCGGTTAAATAATGCTGACGTGGTTGCCACATATATGCCACGTGGCAAAAATAATAATTTTTAAAATACCTGAATTAAAAAAAAAAAAAAAAAAAAAAAAAAAAAACGCAGAAACCCAGAAAATCCCCCCCGCCCTCCGCCCTCCGCCCTCCGCCCGTTCCCCCACCCCGCCGGACTTCTTCTCCTTCTTCTTCTTCTTCTTCCCGCCGGAGACCAGCTCCCCCCCCCCCCCCGACGGAGCCCTCTCCCCGCGCGACCCTCCTCCCTCTCCTTCTTCCTTCTTCTTCTTCTTCCCGCCGGTCTCCCTGCGCGACTTCTTCTTCTTCTTCTTCTTCTTCTTCTTCTTGTTCTTCTTCTTCTTCTTCTTCTTCTTCCCGCCGGAGACTAGCTCCCCCCTCGCCGGAGCCGTCTCCTCGCGCCCTCCTCCCTCTCCCTCTTCCTTCTTCTTCTTGCAGATCCGGTTTGTTTGTTTGTTTTTTTTTTTTTTTTTTTTTTTTTTTAATTCAGGTTTTTTTTAAAAAAAAATTAAAAATTATTATTTTGCCACGTGGCAGCCATTTGGCAGCCACGTGGCAGCCACATCAGCATTATTTAACAGAAAGGTTTAAATCCTAACAGATTTAGACCACATGGGTTTAAATCCTAACAGACTTAGACCACAGGGGTTTAAATCCGAATTTTTTTACCACAGGGGCTATCATCCGAATACCTTATGACCACGGGGACCATTTATCCAATTAGGCCTATTATTTTTTTGTTGGAATATGCATAAAATATGTTATGAGTGTGCATGAAATTGTCACGTGTTCCTAGATTTTTAAAGCCTAAAAAAACCTGGCAGGGAATCTGGCGAACCCGCAAACCAGATTCGGCTCAAGTTGAACCATACTCTGTCTAAATCCGGTAGCGACCCGACACCCGGACCCATTTCTGAATTCGGGTCAAAATATTCCGGGTATATTCTATAACTATTTTTGTTAACTATGACGGAGTATTTCATCCTATGACAAGATATTCCATTTCCGGTAATGAAATATTTTGTGCGGTGACAGAATATTGCATTTTCGTTGATCAACTCAGCCACCGGCGCATGTCGACCACCTCTTGGTGCATGGCGGCGCGTGGTGGCGACCCATGACAGTGTATGGCAGCGGTCGGTGGTTTTCGAATACCGATTTTGGCAGCTTGATCTTTGTTTTTTTGGTAATCTTCATAGTTTTCGTTTACTTACTAAGTAAGGGTTGTTTATTTTAGCGCGTTTAGCAAGATGTGCGAGAACCTATATTTTTAAAGTAAGCTTATAAGTTAGTTGTTTAGCTCATGGGAATTATACTAGAAATTTATGTTTGAATTGTTTTATGAGAAAGGATCCTCGTCGGATCCTCTTTGTGAGGATTCCGGGGATCCACCAATCGTAAATGTTCATCGTACATCGTGCGACCAGTTTTTGTTAGGTACTGTTTATATTCAATTTTAAATAAAAAGACTTATAATGATTTCTGACCGCACGATGTACGATGAACATATGTAATTGGAGGATCTCCAAGATCCTCACAAAGAGGATTCGGCAAGGATCCTCCTGGTTGTTTTAATTGCTTGTCATCGGATTGCTTTCTACCTTTTTTCAAAAAAGTATTATTATTAAAGAGAGCGGGAGGATTCAAAACTAATATAATAATTTAATGGAATGGCAGTTTCAAACCCGAGACACATGGGTGAGAACCCAACACCCTACCCTACAATAAGAACAATCTGTTCAAAATGCCACCTTTGACTAAGCTATATGGACACCTATTTAATTTGGTGTCCAATCCATAATTATGCAAACCAATTAGTTCCATGCAAGTAACTTGAGCTGGCCACGGAGTTGATAATGTCATTTTAGGCCATTTCTAACCGAATGGTCCAGAGAGCCAGATGGCCGAAAATAGTCCTAAAACCGTCTCCAACCGAGGGCTAGGCCAGAGGGCTCTGGAATCTGGGAGGGCTCCACGGGATCAGAGAGGGCTGGAGGGCTGGCTGCTTTCGGCCAGCTAGCCAGCCCCGGGCTGGCTATTTTTTTTTTAATGTTTTCCGATTGCTGTCAGTTATAACCGACAACATTAAAGAAGAATTTTTTAATATTGTCGGTTATAACCGATAGTAATAGTTATTCAAAAGCAAAATTTTTCTTTTTAATTACTATTAGTGTTGGTTATAACCGACACTAATAGTTTGAATTTTTTTTAATATAACGGCTAGTAGCCGTTGTATTAACTTTTTTTTTTTATGAAATTAAACTTCTTTTTTTCCCTTTTTTTTTTCCTTTTCATATGAATCAAATTTTGTTTCATATTTTTTTTCAATTCTATTTTACAAAATTTGTTTCAATTTTTTTTTAAATTCTATTTTTTTTCCTATAACTTCTATTTTACAAAATTTGTTTCATATTTTTTTTTAAATTTCATTTTTTTCCTATAACTTTTATTTCACAAAATTTGTTTCAATTTTTTTTTAAATTCTATTTTTTTCCTATAACTTCTATTTTACAAAATTTGATTCATATTTTTTTTCCTATAACTTCTATTTTACAAAATTTGTTTCATATTTTTTTTTAAATTTCATTTTTTTCCTATAACTTTTATTTCACAAAATTTGTTTCAATTTTTTTTTTAAATTCTATTTTTTTCCTATAACTTCTATTTTACAAAATTTGATTCATATTTTTTTTTCATATAACTTCTATTTTACAAAATTTGTTTCATATTTTTTTAAATTCCATTTTTTTTCCTATAACTTCTATTTCACAAAATTTGTTTCATATTTTTTTTTCAATTCTATTTTTTTCCTATAACTTCCTAGGCCATTTATACAACATTAAATTAAATTAAGTAACAAGAAACAACATTAAACAATATGAAACAACATTAAATAACATTAACCAACATACAAATTATACAACATAAAAAAACATTTAACAACATGAAATTAAACAACATTTTTAAAAACATTTAACAACATAAAACTTAAAAGCCTACTCCATGCTTCTTTTGGCCCAAAGATGTGCAACAAGATCCTGTTGTAGGTACTTATTTGTGGCACGAGAACGTATCATTCTATAGCGCCTCATATACTCATTTATAGAGATACTACCAGTTCTTGGATTGAAAGGCAAATTAGGCCCATCATATATTTTTGTTAGAACCCTTCTTGACCTATTTGGATCTTCTTGGTCATCATCGGACTCTCCATCAATATACCCATCTCGCTCATCCTCCACTATCATATTGTGTAATATGATGCAAGACATCATGATGGAGTTCAAATTTTCTCGACTCCACCCTCTTGCCGGTTCGCTGATAATCTTCCACCGTGCTTGTAGAATACCGAAAGCTCTCTTAATATCTTTCCGGTATGCCTCTTGGTGTAAGGTAAACAACTTTTCTACATCATTCCTAGGGTTTGGAATTGCTTGGACAAGTGTCGCCCACTTTGGGTAGATGCCATCTGCCAAGTAATACCCCATATTGTATTTACGGCCGTTGATGTACTAGTCAAGTTGAGGTGCTTTACCTTCCGTCAAGTTATTGAAGAAGGGTGAACGCCCAAGAACTGTAATGTCATTTTGAGATCCAGGGACTCCAAAGAAAGCATGCCAGATCCTTGTGTCATATGAGGCAACTGCCTCTAACACAACAGTTGGCTTTCTCGACCTTCCGCTAAAGCCTCATTGCCATCCAGTGGGACAATTCTTCCAATCCCAATGCATGCAGTCTAATGACCCTATCATGCTCGGAAACCCACGGTCTTCAGCTTTGTGAAGGAGCCGATTCAGATCTTCTTGATTTGGCTCTCGGAGGTACTCGTCTTTGTAAACCTGAACAATTGTGTTACAAAATTCTTCAAGAGTATTAAGACATGTAGACTCAGACATACCATGGGTTTCATCAATCGAATCAGCTGAGGAGCCATATGCCATCATTCGGAGTGTAATAGTAACCTTCTGATGAGGTGAGAAACCAGGGCGGCCTGCTCTGTCCCGCTTCTGTCGAAAGTATGGATTGACCTGCTGGACATCACGAAGTAAACGCTCGAAGACATAACGCCTTATCTGGAAGCGACGTCTGAAATCCTCTTCTGTGTACACCGAGTTGGGGTTGAAGTAGTTGTTCATCAGAGTGGCATGCGTCATCGCTCTGTTTCGTGGTTTGTAAGAGCGACCAGCAACAGAGCCACCCCATTGAGGTTGTTCCTCAGTTGGCTGACACACCATGGCCGCAGCCATGGCTGCTGCCATGTTTTGTTTGTTGCGCCTTACTTGAACTTCTTCATCAGACTCCTCATCTTCTCGTCTCATTTGCGCCCATTTTACTTCCAATTTGGAATTGGATGAGGACCCCCAATTGGAATTGGATGAAGATCCAAAGTTGGAATTCATTGCAAACTTGAATTGAAAGAGATTGAATTGCAAGAGATTGAATTGAAATAGATTGAATTTAAAGTTGTATGAATTATAGCCCAATATCCACCCTATTTATAGCAAAAAAAAAATCAAATCCAACGGCTAGCTGACGTCAGCTGACGTCAGCTACCAACGGCTAGCTGACGTCAGCATGATGTCAGCTACCAACGGCTAGCTGACATCACGTTGACGTCACTTAGCTGTTAGATTTGATTTTAAATTGTAGTTTTTAATTAATAAATTATGTTTGGCACTATGGCCCTTTGGCCCTCGGTTGGAGACGGTTTTTTGTGACAGGGCTAAAACGAGCCCTCTAGCCCTTTGGCCCTCGGTTGGAGACGGAGGCCAATATGGCCCTGTACTGTTCATTAAAATATTAATATCTTGGGGAATCTTGGAGGGCCAGAGGGCTAAAACGAGCCCTCTGGGCCAGCCCTCAGTTAGAGATGTCCTTACATAGCGACAAAGGTTTAGCACCAAGTTGGTGGTGGCAAAAGACTATTTCCCCTCCCCCCCCCAAAAAAAAAGGAAAACTAATGAAAAGGGCTTGAAAACTTTTGAGTTTTAACGATAAGGACAAAATAAAGGGTAAAGTGAATAGTACCATAATTGACTTTTTAGTGTAAGAATGTGGTTTTTTGTTAAAGTGAACATTACCGCGGGCTTTTCGTTAAAACTCCAAAAAAAAAAAACCCACTCCACCCCATACACAGAGCCCAGTGTCTCAACCAGTTGAAAATCCACTGACCCAATACCCAGTTAATCTGACGCCAGTCTGACGTCAGCCACATGCAAAATTTTTTTTTTTTACACCAATAACGCGGATAACACGCTTGAGTGGGAGCACATTCCTGACGAGTTTCAGAGGTGGGCCCCAGGCTGGCAGGTGCACTAAGGGGACTCGATAGACAAGCAACTTGGCACACCCATGGTTGTTGGATTTCCAACGGTAAAAAAATTTTGAAAGTCAAACCCGACGGTTAGTGATGTGGTAAAATTTAGACCTTTCGATTTCCAGATCAATGGTCCAGATTTTTTTACCTAAAAGAAAAAGAAAATGTTAGAATCTTACCATTTGCCATGTGTGTACTTTTAGGCTGTTGGATTTCAATCTTTTTGAAATCCAACGGTCTATATTAATTAACTTAATAAAAAGTGTTAAAAATACATAAAAATAGAATGCAAATTTTTTTTTGGATATATAATTACATAACCATCTTCAACAAAAATTGTACTTTTGGATAACGACATGTGGCATTACAAGGTTAGTTAAAAATCATATCCGAAATTAAAAATAAAATTATTTTTTAATTATTTTATAAAAAATTAATAATATATTAATACGAATTGACTAGGCTATTCAGTTTATGGATGGAGATGCAATTGGGCAGTTACTATTCATTGCAATCAATTACTATTCATTTTGGTGGATTGAATTGACTCTTGACTAGAGGGTTTTTAGGAGTGGAGTTGCTCTTATGTCCCTATAAATAGGAGCTGAGCTAGCATGCAGTGCATGCTCCGGAGCTCACGTAATACATATATATAAGATAGAGACATAGACAGAGACTAGGGTTAGTGAGCTTGTGTGTGAAGACTATTAGTGGGCTTGTTTTGCCGAGATTCTAGCTATCGATTAAGGTGAGTGGTTTATGTAATGTGTTTCAAATATTTTTATTTTCTGATAAACGAAAAGCACAAACCATTGTGGGGTTTCTCTATTTCCCAAAGTTCATATATTTTCTATACAAGCATGTTTGATTTGTTGAACTGCTTTCAGAGTTACTATATAATGTGGTGTGAATTATTTGGAATTGTTCATGGGGCATGTGAACTTTAGTATTGGGTTATCCAAGGAATAAATGTATGGCACACGGCAACATTAAGGCATAATGAACTATTTAGGGTTCATATGGTGAGCTATATATTATGAAGGATAACCAACATTTGAAGGGATGATGTGACATGACATGATATATGATGAAGACTTTGATATTATATTATGTTGCAGTGTGAGTAAAAAGGCAAGTTTGATTGACATAGTACATATTCTACTCACTGGATGACAGTGGTTGTTGCTCACTCATCACCCTTTTATTTTTCAGATGAGTTATTTGACAAGACAGGTGCTAAAAGAGCTGAGGTTGTGTTAGACGAGGGATTTAAGAGTTTTATTTATTTTTGAACAATTAAGGCTTTTGGAGTTATTGTATAATAGAAGTTTGTTTGTTTGTTTTTTAAATTTTTAGCTCACGCGATGTATTTGGGTTTGAGTTCTCAACCGACCCCGAATTAAGGGTGTGACAAGACAGCTACAACTATTGTGAGTGAGTGGGCTTTTTTTTTCAATCTATACTATATATTGTTGTAGCTATCTTGAAAATATTGTGGTTTTTACTGTATACTTGGAAATAATTGTTTTATTCGGTACTTGATTTTCATACTTATACTTAGTATGATTTTTTGGTAACTATACAATTTTTACAACTAGGATTATTATGTATAGAAGAAAAACAAGATTTTATTAAACGCTTGTTTTTGCCCACTCACACTTTCTGTTTTGCCCCCTCCAGGACTAAGAGCATCTCAATGAGAATTTTATATAGGGGCTGGAAAAGTGATGGATATAGCCAATTTTAGAGCTCTATAATTATGTGAGGCTCTAAAATGAATTTCTCCCAAAGAGGGGCTACATACCTTTCGGGGCTCTATATGGGCGTATATATTTATTCATGTATGACTCGTTTGGATGTGCTTTTAAAATGATTGAAAATGCTTTTAAAGAAAATGTTTTTGGGTTCCAAAAGTACTTATGGCGTGTTTACACATCCGGGGTGGAGGTAGAAGAAAGGGAATTCTTCCGTGGGTGATTCCGGCGTTTACCAAATTTTGGGAATGCAAAATATTAGTGGGCTCCACCCAAAATCAGGAATCAAACTCTTGATATTCCCAGAATTGAATTATCGACTTCGATGAGGAATTTGAATTCCGGAATAAAGCCAACATCCGGAATCAGAATTTTCAACCGAAAATACCCTTCTTCCATCTGCCTCCTGCGATTCAACCACTCAAAGCGCACCCATCCCCACTCCTGAACCAACACACACCACCGCAGCACCTCCCAGACTGCCAATACCCATCACCAACCCACCCCAAAATTCTACCCAACAAACCCCCGATAGCCCCAGTTCCAAGTCCGAAAGAGGAGAGAGAGAGATAGAGAGAGAGATGCAAAGGGAGGTTGACGCATCGGGAGTGGCGAGAGTTGGCGTTTGGGGATGATCGGAGAAACAAATTGAGAAGGATGCAGAGGGAGAGAATAGTGGGTTTTGTGGAACCGTAGAGGTTCCAGAAGCTTAACCTTTTTTTTTCTGTTCAGCTTTTACTCTTTAATAAACAAAAAGGTTCTATTGAAAATAAACATATGGAAGTTAGAATTTTAAGTAAATTAAAACATATATACTAGTGTGAAATTGGTTTAAAATGTTTAAAAATTTTCTTACTATTATATACTATATCAAATGTTATTAAAAAAGTATATAAAATATTTGATTTGAGACAAGGGCATTTTAGTAATCAGACTAGTTTATATTCCGATTTTGCTGAATTAGTAAACAGCTTTATGGAATTGTATTTCGATTTCAGACAGTTTTAGTAAACAACTTCAACAGGAATCTGATTCTGATTCCACCTCATTTCAATTCCTCCTCAATTCAATTTCTTTCAATTTGATTATGGATTAGTAAACGCGCCATTAAAGTGCTTCCTGGAAAAAGCATCATTTTAAGGACAAATTCCATTTGACCATGGCTCTCGCATGCCACGCATCGTATAAAAAAGGGCAAGAAGACAGAGGGAAGCTTTTTGAACAACCAGATATCTTCTAAAAAAGATGCTTCTTACTTAATCTAATGGAACCCCCCCTGATCCCGAACAACTACAATAAATCTCAGGCAAGAGGTAGATCCACATGCGAATTTTTATTTTATTTATTTATTTATTTATTTTAATTTCATAGGGGAATGATGCTCAGAGAAAATGGGCCTAGTAAATAAAATAAAAAAGCCTACAAGATTGACTTATAATGTGCTTCTTGTAGAAAGCACTTTAAATCCATTTTCAGGATTTACTTGCATCTTTACCAAAGAATGGTTTTAAAAACATTTTCACCAAAATCGTTTTCAGTCATTTTAAAAGCACATCCAAACGAGCTCGTAGTAATTTGATTACGTGGTAATATTTTTTTTTTTTAACAAATGATATTATCTATACTAAGGGGGAGGGGGTAGGTTTAGCCTTACAGTGGACTAGCAATAATTCAAATTCACCTTTGGCAAACATCAAACCTAAGACCTCTCACTTATAAGTGAAGAGGAATACCACTAGACCGTAGTACTAAGCGGCGGTAATTTTTTATTTATTTTTGTTAACTTTTTTTAAGTTGATTTTTGGATGTATTATCTTAAATATTATTTATTGTTATAAACTTCTTGTTTAAGTGTGATTGTGTAAATCCTATATTAGATTTTATTCTAGTTATTATTCCCTATTACGACCTGTATTCCTTGGAGGTGAATGATTTCTTTTATCTCTTATTACTATAAATAAAGGCACTGCGTATGGGGAATAACAACATCCTCTACACAACCATACAAACACATATCTCTCTATTCTCTCTCTGTGTTGCCGACCCCTTCCACTGTCAGTGAAACATAGGCCACAACACGTTATCAGCACGTTCCTACCACTGCGCCTAGGAATCTGACGTGGAAGCTTTCTGCATCAAACCAGTTCACCAATATCATCACGCAATCAGGTTCTTCCAAAATAATGATTTTTATCTTGATATTTTTGCAGCCCTAATAGCATGAACATTCACCATAATGCATGACTCAACTTTATATTTTTCAAATTTTAGATTCTACATAAATTGTGTATGCATTATATCCATAATTATTGAATTATATGAATTTGATATTGCCATGAATTGTATCAAATATATGTCCATGCATTAAATTATTTATATGAATATGCATTGAATTAATCTGAAATTGAATTTTTTTTATTAAAATATGGATTAGGGTTTCGTTCTAAACTCCTCCACCGTGTGAGCCGTGGCTGGTGAGCTGCCAAGTCGTCGAGCCACTAGCCCCAGGCCTGCAGCCTGTATGGCTAAGCTGAGATGTGAGACCACGAAGCCGAAGCTATGGGTTCTTGGTTTGAAACCCAGAAAAAAAACCTAACGCCTTGCATGGCGTCTTCTCCCTCATAGGTGGGCCTGCAGCCCCATCCTGACCTTCGATCTTCGTCTCGACGACCTGAAAATAGTCCCCCGATGGGTTTTTGACTGAGATTCGTTCGAATCTCATTAGTTTTTCTTCGAAATTCCGAGTTAATTTTTCTAGGTTTTCTAAACACGTTGAGAGTCTCTAATCTCCGTTTACCTTTATACCTCGTCATCGAACCCACGGTTTTTTTGCCGTGATTGTTGCACCATGACACGACTGCTTGAAGCGGTGGTTCCGATCTCTTTCTTCAACGAGTTCACCTAGCAAGCGCTAGGGTGTCTGGTTCAAACCCCAAGCCCACTTAAGCTTGGCCGGTTATCGGTGACCACTAGCCCTTTGGGCTTTGGAGCTCTTCTTGGTCCAACATCAACCCTCTGTGGCCGCGGTGTTCGCATGTCTCGCACCACAGAGGATCACATCCCGCGTGGCTGTTATAGCTCCCATGTACAACGACGCACATGATTGCATCCCTCGGGTACACATGTTTACGAAGCACCAGATCAGAGCCCGTTTGGGCCTTTGTCTTTGGGCTTGCACCTGCAACCTGTTTTCTATGATGCTGGGCCTGCCTACATGTTAAGCATGTGCCTACCCCAGCCTAGTTTTGGGCCTGGACCTTGTGAGACACCATTTCACTCAGCCCACCCATGGACTTTGGTCCAAATTTTTGGGCCTCGAGTGTTAATTGCCTATTTTTTTAGGTACTTTTGGGTTTTATAATTTTTCACCCACACTTTAAATTTGGCTCGAAGTCCAAATAATTAATTCCATTATAATTATAGACCTGAAGTTCTATTTGCATATTTTCTTGTTGCATATTTTTAAATATATATTTGTGTTTGTCTGCATGAACATATGAACCTGAAGTTCATAATTATATCAAAAGCTGAAGTTTCTAAAAACATGCCTTGTTTGAAAACCTGAAGTTTTCCTTAAAAACATCACCCATGAAAACCCGAAGCTTTTTCATGCAAATTTAAACCAATACATGTCTATTAGAACCTGAATGTTCTACTCCTATGTGAATGGATTAATTTTTTTCTCCATTACACTAATCACATCTTATCCATTTATTTTGTGATAGGAACATGTCGAATTTGAACAAACTCAACTTTACCGCTTTTCTTTGGAAGAAACTACCTCAAGTGGGTCCAAGATGTGAAGTTCCACCTTATTGCAAAGAAAGCCACTGCCATGATCTTCATCCAAAGACATATTCATAACGTACTACAAACCGAGTACCTTGTTAAGGAGGATCCACAAGCACTCTGGGTCGCTTTGGCTAATCGTTTTGATCACCAAAATGACATCTTCTTGCGTGAAGCAAAATATGATTGGCAACATTTGCGCTTCCAAGACTTTAAGTCTGTGAATGAATATAATTATGAAATTTGTCAAATTCGATCACTTCTTAAGTTCTGTAACAAGACTTTGACCAAAGAGGATCTCTTGGAGAATACTTATTCGACCTTCTCTACTACAAATATTATTATGCATCAACAATATAGGGCTCATAAGTTCACTAAGTTTTCAAATTTGATCTCTGTTTTACTTATCGCTGAAAAACAGAATCAGTTGTTGATGAAAAATCATTAAGCTCGACCTATTGGGGTGACTGTTGTGCCTGAAACACACTATAGCATAACCAAACTCCCAAAACACCAAAATAGATGTGGTAGGGGCGGCTAAAAGCCACCCCGTCAAGGTCAACAAAGGCAATGCCCATCTAAGGAAGGAAACCGAGCCCAAAACGCTCTAACCTTGCTCCCAAGGCCCCAAACTTCAAGAATAAGGGCAAAGTACTTGAAACCATGGATGATGACATGTGTTATCAATGTGGTTCAAAGGACCATTGGTCCCATGTTTGCCTAGCTCCCCATAAGGTTGTAACTGAATATCATTCTCGTCGTAAGAAGTTTGAATCAAATTTTGTGCAAGTGGATAAACTGGAGAGTACCAAGATGAAGGTTTCTGACTTTCAAGAAACTATTACCCCAATGGAAGATTAGAATCTTAGACATAAACTATTTTTCTAGTTGAAATTTAGACAATGGGGCCGAATTCCACCTAGTGGCCGAACCCCCCTTTGTATTTGGTTTAATTTTTTGAACAATTTTCCTTTATGTTTGGATTATTTGTTAGTGATTTGTTTTTAGATGTTAAGTTTTTAATTAATTACCATCCTTGAATACTTAAATTATTTTGAATGGATATTTGTTTTTAAGAATTTTTATGCATGAGACCGATTCAAATTAATTTTTATTCTAGGTATGACTAGTGGGAAAGTTAGTTGTTTGTCACATAGTGCAACCACGTACACCGTTTTGCGTGAACATATCTATTTCACTAACTTCATACCTAAGAATGCACCTCTGACAACCTTCTCTGGCCCATCTAACCTAATCGAATGATACGGTAAGGCACGTATAATGTTGTCCAATTGTACAATTTTGACCATTGATGGGGCACTCGAATGATTTGGAAGAACATTGTTGAGTTTCAAGGACATTAGAGATAATAATTACCATGCTGAAACCTATGTAGAAAATGGAGTTGAATTTATGTGCTTAACTTTCTACGAATATGGCCAGAAGCATACTTTAGAGAAGATGGAGCGTATCCCGAGTGATCTGTATGCTATGACCATATGCCCTATAGAAAGCCACTATGTGGCCGGCCCTACCTCTGGGATCACGCACGAAATTACACTTTGGCATGATCGTTTGGGACACCCTGGACAAATAGTGATGCGCCGTATCCTCAAATCATCACACGGGCATCCACTAACCCGAAGTTTATGTTCGATTCAAGGAATCGCATGTCAAACCTACTCCATGGGAAAACTTATTATTAAGCATTGTTATGACAAGATTCGTTCGAATCCTCCTATTTTTCTATAAAGGATTCAGGAGGACATGTGTGGACTGATTCACCATCTATTCAGACCATTTAGATATTTTATGGTTTTGGTTGACGCTTCCACACGTTGGTCACATGTGTGCTTGTTGTCCACAAAGAACGATGCATTCTCCAAACTGTTGGCTCAGGTTATCAAGCTCAGGGCTCACCACCCTGATTATCCAATCAAATATATTGGATTGGATAATGCTGAAGAATTCACATCTAAAACTTTTGATGACTATTGCATGTTGGTTGGGGTTGAAGTTGAATATCCAGTACCCCATGTTCACACCTAGAACGGCCTGGCAGAGGCATTCATTAAGCGCTTACAAATGATTGCTTGATCGTTGGTCATACGTACCAAGCTCTCGATTGTTGCTTGGGGCTATGCAATATTGCACGTATCCATGTTGGTTTACCTAAGGCATGTTGCGACCTAACCATATAGCGTTATTCAGTTGGTTACCGGATACGAACCCGACATATCGCATATGCACATTTTTGGTTGTGCAGTATATATGTTGATTTCGCCGCCCTTACGTATAAAAATTGAGCCTCAGCGAATGATGAGAATCTATGTCGGTTTAAAAGTATGAATTGACGAAAATACCCCCAGGGGCAAGGATTTTGACTTCCGTTGACCATTGTTTAAAGAGACGTATGACTCATTCTTTTAGCATATTTTATACTACTCGACGGTACGAACACGTAAGTGCAAACCAAATCGAATTTGGAGTTACGAAGGAGATTTTATGTATTTACAAAGTTGAAGGACATTTTGGTAAATTCACAATTCCAGATATTTAACCCTTAGTTATTTTATTATTTTCCTATAAAGAATTTATATGTTGTGGGTCCCACACCCACTCCTCACTTTTTCCTCATATCCCGTGTCATCTCTCTCCCAAAATCTTGATCCCTCTATTTCAAACTCTCTCATTTCTTTTAAACCCTTGGAGCACACTCTTGTTGACACCTCACTATGTTTATTATTTTAAAACTCTCTCTCCCTTTGCTTTCATCTTCTTCTTTGAAAGTAGAGAGGCAAAAATGGGCAGTAACCAACCACACCATTCATTCCCTCACTCCGGTGCATCCTCACTGTCTCAGTCTCTCATTTTCTCTACAACACTCTCTCGGACCTCTATCTCTCTAAAACTCTCTCAACTCAACTCTTTATGCACTCACCATGCACAATGACACTGCACCACCATCACTAGCCTTCTTTTTAACATAGTGGTTAATTGCGCTTGCATGATTCCTCAATGTACTGGGTTCGAAGGTTGGTAATGGTGATGATGATGATGATGAAATGATGAGTGGATGTTTATTATGAAGAGAAATGTTAAAGGACTTTCTCTCGCTCTTTCTCTGTTCTCTGTGCAACCATGTAAGTCTCGAAATCATTCTTTTTTTTTCCTTTTAAACATGTTTAGGTACCGTTTTTAACCTTTGTATGTGATTTAGGGAAATATTTGGTGTAGATTGGATGAGGGAGAGGATTTTCCAGTTTTCTGGGAAATGTAAACCGTGGCCATCTGACCACTTTCAGATCAATTTCACAACCAACACCAACCATGATTGGGCTTCCAATAGGTATAGATCGATTCCTTACATTTCTATCTTCAAGTTGGTTTTTGTACCATCGAATTTGGTTAAGAAATGAGCTTGTTTGGTGCTCGGGAAGTTAGACTTGCAACCTGCAAAAACTGCAGGTTTCATGAAGAATGCGCGTGGGGAAGCCACAACATGGTGGTGCGTACGGTGCGTGGTTGCCAGTGTAGCCACTTTGTGGCGGCGTGTGGAGGAACCTGAGGTCCCTTCTTAGGTTTCTCAACGTGTTAGACCTGAATTCGTCTTCCATTTTCTAAAATTCAACCATTTTAAAATAGTTCCTTTATTAGTCGTACTTTGTACGAAAATGCGTAATTACGTTAGTACGTTATATTTACGTAAATGTTTTCGTTTCTAGGTAAACACATCACAAGGATCTTCGATGCCTACGAGGCGGGTTACACCCGACGACATTATCTGTGAGTGGGTCTTTGCTTTTAAATATTATATATTTATTTAGTTTCCATTTATACATTTGAAAAGGAATTTCCTACGCATGCCTAGATTAGACTAATGTTTATAAGAATTAGCGAAATAACGGAAAATTACAAAATTATTATAAATCATATGGGATGCACATGTATGTGTACTTTTATGGGGTTTTAATTATGGCCATGATTAATATTTTATTTATTACTATTATGTCGATGTGAATTATCAAATTACTGTGGCCCGACTATATTTATGTTATTTGCTCATCATTTGCTACACCAGTGTTAGTACTCGCCCGGGTCAGGGCTAATCTTTCACATGTATGTGCATATCGCACCGTACGCTTACTTTGGATCCATTGTAAGTGCCAGTCATTTCCTAGATTGCTATAGGCAATTAGGACTCGTATGTGCTGCGCATAGCGCCAGTCTTTATGTGATTGTAGTACTAGAGCGTATATCATTGTTACACCCAGTCTTGTTCATGTCAGAATATATCTGCATGAACTCGTGTGTCAGCATATGTCGATGAACACTCGATATAGTATGTTTGCTAATGCGAGATTATGTGAATACATACGTCATGTACTTACCTACGAAACATTGTGTTGTATTGAATTCTTGAGATTTTGCAGGCTACTGTAAGTATTTTCTTACTATACGTAATATGTATATTTTGGAAACTATACTTGTTTTATGGTGAGGGGTTATTACGTTTTCAAAAAGGTTTTTATAAAACTTTATTTTTAGGCCCACTTACCCTTATTTTTCGCCCCTCCAGGTTTTAATGGCTGAGCTTTTGTGTCGACGAGGATTTTTGGTAAACTGTTGTTGCGGGAATACTACCGACGGTATAATTATCATCATATTTTATTGTACTTTACGTATGCTCTGATATCACGTGTGAAATGAGTTTATTCTCGCTCACAAGTGCACTCTTATATTTAGGCATCTTTAGATAATTAAATTTATTTACATTTTCCACATCACTACACTTTATGGCTTCATCACCCTCCTGGTGTCGACCATCACAACTCGATTCGGAGTCCAGGTGGACATTCCAGGTTAGGGTGTGTCACCTATGGTCATTCAATCACAAGATGCAAAACTAGATCTCTTCCGTCCGAATGAGGATGATGAAGATATTTTGGAATTTGAAGTTCCTTATCTAAGTACGATAGACGCTTTATTATACTTAGCTCAATGCATTAGACCCGACATCTCATTTGCTGTTAATCTTTTGGTAAGATACAGTAATGCACCAATACGCAGACACTGGACTGGTGTTAAAGACATCTTCTGTTACCTTAAGGGTACTACGGATCTGGGCTTATTTTATCCCTACGAATCCTCGAGTGATGTTGCACCCCCTTATCTCGAGTTGATTCTCGCTTTGTTAGTTGTACTGACACATGATACTTATTTGATCCGTACAACGCGCGTTCTGAAACGGGTGATGTCTTTACCGTTTGAGGCACCGCAATCTCTTGTAGGTCAACTAGACATACCTTAATTGCCATTTCGTTTAACCATGCTGAAATTCTCAACTTATATAAAGCAACTTATGAATGCTTTTGGTTGAGAGTAGTTGTGGGTCATATTTGAAGATCCTGTGATCTTTACCTCGTCGTTGATGTCCTGACAACGATCTATGAAGACAACACATCATGCATCGAATAACTCAAGAAGTGTTACATCAAATGAGACAACACCAAGCACATTGCACCGAAGACGACGTTTCATAAGTTTGTTCAAGGAATTGGTATGCGTAAACTTTCTGAGTTGTAACATTGCTAGTTCTCTTTGAAAATATGTTAAATTCAGGGGGAGTATCCTGAAGTATACTTGCTTGATCTTAATGTACTCTTTTTCCCTACGATTATGAGCATTTTTTCCCACTGGGTTTTTGCTACATAACGAGGTTTTGACGAGGCACCCACCTTGGGTTGATCATATCCTTGATGACGTTCTGTAGACGTTTCATTTGACTTTGCATTGCTTACACATTTTTCCTTATAATATGGGTATTATCCTTACTCTGGTTTTTACCACAGCCATAGGGCTTTTTGTGAGACTTAATTCCTTATGCAAGTTCCTACCTTATTAAGAATAGTGTGTTCTCAAAATCAGTGTCAACGAGTTGACTTCCTCAACCTCTACATGATGCCAAATCTACTTGAGTATTTACACACTCAAGGATGAGTGTTATAAACTTCTTGTTTAAGTGTGATTGTGTAAATCCTAGATTATTTTTTATTTTAGTTATTATTCCCTATTAGGACTTGTATTCCTTGGAGGATAAGGATTTCTTCTCTCTCTTATTACTATAAATAAAGGCACTAGCGGAATAACAAGATCCTATACACAACTCTACAAACACATTTCTCTTTATTCTCTTTCTGTGTTGCCGACCCCCTTCCCCTGTCAGTTAAACATAGGCCACTACATTTATGAACTTTTCAACCTAAATTTTTTTAATTTAGATAAAATTAGGTTTCATATGAATTGTTCGATTAGTTCATTATTTTCCAAAATATGTTTTAATAAAAACAATAATATTTAAAATAAGTAAAATTAAAGAAAAACAAAATAGTAAAACAAAAAAAAGGCTAATTGACAAAAGGTTACTAAAAATATAGGGGGCGTTTGTTTGCCCTCACTAAGTGTTACTGGACTAGACTGGACTAACTATTAGTCTAATCCCATGTTTGTTCCGTAGTGGGAATATGTATAATGAGATTAAAGGGGACTCAATTGGACAAACTCCTTCATTAGGAATTCTTAGCGAGACCCCCCAATACCCATGGGATAGCTAAGACCTCGTCTGTTCCATCTCATCCTCTCTTTGCTCTCTGTTCTTTTGTGGACTAACAGCCACCATCACACCATAACTCGCCAACTCTGGCGTGATCACACCACCAACCCACCACCACTATCTCCCTCTCTCCTCACCCTGAACCCATAATTTCAAACTTAGGAATATCCCACTCTTACTGTCATCCGTCTAACTCTAGCCGTCTACGTCGCTGCGCTTCGAACTCGACCTCGGACTTGTCGACTTCACACGATTAACGGGATCTTGTGAACCCAACAGTGGGTGAGTCACCAAGTGTGCTTGAAGGAATATGGGAGGCCAAAAATGCCAAAGCTTACAACGGCGATAAAAACATTGGCTGGATTGGGACGACAGATACGTGTTCTCCACTAAGGGTAGTGGCTTGGGATTCTTGTTTTCATTTGGTTTTGATTTAAATTGTGTTTTGATTTCGACTGGGTTTGATGTGATCTGGAATTGGCATTTGATTTGCTCTGCAATTGTTTGAATGATCTGCAGGTGTGGAATGAATTTTCAGAAGATAATAAAAGAATTTAGAAAAAAGAAAAAGAGATTAAATAATAAAATATTAATATATATTAGATTAAATAATATTTGTTGGGGTACAAAATAATAATAATGGTTCCTTAATTCAAGGAAAGTGGAAATGATGGTGGCAATTAAAATCCACGATGAAGATTAACCAAGAAAATCTACACCATTCAATTTTTTTAAACAAATAAAAAATGAATTAAATCAAAAAAATTAAAGAGCCATGTTGTTGGAATGTGTGAGGAGTTGTCCATTTCCTCCAATGTGCAAAAGGGAGTTGTGGATGCAAATTTTTGTCTTCTTCTTCTTGGACAAAATTGCACCTACAAAACAATTAACACCTTAGGTCAAGGCCAAGAGCCTCACGCGCCCACGATGAATGCGAGGGGCTTTGGCCGAAAAACCTCCGATGCCAAAGTTATAATTTAGAGAGAAAAGTATTTGGAGAATTTTTGGGAGTTTTGCAAGAGTGTGGAACTAGTCTTTCAGAGAAAATGGAGTCCTATTTATAGAGCATGGCTGACCCTTGGATGTATTTTGGGGTGTAATGGTGATAATTTAGTGATTAATGGATTCATTAGGAATGAATCCATTAATTAGCCTAATTAATTTAATTTATATGGAAGGTTTTGAAGGTTATGGAATGATTTTCTTGTAAAGGATATAGAGTAAAGATGGATGAGATAAATTTGAACTTGTTACCTATTTTGGGCACTCTTGACTTGGTTGATGGATGATTCTCCGTTGCTCGCGTGTAGGAAACCCGGTGTGTCTCGAGGGTAATTTTGTCTTCTTCACCTAAAAATCCATATGTCGCCTCTTGATTATTTTTTGGCTCCACAGGAGTTGATGAAAACTACCCACTTTCTCACCCTACTCTTCCTGTCACCCTAAGTCTATAAAATGGGAGATTGACTGCAAAAGCAAGGGAAAAAAAGGAACACAAAAATCAAGAGACAGTAAGGGGAAAAGTACACAACATTAGAGGAAAAAAAAGCAAGAAAAGAGGAAGGAGATACACGGTAAGGACAAAAGCAAATCAAAGCAAAAGAAGAAAAGCAGGGGACTTAGAAGCTACATATTTATTCTTTTGTGTTTGTTTCTCTTTTTCTAGGGTGTTGTTGCTTCACTTTGCAGGAAAGAAGCACTTTGCTTCTTCCATTCCCGAAGCAAAATAAAAGGGAGATGGGCACTCTGCAAAAACCATCAACGCCCTCAAATGCAGAAGCAGACCCAAAGTTTTCAAACTCGTTCACATCATTTCTTTGACCGAGCCCTACATCGGAGCCTCTTAAATTTCCACGTCGTTGTCATTAAATTCTTGCTTCCTCTCGAGTTGCAGTCCAACAAACCCAATAAAACCACAATTTTCCTTTGCCGCTGTAGTGACACCCAACGAAGATTTCAGCAAAACACAGTGATTGGATCTAACCAAAAGGAAGAAACAATTGCTTGAGTGCCCAAAGAAGTTTCGAAACTGGTTTTTTCGTCGTCAACCCATCGTGCCCAACAATGGTTCCGGGGCTCGCCGACAGCGTAAAGATGGACGCACTAGCAGCAACCACCACCGACTTCCTCAGAGCCCAGACAACCGCAACTTTAAAGGCTTCATGGACACCCAATCCTCTGCTTACTCTTCTCCGCCAACAACACTGCTTAAAAGAAAAACGAAGAAAGATAATATATGGACTTTCCACCAACAACAACCATGTCGTGACCTCTGCCCAGTAAGTTCGTCCATGTCGAGAAGAAAAATGAGCAGTCTGTGCCGCTTCGTGCCGTTGCAGTTAGTCCCATGAATTTCTTTGGGGTGGTTTCGTGCCGTTGCAGTTAGTCCCATGAATTTCTTTGGGGTGGTCTAAACCACCCCGTGAAGTTCCAATCTTCTTTGGGGTGATCTAAACCACCCCGTGAAGTTCCAATCAAATCTAAGTGATCCGTGCCACCTGCCGCCGTAGCATTGCTATTAGAAGGTTCTGTCCGCCGTAACGAGGTCACTGAAGACCCGATCGCTGTAAACGAAGCAGTAAAAAAATGGCAGGAGCAAGAAGTTATCTTTTTGTCTAAATGTGAAGAGAACAAGAGTACCCAAGAACTCCATTCACCGCCATCGACATCAAAACCTAGAGAAGCATCAAAATCTCGGTTTAACCTATTGATCATGGTTATCCTCAAAAGCGCTTGGTGTTCTTCCTTGCGACAAGCCCAAAGAAAGCCCAGCCAAAGAAGAATGGGCATTGCTTGTTGCTGACCAAGTTTTTTTTTTCAAATTCTGTCTAAATTAGGAATTGAAAGAAATGATCTCCAGCAATCAAATAAAAAGGTGAAGAGGTAAAGTTTGTCGTGACTCTAGTTAAAGATTGGTTTGATACTACGAGAACAAATCCAAACAGGAAGCTATAGCTTGATTTAATTCATGGACAAAAGAGAGCTTGTTTTAAAATAAAAAAGCTTAGCACATGGTGGTTTCCAAATGAGCAGCTCACCGTTAAATGTTGGTTCAAAGTTGAAACAAAAGTTACAAACCAAAAGCAAAGGAAAAGAAAGATTTTACAACTCAAAAGGAATGACAAGTAAAACAAGTCTTTTTCACAACAAAAAAAAAGGGTCTGACTTTCATGCTTTCAAAGTCCTATTTCAAATAGTATTGAATTCATACGAAACCTATTGGAGAAGGAAGCTGCAAAGGAAGAGGAAAAATGAAATACCTTTCATGTGAGTTCATCACAAGTATGACCTCCATCAAGTTAAAGTTAAACATGGAGCAAGAAATGATAGTAAGTAAAAGTCAAATGCCAAAATATTAGTGGGTTTATCAGAAATGAACCCGTTAATTTTACTTGACGCTTAAATGGCAAAAAGCCAATTTAAATGGCACAAAGACGATACAAATGGCACAAAGCCGTGTTTTGCTCCAATGGCTTAAAGCCTTCGCCCGCATGAGATAAAACTGCATAAGGCATCAAATGCTCATTGCTTGCACGAGCTGAAACTGCACAAGGCATCAAACCCCAACAAATACATAAGGAACTACAAGTGACTTGATCCCTCAACGAGGGTACGTAGGCAACCTAGGGCTCTACCTAGGTGCAGTCACAAAATCAAATAAACACCCAAATCTCCAATTTACGATTTATTCATAGGAATCAAAGGGTATTCCTTTCCCAAAAGAAGGGTTGTAATTAATAGGCGCGTAGCCTAGAATGGGTCGAACTCAATTTAATAAAACCCTCTTCGAAAAATGAACGAGGGTGAAATTATGTCGAGTGAATTATTGGTTTACATATTGTGTACAATTTTTGCTCAACAATATTATATTAGAATTTGTTATTATCCAGTTTCTTAGTCCGACATTGCACCAAACACTTCATTAAGTTAGTCCAACTTAGTTCTTGAAACTTGTTGATGCACAAAATCGGAGGTCTTGGAACAATGTAAGTCCGACCATGAATCTGCAAGTAATGTAAATAACACAAGATGTATCGTGGTTCACCCCAAGGTTTGGGCTACGTCCACACTGATTGTATTTATTTGAGGGAGAGAGAACTCTGAGAGTAAGAGCGTTGAGAGGGGGTGAGAGGGCCTAGGAATTGGCCTCTGAAATGGCCTCTCCTAATTGTGAGGGTGAGAGGTCCTTTTATAGAATAAGGACTCCTCACTTATTACATATTTGCCCTTCATTTATCACATAATTACATTTAAGTCCCTCGAGTATTTGTATGAGATCTAAATACGAGACCCTAAATATGATATAAACAGTAGTCCCCCAAGTCTTCAGTTAAAAGAGTCTTTTGGCTGAAGACTTGAAATTCAGTCCATGTGTGAGACGAAGTAACTAGATGTTGTCTTGAACTGATGTTCGATGTGAGGCGGTGCTCAATCTGAAATGATGCTCAACTAGAAGTAGCACATGCTGTGAGGCTGCTTGGCTCGTGGCTTATGTTGCCTTGGTTGGCTCGGCTTGTGGCGTTGAAGGTGAGGGGGTCCCTTTTATAGAATAAGGGTTCGCTCTTCAACACATATATGATGGGCTGGAGTTGATGCTCGGGGCGAGGTGGTTGCTCAGTAGGCGGCGATGCTCTCTAATGGTGGTGAGGAAGTCCCTTTTATAGAATAAGGGCTCGCTTCTCAATACATAAGTGATGGGTTAGGAGTGATGCTTGCGGCGAGACGGTTGCTCAGCTGGCGGCGTTACTCTCTAATGAAGGTGAAAGAGTCCCTTTATAGAATAAGGGTTCACTCCTCAATACATAAGTGATGGGTTATGAGTGATGCTCGCGGCGAGACGGTTGCTCATTTGGCGACGTTGCTCTCTAATGAAGGTGAGGGAGTCCCTTTTATAGAATAAGGGCTCGCTCCTCAATAAATAAGTGATGGGCTAGGAGTGATGCTGGCGGCGAGGTGGTTGCTCAATTGGTGGCGTTACCCTCTAATGAAGGTGAGGGAGTCCCTTTTATAGAATAAGGGCTTGCTCCTTAATACATAAGTGATGAGCTAGGAGTGATGCTCGCGGCGAGGCGGTTGCTCTCTAATGAAGGTGAGAGAGTCCATTTTATAAAATAAGGGCTCGCTTTTCAGTACATGAATAATGGGCTAAGCCCCCCAATTATTTTTCATGAGGCTCAGTTGAGGCCCAATATATGGTACATAATGTAGTCCCCCCAAGTCTTCGGTCAATAGAGTCTATTGGCTGGATACTTCAAATTCAATCCATGTATGGGCCGAAGTGGCGGTTGTTTGGAGGTGGTATTTGTATACCCTGCACTGAAGCTTTGTAGGTGAAGCTTTGCAAATGAAGCTTTGAAGCTAGAGCTCTGTAAATGGAACTTTTGAAGCTAGAACTCTGTAAATAAAGCTTTTGAAGCTGATTGACATGAGTGATGCTCATGAATGTTTATGTTGATTGACATGAGTGATGCTCATGGATGTTGTCATGAGTGATGCTCATGAATGTTAACATGAGTGATGCTCATGAATGTTGACATGAATGATGGTCATGAATGTTTATGTATGATTGTCATGAGTGATGCTCATGAATGTTTATGTATGAATGACATGAGTAATGTTCATGTATAATTTGGAGTACTGGGCGTACTTTTGATCACCTAGTTGGTGGCATGAAGGAGAGTACATGCTGTACATTTCATCACCTAGTTGGTGGCATGAATGGCTAGTTGCCAAATGATATTTAGAGTACAAGTTGTATATTTCATCACCTGGTTGATGGCATGAATGGCTAGTTGCCAAGTGATATTTAGAGTATTGAGCGTACTCTTGATCACCTGGTTAGTGGTAATAATGGCAGGTTGCCGAATAATTGTGGATTACTGGGCGTACTTTTGATCACTTGGTTAGTGGTAATAACGGCGGGTTGCCGAATAATTGTGAAGTACTGGGCGTACTTTTGATGACCTGGTTGGTGCTATTTTGGGCTTATAGGCCTTCGCCATCTACACAACATTTCAGCCCATTTATTTTAGGCTTTGCCCTTTTTTTTGGCGTTATTATTATTACCCTTTGATGGGGTTTATACAGACGTCTCCGAAAGAGAAGAAAAATAAATTACATGTTTTCAGCATGTTAATGGGTATCTTCTGGTCCAACAGAAAGTAGAGACGGGAAACCTTGGTGGGCATCTTCTTATCTTTAATCATGTTATCCCGTGGGATAGTGGAGTAGTGGAATAGTGGAGCATCTGCTTTTCGGCTTTTCCTTTTCTGCTTTCTGCTTTTCTTTCTGATTTTCTTTCCGTTTCTTGACCCTGATGAATATGGAAGATAAGGAATGATAATAGATTTGATAATAAGAAAATACTCATATCTCCTCTTTTGCTTTCTTCTTTTCACTTTCCTCTCTTTCTGTCTCTGAGCTGTCATGCATGTGCACCTTTGAATCTGCAGGTTGGCCACGATGGTGATGTTGTGTAGGCACTGCTGGAAAGGGAGGAGCCGATCACATTCTTTGCTTGACCAAAGCTTTGCAAACACTGCTTTTGTCGTCTTCGTTCCTGTTGCACGCTCCCACACTGCTGCTCAACCTTGACGAAGCTAGATCTCTCTTTAGGGCCCTAAGCTCTTCAGCCGACGCCATCGTCTTTTCCACAGGGCAGATCCAGTCATCATTGTTGTGGGATTGATTCACGTTCTAACCCACATTCCATTTTTGCATACTGCATTGCCGATTTGCTTGCCTTCAAAATAGCACTTCCGTGAAACAGTGCCACATGAACGAGGGTTGCAGTAAATCTTGCAAATCTTGATCCAATGGACAAAGCAAAAAGCTGGCTAAGATAAAGCTTGTCGTAACTATTATAGGCATCAATATTAAGATCAAACTGGGGTGTTAAGATCTTGGTAGTGTCATATTTATGCCCAGTAAAAGTGAAGAGCTTGCTGGAAAATATAGGGAACTTCTGAGCATCGAAAGTGTTAAACTTCTAGTAACAAAGAGGCATAATGATGTAGATGAAGATGACAAATCCAAACCCATCATTGAGAATGGAAGTCCATAGCGTGACGAGGGGCCTGCCGTGATAAGCAGAAATCCTAACCCAATCGAGGGTGAAAGCACCAACACCAAGTCCACTGTAACCTGAGCCAATCTGCTGAGCTGTGATACTATGTGGCCAAGCCCATCAGACCCATGAGAAGAACGTCAAGATGGGGAAAGGATAGCGAGGGAGTGCATAGTAGAGAAAGCTTGCTGTCAAGGCAATGAGGAAAAACTGCATCGGGGTAAGGCCTTTCGCTTTATGGTCTTTTTCGTGGAGTGCTCTAAACAAAGAAACCTGAGCAACGTTAGAAGGCCACCATATTTCCACCGAGTCAACCAAGTACTTCCTGAGAATCCCAGCCCATCCATACCCAATTACCTGAGTGGTGAGGACGATAACGAGTAGGCATCACCCCTACCGTGGGAAAATAAGTGTCCAAGTTCAGAATCACATAAAGGAGGGTAGGGTCGCCATTCCTAATCCTATTGAGCACGACCGGTTGAGTGCCCGAATCCAATCAAGGATTTCAAGATCGACGCCTTCAGAAAGCTCTGATTCCCGTCCGGATCTGAAGTACTTATAAATTAAGACCAGCACTGACAGTGACACCGGTAGGACGATACGCGCCACTGAAAACTAGCTTTTTTGTGTGATTGCGGCGGCGACTGTAACTGAAATTGGGTTGCTAGGTTTTGCAGGATCGAAAAACCCAATCTCCATTGAACAAATCGCAATCTTCCGGCGGCAGTTCAATCTTCTCCTCCTCCTCTTCTTCCTGAGAAGAACCCAACAATTCAATCTTCTGATCTTTGTGTTGTTCGACGATGGATTTCAGATCAATCGGCTCTTGGGTTTCATCCGAATTGTTGTTCTCTAACTGGGTTTCTTCTGAACTGTGATCCTCCAACTGGTTTCTTCTGAACTGTGATCCTTCAACTGGGTTTCGTATAGCATAAAAGCCATCGAGATCTGGGTCTGCGACGCCGCCAACGGTTGCCTTAATGACGATGCAGACATAGTCGGAGGCATCATCACCGTGGAGTTTATCAGAGAATTGAATCGGCGTGGGAGAAGATGGAGGAAATTGAGAACTAGAGCCGACAACTCGTACAAGAACCCTAGATTACTGGTCTTGTCGCTGCTACTTCTGCATCATCTTTCTATCTTATTTTCTCGGGAAAATTAGAAAGATTGAGGTCTTTAAGATGGGGAGCCCCATTTCTTTTCTCGTCGTTCCCTTTTATTTCCTTGGAAAGTCGGTTGTTTGGATTGGAAAGAAATAACAGAGAGGAAAGAAAACCAAATATAGGATCTGGGATTTATTGCAGGTGATCATATCTTTCTCTCGTGTGGGATCTGGGAAAGCTTTGGTTTGTAGATTCATGGGGGAGGTAAAAAAAAAAAAAAAAAACCGACACAGCTTTTCGTGTCGTTTCCCACAGACGGCGCCAAATGTTGATGCACAAAACTGGAGGTCTTGGAACAACGTAAATCCGACTGTGAATCTACAAGTAATGTAAATAACACAAGATGTATCGTGGTTCACCCCAATGTTTGGGCACGTCCACACTGATTGTATTTATTTGAGGGAGAAAGAGCTCTGAGAGTGAGAGCGTTGAGAGGGGGTGAGAGGGCTTAGGAATTGGCCTCTGAAATGGCCTATCCTAATTGTGAGGGTGAGGGGTCCTTTTATAGAATAAGGACTCCTCACTTATTACATATTTGCCCATTCCTTTATCATATAATTACATTTAAGTCATTCGAGTATTTGTACGAGATCTAAATACGAGACATTAAATATGGTATAAACAAAACTAGTTCAGTTCGAGATAGTACGGTCCAACAAACGCACCCATAAAATCTTAAAGTTCGTTTGTCGGTTTATTCAAAAAATTATTTTGTAAAACATCATCGAATGGACCCTCACTTGTCGGATTCAGCTTGATATTTTAAATTGTAAGAGCAGTTCCACCATGGTGTATTACCCGGTGGACTAGGGATGGAATAGGGCCAAATAGGCCGGCGGAAAAGGTCCAGCTTATGCCAGCCCGAGGGACAGGCCAGGCTCGAGCGACAAGCTCGGCAGGGATTGCCAGCCCGAGAGCCCGAAGGGAATGTGACGTGGGCTGACGTCAGTCACAATATAAAATTAATAAAAATATAAAATATTAATATATATATATATAAAAGAAAATCCAGGCTTCGAACTCAACGACTCTCGCCGGAGTTCGTCGCCAAGGTTGATGATACACCCATAAACAAATGACAGAGACTAAACCCAAGGGTTTCAACTCGAAACACATAAAAAACCAGAGAATAACTCAAGCAATTGAAGTAGGGCAATAACCTCATATGGGTTTGAGCAATGGAAGCTTGAAGCTCTCGGCTTCAATGGTGGATGACCCAAATGGTGCTCTTATGATGCATGCAAGGATATATTCGAGTTCCTCTCATCCAGGGGATTGAGATTTCAGAGTTTGTTAGTTTGATTTGCTTCGGTTTCGAAGAAGAAGAAGGATGAAAAGGAGATGAAAAGGAAAAGGAAGGATATATGGATTGGAATCTGAGTTTGTGCCTTGGCGTTGGAAAAGGAAGGATATATGGATTGGAATCTGAGCTTGTGCCTTGGCGTCGGTCCATTTTGTGATTCATATGTGTGAGAGAGAGAGAGAGAGAGGGGGGGAATAGGAAAAGGTGTTCTGGAAAAAAAATGAGAAGTGTTATGGAAAAAGTTGAAAAGGAAAATGAGTAGGAAAAAGGAAAAAGGAAATATATTAAAAATTATTTTGTATTATTTAAAAAAAAAAAATTTTATTACCTATTGCCAATTCTATTCAAGTGCAACGTGGAGATGTAAAAGGTAATTACTGTTCATTAAGGACAATTACTGTTTACTGGGTGGATTAAATAGTGAATAGCCTGGGAGGCCTCCCACACTAGAGTTGCTCTAATTAGATGGAAAGGATCACTTTGATAACATTGGAAAAAAAACAGACCAAATCAGCTAAATTGAAAAATGTAGGGACCATTTTGGTATTAAAAGGGTTGTCTGGTAATTTAAACGGAGTTAAATTTCTCGCAAATCTCTCTCTCTCAAGCCAAATTGCATTTCTTAGCGCGAGGGTTTTTCCACAACTGCTTCTTCTCTCTCGCTCTGACTCTTATTTATGAAGCTCTCCAGCTCGCAGCAGCATCGCCTTCGAATTCCGGGTCGGATCTCCGATTAGGTAAACCCCTTTGGCCTTTCAAGCTGCCGCTTTTCCTAGTATTTTATATTGCCGTCTACAATTTTTACTGTTCCTGAACTCAATCGCTGACAAGTTGATTAATCGAATTCGAAGACCCGTCAGTGTCAGTTTTTGTTTTTTGAGACCTAAAATTTACGCCGTAAATTTAATTTTCTAGGGTTTTGGGACAGGATTTGCCTGTGTTTTACTAATTTTCAGCTCAATTTTCTTGCAAAAGGTCCAAGGTAGGGTTTTTGTGATTTTTTTGGGGTTTTTTGTGTTCTCGTATGTGAAAATTGACTTGGGTTTTTGTTTAAATTGAATTTGGAAAAATGGGTTGAAATTGATAGTATTAATGCTTTAGTCAATTTTAGAAATTATTGTCACCGTTTCTCAAATAGAAAGTGTATGTCGACACCATTTGATGTTTTAATCATTGGTTTACTTTACCTAAACAAAATGCACTTATTTCGTCACTGCAATCAATGCTTCTCCCTTTCCCTCCCAGTAGTTGAGGGGGAGAGGTGTTATTGTCTTCTAACACACTAATCATGGGTGCGTATGAGATGTTGACAAGCAGTTGTAATCGCTAGGTAGTCATTGTGATATGTTTCCCCCATTAGGTGCTGAATAGGCGGTACATCAAAACTGTAATTCTCAACAATATATATGTATTGCGATTCTGACTCCCAAATTTGAACCAGAGAATTCATTGATTGGTATGCTATGATAGTTATACTGTTCGTTGATTTCACTAATTGCAGGGCAGTTCGAATTAGATGGCATCTTCACATAATGTTGAGTTGGAGGCAGCCAAGTTTCTCCACAAACTCATTCAAGATTCTAAAGATGAGCCTGCCAAACTTGCTACGAAGCTTTACGTGGTTCGTGTAGTTTTCTCTTGACAAATGGTCTTTTTAAATCTTACCCCCACCCACTATTTGCTCCTATTTATTCTGACACGCATGTACATGTATTTATTTGCATTGTGTTTGGGAAATGCAGATACTACAACACATGAAGTCAAGTGGGAAGGAACATTCCATGCCATATCAAGTGATATCAAGGTAAAGGTTAATATTGTACACTCTATTTGATGGTATTTTTTCTTACTGGACTTATCTTAGGGCAATCAGAAATTTTAAGATTATTATCTAGCAAGTGCCTTCGCCCATGAGCGGTAGGTCTCGGGTTCGAGACTTGGGAGCAGCCTCTCCATAAATGGGGGTAAGGCTAGCCGACATTTACCTCTCCCAGACCCTGCGTAAAGCGGGAGCCTTGTGCACTGGGTACGACCTTTTTTTATTATCTAGACCTGTGAAAGAATTTCAAAACTGTGCTAGCATTGTTATCATTTATATGGTGAATCCTAATGATAATTTACTTAGCATTGTTATCATTTATATGGTGAATCCTAATGATAATTTACTTAATTATCTGATAACATCGAGCTTGCTGTGTCCAAGAAAATAAGTTGTCTATACCTTTTAATCTGGAGGGTGCGGCTGCATTTTCTTTTATTTGGTTATTTACGCCATATATTGAGGATTGTTGGATTATATCCAATAATATTGGTTAGGTAGTTAAATAGTTTACTTAGTTTTGGTAAAAAAATAAGATTAGTTCAATATTAAACTGCTTTAGTATGGAGATTGTTTTACATTAAGCTATGTTTCTTTCTTTTTTTGTGGTTAGCTTTTCTTATCACTACCTATTGTTTTAAATTTTTTCCAACACTACTATTTTTCGTGGGTTTTCTTTTGTTTTGTTAAATCAATTATTTCTGTGTAGAATGTCAACTCATAACCTGAAAAATTTTGGTTTCTCACTGTTGATTTGTCAATTGGGTCTTCCTCCATCATCTTCATTTCTCTGGGGGCTGTGAGGGGGGGGGGGTTCTTATACTTTTCTCTAACTTATCTTCCTTGATCCACTTAGGGCCATGGAGACTGTTATTAATCAGCATGGTCTTGATATTGAAGCTTTGAAGTCCTCACGCCTTCCTATGTCTGGTGGAACTCAAACAGGTAATTTTTCAGTCACATTTGGAGGTCAATGTTGTTTTATTTCAATCAAATTGGCTTGGTCAGTGAGGGGTAATTGAAAGCCACTTTTCTGCAGCTTCTTCTCATGCTGTTGCTGTTGCAAAAGATTCCAAAGCAGGCTTGGCTGAAAATGAGATGTCTAATATGGACAAGTTTTCTTTAAGCGGACCGCCTGTTGGCCCTAGCAGTACAGGAAATGATTATTATCAAGGATCCGCAGCTCATCGGAGTAGTCAATCTTTTGATCATGAAAGTCCATCTAGTTTAGACTCTAGGTCTGCCAATTCACAGTCACAAGAAAGGCGTGATACAAACAAACAGGTGAATCGAAAGGATGGTAAAAAACCCACCACTAAGAGGAAGAGGGGAGATACATCCATGCCTATGGAACCGCATCCTGAAAACCCTCAACATCTTGATATTGGAAATGCTGCAGTTAATACAAGGAAGGGAAAGACAAACAAGGTTGAACCACCTGCTGGTTTCTCAAGTAAAGGTGGTGAAACTGCTAGTTTTAATATTGGTCTGGGTGGTGGTCAAATGGAACATTTTACATCGTTCTCTGGAAGTATGAGACCACTGCTCAGAGCCAAGCAAGAAGGTCAACCTTCAGAAAAGCAGTTGGACGTGACAAATACTACCAATTCGATGTCTCGGGCTCTAAGTTCAAATCACCCTGAAGAAATGGAAGTTTCCTCTACTCATAATGCTTTAACAAAGCAGCAAGCCACTTCCATACCTCCTATACATGACACTATGGGCATATGGAATCAAAGTAAAGCTGGCTTTCCATTTGAAAAATCTCAAGTTCCCAGATTTTCTTCTAATGTTGCCATTCCAGGTAATATGTCAGCAGAGATTCCAATGCAGCAGTCAACGTCTCCATCACCTGGATCAAGTAAGAATTTGGAAAAGCGTTGATATTATTGTGGAATTAACTTGTTGGAAATCAATGCATCTGAAATTTCAGCTCACAAAATTGAAAATTTCCAAATAACCAGCATTAAAATGGTACTAAAAAATGGACCCCTTGGACTATGTCCTTAAACAATATTCTCTCTGCGGGATTATTTGAATGTCAAGTATGGTTGAATCATGTTGAAGATGACTTATCTATATTTTGGAAAGATATCTTCTTTTTCTTTTGTATTGAATTAATATACAAACAAATAAATTATTTTTAAATGAGGTTACTCTTATTAAGGCTGAAACTCTTCTACTATCTCCTGGGTTTTTGAGTAATTAAGGCTCACATGATAATATTGGAACCTCAGGCTCTTTTGGCAAGATTCAAGGAGGCGTGCCAGTTGCATCTGGTTCTTACCAAGTAGCAGAACCTGGATTCTCAAGTCCAATCAATTACAGCAGCACATTGGCCTCGACTGGAAAGGTCTCTGAGCATGATGGAGGAAATACTAATATATTAGCAGATGGAAATAAGACATCTCAGGTACTAAATCTGTATCCATTATTCCATTATGTTCTCCACTTTTAGGCAAAACAAGGGCATTGTGTTTAGTTGTGTCCATCATGCTGAATTAAGTTGTTTCTAGTATTCTTACTTGATATATGAGGAAGACATACTAAAAGAAAACATAGCTAGTACAATATACTTACTATTTGTGTTATTCTTTCAGATCTTATGGGAACATTTATTTTTTAGAATGCGTATATTGCATGTGGTTAGTCTGTGTTTATTTGTTTTTTGTTTTTTCATTTTAGCAGTCTGCTTAGCTGGCATTGCCTTGTGTTTAGTTGATACCTGTAGATTATGTGGAAATCTGTTCTGCACATGAAATTATTTGCTCCTCTGATGTTTGAAAGTTTGTGCATATGGCAATTTGCAAGTTTGACACATTTCTTCATAGGCTGGAAGGCAAAATAGTGCAGTAGAAATGAGTATGCTGAGAAGTGCAGCTCTGAGAGATACTGGTAAATCCCCAGTTCACTTGGCTTCTGGATCTCCTGGCATGCCTTTCCAGGAACAGCAGTTGAAGCAGCTCAGAGCACAGTGCCTTGTCTTTTTAGCCTTCAGGTAGATAGTTATATTTCAGATATGATGTTGTCCTGTTTGGTCAAGATGCTATCCAGTTCAAATCTTTGTCGTAGTCGGGTTAACTGTGGTGTTTTGCATACAGAAATGGTTTGATGCCAAAGAAACTACATCTTGAAATTGCACTCGGTAACATTTTCCCTAAAGAAGGTAACTATTTTCATTTTTTTTTCTAAATCCTCAATTTTTACTGACTTGCCGCCCTAGAATGCAATAGCTTTGTATTATCAGCCTTGATGTATTAATTTAAAAAAATTTCAGGTGGCAATACAGATGGATCTCGTAACGAGTTCGTTGACCATAAAGGAAAAGCGCAGTTTTCAAATGAGCCAAATATCATTTCTGATGCTACTACACCATATGGAAGACTTAGCAATGAGAGGGAAACTGATAAAATGCTGCCCGGTGCCTTGTCCACCGGAAAGTTCCCTGAGACTGATTCTCTGTTCATAGAAACTGAGAACCCGAAAATGGACGAAAAAAATGGCCCACCTCCAGATCACTTTGTACTTGCAGAAGAAAGAAACCATCTTATTGGTATACAGAAACCAGAATCTGAAATACAGACCCATGAGACCACAATCTCGCAGGCAAGTTTAACCATTGCATCACAGCATCCTGAATCTTCAGGTGCAAGGAGTGGTTCAACTGTCAATAATCCTTTGGACAATATGGAAAATGGACATTTGCAACTTGGAAGGGTCCCAAATCTTAGCAGCAGCAATGTCATGGGGAATCAGCATACAGGTAATCACCCGGCTTCTTTTTCACTCAGAGATTCTTGGAAACCGATTTCTGGAATTGGAAATGATCATCACACAGCAGGTGCATCAAAGGATGCTCATATCCTGCCGAAACATTTATATCAGGGTGAGAACAATATATTTAAATCAGTCTGTACTTTTTCTTTGTACTGATCTTGCTAGTTCTGGTAATTATGGTGTAGATGGTTTATAGGTATTAGTATTTCAAAAGAAATGCTTTTTGGGTGTATGAAATCTTTTTTGACTCTGAAAAAATACCGTTTTCAACTGCAGGACAAGTAAAGAACGATAACCATACTGATTTGCCACCTTCACCAAAGTACACTATGTCAGAAAAGTGGATTATGGATAAGCAGAAAAAGAAGCTTTTGGATGAACAAACTTGGATTCTAAAACAGCAAAAAGCGAAGCGAAAAATTGCGACATGTTTCCACAAATTAAAGGTCTGTTAGAAAAACATTATGTGGCTTTAAATATTGGTTGTTCTTTCATTACCCCAAAACATTTTTTTATATTCCTGCCTGGTATTTGTTATAGGCTTAAATTGTAGTTATTGAGTTTTTTTTTGGGGGAAAAGAAAAAGAGGGGGGGGGGGGGAGAGAGAGAGTTTGGGGTTTGGGAGCGATACCTTAGTCCCCTTTCTGGACTTTTGTGAAATACAAAAGGGATCATCTTCACACATTTCAGGTAGAATTATGCTGATGCAGATGTGGGCTATGCCATTTGGCTAGGGCAGTGTACCCTTGCACCCAAGTTCGAGCCCCCCTCTAGTAATAGAGTAGTTTAGAATAATCTAAAAAAGTATTATGCTTATTTGTACTTTAAAACTGATCCAACTGTGTTAGAAGTTTCATGGGTATGATTGAGTGAATTCAAAGAAAGTGGATGGTATGGAAAAATGTCTCCAGAATGCTAAGTGCCATGTATGTATGCAATGAAAACAATAGAGCCATCCAGAGAAGTTTAACCATTTATAAATTTTGTACCTTGTTTCTTTGTGAGAGTAGCATAAAGAAGATGTTGAGAATATCACGTTTAAGAATGGGAAAAATAGAACAAACTCCGGAAATCGAAAACAAATAACCAAGATAAATAACACCAAGAATTTACGTGGTTCGGCAATATGTGCCTACGTCCACGGGACAACAACAACAATCTTTCACTACATCAATAATGAGTACAACCAATAATCTTGCCAAATCTCTAGAACTAGGACTTGACGAAAAACCTGATAGAACAAGAACAAGAAATACACTATCTCTTTTCTTTTCTCTTGCACACACTTTGCGCTTTTTTCTCACTCTAATCTTTTGAGTGGTATACAATATATTGTTTTGCTCCCTTCTATTCAAAATTAGTACAATAGCCCCTTTATATAGACATAATAAAGGTCTTCTTCAATAAGGATTATTAATCCTAATTGGAATCTAGTTATAAATCCTACTCCAATTGATAAACTAACTCCAATTGGGAAAAACATTTTAATCCTTTAAGACTATAATTCCTTATAGACTTAGGACAACTTATCATGGGCTGGAAAAACCTAATAGAAGGTTTTGCGGGTCGGGCTTAAAGGCAAAATTTAAAAGCAATGCTTGCACTAAAATTACTTGATTATAGGTGCTTCTCTGCTGGAAGAATAGAAGAATCAAATTCTTTGGGCCAGTTTACTTATTCAGTGAGTTGGCACCTCATAGCTTGTATGAAGCACGGATCACATTGTAAGAGACGCATAAAGAAGAGAACATAACCAACCATGTATTGCCGTGTTTGTTTTGTTATGAACTGCATCACAACTGTGTTTACATGACGCTGTACAGAGTTGCACAGCACATCGTAATGTTCACATCACTGAAGGGATAATGTTTTGATTTATTTATTTTTTGTTATTTTTCATGTACTTTCATTATTCCTATGTCTCACTCTTCAAACAATACATCGGTTATGGAAAGGAATTTACTCAACTAATTATCTTGTTTATCTTGTATTTTTGAAGCTGTTAAAATGATCTCCATATCATGTTTTGACCAAATACTTATCTTATATATACTCAATTCTCATCTATGCGTATGAATATATCTTTGCAAAATGATATATTCAACTCAATGCATGGTGTGATAGATTCATTTATTCTATTCTTAATATTGTATTTGCCTCATGTACTGCATTTTACTACTCATAGGAAAATGTGAGCTCTTCTGAAGATATATCTGCAAAAACCAAAAGCGTCATAGAACTGAAAAAACTACAACTCTTGGAGCTGCAACGCCGTCTCCGAAGGTTATTGATTATCCTATACAGGCTTCCAAGTGAAGACCAATTACTCCCTCTGTCCCTTTAAAGAATTATCTGCGTTGCAGAAACATAAATTTTAAGTACCACTTTAATGCTTTCTTACCAAATTATTTGGAACTATTTTAATGGTTTTCTATAGAAATTTAAGTAACCATTTAATGCTTTCCTACTTCTCAGGTGTTTGCATTCAATTGTTTCTCTTATTTTTAAATCTAAAATTATGAAGTATTTCATATCAAATTCATTTAAATAGATGGCTAAGGGTTGTGGAAAAAATGGAAAGAAGTTATTTAATCTTTTACCGTGGGTAAAGTTCTTTTGAATTCCTAGAAGAGAAGCGTGGACCATTAATTTCGGACAGAGGGAGTATAAATTTATCTTTTCAGTCTAATTAGTGCAATTTTTTTTTCTATCTAATTTGTTTTATTTCCCAGACACTTAAAACCATGTTTTGACTTGTTTGGGCAGTGAATTCTTGGGTGATTTCTTCAAACCAATCAATACTGAAATGGATAACTTGAGAAGTTGTAAGAAATATAGACATGGTAGGAGGATAAAACAACTTGAAAAGTTTGAGCAAAAGATGAAGGAAGAGCGACAAAAGAGAATTCGGGAGAGGCAAAAGGAGTTCTTTGGTGAAATTGAGGTTCACAAGTACGTATTATATCTTTGTCCAGTGCGCGTAAATATTTATAGCATTCTATGTTTTTGAGGAGCTATAGCAATCATTTATTCCATTCCCTAGTTGATTTGGTTTCCGAAGTGTTCTGCGCAGTTTCTGACTTGCTTTCTAATCTGGACTTCAGGGAAAGACTGGACGATGTGTTTAAACTTAAGAGAGAACGTTGGAAGGTTTTCAATAAGTATGTGAAGGAGTTCCACAAAAGGAAGGAACGTATCCATCGTGAGAAGATTGATAGGATCCAACGTGAAAAGATAAATTTATTAAAGATCAATGATGTGGAGGGATATCTGCGAATGGTGCAGGTATGTTCTAAGTTTTTACTGACTTCAGCATTGCTTCTTAAGTTTACTCTTTTTACATAACATTTTTGAAACTCATGCTAGGATGCCAAATCTGACCGTGTTAAGCAACTTCTCAAAGAGACTGAGAAATATCTTCAAAAGCTTGGTTCCAAACTACGAGATGCAAAGGCTTTGGCAAGCCGATTTGAGCATGATGTGGATGAAAGTGGAACTGCAAGTGTAGTGGAGAAGAGTGAGCCTACTTTTGAAAATGAAGATGAAAGTGACCAGGCTAAGGCAAGTTTATTCTCTCTGCACTTCACTTCTTAGTTAAGTCCATGCTCATTTTGTTATTTTATTTTTGTTTTGCAGCATTACATGGAGAGCAATGAGAAGTACTATTTGATGGCTCATAGGTGCTGATATGGCTTCTTTGTCTTGGGTTTATTGTTGATTAAACTTTGTTTGCTGCTTTGGAATAGCTATTCCTCACTACCTAACATTTACTTAGTGGTGGTTAAGCTCTCGTTCCTTTTATTAATCCCTGTTTAAAAAATTTCCTTTCTGACCATAACTCTTGGAACATTTTTTTTTTTTTTTTTAAGAAATAAAGTCTGGCTTTCTTGAGGCTGTCAATTGTACTACTTTCCCCTTTACTTGCTCTGCCAAAGTAGCTTACAATCAACATTGATTTTTGCAGTATAAAAGAGACTGTTGCTCAGCAGCCATCTATTCTTACCGGTGGAAAATTGAGAGAGTGAGTTGAATGTGCATTGTTAGATTTATGTATTTGGAAATATATATTTTTGGTGGTTTTGGAGGGGTAAAAGTTTGGATTTTTTCCTAAACTGTAAAATGGTGTTATTCAATAATAATTTTATAATTGTTGTATCCAATTTGAAATGATTGAGGAAGTGCTTTTCAATAACAGTATTTTTGATCTTCAGGTATCAAATGAATGGCTTAAGGTGGTTGGTATCACTATACAACAATCATTTGAATGGTATTCTGGCTGATGAAATGGGCCTAGGTAAAACTGTTCAGGTAGGGATTGATTCTCAATCTCCCTAGACTGTTGGCAATTTGTTTCCTGTTTACACATCTAAACTCTATAACATGTTTGTTTGTAGGTAATTTCATTAATTTGTTACCTGATGGAAACAAAAAATGATCGAGGACCTTTTCTAGTGGTTGTGCCATCTTCAGTTTTACCTGGATGGGAGTCAGAAATTAACTTTTGGGCCCCTAGTATTCTTAGAATTGTCTATGCTGGCACCCCTGAGGAGAGACGTAGGCTATTCAAGTAATCACATAAAACCGAGCAGCTACCTCTTTTTATGTTTTACTTTAGGTATACAGTGGCTCAGGAGTTACTTTACATTGCAGGGAAAGGATAGTTCAACAGAAATTTAATGTCCTCCTTACGACATATGAGTATCTGATGAATAAGCATGACAGGCCAAAACTAAGCAAAATACACTGGCATTATATAATAATTGATGAAGGTCACCGGATAAAGAATGCTTCCTGCAAGTTAAACGCCGAGCTGAAGCATTATCAGAGCTCTCACAGATTGCTGTTAACTGGAACTCCATTACAGGTTTCAGGCTTTTTTATCTTGTGCTCTTCTTTTGTTGTTGTTGGCACTCGTTCTGTGATGGTGTAGTGAATGTGTATTGTCTTTCCTTGGTTTGTGTATTAATGTGGTATCCTGATTACCTTTTATTTTTGTGTTTGATTAGAATAATCTCGAGGAGTTGTGGGCGCTACTAAACTTCTTGTTGCCTAATATTTTTAATTCGTCAGATGATTTTTCTCAGTGGTTCAACAAACCATTTGAAAGTAGTGGTGATAACTCAGCTGAACAAGTGAGCTTTGGAATATTGTATTTGATTCATTGACATTCTCTATGACTCCTGTTGCATGAAAATCTTATAGTTATGTATTTGTTGTTTTCTTATGTTGACAAGGCCTTGCTGTCTGAGGAAGAAAATCTATTGGTCATAAACCGTCTTCATCAAGTACTTCGACCATTTGTCCTCCGGAGGCTGAAGCATAAGGTACCGAAAATGTGTTTTTGGCTTATTAATAGCATTTGCCATTCGAAACGTGTTTCTTTGGTACATATTGCCATATTGGGTTCATATGTCCTTGTGTGGATTTAGTATCACTATTATGATGTGTTGGTTCATATGTCCTTGTGTGGATTTAGTATCACCATATTGGGTTCATCAGATACTCATACAGGCATCCATGTTTGGGGTTCTCCCATGTTTGTGGTTCTCTGGAGTTCTTTGTGTATCCATTTATGTTGGTGCTCCGGGCAAGGAAACTTTTTTGCCATCATAACTTTTGTAAATGACTTTGTGTCTTTTCCATGAGAATGTCACATGTCAGTCATTTTAGGAACTAGGGGCTCCTTAGTGCGCAGGACTAGACTGGTTTGAACTATTGTTTTGGGCTGGTCTGACTTGGATTGGACCCAGTTTAGTATTGTCTTATGTTTGTTCAGTGTTGGACTAAGAAACTAGAGAAATTTCTATATATTATCACCTTGTATTTTTCATATGATTGAGCTGTACTGCTATAGTTCTTAAGATTTAAATGACCATATATGTATCAACTAATGGTAACTTTCCAAATACAATGAAACATCTGAGGTAAGTAAATTAATTAAGATAAATTAAATGTCTTAGTAAATTGAACATAGATAAATAGTGTATAGTTTGTTTCTTCAATGAACTAGTTTTTATTTTTTTATTTTATTTTTTATTTTTTTTAGGGAACAATGAACTCAGTTATATAAGTTCATTTATTTTATTCCAAGCCAACTTTTATCACCTGTATCCAGTTTATCCAGAAATTAATAATTCATCGGTCCAAGCCATACATGTAAACTGCAGCCAGCTTTGTTCGTTGGCTTCCTTCATATGATAATAAAGCTTAGGTAACGTAGTCTGTGAATGTGAAAAATGCTGATTAAATGTTTCCCAACCCTACCAAAATAAGAAGACAGAATAAGTGGGTGCGATCCCCGCGTCTTCCGACTCTTCTCTGAAGTGGACCTGCCCTTTCTAGTCTAACTACCAAACATGTGATAATTTCTTAAATAAGCCAGCCAGCGTCTTTTCCGGGTTACATGTGCTTGTAAAGGATTTAGCTTGTTCATACTAGGAACGCGGAGATGGGTGCTGAACGAAAAAATCCTTGTTAATTTCCTTATTTTTGTCTAGAAGAAATGTATAGACTTAGCCGCTTAATTAGGATATGCAAATGTAAGTCGATCATCAATTTAATGTTGCATGGTTGATGAGGTCCAATATGGCTTGACTCCTGGATATTTTATTTGGGTGCTTAGTGCCTTTACTGGTTAAATTTGAATTTTTATGGTGTTTGTTACATCGAGAAATTTTGGTATAAAATATATTGCTTCTGGGGTGTTGGCGACGTGTTATCGAAGTTTCTGTGTTATCGTTAACAAACCATTCAATTTATTAAACTTGAGTATGGAAAGTCACGATGTTAATGTTCTGGAATTTTAAATATTTCAGGTTGAGAATCAACTACCCGAAAAGATTGAGAGACTTGTAAGATGTGAGGCTTCTGCATATCAGAAGCTTCTAATGAAGAGGGTAGAAGACAATTTGGGTACAATTGGAAATTCTAAGGTATTTTAATTCTCACTTCCATTAGACAGGTGAATTCTAATCCGTATGTTATTATAATATCTGCATATTGGTTGCAGGCGCGGTCAGTGCACAACTCTGTTATGGAGCTTCGCAATATATGTAATCATCCATATCTCAGCCAGCTTCATGCAGAGGAGGTATGTTCTTTGCTTGTTCATTTTAAGTTCTAAATTGCTTTTCTAAAGATATTGAAAGGGGGAAGAAGCAGTTGTCGTTGTTACCTTATGCTCTCAAGGCTTTCCCTTGTTCTTACTGAGTTCCCAATTAAGATAAACTGCTTTATCTTATTGCTTCTTGTAGGTTGATAACTTAATACCAAAGCATTATCTTCCCCCAGTTATAAGGCTTTGTGGGAAGCTTGAGATGCTAGATCGATTACTTCCCAAGCTAAAAGCTACAGATCATAGGGTATGGAAGGCTTTTTCCCGTTTCTAGCGACATGATTTTTTTTGTTTAACTGTCATCTCATTCTTTAATATGTATTCATGTCTCTTTGGAATATTCTAGTATTTTGGTGTGATATCAGACTACAACTTAATGAAACTTGTCATTGTGCAGGTTCTTTTCTTTTCAACAATGACTAGGCTACTTGATGTTATGGAGGAATATCTTCACATTAAGCAATATCAGTACCTTAGGTTGGATGGACACACATCTGGGGGTGATCGCGGTGCCCTAATTGATATGTTCAACAAACCGGATTCTCCCTATTTTATATTTCTTCTTAGGTGATTCTTTATGTTTTGTGCAAATTATTATTTTTTGTATGCTTTTACCAGGTGGTTCAATAGTTACTGGAACCTTGGGTTCTAGGAGGTTTTAAGATAACCATCCCCCTCCCCCTATTTCCCGTTTTTATTGTTTTACCTGAGAAGTCATAAAGGGAGAGATTTAGGTTACACCTTACATGTGAAGGGGAAGCAAAAAAGGGCGTGTTTGGTGGCGTCAAAAGCACTTTCAGATAAGGGTGCCTTTTATTTTGTTTGTCTGAAATGGACATAGGTTTTTGGGGGTTGAGAGGAGCCCTTTAGTACTTTCTCAGGAAGCACTGCTAGGTATATATGGAGGATCCATTTTTTTATTTTTATTTTTTAATGAAAGTTCGTATGTGCCTCTAATAGATGCACTTTATACAGAAGCACTCCCAAATAGGCTCTAATAATCCTGCATTAATTTTTTAATGTCACTGAGTTACGCTACTGCTATATTTTTGCCCTTAAAATTAGGCTGCTTAGTGCTTGAGTCCACTTTTAGGGGTTTGCTAGCAAGTAGAAAATAGCAAATGGAAACTATAAAAGCTTTGATGTGCTGTTCACATGTCTTGATGTTTGTCTGCATGTGCTGTTGTCTGTTATAATGGTACTGACATTCGTATGATTCTGATAGCATTCGGGCTGGTGGTGTTGGAGTAAATCTTCAAGCTGCAGATACAGTAATCATATTTGACACTGATTGGAATCCACAGGCAAATCATTGTTCATTAATTTAAATTACAAGTTTTAAACATACAATTCCAAGTCTCAAGTTTTTAGTTTTTTGGTTGGTAAATCTTCAGGTTGATTTGCAAGCACAGGCAAGGGCTCACAGAATCGGCCAGAAGAGGGAAGTACTTGTTCTTCGGTTTGAAACGGTAGACACTTTCCCCCTTGGTTATGTTTGAAGACAAAGTACATCTATAACTCTTGTGTTTATATCTTGAAATTAAATTGTTGCTACTTTAGAGTCTTATATCTAACAAATTGAATTTTTTCTTTTGCACAAGGTTCAAACCGTTGAAGAACAAGTCAGAGCTGCAGCTGAGCACAAGCTGGGAGTTGCGAATCAGAGCATTACTGCTGGTTTCTTTGACAACAATACAAGGTTAGTTGCCTATATACGTGCTCTGTTGAATACTTCTAAAGCTGTTTCTAAGTATTCCCGAAATTCTTTTACCACAGTGCTGAAGACCGAAGAGAATATTTGGAGTCCCTTTTGCGTGAGTGTAAGAAAGAAGAAGCTGCACCTGTATTAGATGATGATGCCTTAAATGATCTTTTAGCTCGCAGGTAGATAGTTTGATGATTTTGTTGTTTACCTTTCTGCCCCTTCTTTTATGCAACTGTTCATCTAAATAAGGTGGACGAGTTAGAACCATCATTCATGTTCCAGCTAAAGCATCCCCATCATTTTAGAGAAAAAATTTCCGTGCATGGGTTTCTTGAAAAGATTGAGCCACTGTAGACTATGGTACCTAATTATTTTCTTTTGACTTTGTTGGCATTTAATGTTTGTCATAAAGCAATCATGAGTGTGCCCCCCTATTTTTTATTTTTTCCCTCCTGGTAGTATTATCTACAAACTGAGAAGCGGTGGAAATTTCGCAATCACAAGTCATTGTTGGAATTTATTACTGATTAAATTGCAAAACCATTGTTCTCCTGTCTGATTTTGTTTGTCACTGGTTTAACTGTCATTATAACATTCATTTGTTTGAAAAGCTACTCCCCCTTCAAATGAGGTAAAATTTATTTACTTATTTGTTGTTTTTCTTTTGCTTGATTTTTTGTTTGAAGTAGATATCAATGATTTTCCCTTTTCTTGTAGTGAGCCAGAAATTGATGTTTTTGAATCAGTTGACAGAAGAAGGCGAGAAGAAGAGATGGTATCCACTTAATCATTTGCTGTCAATGCTTTCTATCTCTTTGGTTTTACTTTGTACAAGTATCCTTGTAATATTATCAAAAGCTATCTGCTTCTCTTAAGTGGCAGCTTTATAAAAAATTTAATTTTGCAGGCAACATGGAAAAAGTTGGTATGTGTAAAAAGCATGGATAGTTCAGAGACTCTACTTCCCTTGCCTTCTCGCCTTGTTACAGATGATGACTTGAAGGAGTTCTGTGAAGCAATGAAGGTATATGAGGTTCCAAAAACTGGTGAAAAGTCTAATGATGGGTTAAAGCGGAAGGGTGGATCTCTCGGGGGCCTTGATACTCAACGTTATGGCCGGGGGAAACGGGCAAGAGAGGTTTGTTTGTCAAATTGGATTATAGTAGCATAAATGTTTCCTCTATATCCTTGTGTTTCTTATACCACAAAACTTGATAGTTGAGTATGAACCCTTTTCTTTGAATGCTTTTTAGGTGCGTTCGTATGAAGAGCAATGGACAGAAGAGGAATTTGAAAAGTTATGTCAAGCCGAATCACCGGATTCCCCTACAAAACCAAAAGAAGAAGTTACTGAGTCAAACATGCCAAAAGATGACAGTGGGTCTGTGGTGGCTGTTTGTGAAACAGAACTTCCTGCTCCACTCCCACCACACATATTGTCACCCTCAGTGGAGCTTTCCCAGATGCAGCAAAGTAAAGAGGTTACCCCACCAGCTAAACGAGGCCGTGGAAGGCCAAAAAGAGCAACATTAAATCAATCACCAGCTGCAATGGTTCTTACAGCACCTTCTGGAACTAATAAAGTGGATACTGGGTTGCAAAGAGGGATGACATCTAGCCCTGCCACAAACTCGGGCCCTGATTCAACACCGACTTCTGCTAATGCACAGAATATTGGTGGAATTGTACAACATACTAGTATTGTGGCCTCACCTAATTCTCAGCCAATTGCTCCTAAACCTTCTGTTACTCCTGATTCTCAGACGACCACTATTAGCCCTTCTCCATCAACACAATCAAGAGGAAGAGGTCGGAAGGCTCAAAGTGGACCAGAAGTACCCAGGCGTAGGGGAAGGAAACAGGCGCCAGTATCACCTGGTGTTGGTGGAGTATCTGGTCTTGATCCAAAACAAAATGAAGCATCACAGAACATATCTGTGAATCCACTAGAAAATCAAGCCATTGGCATGAGTGGAACTGTTTCTAGTACTTCCGCAGTCCAACAACCTGAGTCTTTTTCTGGTTCTGCTCCTTTACAAGGTGTGAATGGGGCTGATCATCAAGTTGGTGATGTTGTAGCTTTGAGTTCTCAGCCAGCCCTTTCTTCTCCATCTGTTGCTCCTTTGTCTCAGTCTTCTCCTTCCCCTTCTGTACCCGAGCAAATGAAAGGGCAAGACCGGAAGGTTCAAGGTGGCGTAGGGGCACCGCGACGTAGGGGAAAGAAACAGGCGCCAATATCACCTGCTGTTACTGATGTGTTAGTTGGTCAAGATTTGAAACCCAATCTGCAACCACAGGATAAACCTGGGGATTCATCTGGAAGCAAAGACATTGCCATGCAAAGTAAGCAAGAGGCTGATGGTTTAGCTGGTCAGGATCTGAACTTAACCGAAGAGTCAGTAAATTTGGCCCAAGCCAAGCAGATAACTAGCTCAACAATGATGCATGATACATCCGTCAGATCTCTTGGTAAATACTTTCATTTATGCACGCCTGAAAAAAAATTTACAACTGAAATCATGATTATGTTTTCCTCACATGAATTAATTTAACATTTGACAGGTCCTGCTTTGGGAGAAAGTCAAAATGTTGTCGCGTGCAATTCTTCTGTTACAGTGAATGAAGGTGCTGCAGCACCAGCTATTCCAACTCCCTTAACTGCACCTCCATGTACTCCTTTAATTGAATCCTTTCCCAAATCAACTTCCGTGGAAAACACCGGTGAGGCGAAATATGATGTTGCTAAGACTGCTCCTAGCTCTCAGTCAATGCCTTCCAACCCTTCTGCTCCTCTAGCTTCTCAATCTCTCACTCCTTGCTCTTCTGAAACAGTACAAGTCAAAAGACAAGGTCGAAAGACTTCAAACAGAGCCGAAGCACCTCGTCGTAGGGGAAGGAAGCAGGCTCCGGTGTTACCATCTGTTTCTGATGGTCCAGCTGGTCAGAATCCAAACTTAAGTTTACAATCACAGAATGCATCTGCTGATACATACGGGAGTAAGTCTGCTGCACTGAGAAGTAAGCAAGGTACTGATGGACAGGAGTTGACAAAAGTTACTCAGGACCAGGCAAGTCAAGCACATTTAGCGGGTCATGATCCAAAGAGAAAAGAGCAGCCAGTCTTTTCAACCCACAATAAGCAGCCTGCAAATTCATCATCAACGCTTGATGTTCCTCCAGGATTCCCTGATAAGAGTTCTGCTTTGGGCCGTATCCAGACTGCTGATGTAAGTGATGTTGCTCGTGTGATGAAGGAGGTCTTTTCTGGAACACGTTTGTCAAAACCTAAAATTCCCGAGTCATCTGGGAGAGAGGGTAGGGTTGTCCCTTGTGTACCTGTATCAAGCAAGGCTCCTGTGGAATTAGCCAAAAACCAATGTTTGGAGGATAAGGCATCTCCAACTGTGTCAACTTTGGAAACAGCAGCCCATCTACTTGACCTTCCAGCGAATTACGAAAAGCAATCTGGGACTGGTGTTAGTGCAGAAGGGGAGAGGGACAAACCACCTGCTTTGAATGAAACCCATGTTCCCATCACAAATATGGACCAAGACTCGACAGCTGTAGGTTCCACTAAAGAAATGGAAGACTCAAAACAACTCTGTGTTGATTGTTCAACTATGGAGAGTAAAACAGAGACTGTTGTTCAGACATTGTCTCGAGATGTTGATGTGCCTGATTCTAGTATTGGGTCCTCTGGGGGTGAGATGAATTCATCTTTGGTATTTCAAAGTAATAGTGAGCACCTTCTGGTGATTGGGAGTGATTCCGGAAAGAAAATTGAATCTTTTTCAGGAGAGTCTCATAAATCCTCTGCTGTTGAGCACCCTTCAATTTCCAAGGACACTGATAATGCTAGTCTTCATCTTGTTGTTACACCTCCTGTTCCAGGGGTCCCAGTTGAGTCAAGTGAGGTGGGCCTTCCTGTTGTGGTTGATTCTGAAAACAAAATAGGGAGTTATGCTAAAGAGAATCCAATATCTCCTTGTATTACCAAGGATGCTGGCCATCATTCTGAAGACCCTTCACCTATTACTTCAAGTCCAGATCATTCAGCAGACAAATCAGAACATTCTTCTAAAGAGTCCCAAGAATCTTCCCCCCATGATAGAAAAACCATTCTATTCATGTCATCTGAAAATGTTTGTCCTGGAGGAAGTGCACCCTTGTCTGTGGGTTTAGAGGATGTAGTGCCTCCTGTTATGGCTGAAGATGACCCTGGAAGAAAGAATAAGCCTGCTTCAGAAGGTTGCGCACAAAACTCTCCTCTGAGCCATGATAATTCCACAATTATTCCGGCAATGCTAAATCTTGATTCTGGAGGGGGTTCTCTTGACAAAGTTGACATGCCTTTTACAGAATCTGAAGTTGTTAATTGTTCTGGTGAAGGTGTTTGTTTAAATTCAGAAATTTCATCCAAGATTGATGATTCTGAAGCTTCTCATGAATCAAGTGGTGGCGATTCAGGGTGTAATACCACTTTGCATGTAATTCCTTCTGAAAAGGGCATCTTGGAACTTGGAACTGAAATGACTGGGGATGGTAGTATTGATGTTTGCAATATGGAAGTGGACCCTGCTGAGGGTGCTCAAATGGATATTTCTCATGCTGGTAGTTGTCCACCTGAAAAAGTATTGGACACGGTTTTACCCTCATCTTCATTGGTAGTTGTGGGAGAAATTCATGAATCATCTGATAGAGCTCAAGTTGGCAGCTACAAGGCACAAGAGAACCCAAAAGTTTCTAGTCCTGCCTTGGTTGTTTCTCAGGATGGTATATTTGTATCAGAAGATAAATCAGAAGTCTTGCCGTCATCTTCCATAGGGGAAGCGGAAACAGTGGAGGGCTCATCTGTGAAACGCCAAAGTAGCAGCTCACAATCTCTAGTGGAACAGAATCACGCTGTCACTGAAATGGATGTTAAATCGCCACAACATATCTCTGAAAAAATTGATCTTTCTTCATCTTTAGACACACACAAAGAAAAGATTGAGGGTTCATCTGAGAAGAGGCCAAGTTGCAGCTCAGTACTACTGGAAGACACAAAAGGTTCTGAAGGTTTAACAGTTGTTCAAATGGATTTCTCTCAGGTTCATGGAACTGTGCAAGAGAATATTGTATCAGAAGGTATGACTGAGGAGGGGATGACTAAGGACATATGTAAGACCAATCAAGTTTGCAGCTCATTACCTATGGAGGAACCAGAAGTTTCTAGAGCCAAAAGAGATGCTCTAAATGATTCATCTCAGATTGATGGGAATCTACCGGAAATGAGCGTGACTGGAAACTTAGATTCTCCTCTATCTTTAGTGACAGAGGAAGGAAATACTGATATATCTGGAAAGTTTCCAGTCGGCAGTCCAGTACCAGTGGAAGAAGAAAAGATTGATGGAACGTCTGTGAAACATTTCGGTGGGAGTTCAGACTTATTAGGAGAACCGAAAGGATCTGATACTGAAGTGGATGTTTCTCTGGTTAGTGAGCTGAAGCCCGAAAATATATCAGAAAGTGATATTCTGTCTTCATCTTCTGTTGTAATTAAGGAAGGAAAGGTTGAGTGCTTATCTGAGAGCGGTCCAGCCAGATCAATAGTGCTGGGGGATGCATCTGAAGCTTTAGTTTCTGATAAAATGGTTGTCTCTGAGGTTGACACATTTGTGCCCGAAAGGATGCTAGAAGATATGCCTTTATCTACCTTGACAAAAGAGCATGGAAGTACTGAGGGCTCTTCTGAGAAGGGTCAAGATGGCAGCAGCTCAGTACAACTTGAGGAATCAACTGGAAAGGAAGATGAAATGGATCATCCAAAGGAAACACCCAGATATTCTGGGGATTTGCTTGTAACAGAAAGTGTTGATTCAGAAGAGGAGGTTCAACGGTTATCCAAGAAGGAAGCTGTAAGCAGCTCAGCGCAGCTGTTGGAATCAATGGTTTCTGAACCTGAAACGGGTGATCATTCCGATGCATCCAAGGTTCGTTGCACTCATTGGGAACTAAGATGAACAATTTTTATCAAAATTTTATTTTTTCAAATAAATAGGTCTGTACCTTAATGTTGGAACCTACAAGAGTGAACCTCCTCCCCGTCACCCAACAAAGCCAAACCTCTCTTATCTCAGAACTTCCTACTAAACAGAATTATAAACTGTAATATCTCGAAGTATATCACAATTACTTATGAAATTCAAATGCACATGAATGTCCACAGACAATCACAAAGTTGGTTTATTGCTATTAATTTCATTACTAATGTATAATGTCATGTGTATGACTCAGGTTGGCATGGTACCACTAGAAGATACAATGGCGGAGGACGTTGACCTGCCTGCATCCTCGATAGAGACTGAAGGAAAAGGTATAGATCGTCCATCTGAGGTTCTAGATGGCAGCTCAGTGATGGAGGGTCCAAAAACACCTGTAGCTGACGAGGATGCTCAGGTGAATGCTCCTGATGCTTGTGAGAGGGAGCCAGAAGTTGTGTCTGAATCTGTGGATATGCCTCCGGTTACCTCGACCATGGTGGATGATGATGTCAAAGGTTCATCAGAAGCAGTTCCCATAGTCAGCTCCAAAGCACCAGAGATGTTGGAATCGGAAGCTAAAATATTTGAGAGTGTTGAATGCTTATCTGAGGCAAGGCCCGTAGGCAGCTCTGAATCACCAGAGTCAAAATCCGAAGCTAAAGTTGCTGACACACCGGAGGAGTCAAAATCGGAAGCTAAAGTTGCTGATGCTTCTCAGGTTTCTGAGACAATGCCAGAACTTGCATCTGAAAATGCGGATCAGCCTCCAGTTAACATGGCCGTGGAGGGTGACAATATTGAAGGCTTATCGGAGGCAGGGCCAGTGGGCATCTCGGAACCACCAGAGGAGTCAAAATCTGAAGCTAAAGTTGGCGATGCTGCTCCCGTTTGTGGGACAATGCCAGAAAATGCATCCGAAGACATGGATATTGAGCCATCGGAGGGTGAAAATGTGGGGCTACCAGCTGAGGGACCTGTTGGTGGTAACTCAATGGAACAGCCTTGAAGTTAACTAACTGCCTGACTAGAGAGTTTTAGTAGAGCTTGTTGGAGCATAAAAACACCTGAACTAACTATTCAGTAAATTATAGTTTGCTGCCCTTTGTAAAGGGAATTGGGTTCCTAATTAATATTTATGTAGATAAAAGTATTCATATATGACTTATTTTTGTGGAAAAAGCTCCTTCTGGGTTTGCTGCTTTATCATTGGGTTTCGAACGCGCGCTTTGCTTGTTGGTCATTACGATTCCGTCTGGTAACCTTTTACAAACCCATTTTTGAAGAATTGTATTGCAAAACCAAGAGAGAAATCGGATTTTGCATTTTTATATGATCAGAAAATACGCCCCCAACTTGCAACAAACAGAAAGGCACAAATACTTTCGTCTTTTACATTATTGGCTGCATTCATTTTAAATTTCAATTGTCTCCAGAATTGCCTCATGCATGTGAGGAGGATGAGGGTCGAGTTGTGATGGAGTTATTTGCTGATAAAAAAACCCGAAAATGCTTAAAATTTATGTGCTCTTTGTACTAAAGACTTTAAGGGCTCCATATTTCACCGCATTGTTCCTAATTTCATGTATCAAGGTGGAGATTTTTCAAGAGGCAATGGGACTGGATGAGAGTCGATTTATGGGGCGAAATTCGCAGATGAGAACTTCCGCTTGAAGCATACCGACCCTGGAATATTGTTCATAGCAAATTCTAGACCTAATACTAATGGTTCACAGTTCTTATTTGCACTGCAATGACACTGTGGCTTGACGGAAAGCACGTTGTGTTCGGAAAAATTGTTGATGGATACAATGGTGTTGAGAAAATGGAGGTGGGTTTGGAGAGTGGGACTACTTCTGAGCTATGATCGAAGATTGCGGCTAGATAAAAGATGAGTGTTGATGTTTGAATAGTTGGGTGAAGCTTCAAGTAACATGTAGTAAGTTTCAGATAAAACATGGATGGACAATAGAAGAAAATTAAGTAATTGGTGTAGAAAGTTAAGAAATTGAAGAGATACAGAGAGAATTTGATGAGTATCGAAGAAAATTAGAAGAAGAAAATGTGTTTGGAAGGTGAGAATGTGCCAAGCAAATTCAAGAAGAGGAGAGAGAAGAAGGTATTACCGTTAAGTTTCATAAATAGTGTAGTAAGTTTTATAAACAATGTGGTAAGTTTCATAAATAGTGTAGTAAGTTTCATAAACAGTGTAGTACCGTTAAATTTCATAAACAGTGTAGTACCGTTAAGTTTCATAAACAGTGTAGTACCGTTAAGTTTCATAAACAGTATAAAAAGTTTGTAGTACCGTTAAGTTTCATAAACAGTATAAAAAGTTTCATAAACAAATTGTGTGAGGACGTGTGGGTCCGTGCGTTAGTTTTTTTTAATATTAAAATTATGTCTTTTTCATTAAAATTTAAGTTCTTTTGTCATTTTTATTAAAATTTAAGGGTTTTTCATTAAAATTTAAGTCTTTTTAATTAAATAAAGTTATAGTCTGATTTTTTTATTAATTAAATTTAGCCCAAGCTTTTTTCATGAAAGTTCCCATTTAAATAAGCAACTTAATAAAATGAATCGGATTAGGGATGGCAATGGAGTGGATCGGGTTCAGATGTACCATCTTCATATTCGATTCTGTTTATTTTATTTCTTTTAACGTAGAATTCCCCTCCGTAACCAAGCCCGTCGAATAACAGATTTTCCATTGAATAACGATTTTCTCCATTATAATATTTATATTTATTTACATTATTACTTAAATAGTGAATTTTAAATTTAAAAAAAAAAAAAGAAGACTAGTAGGTTACTGATATAAAGCATGCAATGCATATAATGAATAATATATATATATATATAAATTTTAGGGGGGTGGGCTAAGCCTCACAATGACTAACAATAATGTGGCATTTGACGAGAATCGAACTTAAGACCCCTCACTTACAAGTGAAGTAGAATACTACTAAATCATACAACTGATACTATGCATATAATAAATAACATTAAAAAAGAGATTACTAATATTTAAACAACACATCATTAATACAACTGATACAATGCATATAATAAATAATATTAAATATTTGTACCAATGATAATGCATATAATTACTAGGACGGACTTCCATATTTAATAATCCATTATTATTGATGACTTGTTTCTCCATGTAATAATTTTTTTATTATTATTAAAAATGTAAACGGTTTGGATTCTGGGATGCCCCAAATAACCATAGCCAAATTCAAAATCGAGAAATTTACGAAACAGTTACCCATAACTGTAAAATACTCAATATTTAATCTTCAAAATCAAACAGTTCGGACCGGTTACTTGTAGAGATCAAGTTTGACGGGTTAAATATCTACAGTGTTGATTGTGGCTTCATGAAGATATTTCGAGGAATATAATTGAACTCTTCAATGTCGCCTTTTTTTTTTTTTTGGGTCAAACGATAGATTTGTTAGATTAGATATTAGACTAGGGAATCGATGGGGTTCGAACCCATGCCAGGAGTGCAAGGACCACACTCCTCTCCACCACTATGGTAGAGGGCCACTTGCCTTCAATGGTTCTTTCAAATCAAGAGTTCTAAAAACTTATCTATTATGGCCACTTAACACTACAATTTAGTGATATTCCTCTTCACTTGTAAGTAAGAGGTCTTAGGTTCGATCCTTACCAAAGACAAATTTGAACCAAATTATTGCTAGCCCATCGTGAGACTAAGCCCATCTCTTCTTTTTTAATATAGATAATATTGTTTGTTTAATTTTTTTTTTATATCTATTATGTTGTTAAAAAAAAAACTTATCTATTATGGTGGTGTCCTCCATAAATAATGGTGTGCTGAACAAAGAGGGTGAAATGACTAATGTACCTTTTTGTGTTCGTTAAGTTTCTCTCTCTCATAACATCCATCATCACATGCATAACATGTGTAGAAATTTCAAGGCAGCAAAGTGTGGATTTCCAACCAATCCGAGCTTCACCAATATTTGCCATGCTTCATCTCTTTCAGCAACAAGTGAAGGTTCTGCGACCCTCCTTCGGGTTGCTGCCATTAATCATATTGCTCCGCTACGAATAACTGCATCCACCACCTCGTACAACCTCATCCCCGTCCCTTTTCTGCAGGCATTTCGGAATCACATCTCACTTGAGATCGCATGTGGCTCTATTGCAATTTTCATTTGGTTTGTAACTTTGAGTTTTTGATTTAGAGCATTTTTAATGAGCTCCTAACCAAAACAAGAGTGAAATAATTTCTCTTATCATAAATCTTTTACAAGGCTACAGGAAATAAATTCAAGCCTCCTTTTTAATTCAAAATCATCTGCCCTACCCTCTTGAATTGCCTAGTTTGTATACCAGCAAAATTTGATTAGGATGAGCTTAAAAAGCTAGTAGGGTCATTACACCTTTATATATACAAAAGTATATCATCACTATGTAATCAAAACGCATCTATAGATGATATGTATGAATGCACAACAACCATTCTTTCAAACTCTTTGTCTCAAACCCAATATACCACATCTCCCTTTTGCTAGTACTCTTGAATAACTCCTTATTGCCGGTCCCAAATATTACCCTGATTTAATGGGCACTTTGGGGCTAACATGAGATCTAGTACTTGCCAAGAATTAGACTCAACTACACAACAGTCTTCATCATTACCCATTTCCCTTTCTCCTTTACAAGATTCTCAACTCAAGATAATCAGTTTAGCGTTTGACAAATGAATGAAAAACATGCGTATCAATCCATCCAAGTGGTCTTATACGCAATGCGTTTGTAAATCAAGTGGTCTTTTATATAATAGCTAGTAGTAGATAAAGAGTTGGAACACCAACTCAAAAATCAGTTCTTTCAATTTGTCTCAACAAAGACCTACCTCATATATCAAAGGGATGAGGTTGATCACTAACTCAATGATAAACATCTACTTAACTTGATCCTTACTCCAACCAAATGGGATCATTCAATTACCAACTTTGCAGCATGACCATGGTAACCAATTTTAACATGCGAAATGTTTGGTATGATAATCGGTATACTATTTTTGGTTCGGTAATTGTACCAAACACAGTCCTACTATTATACATCTTTAGTTAGTAGTTTACAAGGAATTTGTAGCTTATATGGTTAAGTGCATTCGCCATTGCACTCGAAATAATGAGTTCGATTTCCCGCTTTCCATATTAGCACAGTTTCATTATTCGGGCTCACTTTGACCTAAATCTGCGAGTTTTGGTTAAAGCTTTAAAATTGAAATCGTACTTGACCTGAAATAATCTATATGCTCAAAACGACCCAACCCGGACCAGACCTCAACTCCAAGAGCTGGGTCGGGCCCGGGCATTGATAATCCCTATGCCCTAATTGATGAGTGTCCTTTTTAGTAATTTCCACAGAGGCTAGAATTGTAATTCCATGGTAGGTCATTGAAGTTCAATCCTAACGTTTCCCTTTCTTAGAGCAAAATGCAGTTCTTCACAAACACAACAATGGGAAGACCAAGGGGCAAATCGAAAATCCAATGAATATAAATCCCCCTCAATTTGAAATAAATTACAACTCTAATTACCAATAAACCCAAGAGACTGAATGAGTGGCATTAGAGAAATAAGCCGAAGTATCAGAGGTCTTCTTCTTCCCCACTTCTGAAAGCCCCAGGTCCCTCCGGACTCCTGTCTCCCAAATCCAGCCCTGTGATTTCTCAGCCAAAACAAACGAGTAAGCGCTTCTTTTTCAAAACCCCCTTTTTTTTTTGTGAATTCGTTTTACCATTTATTTACTTTCTGGGGTTTTCCCAAAGTTGTTCAAGCTTCCATCTTTAGCTTGAAGAGCGATGTTTGACTCTGTTTGTTCGCTGTATTATATTACGCATACTTTTTGGGGTACGATTCAAATATGCCAACAAATTACAGTAATTTTTCAAAATTTTCATTCTTTTTTTAGTTTTTGGGTGAAATTAGGGTTATGCCTCCCCATTTTACCAAATTTTACAAGGGTTTTGGTTTTTGGACTGTGATGTTATGGGTGTTTTTGGGGCTGGATTGCATGTGGATTAAGGCTTCTATGTTGGACCGGTTGGTATGATGTGTTTGGTTTATAAAGTGAATTGTGCTCTAGGACCAAAAGAAAATAAGTTTTTTTATTTTTTATTTTTATTTTTTAAATTTGCAAATGAATTCATTTGTGAATGGAATTTAATGTTTAGGACAGAGTTCAATGTTTATAATTCTCTAATTTAAACTTACAAGTCGTAATTGCTGCAGGTTAGTATAAGACCAATCCTTCCAGTTGGACCAAGTTTTCTCTATTGTGCCGGCTGTATACAATCGCCCGCTGTACAGATTTGTACTTGTTCGGGTTGAGGTAATACACAATTGTCTCAGTTTGAGAGGAATTTTGAAAATTCTCACAATTCATGAATTTGAGAATGAACTCTGCACAGTTTTAGCTTTCGAAATATGAGGAAGAATACTTGGAATTGAAATTCTATAAATTCAAGGATTTCATTTGGGTTCCAAAGGGACTGTTGCATAGGGGACTGTGTGAGATAAGTTGCTATGTCTAGCTCTGGGAAATGGGATATTTTATTGTGAACTTCGTGTTCTTATTTCTTCCTTTGTTTTAATTCGTATTGTGTTATTATTTTATGGTTTTCCTGAGAAAGCAATTCATTGTATTGCGGTTTTCTATATTTATTTTTTGAACTTTGGTTTCCTGTTTTTCATTAATTATTTTGAATGTGGTTCTGGGCGGCTTATGGAGTTAATTGAGTTGTTTTCTGATATGCGATGATAATATTTGCACCGGTTATTTGCTTATTACTCAAATTTGGTTTTGTTTTTCACACCTCATCTTTTTAAGTTTCATCACATAAGTGCTTAGTGATTTACTATTATACTGAAAAATGCATTTTCCATTACCTTTCTTTAGTTTGAATATCAACTTAATAAGTAACACTGGAGGTAAAATGTTGCACACTTGTAGTCGCTTACACCTTGTTTGTTTTTCTCTATGTTGATTAAAGGCTTTTAATTGGTCCTAACTCTTAAGTTGATACAGAATTGGCAGGGTTCAACTGGATGTGACTTGTGATATTGAAAACTTCGGAATTCAAACTTGGCTTCATTTCATCAAAGAAGCATGCTTTTGGGGTTATAATGTTTCCTGTTGCTTTATGCACTATTAAATCAGCTTAAGTCAACTCAGGTTCTCCATATTAGTGATGGATTGCAATAAGGAAGAGGCCATTAGGGCCAAGGTGATTGCTGAGAAGAAGATGCAGAGCAAGGATTTCGTGGGGGCTCGTAAGATTGCTATAAAGGCGCAACAACTCTATCCTGATCTGGAGAATGCGTCTCAGATGCTTATGGTTTGTGATGTGCATTGCTCTGCTGAGAAATTGTTTGGGACTGAGATGGACTGGTATGGTATCCTTCAGATTGATCAAACAGCGGATGAGATAACAATTAAGAAGCAGTACAGGAAGTTTGCTCTCCAACTTCATCCTGATAAAAACAAGTTTTCTGGTGCAGAAGCTGCTTTTAAGCTGATTGGTGAAGCTCAAAGAGTGCTTTTGGACCGTGACAAACGGAGCATGCATGACCTGAAACGCAAGACTTCTGTGAGTAAAACAGGTGTGCCACATCGACCCCCACATAGGGCGAGTTGGAACTCAAATCCTGGAGTTCAAAACAACTCCAGAGGCAACTTTACAGGCGTTAATCTCCAGAGCCAGCAGCAACAACAGCCTTTTCCACCGGGGTATTCAGATGCCCGATCGACTTTTTGGACTGCCTGCCCATTTTGTTCAGTTAAGTACCAGTATTATAGAGAAGTTCTTCTTAGATCTCTTCGTTGTCAAGGCTGCGGTAAGCCCTTCATTGCATATGACACAAATGTGCCAGGTGGTGCACCACCACCACCACCACCACCAACTAACTTAAGTCAGCAGGCATTCCCCCCCAAAAAAGTCAATGTTAACATTCCTGAAGTGAGACTTCAGAGGAATGTTGGAGCTGAAAACTCCAAAGCTAAACCTTTCCAAAAGACAGACCAAAGGTCAAGTAGCTCTTCAGGTGTTCGCTCAGAAAAGGTAAAGCGTAAGAGAGACAGGAAACGTGTAGTAGAATCGAGTGAAAGCAGTGACTCTGAAAGCAACAGTGATTCTGAAGAAGATATGGTCATTGATGATGCAAGCGGCAGTGATTCTGAAGAAGATATGGTCATTGATGATGCTGTTCTTCAGGCTGGACTGAAATCTGGAATTTATGGAGACCAGCAACCACGGAGATCTTCACGGCATAAGCAGCACGTTTCTTATAAGGAAAATCTAAGCGATGGTGAAGACACTCCTCTATCAAAAAGGGAGAAGAGGAATGTCTCATCCTGTGCCACTGAAGAGGAAAATGAAGACGCATCTAAAGTGGAGGAATCTATAATGAATAATAAATCTGATCGTGTCGCTGACACTAAAGGAGATGAAAAGGTGAAACAGAAAGAAGAGTGTTTGACAAATAGAGTTGGGGAAAAAAAGTCTGGGGCTAAAGAAAGGGTGAAAGTATTTGACTCTAAGAAAATTTCTGAGGCACTTGAGAATTCTGCATCACATAAAAGCTCCAATGAAAAACAAGAACCAGACCCCTTGTATTCTTTTCCTGATAGTGATTTCAACGACTTTGAGAGGTACCGGAAAGAAGAACTCTTTGAAGCTGGGCAGGTGTGGGCTATTTATGATACTCGAAATGGGATGCCAAGATTCTATGCTAGAATCAAGAAAGTTCACTCACCTGAGTTCAAGTTGCAGATAACCTGGCTAGAGCCTGACCCCGATGATGATAATGAAATGAAATGGGCCAAAGCTGACTTGCCGTTTTCTTGTGGTAAATTCAGACAAGGTGACTCTGAAATCACGAAAGATCTTCCCATGTTCTCTCATTTGATGACTTGGGGGAAGATTAGAAGTTCTTACATGATATATCCAAGAAAGGGAGAGACTTGGGCCATTTTCAAGAACTGGGACATAAACTTGTACACTGATCCAGACTCTAATCAGAAGCTGAACTTTGAATACGAATTTGTTGATATTTTATCAGACTATTCTGAGGATGTTGGAATATCTGTTGCACTCTTGGACAAGGTGAAAGGTTTTGTGAGTGTTTTCTGTCGAAGGGTTAAGGATGGGAAAGGCACATTTCAAGTTCCACCAGGAGAATTATTGAGGTTTTCCCACAGAGTTCCATCTTATACATTGACTGGTGACGAAGGAGTAGGAATTCCATCAGGATCTGTTGAGCTTGATCCCGCCTCTTTGCCTTTTAATATTGAAGAAGTTACTATTTCTAGAGATCGGAAAACAGAGGCTAGTACTCAAAGTAATGGTTTTTCTAAATCTCCGGATACAAGGAATGAAGACAGTAATGTTCCCAAAGGGTCATCCCCAGAAGGCATCGCTATTCCAGAAGCTGAGTTCTACAACTTTGATGCTGATAAATCTCTGGAAAAGTTTAAGATTGGTCAGATCTGGGCATTGTATAGTGATGAGGATGGCTTGCCAAAATACTATGGCCAGATAAAAAACCTTGATTGTCACCGATCCAAATTGCATATTGCATGGCTTGCTTCCAACTTACTACCAGACAGGGTGATTCGATGGCATGATGAGGGGATGCCTGTTTGCTGCGGGAGATTTAGGGTTAGAAGGAGTACGCTCCAGGACTATGATTCTACTCTGTCCTTTTCACACCGGGTAAATGCAATTTCTATTGGTAAGAATGATTTTGAAATATATCCTCAAAGAGGTGAGGTTTGGGCGTTGTATAAGAACTGGACAGCTGATCTCTCGTGTTCTGACTTGGATACCTGCGAGTATGACATAGTGGCAGTGTGGACAGAAAATGATATTCAAAGAGAGGTCTTGATTTTAGAGCGTGTGGATGGTTTCAACTCAGTTTTCAAGACTCAGTTGAAAGGAGGATCAGCTGAAACCATGACCATCCGTGGGGTTGAGCTACTAAGGTTTTCTCACATGATTCCCTCTTTCAAGCTAACAGACCAAAAAGGCGGCAGCCTCAGAGGGTGCTGGGAACTTGATCCTGCTGCATTGCCGCTTCGGTTCTTTAGTCAGACTTGAGTTGGCAACCAGACTAGCCTTTTGCTTCATAGGGCCTCTTCCCAGGATGCCGGTGTGGGAAATGGAACCGTCTGGGAGAAGATTCTGATGTATTCTAGCGCGACCGAGCCTGCCCAGTTCTGATTAACGAATCAACCAGCCGTCTTTTGATTGGTATTATGAGGCAGGCAAATTTTGTAGCCGACTTTGGTCTTTGGTGAGGAAGGAGGAGGTGTCTCTGCTGGTTTTTTGTATTGCGTATTCTGAATATCTTGTTTATAGATCCTTTAATTTTCATTGAACCCTGGGTTACCAATGCTGGAATGTTGGCCAAACAGTTCAAAAAAGAAAAACTGAAATTTTTTACTGTATCTGGGACCTAGTATTTGAATTTTCTGATGAACAACCACATCTTCCTAGATATACGTTTCTGTTAGCTTTTTACTTTGATGTTTGTTCTTCCAACAGGTTGGCTTCCTAGTTATTTCCAAATTCATTGGACATGGAAGGCTTCAAGTAAGTGCTTTGGTCCGACCATGTCCGGCAGCTGCCGGGAAGTTCAAAGGCAATTGTATAGCATATGTTTGTTGTACTCGGGATTATATAGTCCTACAATAGTAGGTGCTGCATCCAATCAGATCCCATATACTTTTGTATACACTTGCATTCTTGTTTAGGATAAGGCCGTATCAGCTTCCCGATTGTATACTCATGTTGCATGTAAGTTTATCTCTTTACTAAAATTTATTAAACGGCGTATTTTATTATATTACATTGGAGGACTAGAACTTAAACAACATATTTTAATTTTAACTCATTACCCACTAATGAACAGAGAGAAGAAACAAAATGTTACTAATAAACAGAGAAGAAGAAACAAAAATAAAAAGGGGAACTTAAACAACATATTTTAATTTTAACTCATTACCCACTAATAAACAGAGAGAAGAAACAAAACGTTACTAATGAACAGAGAAGAAGAAACAAAAATAAAAAGGGGCCGTTCCGAGAATCGAACTCGGGACCTCTTGCACCCAAAGCAAGAATCATACCACTAGACCAAACGGCCGGTCTTGTTGTTGTGTTATATGTAATACTACACTAGCGATTATCAAGTACATGCTCTATATTAGGCTGATGATTTTCAGCCGTTCGATCTTGACTTTATCGTTTCCTGTAACTGGTGAAGTGAAGGTTTTTTTGCCAACAGGATTCTCCGGATCCTTTTGGTAAGGATCTTAGGGATCTATAAATTGTGTCTGTTCATCGTATATTGTGCAGTTAATTTTTATCAGATACTGTTTGTATTTAATTTTAAATTAAAATATTTAAAATAATTTTTGACAACATGATATACGATGTATATATATGATTTCCGAATTCCTGAAATCGTCACAAATAGGATACGGAAAGGATCCGAATTCGTTTTTTTGTAGTACTTTTGTTTTCACAGTTTTACTGTACAGGTGTCCGACAAGTAAAAACAAAAGAGAGAATGTGAAGAAGAAGTTACCCATGTCAAAAACAAAGAAGAAGTTACAAACTTGGGTTCCGGTTAAATCAGACTGTCACATAGTATTGTCCTACACGCCTTAATTTTCCCTCCAAAATTTCATTATTCGCCCCCACTATTTTCCCTCCACCTCAAAAACCCTAACCCTAATCTCTCTCTCGCTCCTCTCTTTCCCAATTGGTCGTCTTTCTTTTCTCACTTCCGCATTTCCCACTCCGCTTTCGATCCTCTCCATCAAATTTTCTTCTTTTTTTATCGTATTTTTTCCTTCTGAAATTTCAATGCTTTTTTTTTTTTTTTTTTTTTTTTTCTGGGGTTCCCCGTGGATTCTGATCTAGTTTCCGATATGAGTTGAAATGGGTTCTCTCTGGAACGGCGACGATGAAATCATGCCGATGGAGACAAACTCACTCGCCGATTGCGCAGACACCGAGCCCATTGACACTCAGATTTCAAGCCCTCCATCGTCCGGTAATTTTTTTGTTTGTTAAAGTTTTGCTTTTTATGGTGATTTTAATGTGAATTTATATACAAGGAGTCAAATTTGTTGAATTCATGCTCGCATGGTAAAACTTTCGATTCAAAGATTTCTGTTGTGTTTTTTCTCTCTGAATTTTTTCATGGAAAAGTGTGATTTTGTTACATGTTTGAGCTGAAGTGTGACTTGAAATTGACTGTGCTTTAGTATGTCTTTCACGCATGTTGGGATGTGAATGCTGTTGTCTTTTGGTGTAGGATTATAATTGTGGTTGAGATTTCTTTTCTTCTTTTTTGTTTTATTGAAAATTAGATGAAAAGGGCAAATCGAGGGATGCGGATGAGTTAGTGCGAGACACCGTGCCTTGTAATGACACTGTTCCAGTTGAAGATGCATTTGAAACCCAAATGGTAGATTTTGGTGGTGAAACCCAATTAATAGATTTCGGTGGTGAAACCCAATTAATGGATTTTGGTTGGGAAACCCAAGTAATGGATTTTGATGGCGAAACCCAAGTAATGGATTTTGGTGGGGACACACAAGTGATGGATTTCGGCGGTGATACACAAGCAATGGGTTTTGGTGGTGAAACACAAGTAATGGATGATATCAACTGCTATGCGAACATGGAGGAGACCCAGTTATTAGAGTTTGATGATGTAGTTGTCAGTGACACTGACAGTGAGGAGTCGGATACAACTGAAGTTTTGGATGATAGTAAGGATCTAAGTGATGATGAATCAGTACGGAGAGGTTCTGGTCAATTAGTAAATGAGGAGAATATTAGCCGCACTCCTTGTGAAAATAGTGTAAATGGGTTAATGGAGCAAGCCAATTATTCGGTCGACAATCAACACAATGCAGGTTTGACCTCTTTAATCTAGGCAAGAATACTAATCCTTTCATAACTACCTTATTTTAAAAACTGTCATTCACGGTCTAAATCTTAACTATGCATGATTAAATAATTGATGCCTTATTCTTTATCTTTATCTGCTATTTCATGATTTACATAATGGCCTCATAGATTGCAAATTAATACATTTTCCTTATTATTGATTCTTCTATTGAATGAAATTTTAATTTCTTGGTTTTCGAATGTTTGTTCTATTTCATCATTTTTAGGAATTTGTGAATTCAAATGAAGCTCTCATTTTCATATAAATTCTGCATGCACTCATTATGTGCTAATCTTAAAAAATAAGTTGGGCTTTTATCTTTTAGGGCTCCATGTTTCTGCTGCAACACCTGTGGTTGAAGGCTCCCCGGAACTGAGACCAGGTATGATCTATCCCACTTTTTCATGGTTAGACTGCATTTTTGTTAATCAGAAATTGGGTAAAGTTTTATGGATCAAGATCATGGTTGTGTATTAGTAACTCCTTCATTGCTTTGTTTGGGATGAACTCGCAAAGACTCGACCCTCGTAGAGTTGCGTCTTTTATAAGACTCAAGTTGCATGGAAGGCGTATCATATATATTTTGCTAGACTGGTTTTGGTTTATGGCAATGTCATTTTGTTTGAGCATACTATTGGTTTTTTATTTCAAAGCCAGATGTCTGGGTCTATTATCTATTGATATGTTTAACTGATTTTCTACTAAAATAAAATAAATGATAAAGGAAACATTATCTGAATTATTGTCTGGCTACTTACATTGGAATTTCTGGTGGATTGTCTTTTTGGTCCTAATTGTAGGAGTATTGGGAAAGTCAGAATTCATGACTGCTCGATCTAATAATATAATGCTCTCCTGAGTCCTGATACGATCTAATAAGTCATTCTGCCATTTTAATCAGGTTCTGTGCATAAGCATTTTACCTCAGTTCATGCCGCATCCTTACAGGCCTCTGGTCTAGCAGCTTGCAGTATGGTTTTGAAGGGCACCAACAATAAGTCTTGTTCTGTTAGAAGTAATAATCAGTCTTTGGATCAACTTTCCGGTAAAGATAATGCAGTATCTCTTCTAGGGGGTTCAGCCATAAATGGAGACGAAGTCAGGCAGGAACATGGTTCAAGGAATGAGAAAAAATGCAGGACTGGAAGTTCAACAGCGAGAAATCTTTTTCCTGAGGATTCAGATGCTGAAAACACAGAAATTTCTCATCACAGCGGTAGTGGTGAAGAAGGGGAAGATTTGCTTCAGTTTCCTTGTAATTTGGTAGGGTTAAGCTATGTTGACTCTCAAGAACCAGGTGAATTGTCACAAGCTAATGCACTTAATTTTGTGGATAAGTTCCTCCAAAATAATCTTGATGAGTCTAATAAAGAAGTTGGCCATGGAAAGAGAGCTAGGGACACTTCAAAATTTGTCTCAAGTGCAAAAGGGCCACAAATATTGGCTAAGAAAGCCAATGACAAAAGCATAGATAAAGGGATTTTTGATTGGGATAATAACCGAGAGGATGAAGAAGGAGGTGAATTTTTCCGCCGAAGAAAAGCAGACTTCTTTGATGGTGGAAGCCATGGGTGGAGATCTCTTCCCCAACCCCAGAAGTCTAAAGGGAAAAGACAGGAGGAGAAGAAGGACCTCAAAACACAATTACAAGGAAAGAACAAGAGAATAGGTGTAGTTCATTCTGATTCAAAACTATTGTTGCATAAATCAAAAGTCGACAAGAAGACAGCACATGAAGATGAAATGAAGCATATAAAGAATCTTGTCAGTGAGTTCGACGAACAGTTCAACAATGACTCCCCAAGAGAGCAGTTGGATACTAATGTTAATAAGAACGATGCGCCTGAAATGATGAATGTAGGCTTTGATACTCAAATGGCAGCTGAAGCTATAGAAGCCTTGTGTTGTGGTGTAGGGATTTCCAATTGTGATGCTAGTGATGAAAATCAAGGTGCTGGAAGAAAGCAAAAGAGTCCTCCTGAAGGTTCAATGGGAGAAAAATCAAAGAACAGAATTTGTTCAACGAAACCTTCTTCTCGAAAAAGAGGGCGTTTTACTGATACAGGGGTTGCTTCTCGAGAAACTCGACAAGCCAAGAAAACAAGGGTTGGTGCCAGATTATGCAAACATTATTCAATTTCACCTCTGGAATTTTCTAAGAATGCTAGGAAACAGTGTGAAACAGAGGTGGTGATAACAAAATCAAAGAAGGGGAAGTCCATTGGTAAAAATCATCTTAAAATTGACAGGAACAAAAACATGGAGAAAATACCTTCTGTTGCTATTGACCTAAGAACAGAAAAAAAGAATTTACAACAGGATGTTGGTACTTTTACACCCATTGCACGTCGAACAAGACGGTCTATGGTGGTAAATCAGTTAAAGAAAGCTGACAAAGCATCCAGTGATTGTGGAGAAGAGTCAAGCGCTCAAACACAGTATATTGCAACTAGAGAGAAAATATTTAGTTTCACAGGTGGTAAGGTGTCTAATGCGTTGAATGCAAAGCTTTCAAAATCGGGTCCCAGTCGATCCGGAGAAGTTGGAACTAATAAACGAAGCCAACATGATGGTTCAGATCTCAAATTTGAAGCTATTTGCGATGGCATCAAATTGGATACTTTAAGCTTCTCCAAAGGAAAAAGATCTAGGAGAAAGTTATCTGATCAGGTTTGTGGGCCTGATAACTTAAATGATCCATCTGCCCCATTTGCTCAGCCAGACAAAGTTGGACAGCGTTTCAGCAGGCACACAAGATCGCAGGGTGCTGCTCAAAGAATTTTTGTTGATGTAAAATCAACAAGAAGAACCCGATCATGTACACGTGGAGACCAGAATTTGGCTAGAAAGTATGCACATCAAAGTTTAAAAGGTGATCCTGGGAAAGTTCCTCTTCATTGTAATTCTTCTCACAAGAATGGGAGAATGATATCGGAGATTCTAACTGGTGAAGAGGCAGTTGGAATTCCTGACAGGAGTGTTGCAAATCCATCTTCTACTACTAAAATGAGGGATGAATCCCCACTAGGGAAATGCAAGCCATCGGATTCAGGTTGTGCTACTCCAGTTAACAGTAAGGTGCCTGCCAATGATGCATCTCCAGTTTGTATGGGTAGTGAATATTTCAAACAGACATGCAAGAAGACCCCTTCAAGGCCAGGACTTTCAAAAGAAATCCGTGACTTAAGTGCAAACGGGAATACACCAACTTCAGCAAACAGAGATAGGACTGATGTTCGAGTATTGTATAGCCACCACTTGGATGACGATGTAATTAAGCATCAGAAAAAGGTATTTTGTGAGTGAGTTTAGTCTCTTTTAAAATTTGTAAGTTCTAAACTAATCTTATCTGCATATCTTTTTTTTGCAGATTTTGGCCAGACTAGGAGTTTCTGTAGCATCCTCTATGACAGATGCCACGCACTTCATAGCAGATCAATTCATGCGTACAAGGAATATGTTAGAAGCTATTGCTGCTGGAAAACCAGTGGTAACGCATTTATGGCTCGATAGCTGTGGACAAGCTAGTTGTTTCATCGATGAGAAAAACTATATACTAAGGGATACTAAGAAGGAGAAGGAGTTTGGCTTTAGCATGCCAGCTTCGTTGGCACGTGCGTGCCAGCATCCACTTCTGGAGGTAAATATTAACCTAATGTTTGTCCCCACAGATAGAGACTTATTATGCATTCCCATTAAGACAAGGTTTTGCAGGGTCGTAAAGTCTTCATCACCCCAAATACGAAGCCTGGTAAAGATATAATTTCAAGTCTGGTCAAAGCAGTCCGTGGCCAGGTATGGTTTTCTTTCTCTTCGCGCACGCATATACAGCAACATGCACGTATATACAGCAACATGCGCGTATAAAGTTCATCCTTTTTATCTGAACTGTTGATTGCGATTAATTCCAGAAATGATTTTGATTTTGTTCGAAATGCTCATTAGGCTATAGAAAGAATTGGTAGATCTGTTTTGGAGGCTGATAAAATTCCTGATGATCTGTTGGTTGTATCTTGTGAAGAAGATTATGAAATCTGTGTGCCTTTACTCGAAAAAGGTTAGCAGCCATCTCTTTTATTTACCAAGTATTTATAAGAAGACAAGATTATTATTTTTTGTTTTGACACTGCTTTATACTTTCAGGAGCTACAGTTTACAGCTCAGAGTTGCTATTGAATGGGATTGTTACTCAGAAGCTGAAGTTTGAAAGGTTGGTTTTACTTCCTGGATTTTACCTTTGTTATTAGAAAGTAATGTCTCTTGTTCTTGTATACTCATCGTTGTATTCAATTGGTTTTGTCCTCTTTAAAAAAATGGAAGAAACTGAAGATTTTGTGTATTGAGGATTCAAATCTTAGTTTCCTAACACGCTTGCACAAATTATGTGACAGGCATCGCCTCTTTACAGATCAAGTTAAGAAAACCCGTTCCACCATATGGCTGAGGAAAAATGGCAACAAGTTCCTCCCTGTGACGAAAGATAGATAAGGTCAATTATATTTGTTCATCTTTTTTCCTCAAATATTTTTCCTCCTTCAGTCAGGCATTTTCGTTGTGATGATGTGCATTACTAATTGAGTTGAGTTTTCTTCTTTAAATTTTCCCTGTAAAAATCTCCATGTTGTATATAACCGTACTACTTGCAAATATGTGGAAAGGTTTCTTTGTTCTCCCCTTTTAATTGGGTGATGTAGCTAGTTACTGGATACTGCATCTAAAGATTTGCATACTGTAAAGGCATCAAGTTCTGGTTTTCCATCGTACATATCTTGTACTTTGAGGCCTCATTTGGTGTGTATCAGATTGGATTGGATTATGTTGAAGCAAGAAATGGATATCAACTTCCAAGCGTGTCCAAGTTAAAGGTAGAAGATGGATTAGAGAAAGGAAACTTCTCATTCCAATCCAACGAAGGTGGACGGGGTAAGTTTCCTTCATGTCTAATTCATCGTCCACCTTTAGCTTGAACAAGGTTTCAAAGTCGACATCCATTTGTTGTATCAACATACCTAGAATGTGGTAGCTTATCCAATCCAATCCAATCCAATACAAACCACCGCCGAGACCTAAACTCAATGCCTCAGAGTCGTCGTTCCAGCACTAATTGCTCTACTGTTTCGACACAATGGTTCCCGAAAAATTTTGAGCTCTCATTTTATGGGAGTTTTGGTTTGGAGCTCCTAAAGCAAACCACGCTTGCTTTAACGTGTAAATCTTACGTCCTTCAACCAAACCTAAGTGGGTAAGAGGTCTATCCTTGTACTCGAGGTCTTGTGCTCCATTCTCCCGCCCCAAATGGCACGACATTGTTTAGAAAACTAAAGTAAAAAAATATAAATATAGACAGAAGAAGGGATGCAACATTTAGCACTTTACTATTTAACTCCAAGCTTCATCTTTCTATAATACAAAAACTCGTACATTCAACTTGGCCAGCCAGAGTATATAAGATTACAATTTACCAACACAAAATGCAATTGCTTGTTAATTACAGGAATCAGTCATACAGGGCTAGAGCTTTGAGTTTGTGCGACTTGAACTCTCCAGGTGTAATATTGGATATACAATGAGTTGAGGCTCATCGCTATCCCGAAACCCAATACCGCAGCGAGCAATATCGAGTAAATGGCAGTCAGATGAAGCTGAAAGAAAGAACACAAATGCTTTACTTCCCAAGGCATAGTGAAGTAATTAGTAATCAAAGCACTCAGTCTGGCATTAGGCAGTTTGGTGCACCATAGAAAAAAGGGAACTTTAATGAAAAGCATCCGGTACTGTTTACTTTAACGAAAAACCACATTTTTACACTAAAAAGTCAATCCTTGTACTATTCACTTTACCCTTTATTTTGTCTTTATCATTAAAACTCAAAGTTTTCAAGCCCTTTTCATTAGTTTTCCTTAGAAAAAACCGCAGTAAGCAATGTAAACACACATGCAAACCATGGAGCATATTAATGACAGGGTTTGGATCAGAAATCGAATGCATCACTCACTGTGCTGTAGAACAGGTGGACGATTAGGGCGACAAGTGCAAACTCAAGAGCTGCATATGTCCATATATACTCCCTGATTGCTGCACATTAAACAAGCAAATGGTTACAGTTATAAACTTATAAAGAGAAGAGAACCAGAAATCTCAGAGGCTCTGCTATACCAAGGATGATGGCGAATATGGATGCCAAGAGGCCCAATGTAAATGCAAATGGTGCTGCAATTACAATGGCTTGATTTTTCATGTCACGAATCTACACATTTGCAAAGAGTAGAATTAGCATCGTTATGCCAACTATCAGTCACAATTTGAACCAGCTCGGTCCTTCCTTTCAATGCGTACTTTCTGGGACCCTGTATGATCTCAGATAGTTTGTAGACCATACAAATGAACAGATAATATTTCATGGCACCTAGAGCCGCATAATTTAGGTTACACAATGTCTTGCATAGCACTCGGTATGGTATGATTATATACAATTCAATTGGATTATTTTGAATTTCATTGGGGGATATTGAACTCATCAGGAGACATGAACAAGTTAGTATAGTGGAAATCAAATTCTTAGTTCCTAATTTTTTTTCAATAGAAGAATGGCATACCAGTAGCTGCTCAAGGAAGAAGAAATAGCATATGGTGCTAATTAAAACCAGTACCACAAAGTCCTGCCAGGCACTGCATAAAATATGACTTTTATTAGCTACAAAAGAGTAAAAAGGAAGCACGATATCTATCATAAGTTGGATTCTACAAATAATGTGGAGGGGTGACATGATAAAAAGGAAAACTGTACGGTAGCACTGTCGCCTGCCTATTCATAAATCAATGACGTGGGTATGATGGCTGACATTTGTCTCTACGAGATAAGAAATTATGGTTTGGATCCAAACGATATGACTTAGATCCTCTTCTGACATTACATGTTAAGAACTCTATTTGGACGTTCATGACTGTTCAATCGTGAATGAATGGAAATGGATGCATCGCAAATAGGTTTCTACCTGTTTTTTCTTTACCTTTAATAGTCATGATATCATGAATCTATATATATCATCCCCCTATCAAAGTCCTCAACAGAAGGATCTCAATACTGCATTATCATACCTTATCGTTTCTGGATGCAAACCCTGTTGGTTGTGCTGCTGTCTGCTACCCCTTTGAGCAGTGCTCTGCACCCGAAGCAATGTTACAGGTAAATTCTGAACCTCTTGACCACATACATCACATTTCTTGTTTCCTTTTGTGCTAAACCACTTAATGGCGCACTCTTCATGTAGAAGTCTGAGAGCACCTTTGCAAAAGCATTCCATTTTGAGCGTATTTTGTTCATCACATACATCAAGACATATCCTGCACACCGCTTCTTCTTCAGGAATTTCTTCATCATTGGCCTCCACCGGAACTGGAGTTATTTGATCTGAGTTGCCGAAAATAAATTTCAAAGGGATTATGTATAGTGAATAATCTTTGAGAGAGAGAGAGAGAGAGAGACGTAAGCCAAAAAGTAGTTGAAATATAGTGAGTAAATTCATTCATGGTTACAAATATGTAAGTTGCATAGGCAGCATGAACAGAAAACCAGAATAATAGATTCACTACATACCATCACTAGGATCTGTTTGAGTCTGCCCATTTCTAGTTGCAAAAGATACGGATCTTACAATGACTTTATTTTGTCCAGGCATAGAAAGGGATCTCGAAACTGTTGTAGTTTCTTTCTGCACGAAATTAATCACAACCATCTCAATTTTTTTCGGATGGATGATTTCCGGATTTACAAGCCATTTCTATGGAAGCTTAAGCATTAGCAGCGGAAAAAGAATTAAAAGAAGCACAAAGATTGGTTAATTGCGAAGTTGACCTGAATTATCATATAAAACGATGACGAGGTATCTTGAGTGTCTGAACTGGAAATGTAAATCAGATTCCACTTACGGAACAATGAATGTACAGACACCATTCTTGGAAACAGCATTTAAGAGAGGAAAAGAAAGAGATATCTACAATGTCTGTAGGTAAATCGTCGATCACAGTTTTTGTTCGGAAGATTATGATCTTTTATTGCACACCAGTTTTATACCTCCAAATGTAAAGAAGTTGATGTGGAATTTCAAAATCTAGGGGAAACTCTAGAATGCATGACCACTTACATGTTGCTTGTGCGCTTCATTATACATCCTTGCGGATATAGGCGTAGCAACAGAGGGGGACAAATTTGATGCCGGCGTAACAGGAAGAGAGGTACATCTTTTCCAAGAAAATGGCGATACTGAATTGGCCATTGTAGGACTTTCAGGAGCTCTACTGGGGCCTGAATTAAGGAGGGAGCTTTTCTCACCATCCGGTTGGTTACCTTTTTTCTTGAAGCTTAAACCCCGAAAGAGGCCGCCTGATAGCGAGCTACCCTTAGAGGAACCTTGAGACTGTAGTAAACCCTTTCCGCTACGGCTACTGCCAAAACCTGCAGGCCTTGGGGGTATCTGAAGTGATATATCCGGGCGCCTCCCGGGAGGTTCTGGTTCGGTGCCTTCTTCCTTTACTGTCTTCAGATTTTGGAGACCACCCTACATCATAACATCTAACACTACTTGTCATTTGGTCTATAAGCTTTCATAAGATTTCTTATATCAATGTAAATTTTTTAATAAAAAGACACTTTTTTTTTTCACAAAAACAACCCAAATGGCTGTAAAGATGGAGGGATTTTCTGGTAATACTCCGGGGTTTTTAACCGTTATTTAAATCAGTCCAGATCTGCAATAATTACAAAAAGTAACAGAAAAGCAGTTTGCAGAACACAATCAAGATCTGCAAAATACTAATAAAGGAGGGCAAAAGAGAATGTAACAGTTTGGTATCTGAAATCCAAAATATCACCAAAAGTCCCAACTCTAATTTAATAAAGCGGCGCACCAAATAAATATTCTTAGAAAAAGTGGGAGGAAATAAACAGACAAAAAAAGACCACCCACTTGATATCTTGAGCTAAAGAATGAAAATCAAAGTTCAAATCTTGCATTTTGTCCACAAAAAAGTTCAAATCTTGCAAGAAGAAAGCATAAGTTGCATCCAAATAGGTACAGAAACAGTAAACGCAAACATGGAAACATAATAAAACAGTAAAAAGGTGGGGTAGTTGAGATACAAACCTGAGGGGGAGGAGGAGGAGGAGGAGGAGGAGGAGGAGGAGGAGATTCTACAGCTCCATTGGAGACTGATTGAGCTGCTTGCATTGTTATTTTTTAGGCCCCTCCCCAAGAAAAAAACCCAGAAAACAAAAAAAGAGTGGCAAATCTGACAGAGCGAGGAATGAAAAATTTGTTAAGGAATTTGGAAAGTGGAAAGTTTTTATTACTTTATTGTATTGGTGAGAAAAAAAACATGGAATTATTGGGAGGGAGGGACTGGGAGGACGCTGGTCTGGTCCGGTTTGCGTAGGAAGGATGACGACAAGTTTTGTTTGAGAATCTTTCGTCTCGTTGCCGCATTCACTTCCCCCACTCGCGCCCTTCTTGGTAAACTTTCTTACTCGCTGCTTCATAAAAACATTACTTCAACGCTTCTATGAAGCTCAATTTTCTATTAAGCACAAGTCAATCTTTGATAAGGAAGTATGCAGTGTAGAAAGATCAGGTAGGAATAGGATTCCTCGCGGAAGATGAGGAAGTTCCTTACATTTTAAGGGAAGACGGACTGGGCCACACTGATATTTTTTTATTTTTTTTAACAGAAGATGATATTATCTACACTAAAAAGTGACGATGAGTTCACTCTCACAATGAGCTAGCAATAATATCGTCCAAATTTGCCTTAGGCGAAAATCGAACCTAATATCTTTCACTTACAAGTGAAGAAGAATACCATTAAATCATAGTACTAAGTGGCAGTCATAGTGATTTTATCCCCTAGGTTGAATGCTATTGAGAATAATAAGATTGTTTCAATTTCATAGTTGGTTATATTATTAAGGGACTTTTTTTTCTTTTTTTTAAGTAGTTATGTTTGTTGTGATACTATACTTTTGTCTTGTATTTGAAATAATTTATTAGAAACTAAACAATCATTTTATTTTTCAAAGCATGAATATATATATATATATATATTGTTGTGGTCTATTTTATCTGACAGAGGGACTAGGGCCGGCGGCAGAGAGAGAAGGGAGAGAGATGTGTGTTTGTAGAATTGTAGGGGAATGTGTGTGTTGTTATCCCTCCTACATTGTGCCTTTATTTATAGTAGTAAAGGGAGAGAAGATATTCCTTCTTCTCCAAGTAATACAAGTTGTAATAGGAAAGGATAACTAGAATCAAATCTTATCTAGGATTTACACAATCATACTTAAACTAGGAATGTTTACAACACTCCCCCTTGAGTGGGTAAATACTCAAGGTAGATTCAGCATCATGCAGAAGTTGAGGAAGTCGACTCGTTGGCACTGATTCCAAGGAACAACGCTTATTCTCAATAAGGTAGGAACTTGCATAAGTAGTAAGTCTCACTAAAAAACCCTAAGGCTATGGCAAAAACCCAAGTAGGGACAAAATCCATAGTCTAAGGAAAAATGCGTGAGAAATGCAAAGTCAAAAGAAACGTCTACAGGACGTCATCAGGGATATGACCAGCCCAAGGTGGGTGCCTCGTTAAAACCTAGTTAGGTAGCAAAAACCCAGTGGGAAAAATGCTCCTAATCGTAGGGAAAAAGAGTACATTAAGATCAAGCAAGTATCCAGAAGATACTCCCCCTGAGTTTGACATAATTCCAAAGAGAAATAGCAAAGTTACAACTCAGAAAGTTTACGCATACCAATTCCATGAACAAGCTTCTGAAACGTCGCCTTCGGTAGTGATTTGGTGAAGAGGTCGGCCAGATTGTCTTGTGATCGGATTTGCGTGACTTCAATCTTCTGATGCTCTTGTTGTTGATGTGTAAAGAAGAACTTCGGCGCAATATGCTTGGTGTTGTCTCCTTTGATGTAACCCTTCTTGAGCTGTTCGATGCAAGCTGCGTTGTCTTCAAAATCGTCGTCGGGGCATTAACGGCGGGATGAAGATCACAGGAGCTTCGAATATGGCCCACTACTGCTCTGAACCAAAAGCATTCCCGAGTTGCTTCATGTAAGGCGAGAATTTCAGCATGGTTAGACGAAGTGGCAACTAAGGTCTGTTTAGTTGGCCTCCAAGATATTGCGGTGCCTCCAACGGTAAAGACATAACCCGTTTGAGAACGCGCCTTGTGCGGATCAGATAAGTATCCAGCGTCGGCATAACCAACAAGGCGAGAATCAACCCGATGAGCATAGGGTGCGGCATCACTCGAGGATTCGTAGGGATAGAATAAGCCCAAATCCGTAGTACCCTTAAGGTAACGGAAGATGTCTTTCACGCCAGTCCAATGTCTGCGTGTTGGTGCATTGCTGTATCTTGCCAAAAGATTAACAGCGAAGGAGATGTCGGGTCTAGTGCATTGAGCTAAGTACAATAAAGCGCCTATCGCACTTAGATAAGGAACTTCAGGCTCCAAAATCTCTTCATCATCCTCCTTCGGACGGAAGGGATCTCGCTTTGCATCTAGCGTACGAACGACCATAGGAGTACTCGAAGGCTTCGCTTTATCCTCATTAAAACGGCGCAACACCTTCTGGGTGTAGTTCGATTGATGTACTAGGATTCCATCCGAACAATGCTCTATCTCGAGGCCGAGACAGTATTGAGTCTTACCTAGATCTTTCATCTCAAATTCCGACTTCAGGTGCGAAGCAGTTCTCGCGAGCTCTTCAGGAGTTCCGATGAGATTCATGTCATCGACATATACTGCAACAATCGCAAATCCGGAATGTGACTTCTTAATGAACACACAAGGGCATAGTTCGTTATTCACATATCCCTGACTAGTCAAATACTCACTTAAACGGTTATACCACATTCTTCCGGATTGTTTCAAACCGTATAGTGAACGCCTTAGCCGAATTGAGAGCGTGTTCCGGGGTTTGGAAATATTTGAACCAGTCAATGTAAGTCCTTCGGGAACTTTCATATAAATTTCCGTATCAAGATCCCCATAGAGATACACGGTTACTACGTCCATCAGCTGCATATCCAGTTTTTCGGAAACTACCAAACTGATAAGGTATCGAAAAGTAATCACATCCATAACGGGTGAGTAAGTTTCGTCATAGTCAATCCCGGGGCGTTGTGAGAAACCTTGTGCTACAAGACGAGCTTTGTAACGCACAATTTCGTTCTTCTCATTACGCTTCCGAACGAAAACCCACTTGTAGCCAACGGGCTTCACATGTGGAGGAGTAGGAACTACAGGTCCAAACACCTTACGTTTCGCAAGTGAATCAAGTTCGACTTGGATTGCTTGTTTCCAGTTTGACCAATCAGCTCTACGTCGACATTCATCAACGGAACGCGGTTCAATGTCATCGCTCAACATGATCTCAGTAGCTACTGCAAATGCTAATGCATCGTCGACAATCATCTCATTTCTACGCCACACATCATCTAAGCTAGCATAATAGACCGAAATCTCACGATTCTCGGGAGGAGGATTCGTCTCTTCAAGGACGCTTCCATAATCTAGAATTTCCTCATAAGTTGGGTAAAATAAGTAAGCGATAGTCGGATTCACGGTAGGCTCTTCAGGACCTTGTGCCGTGGTTTTCCTCTTCCGGGGGTGTGAATCCTTTGAACCAAGGAGTCTGCCACGCTTTTGTGTAGGGGCAGATGATTGGCTAGCCGCTAATGTACGTGGATCACCAGAATTGGCGTCCCGGGCTTCCAAGAGGGTAGTCCGTCGTACATTTGGTACATCCATCTTTGCAGGCGTATTCGCAGCTGGAATATGTGATCTTGTCACGCGCGCTAGATCGGTGAAAGCATCTGGCATGCTCTGAGCTATGCTCTGGAGATCTAATATGCGCTGCACTTCAGCTTCAGACTGAGCGGTGCGGGGATCTAAATGAGACAAAGTGGGAGTCGTCCACGATAATTCGCGTCGTTCATTAGGAACGTTGACGTTCTTATCTCCCCCTAACGACGGGAAGACTGTCTCATAGAAGTGACAATCCGCGAAACGAGCGGTAAACAGATCGCCTGTCAAAGGTTCTAAGTAACGAATAATCGAAGGAGAATCATATCCGACATAGATTCCCATCCTTCGCTGAGGCCCCATTTTTGTACGTAAGGGCGGCGAGATCGGCACATAGACCGCACAACCAAAAACACGCAGATGCGATATGTCGGGTTCGCATCCGGTGACCAACTGAAGGGCACTAAATGGTTGTGTCGCAACAGGCCTCAGGCGGACCAACTTTGCTGCGTGCAATATTGCATGGCCCCAAGCAGCGATCGGGAGCTTGGTACGTATGACCAACGATCGAGCAATCATTTGTAAACGCTTAATGAAAGCCTCTGCCAGGCCGTTCTGGGTGTGAACATGGGGTACAGGATGTTCAACTTCAACCCCAACCGACATGCAATAGTCATCAAAAGTTTTAGATGTGAATTCTCCAGCATTATCTAATCGAATAGATTTGATCGGATAATCAGGGTGGTGAGCCCTGAGCTTGATAACCTGAGCCAACAGTTTGGAGATGCAGCGTTCCTTGTGGACAACAAGCACACGTGTGACCAACGTGTAGAAGCGTCAACCAAAACCATAAAATATCTAAATGGTCCGCAGGGAGGTTGAATCGGTCCACAAATGTCCCCCTGAATCCGTTGTAGAAAAATGGGAGGATTCGAACGAATCTTGTCATAAGAAGGCTTAGTAATAAGCTTTCCCATAGAACATGTTTGACATGCAATTTCATGGATCGAACCTAAGCTTCGGGTTAGTGGATGCCCGTGTGAAGTTTTGAGGATACGGCGCATCGCTATTCGTCCAGGATGTCCCAAACGATCATGCCAAAGTGTAATTTCGTGCGCGGTCCCTGTGGTAGGGCCGGCCACATAGTGGCATTCTATGGGGCGTATGGTCGTAGTATACAGACCACTCGGGTTACGCTCCATCTTCTCTAGAATACGCTTCTGGCCATATTCGTAGGAAGTTACGCACAGAAATTCAACTCCGTTTTCTACGTGGGTTTCAGCGTGGTAATTGTTATCTCTAATGTCCTTGAAACTTAGTAACGTTCTTCCGGAACGTGGAGAATAGAGTGCCTCAGCAATGGTCAAGATTGTACCATTGGACAACATTATACGTGCCTTACCGTATCCTTCGATCAGGTTGGATGGGCCTGAGAGGGTTGTCAGAGGTGCATTCTTAGGTACGAAGTTAGTGAAATAGATGCGTGCACGCAAAACAGTATGCGTGGTTGCACTATCTGCCAGACAACTAACTTTCCCACTAGTCATACCTAGAATGAAAAATTAATTTGAATCGGTCACATGCATAAAAGTTTATAAAAACAAGTATCAATTCAAAATAATTTCATTTATTCAAGGAAAAAACTTAATATCCAAAATAAATCGCCAACTAATAATCCAAAACATAAAGGAAAATTGTTCAAAATCAACCAAAAACAAGGTGGGGTTCAGCCACTAGGTGGAATTCGGCCCCAATTGTCTTATTTTAACTGAAAAATAAGTCTATGTCTAAGATTCTAATCTTCCATAGGAGTGGTATCCTCCTGAAAATCAGAAACCTCCATCTTTGTAGTCTCCGGTTCGTCCACTTGCAGGAAGTTTGATTCAAACTTCATACGACGAGAATGATATGCATCCACAACCTTCTTGGGAGCACGGCAAATACGGGACCAATGGTCCTTGGAACCACAACGATAGCACATATCGTCATTCATTGTGGCAGGTGCTTTGCCCTTATTCTTGAAGTTCGGGGCCTTGGGAGCGAGGTTTGGGCGCTTCTGGGCTTTGTTTCCTCCTTTGGATGGGCCTTGGCTCTGTTGACCTTGGTGGGATGGCTTCTGGCCGCCCTTACCATGCCTCTTTTGGCGTTTTGGGTGCTGATTAGTGCTATAATGTGCTTCAGGCACAGCAGTAGCCCCAGTAGGTCGAGCTTGATGATTCTTCATCAACAGCTGGTTCTGCTTTTCAGCAAGAAGTAAAACAGAGATCAAATCCGAGAACTTAGTGAACTTCTGAGCTCTATATTGTTGCTGCAGGACAATATTAGAAGCAGAGAAGGTCGAGTAGGTCTTCTCCAGGAGATCCTCTTCAGTCAAAGTTTCATTGCAAAACTTGAGAAGTGATCGGATTCGACAAACTTCAGAATTATATTCATTCACAGACTTAAAGTCTTGGAAGCGCAAGTGCTGCCAGTCGTGTCTTGCTTCAGGCAAGAATATGTCCTTTTGGTGATTGAAACGATCAGCCAAAGCGACCCATAATGCACGTGGATCCTCCTCAGCAAGGTACTCAGTTTGTAGAGCGTCATGGATATGTCTTCGAATGAAGATCATAGCAGTGGCTTTTTCAGCTTCGCCAACAGGTTTATCTGTTGCTTCTTCAATAGCAGGACGCAAGTTCTTTGCAGTGAGGTGGAGCTTCACATCTTGAACCCACTTGAGGTAGTTCATTCCAGAAACCTCCAAAGCGGTGAAGTCGAGTTTGTTCAAATTCGACATGTTCCTATCACAAAATAGATGGACAAGATGTGGTTAGTGTAATGGAGAAAAATCAATCCATTCACATAGGAGTAGAACATACAGGTTCTAGTAGACATGTATTGGTTTAATTTTGCATGAAAAACTTCGGGTTTTCATGGGTGATATATTTAAGTGAAAACTTCGGGTTTTCAAACAAGGCATGTGTATAAGAAACTTCGGGCTTCAAAGTAATTATGAACTTCAGGTTCATATATTCCTGCAGGCAAACACAAATATATATGCAAACAAATATGCAAAGAATATATGCAGAAATATTGTATAATGATAAGTGAATTAATTTATTTTTGGTCTTCGGGGCCAAATTAAAGTGTGGGTGAAAATATAAAAACCCATATTTAAAAAAAAATATTAAATAATAAAATCTCGGGGCCTAAAAGTATAAGCCAAGAACCCTCGGGTGGGATTACAGGCCCACGGGGTGAGAAGAGGGGAATGGGCTGCTGTGTGCAGCCCTAAAATATATATATATATATATATATATATATATATTTTTTTTTTTTTTTGTATTCAATTATATTATATGCATGTATAATTTTAATGAATCACATATTTACGTTGATGCATATGCAAATAATAGTTTCAATGCATGTACATATGTAGGATTCAATTCATGACAAATATCAAATTCACATAATTGTAGCAATTTTGATGATGAAGCATACACAATTTATGTAGAATCTAAAATACGTTAAACGTAAAGTTGGGTCATGCATCATGGTGAATGTTCATGCTATCAGGGCTTGCAAAATATCGAGTTAAAAGCCGTTGTTTGGAAAGAACCTGATTGCGTGATGATATGGATGAACTGGTTTGATGCAGAAAAAATCTCCAACGTCAGATTCCTAAGCGCAGCGGTAGGAGCGTGCTGATAATGTGTTGTGGTCTATTTTATTTGACAGAGGGACTAGGGCCGGCGGCAGAGAGAGAAAGGAGAGAGATGTGTGTTTGTAGAATTGTAAGGGAATGTGTGTGTTGTTATCCCTCCTACATTGTGCCTTTATTTATAGTAGTAAAGGGAGAGAAGATATTCCTTCTTCTCCAAGTAATACAAGTTGTAATAGGAAAGGATAACTAGAATCAAATCTTATCTAGGATTTACACAATCATACTTAAACTAGGAATGTTTACAACATATATATATATATATATATATATATATGAATCCTTTAACAAGAGGGATTCTCATTTTTTTTTAAATAGGGACATTATCTTGACCGTTAAATTTGACTTTAATGAAATTGTGTGGCCTGTGATTTAATCTCAACCACACAATTTCATTAAAGCCAATCCAACGGTTAAGAGGGTGTCCTCATTTTTTTTTGAAAAATGGGGATCCCTCTTGTTAAGGGATTCCTATATATATATATTTGTGAATAGTACTTGCTCTTGTCTTTGCCATTGGCCTTTTCAAAATAATAGAGTTACACAAAGACAAGTATTATTCAGAGTGAACAAGGACAACTTATATGCCTTTGCCTCTGCCTTCTACCAACTGATGGAAAAGTTCTTAAGAATTTCACATACATAAATATATATATACATACATATATATATATATATATATATAGACACACGTATATTGTGATATCCATATAATTATACAATTCTAAAATTTTACAGATCAGTACTCAACTGTGTTGGTTGAGCTCAAAGTGGCAAAAGCAATTTGGAAATGATATTCCCTTGCCCACTCATGTTTGTATTTTACCTTTAAGTTGAGTAAATCAAATGAAATCAAGAGACGTGATATAAGTAAGGCATGCAACACCTCATTTTTGTACCCCTTTTTGTTTCACCAAGTGAGAGGATACCATACATTTTTGCTCATCACCTTCCAAGTGGTGAGCATTACCATTATTTCAAAGTTGTGATACATTTTTGCTCACCACCTTACTTATTACTATTGATGAGTTTAATTTTGAGATTTATATATATTCACTGTATATATCTTAAAATTCAAATACATCAAGCAAACAGTAATAAATAAAGTGACGAATGTTACCAACCATCATTTAAGAGTAGTGAATGAAAATATTCCTGTAAAGTATAGAGCAAAGCAATCTACTTGTATACATGAGATGATGACAAATAACCTACTTGTGGTTGTGTGGGGCCCTTCCCATTGAATATTTAGCATCGTCATCATCAAAGACAAACCAAAAAGAGAAAGGGGAAGCACAAAGGAAAGGATCCTTCCAGGGAAGCTACGAGCCTACGAACCTCTGTCCTCCGCGACTTATGATTATTATGGTATCAGATTCTTTTTCTTTTCATATCAAACTTTATATTTACGTGTACATTGAATAATAGTTTATCTTTTGTTATAGTTTCGTATTGAACTTCATATGTGTGCTACATTGAATAAAGGTTTACCTTTCGAAGACGGAGAGATTTGAGAGAGATGACGTCAAATTCAAATGCTCTCTATAGATATTGGTTTTTGATGTTAAGCATTAATAAGTGGCGATGAACAATAAGAAAATATCACAAGTGTTACAACAAATAATATAGATTATGTGGTTTTGAGGTCAAGCCAAATAAATTATGATTTGGTTAGTGTAAGTTTTATTGTAAGCAATATCACTACTCTAATCATATTACACTTGATACGCGTACATTGAATAATAGTTGAGAAAAATTATTACTGTTTGAAGATGAGTACATTTGAGATTTTGTGAGAGGCGACATCAAATTCGAATGCTCTATGGATTTTGGTTTTTTATGTTATACATTAATAATGATGACCAATAAGAAAATATCAAAAATGTTGCAACAAATAATACAGATTACGCGATTTGGTTGTGTTTAGGCTGTTTTGAGGTCAATCCATTGAAACTTGATTTGGTTAGTTTAAGTTTTGTTGCAAGCGGTAAAATTACTCTAATTTATACCATGATTTAGGATTGGGAGGCATGTTGTAAAGTTTTCATTAAAACTTTAAAGCATTCTTTTTTAATCTAGGACACTCACAAGTAAGACTCCGATTTCTTATTATTTTATTTTACTTTTACGAAAGTTGTGCAATTTTAGGAGGTTTCAACTTTCAACATGAAATAATTCTAAGGGCGGATTGAGAACTATTTCGTTTTCAGTTTTTATTTTTTTGAAAACTAAAAACTGAAATCTTGTTTGGTAATTATTTTTAATTTTCAGTTTTTAAGAAAATGAAAAACTCAAGGCCAAATTTTGAAAACTTCAAGAATGTAGTTTTAAGTTTTCCAATGTTCATTTTAAAAACGGTTTTTTATCACAAATGGTCCCTGAGATTGAGCAAACTTATCATTTTGATCTCTCATTTTCAAAATCAATCAATGTCGTCTCTAACAGTTACTACCTCACATCAATTTGGTCATTCCGTTAAGATTCCGTCAATTATTCTGTTAGTTTGTATGTGGGACCCACAAATCCAATAAAATGGTGACACGTGGATTACACAAAATAAGGGATTTTACGCAAATGGTCCCTAACATTGACCCAACTCCTCATTTTGGTCATTGAGTTTCAAAAATCGATAAATTTGGTCCCTGACTTTTACTACCGCACATCAATTTATTTCCTCCGTTAATGTGGTCCCACTAATCCAATTATATGGCTCAACGTGGATTAATTATAAGAAATTATTTTTTTAAGGGTAAACCAAAGGAAGAGTATTCCGGGCTGTCATTTTTCTCGCATCGCATAACTCCAATTGGAAGAAAAACTCAATCTAAATTCGATAAAATTGAATCCAAATTCAATTCAAATTTGATAGGATTTAGGATTATAACTAACTAGAGAGAATAAGGAGTGAGTTTAGGAAACTAAGTACTTAGTGGTGTCATGGTGCCTTCCTTTTCTTTTGAGTATACACTGATGAAGACGACGATGGCTTATTTTTTTTCTTTTAGTTTTGGTTTTTAGTTTCTTTTTTACTTTTTGTTTTAAATCTTAAAAAAAAGGTAAATCTCAGTTTACTATCCTCAAGTTTTGTGGTTTTCAACATTTGGTATATGAAGTTTTTTTCGTCCCGGAGTCATACCTAAAGTGTCAATTTTGGGACAGTCTCATACATCCGTTAGTCTGGCTGTTAAGTCTCCCGTTAACTGATGATGTGGCACCCATGTGGACAATGACTGGGCACCACGTGTCATCAAGGGGTCCACGTGTCATTAAAAACCTGGAAACCTTCATCTTTCTGTTCAAAGCAGCAACAACCTTCATCTCTCTTCTTTGATCTCCACCATCACTATCTCTAGGAGCTCCTGTTGCTTAATCTTCAACTCTTCATAAAACCCAGCAAATATGATTTCACAAATTTTCAATATTTCTCAAAATCTAGCAAACCCAACTCCACAAATTTGACATTTTTCCATAATCCTGCAAACCCAACTCGACAAAATTGCATATTGAAATTGGCATAAAAATTTGAACCTGGATTGAAGGGTAAGAGACGACCCTAGACCCCTGCAATTCCCATTACCCTGCCCCTCGACCCCTGCAATTCTGAATCGGGAATCCGGTTGGGATCTGGGTCGTGCATTTGACCGTGAAACACCCAGCATTATTCGAGACTGAGCTTTCTATCAGCCAGCCAGCCAACTGGATTTTTCGGATTAGGCTGCAGCAGCGATGGGTTGTCTTCGGAATCAGAGTTGGTGATGACGGAGGACGCCAAATCGAAGACCGGTGTCACTCCTGCTGCCAATACACCTGCAACTTCTTGAGAAGCAGATGGACGAAATTCTTTCTCATTCCAGTTGGACGGGAGGTAAGGGAAGAGAGTTGGCTACAGATATGAGGAACGGAAAAAAGGGAGTGGATTCATTCTACCACCGCCCTCATGTGCAGTAGGATTTGAGAGCTATGGTTTGTGAAGGTTTGGGAGAATTTTTTTCGAACAGAAAGATGAAGGTTTCTAGGTTTTTAATGACACGTGGACCTTAATGACACGTGGCGTCCAATCATTGTCCACATGAGTGCCACGTCATTAGTTAATAGGAAACTTAACAGCCAGACTAACGGATGTATGAGACCGTCCCAAAATTAACACTTTAGGTATGACTCTGGGACGAAAAAAACTTCATGTACCAAATATTGAAAACTGTCACCATTTTATTGGATTTGTGGGCCCACATACAAACTAATAAAATAGTTGACGGAATCTTAATGAAATGACTAAATTGATGTGTGGTAGTGAATGTTAGGAACGTCATTGATTGATTTTGAAAGTGAGAGACCAAAATGATGAGTTTGATCAATCTCAAAGACCATTTGTAATAAAAAGTCTTTTAAAAACTGAAAACTAAAAGGACTTACATAACAAAATGAGTTTTCAGTTTTTAAAAAATCGAAAAATAAAAATAAAAAACGAAATAGATATCCAACGTTTTCTAAACTTTTCACAAAAGAAAACAAATATCGGTGGGTTTTAGTTTGGTTTGACATAAAAACTTGTTGTAACATCCCATATCGCTCAGGGGAATGATCCTTATATGTATATTCTCATCCTTACCTAGCACGAGGCCTTTTAGGAGCTCACTGGCTTCGGGTTCCGTAGGAACTCCAAAGTTAAGCGAGAAGGAGGCTAGAGCACTCATATGATGGGTGACCCACTGAAAAGTTGCTCGTGAGTTCTCAAAAACAAAATCGTGAAGGTGTAGTTGGGGCCCAAAGCGAACAATATCGTGTCGTGGTGGAGCGGGCTCGGGAAGTGGTCCGTCCCGGGTCGGGATGTGACAAAATGGTATCAGAGCCTAACCTTGGCTGTGGTGTGCCGACGAAGATGTCGGGCCCTTAAGAGAGGTGGATTGTAACATCCCACATCGCTCATGGAAATGATCTTTATATGTATATTCTCATCCTTACCTAGCACGAGGCCTTTTGGAAGCTCACTGGCTTCGGGTTCCGTAGGAACTCCGAAGTTAAGCGAGAAGGAGATTAGAGCACTCCCAGAATGGGTGACCCACTGGGAAGTTGCTCTTGAGTTCCCAAAAACAAAATCGTGAGGGTGTAGTCGGAGTCCAAAGCGGACAATATCGTGCTACGGTGGTGGAGCGGGCTCGAGAAGTGGTCCGTCCTGGGCCGGGATGTGACACCTGTAGCCCAAAACACAGGCCCATCTCCGAAGTTGTCCAGTCCAAACTCGAATAGACGGAGAAATTCGCCACTTTCGCGGCCGGAGAGAGTCTTAGCCTCCCAGAGCTCCACCTACTGTTCAGACTTCGGCCATGTAATATCTAGCTCTCGTTCTTACCTTGTAATTCTTTAAGCGAAAGCATGCCCTGATTATAATATGTATTATATATACATAGTGGTTGCTGAAATTGAAGTTTTGATTTCTTGTTTATGTATAGTGGAAAATGAAGTTTGTGGATTGGTATTTGAAGATCGCATTTGGGTCGGCTCTGATTGGAGCGTCCATGGAGCTTTTCATGATCGAGATCGGCTTCTGTGTGAGAACTCTCCATTTCATCTTTACCCTTGTCTTTCTTTCTTCTGATTATGCACCTGCTGTGTTTTTTTTTTTTTTTTTTTTATGTGACACAATTGATGGAGCAATATTGCAAATAATTGTTCAAAATTTGTACTTTGTTGTTTTGTAAATTAGATTATAGTTTGTCAGATAAGAAAACAGAGTTGCAATAGGAAATTGTGAAAATGGCTCAGACAACATTTCATGTGGGCTTTCATTGTTGGATACAAACATATCATTTGTGTTGGTTGAACTCAACTTAGATGAGACTTCACATTCACTCGGATTTTATCGAATTTTGAACCATTTCAATTGGAGTTTGTGTGCAAATGTAACCAATTACCGGTTGTTGTACTGGTTACTCCCCAAGTGGTTTCGAGGATTGAAAGATTTAGAGTTTGATCATTGGGAACAATTGTCTTGACTAAATATTTCCTTTGGTCTGTCTTGCTCCGCATTTGAACTGATATTGGAGGTGCCCTTTGAGTTTTACAATGGTTGGGCCATTTAAGTTGTTCCTTTGCTCCCACCGCCCTCTAACTTCGGGTCTCCACTAAGCTAAGTTGTTCCTTTTTGTTTTCTGCAAAAAGCCTCCAATCTGTAGTGGCCCATCTTTACAGAAGATAAGTTACTTTCATATGTGGACATTTTGTCTAAAACTGCTCTTTCACTTGTTTGGAAATCTGCAATTTGTTTGCTTAATGGAGTTTCTCATTACTGTTTCAATTTTAGGAGATTTTATTTGCTGATTTGTTGCGTGCTTTCTGGCTTTACTTATGGACATCTTGATCTTGTTGACATTCACAGTTTCTCGCAAACTCTAATTCACTATCTTGTTTTCTTTGTTTTCTTATTCAACTTCTGGCTGGGTCATGATTCTAAACCATTTTTATTGAGGGTGTTAGCTGCCTTGTTTTGTTTCAAATAATCCATTAGAGTTACATATCACATACATTATTCTATGGACGTGGCCATTTCTTTCCATGATTGACTGATTTTACTAATATATTTGTTTACAAAATTTGGATGATAGTTTGATAGTATTAGAATATGTTTATTGACTCGGCTTGAACTATGCATGGAAAGTATCACAACAAAACATCTGATTTATGAGAATTTTAACTCTCCAAACTGCACCTACGGTTTACTTGCTTGTTACATTATCTAACTGCTGAAGATTTTCTGTAAACAAGTTCGGTTTATTAAAAACTAAACAGTTTTTTTGTGTGGCTTTGCAGGAAGAAGATAACAGTACTGGCAGGAGATCAATTGAGAAATACTGTAAAAGATGACATTGTTTCTTTTAGTTGAACAACGTGAGAGGTGACCTTGATCATCCCGAAAATTATTTCATTCCTTCGATTTATATAACTTAACTTATATCGTTCTTGTCTTGGGGAACATGATCAACAGTTTTGAAAGAATATGAATGTAGCCATTTTGGTTGGTTCTTGTATGCATCTATAGTTACGAATGAATACACTGAGAAAATTTATGTTACTCTTGTTTTGTCTCTTCGCTCTCTATGTGCCATGGCTACAAAACTAAAACCTTGCTGCCAAAATATATGCATCAAGCATCCCGTTGCATAGCAAATTCAGGGTGTTCTAGTAGACCAAAACTTGTCCCTTCCATTCCGGTTGTATCCTACCAGTCTATCTTTCTTGTAACGACCCGGCCTCAAATATTACGGTTTTTATAATTTTAAACGTGATTTTACAAAAATGCCCTTTGAGGCAAAAATGTTGACTTTTGTTGACCGTCTTGTCATGTCCCGTAAGATTCGTTTTTTTGGCTATCCTTGGAGTACAAAATTTGAAACGATAAGGGTATTTTGGTAATTTTATGTCCCACGAGATATTTTCCCGTTTCATCTTTTCTTACTTTGTTTGGTGTGCCCATGGGGTCCATACCTCACTTCTCATTCTTCCTTGTGTTCTCCCTCCCTGATTCTCTCTTTGGAACTATCTCTTTATTTTTTTCTCTATCTTTCTTTGATCCTCCTCGGGAAACTCTTTCCCCTTCTCCGAGCAACACCCACACACATGCAGACCACCAACCTTCTTTCTCTGTTCTCCTTCATCCCTCTTGAACCCTCTTGCATATCTCGTTCCTCTTCTCCCTCTGTAAGTGCAAAGACTTACCACCGTTGTCGACGAATTCGGCGAGTTCCACCACCTCTGATTAGGTGAGCCTCGGGAATACTCTAAATCTTATACATTCGTCTTCGTGGTTTGATTTTCAGCATGTTTGTGTGTTTTGGATTGGTTTTATGACAGAAAATAGCACGGGGAAACTAATTCCTAGATTCCAGCGAAGTTCGAAGGTTTCAAACCTTTTTTCTGCCAAGTCAGGCCACGACGAGTGACCACGACAGTATAATCTTACTTCTTATCTCCCTAGCTTCAATTTGACTATTTATACGCTGAAAATGGTTGAGTTTTGACCTTGATCGGAGCTTGAGAAAATTTCTCCAGTTTCTGGCCTTTTTCTACTTTTGGCTCCGGTAGTGCAACCAGTGAGCCCAATCGGGTCAAACTCGACCCGTAACCCAAACCAAGCCCAATCCAAAATTAGCCTAAACCTTTGGCCCATGTAACCCAAGCCCTTGGCCCAACCCAACGGCTTGACCAAGCCCAGATCTGACTCGACCTAGACCCAAGCCCAGTTTCCATGGTCGATGCATAGGTGCGCATGGCCGGCGTATGGAGCATACGCGCCTCCCCCGAGGGTAACATGTTCCGCTGCCGTCCACAGCGTCGCCAGCTAATATTTTGGTGGCCCGTCTCGGTACGTGCAGTGGCGACAGGTTTTTCAACATGCCGAATCTGAATCTGCTGTTCACTTTTCCAAATTATGTCATTTTAGTAGAGTTTTATTAAATGGCCTCTATTTGTGTTTAGGTTCGTCGGTGGGAAGTGACACCGTCCTTTCTAGCTCGAGCGGCTCTCGGGCAAATCTATGAGTGGACCTCTTCTTAACTTGCATGTTTTTTTTATTGTATTTTATAAAATATTAGGCTTGCATTCACGAAAAGCATGATTTCATGATTTTATGTTTTATGCATTATTTATGATTTATCGAATTTACGTTTTACGAAAGGTTATGAATCATTGGATTTTCGTATATAAAATTCTACGGATTTACGAATATATTTTGTTTGTACCATACTTAACCAATCTCGAAACTACTGAGCACCGGTCAACGTTATATCGTCAAGGACCCAGAAGAGTTTCCCTTCAACCAGGAGGCCAATCACAACGCGACATGTGTCGACATCAGAAGCCAATCATAGCGCGACACGTGTCAACATAAGAAGCCAATCATAACACGACACGTGTCAATGTCAGAATGAAACTAGAAACTCTCTTCTATAAATAGAGATCATTCTCTCACAATATTTCCTAATGTCATTTGTATTAAATCATTCACTAGTACTCACTAAAGGAGAGCTTAAACCTATGTACTTGTGTAAACCCTTCATAATTAATGAGAACTCCTCTACTCCGTGGACGTAGCCAATCTGGGTGAATCATGTACATCTTGTGTTTGCTTCCCTATCTTTATCCATTTACATACTTATCCATACTAGTGACCGGAGCAATCTAGCGAAGGTCACAAACTTAACACTTTCTGTTGTACCAAAGTCCTCACTGATTTTGTGCATCAACATTTGGCGCCGTCTGTGGGAAACGACACTTATTCCTACTCTCTTCAACTTTGTTAAGGTGGTTTCCACCATTCGTACACTCTCTTTTGACTAGGCATCGCTCTCCAACATGGGGAGCGAAGGAAGCCACAACACATAGAATGACACCCCTCTTGCACCTAGTGCGAAGCAACGAAAGAAGAAAGGAAAGAAGGTTGCTCTTCAAGCTAAAGTCGATGAGCTAGAAGCTCAGAACAATAAGATAGCAATGAAGAATGAGGTCCTCCAGGAGCAGTATGAGAAGCTCTTTGAGACGCTCCACAAAACTAGACGTACTCAAACACGCGAGCTCGTTGCCCCTGTGGACATCAACCATCATCTGGGTGCCCCCCAACACGGAGGGTCACCTCCATTCGACATGGGTATCCCTGATGAGGAGCGAGCTAATCATCAAAACATTGATCAACATAAGACTTCTCTCAACCCAGATGCTTCGACCCGAAGCAGGAGAAGTGGAAGAAGACACCTCCTTGCAGAAGGGTTGGAATGATCGAAAGCCGTTTATCGCGGCTGCCGAGGCTTCCTAAAGCAACGTCGAGAGAATCCCCTCCACATATGCTCGAAGATCAATGACCCAATGGTTTCTGAAAGACTCAGTCTCATCCCACGACCCAGGTTAGCTGCCAATCTAGAGAATGAACAACAGGTCCCAGAGGAACATGAAGGTACAAATGACTCTGAGGTATTCTGACAGACTCGCCCTAGAAGTCAGTACAGCGAGTCCAAGGGAAAACCACATGCTTTTGCTCAAACTTTCCTACTTCCAAGAGGCAATGGAGACTTACGAAAGAAAATTTCAGTGGTACATGACTCCACTCAGGACTCATTTGTCCTATAGCTCATTAAGGAAGTAAACAAGTTGAAGGCCAAACGTCAGGCCGAGATACCTAACTGGAACCAACCCAGGCCTGGCCCTCTCACAAGGAGGATCCTCGACACCCCCCTTCAAGCAAAGACAAAACAACAGCTTGGTTTACAACTCTATACTGGAAGGGAGGACCCAATTGAACACCTTAACCTCTTTGAGTCCACCATGGCATATCAGATGCACACCAACGAAGAGCAATGACTTTTCTTCCCCTCCACCCTCTCTGGCGGAGCTCTAAACTGGTATTACCGTCTTCCACCTGAGACAGTAGACTCATTTGAGGAACTGAGGAAACTGTTTGTCTCTCAACACATCTTCCAAACCGATCACTTGCATTCTGCAGATGACTTGTACACTATTTGCCAGAAGCCGGACGAGTCATTACGAGAGTATGCCGGTCGCTTCAGCCATGAGTATTCTCGCTGCGTTGAGGCAGATGACAAGACCGCCCTCAAGGCCTTCACGGCAGGCCTACGTGATTGTTTCTTCAAGTACATGATCAATGCCAACACTTGGAAGACTTACTCTGAGGTGATGGCACAGGCTTACAACCACGCCTCCGCCGAAGCAAGCACATACCAAGGGAACCCTTATATGGTTAACCCTTATCAACAAGTGGGAAGTGGAAGTCAAGTTCTACCAAGTGAGGAGATCTTGGCCATTCAGACACCCATTGCATCATCTCCTGCCTCATTTAGCTACTCGTTAAGTCATTAAATGTATCTATCTCTTGGTAAGAGGAATGATTTTTACTCTCAGCAAGCCCATTACAACAAGAGGTATAAAAGTTCGTATCAAGACAACTAGAAGTGAACGTACCGTCGACTATTATGACTATGGGGCCAAGCCTCACTCTTTCAAAGTGGAGGACTAGGTACTGAATGAAATGTTATTATAAGAAGGCATACACATTACAAATGTTTTGACTCTCAACCGCTTGAGATCTTTTGTCACATAAGCCATTCGACAAATATTTAAAGAAAAAGGAATTCAGACAACTTCTTCTGAGTCTTTTGCGTTCCTAGCATTGGGGCATTTGGTCTACGCTGACCTACCCTTATACTCCAACTCAGAGCTTCAACATGCGTACTTTGACACAAAGTATGTGATACTAAGGGTTACAACCAACATGGTTCACATATCAAAAGCATGGATCCCTTCATGCATAGCAAAACATTCATAAGCATCACTCATATCAATCAACATAAACATCATACATTCCAACACATTCATACATAAACATCATACATTCCAACACATCCATACATAAGCCAACTGTGTTTCGAAAAGGTTTAACATACTTTGTGTCATTCGACACTTGCTACAATGTGCCTAGACACCTTACCCTTATTCTCACCAACCAGGTGATGAAATGTAAAGAAGGAACTCATCTTCATGCCACCAACCAGGTGATTAAATGTACAACCCATACTCTCCTTCATGCCACCACCAGGTGATGAAATGTACAACCCGTACTCTAATATCATTTGGCAACTTGCCATTCATGCCACCAACCAGGTGAAGAAGGAACTCATCCTCGTGCCACCAACCAGGTGATGAAATGTGATGAAAGGTGATGAAGGAACTCACATTCGTACCATCAACCAAGTGATGAAAGCAACTCACCATTCATTCCACATACCAGAAGACGAGTGTTACAACTTGTACATGTGAACTCCTAGCATTAAAAAATAATAAAAAACCCTCAAGTTTGGCAACTCAACTAGGGGAGCACTTATGCCCAACAAGAGTTATTGTCACCAACAAAGTCTTATTGCAAGCCAACAACAACTTCAGTGCATGGAATACGAAGATTAAACTATTCAGCCCTCTTGTATCTGCTTCAGACATTTCCTCTTTGTAACAATGCAAACACTACAACTCGTAGAAAGCTTCACACACTCTTGATCAAGACAATGTGAAGCAAAACCAATTTATGGTGCCAACAAGAGCTTCATCAATGGAGGGCAACCACAATTCTCAAAAGCTTCACACTCTTGATCAAGACAGTGTGAAGCAAAACCAATTTATGGTGCCAACAAAAGCTTCATCAATGGAGGGCAACCACAATTCTCAAAAGCTTCACACACTCTTGATCAAGACAGTGTGAAGCAAAACCAATTTATGGTGCCAACAAGAGCTTCATCAATGGAAGGCAACCACAATTCTCAAAAGCTTCACACACTCTTAATCAAGACAGTGTGAAGCAAAACCAATTTATGGTGCCAACAAGAGCTTCATCAAAGGAGTTCAACCACAATTCTCAAAAGCTTCACACTCTTGATCAAGACAGTGTGAAGCAAAACCAATTTATGGTGCCAACAAGAGCTTCATCAATGGAAGGCAACCATAATTCTCAAAAGCTTCACACACTCTTGATCAAGACAGTGTGAAGCAAAACCAATTTATGGTGCCAACAAAAGCTTTAACTCCAAAGCTTCACCAACAAAAGCTTCATCAATAGAGGATAACTACAAATTCTCAAAAGCTTCACACTATCTTGATCAAGATAGTGTGAAGCAAAATCAATTCATGGTACCCAATAAAAGCTTCAACTCCAAAGCTTCGCCAACAAAAGCTTCATCAATAGAGGACAACTACAAATTCTCAAAAGCTTCACACTATCTTGATCAAGATAGTGTGAAGCAAAATCAATTCATGGTACCCAACAAAAGCTTCACCCATAAAAGCTTCACCAACAAAAGCTTCATCAATGGATGACAACTACAAATTCTTAAAAGCTTCACACTATCTTGATCAAGATAGTGTGAAGCAAAATCAATTCATGGTACTCAACAAAAGCTTCAACTCCAAAGCTTCACCTACAAAGCTTCAACTCCAAAGCTTCACCTACAAAGCTTTAACTCCAAAGCTTCACCTACAAAAGCTTCACCCACAATAGCTTCACCTTCAAAAGCTTAAAGCTTCACCCACCACAAAAACTTCACCCACAAAAGCTTCCCCCACCACAAAAGCTTCACCCACAAAAGCTTTACCCATAAAAGCTTCACCAACAAAAGCTTCACCCACCACAAAAGCTTCACCCACAAAAGCTTCACCTACAAAGCTTCAACACAAAAGCTTCACCTACAAAGGCTTCACACTATCTTGATCAAGATAGTGTGAAGCAAAATCAATTCATGGTACCCAACAAAGCTTCAACCTACAAAGCTTCACCTACAAAGCTTTAATATATATATATATATATTTTTTTTTTTTCGGAAATTTGAAAATTCAAAAATTCGAAAAAAAAAATCGAAAAAACAATTTCAAAAAAAAATTGCCTAGGCCTTCTCTTCTTTGGGCCTAACAACTTTCATAACAAATATATATGAATAAGGAGTTTTGGGCTACCACTTAGAAAGGAAATGCCTCATTCGTCAACTCCCTTGACCGGAGATTTGGTGGACTCCTACCATATGCTACTGCACCTTAATACTCGGAAGTCTCACGACCACTCAGTGACTTGGATTTTTCAAGTCTCCAAACGAGAAGTTTTCCTCACTCGGGAAATTAAGGGAGCACTACCTCAACCTACATGCTTTACTCACAAAGCTTCAACATACAAGCTTCAACAAGAGGAAAAGTTCAAAGAACTTAGTGAAGAAGGCCTTGGTGTATTTAACACAATACGTTGAAATGAAGCAAAGCTGGTTTATTGATATCTCCGATAAGTTACAAATATGTACATATACATGAATCAAAATAAACAAACAAGAGCGAGTCATCACAAAGGTTGCTTAGGAGAAGTCTCAGCAGTCGGCAGAGCCCCAGAAAGATGAGGCACCAGAGGGTGATTATTCGGAGCCTCAGTACTAGGCAGAACCCCAGAAGGAGAAGGCACCAAAAGTTGATCATTTGGAGCTTCATTACGCGGTACAACCCTAGAAGATGAAGGCAATAAATGCTTTTGGAGCAAACCCACAAACCTCTGATGATCAAGTAAAATCTGACCATCAGATTCCTGCAGCTGGTCAAGCTTCCTCTTCATGTTTGTAGCATAGTCATGTGCGAGCCTGTGCAACTATTTATTCTCATGCTTGAGCCATCTGATCTCTTGTTTGAGACTTATCACTTCAGCCGCTAATGATTCAACTTGGCGGGTTCGAGCAAATAGGCGTTAGGCCATATTAGACACAGAACCTGCACACTGAACACTGAGAGCCAAAGAATCCTTAACAGCCAACTCATCAGACCGTTTGGAAAGTAGTCTGTTATCTTTGGGAGTGAGAAGGTTCTTGGCCACCACCGCAGCGGTCATATCATTCTTCATCACAGAGTCTCCAACGGTAAGAGGACCAGTAGGGGATAAGAAGGATGGGCGCCATATGTTGTCTTGAGAAGGCATGGCTGCCTTTTCACCAAAGTTCAAGTCAAAACGACGGTCGGATGTGCCAAACATTCTCAGAAATGATGAAGGAGAAATGAGGTGCAATAAATCTCTAAAGTAAGGGGAAAATTCCTGCAAGCAATAACTCTCTGAATGTACTTCTTGCACACAATTGGTGCCCTTATAAAAGAAAGGGCAACATGGCCGTTGGTTTAAAAATCGAAAAGGCACCATTCTCCGGATTTCGAAGAGGCACCACTTTCCACATGCAACATCAACTCCTCGGGTACCACAGATAACTTTGCCAAAGATCTCTGACAAAGTTTAGACACATAAATTTTGAAGGTCCAGCTACCATATCCTACTATTACCCACAAGGGTAAAGAAACAGCACCACTGCTTGATAGCTAGAAAGTCCCAATGTGTGTCAACCTCCGTGCTTCATGGCAAGGCAGACTGGTAAAAATGTCCAACCTTTACTCACATTCGAGAAAACACTCCCAACAAGATTGCTTGCTCAAAAATCAAAGAGGCACCACTCTTCGAATATCGAGAGCCAGACTCCCAACAAGATTACTTTTTCAAAAATCGAAGAGACACTGCTCTCCGAATCTCAAGAGCCAGACTCCCAACATGATTACTTTCTCAAAAATTGAAGAGACACTGCTCTCCGAATCTCAAGAGTCAGACTCTCAACAGGATTTCTTTCTCAAAAATTGAAAAGACACCATTCTCTGAATCTCGAGAGCCAGATCCCCGACAGGATTGCTTGTTCGAAAACCAAAGAGGCACCGCTCTCCGAACTTCGAGAGCCGGATTTCCTTGGATAAAGCTTGTCTGCAATCTTCACACACAACATCAGCTTTCCAGATACCACAAACTACTTTTTCAAAGCGCTCTGACAAAGTTAAAACATGTGAAGCTTGCAGCTCCCACTATATTGCTATGACCAAGAAGGGTAAAGGAATATCATTATTACTTGCTCAAAAATCGAAGAGACACCACCTTCCGAATCTCAAGAGCCAGACTCCCAACAGGATTACTATCTCAAAAAATCGAAGAGGCACCGCTTTCCGAATCTCAAGAGCCAGACTCCCAATAGGATTGCTTTCTCAAAATTGAAAAGGCACCGTTCTCCGAATCTCGAGAGCCAGATCCCCAACAGGATTGCTTGTTTGAAAATCGAAAAGGCATCGCTCTACGAACTTCGAGAGCCAAATTTCCTTGGATAAAGCTTGTCTGCAATCTTCACACGCAACATCAGCTTTCCAGATACCACATACCACTTTTTCAAAGTGCTCTGACAAAGTTAAAACACGTGAAGCTTGTAGCTCCCACTACATTGCTACGACCAAGAAGGGTAAAGGAATAATATTACTACTTGTTGTTAGGGAGACTCCTATATATGTCGACCTCCATCCTCCACGGACAGGCAGACCTGTAAAAATGCTCAACCCTTCCTCATATCTGAGAGGGTACTCCCAACGAAGCCTCTCGAAATACTCGGCTTTCTTCCCCCCCCAATAATACCTATGCAAACCAGCCACACCAAAGCAAAAGTATCTTATATCATCAGGGTCAAAAGCAAGAGTATCCCATATCATGCTTTTTCCCTGTCTTTTCTTTTGCCTTTGTTCTTACCTGCAAGATAAGGAGAAAGAGAGCAATCAGTCAGCACTTGGAATCAAGCTTCCAGTCAGGAACTGACTGCCTGGAACCCCTTGCCTGATTACTTACCTGGCATTGCTCTCGAGTACTCATCTTCAACATCTTATGCTTCCAGTAAAGATACCACATCTGCCTGATGAACAGATAGGGCAAGTGAGAAGGATACAAGAAAGCATGTGGAGACAAGCGCAACAGAACACGTACCGATTCATCTATTACTTCGTCAACAGCAAAAGTGTCCCATATCATCAAGGTCGAACGCACTCTTGATTTAATGGACTTGTTTTGACCCTCAAATTCTTGAGTCGACCTTATACTCTGGAGAAAACCAGAAAACCCTCCAGCCCAGTTCAAGAATAAGCCTGTGGAAAGTTACTTCTTCAAAAGCAAAAGTATCTCATATCATCTCTTCTCCATTTGCTTCTCCTTATCCTTGTTGCTGTTTACGACACAAGGAGAAGGAGAACAATCAACCGGAAGTTGAAGTCGAACCTCTGATCCAGGTTACTTGCTTGGAAGTCTGATTGCTTACCTTGTCTGTTACCTCTTTCGGTAAATCTCCTAACTCGGCAACTTGGGGGACTCCTACTATAGGGTTTTGTATCGCACTTGACCAAGCCTGAAACTACAAGTAAGCTTCAAGTGAAATTGATACATTACCTTGTGCATCTTCATCGGTTAAAGATACCACCCCTGGATAGAGGAAAAGTACTTCCAAAGAACATGCCACATCTACGTATGAGACAGATAAGGCAAGTGAAAATGATACCACACTTCGGTACTTAGAAGTTTCGTGATTACTCAATGGCTTGGATCTTGCAAGTCCCCAACCGAGGAACTTCCCTCACTCGGGAACTTAGGGGAGCATTGTTTGTACCATACTTGACCAATCCTGAAACTACTGAGCACCGGTCAACGTTATACCGTCAAGAACCCAAAAAAGTTTCCCTCCAACCAGGAGGCCAATCACAGCGCGACACGCGTCGACATCAGAAGCCAATCATAGCGCGACACGTGTCAACATCAGAAGTCAATCACAACACGACACGTGTCAATGTCATAATGAAACTAGAAACTCTCTTCTATAAATAGAGATCATTCTCTCACAATATTTCCTAATGTCATTTGTATTAAATCATTCACTAGTACTCACTAAAGGAGAGCTTAAACCTATGTACTTGTGTAAACCCTTCACAATTAATGAGAACTCCTCTACTCCGTGGACGTAGCCAATCTGGGTGAATCATGTACATCTTGTGTTTGCTTCCCTATCTTTATCCATTTACATACTTATCCATACTAGTGACCGGAGCAATCTAGCGAAGGTCACAAACTTAACACTTTCTGTTGTACCAAAGTCCTCACTGATTTTGTGCATCAACATATTTTATTATGGATTTATGAGATGAGGCTTTGAGCTTTTGAGCTCCGATGATTTGATATGAGATTTGAGATACGTTTTCGGTGCTTATCTAATGGGTTATCATACAACACATACACATAACGGAGGATGTAGACGTCTATGGCCATAGGACACAATTGATAAGATTTATGACATATTCCCAGCTTCACTAGCCCGGGGCTAGAGTTGTACAGCTTCACCTTCGGGTGATGGACCCCTATTTTCTTCTCTGGCATAACCCAGAGTCGTACAGATTCACCTTTGGGTGATGGACCCCTATTTCTTTCACTAGCGTAACCCGGTGTCGTACAGCTTCACCTTTGGTGATGGTTATGCCTTCGGGCCACTATGATACCCCTAGTTGAGTACATCATTGATGAGATTTACAGATTTACCTTCGGGTGGCGATATCAACGTTATTGCGCATTATTTTACACGTACATGTTTTATGAATGTTTTCATGACATGCTAGAGTTTTCAGAAAACCTACTATGTAGTACTATATATGTGTTTTCAAAATAGGAGGTTAGTATGTTCAGAAAGAAAATGGTTTTCTTATTATTAATATTAGAATTATAAACTTTGGTCCACTCACCCTTTGTTTTGCGCCCCCTTCAGGAGTTAGAGTAGAGGCATACAATCCCTGCATCAGGGCACTTCCGCATAGGTATCTTCGAGTTTTCTCAGAGTAGAAACCACTCTTTTGTTCGTATCATTTTATATTAATTCTTTCACATTATTCTTAATTAGTTGTATGCTTTGAACACGTTCCTGCAATTGCATACTTCATTGTATTCAAATTTACATATTTTATTTACGTTCGTTCCTTCTTTCTAACTTGCATGCATGTTGAAATAGCTTCGTCACTCTTGGGTGTCAGCCAGCACATGCCTACCCTGGTATATAAGGATATTGGGGTCGGGGCGTGTCATTTCTCCTCGTGTGACTTAATTCCGAAGCATTGAAATTAGAAAAATGAGTGGCTAAAATTGTCTAATACTCTCTAATCCATGTTCTCTTGCAAACCACAAAATTAAAATTTAAAAAGCCACACTTTTTGAGGAACAAGGGATTTGAAGCCATACTTGCTCTCTTGTGGATGCAAGCAACGACACATCCTGAACTAAAACCAATATCTCAAAAAATCACAAATTTGAAACACTCCAATATTTGTCGGTAAAACCCACATTAAAGGTTGGTGAAAACGATTATGAGGGATTTAGTTCAAGATTTCAAGTGTCTTTGCTAGTGCGTTTTCAATAATTACAGTATTGCTTTTGTGCAAATGATGATTAGCATTTGAGGAAAGTAGATCTAATCACAAAATGAAAAGTAAAATTTGGGGATTAAAAACCCATTTAGAATGATAATCAAGTACACGAGTGCTTCATTCCCTTGCTTTATTAGTGCTTCAATTGTGTTGGTTAACCATTTGAGAGATACTTTAAACTGTTGTTACCCTAGCAGTGGATTGCACCGACAAGACGGATCAACTCCTTACTAATCAACACCGATAATTTTTCATAACTTGCATATTGGCATAATATGTGTGAGGAGCACAAAAGGGATCAGTATAATTAGTTACTGAAAGTCATACATTATATATATATATATATTATAATTTATCAAACTTTTGAGGCAATTCTTTCATTTCTTGATATAATTAATAGTGAAACCATTCATTATATTGTAAAGCGTATATAACAGTATTAACTTCCCGAACATGAAATTTGTACTGTGTCTAGATTCTTGTGAGGAAGATGAATAGCAAGGTACTTTGAAAAGATGGAGTGGATGGATGACATAAACCCACCACGAAATTGGAATGACAAGCAAGAATTAACCTACCACATTTTGACCAAATAGGAGTGACGAGTGCGTTTTGTCACTATTGCATCAACAAACAGGAAAAGGAAAACGTTTTAAACCACAGCCCTAGCTATAAAAAAAAAAACTAATCAAGATCAAAACCCACCTAATTAAACCACCACAAAGTTAACTAATTTCAATAAAATAGTAGCGGTGAAGATTATGGCTTGCAAAGAGGGTAATTTTGTTGATGTGTCTTGTTTCTTTTTGTTTGAAGGAAGTGCAGATTCAGAGGCAGCAGATCATCAGACTACTGCTCCTCTCAGAGCTAACAACACTAACACAGCACTGGTACTACTTGAAGATGATAAGGACGCAGAGTCATGTAGCTCTGGTACATTTGGTGTTTGCGTTCATAATTACTCTAAGGATCGCGTAGAAGATCAGCGTCCGCCACAGAGTTGGGGTCGTAGCATGGTGTGGCTGCAGTACTCAGATGGAGCAGCCAAAGGATATGAGGAAGAAGAAGTGGAATCAAAGCTGGTTGGTGTACTTGGCAACATGGATGAAATGGAGGATAGCCTCTTTTGGAAAACTTGCATGGCAGTAGGGTACCCATGAATATTTTATGAATTTAAGTGTTGTTTTTTTAAATAGAGAAAATGTCACGGGATATGTTTATACTACTTATTTTGATGCATGTCATATGTGTGGGCGTTAGTATTACAGTTTAATGTATTTTTTTTTCATTTGTATGTGAGAGATCTTAAGTTCGACTCTTATGGATAATGAGTTCGATACCTAATTGTAGATGGCTCATTGTGTGACTTAGTTCAAATTTCCCCACTAATATTGTTGTATCAGAAAGGAAAAAAAAAAGAAAGACAAAGATCAATGTGTACATAGTTTGTGTTGTGAGTAGAGTGAGAGTCTGGATTCTTGCTCTGACCTATCGTCAAAAGAAGGCACGAGAAAGATTAATATTGGAAATGATAAATTTTTGCAGTTGTGGGTAGAGTGAGAGTCTGGGTTCTTGCTTTGACCTATCGTCAAAAGAAGGTACGAGAAAGATTAATATTGGAAATGATAAATTTTTGTAGTATTGATAATAAAAGTCACATGCATACACTATTTTTCTTGCTAGTTCATGCATTTGTTGCTATTTATGGTGGCCCAGCTTTTTGTTTAAGTTGTTTGAGAATGACTTTAAGGATGGTATAGTGATATATAAACTAGAAAGTTGATTAACATTAACATTAAATTAATGTTATGAATATTATTGGACTATTGACTGCATTTATCCAAAAAAAAATTCAGTATCCGGTATCCGGAATACGGGCATATACGTAATATGTCATTATATAAGTGGAGGAATAAAAAAGAAAACTTCCCTTCACTTGTATAATTATAACATATGACATACATCCTGTATTTTGAGCATACTGAGAAATGTCTCATTTATCTACACAAAGATCATAATTAAGGATCCACACGGAGAGATTAACATGAGGTTAATTGGAAGCCATTCTCAATCTCAAGAATATCCAAAACAAATCTATGATTTGAAGCTATATCCCCAGATCGAAGAGAACATGCTGTATTATGCTTTGAATGAATGAGATCTTCACTAGTATTTGTAATTCATATTTCCCAGATTTTCGCGGATCCTTCTTCATATGCAAGTGTGAACAAAGTCCACGAGCGGACGTACATGGCTCGAAAACGAGCTGTCCTAAATTTTTTAATGGTTATGTGTGCTTTATGGCCGTAAAGCTTCATATATATACACAGACACACACATACATATCAGAAACTAATTACAAAACGTCGAATTATCATTTGCTTTGCTTTCTTTTTACTCTCCATGAAATGTGCTCAGATCTCTTTCCAACAAAATTGAAACTCCACAATTTCCAGCCATTACATATTTCTTATGTTTCTTAAGTAAAAACAACTACAGACAACTTAGATAATTGATCGTGGGACGTGCAAAATCATGCATTATATTAACAGAAAGTATATACCTTGAGCTACCAAGAAACATTGAATTTATGTCTACTTTCCAGACATTTTGCACGCATTTTATGTATATCCCTAAGTGGCCCCAACACTTGCCATGACTGAGTTGACAGTTTCCAGACATTTTCGCTCATTTTCATCTTGTAAGCTTACATAATCATCAATACAGTCTACTTTCTAGTTCACCTTTTAAGATCAACTCTGCAAAAAATTAATTAATTTAAGAATCTTTTAACCGTTCGAATAACGTTGTCCAAATTTCAGTGTTTAACTGAAAAACATAGTTCATGTATTATTCTTGTATAACCGTAATATGACTAATAGATTTAAATTTGGTTGGTTTTTAACAGGAGTTGATCTTTGAAGGACGACTTAAAAAGTAAACAATTCAAATCATTCATTCACATTGTAAAATGAAAAAGAATGATGAGAAAGTAGAACGAGAAACAAAATTAAATAAGAAGATTCCACTCTAACCCTAATATCCCAATTTATAGATGGAAAGTTACGTCTACATTCGTTCCCCTAGCTATTATTCCTCTTTTTGCTTTCCATTTGGTCAATGGCGGCCATTATTCAACGTATAACAAGTGCGATGATTAGCTAGCAGCTGCATCCTGCATGTATGTTGCAATTAACAAGTAGTTGACTAAACCAATCATATACTTCAATCATCAAAATGTATCATGAAGAACATTATAATGTTATACCATTTGAATACCGAGATCACTTAAATAAGTATTTAATTGATTAATTTATTGCTCAAGGAACCAAGAATCTACTTCGAAACTAGGTTTTCCACGGCTATAAATACTCCTAGAGTCCTGTTGCTTTTCATATTGCACCTTCAAAAAACAAACTCATACTCATAAGTTGGGTTTTTGGATACGTATATTTGATAATGAAGCCTAGCATAAATGCGGTGTTAGTTTCTCTTCTTCTGCTCATTGACGTTGTTAGCGTTTGTCATGGCGGTGGTGGTGGCCGTGGCGGTGGGCTGAGTCCGGTGTTCTATGACAAGAGTTGCCCTCAAATTGACAGAATAGTGAGGAACATCACATGAAGCAAGGTTGCAGAAAATTCTACCATGGCACCGAAGCTTCTACGGATGCACTACCATGACTGTTTTGTTAGGGTACGTATATATGAGGACAAATTCCTTTCAATTAAAGTTTATCAACCACATGTTCATGGATCATTTAAAAAAACCTTAAGACACACCTTAATTAGAATATATATTTACACACACATACATGTTATGCGTCTTTGAGAATATGTTATCCTAGTATTATAGAATTGATTTTGGGGGTTGGATACTCTAATTCTATCATTTAGAATGTGGATCGGACTTATTGTCTTGCTATGTATTAAAACCTCATCATGTGTTGACGTTTATATAGTGGCGATGAGTTGTTCTTAATTAATTTGAAATTAATTAGCTTGCTTAATTTTCTCTAGTGTACGTTGTAGGGCTGTGATGCATCATTATTGCTAGATTCAACCAGCGGGAACCCAGCGGAGAAGGAAGCAATACAAAACAGTAATATTAGAGGTTATGAGGTTATTGATGAAATAAAAACCAGATTAGAAGATGAGTGTCCCGGCATCGTCTCATGTGCTGATATTGTTGCCTTGGTAGCCTGAGATGCTGTCTCTTATCAAGTACGTGCCATGCACTTAAATCAGTTTTATTATTAAATAATTGTTAATATAATCATTGATATAGAATATCGTTATTGATGGCAATACTACGTGACATATATTTAATTAGTATGGATCATTGTGTAGTTTGGAAGGCCCATGTGGCAGGTTTTAACCGGGAGAAAAGATGGAAAAGTCTCCCTTTCGTCAGAGGCTTCAATAAACTTACCCTCCGCAGGTGCAAACTTCACCACACTCTACCAGCAATTTATTGGTTTGGGGCTGAACATCATAGATCTTGTGGCTTTATCAGGTATGTATCAAGTTTTCTCTTCTCCGTGGATAATCAAACAGTCACGTCATGTGATATGTATTCAGACAGCTAATCTAAATCACACATTCAAATGAGAATCTATATATATAATCAATAGTTCGGTTTAACGGATTAAATCTCGTCTAATAAGGGAACATTTTTCAATGTGAAATTCACTATGTTAATATATTGTGACGTTAATTTTAAACTTTTGTAGGAGCACATACAATTGGAGTGGCACATTGCGCAGTATTTCAAAGGAGACTGAACGTAACCGGAAAGGGTGACATAGACCCTACACTTGATCCAGAATACGCAGAGTTCGTGAGAACACAATGCACCAACCCGGGCGTCGCCGTGGCACTGGACGCCAACAGCTCAGCTTCCTTTGACAGCCATTACTTTGCGGGGTTGAGGCAAAACAAAGGCCTCTTGAGATCAGATGCTGCGCTGCTCACTGACCCGCGTTCGGCTCACATTGTAAGACGTTTTGAGAAGTTCCCTGTTTTCATGACCTACTTTGGGAATTCAATGAAGAAAATGGGTTCCATTGGAGTCATAACACGAGAAGAGGATGGCGGAGAGATTAGAAAGAATTGAAGGGTTGTTAATGCTAATTAACTGTTAACTAATAAGATTTTCATAATTTGTAATATATATTAAATTCCAATTTCTGTAATGTCATAGATGCTGTAATTTTTTTATATTCTCCAATGGAATAAATAATTAAGCAGGGCTTTGGTTGCAACAGCTAAAAGCTATACTGCAAATTTTATGAAATCTCTTGTTTTTTTTAAGGGAAAACTTAATATAAGTTCAATTTTACAAGCCATTAGTAGTTATAGTTTTGTTTAATTTTTTACTTAAGTCCAGTAATTTATTGTCCACATCAGCTTGTTTGTATTCTCTTGCTACATTTACCTTATAAATTGACTAATTAAGTAATTACTTTTTTTTTTCAATTTGTGAGTAATGTTAATCTTATCCTTAATTATAGGATTATTTTTAGGGATTTAAATCTCATTTTGTTCTTCTCCTTCCACAAACCGTTCATTTTCCTTTTCTTGTTTCTCCCTCACAATATCTTTCTCTTCCTGCGTTATTCTGCCCAATAATCTTTTTCCATAATATTTTTCTTCTGCTCCTCCTCCTTCCATAAGGATGATCGATATACATTTGATTGGATTAAAAAAAAAGAGATTGCACTAGTCAATCTTATGTTTTGGGTTTCTACAAAATCACTTCTTCTTTCTTCCACGAATTGCAGACTCTTATGATTCTCGTTTATGCATATATAATTGCAAGCTCTCACGATTAATTTCTTCTTCAGTTTTTTGGTATGTATTAAGTAGAATAAATCTACTTTGTAGGTATAAAGTATTTGTCTTCCTAAAGAGTAGGTATACATAAAATTGAATGTATCTGGGAAATAAAATCCTAAATGCCCCACCAAAGGAATAAACCCTCCATCCCCAGCACTCATAGTCACCAAACTGCTGCTCCACTTTGATCTGCACCTTCCACCAATTCAGGTAAACAAAATTTTGTTTCGTTTTTTTGGGACAGAAGGGAGAATATTAAACAAATTAAGATGACATCATAATTAAAGATCCCCAAACACGAAGGTACAAGCACAAAAACTAAAACAAGCTTTGAATCAAAGGAGTTTTAACGAAAAGCCCGTGGTACTGTTCACTTTAATGAAAAACCACATTTTACACTCAAAAGTCAAACCTGGTACTATTCACTTTACTCTTTATTTTATCCTTATCGTTAAAACTCAAAGTTTTCAAGCTCTTTTCATTAGTTTTCATTTGAATCAAATGGATATATACAAACTCTGCCATACGAGGATGATGGATTGGGTGCACCATGAATTATACACAAGGAGGATTGAAGATGCATATATCATTCCACCAAAATAGGTAGATAAAAATAAATTAATTAATTCCACCCATAGAGGTAGAATGAAAACCCTTTTCCACCCATAGAGGTGGACAAAAACACATAACTTACGTACCTCTATCACAGGTTTTAATTTTTTTTATCTACCTCTCACAATTGTTTTACTTCTATTTTTGATAAACTTATCATATTTGTTGTATATGGATTTTAAATTTTTTTTTTATGAGAAAGTAGATAAAGGCATTTGAAATTCAAATTTAACAAATAAAAATATATTTTTATTTTTACTTTGAGGGGCAAAATGGACATACTAACGAATCAAATGAAACTGGACTTGATTTGAAAGTAGGTGATTTTTTTGGACTTGGATAAAAATGCCCCTTTTTTTAATAGGATAATTTACACTAACTTCTTTTAAATTATGAGTAGAGATACGATTTTGAACTTGAGATGCAGTGAATTAAACAAGAATGACTTAGCCAATAGGACAATCCACCACTTGCAACTCTCTTTTATGTTTGTCAAGTTTGTTTATGATCTCATTAGGCCATAAATTTATTATCAACTAACCCTTAATTTAGTAGTATTATTTTTCATAATGGTAAAAATGTGCCCTAAATTCGAATCTCCCTATATATCTTGGTATTTTAACGGATCAAAAGGATTAAAAAAAAACAAAAAGACTATAACATGGCTTGGCCCTAAAGAAACAAAGGCAGTCCCAAATTCAAACTAATTAAAACCAAAGTAAGAGTGCTTTTAAGAAAATTTAATTATCATTTCGAGCATTTAGATGAAAATTTTAGAGGATGTTCCATAGTCATGTCGTTTTTAAATTTTTATTTCATTTTTTTTAAATTAAAAACTAAAAATTAAAAGCTACAATCTAAAACTAAAAGCATAAGGAAAAAAACCTTAAAACTGAAACGATTACCAAACGGGCCAAGTAAATTGAAAAGAAAAAAAATAATTATATCCATGTCATTTTATGCTTCCTACTGTTGGAATCCTATAGTTTAACAACATTTAGTCTCAACTTTGTTGAAAAATATTATTGAATTCAAATCTCATGTCCGTCCGGTGTCGTTGAAAGAAAATGTTGGGTAAATATATAACATCTTAACTTACATTCTTAAAGTAAAGTGCTTAAACTAAGTTGGTAAGATTTATGTTTTGAAGTGACAAAGAGAGATTCAGCAGTTAAAAACGTTAGAACATCATTGAAAAAATCGCCGTGAAAAAAATAAGGGACAATAAATAATAAGTTTTAATTCGTTTCCGACCAAGAAAAGGGGCATGTAGGTAATTTGATACTCGATGTAATAACCGCTTTTACCAAACACATGCATATATTTACTGAGCTACCCTTTTCTCTCCTTATATTTACCAAACACATGCAGTTAACTTGCATGTTTTGCCTTCTCGTCGTCAACAGTGTCAATGGGAAAGAATAGGAAGAAAAATGACCAGGAATTCGAAGTAAGATTCTACGTTTTAACCCGGACTTACCTTTTACCTTTACATCTGAGACTCCAAATTACAAAATCAAATTTCGTCTTCATTCATTCACAGGTTGTATACATACAATGTAAAGTATTTGTTTTGTATATTTTATTTTCATGAGCAATAGGCCAAAGTGGCCTGACTTTTCAGTTCAAGGGAATGTTTTGGAGATATCACATACATGAGATATGATTGGAGGACTGAGAGATGTGGGTGTATCACTTGGGAATGTATTTATATGCATCAACAGATTGTTGGTATTTCGTTTTCCTTCGGCAAGAGATGACATGACATTTCATGACACATACTTTGGATAATGTGATTTCAAATCAATCACCACTAACTCATTTCCAGCCTACACATATATGGAATGTTGTGTCTTGGCCAAACCCTCTTAGAAATACCACAAACCCAATTGCTCTCTCTCTCTCTCTCTCTCTCTCTCTCTCTCTACTAAAACATGTCAATAATCCCTTAATAATACATTATTGAATTAAAATATTACCGTGATGTTGAATTCATTCCATATAAATTGCTCTTGTCACTTACGGTCTCCTTTGGCCACGATTACAATATGGAATGCATAATGCAATGCATGTGAAGCTTCCACCATCGACCCACATTGTGGAGCAAAAAATAATCAAGAAAAATGTGGAGGTAACATGTGGACTTTTGGGTAAAAAGACAAAATTACCCTTGAGGCACACTAGGACTCTCATGGGCATGCAATGGACAATAACGGGTCAATCAAGGTCAAATATGATCAAAAGGGTATTTATTCAAACTCTATTTCATCAATCCTCATCAAATCCTCCTCACAAGGCAACCCCTAATTATTCTTTTCAAATTAGGATTAATTAGCTAATTAATTGATTAATGGCCTAATTGATTGCAATTACACTCAAATCACCACCATAAGTGGTCGGTCCCTATTTCTCCAAATAGGGCCGGCCACACCCCTATATATAGCCACTCATTCTCTCCAAAACTTAAGTTCATTCTTCTCCTAAAATTCTCTAAACACTTTCTCTCTCAAATTCTAACTTTGGCATCGGAGATTCTTCGGCCAAAGCCCCCCCCCCCGTTCATCGTGGGCGCTTGAGGCTCTTGGCTTTGATCTTATGTGTTAATTGTTTAGCAGGTGCATTTTCGTCCAAGAAGAAGAATGCGGAAATTTGCATCCACAAATTGGTGTTTTCATTAAGAGTCTTGATTCAAACACTTGTAAAAGACTCTCGCATTCAAGGTTTTTGTTTTCTTGTTCATTTGTAGATTTTTCGTACGTTCTTATTCTTGGAATTTTTATTTATAAAAGTTCTTTGATAATATGTAAAAGAAAAGTACAATGACTAGAAACTCGAAAACCACAACGAACGAAAATTCCAACGTTCAAGAATTGGGACCACGACGATCCACAAGGCTCAACACAACGACAAGTGGAGCGACACCACCACGATGGGGCGCCACCGTAGCAGCCACCACGGCAGTAGCCGCCATGGCCAACCTTGGAAAAGCCCAAAACCACGGTGCCCAAACAACGGCCCAAGGCTCGTAAGACCAAGCCATGCCATTCCAACCTACATATGCCTAAGCCCAAGGCGAGCCAGCCCGAACCGCGATCTGGTGCAAGCCCAGCACGCTCCCGAGCCGAGCCTAAGCTTAGCACCCACATGTGCCGCAACCCATTCCTGTGGTCCAGCCCACTCATGTGGTGTCTCAAGCAGCATAAACCGGTCCAAGACTTGTTCAACCATCCCAGCTCTAAATTTTTGGGCCGATGATTGAACCGGGGGCATTTTCACTATATTTCTCTATAGATTTGACATTTTTCAACTTAAATCTCTCGCCTAAAGTCTACCACACTTCCATTGCTCAAGGAGACTCATTCCGTCCAAGCTCTTCCAACCCAAATGGAGAACAACACTTGTCTCGACCAGTCATAGAGTGACGAGCGCCCTCGCACAGCAAACGACCTTGGTGAATCAGCTCTTGCAGTGCACCGAGATGCAACGTGCCCTTGACGAGGTGTCCTAAAGTAGGACAATAGAGAACGAAGAACCTCTCCAGCAACGTCTCGGCAAACAGCCGGTGATCAACAAGAGAAACCTTCCAGACGAAGTGTTCATTCCCAGTTAGGCCCGTAAGAAGCATCCACCACCTCACATCAAAGTAGGCGGCACAACGAACGGAGAGAAGTAGTCACTCAATCCGGCTTAAGTTCAACTGCAGCCTGCGAGAAATTCACTCGCCTGCTAGGGATGTACCACATGCACTGTAGTCGCGGTATAGATGAGCCGAACATATAAAAGAGCAGCCTAGACCAGCAGGTCAAGATCGGGGGTAGTCGAGAGCTCCGCTACCCTAACAAAGGAAAATTCAGAAAGAAGTAGAGAGGCTCTTGAATGAACGATTGTGTGACTTCCAACGCAACGAGGTCACCAATGAAGCACTACGACGGGACATGACCAACATGAGCAGGTCACCTTTCACTGATGAGATCGAGCCAAAAGAGCCTCCACGCAAGTTCAGCATGCCATATTTCAAATATTTCAAAGGAGTTTGAGATCTGAAAAGACACTTGAAGCATTATCGAAGCACGATGATCCTTTATTGGAACAACGATGCCCTTATGTGTAAGATATTCGTCACCACTTTGTAAGGCGAGGCACAAGATTGATTCCACACCTTACCGCCATGATCCATCCAGAGTTTCGATGATCTTTCTTTGGTTTTCACCAAAGAATACTCGTTCTACCGCTCGATCAAGAAAAAGTCCGACCACTTGTTCACCGTGAAGAAGAACCCAAATGAGTCACTCTGCGACTACGTGAAGAGGTTCAAAGTAGAAAAAGCGAAGATAGTCGAATGCGATAACTCGATAGCAAGTGCAGCCTTCCAAAAAGGACTCCCAGCAGACCACCCACTGTTTGGAGAATTGATCATGAAAGAATATCTAACTCTGGTAGACTTTTTTGCTCTAGCAGAGAAGCATGCATTTTGGGACGAGGCTCGGCGAGCAGATAAGGCGCCTGAACAGTCTCAAGTTGCAGAGAAATTGAGGCAGAGATATTAGACCCCTTCAAAGCAGCAAGCTCATATTCCAACCTCTTGATCTTCTCGGCCGAGGAATAGGCTTCGGCTGCCATAGTCTTTGTCATCCCCTTGGCAGCCTTGGTATCCTCTTGGTCAATGAGCATAGACTTGGCTGCCAGAATCGTCGTTTTCTGCATCATAGCAAGCAGAGCAGTCATCCTATACTTGGTCGTATGCTTCTCAAAAGAACTTGGGCAAACAACCCATTTAACGTCATCAACAAACTTGGCACATGCATCCATGTCTTCAAGCAGACAAGGTTTCAAGAGTGCACAAATCTCAGCAGCCTCTCTGGAAACAGGCTTGGTGGATTTCTCATAACTACCCACACGAACAGTCTCATTCTTCTCAACGGGTGAATTAGTCTCAACAGTGAAGGGAATGGGTTTTAACGCCACTTTAGTAGCAAAGTCCACCTTATCGCTCTTTATAGTAGCAAGTCTCTCTAAATGTGAACCAAACTTAGCCCCCGACAGATGTTTTGGCATAAATTTCGGCATTGAAGGCACGGCGAAACTTCTCCGCTGAGCAATCCTATCAGCAATTAAACTAGCCACCTTTGGGACGGCAGGCGTCATGGGCACAAATCTAGCAGCCTCATCTTTCTCGCCCTTAGAAGAAGTCAAGTCATTCACAAGCCTGGGGGTAGCCGACGAACTCTCACAAGCAACGGAAGAAGTCATTGGCTTTTTCTCATCCGACATCTCTTGAGAATGCAGGGAATATCTCTTTCCACCTTCATTCACAACAGGCTCCACTACAATGATCGGACAAGCTAATGCATCAGCCTTGATTCACTTTACTTCCTTTCTCGGGGGCAGCCCACCTTTATCTTGGCACAAAAAGCTAAGCAGCCAACGCCACTCACGGTACTCAGAAGGAATGCCTAGTGCGATATGCACCTTCTTTATATCTAAAGAAGTCTTAGAAGCCGAGTTGAATTCCAAATCTACAAGAGTAAAGGAAGACAATTAGTAAATCAGAGAATAGCTTAGCAAAAGTACAAAGTATCAAAGGGACTGAGCAGTCTACTTACTGGAGATGAAAACTGTCAGAACACGTAACTCGAGAAAGGAATCAAACTCCCATTTTTCGCTAATTTCCAAAGTCTCCTTGGCCCAATCATGGTTTCCCTTGCTCGAGTAGCCAAAAAGCCTATGGCGAGATCGCAGTTGCCCAACTTCTTTAATGTGGTCGATGTCAAAGAAGTACCAAAATTCGTTGACAGTCAAATCCAAGTAAAAAAATAGGCTTAGATTAAGGAACTCCACCATCACACGAACCGTATTCGGAGAACATTGAGTAAGGGCACACTTCATGGAACAAAGCACATCTTGGAAGAAACACAGCATGGGAAAAGTAAATCCCAACACAAAGTAATAGGGGTGAAATTTGATGGCTCTCTGAGCCCCATTACATGGCTCATGACTGTTATTTTCCTTGACGCACTTCACACGCACCCCAAACTGAATGACATGCCTATAAGCCTTAAGAAAGTCTCTAAACGAGTCATCTGAGCTAATTTTGAAGTGAACAGCCTTGAAGTAGCCCACCTTACTCAAGGGCCCACCTTGACAATACAACGGTGGTACATCATCATTACCCTTGTTACTTGAAGAAGACATGCTCAAAGAAACTCTACAAAGGCGCGAGGAAAATTCGTTAGACGGCTACCCACAAAAAAAAAAAAAAAGCAGTCAACACAAATAGGCCAAGCCCAAAGGCCCAAGGTCCCTCTCTCTTTCTCTCTTAAGTGCACGAACTTGAGCCCAGTAGCAAAAAAAAAAAACTCACGGCCCAAGCCGCAGGAGCCCAGCAATCGCGTTAGGCCCCACAGCCTGGCCTAATACATTGTCGACTTGCAAGCCTCACGACCCAAATCAAATGGAATAAGGCTGGCGCCCCGCGTCTCATCTCTCTCCCTTTCTCGCATGGGCTAAGGCCCAACTTAGCACCTCTACACTCCTATCAGCTCGGCCCAAGCCGAGCCGCTCCTGGCCTAGCCAGCCAACGTCGCGCCAAGCCACACACGGCAACAATCTAAACATGACTTCCCAACCATCTTTTCACGCTTTCTCAACCCTCGTCGAGCCAAATTTCAAGCCCTGAGGCTCCCAAAAATTACGAAGATAAGGAAAAATTAATCTTTTCTTACCTTGGTGTGGCGTGAATATGAAAAAAGCAATGAAAGACAGTCCTTTGCACATGCAAGTGTAGAAGATTGCTAGGTGAGGGGGAACAAATATCCTCTAGCTTTCTCTCTCTTGCAGGGTAGAATAAACTACTCTCTAAAGTTGATTTAATAATCAACTTAAGTAGACTTAAATAGACTTTAGAAGTAATTTATTTCCCTTTCCTAGAATGATCTAATTTCCAATTAAAGAGGGAATATACATCAAAATAGGAAACAATCCTATGTTTCCTAAAGCAAGAAGATCTCTACACCTGCTGCCCTTTCCTGCGAGCAGTCGCATTTGTGGAGCCAAAAATAATTAAGAAAAATATGGAAGCGACAAGTGGACTTTTGGATAAAAAGACAAAATTACCCTTGAGGGACACCAGGACTTCCACGCGCATGTAATGGACAATAACGACTCAATCAAGGTTAAAGGTGATCAAAAGGGTATTTATTCAAAATCTCTTTCATCAATCCTCATCAAATCCTCCTCACAAGGTAACCCCTAATTATTTTTTTCAAACTAGGATTAATTAACTAATTAATTGATTAATTACCCAATTAATCGATTAATTGCCTAATTGATTAAAATTACATTCAAATCACCACCATAAGTGGCCGGTCCCTATTTCTCCAAATAGTGCCCGCCACACCCTTAGCCTCTCATTCTCTCCAAAATCTAAGTTCATTCTTCTCCTAAAATACTCTAAACACTTTCTCTATCAAATTCTAACTTTGGCATCGGAGATTCTTCGGCCAAAACCCTCCCCATTCATCGTGGGTGCGTGAGGTTCTTGGCCTTAATCTTAAGTGTTAATTGTTTTGCAGGTGCATTTTCGTCCAAGAAGAAGAAGGCGAAAATTTGCACCCACAAACATCTAGTTTTAACATATCCTATTGGGATAATTCATACTTCTGAACAATGTTTGTCCTACTTCATCAAATTTTCAGCACAAAATCAAATATGAGAAAATGAATTAAAATTCCCAAGTCTTGTTCCACTTCTTTTATTCCCACTATCTTGTATAGTATGTATTTTTCTCGATACGAGCAATAATTTACACTAAATTAATCTAAATTAGAAAAAAAAATTATTCAAACTTGAGTGCAAAGGGCGATGAGGTAACTAAAGTTAAAAATTCAAGATTGACACCATGCAAAGACTTAGACCAATTCCAACTCATGGCCTAAAACCTATACTAAAACTTGAAAAAATAAAATAAAAAAAGCCAAATTTCGACCAGGTTTTAACCTAGAAAATGGTGTGGACTCCCACCAGTGAGAGTGAAACTCGGTGCTTGAGCGCCAGACGAAGGGTTGCGACGCTCGCATGCAAGCGACGCGCCAAAGGGACAGACTGGCATGGCCCCTCCCACATGGGCATATCAGCCACTTGCGTCAGATTCCAACGGCTAGTTTTTCAACCAACAGCTGAGATCAACTGGCCATTGGTTGATCCAACGACCTACATTCAAATATTTTTTGTTTGTTTTATATTTATATATTTATTGAATCTAATGGCTGAGATCGAATATAATCAAATCTAACAGTAAAAAAAAATTTAACGGCCCAAATTTAAATCCAACTGCTAAAATAATTAAAAAAAATATTTAACTCAAAATTCACCAAAAAAACTCTATAAATACCTATGTATTTGTTCAAACATCCACACAAAACTCACTTTTCTCCTACAATTCTTCCAATTTTTCTTTCTACCATTTCTTCCAATTTCCAAATTTTTCAAGGTGGTAAAAGAGCATATTAGAGGTCGTAATTGGACCTTTGAGGACGATGTTGCTTTATGCTTGGCATGGGTTTCTATTAGCGAAGATGGTGTCGTGGGCACGAATGCATGTGTGAGCTTCTGATGAGGTGATAGACTGTGCCAGCCTACGACATCTATCTTCTTTGCAAAGTAGTGGTCGTGATGGACAACTGCGTTCAAGATGCTTTCAAAAAGCTCTCTGCTCATCCAATACCGCCTCCGAAAATCATGATGAGGATATCTCGGACGTTCAATGAAATAATCTTTCATCATCCGGTCATGACACTCTTCTCTATCATGCTGCACAAAGCAATGTCCCGTGACAGAATCACGATAACTAGATTCGGCATGGTGCTCATATTGCATAAGCAAGTTTGCAAATTTGGCTTCTTCATTGTTCATTTCTACATCCACAATTGCAAGGCTTACTTGGTATTGTGCCATCTGCATTGACAAGCTACGCCTTCTTCTATCACCCATTGATGAGATATTGATGATGTTGAAGGTTTGCGTTTCATGTGTGTAGGTTTGTGTTTCTTGTGTTTTGTATGTATTTGGTATGTGTTTCGTGTGTGTCATGTGTTTCACATGTTTGGTGCGTTATACATCTCTATCATGTGTTTTGTATGTGCTTCATATCTGTTATGTGTGTCTTGTGTGTTTCATGTATTTTGAGTTTATACATCTCTATCATGATTTTCATATTCTTCCATAGTGTTTCATAAGTTTCATGTATCAATTTAGTGATTTTTCAACATTTATCGGAATTTAAATATTTTTAGGTTAAAATGTTCATAAAATTAATTTAGGATAATTTACATTTTTTTTATAAAAAAAAAAGTTAATTTAAAAAAAAATAGCCTAAATTCATTCTTTAATAATCTAGGCTAAAATTTTAGGCCATAAGGGTTGGAGCAGAAGAACTGTTTCTAAGTTAAAACCTATATTGTTTGGGCTAAAAATTTTAGGTTTTAGACCAAGGGTTGGAGATGGTCTTAGAAGAGTTTTCTTCCAGTTAGAAATCAGTTCTTGCATTTATAGGACATGTTAAAAGCTCACGTACCTCAACTAGTTGGAGCTACTAATTGATGAACTGGATTATTTAGGTTTCCTTCAGCTACCTAATGCTACTCCTTGCTCAGATGTGGACTTTTTATACAGATGGAAATAGAGAGGATTACAGTTTCGGTTTTGTATACAGAGAAAAAATGGCGCTGCTTTGTAATTTCTGTTTTCATGACACTATCTCCAGGGCCTCTCTTGATTGTCCAAGCATATTGAATACTGTTGCTGCAATGTGTGAAGGGGTGAGTCCGGCTTCGGCCAATTGATCAACAGGGGAACCGTGGTCAATGTACCGGTCAGGAAGAACAATCGGTCTCCACTACAAGTTATAGACATCAATGTGAGTTTTTCAGGAATTTGAGTATAATGTTAATGCAAGTCATTGAGACATCATACTAAGTATGTCGTAACAAACGACACATTCATACCTTGAGTTTTCCATCAAGAAGGCCATCGAGGGCCAGGAAATGAGCAACGTGAGAACCAAACCCTCCGATGGATCCTTCTTCGACGGTAATCAAAATCTCATGTGACTTCGCAAGGCTTCGAATGAGAGCTCGGTCCAGTGGTTTGCAAAATCGTGCATCAGCAACTGTTAGGCGCAAACCATGGGATTCCACCAAAGAAGAGGCAGCCAAACAGCTCTGTACTGCTGCTCCGTAACCCAAAAGTGCAACTCTTTCCCCTTCGATCAATATTCTTCCCTTTCCTACCTGTAGGCAAATTGCCAAACATTCAATTATCTTGTAAGTATTGAGACATATGTTTGCTATATATATATATATAGTAGTAGAGACTGCTGAAAGTCACCTCGAGAGGAGTGCCTTTATTCCCTAGTGGCAGCTCAACGCCAACACCATTTCCTCTTGGGTATCGGAAACAACTTGGCCGGTCATCTATGGCAGCAGCAGTGGCTACCATATGGAAAAGCTCTGCCTCATCAGAAGGGGCCATCACTACCATGTTAGGCAGACATGCCATGAAAGTGACATCAAAAGAACCAGAATGCGTAGGACCGTCAGCTCCAACCAGTCCAGCTCTGTCCATAGCAAATCTAACCGGAAGCTTTTGCAAATCTACGTCATGTACTACCTGTGGCATGAACGCAGAAGTCAATCTTTAAGTTTATATACTCTTTCAGTAATATTCTGACTACCTAAGAATAGCACCGTATGAGTTTTTTGAAGGACGATAAAAATGATGGAAGAAGTCAAAGATGAAAGAAACTAATAGCTTGCCTGGTCATAAGCTCTCTGCAAGAAAGACGAGTAAATTGCACAGAAAGGTTTTAGGCCTTCACAGGCCAGACCTGCAGCAAAAGTAACTGCATGCTGTTCTGCTATTCCAACATCAAAGCATCTTGTTGGAAAACGGCGGAGGAAGAGATTCAACCCTGTTCCACCTCCCATTGCAGCATGGATCGCAACAATATCTTTGTCCGCTTCAGCTTCGGCAATCAAAGCCTCTGCAAAGTATGTTGTGTAAGATTGTGTACTAGCACTGGCCTTGAATTGCTTTCCGGTTGCAGGATCAAACTTGGCCACTCCTGCAATATCAAAAGAAAACTACTTTATTCATCTTTCATTGACTTTATCCAAATTAAGCATATGCAGACGACATGAATGAGATCTTTTTAACTGCATTAAAGACGCTCAGTCTTCCTTCTATAGCATTATCAGCGAATAAATTGTTTCCATACAATAATGGATTTAATTTCAGAAAATAATTCAATGAATAATAATGCACTCGTGTGCTCAACTGCCTCTTCGGAAAGAAATGTATATTACCATGGTACTTGTCTGCCGCTTTTTCTGCATACGGATATCCCCGGCCTTTCTCAGTGACAAGGTGGATCAGGACAGGACCCGTTGTTTTGGTAATTTTAACCTCTTTGAGAATGGAAATAAGATCATCTATGTTGTGACCATCAACTGGACCTATATAATATAATCCAAGCTCTTCAAATAGTGATGAACCAGTACCACTGATCATTCCTCGAGCATACTCATCAACTTTTGCTGCCAGATTATGCACAGAGCCACCAATTTGTTTGGTAACTCCCTGCAAAAATCTCAAATCAAAGTTGAACCCTAATTAGACTTGGCGCATTTTTGGAATGCAAGTGTTTTCTTTATGCTTAATTATGTTTAGACTTCAGTATTACTTACCTTGGCAACCTCTCTTAATTCTCTGAGTGGCCTGTTTGATTGTAATCTACTGAGAGCACTACTCAAAGCTCCTACTGGCGGGATGGGTCCGTCGAGACTGGCAGTAGGTAAAGAAACCTGCTTATTGTCATTAAGGATAATAATCATGTCAGAATCAAGGTACCCCGCATTGTTCATGGCTTCATATGCTTGTCCTGCTGTCATGGCACCATCACCTATTACAGCAACTACATGATTGTTTCCTCCCCTTAGATCCCTCCCTACTGCCATCCCTGCATTTTCAATAACATCCCAGATTATAAAAACCAAAAACAGGAACGGACCTTGCGACCTAAGAATGTAATCCGGACTCTAGAAATTAAATAGAAGTCAGTAAAAGGAATCTGATTTTTCCAGCGTGAGGATGATAACATTTTTCCATGGCATTAGATGCATGATGCAATATCAATTCGTAAATAGTTACATGAGAGTATAGTAAAAGGAATCTGATTTCTTTCATATAGACAATTATAGACATATTGTTAAAGTTAGGTTTCTAATTTGTTCTAGAATAAATAATCTTATCATTGCAGTCTGCAAAACTTACCGAGGGACATTCACTTGATCTGATCCCGATTGTTAAACGGAAACCTTTTACCTCATATCATCGGTTAATATTCTAATCTTAAACTCAATTGCTAACCAAAAAGGAACACTAACAAGTTCAATACACTTGAGTTGTCAATGTTGAGCAGAGAAGGAAATTACCCAAGCCTGCAGAGATAGTGGTAGAACTGTGACCAGTGCCAAAGCAATCGTACTCGCTCTCAGAGCGCTTAGTGAAGCCGGCCAACCCATTTGTCTGTCTCATGGTGTGCATCTTATCTCTCCTTCCAGTCAAGATTTTGTGTGGGTAAGACTAGACAAATCAATAAACAAAATTCACAATCAAACATGGAAAAAGTTGAAGTTATCACATCAAAGCTTTTTCGATATCAGAAAAAGAGAGCAACCCAAGAAAGAAGGTGAGGTTGAAACCTGATGGCCAACATCCCACAAAATTCTGTCCTGAGGAGCATTGAACACATAGTGAACAGCCACAGTGAGCTCCACAACACCAAGGCTTGAACCCAGGTGTCCTCCAGTTTTAGAAACATTGAAGATCACATCAGACCTCAGTTCATCTGCTAGTTGCTTAAGCTCCTGAATTCAACAGTTAATTACCACAAACAAACAAGAAAAATTAAAACCAATGCAAATATATATTAAAAAAAAAACTAAATTAGGATAAAAAGGTTATGTACCTTGACAGAAAGATTTTTCATGTGAATTGGATAGTTGATGGTGTCCAATAGAGGAGTGGGAGGTCTCTGTGAGTAATACTCCTCTCTCTCTGACAGTGATGCACAAATCCCGCTTGGCCCTTTTCTCATCACCTGCTCCAAATGATAACAAAAAACAACTAAATTTTTTTTCTGAATGATGAAATTGACATTTTAAACAAAACCCATTTATCCAAAACTCAAATCATCCATGAAATGAGTGCCTTTTCTGAAATCACAGGAAAGATGCAAACTTTTTCTGACCTGATTGAGCTTCTGCTGAGATGGGCATGGCAGAGATGTTCCCACAGAGAAGAGGGATTTCTGAGCATCTGCAGATGCTGCTGATCTGCTGATATCTGCAGGAAAAGAGAATGTGCAGAGAGCCATTGCATGTAGAATAACAAGGAATGGAGCTCAAGAACTTCAAGTTTGTGATAAGAGGGGAAAAGAAGAAGAACCCAGAAAAGGGTCTTGAGAAATGAAGGTCTCTGGGACTCTCAAGAGTTTATCCCATTGAAACGGTGATAGTGTCAGTGGGAGTTACAGAATAACATATGAAGAGAGAGAGAGAGAGAGAGAGAGAGAGTGGATGGTTGGAAATTAAGAGCCTTTTTTCAACGACCAAAAATGGTGAGTTTGTAACTGTTATTACTTCCATTCCATAGCTTTGCTGTTTCTGGGTGACTGTTTTGCATGGGCATTCATTGGACCACGTCATCAGAAATCACAGGAAGGATAGAGTGGATGATAGGTATGAATACACCAAAACATTTTTCAAATTGTGTTGAATTACTGACGTGGCTATCCCAGGATTTGCCACATCAGCAATTTAATAGTTGACAAATTTTGTAGCGTATTGTGTTGGAGATCAACTATACACCAATGCAAGAATGCCATGTACTGAAAATGAAATGAAATGATGTTGAATTGTTGAGTTGATTAGTCATACCAAAGAGTTGAAATAAAATGCTAATAACTAAGACATTTATTATATTAGAGCATTACAATTTTCCCTAGAAAAACAATATTACCTACACTAGGAGTGGGAGAATGGGCTAAGCCTCACAATAGGTTAGCCATAATAATATGGTTCAAATTCACGTTTAGTAAGAATCGAATCTAAAATCTCTCACTTATAAGGGAAGAGGAATAGAGAAATTTTATTTGAACCCTGCAATCTTATCTCTATACCCATTGTTTTTTTTTTTTTTTAAATTATATTCCCATTTTGCCCTAAATAAAAAATGGGTGTAGAAAAAAATTATTGAATTAACAACCGACAAATGGGTGGGTCACCATAAATCAAGAGGGATTGTGGAGTTTGGTTGCTGGAATAGGAGGAATGTTGCCAGAGTTGGATTAGATTCGTAAGAGAAAAGAGAGCGGTTATGATGTTGCAGACGACAGCAGCCTCCACCTCCTCCTTGTCGGCCGCCGTCGAGTAGTGGGTCACCACTCTTTCTCTCTCAATTTTGGTCTCTCGTTGTAACTATAAACCCTAATAGAAAAAAGTATGGTGCATACTCAAATTCACCGTTGCCACCCCCACCCAAATTCTCTATTTTTTCACTTTCGTCCATCATCATACCCAAAATCTTTAGAAAAACATCAACCCCATAATCAAAAACCAGCTTAATCCACAACTCTCTATCTCTCTCTCTCTCTCTCTCTCTCTCTCTCTCTCTCTCTCTCTCTCTCTCTCTCTCTCCCCCAAGCCACAATCGGCGAGCTTAATTATTAGTTCATTGAAGAAAATAAAATAATCGGAATAAGATCCATCCCTGTGGAGGTTTCTCAGAAAAACTGAACAGCGGCGAGTAAGCATAAAAGGTCGACGACAGTTGTTGCTGACGTGCCCGGGTTTCTTTGTTTTTTTGAAGTTACTTTTTAGGGTAAATGGGAAGTTCATGAGGCAAAACTTTTAAGTTGGGTGTTGTGAGATAATATTTGGGTTCAAATAAAATTTCCCTATCACTGGACCATAGTACTCAGTAGCCCCTCTTTCTGTTGTTAGAACCAAACTGATCACGACAGAGTTGTCATTTTCCATGTTCATGGTTAAAACCAAACAAATCATTACAAATTCGCCTTTTTCTTTTCATCGTGGTTAAATTTGAATGGATCATGAAAAAACTGTCTTTTCCTTGATTTTTGCAATTAAAACCAAACGAATTACGGCATAGACACCTTTTTTCTTAATTTTTTCAATTAAAACCAAACGGATTACGATAGAGCCACCCTTTCCTTAGTTTTTGCGGTCAAAACTAAACGAATCACGACAGAGCGTCATTTCCTTGATTTCTGAGCTTAGAACCAAACATATCATGACAAAGCCGTCTTTTCCTTAATTTATGCAGTTAAAACCAAATAAATAACGACAGAGCCACCTTTTCTTTGAATTTTGCAATTAAAACTAAACTGATCATTGGCAGAACAACATGTTTTCTTATTTTGCAATTAAAACCATAATGATCACAACAGAATTGCGGTTATAGCCAGCGGAAAGGGATCCTCTCCGGATTCCTTCATCCTAATCAACCAAGTTCGGGGATCCGGGCTATTAAAATTTGATCCAACGACTACAAACAGGGGCTCACTTTAAAAGTTATAATAACTTTAGCTGTTGGATCAAATTTCAATGATCCGAATCTCCAAACTTGATGAATTAGAAGGAAAGGATCCAGAGATGATCCTTTTCCATAGTCGGCACCCTGTTTTCTTATTTTACTCTGATGTTTGTTTCTTAGCATTTTGGTCTCATGGATGTCGAATGATTTATATTTTGGTCCTACAGCATCCCCCAACAAGATTTCAAATTTGAACTCAATGCTTAAACAGTTGCTTCATACATTTTGCAATGTGTTGTTGATCGGATCATATTTATATATATTTTTACTTCAAATTCACTCGTCTTTTCTTAGTTAGTTCCTTATATTTTGAGCTATTTACGTTTTTTTTGTGTTTATAGGATTTGTTTATGCAAAGAAAATAAAAATGGCACAAATGAGTTTTAAATAATAAATTCATCGAAAATTGCTTTAGTCGTTCTCATTTTGTCATGGGTTATTGGTAGAATTATGTCACGGATTATAGGTCATGGAAGTTAGGCTAAATTTATTAGGTATGCATTAGAAATTATATGGCATTAGAAATTATATGATATATCTAAAATTGAAGTGTTTTGCAGTTGGTGAGTAAAGAAAAGAAACATAAAGAAGCTGCCTTTGCAGCTGGAACAAATGGAAAAAAAAGGGATCCAAGAGACAGCAAAACGTGAAAGAATAAAATAAGGGAAGCTGCCTTTGGGCAGTGGAAAAATAAGAAGAAAAAGGAGAATCCAAGGCATGAGACACGGGGGAACAGATTTTATCCTTGCCTTAGCCACACCTCTCCACCACCATTCTCTCCAAATTCAGCCAAAAATCACCCCTAGCCACACCACCCATCAACCCTAAACATTTCCATACCATTCCCCATCCATTCTACACCATAAAAACCACCCAAAACCGTCCAAAACCTCTAGTGCCGCTGCTTGCAAAGAAGGAGGAGTGCTTGGAGTTGTGCTAGCCATTCCATTGGAGTTGTTGGAGCATTCTAGGTGTATTCTACTTTGTTTTTCTATGTTTAATATCAATTGTTTTTGTTTAATTGCAAGTATGAGGAACTAAAACCTTACTTAGCTAGGGGGAAGTTCGAAGCCATGAACATGCTTGAAATATGAATTGATTTCTTCCAATTGTGATTTAATAAGTTGTGAATGCAATTCAATTAACTACTTTCTCCAAAACTAATTCTTGTATGTTGATTAAGGATGCATATTTAGTTTTCATGCATGAATTTGATGCTAGGATATAAATGAGTTTCACCTAATCGTTACAAGTTTATATTCATTAGTAGTAAAGGTTGCTAGTCACAATCACGTTAAGTAAATTCTTGGCAAGAGTATCATGCTTTTCATAGTTACGAATGCCTCGTCAATGCTTATAGTTTTCACAAAGTTTAATGATCTTTGATTGTATCTCTATTGTGCTTTTCACGTAGGGGACTTTTGAAGAATGTTTTGAATTGTTGTATGCGTTTTCCCGTCCAATTCAATAACTTAAGGAAAACTTGAAGATTAAAAAAGTGATGTTCACGGTTAATCTGGAGTATTGAAATTCACAACTTATTGAAAGAACAACTGAAAATTAATTTAGGTTGCATATGTGTCATGTGTGGAGAAGAACCCTCTAGCTAGTCCGTCATTTATCATTTTACCTTAATTTCATGTTTTTGTCAATTCTGTAATTTAATTAAGTTTAATTTACTTTTCATCAAAACCAAACACCCATCCATTATTAAATTATATTATTTATTTAGTTTTCTTTATTGTTAGTCTTTTAATTTAATTTCCGTCCATTTCAGTTCCTAGTGTTTAATTTAATTGTTTCCATTATTTTGAGTCATTTTAAGTGTGTTTCGAGTTATTAGAGTTTTTAGCCTAGTTTTGTATCCTTGAGTCTTGTTTAATATTTTTAAATTAATTTAGGATAGATTAGCAATCCCTCCTAATCCCCGGCCTAGAACGATACCCTACTTACATCTATACTACAATTGTCAAAAAGAGGGTTTAATTTGTGTGTCAAGTTAATTCTCGCACCAAATTTTGGCGCCGTTGCCGGGGATTAGTAACTTTGCTAATCCCTTTATTTTTGTTTTTGTTTATGTTTATATTGGTGTTTGTGTATTTTACTTTTGATATTTGATTTATTTTTCTTTCTTTGATTTTAGGTTCAAATGGAGCCGAGGGAAATTTAAAGGAAAGATGCGTCCGGCTAAAGACGTTAAATCAAGCGCTTCTTGGGAGGCAACCCAAGCATTCAACGAAGGGAGACTTTGGAATTGCTAACCCAATCAGCTTTGCATTCTTCCACCATTATCTTTACTGCTTTCATTTTGTTTTGTTTAGTTAGTTGTGTTATTTGGTTGATTTCTGTGAGTTTGTGTTATTTAGTTTAAGTGTGGGGGAAGGTTAACCAAAGTCTCTTTACATTAATTTACATATAAAAAAAAAAAAAAGGATAAAATTTAAAATTAATGAAAAAAAAAAAACATAAAAAAAAAAAAATTTAAAAAAAAAAAAATTATTAAAAAATAAATAAAAAAATAAAAAATACATAAAAAAAATTACATAAAAAAAAAAAATGCAAATATTTTACAATAATGTAAACTAATAGTATTCATTGGTCGGGTGGTGCTTCAGTAGTAGGCGGGGCTTCAGCAGTCGGCGGGGCCACAGAAGGAGGAGGCAGCAGAGGTTGATCAGTTGGAGCTTCACTACGCGGTGCCGCTCCAGAAGACGAAGGCAGATGTTGTTGGAACAAACCCACAAACCTCCGATGATCAAGTAAAATTTGACCATCGGTGTCCTGCATCTGGTCAATCTTCCTCTTCATGCTGGTGGCATAGCTGTGTGCGAGCTTGTGCAATTCCTTATTCTCATGCTTAAGCCCTTTAATCTCTTGTTTGAGACTCTGTATTTCAACCACCAACGATTCAACGTGACGGGTTCGAGCATATAGGCGTTGGGCCATGTTGGATACGGAACTCGCACACTGCACACTGAGAGCCAGAGACTCCTTAACCGCCAATTCATCAGACCGTCTAGCGAGCAGTCTGTTATCTTTAGGAGTGACAATGTTCCGGGCCACCACCGCTGCTGTCATATCGTTCTTCATCACCGAAGCCCCAACGGTAAGGGGACCAGTGGGGGATATGAAAGAAGGGCGCCATATGTTGTCTGGTGAAGGAGGAGCTGCCTCTTCACGAATGTTCAAGTCAAAACGTCGATCAGAAGGGCCTGCCATTTTCTGAAGATGTTGAGAAAGAAGTGTCGGACTGATCAAGATTTCGGAAGTGCAAGAAGGGAGTGTTTACTGGAGGGATAAGTGTGTTGTGGAGCAAGATTAACGCCTCTATAAAAAGGAAGAAATCAAAGAGGCGCTCCTCAGAAATTGAAGAGGCGTCCTCTCGCAAATCGAAGAGTCGGGGCTCATTTCTCAAATGCCTGATTCTTTTCTCAAAAGAGGAGTTTCCTTTCTCAAAAGCCGGATTCTTTTCTCAAATGAGGCGTTTAATTTCTTAAAAGTTGGGCTTGCTCAGAAACCACGAGCCGAATCCCGGATTTCGAAAGATCACTTTGTCCAGACGTGTCGTCACTCGTCACATGCAACCGGTAGCTTTGCGGAAATTACGGGCAGCTTTGTCAGAAAGCGCGTAATTTGTACTATTCATCCATCCACCGGCTACCGACAATGAGTGAGATAACAGTTCCGGTTGTGAAGAGAAGTCCTATAAGTTTCTACCTTCGCCTTCCACAGCAAAGGCACACTCTCTCAGCACTTCTCTCTCAGCACTTCTTCATCTCTGAAAATGCATTCCCAAAGAATCCTCCTAAGTTACTCTGTGTTCCTAATTCCTTGGGATACTCTTGCGAACAACCCATTTCAAAGCAAAAGTATTTCATATCATAAAGGTTGAAAGCAAGAGTATCTCATATCATGCTTTCTCCATGTCCTTCTCCTTGTCTTTGTTTTCCGACAAGGAGAAAGAGAGCAATCAGCCAGCATTTGGTATCAATCTTCCGATCTGGAGCCAACTGCCTGGAACCCCTTCCTGATTGCTTACCTAGCCTTGCTCTCGAGTACTCATCTTCTTCATCTTATGCTTCCGTTTTGTCTACCACATCTACTTGGGGGACAAGTAAGGGAGGTGAAAATGAGACCTCGAAGCATGGGGAGACAATTTGCCAATTCATCCTCAGCTAGGGAAGGAGAAAGAAAGCAAGAGGTGGGCACTTGGAAAGATTGAAGAAAGAATCAGACCAAAACAACTACCTTGTGCCTGCCCGCCATGCAGAGGAAACAAGCAGAGAAGAATGCAGCTCGTACAATCAAACCAGCACAAGGAGTCCGAGTTGAAGAACTCGAGAAGCTTCAACAACATTTGGAGGGCACCTTAGCCAAAGAGCAAAGCCTCGCAGTACAATAGCATAAAATCATCACTTGCAAGTGAAAAGCTAAGTGTCACCCTGTTCAAGAGGAAAGCTGTGGAAAGTCAACAAGCACGACCAATGATTACTTATTAGTTTTATTCATTATCTTTTATCGTAATTTTCAATTTTTCGTTTGCAATTTTTTTTAATTAATTTTCTTGCGTTACTTAACTGAATTATTTCTTTTCTTTGCAGGAACTTTTGGTTATTTCCACCCTTGAAGTTGATTGCAGAATTTTAGCTTGGGGGGTCATCGCTTGATTTTACTGCAAATTAGGAAAGTTTTCAGTCCAATTGCTTTATTTTGTTTTTTTTTATTATTTTGTTTATTTTATTTATTTTTGCATTATAGTGTTTTCTGACATTGGGGACAATGTCAAGTTTAAGTGTGGGGGTAGAAATCTCTAGAATTTCATTTGTTTCTGTGTTGTGTTTCTGTGTTGTTGCTTTTTGTTTTCTTATAAAAAAAAAAAAAAATCGGAAAATTTAAAAAATCCAAAAATATTGTCTTGTTTCCCTTATTGTTTTGAATTAGATTTTTGTTAGTTTCCCGACCCAATGATATAATTGGATCAAATTTGAACCATGATCATCAAGAACTTAGTTAACATGTGTTTTGTGAAATTCCTAATTCTCTTGTTAGTTTTGTACATGTTTGACCATCTTTGAAAAACCAAATGCACATAGCCTTGTTAATGTGAAATTAAAGTATGATTTAAAGCCTCATATGTGAATTTAGTGACCATATATATCCTATGTGAGTTTTTGAGCCTATTGAAAGTGTGTGTATTTTTCATACACTCCTATTCTTTCATGTGTGATGAACTTATGTGAGATACATCTCTAGAACTTGCGTAACGATCTTTCGAAATGTTTGTCATTGATTGCATGAACTTGGAAATGATAGAGGCATTAGGTTTACCACTATGGCCCAAATAACCATGTTTCCCAAATAAAAAGGATATCATTAGATTGCCAATTTGAGCTGTGTATGTTGAGCCTTTTATTTCTTATCACCAGATATGTCTACCCTTATGCCTGAAACTTTTTTCCTTACCCTTTCCAAGCAAGCTAGTGAGCAATGTGAGATTGTTTTATGAGAAATGTTTGTGAAGTACTTTGAAGGTGTTTGGCAAAAGAATAAGTGTGGGGGTATTTCATGTTTGTATTAAAAAAAAAAAAAAAAAAAAAAAAAAAAAAAAAAAAAAGAAAGATTGTATACAAAGAAAATGAAAAGTTGTTTAATTTTCAGTTTAAGGGTGTGGTTGGAGGTTTAAGAAGAATCGTTGGAGAGCTTGAGTTCTTATAAATCTAAAGAAAAGAATTACTTGCAATGTAGCTTGGAACTTGTGTTTTCCTATTCTTTCAATAACCATATCCATAAGCCTCATTACATCCAATAAAAGTCCTCTTGATTTAAGTTTTGCAATTATGACTGTGGAGAAGCGATCTTTATGCAAGCTTATGGTAGAACTTTCACATTTGATTCTTTGAGCGAAACACATTAAAACTAAACACATGTGTGATTGAGTGCATACTCCGTGAGAATGTTGCTAGTTTGCATATGATGATTTTAAAAATATAAAAATTTTGAAATTGCATTAGTATGGCTATCTCACACACTACACTTCAAGGATGATTCAAAGATTACTGCTAATATTTGAATAAGGAAGATGAACTTGGATTAGTTCCTTGATGCTAGCTATGGTTCTTGATGATTTGTTTTCTTGAATGAAATTCTATGAGGGTCACATAGAGGGAAGCTAATGTTTTTCATGTTATTACTTTTTCATGTTTTCTTTGTTTTGCTCGAGGACTAGCAAAAGTTAAGTGTGGGGGTATTTGATCGGATCATATTTATATATATTTTTACTTCAAATTCACTCGTCTTTTCTTAGTTAGTTCCTTATATTTTGAGCTATTTACGTTTTTTTTGTGTTTATAGGATTTGTTTATGCAAAGAAAATAAAAATGGCACAAATGAGTTTTAAATAATAAATTCATCGAAAATTGCTTTAGTCGTTCTCATTTTGTCATGGGTTATTGGTAGAATTATGTCACGGATTATAGGTCATGGAAGTTAGGCTAAATTTATTAGGTATGCATTAGAAATTATATGGCATTAGAAATTATATGATATATCTAAAATTGAAGTGTTTTGCAGTTGGTGAGTAAAGAAAAGAAACATAAAGAAGCTGCCTTTGCAGCTGGAACAAATGGAAAAAAAAGGGATCCAAGAGACAGCAAAACGTGAAAGAATAAAATAAGGGAAGCTGCCTTTGGGCAGTGGAAAAATAAGAAGAAAAAGGAGAATCCAAGGCATGAGACACGGGGGAACAGATTTTATCCTTGCCTTAGCCACACCTCTCCACCACCATTCTCTCCAAATTCAGCCAAAAATCACCCCTAGCCACACCACCCATCAACCCTAAACATTTCCATACCATTCCCCATCCATTCTACACCATAAAAACCACCCAAAACCGTCCAAAACCTCTAGTGCCGCTGCTTGCAAAGAAGGAGGAGTGCTTGGAGTTGTGCTAGCCATTCCATTGGAGTTGTTGGAGCATTCTAGGTGTATTCTACTTTGTTTTTCTATGTTTAATATCAATTGTTTTTGTTTAATTGCAAGTATGAGGAACTAAAACCTTACTTAGCTAGGGGGAAGTTCGAAGCCATGAACATGCTTGAGATATGAATTGATTTCTTCCAATTGTGATTTAATAAGTTGTGAATGCAATTCAATTAACTACTTTCTCCAAAACTAATTCTTGTATGTTGATTAAGGATGCATATTTAGTTTTCATGCATGAATTTGATGCTAGGATATAAATGAGTTTCACCTAATCGTTACAAGTTTATATTCATTGGTAGTAAAGGTTGCTAGTCACAATCACGTTAAGTAAATTCTTGGCAAGAGTATCATGCTTTTCATAGTTATGAATGCCTCGTCAATGCTTATAGTTTTCACAAAGTTTAATGATCTTTGATTGTATCTCTATTGTGCTTTTCACGTAGGGGACTTTTGAAGAATGTTTTGAATTGTTGTATGCGTTTTCCCGTCCAATTCAATAACTTAAGGAAAACTTGAAGATTAAAAAAGTGCTGTTCACGGTTAATCTGGAATATTGAAATTCACAACTTATTGAAAGAACAACTGAAAATTAATTTAGGTTGCATATGTGTCATGTGTGGAGAAGAACCCTCTAGCTAGTCCGTCATTTATCATTTTATCTTAATTTCATGTTTTTGTCAATTCTGTAATTTAATTAAGTTTAATTTACTTTTCATCAAAACCAAACACCCATCCATTATTAAATTATATTATTTATTTAGTTTTCTTTATTGTTAGTCTTTTAATTTAATTTCCGTCCATTTCAGTTCCTAGTGTTTAATTTAATTGTTTCCATTATTTTGAGTCATTTTAAGTGTGTTTCGAGTTATTAGAGTTTTTAGCCTAGTTTTGTATCCTTGAGTCTTGTTTAATATTTTTAAATTAATTTAGGATAGATTAGCAATCCCTCCTAATCCCCGGCCTAGAACGATACCCTACTTACATCTATACTACAATTGTCAAAAAGAGGGTTTAATTTGTGTGCTTATATATTTCGCATCAGTTGTTGCCTTGGTTGGTTAATAGACAAGAATCTTTGTCGGTTGCTTAATTCTCAAGCAACGTAGGGTTTGGTCTTATCATTAAACTATTTTTTTTGTCGAAATTTGAATATTATTAAATATGAATTGAAATGTTTACATCAGACACCAAAGTGTTAAATAACCATTCTGGTTCAAAACCATCCCATGAATGAACACCCCCCCACACGCATGACATAAGATGCCACAAGATGCGCAACCTCATTACAGGCACGAGGAGCATATAAAAACTCAATAACACATAATTGTTGCTTAAGATTGCTTAAGAAGATTAATATCCCATAAAATACCATCCATAACTGCCTCCGGTTGCAAACTCCCATGAATTATGTCAACAAGAACTTGTGAATCAGTTTCCACCTGAACAGACTCAAAGCCTCTTTCCACACAAGCCACCAAAGCCAACCTCAGTGCATCCGCTTCCGCCATAATACTCGACATACAAAGGATTCTACCCACACCTCCAGCACCTTTGAAAATACCCACAAAATCCCTCGCAACCCACCCAAAGCCACACATACCAGTATAACTACACCATGCTCCGTCACAATTAACTTTTATTGTTCGAAAATGTGGCTTTATCCACCCTTGAAGGATCTCCCTTCTCCGTTGCAGCCCACGGGTTGGCTACTACAGTGGTTCCCCCTCACACATTGTTATCTCTTCCCATTGTTGTTGAAGTAATTGTAACACGACGATAGGCTCTACCTTAATCTGATCAAACACTAAACTATTACTACACTTCCACATCCTCCACAAACCACCCACTGCATAAGGTTACTAGCATCCCCCTCCTTGACATATTTTTGCACACAAACACTTCCAACATTCTAAGAAATCCTCACCTGCCACCATGGTCACATCTAATTGTAACGGAGAACCAAACCAGAAAACACGAGCAAATGGGCACCTAAAGAAAACATGTACATGTGTTTCCACCTCACCTTTGCAAAGCGGGCAACTAGTCTCCAACGAAATCCCCCTATGTTGCAAATTTGTATGCACTGGAAGGATGTTCCAACACCCCTTCCAAACAAAATGACACAACTTAGGCGGAACCTTCAACCTCCATATATCCTGCCACACCGAATCCTTGTTGTCGGCCCTACTAGATTGACCCACTCATTTCCGTCCAAGCTCCCCATTCTGATTCATTTCTTGAGCCACCATATACCCATTTTCACCAAGTAAATCCCATTTCAAGTGTAATGCCACATCATACGGTCCGAACATCCAAACTGACTAAGCGGTATACTTAAAATAGTACAAGCTTCCTCTTCATTAAAACACATCTCAACAACCTCACGCTTCCATTTACCCCCTTGAACCACCAAGTCGGCAACCATAATAGGCATCTCCTCATGTCATGAAATAAGCTGAAACATTCATGGTATAGGCAACCAAGGATCCTTCTCAATCTAAATATTTCTCCCATCCCCCATGCTCCATCATATACCAGCCTTCAATATTTTCCTTCCCTGCAAAATCCCCTTCCAACCCCAAGAAGTATTCCTACCCATCGGTGCTTCAAAAAATGACGAAGAAGAGTAGTATATGGCTTGCAGCACTTTAGCTAAAAGCGAGTCTGGATTACATATGAGATGCCACCCCACCTTAGCCAACATAGCTAGGTTGAAAGCAATAATCTCCTTGAAACCAAGACATCCAGAAGCCTTTTTTTTTTGCAACCTTATTCCAAGCAAACAAATGAACGCCTTTCTTTGTCTTCTGATCCCGCCACAAAAACCATGCAATAATTTGTTCAATCATAGGCAATTGGAAACATGACATGGTATAGATAGGAAGAGCAGCCGCAACACTCTTAATCAATACCTTATTTCCCACTACCGACAAAAATTGCTCCACCCACCCATTAATTCTCTCATCCAATCTATTATGTACTTCGAACACCTTTTTCTTCAAGGCCCCAAAAACCACTTGAATACCCAAAACCTTCCTGATGTCTAATCCCCAAAACCTGTAATAAATGAGCCTTCAACCCATGCGAACACCCTACACTAAAATGTACCAAGCTTTTATCCAAATTAATGAACTGTCCAGACCCGTCAACATACCGTTGGAGCAAAATTTTAACATTTTGAGCCTCAATCTCCGTAGCTCGACAAAATAAAACTGAATCATCCATAAAGAAGACATGTGATAAAGGCTCGGCGAATGCATTAACAGACATACCCTGAATGCAACCAACCCTCTCTTCATTATGAATTAAGGATGAAAAACCCTCCGCACAAATAAGGAAGAGAAAAGGTGATAGCGGGTCCCCTTGCCGGATTCCCCTACTAGGCGTGATATAACTTGTTGTCTCACCATTAACCACCACACTATAGGACACCGTTTGCACACACTCCATCACCCATTGGTAAAAATTATCTTCAAAACCCAACTTGTGCAACATAGCATTCAAAAATGACCATTCAATCCGATCATAAGCTTTTGCCATATCTAATTTCATTGCCATAAAATTAATACCATCCTCATTCCCATGTTGCATAGAATGTAGGAGTTCATGCACCACTAAAATATTATCAGAAACTTGCCTTCCCGCCACAAAAGCTGATTGATTCTGACTAATCACTTTAGGGAGAACTCTCTTCAACCTGTTTGTTAGAACTTTGGAAATAATTTTAAACACCACATTACAAAGCGAAATTGGGACATTTTCGTGGGATTATCCACTTTAGGAATAAGCACAATATTAATATGGTTCAACTCTTTTAACATTCTTCTCGAGCAAAAGAAAGATTTTACCATACCCATAACCACACCTCCAACCGTCTCCCAATGATGATGGAAAAAACCCGCATTAAATCCATCCAGACTCGATGACTTCGTTAGGTGCATATGATAAATAGTAGTTTTACTCTCCACATCAGTCATTGGGGCAATCAACAAATTATTATCCGTATCCCTCACTTTTGTCGGCACACATTGCAGGATTTCCATAAAATTAGCAGGTTAATCCGTGGAGAACAAGGATGTGAAGTAATCAACGGCAATGTCATGGATTCTGTTCTTATTCGTACACCATGTCACATCATCCTCTTCTAATCCTCGAATAGCATTATGTCGTCTTCGTTTCAACGTTTACACATGGAAGAACCAAGTATTTTTATCACCTTATCATAACCATTGTACTCAAGACTTCATACGCAAATAGACTTCTTCCCTTCTAAGTGCCCGTGTAAGCTCCTCTTCTAAACCTCAAATCCGATGACCGTCAAACACCGGTTGCTGACACGTATCACGAAGCACTTCCTTCAAACGACAAATTTCCTTATGTTCATTGCGCCCCTCCTTTTTCCTCCACATCACCAACCTCTGCTTGACCTTTCGAAAATTATGCACCAGGTTATGTGCATGAGACACACCATGTGCACCACCTTAATTTTCATGCACAACCTCATCACATTTTGGATCCTGATTCCATCGAGGGTCATACATGAACCTTTTCGCTCACCTAGGTTGCTTTACAACCATTGATAACACTAACATTGCATGGTCTGACCCCTTCAACACAACATGTTTTACTATTGCTTGCTGATAACATTGAACCCAATCAAGTGTAGCAAGCGCACGATCCAATCTTTCCTGTATAAAGCCATTCTCCCATCAATTCCTCCACGTATAAGGGTATCCTTCAAATTCCAAGTCCAACAATCTCGCTTGAGCCACAAAAGTTTGAAAATACCTCATGCTAGCAAATGTTCTTCCATTACCCCTTCCTTCTTCGATTCCAATAATAAATCATTGAAATCACACATTAACAAGTATGGCTCAGGATAACACGCAATACGCGTCATTAACACCTTAAATTGTTATGCTCATTTACGCATATCCGTGCTAGCATAAACAACCACCAATCGCCATCTAAGATGTCGCACCCCATCCTCAACTAAGACTTCAATAAAAAAAATCATTATACTTAACTAACACCACATCCTTTACATCCCTCCAAAAGACACGCATACCTCCGGCAATTCCACTAGGCTCAATAGCATGCATACATGACATGTCGAACCTATGCTTCAATAACAGTACCTTCGACTATTATTTTAGTTTCTAATAAAGCCACAACCTCGAGGGAGTGGAGCCGATTTTTCTCCAACCAATCATCAATTGTCAGGTCCGCTACCCTCCGATACCCTAACAGTTCCAACATATAATTTTCATTGCAATCGCAGAGACCCCTCACAGGTGGCCTCCGCTTGGTCTACTACAAACCTTTGGATCTTGTGCACACGAGTCAAACCATCTTCTAACACCGCCTGATCATCACCAGCATCCTCCCAGATCCATTTCATCTCATCCTTCGATACAACCTCAATGATAGGAAAAAGATTAAACGAATCTGAATCCTGATACAATAAACCTTGGTCCATATCCCCATCTACACTGTCCCTACCAAGGACCCCTTCAGACACCTCATCATTCGCTCCCACAATTGGCATATTAAGGTCAATATCACGGCTTGGTTGCAACATTTCAGTACTCTCCCCATTAACCTCAACTTCTTCCGGATGATTCACAAACTCTATTGTCCCTGCACCAGTTGCAATGGACCCTTATGGGCCAATAAGTCATGCATCAAAGGCCCTTTCTCGTTCCAACCACTACCTCTCCTTCTCATCCGCCTCCAAAGTATGTTTTCCACTCGAATTATCATAGATTCTCCCATTCAACGAGGAAGTCGAACTACTCAGCCCATGTGGTCCCCGCTACCCATCTCCTCTCCCCACGAGATAGTTCCCTATCAGGTCATACTCCTCATTAAGCCCTTTGAACGCATATAAAGCCTCTGTGTTAACCTCAGATGCCTCATCCCCAAGTCGTTCCACCTTACACCATCTAATAACTTGCCCTACCTTGCCACAAATAAGACAATAGTTAACTAGCCCCTCATACCGAAAGTCTACCCAAATTGTTCCATTCTTAGGGAATTCCACATTAGTTCCCCGCATAAGCGACTATCGGACGTCGAAAGAAATCTTCACACGTAAGAAACGGCCAACGCAATCCCTACCATCATCCTTATCAACCTTAACAATTGTACCAAGCAAGCCGCATATTGCCCTAGCAACCACCTCAGTGCCTATGACGAGCATCATCTATAACCAAAACCAAATCATGCCTGAATAACCATGGTTTCTCTGCCTCTAACACGCGACACATATCTCGCCGACCCATAAAACGGGCCATGAATTGTGCCTCACCCAAAGCGTTAATGGAAACCCCCTCTCTTCCTCTCCATAGACTCGTGAACTAGTCAATGAAACCATTCTCATTGTCAGGGTTTCATTGAAAATACCTCTAGTACAACACTGTAATGGAACCCTAACAGTGATCCCTCCACCGCCTTCTTTTCGATCTTAACCCCACCCTTCTCCCTCTCCGACAAAAAAAGACTACTTCCAAATTTCGATGCCAAACCCTCCATGTTTTGCATTCCTGCCATAGCCGTGTCCGCAAACCTCAACCCTAACAACCTTCTGCCCAGCACCTAATACTCCATACAGTCCATTTGCATCACTATTCCTTTTACAGCAAGCCTAGTGATGTTGATCACAGTTCCCTAAGGCGCGCTGTCGGCCTTACTTTAGGGTTTCAAAAAACAAATCGCTAATTCCTTTGCTCCGACTTTCTCGGACATAAACTCTTTGCAAGGACATGAAGTCACCTTCAATTTTTTCATGAAACTGTTTGGGTTCAACATTTAGCTGAACCACGGCAGAAGAAGAATAACAAATGATCTTAAGCACATATTCGATGCCAAACCCTCCATGTTTTCCTATTCCTGCCATAGCCGTTTCTGTTTCACAGAACAAAATTTGAGGAGCGGGATACAAATACGGGAATGTAAGTTCAAGAATAAATTATCTTAAGCACATGTCGTTACAATAACAAATGAGAAATCATTGTTGTACTTTCAAAAGTTTTATGTAATTACTTATTAAACATCAAACAGCTAGCTATTCGTCCACTTACCACCATGAAACTAGTACATTGAGACCATCAATATCTCAACCAAGTCAATTGAAGTCAACACAGGAACCTGATACATGTATAAAAGAAAGAATAAATTGTAGCAATGATCCTTTAACTTTAACTGAGTGGAGAAAGAGCACTTTGGTGCCTATCTACAAGAATAAGGGTGACGTACAAAATTGCATGAACTATAAGGGTATTAAGCTAATAAGTCATACAATGAAGCTCTGAGAGAGAGTCATAGAGCATAAATTGAGGCAAGAGACACGGGTTTCGGACAACCAATTCGGGTTCATGCCAGGGCGTTTAACCATGGAGGCAATCTATCTCTTACGAATATTGATAGAAAGATATAGAGATAGGAAAAATGATTTACACATGGTCTTTATAGATTTGGAAAAAGCGTATGATAAAGTCCCAAGAAACATTCGTTGGAGGATTTAAGAGAAGAGATTAGTACAAGTAGCATATATCCAAGCTATAAAGGATATGTATGATGGAGCAAAGACTGCGTAAGAACTCATGAAGGACAAACCGAAAGCTTCCCCATAACTGTTGGGTTACATCAAGGCTCATCCTTAAGTCCTTACCTTTTTGCATTGGTAATGGATGAGTTAACGGGACATATTCAAGATGATATTCCTTGGTGTATGCTTTTTGCAGACGATATAATGTTGATAGATGAAACTCAGGAAGGGGTAAATGCGAAGCTTAACCTTTGGAGAAAAGTGTTGGAATCTAAAGGTCTTAAGCCGATCAAAGACAAAATATATGGAGTGCAAGCTCAGTGCAAATAGAGGCCAAAATGAGTTAGGGGTGAGGATCGGAGATCAGGAAGTACCAAAGAGCGACCGCTTTCGCTACCTAGGATCTATCTTGCAAAAGAACGGAGAATTAGATGGAGACTTCAACCCTAGAATACAAGCTGGATGGATGAAGTGGAAGGGTGCATCTAGTGTGTTGTGTGACTGCTATATGCCACTGAAGCTCAAAGGAAAATTTTATAGGACGGCAATAAGATCGGCGATGTTGTATGGCACGGAATGTTGGGCGGTGAAGCATCAACACGTACATAAAATTGATGTAGCGGAGATGAGGATGTTTTGTTGGATATGTGGGCACACAAGAAATGATAAGATTAGGAATGAGGATATCCGAGGTAAAGTATGAGTAGCTGAAATTGAAGGAAAGATGAGAGAAAATCAGTTACGGTGGTTTGGACATGTGCAAAGAAGGTCTACTGAAGCTCCGGTTAGAAGATGCGACTACGGGACAGAGGTCCAGGGCCGAAGGGGTAAAGGAAGACCTAGGAAAACTTTGGAAGAGACTCTAAGAAAATACTTAGAGTACTTAGATCTAATGGAGGATATAACAGAACCGACCGCAATGGCGTTCTATGATTCATATAGCCGACCCCACTTAGTGGGAAAAAGCTTTGTTGTTGTTGTTGTTGTTGGTCATTTAACTTTAACTCAATTGGAGCAAGAGTCCGTCAAATAAAAATCCATTACCATTGGTCATTCAACTCATCAAAACGTCCAGCTATGGTCCATCAACTAAAAATCCATTAGCATTGGTCCCTCAACTTTAATCCAATTGGAGAAATAGTCCCTCATTTTTAACCTAATTGGAGCAATGGTCTCTCAACTTTAATCCAATTGTAGTAATGGTTCTTCCAATATAACTCATTTTGACAAAATTCTGACGAATTTGAAGAAAATAACCATAGGTACACGTTTTGATGAGTTGAGGGACATCAATTGTAGCCATGGTCATTCCAACATAACTTATTTTGACAAAATTCTGACGAAGTTGACAAAATAGACCGTAGCTACACATTTTAATGAGTTGAGGGACCAATGGTAATGGATTTTTAGTTGATGAACTATTGCTCCAATTTGATTAAAGTTGAAAAATCATTACTACAATTTACTCTAAAAGAAAATACTCAAAGCCATAACTTGTTTTTGGCTTCTGAGCAGAGGCAAGTGCGGCCCTCTTTGCCCGAGCTTCTCTTGCACCCTACTCGACCGGCTTCTTCTTGACATGGAAAAATCCGGTGCCAGCCGCTGAGATGAGTAGGTAGCCTTTCACGACAATTTGACTTGGAGCCGGCTGATCACCTCTTTTTTTAGTGTGCTTTTGCACAACAATTTTGGTCGGCATGTTTAACGTGGTTTCGAGTTTCTTCTTGGTTTCATGATATTCATGATTTTGGTACCCCACATTTTCCATTACCACAAAGAAATCAGTACACTGACCATCAACATCTAAACCCACACAACCTGAAATGTACATTTGCCTCTTTAGATGGGACATAAAACCTAATCAAACTTTGGCGGATGAATCTCCAATCCCAACTCTGGTGACTAGGGCAAATTCTCAGGTACTGGGACTGTTATCCCCAATCGGTATCTCTCTCATCACGTGTACATGCCAGATTTTCTCAGTGACTACAACCCAGAAAACAACCATAAGACAGAAAAGCAAACATCATATGGCCGAGACACAGAACCAAAGAAGACATAACAATGCTATGATAGAATGATGGTCTTCCAAAAAAGAAACCACAACACATTAACTCTTAATAAAGCGAATGCATTTTTGCTCACCATCATTTAGTGTAGGGTATGCTCACCACCCAATTTATCACCATCAGATGAGTTTAAATTTTGAGATTTGTGCTTATCCACTACACGAATCTCGAAATTCAAACTCAACTAACGGTAATAAATAGGTGGTGAGCAAAAATGCTCCCTCATAAAGCTCTTCAATATTTCAATCACCCATGTTTTCGAACAGCATGAGAATAGTAGATTAGCAATCGAAATTTGAGCTTATTATACTTCAGCTAGAGAGAGAGTGTGTGAACTTTCATCAAGATACAACAAAAAACACAAATAATTAACTCAAGTTTTTAGGAGTTGGGTCTACCTTTAAACAGAGTGCCTAGAAGGACTAATGGAAAAAAGATGGACAACAGTGAATAAATCCACATTGCACTGGCAACTTGCTCATTTCATTTTTGCCTCGGTAAATAGAACATGACGATTTACCCGAGGGTCGAATTTCCGGAACTCAAGCTTCTCTTGGACCCTACTCGGCTTCTTCTTGACATAGAAAAAACCAGTCCCAGCTGCTGAGATAAGTCGGATGAACAAGGTAGCCTTCTTCTTCTTTTCACCCATTCCTTAATTCAAACAACAGAAAGAGAAAGCCAATCAAAAGTGACAGAAAACAAAGTTTCACTACACAAATAAAAATATGTTCACACTAAATTTGTGCATCTGCAATCAAAAACAAAATTCCTATATGGGTTCAATATCGCCCCCCAACAAAAAGGAAAAATAATCAAGAGGAACAACAACTATCTGTAATCCAAATCAATTCAAGTAGTTCTCAGAACAGAAAATCCCATCTAATCACACGGGGAGAGGTGTAAAATAGCATCCCCGAAAGGAACCACTTGGGGAAAGTCATAAACATAGGCATAACATCAACAAAGGCCTTTGCACAAACAAGTTTACAGCTTTACATGGCTGAGAATCTGAGATTCATTTTCCCAAGCCCACAGAAAAACAAGGGTTGAATTTCTCTAAATGTAATCACTTAGGTTCATAAATCTGAATAATATCTGAGAGGGAGGTGATTTGTACACACTCTAAATGTAATCACTTAAGTTCACTGCCCCTCAATTGATATGATATTTACCTCTAGACAAACACTCATAAACACAAGTACCCTAGAACCATAATAATACCTTTATCCAACCTCCTTTCAAATTGCTGCAACCCAACTCAAATTACCCAAATCTAGAGAAACCCCAGTTGAATTCTGAGCAGAAACTGTTTCAGATTGGGAAAAAAATAACTGGGTTTTGGGAATCCAAGCGGGTTTTGAACAGGGTCAGATTGGTTTGGTTCTGGGTCTGGTTCAACCTTCCATCGAATCACAGAAAACAACATAACTCCTACAACCATTCTCATTTCAAAACAAAAAACGAGTAAACAGAAAATCAAAAGAAAAGGAAAAGCAGAAATGATTGAAGGAATTTCGGACTTACCGTTCAACTTTTGTAAGCTGCAATCGTCTGAGAGGTACAAAAAGCCGAAATGGAGTCTGAAATACGAGAGTGCAAAGCCGCGGTGAATTCAAGGGCAAGGGTTTAGGGGCTGTTGAAAGACGAAAATGCCCTTTTAATCTTTTCTTTTCTTTTTGGCCCTCCCAAGTCCCCTGGTGTTTGTGGACTTTTCCGAATTAACATTTTTTAGCCTCAAAGTTTGGATCTTTTTTGTCGGGATCGATCGGAGGAGGAGCTGGAGATGGCGAGCGCGGTGGACCCAGCGGGAGATCCAATCCCAACGTCGGCGGTGCTGACGGCGGCGGCGAAGCACATTCAGTTCAGCTGCCAGGCCGAGAACGTGGCTTTCCTCAAGTGCAAGAAGAAGGACCCGAACCCCGACAAGTGTCTGGACAAAGGTCGTCAGGTCACCCGATGCGTCCTCACCCTGTAAGCCAATCTCAAATCCGCTTCCTACTTTTTTTCAATTTTCTGAGTTTGTTGTGAATTCTTACTTGTTTGTATGTGAACCCTTTTGAATCGAAACGTTTCGGTGTTTTGTGAATTGAGGCTTGGTTTGCTCGATTGAGCTCAACGTGGTTCATGGCTTATGCAGCATGCTCAAATTTTTGGGAGACAGAGAACTGATCAATCGAAAATATAACTAAAGGACACTAAACAGATAATAAGCCGTATATAAACCGCGGTTTAATATAGAATTGGGAGAAGGTAATGCCAAAATTTGTAAGGTCTAGCTGGATATACTTTGTATTTGAACACTTTTCTGTGCTTAATTGTTCACCCTCGGTGTTGGAGTCGGTTAATCCCGAGGCTTAATTGAGTTTGGACTTGTATCATATGCCATAAATTTTGAAATCATTAGCTTCATATCAGTTGTGGGGAGCAGATTTCAGGAACTTGGTTTCAAACCTTGTTGAACTTGATTCGACTTGATTCACCTGATGGCTGCTATGTGACCGTTAGTCCGTGTACCCTCAAGTTAACATAGGAAGACCGTTTGGTAACCATTTTTGTTTCTCGTTTTGATACATATTTCCTTGTTAGATAGAGAGGGGAAATAGAGAAAGTGGGAGCGAAGAAGGGGACAAAAAAGGGTGATGAGTAGCAGTTGGAAGAAATGTGTAGAGAACGCACATAAAATGGGAACTAGAAACGATTTTGAGCTGCTTTTGTTTTCATACATTATCTTTCATTTTGCCCTTACTCCCGTCACCCTTATGTACCAGGAAATACTGTATATTTTCCTCTGTTGCAACTTGCATCCATTACAAAGTATAACCCAAATAGTATATTGAACTTGGGTTTTATGACAGTATAGTACAGTGTTCTTTTGTTCAATTGCTTTCATGTTTTTCTTTTATATTCTGAACTCTATATCTTCATTTTTTATCCCGCGTAAACATTTCTTCGTTGTTCCGTGGTGGTGATGCTTGTATGCATCCGTCCTCATTCTCTTACATGACATATAAGCATTTTTCATGTCTTATCAAGTAGCCTAAAAACACTAGAGTATTTCCCCAAAGAGGAAAAAATAGAAAATCCTGCCGGTCTTTGCTTGAATAGAGACACTCCCTAACTAACAGCGTTTGAATTGGATCAGTTTTCAAGCATAATCATTCCCTTTACGTTCTCTTGCCGCAACTTTTTGATATCTGCATCTCGTTCGTTACATGTACACCATTTTCATATTTGGAATTTGTTGTGATTTGATCATCCTGTTAGTTTCACGAGCGGTATGCCTTGTTACGCAGCTAAATACGAGACATTTCTCCGTGCAGGCTGAAAGATCTTCATCAGAGGTGCACAAAGGAGATGGATGCTTACGTCGGGTGCATGTATTACAATACAAATGAGTTTGATTTATGTCGCACAGAGCAGGAGGAATTCGAGAAAAAGTGCCCATTGGCATGAGAATTCGACCCCTAGTTGCTTGGGAAATGCTTCCTTTCCGTGCGGGAAAATTTACACCCTTTTAAAGCATGATTGATTTCTCTTGTATTGCAGTTGGTACTGTAATGGAATAATTGGTTTAATCATGAAAAAACCAATCCTTGGTTTCCTTTTAACTTTAGTATTACGAAAAATCAAAGAAAAATATACCCCCTTCTTCCTTCCTGGGCGTGGACGTGGGATTTATAAATCAAACAAGACTCAATGGGACGGAAACAAGGAGACCAGACAAGGAGTCACTAAAGTGAGAAATGCCAGCAAAATTATCAGTTAGAAAACGTAGATCCACTCGACTAACATATAGATAGAATAAATCCATAGCCGAAAACCGATATAGTCCAAACCTCATATTTACCAAATATTCATCATCTTCCAGAATACTAAGCATATCACTCTAGCTAGCAATGCTCAGAGTACACTTTGAAGCAGCAACCAACGTACCCGACAGGCATCAGCGAGGACTGCAAAGCCCAAAAAAATAATAATCACCACAGTAGTTACGTCTAGCCAACAACAACAACAACAAAGCCTTTTCCCACTAAGTGGGGTCTGCTATATGAATCCTATAACGCCATTGTGCTCGGTTAGCTTACGTCTAGCCAATGTAATTAAATCGATAGGATATAAATATGACTGTACAGCAATAGTTGTAGATATTATCACCACTGTTACCTATTTGGTTAGCCAATTTAAGCATATAGGGTCATACCCGCACACAACTTTAGGGAACCTCAATCACCACCCACGTAAACTCCACTTCCATAAGGGTACCTCTCGCACATAATATGAAACTATACTCCGCAAATTTAAGACCATACTCAGTGGCCTCAACCAATCTTATTAAGATTACACTAGAAATTCTTTACATGAGTACAAAGTGGAAGAGGCACCTACCTGTATGATCGCGAACGAGACCTTGACGGACTGCGACTGCCACCCCTAGGACTCCTTGATCTGCTGGATGCATACTCTCTCACATCACGAGGACTCCGACCATTCTCCCTCGGACTTGGGGACCTCCTGTAGTCTCTAACTTCACGCGCACTTCGACCCTTCTCTCTCGGACTTGGGGACCTCCTGTATTCTCTTCCATCCCGTGGTGAGGGTGATCGTGAAATTGATCTAGACTGTACTGGCGAGCGATAATCATCCCTAGCCCGATGGTCCCTTCAAATGGAAAGAAACACCTTATTATGTTTTGAAAGAAAAAAAAAATTGCAGATGCAACAAGAGAATAAGATATGAAATATTCCAAATGAATAAGAGATACCAACTAAAACCATGTTCATTTTTCACAAGTAAAAAACTTCCCCATTAATAATCCACTACAAGTGCACAAGAAAATGTAATGTGGCCATAGATCAACAATTCAGAACCAATTATCAGTTTCAAGATAACAGAACAACTACTTACATCCTCTTCAAAATCTAACTGATCAAGATATGACCTTTACTTTACCTGAACCTTTACAGGGTTCTGAACAAAAAATATGACACTTGGTCCAAACACTCAGAGTTAGGCTAGTACTGGTTGATCAGCATCTGAAAACTTCATAGCCCACTTTGCCCCAACTTTTCTAAAACCAGATAATATCTTTTCCTTCAACATGTCACCATACTCTACCGGTAAAAACTTTGAGTGGCTTCATTTCTTTGTAGATGATTTCTTTCTTTCTTTGGCCAACTATAAGCTTTATATTCTTTCTTTACTGGATGGTATATGCAAAACAAGATATCAAACTTAACAAATTTTCTTCAAAAACTTACTTAAACAGCTAATATAAGAAGGAAAAGTAAATATATACTAGTAAAGATTCCAATATCTCTAGCACCCTGTTTAGCTTGTCAGTTCAGTCGGTCGTAGAAAGGTCTCACAAACCGAAGTCATAACAATAGGATCCCAATGCCATTTGTAGATGAAAGTTGATGGTGGATATAGATGGTACTTATGGAGAGCATAGGTGGAAGGTAAAGAAGTTGCCCATCACTTGTATGATCTCTTTTCTCATTAAACTTTACTAATCCAGAAGTCTTTAAATATCCACCATAGTACTTATGGAGAGCATTGGCGGAAGATAAAGAAGTTTCCCATCACTTGTATGATCTCTTTTCTCATTAAACTTTACTAATCCAGAAGTCTTTAAACTATATCTGTATAACAAGGCCACCAGAAAATATTACACAATTCACTAAACACATGATACATGCAAAAGATGCGATCTCCATACCTAAAGAAGATTTCATTCTGCAATTTCATCAGAAACACAGGTATGTGAACATAAAAGTTGGATTCAGAGATTTTCCAATGAAAATGTGATCACCCTCTATTGTACTCATTCATGAAAACAAGAATTCAAAAACTATAACCATTAATCAATTTTGGAAAAAATTATATGGCCACATGAACCTGTCGCTGATGAATCTACCCCACCTTTGAAAGGAGTAACCACCCATCCACACAGACTACGGTGTAATAGAAAAGAAAACAGTGTTAATGAATAAAAGATACATCTAGAGATAATATACAGACCTTGAATCACGCCTAACAGGTGATGGTGATGGCGAGTAAGCTGTGACCAAAAAAGTTTGACAACGGTTTAGAAGAAAAATAGGAGCAAAATTATTTCACAAAGGACTTGAAATAAAATCATGCATGTCGATCAAAAACTGCCAAGTAAAAGTTAAAACTGACAACGATATTGCCGTCTTGGGGACCTCGGTGGAGTTCTCCTTCTGGAGCTTCCTCCATGTCGACTACTGCAGATAAATATAAAATAAAATAAAAATTGCATTATAAAATAAAATAAAAATTGTTTTCATGAAGTGAATATGTAATTATATTTGGGGAGGCATAATAAACTATGGGGTAGTATTGGAGCCAAATACAATGTACCTTACGCGAGTAGTTGTGCGCATTTCTTGCGGAGTTTTTCTATTCTCCTCAGCAAACACAATTCTTATCTCACGCCCACCAATAACTGTATGATTCAGTTGTTGCTTTGCTTCTGCTGCATCCTCACCATAACGGTACTTCACAAACCCAAAACCCCGTGGCTCCCTATGGATGGAAAGTAGAAACGCTGAGTAAAAATAACTTACATTTGTGTTATCCAGAAAACCCAGAAATATATCAACTTTCGCAGGAGTATCTATTCCAGCGTGCAAGTTTTACACCACTGAACCACGGCAGAAGAAGAATCGCATTACGTACAATAATTCACGCCATAACAATCAAGAACGGCATACCCTGTGTAGTAATTCTTAGGAAGATACACATCCTTTACTGGGCCAAATCGCTCAAATGGGATCCTAAGATCTTCTGGCCTGCACATAACAGGTAAACAATGAATAAGCCTGGATCTTTAGTAATGAAAAAATAAATAAAAAAGACATGTATCCGTAATTTGGGGTTAATGAACTTGTTGTAATTAACTCAACTAGCTGAAGGATTAAGTCTATAACCATGTAATAATATACTTATTCTTCGATAATATACTAGTATTACCATTAACAAGAGATTAACAGACAATCCCATATTTTGAAAAGTAAAGCACAAAACATTACTAAAAGAATACCAATCATTCATAATTACAACCCAATTTTAGTCACGCATTTGAAGAATAAACTACATAAATATATATACATATCTATGCATACACAGAGATGAGAGGGAGATACATATACATATATACCTAGCGTCGAGAGGGAGATTGCGAACGAGCAAACCGGAAGGGGCGGGAGAACTACGGTCTCTGTGAGACCTACTGTCACGGTGTCGATCACGCGGCTCGTCGTCGTATCGCTTGCGTCCGCGAGGCGGAGTCCGACTGCGTCGACGAGGGCTGTAGCTTCTGCTTCGGCTTCTGTACCTGACCATTGTTGCAGCTAGGACTTGAACCCTGAGCGCGCAAACCCCTAACCCTAGGTCCCCAGTATGATAGTGAAGAAGAACCGAAAGGAACGAGCGCTTGTTGTTTGTGTGGGGAGTTTTGGGTTTCGGATTTGGAAGGAGGAATTGAGTGCGGAACAGATACCGATCGAATGATGCGCGCTCTTCAACTAACTCGGTTCAGTGTGTTGCCCAAATAGTATTAACCTGGCCCACCTAGCTATCAAGGCCCAACCCAATCGATTTTGTTATATTTCTTTATTTACAAGAAACTTCTAAATGCACCTAAGAGCAACGGAGTATAATTCTCTCCCCTCCTAATCTCTCTTCCCTTCCATCCCCTTCAATTTAAACGGTTACGATTACGTCATATCTACATTTTGTTTTGAATTTTTTATGTAGAGAAAAACATAAAAAGAAGAGTAGGAGGGGATGGAAGAGGATGGTAATGGTAGGGGAGAGAAACTTACTCCAAGAACAACTCCACTCCAAGCAATTACTGCCCAGGCTATTCAGCCAAGGCAATTATTGGCTTAAGTGCATTTTTATCCCTAAACTGAATTGTCCAAGCTATTGTTATTAAAATATTACTTTTTTATTATAAAATAGTAAAAGTTAATTTTACCTTTAATTTTGGATATGATTTTTAATCAATCTCTTCACGCCACGTTTCATTATCCGAAAGTACAATTTTTATGGATAGACTTTTTCAAGTACATTTATAGGAAAAATTATAATTCTTTTTAATATTTTTCTGAGTTGTTTTATAATTTTTATCTGACTTAATTAATATGGACCGTTGCATTACATTGTATGTTTTTTCCAAAGACCCAGATTTTGACATGTAATCCCAACAATAATAATAGTTTTTTTTCTGATTTTTTTTTAATTTATAAGCCCAAAAAATTTGGACCGTTGATCGAGATATCTAACCGACCAAAATTCGCCACATGTCCTCGCCGTTAGATTTGAATTCAAATTTTATTAACCCTTGGAAATCCAACGGCGCAAAGTGAGCCACATAGCACCCATTTCTGAAGTGCTTAGTGTGCCTACAGCGCAAGCTTCAACGGTGTTTTCTTGTTTGCTCACTCGCAAATTATTGCGCGTGTAATTCATGTGCCTAGCACAAAAAAAATTAACATGACTAACGTTAGCCTGACATCAGACGCAATCACAAGGTTGGGCTATTCTAGCCCGTGTGCTTGGTCGGGCCTGCTATAGCCCAGCTAATTGGGCAGGGTGGAGTGCTTTTGGGGAGCTTAGGGGATTGGATGGTCTAATAGCCCAAGCAATTTGTGTGAGGTGGAACTGCTCTAAGAGGCTAAGACTCGAGCAAAGGCAGTATAAACTCGTCATTCATATGATTTAAATTTGAGACCTCATACTTATAGGAAAATGCCACTAAATTGGAGTGCTAATGAATATTGGGGTACAACTTTCATCTCTTCACATAACTTGAAATCTCCTGCATTGAAAGTTTTTCCATCATCACATGTTTATTTACTATTAGTGAAAAGGCAAGGTATGCAAGTCATTTTTATCATTGACAAATTATTCGTCAACCAACCAACAAAGGCATGAAAGAAATAAGTCGGCCTCATGCTGAATTATGTGTTCCTTTCCCAATTTCTACAAAATATCATGACGAATTGAGTATGTTTATCTCATACTTAGAACAATTTAAGTATCATTTAATTTTCTAAAAGTGTAAATAAGCTTGTCCTAATTTAATTCAATCCATTATGTTGATGCACAAAACCGGAGGTCTTGGAATAACGTAAACCCGACCGTGAATCTGCAAGTAATGTAAATAACACAAGATGTATCCACTCAAAAGTTCGCTGTGAGCCAACGAAGTACTCCGAGCTTCGTGAGAACCTCCTAGAGCTCGCTGTGAGCTTGGATTGTCCTAAAATGTAACCATTCAAAAGTTCATGAATAGTGCTTAACTCGGAGCTTGAGTTTTCAACGTGATATCGAACGCGTTCTTACCTGAAATGGGTACCTTTGAACTCGTATGGTCCTCACGAACACAATGGTACCATTTTCTTCCTCGATTTGTGAAGATTTGGCTTGGTTCAAGGTTGTCCGTACGAATGAGAGGGAAGAGAGAGTGAGTCCGAGAGAGAGTACGGGAGATAAGAGAGAGAAAAGGTATGGATGTGTGTGTGTGGTTCCAAAATGTACACTAATCAAAACTCTTTAATCTTTTAGCTCTAATTAGGTCCAATTAGTTAGGGATAAAACTAATTGACGCAATTTCTTAACCCAAAATACAAACACACACCCAACGCTCAAGGGTAAATTCATCTTTTCACAACCACGATAATTATTTCTTGGGACGGGCTGTGACAATTTTTCTATCATTTTTTGTGTTTAATTTTCTATTTATGGTTGTCTGAATATTCAAATAATTTTATTTTCTATGGACAATATTCAAATTATTTAAAAGTTGAACCCGTAGCTTAATTTGAGCCCTAATTATACCAATTGAGCGTATTAAGAGAATATGGCATATACTCAGGACTCTGTTTAGTGGTTGCTAAACCACCAGCATACGTGTAATGCCATATATCAAAATCATTGATTTTATTTATTTAGTACTACAGTTTAGTGGTATTCCTTTTCACTTGTAAGTGAGGTTTTAAGTTCGATTTTTGCCAAAAACGAATTTGAACAACATTATTACTAATGCATTGTTAGGCTAAGCCCACACCCTCCCATTTAGTATAGACTAGAAATTAGGCCCGCGCGTAGCCGCGGGAACCAGCTGGTTCAAGCGTAATCAAATGAATAAAACACATTTAAGTTGAATAAATTCACCACAATTATGAACAAACAAAGGGATACATGAGTGAATAAGGTCGATAAGATAAGCAGTTTTGCTTTTATATACATTCAAGTGAGTTGGCATATAAACACATTGTACAATGAGTGGGAATAAACTGAATGTCTTTGATTAGAAAGAGATGGTTTCCCAAAAAGTTCTGTTTCTTTAAGAAACAGAAGAAACATTTAGTTCACATATAATATGTGTCATGCAGTGTAGGCAGCCATTTGAACAGGTAATTAAAAATAGAAAGTGTTGAGGACTTGTTCAAGTATCTAATTTTGTAACCACAACTGTTCAAAGGCTAAAAAAAAGTAGAAGGTTTGTTTGCATATGAAACTGAAGAAACAGAAGCAAGCTGCAGTACACATATTTTGCCGCTGCAGTTAAGACGGCAAAATATATGCCCTGCAGCACATACCTCACTTGTGCAACATATGCCTTAAACTGGAAAAACATCAACAATCGAATACAAATTTGTAAATCATGGACGGATTTTGTTTTACATTTTTATAATCAAATCAAGTGGCAGTGTAGCACATAAAATTACAACCTTGAAGCAACCAGAGAGAGCATAAATTAAGATGTAGAGATATCCTCAAACTTGCAACATACTGTATGAAAGCTAACCGTAGAGGTTTGTGAAGCAAACTGCGGCATGAGTTGCAGTTAATTGAACAAAAACACAGTAGTTTAACTTTGTAGTAAAAACTGTAGGCAAATGAAGAACAATGTTCTCTTTCATAACGAAAAATTTATCTTAACCACTATCTTCATTAGCCAAATCGTTTCACAAATCCAAAAACACAGAATTATATCTTGAACAATGCCAATTAATGATTTCCCATTTACTTAAGCCCAACATCAAAGCCAATGAACTAATGAAAGAGCGAAAAAGAGAAACAAAAAACCTCAATTAAGCAATTAAATGGAGTATTACTTGATAAAGCTGGAAAATTACCCAGTTCTTCAGAGAGAGGATCACGAGTGACTGATGAGAGTTCAGAGAAACGAACGATTGAGAAATTCAAGCTCTGAGCTCAAAAGTTGGGGCTTCCACTTTCCAACTGGGGGAGAAATAACAGAGAAAACACAGAGAACCAATCCACCAAAAATATTAATCAAATGGGTTTCTTCTAATTCAAAATTTGGGTCACCCAAATTCTGATGAAGCAATAACCATTCAAAATTCCAACAGATTGAAGCCCTCACAGACTACAAATTACCAATACCCAGCAATAAAAATTTTGAAACAGTAATAATGAAGGAAAAAGAAAATAAAGCTGCGAGCCATTCTCTAAATCTCAGGCACCAATCCAAATTGCCAGTAATTTGCACATAATGATAAGAATCTAGCAGTATTTCCATTGTTTAAAACCCAAATTCAAGGAATCATGAAAAATGTAAACCTTATATGGTAATTGAAGTTTTACCTGCATATCAGCAGCAGCAAACGAAATCCAATGGCATGTACCTCAAAAGTGAGAGAGAGAGCTGAGAGCTGAGTGAGAGAATCGATAAACAAAACCTCCAAAATCACAAAAGGAAATTTGAAAAGAAAACAAATTTGCAAATCCAAAATCACAAAAACATTGAGAAAGCTGTAAAACTCATCAGGAAACACTGGCTTTTCTGGGTAAAAAAATAATTCGAATCAAATTGAAGAACTGAGGCATCCGTCTCAGCCTTTCCAGCAGCCTTTCCCTGGCGAGCAGACAAACCCAGGAAGTTTCTCGCTCCCGCTCAAAATGCCACTGCTTCCGGCGACCCTATTTCCAGACCCTGGTGGATCCCACCCTGCTTGAGCCCAATTGCTGCCCGCTCCTGCAAACAAACCCAAACACACAATTCGATCAATTACCAAATTGAATTGCAAATTACGAAATTACCAGGAGGTAGGTGCGGTGGCAGTGACTATGATTAAGGTTGTGACTGGCAACTGTCGGAGGAGGAGGGACGGAGTCGAACCCTAGATTGCTGGCGGTTCGACTATTGTAGCGAGACCTCCGGTCGTAGAAAACCTCTGAAGCGCACATCATACACACCAATCGCCTTGTTTTTTTTTTCTTCACCTTGTCCTCTTCAAAACGTGTCTATTTGTTTCAGATTTTTTGACGAATTTATAGTGCTTTTTCGCAGAAACGGTTGGAACGTAATAGGAATGTACTGCTGAGAAAAGGGAGGGATGAGGGGATTTGACGGATGGTTGCAGAGAGAGTCGGGAGAGGAAAAGAGGGAAAGAAAAGGGGATGGAAACGGAGTTGAAGCAATCCACGATCATTGACGCATGGGCGCCCTACATGGATAGCTGAAGCAGAACTGCCATTGTATCCAACATATAACAAATTCGCCAAACTTCAGTTTGGATTTAACAGTGTCATGAGGGCCCACTGGAATCACAAAAAAAAAAAGAAAAGATATAGTTACAATTTACAATTGGCTTAAGGAGATTCTTTAAACAAAGACTATCATCCAAAATAAATGGAAAAAAAAAATCATGAAGAGCATATGTAAGCTAATTTAAACAGGGTAGCAATGAAAACGAAGATACCTCAGACAAAAATGCATTAAGAGGTAAATTCCCACATGCCGTTCTCTCTGCAGCATCCTTATAAGGAGCTTCACTCCAAGGACTGAAATTTTAGTAAACAGCATATTAAAATCTATTTTTGGAGAATAAAAAGAAACCATGATAGGAACATAAATTATTTTATCCACAAATAACAAAAGGGTAAAAGGAACATACTTTATTTTACCCTCACCAGTCATTTCTAAGTCAATCCATACCCGTGGCATTTTGTACTCTTCTGGAGGTATCTCCGTAATTTGCTTACTCTGCTTCTCATTTACCAGCTACGACTCATTTCCACATAAAGATACAAAATCTAGATAATAGCAACTAATGCCAAACCACCCAACTGTCCTTTTACAAACAGAACTGTTTACAAGAAGCATATATAACATGATTTGGTCTGCAGTGCTTTCACCAATAGTTATAAAAACAAAGATTCTAAAGATATGAATGCAATAGAATGACTATTACCTCCAAGTAAGCAGTTGCACGGTTGCAATCATAAGTTGCACATATCATGTTCAATCTGATAGCTTCAGTATAGCACTCGACAACATTATTTCAGGCTTTTCCTTAAATGTAGTATTTCCCTGGGAAAAGATGAGTAAACATAGAAATTGAAACTATACCCATTAGTACATTGGTATCACAGTTCTTTTGCTGATAGAAAATGAAATTAAACAGATATAAGCATAATATTTGACAAACAAAGCAAAGGGAAAGTAATTTTCTGATATTTCATTTAATTACGGGGATGCATATTATTTCTCTTATTTTCCCTCTCTTTCTCAGCAACCAAACAGCAATCGAAAATTACCAAAAACTGAAAAGATTGAAGCACCTGGGCAAGTTGGAATGCCTGGGTTGCCATCACCACTTGGTGTAAAAAAAATCAGGGTGGGCATCTTCAAGAGCACCTAAACCCTTCATCCACAAACGTATGTATAAAAATCAACAAAATAATCTTGTGATTACATTAATCCGTAGAAACAAATATGCTAAAATTCATAGTTGGGGTGCAAAAACCTAATTTTCAGCAATCCAGAGTCACAGATCCAAGGCATTCAAGCACACAACAGAGAAGAGAGTATATTTTGAGGCACAAACCGAGTCTCCACTCCTATCAATCAAACCCTCAACCTTACAATGTCTTATAACTATGCGATTGATTCAAGCATTTCTTTTCTTTTCTTTTCTTTTCAGATACAACCAAATTATGAAAACAAATCATTATGATGCAAATTAGATCAGTTTTAGTTGCCTTAAAGCATTCGAGTATATATTCTCTTTGGATCCGGTAAAAAGTGCGCATAAACAACTTTCACCACTTTGATCATATAGATTATTATATAAATGTAACAGAACAATCAACCTTTTCTTTTTCTTCACTAAAGAACATATTCTCCTTAAACTAAACATATACAGATCTAATCCAATCTATGAACATTATAAATTAGTTTAAATCAACTTTGCCTAATTTACTATTTAGCTACAAAAAATAATAAAACAGAAAATTCATCCGCTGTGAATGCGGTATCTTTCACAGTTCCTAAAATCTCACAGGAAAAGACTCTGTTTGCATAGTTCGTATATGGATGTACAAATCTGTGGAATGAATTCCTTTTATTTCCAAAACACACACCTAATTTTATCTTAGGGCAACACAACAACTACCCATTGATGCTGCTTCCATTTGTATTTGTCTGTAAGAGATGAAGGTTTCTACTGAGAAACTTGTTTGAGAGGAAGGAGACTGATCAGGTTTTATTCATTGTTAACATCACTAATTACTGTGTGAAGCTTAATTACCTTACTACTCCTTATATGAGTCCATATATATATTAGAGTGATGTTCACAGATAACTCACCAGGCATGATCCAGCCTAGAGGTTATAGATGCACTGTTCAGTTTAGAGATTCGAACAAAATACATCTCAAACATAAACAGACTTTATATAAGATGATCAAATTAGTAGTCTTTAATTGAAATCAAGCAAGATGGTATCTTCTCGAATATTCAATCACATATTCAATCCAGACAACATGGCTAATATTCAAAAACATGTGCAATCTTTAAGCACATTTACAAAACAGATTTAGAACATTTTAAAATCCTCTTAGCAGCAGAACATAAACATAAAAATCCCACAGAAAGATAAAGCAGCATACCAGTTCTCTATCTTCTATGCTGTTTTCATGTGGATCTTCCTAACTCATCCCAAAAAACCGTGCACCTAGTTCACCTGCAAGCATCATCCCACAACCAAAAATTAGACAGAACCAACAAATACATAAGGAACCAAGAAATGGGAAAAAAAAAATCAACCAACAGAGGAATGAGAAGCAAACACCAGAAAATTTTGAAGAAGCACAGAAATGAGGACAGTGAAACCCAAAAATCGAATGATGGTTCTAACAAAGCAAAAGGAAAACAAAACAACAAACAATTATTGTCAAACAGTGCATAACCTATTGAATCAGAGGGAAAAACCGAAAGGCCATAACCTGCCATACACCCTTCTCTGACTCTCTCCTCACCGACCCTGCGCACTAACCCATTAATTAATCCCAACAAATGCACACAGCCATGCTTTCTCCTCTCTCTGTCTATCTCTATCTCCCTATCCATCTCTCTCTAGAAAATGACAAATCTCCCAAAACCAGACCTAACATACTAAAAAAATCAGAAAATCCAAGGCAACATTAAAGAATACAATTAAAAAAAAGAAACTTATCTTTGGATTTGAGACATGCAGCGCAAGATCCTGCATACCTCACTCTCAGTAGGGTTTGTTGATGACCCCTACCCCGTCTCCCTGAAATCCCGACGAGCCATATGGTCTTCTCTGACCATACCGACCCTCCCATCTGCATCAACAGTGCCGAGACCCCTACCCTTCCCCCTCGCTCTCCTTCCATCGCCATCTCTCTCTCTCTCTCTCTCTCTCTCTCTCTCTCTCTCGCAAACCCTCCCCGAAACCCTAATTGAACGGCATCAAATGATAGCTGCCCGTTGACCCCCTATCTCACCCAAAACAGAGAGGACAAAATTGCCCTTCTTAATAGACCATCCCCACCATCGGATTGTAATCTTAGATGGGAAAAAATGTAGTTAAATAATTTGGGCCTCACTGAGAGCCGGGCTTCCCAGCCAAAACCAACACATTTGGGCCTGTTTCACACACATAATATGTGTCTTGCAGTGTAGGTAGCCATTTCAACAGGTAATTAAAAACAGAAAGTGTTGAGGACTAACAGAGGGACACATGAGTGAATGAGGTCGATAAGATAAGCAGCTTGGCTTTTATATACATTCAACTAACATCTTTTATTGGCGTAGTCTCCAATATATACGTAAGGTATGTAAGCTGAACACGGAAAGAGAGGAAATGACACAAACGATGTTTTGAGGGGAATGCCAGAACTGAACCATGAGGGGAAACTTACACAGAAAATGACCAGATTTGCTGCAATAGAAATTAAATTAATTTATAGTAAAGTCCAAGTCGTTCATTATACATAGGTAAGGAATTATTATTTTTTTTAGAAGAAATAATTTTATTAAAGAATAGAGTAATACACAGAAGTGGATAAGAAGTCCACCAACTTTATTAGAAAGGAAAATCCCATAGGATTTGGCTACAGCAGCCATTTCTAGACCTAGCTCACTTAACTGCTGCTAACAAATCCCACAATATTTGAGATAGAGAGTAATTATTAAACTCTTTAGTGACCGAAGCCCAAAAAGCTGCCCAATATTTTACTCTCCCCCAAAGTACTTCTGCCCCCACTCCAGTTTAGTCTTCAAAAATCCTTTTGTTGCGTTCCAGCCATATATTCCAAAAAATTGCCGATACCAGGCAACCCCACAAAGCTTTGGATTTTTTCCCTTTTCCAAGTGCCTTAAAATTTGTACCTAGTAGCTCGAAACACCCTTTAGGAATGACCCAACTTACTTCAACCTCCTGAAACAGTTTCCACCACAGTTGGATCGAGTAGGAGCAATGAAGAAAGATGTGATTTACACTTTCCTCCTTGGCTCTGCACAAACTACACCAATGTGGGGATAAACACATAAAAGGGTTTCTCCTTTGAATTATGTCGCAAGTGTTGAGATTCTCATTGACCACAAGCCATACAAGTATTTTAACCTTCAGAGGAGCTTTTGATTTCCAAATCTAAGAGTAGGGTGGATAATAGTGCACAATCCCATTGTTGCTCAGTAATGAACGATAGGATTTGCATGTGAACAAACCTAAAGCTTCCAGATTCCACCTTCTGTTATCCATTTTTGATGGAGACAAGCGAACCTCTTCCACTTTCTGTAATAATGTGGCCGCCTCTTCTATCTCCATCTCATTCAGATTTCTCCTAAAGTCAAAGTTCCAACTCAAGGAATTTGACGAAACTTCCACGAAGCTCGAGATGTTATGACTGTGCTTCCTCGATAGTAGGAATAATCTGGGGAATTGCTCCTTCAGTGGTCCCCCTGCTAACCACCCATCCTCCCAAAACCTCACCCTCTCTCCGTTGCCCACCTCAAACTTGCAACATCTAAGAATGATTCGTAGTTTTACATATTCCTAAAGCGAAGTGTTACCGTGTCACTCCAAAAAGTTCATCATAAACTCCTCGATGTGCAGTTTTGTTCTTATATTTTTATACAAAAACTTAAAAATCTTGGACAACCAAAATGCAAATTGAAAAAAGACCCATATCATGAAAACATAACAAATTACCTATATCAAAGAATGGAAAAGCATCAAGAAAACACATGAAATCAGATAAAAAAACATAATATTGGACAAAACATGAAGAGGGTGAGAAAAGGGAACTGACATGTATGAAGATATTCACCTATGGTAGTGGCCTCGCTTGTCGCAGAGATTGGAACATATCCATGTGTCTGAGTTGTGTGCAAAGAAATGTTGTTGGTAGACTGAATGTACGTAAACTTGTAATCACATTTCCAGAACCATTGACACATTTGAACTATCGTCTGCACAAAACGGAAGCACATAGAATGCAGATGATGAGGTCTCAAGAAGCCGTAACAATATGCAAAATCCACAAAGCACCAACATTGAAATTATTTTGCTACCAAATTTGTTAGATAACCAGCTCTGGAATGCCATTAGTACGTTATTGCTAAAAAATTAATATATAACCACTCAATCAAACCAACTAATCAATAATCACACACCAACAAATTAAAAATGCAAGCTTTATTAATTTCTCACATGAGATTGTATCAATACATGAAATTAATAATTTACCCAATTAAACCAAGCAAGAAGAACCAACCAATGATCTAGGAAGTGAGAGGAGGATGCTCATATCTACTGAGAAGCAAAGAAAGGAATTAACATTGTGACCACGTTAACAAACTGGTCATTACCAAATGCTTCAATCGAAACACAAAATAACCACCAAACATCAGAATTCCAAAAACCTAAAAGACAAAGCAAACAATTACAGTTAAATTAATATTTAGCAAAATCAAGTTAACAAACAATGTATACAAATTCCTTTTCCTATTCTCTCTATTTCCTCTCAGATTCTCTCTTATCCTGCGGCACATATGCTCATCTCAAACGTTAACTCAACCTATTCGTTTATAGTAACTACTATGTGCGCACAATATCAAAGAAGAGCTACCAATTTTCTTAAGTATACAACTGTCCTTTAGTAGTTAAAATTTGCTATAAAACCTGAGTAAGTACTCCAATGAACGTTTTATATTCAACAAAAATGATATAGACAGAGCCACGGTTTCACCATTGCTTTTTTTTTTTTTTCAATAATCATGAAAGTTGAGGTGCATAGCGGTGAGCACAAATAGGGTGATACCTTTAGAAATTCCCTCTGTTCTACATATTTCCTGAGAATAGTTTCCCCAGTAGCATTGGTTTCTTCAAGCATGTGAGCAGAGTTACGAACTGAGTCCCCTGCTTGCGCCTCCTTGTCGAAGATTCTCATAACATGAGCACCATCTCCATTCTACATCACAATAATATAGGCATATATAAAACAAAAGGCATACATGATACTGAAGCAGTAAACAGAAAGTTCAAAGCGATTTCTGGTTTAATACGGCTCTTCCAAGCAACTCTGCCCTCTCTCTCACTTCGTCACCCTCTTCTGATTCCTCGCATCATACCTATCCAAACTCTCTTTCAAAGACTGAGCCTCTTCCGCTATGTGTTTCACTTTTCTGCATAACAAAAAGCAAATCAGGATCCAGTTCAATAATCCCAATCACAATTACAACCACCATATACAAAATTGACAAAATCTTGCCTCAACTTTCAAGAATTAATGAACAAAAAACCCCATTCCAATTACAATTACAATGTCCAAAAATAACAAAAACCCAACTCAAAGATCATAGTAATTAACGAAATTTAAAGAAACCAAGTCGAATTCCAATTGCAAAATGCAAAAATGACAACAAACCACGTAAAGGTTAAAGGGATCAATGCAAGAAAACCAACCTTTTCCAGAGATCGCGTTGGGATTTGGCGCCAACAGATTGCCCTCTCTCTCTCTCGAGTTTGGGTACAGAGCTTATCCCTAATCTTCCCACCAGTAAAGAAGAACATGAAAAAATTAATCGGAGTTTTCAAAAAATACAATACCTAATTACTTGCTATTGGAAACAAATAATAAATATACAGGGAGTTTTATAGAAAATTACAAAATAGTTCAATTGCAAGCAATTTAATCGAAATTTGCATAGGAAAAAAAAAACTCAAAATCTTAGTAAAATTAAGAACAAAATTTACTAAACACTTCTCATGATTTCATCCAAAACCATCCAACCAACTGTTCTTAAGTAATCATTTGAATGTCTCCATAATTCTTCTCAGCAACCAATCATAAGGTAATTTTGTGAAGAAAGACTGTAAATTTGACTGTAAATTTGGCTAACCTTCCACATGAGGCTCTCCATGGTTGAACTCTCCCACAACCAATTGCTTATCCAATACAATGAAAGTTTGCTCTGCAAAAACCATTTTTAAATCTTCAATCATTCACCAAACCACTAATACAATCACACAAAAAACCCTCAATCATTTGTCAAAACTAAATTGAACCCTTTTTATAATTTTCCTGATAGATCAAACCTTCAATATCAGATTCCACAATTACCACTTTTTTGTCAAACCCAGAAAACCCAGTTCAGTTTTTGTTATGAAAAAGCAAAGGAATCTACCAAAACCCACACAAACACATGTAAGAGAGAGAAAGAGAGTACTGTTGGGGTCTTGGGTCCTGGTAAGCTGCATCTGGTATTCCTGGTTGAGGGTGAGGGGCTCGGAGCCGGTGGCTTGGAGGAGAGCTGTGTCTTTCATCCACTCGTGGTATTTTGGAACGTGTTCGTTCATGTACGGCACCAGAATCACTCTCCCTCCCTCCAAGCTCACTCTCTCTTTCTCTCGCTCCATCGCTGGTTCCCTTGCTCTCTCTCTCCCTCACAGTCGCACGCACAAACTGACAGTCACAATTAAATTACTGAAATAAAAAGCCAAATTCTAGAAATGAAGAAAGATGGAACCCTAATATGGAAATTGAAGCTTTACCTGTAGATCAGCAACAGCACATGGAATCCAACAGCAGGTATCTCAATAGTGAAAGAGACAGAGCTGAAGATGGGTTACACAACGACATGCACCTCACCATTGATTCGAGTTCTGGTAAGGAGTGCGACGAAGAGAAGGCGAGGTGCGCGACACGGAGAAGCCAAGGAGGGCTTGAGAAGGAAACGGAAAAGGCCTGCTTTACCATTGTTATTCCCTTCCCGCGATCATCAACGCGTGTGCAAATCAGCGGCAGAGAGAGCCTGTGGCAAATTTGTAAATAAGTTGAAATTCACCCCAAAACACTGTTCATTTCTACAGTGCCAATTATAATACTTTCTTTAGACTAAAGTAATAATATCGTTTGTTCCAAAAAATACAAAAAAAAATCATTGACTTTATCCCACACAATAATTCACATTGCACAAAATCTCGTTGACCTTGAAACATAAAAACTACCATGTATCCAAATTCTTCCAAGAAAACATCAAGTACCAATTAGTAACCAGTTTATTTATTTATATGATGAATCATCCATCATATTCGTATCATTAGATGATTTGAAGAGGAAATGAATCTAAATATGGTCCCGCCACTTAGTACTAAATGAGTAATGATGTTTCTCCATTTTTTTCTTCTTAATTTCGGTAACAAAACATTCAGGAGGAGGGGAGGCTACACCATCATACGTGGGCATATCACAAGCCTATCTGAGGACTTACAAAAGAAGTCTTAGCTTATTTGATGTTTCTCTTTGAGGACTTACAAAGAAAATTTATAACAAAAATCAATCTACGAATTCATTAGCGGACATGTAAAAGAAGTCATGAAACAAAACAAATGATGAATAATTTAGTAGAAACTATAAATACTAATCCAAATTGCAACAACAAATGATATTAAAGTGATCATATCTCTATATACTAAAACCCAACCACGTGGTACTGTGGATGACCAGTGGTGGGACGATTTTGTCCCTGGATTTTTCCTCCGGCTGTTCTTCTCTTTCTGCATTTGTGCAGTCGAATGACTGTTGTACCCATTCACTCCACGCGTCCATCATCCAGTCACCCTCTATTTGGGTTGTCTTCTGAATTTTCTGTTTGTTTCCTCATTTTGTTTAACTGTTGCTCTCCCTGTGTACCGATGTATAGTTGTTGGGAAAACAAAAAAAATAATTAAAAAATGTGATTAAAACAGGGCCACGTCGTTTGTGGCACAATTAACAATAAAAATTTATATCTTCTTAATTTTTTAAACCCATTAATAGTTGTTGGGAAAACAAAAAAAATATTAAACAATTGTGATTAAAACAGGGCCAGTTTGTGGCACAACTAACAATAAAAATTTATGCTTTCTTTATTTTTTCAACCCAGGTATAGTAGGTGGGAAGACAGAAAAAATATTAAAAAATGTGATGCATAGTGAATTTAACGGGCCTCTCTCATACCACGTGTTGGTTATCGTGAGATTTGCTTCTCACCCTGTAACTCAGTTGAATCCAACACTGTTCAGAAATAGTAAAAGGGCGAAAATGCCCCTCGGTTTTTGCTCTGTTTCTCTTGCTCTTTCTGCATTTGTGCAGTCGAATGACTGTTGTACCCATTCACTCCACGCGTCCATCATCCAGTCACCCTCTATTTGGGTTGCCTTCTGAATTTTTTGTCTTCTGAATTTTCTGTTTGTTTCCTTATTTTGTTTGACTGTTGCTCTCCCTGTGTACCCATGCATATCTGTTGGGAAAACAAAAAAAAAATAATAAAAAAATGTGATTAAAACAGGGCCACGTCGTTTGGGGCACAACTAACAATAAAAATTTATATCTTCTTAATTTTTTAAACCCATTAATAGTTGTTGGGAAAACAAAAAAAATATTAAAAAATTGTGATTAAAACAAGGCCTGTTTGTGGCACAACTAACAATAAAAATTTATGCTTTCTTTATTTTTTCAACCCAGGTATAGCAGGTGGGAAGGCAGAAAAAAATATTAAAAAATGTGATACACAGTGAATTTAACGGGCCTCTCTCATACCACGTGTTGGTCATCGTGAGATTTGCTTTTCACCCAATACCCACCCTGCTTTTTGTTCCGTTTCCCATACCCATTTCTGCTTTTATATCGTTTTCCGATACTAAAACTCAAACGCCTGTTTACTATTCACGAATAGTGGAGTGGCGAAAATACCCTCCGTTTGGTTTGTTTCCAACTGTGTTTTGCCTTGATTGAATAGTAAAAAGCCGGTTTTACCCTCCTTTCCCACGCTTTCATCGTCTCTGTTCTCGAACCTGTACACCAACGGTGTAATGGCTTAAATGCCCCTTTGTGTCTTCTTTGTTTTCCTTTTCTTTTTCGTTATTCTCTGTTTCTCGGTACAGTGGAAGGATGAGATTGTCCCATCCACGTGTTGATGATCGTCAATTGGTTCTTTTGCCTTCTCTGTTTATCTTTTCTTTTCGTCTTTTAATTCCCGTTTGGTATTCTCTTATCTCTCTCAAACCTTTTTTTCTTTCACTTTCCGTTTTCTGCTTTCCCTTTGGTCTTCTCTGTACCTCGCAAACCTTTTTTTCTTTCACTCTCCGTTTTCTGCTTTCGTTGTTGAGGAATCTGTGTTTTGTCGCTGGCCGTCGTCGCCTCAAGTTGTTCTGAAAATTTAGCTTCCTCAAAGATATAAAACGGTGTGAGTTTTTTTCAAATTTTTACTTTTCCTGCTGTTATGGGTTTTTGTGACGGATTGAATAAGACAGAGTTTGGTTTATGTGCAGTCTTAGTGTCTGCAATTTTGTTGTTGCCATTTCTTTTTTGTGGTCGTTAGCTTCGTGATTTCATTGTTGTAGCTATTGCTATTAGTGATGGTGGCCGAGTTGTTCGTTTCTTGGTGTTAAAGTCTCCATGTTTCCCTTTCAGACCATGGGTGAATAAATTGTGGATCGTTTATAGTTTTTGTCATTTTTTCTTTTTGTAGTTTTGTGGGAGTTTCTGATCTGTCGTTGAAATTCCCTTTTGATAGGCTAAATGGAAAGCGTGCGCCCAACTCCTATTAATCAATTAAGAGGATACACAAAGGAGGACAAAATCAGAATTCGGATATGCAGGATTTGGAAATCGACGATTCCAGGAAATGTTCAAAAGTACACAAACCTGCACTGTATATTGGTTGACGAAATGGTGAGAAATAATTGTCTAATTATTTTACCCAAAACTCGAATCAACAACTATTAATTCACTGGATAATGTTTATGCTGGCATGGTTTTTTACATGTTAGAAGGTTAGACTTATATTGAAGTTTTATATATTTATTTCATGACTAAAATTGTTACAAGTTGCAGCATATAAGGAAGAAGAAACGTGAAGAAGAGAGCAGGGAAGATTGCAGCTAAGCCAACATCATGATGACATGCAATCCCTCTAAAACTTAATCTAATATCCTGCTTTTGCTTTACAGCATGAAGAGCCGAAAGCAAAGAATAAAAAACAGTAAGTGAGGGGGGAATCGAAAGTAACAACACCACTAGACAAAAACTTTCTAATATTTTAACCCTACTTTCAATGATGACTGATGACATCCAATACTCCCCCTCAAGCTGGATCCAGTAGGTTGATGGATCCAAGCTTGGAGATGAGCCTTTGAAACTGATGGGAAGCCAGAGGTTTAGTGAATATATCAGCCAGCTGATCGAAGCTTTTTACGTAATGCGTCTGAATCACCTGCGACTGTACTTGTTCACAGATATAGTGACAGTCGACTTCAATATGCTTCGTCCTCTCGTGAAAGACGGGGTTTGATGCTATGTGCATGGCAGCCTGGTTGTCACAAAATAATGTCATTGGTTGAGCTGTGAACACTCCTAAGTCACATAAAAGTCCTTTTAGCCATATCAGCTCACACGCGGTTGAGGCCATTGCACGATATTCAGCTTCAGCACTTGATCTTGCGATGACAGTTTGTTTCTTGCTCTTCCACGTGACCAAGTTTCCACCAACAAAGGTACAGTAACCCGTGGTGGACTTGCGATCGATTGCGTTTCCTGCCCAATCAGCATCACAGTACCCCATGATTTGAGTGTTGTCATTCTTTGCCATGAGGATGCCACGACCAACAGACCCTTTTAAGTAACGTAAGATCCTTTTGACAAGGTTCAGATGCTCGATGGTGGGAGAGTGCATGAACTGACTGGCGATACTTACTGAATGTGAGATGTCTGGTCTAGTGATCGTTAGGTAGATCAGTTTGCCGACAAGCCTCTGATATAAGCTGATATCCGAGAGTGACGTGCCTCCCAAGTCAAGCTTGAGCTTGCTATCAAGAGGGGTAAGTGCAGGCTTAGCATCACTCATATTAGCATCTTTAAGTAGGTCCATGACGTATTTTCGTTGATTAAGAAATAGTCCCTTGTAAGAAGATGCCATTTCGATTCCAAGGAAATACTTCAACACCCTAAGATCTTTGACTGCAAATTTTTGTTGAAGTGACTGTTTGAGTGTGGTGATTTCAGCAGCATTATCACCTGTAATTATTAAGTCATCCACATATATTAACACAACTAATTTGCTCGCAACTCTTGTGCGAACAAATAATGATGAATCTGCATTACTCCTTTTGAAACCAATGCTATGAAGAACGGTACTTAGTTTTGCATACCAAGCACGTGGCGATTGCTTCAATCCATAAATTGACTTATGTAACTTACACACCAAATTAGGCTCTTGGCTTTGAGGGTGTCCTGGTGGCAATCTCATATAGACTTCTTCTTCAAGATCACCATGTAGAAAGGCGTTCTTCACGTCCATTTGGTACATAGACCAACCTTTATTGACCGCAACAGACAATAGAACCCTTACTGAGTTCATTTTTGCAACAGGAGCAAATGTTTCCTTGTAATCCACCTCAAATGTTTGAGTGAATCCTCGAGCCACCAGCCTGGCTTTATGTCTCTCAATCGAACCATCAGAATTAAACTTGATCTTATAGATCCACTTGCAGCCCACTGCCTTTTTTCCTTGTGGAAGTTTGGTGATGCTCCAGGTTTTGTGTTGGTCTAGTGCTTTGAGTTCATCTCTCATTGCTTCTTTCCACACAACTTGGTTATTAGCCTCATAAAAGTTTTGAGGCTCACTGTGACTTGAAATATTGTTAAGAAAAGCAGCATGAGATGGAGTTACCTTTTGATACGACACGCAATTTGAAATTGGATGCCTCGGTTTATATGTGACAAAATCTTGAAACCTTGTGGGAGGTTGTCTATCACGCCGAGGATTGCGTCGAGGTTCTGGGAGGTTTATCTCATCCTCGTTCAAATTTTCATCCACACCTTGAGGATTTTCTTGGTTGCCGTTGTCATCATCATGCACAGAACTATCAGGATGAGTACCTTCATTATTGACTTCAATGAGAGGTGTAGAAGATTCATCAATGTGGTCATGGTTAGCACCTCTGTCATTTAAAACATCTTGAGTACAGATTCTTGGTAGAGGAATTAGGTCTAAGATGCACTCCCCCTTACTTGTGGCTTCATGTGATTTGCTGAAAAAAGGGTTAGCTTCATGAAATCGAACATCTTTAGATACAATTATTTTTCTTAGTTGAGGATCATAGCACTTATATCCTTTTTGTGTTGATGAATAACCAAGAAAAATACATTTGAGAGCTCTAGGGTCCAATTTATCTCGATGGTGTGACTGTATATGAACAAAACAGACACAACCAAAGACTCTAAGATGTGAAAGGTCGATTTTTCTTCCTTTCATGACTTCAAGTGGAGATTTAAACCCCAAGACTCGGCTAGGAAGTCTATTGATGATGTACACAGCCGCCATGACTCCTTGTGACCAAAATCTCTTTGGTACGTTCATTTGTAACATTAATGCTCTCGTTTTTTCCAGTATGTCACGATTTTTTCTTTCAGCTACACCATTTTGTTGAGGTGTGCCGACACAACTTGTTTGATGCATGATACCGTGCTTGCTCAAATATAATGACATGATATGGGACATATATTCGGTGCCATTGTCAGATCTTAAGGTTTGAATTTGAGAGGAAAAATGATTCTTAACAAGATTGTGAAAATCCTTAAAAACTTCAATCACTTCACTCTTAGACTTTAAAAGGTATAACCAGGTGGCTCTAGAGAAATCATCAACAAACGTTACATAATACTTATAACCATCAAAAGATTCAAACGTTGGTCCCCATACATCTGAGTGAACTAGTTCGAAAACTTTACTAGTCCTAGATAAGGATGAGGTAAAAGGTAATCTGGTGGCTTTAGACAAATGACATGTTTCACACAAAATTAAATCATTTCCTAAGTTTGGAAACAAGGATGACAAAACAGGTTGGGCAGGATGAGCTAAACGTTGATGCCACAATTGACTATCTTGGGATGGACTGGACTTGGCTTGAAATCCTCTGGGACTGCTTTTTGATATGTAATAGAGGCCATCAAGGTAAAACCCTTCACCAATCGTCTTCTTGGTGAGGCAATCCTGAAAAATGACATTGTGAGGGGAGAAAATGGCTAAACAATTTAAGGTATTAGTGATTTTTCCCACAGATAGAAGTTGAAATGGAAAAGAAGGAACAAATAAGGCTACTGACTCAATTTTGTCCGACATTAAGTTGATATTTCCCTTCCCTAAAACCTTAGAACTCTCACCATTGGCAGTTGAGACTTGAGAAGGTTTTGAAAAATTTTCAAACTTGTGAAACTTAGAAACATGGTTGGTCATATGATCTGTGGCACCCGAATCAACAATCCACAAATCATGCATCATATTTACATTAAGAGCAGTTTTGAAAGCAGTCATGATACCTTGCATGTCATCTCGGGTCATGTGTTGTGTGTCTGTCAGAAATCCAGCGAACTTGCCTAGCAAAGCTATTGAATTTCCATCTTCAAAGCCAACCTCTTTCTTGCTTTGAAGATACACTGCAAACTCATTTATGAGTGCAGCTGGATTTGCAGTGAAATTCTTGAGTGCATCAGAACCATGAGATGTTGAGGCAGTTGCATTGTTGGCTCTGTGTGGTGCACGGTTCAGTCTTTGTGAGCCCTTGTTATCCTTCATGAACTCTGGCTTTAATTCTGGATGTAAAATCCAGCATGTCTCCTTAACGTGACCAGTATAGTTGCAGTGTTGACACTTTAAGTGTGGATTCTTCACTTTGTATTTTCTTTCGTTGGCTAGATAAGCCCTTGCTTCAGTTACACCGGTCTTTGTGCCAATGTTCATGACTTTCCTTCGTACTTCTTCACGTTGGATTATTGCACATACGCTAGTGAAGGAAGGTAGATCGGGGTTCATGAGTATGTGGCTTCGTAGGTCTTCGTATCCTGAATCGAGGCTTGACAAGAGTTGGAATATCTTGTCTTCTTCTGCCCTTTTTAGTAGCAAAGACGCCTCAGTTGTATGAGGCCGATACATTTCCAGCTCATTCCACATGCTCTTCATGCTGCCCAGAAGTTGAACAAAGGGCTTTCCTTCTTGTTGTAGGTTGGAAATGTCCTTCTTCAATTGAAACACACGTGCAGCATTGTTCTGGCTGCCATACATCTCCTTGACTGTCTCCCATAGCTTGAATGATGATTCAGAATAACTGAATATTTCAGCTAGTTTACGTTCCATGGAATTTAGAAGCCATGACATAACTAGCTGATCCTTGCAAAGCCAGATTTCATAAGTTGGTGAGGAAACATCTGGGACTTCGATGCTTCCATTTATGAACCCTAGCTTGGATCTTCCACCTAGGGCAAGACTCACTGCTCTCGACCAAGGTAAGTAATTAAACTCATTTAACAAGACCGAGCTTAATCTTTGATTTGGATTTACATCCACCTCAGACACGGTTGAGGAGGAAGGCTGGGGATTTTCATCTCCAAACGAATAAGAATGTTCTTCCGCCATGTCGGAGATGGAATACGATCAGCTAGAAGAAATGCAGAAGCAGGTTATTTTTCCTGCTCTGATACCATATTGAAGTTTTATATATTTATTTCATGACTAAAATTGTTACAAGTTGCAGCATATAAAGAAGAAGAAACGTGAAGAAGAGAGCAGGGAAGATGGCAGCTAAGCCAACATCATGATGACATGCAATCCCTCTAAAACTTAATCTAATATCCTGCTTTTGCTTTACAGCATGAAGAGCCGAAAGCAAAGAATAAAAAACAGTAAGTGAGGGGGGAACCGAAAGTAACAACACCACTAGACAAAAACTTTCTAATATTTTAACCCTACTTTCAATGATGACTGATGACATCCAATAACTTAGATATGTTATGATCAGCAAAATGTGTGCATCGCGTATGTTTTCCTCAATTTTTGCCTTTCTTTCCTTATATTTGCCATGTGGTGTTTTCTGTTGTAAACTTTTATGTGTTGATGGAATTTTTTTTTAGATTTTGTTTGAAATAATTTAATTGCGTTCATTCGTTGTATTTACTCATGGTAACAATTTGATTCATCTCATATTGTATGTGTTGTCGAGTGTATAATTTGTGTTTTCATTTATTTCTTAATTGATTTTTGACTTTTTTTTCCTCTTTTTTAATACTATGTGAAGCAAAATGCAGTTGAGGCCTCTACATTCGATGTTGATTATGATGTCATGGCTTCAAAAATTGAAGCTGGTGCATGCTATGAAATCACAGAATTTCGAACTATTAAAATTATGGGACATTACAGGGTGGTACCGCATGAAACTCAGGTTTTGTTCACCTCGAAGACAGCTTTCTGAAAATTAGCAAGTGTGTTTCCACCCATCCCTCACCATCGATTTTTCCTACAAGACTATAACAAGTTGTACCCTCGCTTAAACAAAGTTGACATCCTCACAGGTACTGTTAATGTCTATTTGCATATGCGTGGCTTAAAGTGTGTGTTTACTTCCTAAAATGGAGTTTAATAATGTGCCTGTGTTTTTTTTTAAATGATAAGATGTCATTGGTCGTATAAGCAGTCTGCAGCAGCTGGAACCTAAACACATTAATCAAAGGGTTGTGTACAAGTGTGATGTGGTTATCCAAAATATTAGGTTATTTTTCACTTCTTATCCCTATTCTTACATAGTGTTTTCAATATTTCTTGCTTTGCTGGTATAAAAAGATCAAAATTTTATTTGTCGTTTCTTTAGAGCAGTTCCACCGGGGAACCTTTAGGCCAGCACCCAGCCAATCCATTCCAGCCGAGCAGATAGGCTGGCACCCAACCCAAGCTGGTCTCTAGGCCGGCTCAGAATGTGCTGAGCCCTTGCCCGGCCTACATGATGCCAGGCGATACCGCCACGTCTCCTTGAGCTGAATACGAAGCTCTCTGATTTCCTTCCACCACCACCCCAACTCGAGCTTCCATATCCAAAACCCTCCCTCTCGGTCTTGGGCTGTTGCTCGGAGCTGCAGTCATGGTCTGAATCGGAGGCGGCGTCGGAGAACCAGTCGCAATCGGAAGAGCTCCGGGGATCGAGAGGATCGACGGCGAAGGGTTTGCAGTTTTGGTTGGCGCACCAGTGGGTGAGGGGATCGGGGAGGAAGGTTGGGTGGGATTGTGGGTTGTCGGGTTCGTTTGGTGGTTGCGGCTTGTGGGGTAGGGCCAAACTTGGCTAATCTCACATGGGTTTTGGTGGTTTGAAGAGAAGAAAAAGAAGAAGGGAAGAAAAAATGGTGAAACTGTGCTTGACAGCACAGTTGGAAAATCAGGGAAGAAAAAGAAGAATGGAGTCCAGAGAGTACTTTCATAAAAATTATTATTTTATAATAAAAATTAATAATATTTTAATAAAATTGACTAGGCTATTTAGTTTTAGGGGTGGAGATGCCTTGGCCTATTACTGTTCATTGGAGTCTGTTACTGTTCACTTGAGTCGATAAATGCGCTGGGTGCTGGCGCAAAGTCCACAGGGGTGGACTTGCTCTTATATGCAGAAAAGAGGAACTAACAGTAACGTTGTGGGTAGACGTTGCTGAAGCTTTTTCTTCTTTGTCAGCAGAGGAATTTTCTTTGCCAATCATTGTTGTTTTCACAAGTTTGAAAGTCAAGATTTACATCGGTATTCCGTTTTGTTAAAAACTTATTTTTACTCTGTTTATTTTGGTGTGTGCACATGTTGTTTCGTTCACATTATTTGGATCTTTTGTCATCCTAAACTTTTGTTATCTTTCTTTCATCCAATTCCCCATTATATGTTTCCTTCCTTCTTGGCCAGTTAATTTACAAATGTCTCAATCTATCACTGGTTGGTCACTGTTATTAGTCGTTTTCTTACTTTATTTCTGTTTTTATTTAGTTCTGTGTGCTAGATTGATTTAAACATGTTTAGTTTTTCATTAATAGTTATAAAGTAATTCATATTCTGTTATGAGCCAATTGTTTCGTCTCGTTTGTATTGTCTTTTGTTTTTTAACTGTAATGTCATTAATATTGTTCATTAATCTTTTTTTTTGTGGTGTGGTTGCAACACACAGAAAAAATTTATTTGAGCAGTATTGCTTCGTCTCTGTTTTTTATTGATCCAGACATCCCCGAACTGAATACGTATAAGTCAGTGTGAGTATATTTTCTGTTTTTAAAACTAAGTAACACTATTTTTTTTTCGAAGTACGAAACATTTGCTGTTTTTTTGTTTGTTTATGATTGTTTAACTGATAAAATGTTTTGAATCCTACAGGTTTTCTGATTGTAAAGAAGCTCTGGAAATACTTCCCCCCTCTGCAATCCAAGGAAACGAAGCTCAGATTTTGCAAAGCGCTAAAAAAGTTACAATTGATGAATTGGCTTTTTTGGATCCAGAATTGCATAAGGTATAAAACATACTTTTATTTTTGTCTTTTCTTAAAATCTTACCATTGGATTTTAACCTTTTTAATGAAACTAAATTATTTTGTTCTCACTCTTATGGCTATGTGACAAAACACATCACAGGACGATACATTTGTGTGTAGAGCATCTATCAAGCGTTTTGACACACGGTTCAACTGGTGGTACAGTGCTTGCCCAAACTGTGTCAAACAGATGCAAAATGATCCAACCACTAGGCAGTTTATTTGTCAAAAACATCCAAACCAAATTCCAACACCATGGTTTTTGGAGCAACACTAACAAAAAATTTACTCTTTCTTCATACCGTGTTGTTTGTTCTCATTAACCAAATACAGATAGGGTTATTCACTGCAAAATTTACAATTTTGGTGTAATAATTTATGCGATCACACTTAATTTTTTTTTTAATTTCCAGATCATGAAAGTATTTTTATAATAGATATACGCAGTGGTTGCCAACATGGTGTTCTTTAAAAAAAGAAAAAAAATTGTTATTTTTTTTTCAACTTCAGTTGTACAAACCTAAATCTTATTATTGTTTTCCTGTTCTGACAAAAATATTTCTTTCTTTGTTTCCTTTTTGTTTTTTTTTGTTTTTATGTCTTCCCATATTTGGTCACACATGATAACCATATGATTATGTAACATTACCCCACATTTGTGAAAACCTACGATTCTCAAAAATCTCATTAGCTTGAGTTTCTAAATGTAGGTACAAGGTCAATCTCATTCTTTGAAACAAATGAATTGAATGCTTTGATAATCGGTAAATTTGGTGAAAAGTTTTTTGGGATGCCTTGCAAAGACTTGGTATTAAATCAAAGACTGGTGGAACAACGACAGTTGCGAGATGAATTTCTCAGGCTTATTGGATAGAAAAAAAAATTTCACTTGCGATTTAGCAACAAGAGGAATGTTTTTAATTCAAATGATGTCCTCATTCATAACGTGACTGAGGATACAGCTATGCAGCCATCAACTCCACAACCTTTATCAAGAGAAATCACAATGTTTTCCACCACTGTTTCATCTTCAGCTTCAATGGTTGAACACACCGAACAATCATTTAAACGAAAAAGGGAATCAATTAGGCGAGCTCTTTTCACCGGCGGTGAACATAGGTTTGTCCCATAACTACCTTTGTAAGGATAAATTTCAAATTTGTCTGTAGTTATGTTGTTTAACATTAATTCCTCATTTAAAACAGTGGAGTAGACCAAATTTCAGACACGGATCCAAGAGAGTTCGATGAAGTCCCCATTAAATTGCTCAAGAAGAAGGCATCCCCAACTGCTGGAAAACCGGATGGTACCCCTCCAAAAAAAACCTAGGTCATTATATTTAAACCTTCGTTTTTTATTTTTTTGCTAAAAAATTTTTACAACACGGATTTAACTGCCATCTAACTCTTAATATCATTTTTTTCTCCCTAGGTTGGTTTCTTGAAAGGGAACAATACAGCAACAGAAGTTGACCTCCACCGCTAAAAAATGATGATAGTTTTTTGTTGACATGTTTGAAACAATATCTATGTTATATCTATGTTATGTAAATATGTTTCTGATATAAACTTCATAACATTTTTGGCCTGTACATAAACCAGCATTTCCCCATTTTTTGTATCCCAATGCTGGTTATGGTTGAAAAGTAGTTCCAGGTACTAAGATCCAACATATGCCAGGAATATTTTTTGTGTATGTAAACAACCAACTGGTAACCTTTTTTTTATCTACATTGTACAAAATAAAAATTTCGTTTGTAAGCCTATTGGAACCTGTGTGTTTTCAATGGTGTTTATATTTTGTGATGTTATTTTTACATCTTCTGGTCATGCTGCCAACTATACTTTGAGTTGAGACCTACAATCTTTTTCGATTGGCATACAACCGAACTTCTGGTAAGCCTTTCTATCTCCGTGTTGCCAATTTCTTTATTTATTCTTCTTCTTATTTCAGTGTTCGATTTATAGATAAACTTTATGTTTAAATTTTCTTTTTTGACTGCAGATTTTGTCTCCACAATCAGATGCTACATGTCACCGTCTCACCTCATTTTTCTTCGCTTTTAGCAACTGCCAGCATTCCAATTTCCTCTTTTGTTCAAGGTATATAATCTATTGAAACATTTAGTTTTTAATATATTAACCATTTTGCAATATCTATATTTTGTTAGTTTTCTTACTGCCTACCTTTTTCTTCCTATTTTTTTCATTTTCCATCCATTTCTATTTGACTTTTATACAACCCATAATCCTCAGTTTCTAATCTTTAATTGCATATATTTGATTACCCAATGTATATCCAACCGGTTTAATCTTTAAATTGTTTAATGTTAACTCCAACATTTTATTTTCATACTGTAATCATTTTGATTTTACTTTTGGCTTCCAATCTGCATTCATTCACATTAAGTTTTTGTAACAACTTTGTCTCAACCACTTTCTTGAAAGGTTCCCTTTGGAGACATTAAATGCTAATTTTTCTCAAGTGGATGCATTAGGAGCAGACTTAATTACTGTTGAAACATATAAAACCTTTAACCATACCATAAGTATCATGTTAGACAATAAATGTGTATGAAGATTGAAATCACATAATCTTTCATATAGTTTTCAATCCCGCAGCAACGCGCGGGTACAAATCCTAGTATTAGCTAAAATTTGGAACGTTTTGGAAGAAGGAAGGGGGTGGGGGGGGGGGGGGTATGTGCAATTGCGTAAGTTGCTCCTCCTCAAAGTTGGAACTGTGTTTAAAATGGTTTTTAATTTTCATTTTATGTACATTTTTCTTGCACATATATTTACATCTACGACATTATCCTTCTCCACTCCTAATTTTTCTTATACACATATATCATATTTATATCCTAGGCAGATTTAGATAAATCTACTATATTTCTTGTAAATAAGTGTTTGTTTATATTTAAAATATATATAATTTCATCATAAACTACAAAATAGAATGATATATATATTATGAAGTATTAGACATAATTAAAACATGAGGAACAAACATATAATGTGTGTTCATTTAAGTATTTAACAAGTATTTACAATTGATTGAAAAAATAAAATAAAATGAAAGTTATTTATTTTCTGTCTAAGTGAGTCGCAACCTAATCGGTGCCTAGATGTGTCTGGACGGGTTAGACGGGTGCCTAGGCAGTCTAGACACTCTTTCTTAATTTTTAAGCACCTATACATTAATTGGAGCAATGGCCAGCCGCCTAGCGGAGATTTTTCATGACCCCAAATCTGATTGGAATTTGAAAAGTGTGTGTGCATGTCTTTTCCGCTAAATTGAATTTGATAAATGCAAGGTCATTGATTGTTGTGACATAAATTCTTTAACCAAGGACCAGGATTCTCTCCGTATCCTTTATGTGCAGACTCTTGAAATCAATTGATCATGGCCGTTCACCACATATCGAAAGGGTACGATCAAGTCGATCTCTGCTTTTCTTCTTCCTCTTTTTATCCACCTTCACAGACCTTGAACTCCCCCTACAACCCACCACTGCCTACTCCAACCCCTTTTCTTCCCCTCTCAATTTCGGATTTGGATCCTCTCCTGAGCTAATGGAGAGGATCCTCCTGATCAAGTGTTATGGGCCGTTGGATTTTCACCCAACGGCTATAATTATATTAACTTTAAAAGGACCCACCTGTTTGTAGCCGTTGGATAAAAATCCAACGATCCATAACACTTGATCAGGAGGATCCTCTCCATTAGCTCAGGAAAGGATCCAAATCCCTCAATTTCCCTCTCACAACACCTACCGCCTCTCAGTCCTCTATTCGCATCGTCGTGACATAATCACCCCGTCCTTTACGACCTCTTCCGCCTAGTCTAGCAAAGAGAAGCTGTTGGCGTGGAGGTGACGAGATGATGCCGCACGAGCGAGGATGACGGAGAGAAGGGGGGAGGAGAGGGAAAAGTAATTGTTGGTGTTAAATAGTTTTGAGTTTTTTTAGCCAAAATGATCATTGAGATTGACATAATATCATAATTCTGCACTTTGGTCCATGATAATGAAAATTAATAGAAGTGGTCATTGAGTTTATCTACCGTAACTCATTTTGGTCATTCCGTTAAATACTTGTCAATATTCTAGTTAAATTGTCACGTGAACACCCTTTTAAGAATTTTTTTTTATCAAACCAATCCCTCCACTTAACAAGGATATTAACAGTTTTTTTACGGAATAAACAACTTGATTTACAACGGACAAACTCAATGATCACTTCTACCAATTTCATTTAGAAACAAAAATACGTCAATCTCAGTGACCATTTTGGCTAAAAAGCCAATAATTTTGGGAATGGATTGGTGAGAGAACGGGAGAAGAGAGAGAAGGCAAAGAACAAGAGTTTGGGCGGGATTGTAACCGTTCAATCTGTGGTGAACGACCAAGAGAGTATCCTGATCCCTTAACATGCATCACACTTATGTATTTACTCCTCAAAACTTTTTTTTTTTTTTTTTACAAAGTATTTTATCTTAAAAAATTTCTCTCATTTTATTATTTATTTTTTTCTATATAATTCCTGGTAATAAAGGGCAAAAAGAGAGCATCATTTTGCAACCTTTTGTTGTTTTACGCTTTAAGAGCAATCTATAATTTGTATAGACAATTCACGTAGGCAAAATTGTATTATCCAAGACTGATGTGGCATGTTGCCTATTCATAAAAAACGAGATGCGAGGTTCAATTTGCCTATTTATGTTGAAGCAGGCAACATTCTACTTATTTTCAAAGAGTAGACAAAATTTGTACTCATCATAAAACAATGGGAGTTTTACCGAAAATCTCGCGGTACTGTTCACTTTAACGAAAAATCATATTTTTACATTAAAAAGTCAAACATAATACTATTCACTTTACCCTTTATTTTGTCCTTATCGTTAAAACTCAAAGTTTTCAAACTTTTTTCATTAGTTTTCCTTAAAACAATTAGTAGTTGCTCTCATACTTTGTTATTTTGCAACACAGAATATTAGGGGTGGACACGGTTTGGTTTGGTGCGGTTTTGAGTGAAACCAAAACCGAAACCAAAATTTTTTGCGATTTGGTTCGGTGTGGTTTTGAAGCCAAAACCGAAATGAAACCAAATCGTTTGGTTCGGTTCGGTGTGGTTTCAAACGGTTTTGGTTTGATTTTTAAGAAAAAATGTACAATTTGCAATTTAACATATTAATAAGCATTTCCTAGTAGCAATACATTTGTTACATAAACAATTAGCATGTTGTATGCAGTTGTGATGTTAAAATATGTTTGTGCAACAAAATGATGTCTTGTACAAGGTATAACATAAAACAAGTTGAATAACTTTGAATTCATTAAGCATGAGCAAAACTTTCATACTAGAATATGTGATATTATGCTTCAAATGAGTGAACTTCATCAGATCATTGTTCAACTCTTGATAACAAGATTAGTCCACCTTTGTACATATATGTGTGTGTGTGTGTGTGTATGATGGTATAAAATAACAAAGGTCCTTCAAGTTAATGAACAAAATAAAGTGATGAATGATGATATTTTAGTGTGGTTGTGTTCATACTAAGTGCATGAATTCTAACCAACAACCAATTAAAACATGAAATTTAATATAGACATTTAATTAAATGTTTATTAATATTACGGTGCGGTTCGGTTTTCAAAAGCCAAAACCGAAACCAAACCGTTTTCTATGTTGCGGTTCGGTTTCAAAACCGAAACCATTCAAAAACCGTAAAACCAAATCATTCGGTGCGATTCGATTTGATTCGTGTTTCGATTTCGATTTTCGGTTCTAAGTACCCATCCTACCGAATATGCTCTATGATTTTTATGATTATATTCGTGGGGCCGCGTTAAGCTCTCAAGGTCCCCTTATCTTACTTTTGCGTTTGAATTTGATGTTTTTGATAGATGCACATGTCCTCACCATTTCACCACCAGATTTGGCAGCAACTCCACCTCAAACCAATAACTTCACCAACCCACTCTCTTTGAAGCTTACGCGCCACGCACATCGCCACAATCTCACCGTGCAATTCGCGCGTAAATGGCAAGCGAGCCTAAATCAACGTCCTTCGCCGCAAGGAATTAACACGAAGTGTCGTCATAATTTGCCACGCTCGTCCAAAACGAGCACGCCACGGCCACGCTACCTTTTTTATTATCTTCAACCAGGAAAAAGGGGAAAATAAAAAATGGTTCGCCCAATCCAGGCGGAACACGACAGGCTCTCCACTCTTAAAACAACGCCACATGCTTTATCTTGTTTTTTTATTGTCTCATGATATTTTTAATGTTTTATTTTTTAAATGTCATTAAAAATTGCATTGGATCCTATTAAGCGGGAGGTGCATTCTGATGGATGAGGATTCTCTTTGTGGGGATCTTAAAAATTTTCACATCATAACCGTTTATCATATATTATATGATTCGTTTTCATCTAGTACTATTTGTGTTTAATTTTAAATAAAAAAATTTAAATAATTTCTGACGCCCTATGTACAATGAATGGCTAAGATGTGAAGATTACTTAGATTCTCACCATCTAGATCTGGATGAGACCCAAATCCCATTTTGTTCACCGTTGTTATGTAGTTGTAATGTTCACCATTTTATTTATTATTGTCGAATGAATATAAATTTTGAAATTTATATTTAACTATTACATAGATCTAAAAATTTAAATTTATCAAACACTAATAAATAAAGTAATTAGTATCAACACCAGTTTTTGAACACTAATATTCGTATTAAGTTGTTAAAAGTATATTTTTTATCCAAAGTGGTTACAAGTGGTTGAGATGTGATATTTGTTGATCTTGAACGTGAGAAAGCTTCTGGGCATTTACATTTACAAGTTTATCTCCTTGAAGGTCAAACCATTTCAATTTTTATTGGTAAGGGATTACGCGGAAATATGATAACAATCATTTGTCATAAAAAATTAAACCGTAAAAATTATTTAAAAAGCTGAATTACTTAAATATTTTAACTTCCAAAGACGCGAAAATGTGATAACAAACATTTGTAATAAAAAATTGAACCGTAATAATTATTCAAAAGGAGAATTTTAATTAAAAGCTCCGAATACTGTTTATTTTAACGAAAAATCATATTTTTACGCTAAAAAGTCAATTCTGTATTATTTAATTTACCTATTATTTTATCTTTATTGTTAAAACTCAAAGTTTTTAAATCATTTCCATTAGGATTCTTTATTTAAAAGGTCGGACTACTGAAATATTTTAGGGAATTTTAACGAAAAGCACCTGGTACTGTTCACTTTAACGAAAAATCACATTTTTACACTAAAAAGTCAATCCTAATACTATTCACTTTACCCTTTATTTTGTCCTTATCATTAAAACTCAAAATTTTCAACTCCTTTTAATTAGTTTTCTAATATTTTAACTACCGAAGACGGGGAAATATGATAACAATCATTTGTAATAAAAACCCAAAAAGTTGCCATTTACTTGTAGCGCGCCGTTGGGAGGAGGAGAATCTTGACGTCTAAGGTTAGGAGGCATTAGGTCAGCTGCCACTGCCAGGTTTAGGTAATTTTGACCCATAAACGATGGAAAGGCCGCCCTCTCTCCCTCCAACGCAACCGCGACGGCACCGTTTAGACCAACCACCTGGAGTTTCACACATGGAAATTCAACCGCCGCTGCCCTCCGACGAAACCTCCACAGTCTGGGATTGGGGAGATCTCTTGGATTTCACCGTCGACGACGACTTGTCCATCTCCTGGGGCTCCGCCGAGAATCCGGACCCCGAGGTCGGCCCGGCCCCGGAAGACCCGCCGGAGGATCCGAATTCCAATTCGAGTCGGATAAGGAAGCGGGACCCGAGGCTGGCTTGCTCCAACTTCTTGGCGGGTCATATCCCCTGTGCGTGCCCCGAGGTCGACGCGAGGATGATGGAGCTAGAAGAGGAGGAAGCCGGGCACGGGAAGAAGCGGGTTAAGACTGGTCGGGCTACACCCGGGACTGCGCGGTGTCAGGTCCCGTCTTGCGGCATCGATATCAAGGAGCTGAAGGGGTATCATCGGAGGCACAGAGTGTGCCTTGCGTGTGCAAATGCGATCACTGTCGTTATCGACGGTGAGACCAAGCGTTATTGTCAGCAGTGTGGCAAGTAAGCTTACTTTTTTACTTCATTTTTTAGGGTTCTCGATTCTGTTGTTTCAGTTATGGAAGTTTCGGTTTTGTAGCTTTGGACTGTTTCACTGAGTAATTTTTCGGATAAATTGGTTTTTTCTAGCTCAATTCGGGGGTAGTGATTGCAGTCAAACTTAATCTCTAAGTGCCAATGACGAGAACAATATCCACAAATCGTTTTGGCTTCAAATTGACTGTTAATTTGAAGGCTTTACCTAAGTTGGGGCAGAAGGGTTTCGCTGGACTCGTTTAACTCCCAAAAATGTGGAGTAGGGAATGTTTAGAAGCAATGCTGACAGTATCAACCTGCTACTGTTAGACGACCCTGAAGTCTCTTTGTGTTCGTGAGCGAACACAGTAGAGATAAATAGTTACTCAAGGCTTAGATTGATATAAATTAGTGCCGCTAAGCAAATTCGGTAACGATAAAGCACATGATTTATCTTACTGGGAAATCATTTGAATTTGTTGGGCAGAATTTGGCTTCGGAAGTGTTTAGGTGTAGGCAATCGGAGAAATTTTCTTAGGAACGAGACAAGTATCACTTTATCAGAAAGGATATGCGTTCTAAGCTTTATTCTGCAACGCTGGAAATATTGGGGAACTTTCAGTGAAATAAGAAAAGCAGTTAGGAGGATGGTAGCACATAGCTCGACAATAAAAATAAGAAAAGCAGTTAGGAGGATGGTACAATATAATGTTGGGGAGACAAAATGAACGCAACAGACGCAAGTGGTTTACTTCGCAGTTGCACGGATGACACTATATTCATTTGTTGGTTCGGAGGTACTGAAATAAGATATTAATATTAAGTTGTTAGCTTCTTTTTTCTAAGGCCCTTTTATGTATAAAGATGGATGCTGAGAAAAGTGAGGTAACCCCTATTAGCAATTTAGCACATTTGTTTATGCATACTGCGTGCTGTTTTTTGGAAGTGTGGCAGGTTAAGAAAAGAAATACTTTATACCATATAGAAGATCAGCTGGTCTGAGATGAGAGAGTTGTAGAGTTGTCACTGCTCTATTTTATTGAGGAACTGCATGTATTATTCTTGTTATAATGTGCTGGGATTATTTTGATATTGTTTTTGTAATTTCGTTATTGTTTTTGTAATTTCGTTTCTGCATGTATGGCCATTCTTTGGCAGGTTCCATGTCTTACCAGACTTTGATGAAGGTAAGCGAAGTTGTCGAAGAAAATTAGAGCGTCATAATAACAGACGGCGAAGGAAACCTAGTGATTCTAAAGGAGCAAGTGGAAAGGAATCACAAAAGGAAAATCAAACTGAAGAGACCAATTTTGATGGTGGAGCAACAGAAGGTATTTAATGTTTGTTTTTTATGCGAACAGCTTGTAAAAGAGTAGTAAAGCTGCAACACTGCTTTGGAAGAAGAATCTACTAGTCTAATTGTATGTATAATGTACAGACAGTCTACAGTTAAGTAGCCAGCTGAATGAGAAGGAAGAATTGCTGGTGTCTGAAGGTGGGCGAACTCCTATCCTCTGTTCAGTGCCTGAATCCGAGAATGCCCATAGTGACAGTGTTGTATCAGTTATGGCTTCTGGTGAAACCCAAAAGGATGCAAGAAAACATGATTCTAACAACTCTCTTTCTCCGCCTAATTGCGACAACAAAAGCTACTCATCTATGGTAGGTTTTGCTAATGTTGTAGCTTTTGCATGGCTGACTTCGATTTTAATATGAGGAGCTCTGTTTGAGGCATACTGATTTGATACATTCTTGTAGTGTCCGACAGGTCGTATATCATTCAAGCTCTACGATTGGAATCCAGCAGAATTTCCTAGAAGACTTCGGCACCAAGTACTATTAAAAGATTGTCATTACAGTTTAGTATATACAGGGAGAATTTTTTTTCGATGGAAAAAACATCAGGAATCGATTAACAAGTGGGCGTATGTTTTTGCAGATCTTCCAATGGTTGGCCAATATGCCGGTTGAGTTGGAGGGATATATCCGCCCTGGATGTACTATCTTGACTATTTTTATTGCAATGCCTAAGTTTATGTGGATGAAGGTAATGGTGTTGACAATCTTTTTTGTAAGATTGAGTTTGTCACAACCTTTCTCTTACCTTCACTCTACAAATTTTGTTCAACCACTTTGGTTTTGACGATATTTATTTTTCAGTTGCTTGAAGATCCTGTATCATACATACATGAGTTTGTTTCTGTACCTGGGAAAATGCTATCCGGGAGAGGCAATATACTTATTTATCTAAACGACATGATTTTCCGTATTGTAAAAGGTAATCTGATGCTTCATATCAGTGTTATGTTTCTATTAGTTTATTTCGTTTTATGGAAAGTAATTGGTCTTTACTAGTATTTTGTATTACTGACTTGCTTCTTTTTATTTTGATGTGCACAGATGGGACTTCTGTAATAAAAACAAAAGTGGAGGTGCAGGCCCCAAGGCTTCATTACGTTCATCCTACATTTTTTGAGGCTGGCAAACCCATGGAGTTTGTTGCTTGTGGAAGTAATTTATTACAACCCAAATTTCGGTAGGGGCTTCCAATCAAGGTTTTCCACCTATTTTAGTAGTTTGTTGTGTTGTACCTTTGATTCACTCCTTTCAGCTCTGTTGTGTAGCTTGTCTCAAATTCTCAATCATGTATTATTATGATCAGCTTGCTTTTTATTCACACACCGTTTCCTATAAACTGTAATTTATTTGAACTGTTAATAAACTTGATGGTAGCCGACCCCACTTAGTGGGAAAAGGCTTTGTTGTTGTTGTTGTTAATAAACTTGATGGACACTCTCAACACTCTACATAGACTTGTCACTATTTGATAGCACATAATTGCTACTCTTCTCTGTTGCTCCTAAACTTTAAAACTCATGGTGATCTGGAGATGTATCTCAAATATGGAAAATATCTATAGTTGTCATTTTGGTGTATCTTTTATACTATTCTGTTAACTGTTCCATGCATGTAGAGAGTAAAATTGTTGTCACATAAGCTTCTTAATAAAGATCTTTATGGTTACAGATTTCTGGTATCCTTCTCTGGAAAGTATCTGGCCTATAATTATTCTCCTCCATCTTCTCATAGTCGGATTGAAGGGGACACTGCTAGTAATTTAGACCATCAATTGTGCAAGATACAGGTCCCTCAAACTGACGCAGATTGTTTTGGTCCTGCATTTATTGAGGTCAATATTCTGGTTTCTTCTCTTTTTTACTTTTTTTACACCATGTTCAACTATCAGTTGGGACATTCAATCTATCTATATAGTTGTTGGTCATATGTAAATATTTCTGGTATATATTTAGCCTCGTTCTGGTGTATATCTTGTCTAATCATTTTTCCAGACTCCAGTGATCAAAATAGCATTATAACCAGGGATTTATAAAATTGATATGTGGTTAGTTTCTTTAGCTGGTCATGCATTTGAGAGCGCTTGGTCTTCAAACTGGCATCTCGTGTGGTATATGGCACAATTACGTAGGTTGCTGATAACATTAGCATAGCCGACCCCACTTAGTGGGAAAAGGCTTTGTTGTTGTTGTTGTTGTTGTTGCTGATAACATTAGCCATAAGCTTTAACTCTGGACCAGAATCTGCGATATCTGTACTGTACCAGATTCATGTAGATAAAAATAAAACTTTAACATTCATACAGAGATATAACCATGGTTGACCGTAGCATTTTAAAGCATGAGACTTGGTTTTGAAATTACCAGGAATTTTTCTTGTCTCCTAATTTATTATTGGTGGAATCTATGTTGCAGATTGAGAATGAATCTGGCTTATCCAACTTTATGCCGGTACTCATTGGGGACAAAGAGGTTTGTGCAGAAATGAAGACTATTCAGAAGAGATATGAAGAATCTTTCTCTTCGCAAGGATTACGCTTTTCTTTCACCGGTTCTCTTTCAAACTCTTGTGAAGCATCTTCACTGAGGCACACAGCATTTTCTGAAGTTATTTTAGATATAGCATGGTTATTAAAAAAGCCCTCGTCAGAAAACTTTCAACAGATCATAACTGCTTCACAGATTCAAAGATTCAACTATCTATTGAACTTTTTGATATCCATCAAGTCAACAACCATATTGGACAAAGTTTTACAAAATCTGGAGACTCTGATGGCTAAAATGGAGTTGAACAGTGCAAATAATGGCAGCATTGATGCAGATATGAGGCTATTACAGAATTACATGAATTATGCCCGTGATCTTCTTTGTCAAAAATTCGAAAGCTCTGGAAGGTTGGTGAAAAAAGAGGATCTTGTCTCTCAAAGTCAAACCTGCTTTCAGAATGATGGAAAATTGGTTGCTCCATTCCACTGTCAGGTGAGGGCTTCAGTTTTCAGATTTATATTTTCTGATATCAGTTAATCCTTTTTTTAAGTTAGCTTTTCGCTTTACATTTTTCTCATTTTCAATTTAGCATTTAATCTCATCGGGTGCTACAATTCCCTTGTACTCATGAAGGAATTATTTGATTCTACAGTTTGGCTAGGTTGTGGTTGAGCTTGCAATCCTTTGTTTTTTTTCCTTCTCCATTTTTACAATTGAGATACCAGTTTTACATTTGCCATCTATGATCTTATAACTATTTGAAGAATTCACCATTGAATTTGTATCTGTAAAAGGTTTTCGAACTTATAGCTGGTATAAGAGATCTTCATTGGGAGTATGGTGGTTTTGTTGAGCATGATTGATGACTGTATATGTTTAAAATTTCATGACTTGTTATTTTCATAAACTGATACGTGTTTTGTTACATGAACTGTTATTTAAAGCAGGATACGGAGATAACTGTAGACGGTAGGCTGGGTGTGATTGTGGGTTCAACTTTTGACGAGAGAAGTGAAACTGTTCCGCTTTTGAGTAAAAAAGCAGTCGGTAAAGCTAACCTCATCAAGGAATTGCCTAGTTTGGCTAAGCGTTGCACTTCTGGGGAGGTCTTAAGGTCTCGCTCTGGTGGGATGTTCTTGAGATTTCGCCCTACGCTTCTCGTAATTTCTGCTACAGCTATCTGTGTAGGATTTTGTGCGGTCCTCATCCATCCTCACAAGGTTGGCCAGTTTGCAGTAACGATACGCAGATGTTTATTTGACAAATTTTAGATGTTTAAGCATTTTTTTCTTCGCCCTTTAATGTATTCCGCAGCCCCTAAATCTTCTGTACATATTATCTCCGTTGTACATAACTTTCTAACACTAGATTAAGACAAGCCGCTATAAAGTTATCTTGTCACCGTTGTAGTTCTTGCTGGAATCGGAAATTCTGGAGGCGATGTTTGCCCACGGCGTTTGAGATGGTTATACTTCTTTTCGAAAATGAAGCTTTTGCTCGAAATTTTGTTGTCCTGTTGGGCTTAGTTGACAAGAAAACCTGGTTTCCAATCGGTTTGCTTCCAAATTGTAAATTTGTGAAGATCTGAAATCAAGGGTCTCCTGCTTTTTGAATTCTAGTTTTAGCCGTCTTTGTAAGAGGAAGTTGTCCCAATGGTCTCTCAAATTTAACTCAATTAGAGTAATGGTTTTTTAACTATAAGTCTGTGACCATTAGTTTCTTAACTCATCAAAACGAGCAGTTATGGTTTTTTTTGTCAACTCCATTAGAAATTTCGTTAAAATGAGTCACGTGCTACGTACGTGAGGCTGAATTAAGGGGCAAATATGGAAAACCAAATGAGAAAAAATTGTAGTAATGTTCTCTCAACTTTAATCCAATTGGAGAAATGGTTCCTCACCTTTAACCAAATTGGAGTAACGGTCCCTAAACCAAATCGTAGTAGTGGTCCTTTCAACATGACTCATTTTGATGGAATACTGATGGAGTTAACGAAAAGGACCATCGTTGCACATTTTGATGAGTTAAGGGACCAATGGTCATGTATTTTTAGTTGAGGGACCATTGCTTCATTTGGATTAAAGTTGAGGAACTATCTCTATAATTGTTTTGTCCTTATAAAGAGAAGTGAACTCATTCCAAAGAAAAGAGTGACACCATATTATATGGGGTGCATTTTTGCTCGAACTTTAACTCATCTGGCGGTGATAAATAAAGTGGTGAGCGTTACTTTCATTTGAGAGTGTTGAGCAAAAATATCTCCTATTATATGGAGACCCTCAAATAAATTGAAACTTCTCATTGGCTGGCTACAATATTTACATGCATTTAATACAATCATCATTTGATGGTCAGATATAATGTATGTTAACATATGTATTTAATACAATCATCATTCGACAGTCAAATGATGTTATATTAAATTCACATGAGTATTGTATCCAAATCCTAATTATAAATTTTCAGCATATATTCTATTTAGAATCTAGACTATAATTTCAGGATATAGTATGTGACATGTTTCAATGTTCTAGTATAATTGGAGCTTGAAAAAAAAAAAAACTGTGAATGGATGAGTGTTTATACTTTACTTTAAGGCATAATATTAATAATTAACATGTGTTAAAATGAGTAGAAAGTTGCAAAGAGTTTGCATAATGTTCGGTAGCTTAGAGTATTCACTCACACATTTATTCTCTTTGTATGATACTAAAAATGGTTGTATAGAGTGGAATTTATTCTTATCAAACAGAAGACCAGCCTCAAGTACCCATCTACAAACTTTTAAAAAGAATTTTATAATAAAAATATGAGTAGAAAATTATTCCGCGTCACCCTATTGCAGTACTAGAACATGCTCACAAATTACAAATTAAATGACGCAATTAGATTTAGTATGTTCATTTATTATTTATTTGCTTGATAATTCATTGGAAAATTGTGTCTTTGTCGCAACGAAATCTCAAAGCATACTCCCTTTCAACTGATCATTCATTATACCACGCTAACCATTAAGTTTAATCACCAATAACAAATTTGCATAATTCGGCCATGTTCATATTCGCGCAGTTGGATTTGTAAAAGCTAGATTGAGAACTACTTCGGATCTGTGTGTTCGGAGCATGCAAAGTGAGGTATTCAAACCACTCAGTTTATGTCCCACGATCTCCATTAGTCCATCTTACTAGCTCACTTCACAAAAATTCAAAAACTTGAATGGTCAGAATTGATCTGCGAACTACAAGACAGAAATTCAGAGTAGATCTCTTTCTACGTGGTTTAACTTTATGATGATACTCTATGGCTGGGAACATATTTAGAGCTGGTTTGGTATTGCTGTACTTTGAAAAGAAACTGCTTCTGTTGTGCTGTGAAAATAAGCAGCAGTGTGTTTGGTAAATTTTTTTTTGGAAAAGTGTTTTTGGAAAAAAAAAAAGTATTATAGTGTTTGGTAAATTTTTATGTAACACAACTGTGACTGTGTGAAATGACCAAAAGGGGTATAACACTAGATGTGCCATTAATTTAATTTTCTTAACAAATAAAGGTGAATTACTAAATATACTTTATTTTTAAAAGACAAAAATGTATAAACTTTATCTTAAACTTATAATCCAACATTTAACAAGAAATCTTAATCTAACATTCAACATATAATCAAACATTTATGCTGCTTCATGTTTTCAGTTTTTTTTCAAAGCTCATTTTTGCTGCTTCATGTTTTCAGCTTTTTTTCTTTCATCCAAAACTGTGAAAATAAGTTATTTTTAAGTGTTTACCAAACACCTTTTTGAGCTCAGCTTTTTTTATATCCATTTTTTATAAAAACACTTCAACCAAACCAATACTCAATATTATAATTCGTTGAGAATCAAAAGTGCGAGAAACGTACATCTACTTGCTTGTGGGAAGAAAACACTCAAGCAATTAACTTTATAGAATCCAAAAGCTAACGTAACCCTCAAACACTTTAGAGATTTTGAGAATCATAAATGTGAGATAATTACATACGCCAAGGCCCCAACAAAACTGAAGATGATATTTCTTCACATAAGTGTATTGTGTGCGACGATATGGTGGCTACTTTCAAATCACGATGTGACATGGGATATTTTTACTCCTATGTTAGAATTCATTTGTCCCACATCGGTTAGAAAGCTTAAGAACAAACCATTTAAATAAAATTATTCCACTTTAACTAATATTGAAGCCTTTTGTATTAAAACCCGACACCTGACGGATTGAGCAGGTGGCCAAGTGGGGACAGTATCGGTATTGTTGGAGTGGACCCATGACCTGTCTACCTAAAATTTAAGATGGTTTCAGTGCCACGGGACGGGCCCATACATCCACGTGGACAGGTGGGTCCCCTTTGACCTCGCGTGAATGGGTGAGCCCCAACTTGACTCCACGTAGGCCAAGAGATGCCACGTGAATGGGTGGGTCCCCATTGATCCCACGCGAATGGGTGAGCCCCGGCTTGGCTCCACGTGGTTGCTGATGTGTGAAACTTCACATGTGATCCATAAAAATGGGGTCTCATTTGTGGGGGAGTGTTAGAATTCATCTGTTCCACATCGGCCAGGAGGCTTGAGAACAAGCAATTTAAATAGAATTACCCCATTCTAACTATAACCGAGACCTTTTGTATTAAAACCCCACACCTGACGGATTGAGCAGGTGATCAAGTGAGGGACAATATCAATATTGTTAAAGTGAGTCCATGGCCTGTCTACCTTAAATTTAATATCCTCTCTCGCCATAAATCCTCCAAATACATAATCACTAACGTAAAGAGACTTTGAATTATTTTGAAGGTCGTAGAAGATAAGGAAAGATCTCAAAAGTAAGGAGACATTGAATTTTGAAAGTGACCCACCACTCCCATCATATGATATATGTTGCATATTGATGTAACTCACCACCAAGTTTCATTTCTATTAAGTGAAATCGATTCTATGTATTTAGAATATCACTGCTTTACAATAATTAATTAACATGGATCATATCACAAATTAGATCACACACTACTCAACCAAAACGTGAGGAAAATTATATTTTGTACCACGTTAGTTACTATATGATGTAAAAAATGGTGTATATATTGTCTTTGTAACTTGCAAAACATAAAACTTGCATAAATAATGAAGGGATTTTAAGAACAATAAATTACAAAATTTATAACAAATGTGTGTCAAACTATGAGTGGTTCGTTTGTAAGGAGCTTAATATTTTCCACGAACAAAAATTGGACCATTCAATAAACATCTTAAATGAGCTTTGGAAGTTAGGAATGCATACAATATTATCTACATGAAAGATGAAGAGTAGACTAAACCTCACAAGTTGAAATTCTAAATTTACACAAATTATATTTAATCAGGCTCTTTAAAGAAAGAGGTCTTCATTTTTTTCTATAAAAAATAGAGATTAGTTATGAGATCTGTTCCATATGTAACTTCATTGATCCGAATTATCTATTTTGTCTTTATTGATAGATGATACTTGCAAAAAATCTATTCAATCCGAAACCATTTGTCGATTTAATTGTCGGAATGAAATTTTAATAATTTTTAGAATATAGTGTTCTTTAATTACTTTAAACTCAATTAGAACCTAAAATATTTTCGATTTGATTAATATTTTACTAGAATAATCTAGGAAGTGCAACTTAAAAAATACACAATTATGATCAATGAATTTTGATGTGAAGTGGACCCAATAGCTGATCTTATTATTATTATTATTTTTAAACATAGACATCCTTTTCCTTAAAAAAAATTAGAATACTTAGGGCTGGTTTGGTATTGCTGTGCTTTGAAAAAAAATTGCTGTGAGAATAAGCGGCTGTGAAATAAATCAGCAGAGTGTTTAGTAAACTTTTTTGTAAAAGTGCTTTTGGAAAAAAAAAGCAGTCTGATAGTGAGTCTTTTCATTAAAGGAGCACTGTAGCTCCATGTGCTTTGAAAAAAAAGGCAGTTTTCCAAAGTTGCAAATAGCAGCTTCAGCTTTTTCCTTTGATTTCAGCTTATTCTCACAGCAGCTTCCAAAATAAGCAATTTTTTTCCCGTTTACCAAACATCTAAAACCCCCACAGTTTTTTTTCATAGGTGTTTTTTTTTTAAGCACCTCACTCCCAAACTACCAATTAATTATTAGTACGAGTGATCGGTCAAATTATACGCACCGTTTATTTTATTTATTAAATAAAATCATCTCTCTTACTTGCCAGCTCCATCTTTGGCAACAAAACACGACACACACAGTGCCTTGCCGCCCACTGCCCCGTTTGATTTTTGTCATCGTCCTTAAACTGCATTAGGTCCACGTAAGCATGCGCAATCAATTATCCTTAATTAATCATAAAATAATACTACAGAAACTAAATTTGTAAACTAAATGATGTGTTACCAATACGAATGTGTAAATTTATCAACACTTAATAAACCAATCATCAACCTCTATATCCTTTAGTTTTCCAAAATTTTATCTCTCTACTCTCCTTGAATAACATAAGTTTGATCACATGCATAGTTTGCTTAAAATTTCTTAATTATCAGTTAACACCAGACTTATGTTTTAGTCTGCTCCACTTGTTCAAAGAATTTTTTCGGTGTGCCAAAACGGTTCGGTTCCAAAGGATTTGGATCTCAGATCTAGGAATCCTCATATTTTAATCACTTATCGTATATCGTGTGGTAAAAAATCATTTGATATTTTTATTTAAAATTAAGTACAATGTACGATAAACATTTAAGATATAGAAATCCTTAAGATCTTTACAAAATAAATCCGGAAAGGATCATCTTCCAGTACCAAATATCATACAATATAATTAATTAAAAATTTTAAACTTTTCAACGAATTATGTTAGTACACTTAACAAACCAGTTCTTGGTAGTCTAAAAATCTCTGGTTCATCTGCCACAACCTTCTAGCGTTGCCCTTTACCTATTCATCGGAATCAATTGGTAGCAGCCAAGCTTATAAATATCTAGATGCATTTTATAATTGTTTATTATTTTTAATTAGAAAAAATCTCGAGATGCATGCAGTTTGACATGTGTATAAATACATCACAACAAAACCAAAGTTCTGCATCCCAATCCCACCAGGATTCTGGAGGCCTACCGGAGCAAAACTCCTCCAATTTGCTCCTGTTTTTCTTCTTCTTTGTTTTTTTTTTTTAAAATTAAAATTAAAATTTGTGATTAGTGTAGTGAATTAAAACATGGCAACTGGGGAGTGCAGAGATGTTGAGAGTGGGGAAGGTAATAATCTTGGGGATTTAGATTTAAAACAGCCTTTGGTGATTAAGAAAGACAAAATCTTTGCTCATGAAGATGGTGATCAAGGGAGTGACAAAAGTGGATCAATTGGGATGGTTTTGGTCAGCACTTTTGTTGCTGTTTGTGGCTCTTTTGAATTTGGATCGTGCGTAAGTACTATTCTTAAAAAAACTACCTATAAACATTCTTGTTCTTTTTAATTTATGAAGAATGAAACTCCAAGTTGGGTGTAGGCACGCTGTCCTGACCAATTTGCCTAACCGATCCCTGTTTTGAATTTGGCCTTCTGTTTTCTTGGTCTTTTGCTTTTGTAATTAGATTTCCTGCAGTTTTGCTGGGTTTAGAAAGCTGCCTGGTTTACTTATGTGTTATTATTGTTGTTTGTGTTTCTTCTGATAATTAGGGGGCAAAAATACAAAATAATCCAAAAAAAAGAAAAAAGAAAAAAGAAGAGAGGTTTGTTTAGCTTAAGTTATTGTTTTGGCAGGTGGGATATTCAGCACCCACTCAATCTGCTATCAGGGAAGATCTTAATCTCTCTCTTGCTCAGGTAAGTTGCCTTCTTCTTCCTCCTCAAGAACATTTCTTTTTACAGTGAAGTGAATTGGTTACTAATAATTTGAAGTCGTATGGCAGTTCTCCATGTTTGGATCAATTTTAACAATTGGTGGAATGCTGGGTGCTGTAACAAGTGGCCGGACTGCAGATTTTCTCGGCCGAAAAGGGGTATGGTAAATGTTAATTTCTGATGTAAAAGTTGTAAGTTTGGAAGCTCTGGTAATTAATTTTGTACTAATTGAGTTTCTTGAAAATTATGTGAAAGTAGGCAATGAGGATGTCAGCTAGTTTCTGCATCACAGGATGGCTAGCAATCTACTTCTCTAAGGTATATGTTTGCACCATTTGTAATTCTTCAATTTATTTAACTAAGTTCAGTTAAATGGGGTTCACATACTGATCAGGTTTTTTTTATTTTTTTTATTTTTTATTTTATTTTTTTTATAAATCTTGTGCAGGGAGCTTTGTCACTTGATGTAGGAAGGTTTTTTACTGGATTTGGAATTGGCGTTTTCTCTTATGTGGTATGCATATTTCCTTAAAACTCGAGTTCTTGTGTTTGCAATGTATGAGCAAGGATGTGTGAGCTGGTGATTGTTTTCTTATTGGAACCATTTATTGATGATTATTTCGAAGTTTTAACAAAAATCAGCAATCTGGATGGACAGGTACCCATATTCATAGCAGAAATCGCACCCAAAAATCTCCGCGGAGGGCTTACAACGCTAAATCAGGTACGAGGGTTTAGAGATTTCTGTGCGCATAATTTCCTCCCTACTTGAAAAGCATATGATCTTTTAACATAATGTTATCTTTGTCTCTCTACTTGTTCTGCAGCTCATGATTGTAACTGGATCATCAGTTTCGTTCGTAATAGGAACAATAATAAGTTGGGAAACACTAGCTCTGACTGGTAAGTTCTTATTTGATAGGATATTTGTTGTTCTTAATTACAATAGGTGGTTCGCGTAAGTGCCTTTGAAAGGAACTGATAGTTGTGTTTTGATCTGAAGGAATTATTCCTTGCATTTTCCTGCTTGTCGGTCTATGTTTTGTTCCGGAGTCCCCTAGATGGCTGGTGAGGTTTCAATCGAAAATGATGCTCCGGGCTTTTTGTTATCATGTTTTCACCATTATAAAGGACGAATAAAGAAGAACAAGAAAGATGTTTATGGCTGAAAGCATTGTTTTCAGGCAAAGATTGGCCGTGAGAAGGAATTTCAAGTTGCGCTGCAGAGACTCCGCGGAAAGGATGCCGATATATCTGATGAAATGGATGAAATTCAAGTACTTGTTTTGAACCATAAAAAACATTGGTCATCTTTTATATCTATCAAAATTAACATTTCTAACAAAACGACCGTCTGTATCTTGACAGGAATATATTGCTACCCTACAAAGTCTTCCTAAAGCCAACATGTTGGATTTGTTTCAGAGAAAATATATTCGAGCTGTGATTGTACGCGTCCCTCTTTTCTGTCGATTTTCATTATTTCCTTTCCATTAAGCAAATGTCATCCATTTTTTTTTAAACTGAAATCCTGAACATGGTTTTGGTTCTAGATTGGGGTTGGATTAATGGTGTTTCAACAATTTGGAGGCATTAACGGAATAGGATTCTATGCAAGTCAAACCTTCGAAGAAGCTGGTATATATACATATTCAACCAGGGCTTTCCTATACCTCGTTTCATTTCGCTAATCTTTCTCGTAAAACTTTTCTCCTTCTGTAATGTCCATTGCAGGAATTTCAAGCAAAATAGGAACCATAGCTTATGCGTGCGTTCAGGCAATCATTTTCTCCTATCTTCCGTTAAATCTCAAATGTTTGAGTTTGCTCATCCAAAGCTCATCTCATGTAAAATTCATTGACAGGTCCCGATCACCGTAGTGGGAGCAGCTTTAATCGATAAGTCAGGAAGGAGGCCTCTTATAATGGTAGCAATTGATCTAGAAAACCTGACCGCTTACGAATGATCTTTATATGTATATACAAAACTCTGAGGATTTTTGTTTTGGTATGAAGGTTTCCGCAACCGGGACATTCCTAGGCTGTTTCCTTGCAGGAACTTCTTTCTTTCTGAAGGTACTAAAAGTTCAAAAACTATATCCTGCAACAACATTGTTCTGCGCCTGAATCCCGTTACATTGTGGTCTAATGTTGTACAATTCATCTTTCAATATCAGGGAAATGGATTGTTGCTCGATTGGGTACCAATAATAGCTGTGTCCGGCGTGCTGGTAAGTTAACCATACTATACTGCATACTTCAATAGTATCATGTAACTATGTTATTCCAGCTTCTCAATGTACTAAATCGTTTGTTCTTTGTCCCTTTGAAATCAGATTTACATTGCGTCTTTCTCGCTTGGAATGGGAGCAGTGCCTTGGGTGATCATGTCTGAGGTAATGTTGAAAAATTAACCTGTCAGTTTCTCAATGCGACCGATAATATGATACGTCCTTAAGCACGCTGAACCGAGTGTGATTCCCTTTGCAGGTTTTCCCAATCCATGTGAAGGGAGCAGCCGGAAGCTTGGTGGTGCTCATGAACTGGTTGGGAGCATGGGCAGTTTCCTATACTTACAACTTTCTTATGAGCTGGAGTTCCTCAAGTAAGTAAACAACTTCTGCACCAAACACACCACGTACATTATACTGATTGGTTAGCGCGTGCCAAAAAATGTGTTCCCTGATCCCGACCCTATATACTTGATTTGTCGTACAGGAACTTACTACATTTACGCCGGATTCTCTTTGTTGACCATCATATTTGTGGCCAAGTTAGTCCCGGAGACCAAAGGCAAAACACTAGAAGAAATCCAGGCTTGCATCAATTCAGATAAAGGAGGACAAGATGTTGTTAACTGATAGCATGTAGGAGTAGAGTTGTTAGAAATTTGTATCTTGTGTTTGGCTCAAAGTGTCTACTCCATTTTGATTTGGAGGTGTGAGAATTCACGTCATTGGAGCGTTACGAGAGGATTGCAGGCAACATATTTCATTCTGCGTCAAATTCTTTGGCTTTCAGCTCAAAATGGAAGAGACCTTGTGGCAAAATGCGCTTTTGTATTATGCCTGTATAAGGGCTTGATATAATCCCTAATAAGAGACTAAGGGGGCGTTTGTTTGCCCTCACTAAGTGTCATTGGACTAGACTGGACTAACAATTAGTCCAATCAAGTGTTTGTTCTGTAATGGGTTTGATAAAATTAAGTTAATTTGGATTAATTTTATTAATTTTTTATCAATTACTTGGCTTGATTTGTGATTTTTGCTACTTAGTTTCCTTGTCGTCACTTTTGAAAGAGGCTATGGTTTGATTTTGACCCTAATCCATCACCAGCGCCTTACCTTTCTGGAAGTGGATAACCCCAATTAAAGTCCTTAAATAAGTTAGTCATACCACAGTATATCTTTTTTTTTTTGGTACAGAGGATGGCAAAGCCAGACAAGCAAAACAAAGACAAACAGAACTAGGCAAGAACAGCCCTAGGAAGGGCTCTGCCAATAGAATCAGAAGCTAGAAAATTAGTAGCAGAGGAAGGAGGAGAAACAAAAACATGAAGGCCAAGGGATAGCCCATGACCCAATTCAGCCATATGATCAGCTGATGCATTCTTTTCTCGATAGATATGAATGACTTCGCAACTCTAATTTCTTTCAATGGCTTCTTTGCAGTCAAGAATGAGATTGTAAAGTGGGTGCAAAGCCAATATAGGTTTTTGGATTGAAATAACAGCATCCCAAGAATCGCATTCAAGGATCACGTCCCTGCAACCCTCGTCCCAAGCTATAGAAAGGCCCATGAGAACACCCCAAAGCTCAGCTTCCATGATGGTTCCTCTGCCTAAATTAGCAGCAAATCCCTTAATCCAATCCCCTTCAGAATTGCGAATCAAACCTCCGGCACTTATGTGGCTAAATGGATCTTTACAACTCCCATATGTATTGATTTTATATCTACCAATTGGCGGACGGATCCAATGGATTGAGATGATTTGTCTAAGAGGCTTACTAGAAGAACACTTGTTGGCATCATACCAATCTCTTGCAAATTGAAAAATAACCTTAAGGGGTGGGACAGGCGGTTGTTGTCCATTATTGAAGACAAACATGTTCCTCCTTTTCCAGCAATACCACAAAGTTGAAGCAAAGATGAGGTTCTAGGGTAAAACATGAGTGGTAGAACAGTGTGTCCTAAGATTTATGGCCATCCAACTCTGAAAATCAAGAGCAAAGGAATGGGCAACTTCAGGTGGGATTCCAACATTATTCCAGAGGGAAGGAGAATGCCTACAATACCTGAAGATATGATCCATTGATTCCTCAACAGTAGGGCAGATTGGACAACACGGATCATTTGTAAAACCTCTTTTAGCTCTTTGCACATTGGTGAGCATTTTCCCATGACCAATAGTCCAGAGAAAAGTCACTAATTTGGGGGGCAACTTGAGTTTCCAAATGAAGTTCCATTTCTAGGGAATGATATCATCATCGCTAAAAAGAGAGAGATATGCAGTTTTCACGGAGAATGTTCTAGAATTGGTGAGGCTCCAAATTATCTTATCTTCCATTTGATTCGCAATTCCAGCATGTAAACTGAAAATATGTTCCACAACATCAGGAGGAAGGCAGGAGTATAACAAATCTACATTCCAACCAGAATCAGTAAGGAAGTCTTCAACTGTCCAGTCAAGCATGTCGTCTGAAAGAGAGATGGTAGCAAAATCTTTGAGCACTCCACACTCAAGCCAGTTGTCTTTCCAAAAATGAATTTGGCTTCCAGATCCGACTCTCCATCTCATACCATTAGGAAGGATTTGGGCACCAAAGAGGATTCCACGCCAAGTATGAGAACAATTAGTGTACTTAGCAGAGCAAACACCCACCATGTCATGGTGTTTGAGATACTTTCCCTTTAAAACTTGCGCCCATAGTCCCGAGTCTCTTTGCATAAGTTTCCAGCCAGTTTTAGCAAGGAGGGCTTGGTTCATAACATAAGTATCTTTCAATCCTAACCCGCCCATGAATTTAGGCGTGCAAATTGTCTCCCACTTAACAAGGTGAACCTTGGAATTTCCCTCAGTGTGGCCCCATAAGAAATTCCTGTTCAACTTATCAATTTTATCACATATGGAAATTGGGAGGCGAGTAGATTGCATATAGTAGATTGGAATGGCTGAGGCGACTGATTGGAGGTAAACAAGCCTACCTGCCATAGAGAGGGTATTGCTCTTCCAAGCAGAGAGTCGACGTTGAACTTTTTCCACAATGTTGCCATAAGTCTCTTTGTTGACTCTATAATGCAGTAGCGGCACACCCAAGTAGTGACCTAAATCAGAAGTGAGAGGAGAACCACAGATGTTGGCAATTTCAGTAGCCTTACTTCGAGAGATATTCGGTGAGCAATAGATACATGATTTATCAAAATTCACCTGCTGACCGGACACAGCACAAAAATTATCAAGACAATCCTTCAAAATTTTAGCTTGAGTTGAGGAGGCTTCCGCAAACAAAATAAGATCATCCGCAAAAAAGAGATGAGATACAGAAGGCCCATTTCTAGCTAGCTTAACTGGCTTCCATTTCTTAGTGGTGATGCATCCATTAATGATATGGGAGAGTTTTTCCATGCAAAGCACAAATAAATAGGGAGAGATGGGATCTCCCTGTCTGATTCCACAGTGTGGGGAGAAAGAATCAGTGAGCTCACCATTAACAATAGCTTGGTATTTGACTGTGGTAACACATTGCATGATAAGTTCCAAGACTTTCCCTCTTAGCCCAATCTCCCATAGAACATCTCTAATAAAACTCCACTGAAGCCGATCATAAGCTTTGGAAAGGTCAATTTTCCAAGCAATGAACCCTTTTTTACCTTTGGTGTTTCTGTACTTATGGAGGATTTCTTGAGCAACAATGATATTATCAATAATTTGTCTACCCGGGACGAAACTCACTTGAGTAGGGCTAACAAGTTTATGGAGAAGCGGTCGCAATTTCCCCACCAAAGTTTTGGAGATGACCTTGTAAAGAGTAGAGCACAGACTAATAGGCCTCAGCTGAGTCATGCTTGTAGGATTATCAACCTTAGGAATCAATGAGATGAAGGTGTTGTTGATGTTGTCCGGAAGTTGAGTTGAATTGAAACAACCCTTAACCATATCACTAATATCCTTTCCACAGAGATGCCAAAATTTTTGGTAGAAACGAGCAGGGATACCATCAGGTCCAGGGGCCTTGAGACCACCAATAGCAAACATACAATCTTTAATCTCATCATCGGTGACTTCCCCGTTTAGGACAGCTAAGTCATCACTACTAAGACAAGGGAATAGATGGGGCAAACTCTCCATATTTGTCGTCGTTATGCGAAATGAAAAAAGATCTTTGAAGTAATTGACAACAATCGACTTTAAATTCTCTTTTCCATCTGTCCAAACTCCTTCAGAATTATTAAGGCCTTCAAGTTTATTTTTCCTTCTCCGCACCACCGCAGAGAGATGGAAAAACTTGGTATTTTTATCTCCCTCTCTAAGCCAAGTATTTCTTGATTTTTGAAGCCAAAAGAGTTCTTCTTGCTCAAGGATAGTACTATACTCTTTGGCGAGCTGATTTTCCAAAGCAAACAGATACGGCACATGTCGATCGCATAGAGCCTTTTGAATTCCGCAAATACGAGCTAAGAGCCTTCTTTTCTTTTGAAAAATACATCCAAAGACATTGTGGTTCCAACTTTGAAGAGCAGAAGAAAGAGTGAAAGATTTGCAGCTAGCATCACCTTGAGCACTATTCCAAGTATCATTAACAAAAGGTTCAAATTCCTGGTGAAGCATCCACATAGCTTGGAATCTGAAAGCTTTCAAATCAGGGTTAGGAATATGTTTGGAATGGAGGCTGATAAGCAAGAGGCAGTGATCAGATTTCACTTTAGCAAGGTGCCTAACATAAGCCTCCGAGTAAAGGTGTCTCCAAGCTATGTTGCAAAGGCCTCTATCAAGTCTTTCCCAAACAAAATCACCATACTCGTTTTTCTTGCTCCAAGTAAATTTAGCACCAATGAACCCAAGGTCTACCAAGCTATTCCTAGAGATCCAATTACCAAGACCACTATTTTTATTAATAGGCCTACCCCCCTTTTTCTCTGAGCTATGAATCAATTCATTGAAATCACCTGCAATAAGCCAAGGCATATTAGAGACTGCAGAAACCCCATCCAGATAAGGCCATAAATGGCTCCTCACTCGAGGGCAGGGAGAGGCATACACCACCGTTAACATCCACCGAGTCTGCCCATCCAATACAACAGCAGTGATTGTTTGGGAGGAACAAGCCACAACTGTTAATTTCGCAACCTCATTATTCCATAGAAGCCAAACACCACCAGAGAAACCATTGGCATCAACAACATAATAATTTGAGAAACCCAAACCTTTTATGACTTCAATTGCCCTCTCACCACTAATCCTGGGTTCTAAGATAGCAAAGATGTTCACTCTGTTCAATCTGACGAGATCCTTAGCAGTAACAGAGAAAGATTTCCCTCCCGCACCTCTTACATTCCATACCATAATCATCATAAAATAAGTAAAGATGTAGTATACCTGGGGGATGAACCCAATCAAAATGGGGATATTGACGTCTCTACCAGAGAAAATGGGGCACCCACCACACCAGTTTGAGCATCAATCATGGTTTCATTAACAAGGCTTCCATTCTCCAGCGAAATCATAACTGACATATCCATATCTTTTTGAACAATATCTGGCGGTTCGTGTCCATAATTTTGAATACCTTTATCTGCTGCATCATAGACAGCTTGAGGATCAGCAACATTAAAGTCAAAGCTCCCCAAATCACTCTCTTGTATGTCCATGCCATTAACTTGGACGCCGTTGGAAGGAGTTGTGGCAAGCCGCGACTTGGCATTGACTTTCCTCAGAGAGGATTTTGGTGACTGGGATGAGGTGTTTCCAAGCTTTAAATTTGCACTAGTCGCCCCCATATTAAAGCCACTAGATCCTCCATTCTCCTTGTTAGAGATGTCCCCTAGAGCCTTCCTAGGTCTACCTCTTTTTTGTTTCTTCTTTTCAATCCCCACAGTATTCTCCATTGTGTGTTCTTTGCCATGTACAGACTTAGCTTTGTCAATAGTGGTCGGATCAACATCCTCCAGCACTAGCGAACAGAATCTTGAGCCAGAATTACTCAACTTCGTGTCATTTTGATCCAATTTAGATTTATTGCTTAGCTTGGCTCGACGATTATATGTCACAATGCTCCAGGGCCCGATCAAGGCAGAATCATGAAGCTTCATATCCTTCTCAACCTCAGTAGGGCAGCTCTTATGTGGTTTACCAACCTTTGAACTCATAACTTGGTCATGGACTGAAGCCTCATCCATAGGTTGGTTGGTCTCTGTATCTGGAACCAGAGTTGTAGATTGTTTCCTGATCAAAGAGGGGCACTGTTCATGACGATGGCCATAGCAACCACAGTTGAAACAAACAAGGTGTAACCCCTCATACTCCACAGCATACCAACAGTTCTCAACTTTGACATTAGCAATTAAGGGCTTTGTTAAGTCCAATTCCACACAGACTCTAGCATATTTGCCTCTAACTTGGGAGGCAGTGTGCGCATCAACACGCAAAGTTGTGCCAATAAGATCCCCAATTCTTTTCATGGCTTCCGGATTAAACCACTCAATGTGTAGCCCAACAATTCTCACCCAGACAGCCATACGGTTGATCGACTCACTATGAGGGTCAAACCCAGCTCTCCATTTTTGCATAACCACATATTAGCCTGCAATAATCCAAGGTCCTCCGCACAAAATATTTTTCATATCACTTTCTAGAGCAAATTTCACAATAAAGATATTATTTTCCAAATCAATTAGAGAGAACCGCCCTTGGAGCATGCTCCACCGTTGTTGCAGACGACCAAGGATGAAATTGTGAGTATGAGACTTACCCATGATTTTGATAATAATGGCATTTCTCCATGGACGAAGGAGTCGAGATTTGACTGGATCCGTGAACTTGATGCAGGGTCCCCGTGGTTCCTCATAGATTTCAAAATCTCCATCACCAATTTTAAATTGGTTAGTCTCCTCACCTGGGATCCCTTCCATCCGTGGGTTAGCATCTACCAGACCCATCAATTTGGCCTTGAAATCCATTTTTGGAAGTGGTTCCAAAGGATAGTTGATCTCAGGACCCATCGCGGACATCTCACGCTCGGGCGGGTTGTCGGTTCGAATTCGTTTCATACCAATCGAATCAGGTTTTCCTCTGCTTCCCGGGAGACCCGGAGCAGAGAAAATAAAACTTGGGTCAAGATTCGCCACCGCAGAAGGCGGCAACGACGCACGGAGGAGAAGAGAGAGGGTCGGTCATACCACAGTATATCACTAGTCAATTAAAGGTCCTTAAATAAGTTCTTTGAGTATTGTGCAATCTTACTTGTTCAGGTTTTTTTCATGTGGAAACATTACAAATCTATGGTATTAATCTGCTTCTTGTGTTAAACTTTTGGTCTTTATTTGTTTGCCTTGTTTGAATGAATCTGAAAATTCTTTTGAATGTAGCCAAGATGGAATGTTTGGGGTTGTGATGTTGGTCTCCATATGTGGAGGAAATTGGTGTGTTTTGGCATTGGGTCTTCAATGGTCAAGTATTTTGGGATCAATTTTGTGGAGTAACTCAGATTGTGAAGATTTTTATTTGAAAAGAAAAATGATCAATTGCAGCACTGTTGTTTCACCTTCTTTTTGTACTAGGAAAGCTATCTTAGCTATGAGTTTGGCTATTGTAGTTGATATGGTTCTGATAGCACGCCAAGCATTATTTGGATATGGGACATGTTACATACGCCATTTTGAACTCGCTGCTATCTTGATATAGAAATATCTTATTCATGCAGCAGTTTGGGATCCTACGTGCACCTGTCCTGTTGTTTGCACATGAAGTTCTCGTTTGTACATATAGACTCTTGGTATTGCCTACAGTGTGAGCATCCTGCCCTAACCATAATTTAGCATACTTGATCTAAAATGGAATTGAGTTGGAAGCTATCTCCTATGTTGCAATTCTTGAATTGAGTAGATATAGCTTGAATGATTGAGGCAGTTAGCTATTTTCCAGAGTTTATTGTAAAAAATTGTAGAATGTACAATTAAGCAGTTTACCTTGCTCTGCTGTGTACTATATTAATGTAGTATTGGGATCTTTCTTTTGTTCTAGTTGGAACATCCAACAGTTTGATTAAATTGGTGACCTTTCCCTCTCTCATTTGTTTTTCCTTTCAATGGATTAGCACTAATGCACATGGAATTGACTAATTGACTTGCTTCATTGTCAGGGAAGACATTTTAATTGCTTAGTTTTATATACAAATGGAATGCATAAATTGTTCATGATCTCTTCCTTTTGCATATTGTTACTAGTTTCCTTCAAACTAGTTGAAGCAAGCCAATTTACATGCTAGAAATCCAAATGTAGCAATGATCAATGCGCATCTATCCATTTGTCATTGTGCCTCGCATCATTGTGGTCTTGGGATTGAATGCAATTGTCATGATATGGAATGAAATTGGCTTATACATACAAGAGCAATTCCAAGTAATTATTTCACAATTGAGTAAAAAATTGAACTTGTCAGACATCAATTTTCGTTCTACTCAAATACAAGTATAAACCAACACCTTGAACTTTAATCTACAACTTTAAACCAAAGGTGAATAATTAAGAAAAGAATCCTGAACCCTGTCGATTGTTGGGAAAACACTTTATTATATTGATGTTTGGAACAATGTTACTCTTGAATCATGTATGTTTCTTTCGTTGGCAAGAAAATTTGGTTTTTGTATTTTTATTGAGTCTCACTCTCAACCAATATTATTAATTTTAATAATATCTTTAATAAAAAAGCAATTAAAATAGAACAATAATGTAGTCTTAGTTTGAGCCAACATCAAATTGGTGACAATACTATTTTCATTATCCTGCTTCTTAGTCCGATACTGCACCAAATGCTTCACTAAGTTAGTCCAACTTAGTCTAGTCTAAGCTAGTCCAGTTTAGTCCCTGAAGCTAGTCAAGTCCGAGACAGTCCGCTGCAACAAACGCACCCTAAGTATGCCCTTGATCTTTCCAAGTTTTTATTTTGTTAATTTTCCTGTCTTTTGATTCTCCTTTGATTGGTTAACTACGCCGCATCAAGATTGATTGGTTGATCAATTCCATTCGTTAAATGGTGCGGCTTGGTTCAAACCGAACCAAATCGAAAATTAGTTTCGCCCTCAAACTAAGACTAATTGATGGTTAATCGTTTTTATGCCAAAAATTCTTCATCGACCGTATATCTGAAAAGAGAGAATTTAAATATTCTAATTTTATTTTAACTAATATCGAGTCATTTTGTAATAAAATCTCATAATTGTTGGACTGATTAATTTGACATAGTATTAGAGCCAGGGACTAGGCCAATACTCCCACGTGATGGGTGGGTTCTCTTGCCCCTGGTGGGTTCCTTGACTCTACGTGTAGGGTGAGTCCTCTTGGTTATACGTGGTTGTTAATGTGTAAATCTTCTATGTGTGACCACTAATTGAGTCATGTGAAAGGGCGTGTTGAAATATCATTTATCGATTGTATCAAATTTTTTATTTATTAGTACATTGATATTTTTACACTAATGGGAGGCGGAGTTCGACTAAAACACACAATGAGCAGCCTAATTTAGTATCAAATTCTTCATTTATGTGTTGGGTGAGAAATCCGATGGTCCACAAATAATCACAGCAGGCAACGGTCCCACTCTTCGAGTCGAAGACTTTCTATGCTCTTTTATCATGGAGGAGGATTCTCTCTCATCTTAATCTTTTCCCCTTTCTCTCTCATCCGATTTGAACGGTTATGGTTAAGCCATATCAATATTGATTGTTTTTATTGAGATAATAAAACAAAAATAATATGTAAGAGGAGGGGAGGAATGAGAATAGGAGGAGATAATCTACTCCTCTCATCATCATTTGTTCGTGACCACGCCCTGTTGACTTTTGTATTTTAGGTAGGATCCCTAATTGATATGTAATCCCATGTAATCACTTGTAATTAGTTTTCTTTCCTTTTATGTTAGGGTTGTACACCTATAAGTTCCTCATATAGAGAAGAATATATCATCATTCAAAGCATTCTTTTCTTGGCATCAGAGCCAGGTCGAAAAAAGGAAAAAAAAAACCCCATAGCTGCGATAGCACTGTTGCGGCTCAGCCGTGTGTGGTGCGCCGACCTCGATCAGCGAGCGACGCTGTCGTTGCTGACCCAAATTCATCGAATCGTTTCACTTTCTGATTTGATCTGAAGTCGTGAAAGATTGCACAGATTGCAACCCAACGGACTTGTGTTGCTGCGCCGTACCCGATTCAAGGTCCGACTGACCCAGGATTGCATGCCCGCTGCTCATCACATTCTTGTTGCACTGCTGCACAGACTACCACCGCACAACCGCTGTTTCTGACTCGCAGACCCGCTACACCATAAACCAGACCTCGATCGAACCCGCTTGCATCCGCATATGCACCCAGATTTGTAGCTGTTGTTGCCCTACGTTGCTGCAGTCCAACTCGTTTGCATCTGGACCTTGTTCCTGCACTAGCACAGTTGCACCTTGTTTCTGCACTCGTGTTTTGTAGGTTCTTTCTGGAGCAGACCACGTAAAAAGGAGGGAGAGAATAAAGGAAAAAAGAACAAATAGAAAAGGGAAAAAGGAAAAGGGGAATCAGAATTGGTGGTGTTGAAAAAAGAAAAATTGGGCTATTTGATTAAGGCCCACACGGCAAAGAAAAAGTTGTGGTTTTTTTTTAGATTATTATTATTTGTACTTGTTGTTGGGCTATCCTTCTTGTTGGCCCGTGCAAATTGACACTTCTTGGACTTGGTTTGCTTGGAAATTTAGGCTTTATCAATCACCGAGTGACGTATTGATTGAAGTTGCTTGGGAATGGCAATCTGGACTTGTGATTCTGCTAATACAGGTAGCAATGGTAAGGCTTTAAAGGTTTCTACCTCTGTTACGAATAATACATGGATAATTGATTCTGGTGCTACTGAACATATGACTTGTGATTCTAGACAGGTAGAAACCTTAAAACCATCCACCAAAACTGTCGTCAGTGTCGCCAATGGTAATCCTGCCCCTGTTATCAGGGAAGGAACCGTCTCCCTTTCAGATACTCTTAGTCTTGATACCGTACTTGTTGTGCCTTCTCTTGACTATAATTTATTATCTGTTGCTCAAATAACTGTCGTCCCGCATTGTCTTGTGATTTTTTGGCCTTCTTTTTGTGTTTTTAAGGACATTCGGACTCGCAAGACGATTGGTTATGGTATTAGGAAAGGGAAGCTCTACTACTTGGAGCTGACATCAAACAGTTCTCGAATGTTGACTCGAGCTCTTACAGTGGACGAAAATCCGGGGGATAGGAATAAAGCTTCGAAGGTTTGGTTGTGGCATCGTCGACTTGGACATGCTTCTTTCGGCTATCTACAGAGGTTGTTTCCTAGCCTATTGTTAAGCATGATGTTTCTAGCTTTAAATGTGGTGTTTGTGAACTAGCTAAAAGTCATCATGCTTCGTTTCCATCCAGTTTGAATAAAAGTTCTGTTCCACTTATGATAATTCATTCTGATGTTTGGGGTCTATCTAAAACTGCTACATTTGGTGGTGCTCATTGATTTGTTACTTTTATTGATGACTGCACACGTATGACTTGGGTTTGTTTGATGAAATCCAAAGGTGAAGTTACTTCTTTGTTTCAACAGTTTTACAAAAATGGTACAAGTACAATATAAGTCACAAATACAGGTTCTTAGGAGTGATAATGATGGCGAATATGTTAACTATGAACTTCGTGCCTTTCTTGATCATCATGGGATTGTTCATCAAACTACATGTCCATATACTGCACAACAAAATGGGGTTGCCGAACGCAAGAACCGTCAGCTTCTGGAGGTTGTTCGTGCCTCTTTACTCGAGGCTCGTCTCCCGTTATCCTATTGGGGAGAAGCTCTCACCTCAGTTGCGTATCTTATTAATCGTGTTCCATCCTGATCGGTTGATTTTCAGACACCCCTTCAGACACTTTCTTCACATGTTTATGCTCATGCAGTCCCTAATCTTCCACCTCATGTGTTTGTTTGTGTGACCTTCGTTCATCTTCATAAACAATAGCGAAGTAAGCTTGAACCTCGAGCCTTACGATGTGTGTTTGTGGGGTATGCATCCAGGCAGAAAGGATACCATTGTTATCACCCACCGACGAATAAGTTGTTTGTCATTATGGATGTTGCGTTTCATGAGAATGATATGTACTTTGCCAATCCCGAGTCTTCACTTCAGGGGCAGAATCAGAAAGAAGTTCAAACTCTTGATTATACTATTCCAGATATAGATAGAGTGAATGATTTGGATTTAAGTGGTGATGTCTTGGAAATAAGTGGTGATCATTCACACGAAAATAATGATGTGAATGAATTGGAATTAAGTGGTAATGTCTTGGAGACAAGTGGTGATCATTCACATGGAAACAATGTTGAAAATCTTGAAAGGGACGAGTCGACATCGCCAGATAACTCACTGCCTAATAGCTCACTGCCAGTTTCCTCACCACCGGACATCCTTGTGTCGCCAGCTACCTTATAGTCGATCTTGAGTCCCAATAACCATAATCAATCGTCTTCGATCCCGGATGCACCACCACCACGTCGTCTCCTTGATCGCGTCAACCGAGGTATTCCTAAACTTACTTATGAAGCCGACCCTAAATGCAAAACTAGGTATCCGGTGAGTAAGCCCAACCCCGAGTCTAATCTATTATACCCGTTAAGTAATTATGTGTCTACCAGTCACCTGTCAGAATCAAATACGTCATTTGTGCATCAATTATCTATTGTATCTATTCCTAACAGTGTGCATGAGGCTTTAACTGATCCACGTTGGCAAGTAGCAATGAATGAAGAGTTGAAGTCTTTGAAGAAGAATGCTACCTGGGAGATCACAGATTTCCCAGTTGGTAAGAAACCTGTGGGATGCAAATGGGTCTATACTGTGAAATACAAAGCAGATGAGACGGTGGATCATTTCAAGGCAAGACTGGTAGCAAAAGGATACACTTAAAAATATGGAATCGACTACACAGATACATTTGCACCTGTAGCCAAGATCAACACAGTTCGTGTTTTGTTGTCCTTGGCTGCAAATCTTAATTGGCCCTTCCAACAGTTCGATGTGAAGAACGCCTTCTTACATGGAGACTTGACATAAGAGATTTATATGGATATTCCACCGGATGTAATGCTCCAGATAAATACAAAAGAAAAGTATGCAGGTTGAAGAAATCCTTGTATAGCTTGAAGCAGTCCCCTCGAGCATGGTTCGGAAGATTCACAAAATTTATGAGAGCATTTGGTTATAGACAAAGTAACTCTGATCATACTTTGTTCCTGAAAAGACAGAATGAGAAGCTTACTGCACTTATTGTGTATGTAGACGATATGGTGGTAACAAGTAATGATCTGGAAGAACGTGCGGCCTTGTAAAGATATCTGTTTGTACCATACTTGACCAATCCCGAAACTACCGAGCACCGGCCAACGCTATACTGTCAAGGACCCAGAAGAGTTCCCCTCCGACCAGGAGGCCAATCACTACTCGACACGTGTCAAGATTAGAAGCCAATCAGAGCGCAGCACGTGTCAACATCAAGAACCAATCATAACATGACACATGTCAATGTGACAAAGCTACAAGTTTTTCTATAAATAGGGGTCATTCCCCCACAATATTGCCTAATGCCATTTTGTGTTAAATCATTCACAAGAACTCACTAAATTGAGAGCTTGATCCTTTGTACTTGTGTAAGCCCTTCACTACTAATAAGAACTCCTCTACTCCGTGGACGTAGCCAATCTGGGTGAACCACGTACATCCTGTGTTTGCTTTTCTGTCTCTATTCATTTACGTACTTATCCTCACTAGTGACTGAAGCAACCAAGCAACCAAGCGAAGGTCACAAAACCTGACACTTTCTGTTGTACCAAAGTCTTCGCTGATTTTGTGCATCAACATTTGGCGCCGTCTGTGGGAAACGACACTTATTCCTACTCTCTTCAGCTGTGTCAAGCTGGTTTCTATCATTCGTACACTTTCTTTTGATCAGGCATCCCTCTCCAGCATGGGAAGCGAAGGAAGCCACAGCACACAGAATGACACCCCCCTTGCACATAGTGCGAAACAACGAAAGAAGGAAGGAAAACGAGTTCTTCTTCAAGCTAAAGTCGATGAGTTGGAAGCTCAGTACAACAAGATAGCAATGAGGAATGAGGTCCTCCAGGAGCAATATGAGAAGCTCTTCGAGACACTCCACGAAGCTAGGCAAGCTCAGACACGCGAGCTTGTTGCCCCCGTGGAAGTCAACCATCAACTGGGTGCCCTCCAACATGGAGGGTCACATGCATTCGACATAGATATCCCTGATAGGGAACAGATTACCCCTCGACTTGATAATCAACATGAGGCTTCTCTTAACCCAGTTGCTTCGACCCGAACCATGAGAAGTGGAGGGAGACACCTCTTTGCTGAAGGGGCAGAAGGATCGAAAGCCGTCTTTCGCGATTGTCGGGATTTCCTGAAGCAACGTCGAGAGAATTCCATCCATATAAGCTCAAAGATTAATGACCCAAGGATTTCTGAGAGACTCGGTCCCCTGCCACGGCCCAAGCCGGCCACCAATTTGGGGAAGGGGCAACAAGTCCCAGAGAGACATGAGGGTACAGGGGACTCAGAGGTGTTCCGACAGACATACCCTGGAAGCCAGTACAGCGAGTCCAGGGAAAAATCACATGCCCTTGATCAAACCTTCCTAATTCCAATAGGAGATGGAGATTTACGAAAGAAAGCTCCAGTGACACATAACTCCGCTCAGGACCCCCTTGTCCTACAACTTCTTGAGGAAGTAAACAAGTTGAAGGCTGAACGTCAGGCTGAAATACCTGACTGGAACCAACCCAGGCCTGGCCCTCTTACAAGGAGGATCCTCAACACCCCCCTTCAAGCAAAGACAAAGCAAAAGCTTGGCTTGCAACTTTATACTGGAAAAGAGGACTCGATTGAGCACCTTAACCTCTTTGAATCCACCATGGCATACCGGATGCACACCGACGAAGAGCGATGTCTTCTCTTCCCCTCCACCCTCTCTAGTGGAGCTCTAAATTGGTATTGTCGTCTTACACCTGAGACGGTAGACTCATTTGAGGAATTGAGGAAACTATTTGTTTCCCAACACATTTTCCAAACCGATCGCTTGCACTCTGCAGATGACTTGTACACTATCCGCCAGAAGCCAGACGAGTCATTACGTATGTATGTTGGCCGCTTCAGCCATGAATACTCCCGGTGTGCCGAGGCAGACGACAAGACTGCCCTCAAAGCCTTCACGGCAGGCCTACGTGATTGTTTCTTTAAATACATGATCAATGCCAATACTTGGAAGACTTACTCTGAGGTGATGGCGCAGGCTTATAACCATGCCTCCGCCGAGGCAAAGACATATCAGGAGAAACCCCCTACAACCATCCTTTATCAACAAGTGGGAGGTGGAAGCCAGACTCACCTAAATGAGAAGACCTCGACTTTCCAAACAGCAGTGGCACCTCCCCATGCCTTGCATAATGCTTCACCGAATCAACAGACATATCAATTTCAAGGCAAGATGAAGGATTTCCATCCTCACCACTCTCCTTTCAGTAAAAAGAGTAAGGGACACTATCCCGATAACCAAGGGTATCGCCACAATAGCGCTCGCCCCCAGGCAGTCAATGCAGTGGGTCAAACCCGCGTCAAGGGTATCGCCACAATAGCGAGGTTTTAGCCTGCCATACTTAAGGTGTCTTACGCCTGCCGAGGCGGAAATCGTCCTTCGGGAAATACATGAGGGAGTCTGTGGAGATCATGCTGGATCTCGGTCCCTAGCACACAAGACTTTTCGCCAAGGATATTACTGGCCAACACTCCACCAGGATGCCATCAAAGTATCCCGCTCATGTGACAAATGTCAACGATATGCAACTATTCCTCATTCCCCTCCAGAGCCTCTTACTCCTATGATCAGCCCTTGGCCCTTCGCCCAGTGGGGACTTGATTTGATCAGCCCAATGCCGGCAGGGAAGGGCAAAGTCTGTTACGCAGTCGTTGCAGTGGACTACTTCACAAAGTGGGCCGAAGTAGAACCCTTGGCAACCATTACTGAGGCAAAGATAGAAGACTTCGTGTGGAAGAACATCCTTTGTAGATTCGGCATTCCCAATGCGATAGTCACTGACAATGGGCGACAGTTTGACAACAAGAAGTTCAGGTTGTTCTGCTCTAAGTTCAACATCAACTTATGCTTTGCCTCTCCAGCTCATCCCCAGTCTAATGGACAAGTTGAGGCCATCAACAAAATAATCAAGCGCACTTTGAAAACCAGCTTGGACAAAGCTAAAGGCTGTTGGCCAGAATTTGTACCCCAAGTTCTTTGGTCATATCGCACTTCATATCGGACTTCAACAGGAGAAACTCCATTCTCACTTGCCTTTGGCACAGAGGCGGTTGTCCCTGTTGAGCTCGAGCAAGCAACATTCCGAGTCCAGAACTACATTCAAAGTGAAAATGACAAACAACTCACCCTCAACTTGGATTTAGTCGAGGAACACAGAAACCAAGCTCACTTGAGGAATGTCGCCTACAAGCAGCGCATCTCCAACTATTATGACTCTAGGGTCAAGCCTCGTTCTTTCAAAATAGGAGACTGGGTCTTAAAGAAAAGATTACTCTGCGACAGAGTCCCGAGTGAAGGCACACTTAGTCCAAACTGGGATGGACCGTATGAAGTCATTGGCATCAGTCGCCCTGGCTCTTACACACTTAGAAGCTCCGATGGCAAGACCCTTGGCCATCCATGGAACGCTGATCACTTGAAGTACTACTACAAATAGACTCACGATGTACAAGTGTTGAGCTATAGCCGTTCGGCATCCTATGTAATGAAGGCCATTTGGCAATGAATTCAATAAAGAGGTAATTTAGCCAACTCAGCCCTCACTCTTTTACATTCATAGCAAGCGATGCCAGAACCCTTCTCAATCAGAAAGCAATCCGTCTTCCACAGTCACTACAAAACAAGCAAATGAAGACCGTGTCAAGCGCCAAAAAAAAAAAAAAAAAAAAAAAAAAAAAAAAAAAAAAGCTTCATCCAAAAAGCTTCACCCGAAAAGCTTCACCTCCAAAGCTTCACCCACAAAGCTTCACCTAAAAAGTTTCACCCAAAAAGTTTCATCCGAAAAGCTTCACCTCCAAAGCTTCACCCACAAAGCTTCACCTAAAAAGCTTCACCCACAAAGCTTCACCTAAAAAGCTTCACCCAACAAGCTTCACCCGAAAAGCTTCACCTCCAAAGCTTCACCTAAAAAGCTTCACCTAAAAAGCTTCACCCACAAAGCTTCACCAAAAAAAAAAACTTCACCCGAAAAGCTTCACTTAAAAAAGCTTCACCTACAAAGCTTCACCTAAAAAATCTTCACCTAGAAAGCTCCCTCTACATACTTTCACCATCAAAGCTTCACCTAGAAAGCTTCATCTACAAAGCTTCACCATCAAAGCTTCACCTAGAAAGCTTCATCTACAAAGCTTCATCTACAAAGCTTCAACACCAAAGCTTCACCTACAAAGCTTCAACACAGAACCTTGCTCCAAATAAACAAATTTTGTTCACAAAACCCAAGATGCCCTTGAACTTGTACAAAAACACTTGGGTAAACATAAACATTTTTTGTTTTACACCCACAAGGGCCCAAAATTTTCCTTCTTATTTATTCACTTATATATGTTCCCAAACATATTATAATAGATCCAACAACAAGCCAAAGTCCCAAGTTTCATAATGGACAAAAGTACAAGCAATTCATCAATAATGAAGGTTCTACGAAAATTGGAATCTGCCCCAAAATAGAAATCCAACCCAAGAGACTTTTTCTCTCTCTCCCTCTTCCGCCTCCTTTCATCTATCAAATTTCTGCAACCTCTGCTCTTCTCCAATGGAGCTGAATTTTGGACACCCTATAGTTCTTGAGCATATGAACAACTTTCAAGAAGGAACCATTTCTGTTTGAGCGACGGAAATTAAAGTGTTGAAGCTCCAAACATGATAGTCGGCTTCTTGCAGATTTCGAAGCTGTTGTGATGTTTCGAAGATCTGGAAATATTTAACCGTTAGTTCATCCTGAATTTTTGATATGTTATGAAAGAGTCGATGAGGAACAACTTCAATGAAGAAAGCATACCGATCTGAACAAGAGAAAATGGAGTTTCGAAGCTCACAACAAATCTGACGGGTTGACAGAAAAATAATAACCAGTCATTCATCATACCTGGATTTCTGGAGTTATACTGCTCCGAGGGATCTCAAATTTGGATATGTTGTAGTTCACGAGCTGAGGAACAACGTCAATGAAGAAAGCATACCGATCTGAACAAGAGAAAATGGAGTTTCGAAGCTCACAACAAATCTGACGGGTTGACAGAAAAATAATAACCAGTCACTCATCATACCTGGATTTCTGGAGTTATACTGCTCCGAGGGACCTCAAATTTGGATATGTTGTAGTTCACAAGTTAGGGAACAACTTCGATGAAGAAAGTATGTTGATCTGAACAAGAGAAAATGGAGTTTCGAAGCTCACAACAAGTCTGACGGATTAACAGAACATTGATGAACAGTTACTCATCATACTTGAATTGCTGAAGTTGTACTACTCCGATGGATCTCAAATTTGGATATGTTGTAGTTCACAAGATAAGGAAAAACTTTCATGAAGACGACTTTGCAATCTGAGCTATAGAGAAAGGTGTTATCTTGCATCCACTCAGGCTGATTAGTGGAAACGAAAAGCAATTCCCCCAAAGAAAAGATGAAAAAGAGAGAAAAGCTACTAATTGCACTTGATCTTGTCTAGTCAATAGCATGCAGCATCAAACACACAAAAGTTGGAAATATTTTTAGATAAAGCATATACGAATGTGTGACATCGAAACAAGAATTCGTTACTTTGACAAATTAGTAACACGCGAGACACCTCATTCGGCAACTCTCTTCGCCTGAAGACTTGGGGGACTCCCACCATATGCTACTGCACCTTGATACTCGGCAGTCTCACAACCACTCAGTGACTTGGATTTTTCAAGTCTCCAACCGAGAAGTTTTCCTCACTCGGGAAATTAAGGGAACACTACCTCAAACTACATGCTTCACTCACAAAGCTTCAACAATACAGGTTTCAACAAAAGCAAAAATTCAAAGAACTTTATGAAGAAGGCTTTGGTGTATTTAACACAATATGTTGAAATGAAGCAAAGCTTATTTATTAATATTTTCGATAAGCCACAAATATGTACATATACATGAGTCAAAATAAACAAACAAAAGGGAGCCTTCACAAAGGTTGCTTAGGGGAAGTCTCAGCAGTCGGTAGAGCCCCAGAAAGAGAAAGCACCGGAGGGTGGTTATCCGGAGCCTCAGTACTTGACAAAACCCCAGAAGGAGGAGGCATTGGAGGTTCATCATTTGAAGCTTCATTACCAGGTACAACCCTAGAGGACGAAGGCAATAAATGCCTTTGGAACAAACCCACAAACCGCTGATGATCAAGTAAAACCTTACCATCAGATTCCTTCATCTGGTCAAGCTTCCTCTTCATGTTTGTAGCATAGTCATGGGCAAGCCGGTGCAACTGCTTATTCTCATACTTGAGCCTTCTAATCTCCTGTTTGAGACTCATCACTTCAGCAGCCAATGATTCAACTTGGCGGGTTCTAGCAAATAGGCGTTGGGCCATATTAGACACAGAACCTGCACACTGAACACTAAGAGCCAGAGAGTCCTTAACAGCCAACTCATCAGACCGTTTGGAAATTAGTCTATTATCTTTGGGAGTGAGAAGGTTCCTGGCCACCACTGCAGCGGTCATATCATTCTTCATCACAGAATCCCCAACGGTAAGAGGACCAGTAGGGGATATGAAGGATGGGCGCCATATGTTGTCTGGAGAAGGCGTGGCTGTCTCTTCTCCAAGGTTCAAGTCAAAACGACGGTCGGAGGGTCCAGACATTTTCAAATGTGTTGAAGAAGGAAGAGGTCAGACAAATCAAGATCTTAGAAGTGCAAGAAATGAGCTTCTACTGGTAGAGATTCAAGTGTGCTGTGGAACTTAATGCCAGCCTCTATAAAAATCTGCACTCGACGGAGCTTCAGAAATCGAAGAGGCGTTTGCTTTCTCAAAAGCTGGGCTGCTCAGAGACCACGAGGGCCGATCTCAGAAATCGAAGAAGCACCTGCTTTTTCAGCCTCGTCAGCACCTGTCACATGCACACTCAGCTTTGCGGAAATTACGGGCAATCTGTCGAAGATTTCTGGTGAAGTAGAAAGCACGTGAATCTTACTGTTCAATCACCGCTCTCCATATGCACCATCAACTCCTCGGGTACCACATATAACTTTGTCAAAGATCTCTGACAAAGTTTAGGCACGAGAATTTCGAAGTTCCAGCTACCCTACTATTATCCATAAGGGTAAAGGAACAGCACCACTGCTTGACAACTGGAAAGTCCCTATGTGTGTCGACCTCCGGGTTTTGCGGCAAGACAGGTTGGCAAGAACGTCCAACCTTTACTCACATTCGAGAAAAGACTCCCAACATAATTACTTTCTAAAAAACCGGAGTAGCACCGCTTTCCGAATCTCGAGAGTCAGATCCTCGACGGGATTGCTTGTTCGAAAACCGAAGAGGCACAACTCTCAGAACTTCGAGAGCCAGATTTCCTTAGATAAAGCTTGTCTGTAATCTTCACACGTAACATCAGCTTTCCAGATACCACATACCACTTTTTCAAAGTGCTCTGACAAAATTAAAACACGTGAAGCTGGCAGCTCCCACTACATTGCTGTGACCAAGAAGGGTAAAGGAATAACATTACTACTTGTTATTGGGAAATCCCTATATACATTGACCTCCCTCCTCAACGGACAGGCAAACCTGCAAAAATGCTCAACCCTTTCTCGCATTCGAAAAGGCACCCTCAACATAACCTCTCGAAATACTCAGCTTTATTTCCCCCCGATAATATCTCAGCAAATAAGCCACACCAAGAACAAGAGTATCTCATATCATCAGGGTCGAAAGCAAGAGTATCCCATATCATGCTTTCTCCCTATCTTTGTCTTTGTCCTTGTCCACACCTGCAGGACAAGGAGAAAGAGAGCAGTCAGTCGGAACCTGAAATCAAACCTCCAATTTGGAACTGACTGCCTGGAGCCTTTGCCTGGTTGCTTACTTAGCATTGCTCTCGAGTACTCATCCTCAACTGCTGTCAAGGTCACGAATTCCACCGGCAAATACCTCATGACAGTTGATCAGATATTGGCTCTTTACACTGAAGCTGCCAAGCGTGGATGAGTCACTATGAAGGAATGTTCTGAAGGACCATTTAAATGCAAAGGTTGCACACCACTTCTGCCATGCAAAAGATTGAAGCAGAAGGTTCAACGGTGAGCTGAAACAGATCACTACAGCACGACACCTTTCCATACCACATTCATTATTCCGTCAACAGCAAAAGTATCCCATATCATCAAGGTCGAACGTACTCTAGATTTGATGGACTTGTTTTGACCCTCAAATTTTTGAGTCGGCCTTATACTCTGAAGGGCACCAGAAAACCCTCCAGCACAGTTCAAGAATAAGCCTGTGGAAAGTTACTTCTTCAAAAGCAAAAGTATCTCATATCATCTCTTATCCATTTGCTTCTCCTTATCCTGGCAGTTGAATGAGAGACAAGGAGAATGAGAACAATCAACCGAAAGCCGAAGTCAAACCTCTGATCCTGGGTTGCTTACTTGGAAGTTTGACTGCTTACCTTGTCTGTCACCTCTTTCGGCAGATCTCCTAGCTCGGCGACTTGGGGGACTCCTACTATAGGGTTTGTATCACACTTGACTAAGCCCGAAACTACAACTAAGCTTCAAGTGAAATTGATACATTACCTTGTGCGTCAACATCAGCTAAATACACCATTCCCGGATGGAGGAAAAGTACTTCCAGAGAAGGGCAGATGAAGATCAGACCACACTTCGGTACTTAGAAGTTTCGTGATTACTCAAGGGATTGGATCTTGCAAGTCCCCAACCGAGGAGTTTCCCTCACTCGGGAACTTAGGGGAGCACTGTTTGTACCATACTTGACCAATCCCGAAACTACCGAGCACCGGCCAACGCTATACTGTCAAGGACCCAGAAGAGTTCCCCTCCGACCAGGAGGCCAATCACTACTCGACACGTGTCAAGATTAGAAGCCAATCAGAGCGCAGCACGTGTCAACATCAAGAACCAATCATAACATGACACATGTCAATGTGACAAAGCTACAAGTTTTTCTATAAATAGGGGTCATTCCCCCACAATATTGCCTAATGCCATTTTGTGTTAAATCATTCACAAGAACTCACTAAATTGAGAGCTTGATCCTTTGTACTTGTGTAAGCCCTTCACTACTAATAAGAACTCCTCTACTCCGTGGACGTAGCCAATCTGGGTGAACCACGTACATCCTGTGTTTGCTTCTCTGTCTCTATTCATTTACGTACTTATCCTCACTAGTGACTGAAGCAACCAAGCAACCAAGCGAAGGTCACAAAACCTGACACTTTCTGTTGTACCAAAGTCTTCGCTGATTTTGTGCATCAACAATATCTGTTTACATAATTTGAAATGAAGAACCTTGGATCCCTGAAATATTTTTTAGGGATTGAGGTGTCGAGAAACAGTTCTGGAATTTTCTTGTCTCAGAGGAAGTATATTATTGATTTGTTGCACGAAACTGGCATGTCAGTTTGTCAGCCAGTAGCTACACCATTAGAAGAAGGATTAAAGCTTAGTGTTGATCCTAATGAAGTACCAGTTGACAAAGATACCAAAGGTTAGTAGGCCGTTTGATGTATTTAGCACACACAAGACCGGACCTTGCTTATACCTTGAGTGTAGTGAGTCAATACATGCATGATCCCGGAGAACAACATATGAATGTCGTGATGAGAATATTGCGATATTTGAAGAGAAGTCTGGGCAAAGAAATTTTGTTTAAGAAGAATAATCACTTTAGTGTTGAAGATTATATTGATGCAGACTGGGCAGGTTCCATTGATGATAGACGTTCAACATCAGGTTACTTTACGTTTGTTGGGGGTAACTTGGTTACATGGAGAAGTAAGAAACAGAATGTGGTTGCATGTTCCAGTGCAGAAGCAGAATACAGAGGTATGGCTTTGGGGATTTGTGAAATTTTGTTGCTTAAGCTTCTATTAAGTGATTTGGGTATACAACATGATCAGCCCATGAAATTATTTTGTGATAATAAAGCTGCTCGTGACATTGCACATAATCCGGTACAACATGATAGAACAAAGCATGTTGAAGTTGATCGGTTCTTCATCAAAGAAAAATTGGAAGGGAAAATAATTGAAGTACCGGCGATAAGAACAAAAGATCAGTTGGCAGATATCCTCACAAAAGCTGTTTCGACTCCCAAGCTTTCAAGTTTATTACACAAGTTGGGCATGAGCAACATATATGCACCAACTTGAGGGGGAGTGTTGACTTTTGTATTTTAGGTAGGATCCCTAATTAATATGTAATCCCATGTAATCACTTGTAATTAGTTTTCTTTCATTTTATATTAGGGTTGTACACCTATTAGTTCCTCATATAGAGAAGAATATATCATCATTCAAAGCATTCTCTTCTCGCCCCTACACCTTAACGACCTCTCCTAGACCTAGCATACGTGTTGTGTTTTTCGTGTTCGTGTCGTTTTCGTGTCATACCCGATATCTTAACGGGTCGTGTCGTGTAACACCCGTTAAAATAAATAGATAAAATGACCCGACCCGAAATCGACCCGATAATATTAATAGGTAATATGACCCGACCCGTTACCCGTTAAAGAAAATATATTTTAAACCAATAAATGATCAAATGAAAATCATAATACTAAATAAGTATATACATACTATATTATCACATTCAAAACATAAAAACACATTTTTCTTTTAAGTATATTTTCACTTACCTAAAGTCTTTAATAGTTTTTTAATTAATGTAGAAGTGTAAAAAAATATAGAAAATATGTACAAACGCTCGTAATGACAAACTTTACAACTTTCATGAAGAGCTTAACTTTGAAATTTGTCACTATAATCATATAAATCATAGATAAAAAATTAACCGTTGATTGTTGTTTACATTTACGTTTCATTGTTCTTATCAAATTTTGTTTTTTTTCAGATTTTGTTTTTTGAAAACTTGATCTATTAAAGGATGTAGGAAGATGAACGGTTTGGAACGTTGATATTATATTCAGAGTTTTACGGTTAGTGAAAATATTGCTTGATGTTTATAAAGTTTTTACAAACTATATGACATCGACTCATATTTCAGTTAACCGTAAATATCAAAACTTGATATCAAAGATCTGAACCTTTCATCTCCTTACATCCGCTAGATAATCATGTTTTCAAAAAAGAAAATTTTAAAATGAAATTCAATAAGAAGAATAAAGCGTAAATGACAATCGACGGTTAAATATAAATTTACGGTTTATGAATTATAGTGTTGGATTTCGAAGTTGACATCTCCATGAAAGTTGTAAGGTGTGTCACTATGAGTGATTGTATATTTTTTTTTACATTTTTTACACTTCTACAATAATTATTATTAATTTTATTAATTTTGCCCTCAAATAAAAAACATTATTCATGAAGATTTGGAGGACTTTAAAAATATAAACAATAATGTAAGTGTAACCATTATCTACTCGTAGATGAATAATGATGAATCACGAGTGTTTATATATTCTTTCACATTTTTCATACTTGTATGTATATCTTCTTAGTCTTTACCTATACAAATACTATATTTGTTTATTTTAATTTTGGACAATAACATGTTAAGTAAAATAAATTTATCCTAGTAATGATAATAAGGAACTCTCATAATAAAAATAAATAATGACTAAAACTTTTTTTTTAAACTTATATAGAATAATAATACAAAACTATATATTTAATATAGAATATATTGTATATATTAATATGGCTATTGTATTTTATAATAAATCTTTTAGTAATTAAACTTTAAAATTATCAAAATAATTTTTTTCTTAAAGGGTTGAAATGGGTTACCCATGTGTGACTCGTGTGTATACCCGTTAAGAATCCGTTATTAACAGGTCACCCGATAATGATCCGATAAATTATCGTATTGATCCTAAATCGTTATTTTCGTGTCGTTTTCGTGTCGTGTCATCTTATCAGAAAATGCCGGGTATCCTTCCACACAAAACCCATTCATGGCGGCGATCGTTCCACTCTCGGGCTCAGTTGAAACTCGCACGTCCTTTCTCCTATCCTCCAATTCGTAGAGATCGAAGCTCGATTCGCCAGGTAAGTCACTGTAGCTCTGGTTATCCTTCAACGGTGAAATTTGTAATCCTTTGCCTACAAATGTTGAATGGGAACTCAGAGTTCGAATCTTTTGTTTGAATATTGTTTGGGTTTTGATGAATTTGAATTGGGTTTTACTGGGTTTGGTTTAATTTTCTAATTGATTTGAGCTGTGTTTTTACTGTGTGTGAACTGTGAACTGTGAGTAAGATGGTTCAGGTTTGAAGTTTAGGGACTTTTAAGGTCTGAGCGCTGAATTATACACTTTTACTGTGCAGGTTTAACCATGATCAGAACTAAATTACGTTGATAATTTGTTATAAAGGTCCATTGAGTAGTGGGTATTGGGTTAAATTTAGAAAAAAAATGAGTTACAGAGCGAGGTTTGGTAACGATAATAGCGCCTGTGATAGCGGAAATTCTGCTGAAGGTTCCGGTTCAAGTAAAGGACCTGATGAAGTATCCAATGATTTTGATCATGAAATTGCTCAACTCACTAAGCATAGATCAAGACCCCACCGACTTTTGAGCGGGGATATGGCTGGGAAGTCGAGGTTACCGGTTTCAACGATGAAAATGCTGGCCGGCCGTGAAAGTAATTATTCAGGGCGGGGAAGATTCTCGTTGGCAGATTGTTGCCATGTTTTGAGCCGGTATCTGCCCATAAATGGTCCTTGGGGGGTGGACCAGTCCAGAAGTCCTGCTTATGTTTCTCAATTTTCGAATGATGGTTTGGCTTTTGTTGCTGGATTTCAGGTATTGTAATTTATTAGCTTGATGTTATAATTCATTTTTCTTGTTGTGATTTTGAATTGTTCTACTTAAAAATCAATTTCCCAGTACTCATGCACACAACTGCAGTTTTGCAATCTTAATTTTCTTCTTTTTTTAATGAAACAGGGAGGCCATATTAGAATATATAATGTTGAAAAGGGATGGAAGGTTCAGAAGGATATCCTGACCAAAACCTTGAGATGGACTATTACCGATACATCTCTATCACCGGACCAACGTTATCTTGTGAGTTTATGATGTTTGGTTTGTTGAATAAGAAGGAGCTTGTCTATATAACTACGACTTTACAATCTGAACTTATTCTTCCTTTATGATATATGCATAAGTGTAAATACTGCATGGTCCTTTCTGAACCCATGTTTGTTTTAATGCCTGTTTTTGCCGATGGAGCATCATGTATAATTGTCATCTTTTGTAGTGATTTAACTTTTTTCTGAGTCTCTTAACTTAATTAGTCACACTTCTAAGTTGATAAAATTACAGGTTTATGCTAGCATGACACCGGTTGTCAATATTGTGAATGTGGGATCTTCGACGACGGTGTCAGTTGCAAATGTTATGGTATGTGAAACTAGTGGTCCTTATAGTGCTACTAGCTTTGAGTTTCATATGAATCACTTACTAGTTTAATTGGTTCATCTACAGATTTGGTAATCAATAATGTCCCTGGGGATTCTTTTTTAACTAACCGATGATTTTTTTCAGCATAATCTTGTATGAATCTTTGTTGTCATCTTGTAAAGTAGGTTACCAAATCAACAATGTTCCTGGGGAATCTTTTTTATCTAACCGATAATGTTTTACAGCATAATCTTGTATGAATCTTTGTTATCATCTTGTAAAGTAGATATCTTTATCAATGTTACCAGATCACAAGATCTGTAAGATGTTTATCTGAAATTGGCTAGGGGTACTTGTCTTGGATGATCTGTTAAAGGTGATGGTATCTGAATTGTAGTATATGCTACCATCTGTTGAATCTCGAAGTGGAGATCTTCTGGTAAAGGAAAAGAAAGTATTCCAATTTGACGATGTTTACATTTCCAAATTATTGTTTTTCTTGGATAATCTATTATGGCATATTGATGACTTCAGATGTTACAGCTCACCCTATAATGCTCATTATAACATGAATTTGTACTTTTTGGAGGGTACAATTTTTTTAATCAATTGATTATTCACGTTTAATAGTCGGTTTCTTTGCTATGATGATTGTGTGCTACAAAGAGTCACTTTCTAGTTCTTACTAGTCTTTTTTTTAGCATAAAAAACTTTCTTTTAATTCAGGAAGTTCATGAAGGTCTGGATTTTTCTATTGAAGGCGATGAGGATGAATTTGGAATTTTCTCAGTTAAATTTTCAACTGATGGGCGAGAGCTTGTTGCTGCAAGTAGTGATGCTTCAATATATGTTTATGATCTCCAAGCAAATAAAGTTAGCCTCCGAATACCAGCTCACCAGGCAAATGATCTAACAATATAATATACTCGAATTACTTCTTGATGGTGGTTTTGAAGAAATTTTTCATTTACTTTTAATTTTAAAGACACAGTCTCTCCCATACTAGTTCCTTCCCTGGAGACTCTGGATGGCACTTAAAAGCATCATTTGATTATTTTGTTCATCGTTTGTTGCAGTCTGATGTAAACACTGTGTGCTTTGCTGATGAGACCGGCCATCTCATATATTCTGGCAGTGACGACAACCTCTGTAAGGTAGGGTTCATCTCTGGTCTTTATATGGTATAAGATGTAGAAACCATGATTGCTTCATTGTATGGCACTCTTTTTTTTCATTTTTTTTGAACTCTGGCTTTCCTTATTGTAGTCGTTGAACTGTCACTCTTAAATGCTGTTATGTTTTCACAACATGTTCTTTGCTAGAGTTGCTCAAATCTTGAGATTCAATATTCCAGCCTCAAATCCTAAATTTGGTGCATAAGTGTTGTTTAACTAATGGGATGCTTTTCCTTTTTATGTTGTCATTATCTCTCTCATGGGTGTGGGGTTAAGTGCTTAATATGTTCTTTACTATTGAGCTATGAAGTCCCCATGAAGTTTAGGCGTTTCTATTTTCTTGCACAGGTGTGGGACAGACGCTGCTTAATGACGTACGGACAAGCATCTGGGGTCCTGATGGGACATCTTGAAGGTGTTACATTTATTGATAGCCGGGGAGATGGGCGTTACTTAATATCAAACGGGAAGGACCAGACAACCAAACTCTGGGATATAAGAAAGATGTCCTCTAGAGCCATGTAGTACGTCTGTATTACTTGTTTCCCTTTTCTGCTCATTTTAACTTATTGGCTTTCTGTTTGGTGCTGTAGAAATATGAAATTTACTGCTGTCAGCATGAGATAAGTCAACTTAATTTTAGTATATTGTCCTCCAATTATTTTGACTCTATAATATTCTAAAGTGTGGAAAATAGTTTTGTTGTATTTGGGCTAAGAATAATGTGGTTAAATTGATGTTTAATGCTTCAAGTTTATATGGTCTAAAAGACCGGGGAACATATAGTAGCGGAACGGAGGGCTATTTGTGAATAGTACTATAATTGATTTTGGAATATTTCTTGTTTTTAGTGAACCATTTATCATATTGTTTTGTCATATTAAAGCAGCTTTGTGAGATCAAGCGAGTACAACAGCTTCTATTATTAGAGGGTCTTAAGTTAATTTGAACCTGTCTGCTTGTGCTTGTCTGTGCACGGAATCACATTCTTGTTGAATAACTTTTGTTATTTAGATACTGTGGCTCATGGCCTAAAGTCCAGAGTCTAGACCCTTTCTTGGTTAAATGTAATATTTTTGTGGTCTCTGATTTTCAACTTTCCAACCAGCAGCCCAAGGCTTACAGATCGTGACTGGGATTACAGATGGATGGAGTACCCAGCTCATGCAAGAACTCTGAAACATCCAAATGATCAGTCATTGGCTACATATAGAGGCCATGCAGTCCTGCGCACTTTAATTCGCTGTTACTTTTCTCCAGCATATAGGTAATTTTTATTTCTTTATTCTAATCCTGTATGTGGAATTTGTCGTAATAACTTTGTGCGAATTCAAAGATGCTGGAGTACGTGTATTTTCCGCAATCTTATTGGCTATTGTTTTGGATCTAAGGCTTCTGGTTTCATCTGATGATATCATATAATCAGTTGGCTGTGTTGACACACGGTTGTTTAGGAGTATCAGATGATGTTTCTAACTTTCTATTCTGCTCATTGCAGTACTGGACAAAAGTACATCTACACTGGCTCAAGTGATCATTCCGTCTATATATATGATCTGGTAAGTAACTGGCCTTTAATGTTTCTCATCACCAAGATCATGTTCTTCTCGTGTCATTCTGTTAAGGAAAATGTAATGGGAATTCACCTGCCATCTGTTTTCATGTTCATTTCTAGGTATAAAATTTCATGTGCATTTCTACGAACCGTAAAAAGGATGTTGATACATAATTGGTTCGTTTTCAGACTAGTTAGGAAAAAAAAAGATGATTTGAAAAGTAAATGATGGTACGTGAGTTCCTTGTAGGAGAGCAAGAATCATGGTTGGCAGTCCTTCATGAAATTAACACTCCTGTTACTTTAGCCTGTAGGCTTGTTATTACTACAAAGGCCAGTAAAACAGGCCATCCTGCTCGCTTCAAACTGCTATATCTTGAGAACGTGATATTCGATCTCTAGTAATTTGTTTGTTTCTATAAAGGTAACCGGAGCTCAAGTTGCGAAACTAGATCATCATGAAGGACCTGTGAGAGACTGTAGTTGGCATCCTCTGTATCCCATTTTGGTCAGCTCGTCTTGGGACGGGACCGTCGCCCGATGGGAATTTCCTGGTGATGACCAAGTTCCCACCCTCGTGAGGCCGAAAATACGCCGGAGGAGAGGCTTCTATTGAAGAAGGCTCGTTGTTTTGCGCTTCACAAGATGATTTGGTATTAAATTGGTTCATGATTTTCATACGTTCTGTGAAGTTATACTGCATTTTTTTAAAGAACTTTTGCAGTAATTACAGAGAAATTATAAACTTTAATTTGGTTCCTGGCAGCTTTGTAATAGCTGTCCACATGTAAAATATGTAATTTTATGTATTTAAAATCGAATTATTGTTTAAAGTTTCACTCTTGTTCAAATAATGTATTTCAAATATTCATTCCAATTGTTGGTTTTTAAAATCGATGAGGCATGTTGTAATTCATTAACATATCTGAAAATGTAATCTTTTTGCAGTAAACAACTTAACAACATACACGTTCCCCTCCCAACTTTTGCAAAGTAGAAAGCCTTATTGGCTTGAGGTCGTTCCCTTTTTATCTTGTAAGAGCTTTGCATGAATGAGGATCCTCTCCGGATTCTCTTTGTGAGGATCCCGGGGATCCTCAAATCGTGTCCGTTTATCGTACATCGTGCGGCTAGTTTTTGTTAAGTACTATTCATATTTAATTTTAAATAAAAGTATTTAAAATGACTTCTGATCACACGATGTACGATGAATGGATACGATTTGAGGATCTTCGAGATTCTCACAAAGAGGATCCGGAGAGAATCCTCATTCCATCTGCATGGAGAGATACAATTTATGATGTAAAAACCACTACTACATCCTGTCTATCTTTTAAGGTAATGAAAATGATGTTTTTGAGAGCAATCCAAGTGTGGAATAACGTAACTTAGTATTTTTTTTCTTTTTTAAAAAAGAGATCAGCTGGTGGTTTTGTGATTGCATTTCATTGTTTTGGAGGTCAGAGAAACTCATAAAGACATTTCAACCTCCCTAACTATTATCGTGTGATTCACACACGAAAAAAATTAAACTTAAAACATATCTGAAATACGAATTTAAAATTCGACCCCAACCATTGAGACTTGATAGTGATCAACGTAACCATTGAGCGACTCGGAACCTCCCACCTCCTTACGCACACACCACCAAACAACAAAATCTATTTTCCTCGCCAACGCCAACTGACATAGCCAAAGCACCCAAGCAATCGAGAACACGAAAAGCAGACGAAAATGGCGTCGCCCGCCGCAAGGATCACCTTCCGCATAGTATTCGTGGCTCTGGTCGTTCTCGTCCTCTTCTACGTCGGCCGCCCTCTCTACTGGAAAATCTCCGCCACCATCCACGAGATCCGCCAAAACAAACAGACCGTTAAGCAAGGTAGCATTCCTCTCACTTCCCAATTTTTTAATTTTTTTTGTTTCCGGGTGCGAATTTTTTCTGAAATTTGTGATTTTGGGGCCGAATTCTGTTCAGGTATATCGCAGATTGTTCTGGAAGCTCAGAAATCGGTCGGTTGGTACCACGACGAGTCGGATTCGGGTGCCCGCTACGATAGGGCCGCGAAGAATGTCGGGTTGGCCACGACCCGGAGGCTGCTGCTCCGCCAGGTTTCGTGAAATCCCTTGATTTTTCCAAAATTTACTGCTTTGTAAGACTGAGGTTTCAGTGGGTCTGTTCAAATCTGGTCACATTTCGAATGAATCGGTTAAATTATGTTGAATTAATGTGTTTAGGGAGTGAAATACTTCTTCCTGACACTACTAAATGTTAGAAAAGTTTGCACAACTGCAATGCTGGATATGTATCGGTTTCGGAATATATATAGAATTTTACTGAGTATGATTATATATATAGTATTTTGGGTTTTTTTGGTGCATTGGATTAGTGATTGCCTCTTATTTTGAATTTTGTTACACTTTTAATTTAACTTAAACCCAAAAAGGCGATGAATTGGATTATTCGGAAGCTCTGGCTTGATTGCTTGTACATAGCATTCATCAATGATTCCTCTGCAAGAACAATTTCCTCCATTCTGCAAATTGTTATGTTACTTTCAGCTGATTTTGTGTTGTATTTGTTGAGGATACGCGTGTCGTCTTAGTCTTCAATGCTCAAGAACTAATGGTAATTTGGTTATGATCCAACATATGATAATTCATTTGGATTTGGATAATTAGTTGTTTGATTTTGGTTCAATAGTGAATGAGCTTGAATTTCGTGTTCGTTGATGTTAGGATTCTAAAAACATTTAGGTTTCCCTGATTGTTTTGGGAATGTGTGGCCCGACTTCCTAAATCAAGTGAGTTTGTGGACCTCAAGGACCTCAACAAACATTATGTAGGGGTACATATAACTATACATATCCTCAAAGTTTAGTGAGAAGGTCTAAGATGTTCGAGTGTTCTTGTTTAGGCTACTACAAGTCTTGGACCATATTTACTTGTTTAGTGATGTAAAGCATCAGTAAATGTTGAGTATACCTCAAAACTTCCTTGGTTTGGATGAGGCACCTTTTGTGAATGATTTCATTAATGGTTTGTTTGCTAAACTGCGCTTAGAAGCTTCACTTCTTTCTGCAGTAGGTGTCCTGGTGTTCAATCTCTTATAGGGGTCGCATGTGTAAAACAGAGAGGGTAAGTGAGAATCTTGTACCTACACTGATATTCGATGTTAGAACTTGGACGGTATATTTTTGCAAGATTTTCTGTGCATAGATTGGTTAAGAAACTGAGTAAGCCAGTAAGAACTTCCTGTTGTAGGTTTATTTTCTTTAGCTAGCTGTTCTAACTTTTTGGGCCACTAGATTATGTTGTATTACAATTTCTGTAGGTTGCGGCCCAACCGAAGCTCTAGTTCTTCCAACTTCCTTTCAAATTCAACAATCAAACTGGCTCCCTAAGAATGGAATGGATGACTTAATTTTGTTCCTCTTTTGGGGCACGGTGTGAGTAGTCTTAGAACTTTGCTAAGGTCAGTCGCCCAAGCGCGCTATGATCATCGATCAAATTTGGGTTCCACAGTAATCTGCAGTCAGGAGTTGTGGCATGTGACCGTCAGCATGATATAGGCATGAAGCAGGAGCCACGAGATGATCAAAGACTAATAAAAACGGGCCATAAGAGAGATTTGGAGTAATGGGACTTTGAATGTCCTTAGTACATCAACTGGAAGTGCTTCTTGAAGAAGCATTTGGTATGTACTTTTCCATAAAGCCTTTCTATGATCCCGAAGCACTTTTTTGTTTACTGTCAAACGCAGGCGAGAGTGCTTTTGGTTGTCATAAAGCACTTTTAGCATTTCCGTATGCAATTCCTACATGATACTCGAAGAATGTTATATTTTATCTGGAGGCATCTTCGCTCCGCGAACCTGGCTGCTATTGAAGCATAATCATCTTCTACTTCAATCACCAGCAACACAACCCTTTTAAGTTCTAATCCATTAAAATGATCTTCTCTTTCGTTATTATTCAAAATCAACCTATTATACATCCTGTAGTGGAAATTAAGACATCAGTGTGAGGTTCACTCTTGCAACCTAGACGATCTTCTTAAGTGAAATTGATTCATCTTCCATGGATTAAACTTTTAGCTTTTAGATTCAGGTTGTAAACTACGTGCGTGTGCTTGAGCGAATGTTCTTAACCAAATTTATGTTCACAATTATATTCACAAATTATTAAACATCAAGGAGGTAAAGAATATATATCCAAAATTGTTTTTTTTGTGTGAGTAACATGATACTGACATGTATCTTTTGGAACTTGCACCTTATATAAATTATACAAGCCCATGTTAACACAATATATACTTTGAAAAGGTGGTTGACAATTCTGCGCAGATCTTATGCATCTTCAAAACGTCCAAGTTTTCCGATTCACCTTCATACACACATGCATGCACCATACTTGTTCTGCTAGAATTTTCAAACCTGATTCTTGACATAAAACGGGGTAATTAGTAGGAATGATCAATTTTTAGTAACGACAACATTGTTGACTCAATGACGACATAACAACTACGAAACGATGATACAACGACAACATAACAAACACTAATTATTTCCTGCTAATTGTCCTAAAAAAGTTGAAAACAGAAGCATATAAAAAATGAATGGAGATGGAGAAACCCATAACCCATGCATTGACTTTGAGTTTTCTTAATTTTGTTTAAATTTCCAACTATCTAGGGTTTAGGTGTATACATTATCTTAGCACGCAGTTTTAGCTACAAAACATGAGCTTTTGGCTCAAATGATCTCATTTAGAACCTGACTGCTGAACTGATCAAAATTATACATGAGCAACACATCAATAGAAATTTGACAATATAACGATCAGAAACTGATAACATACTAAAAATTGATCATTTCAGTAATTAGAATTTAAAAAAGAGCTTTAGACTAAATGATCCACTTTTAACGTTTGATTGTTAAGCAATGATCTGTTTTTAGCATGTTGTTGGTATATAATCCATCTATCGTCGATACTTGATTCAAACATTTAAGCAATCAAACGTATAAAATTGATCATTTTAGCTAATTACCTAAAATGATCATTACCAATTGCGGACAAAATATTGCAAAGTGGATCATATTTCCCCGTGCAGATGGAGCCATCATTGCCCCCCATTTTCTATGATAAGCAGTATTTTATTTCATTTTCAACATTAATGGAATCGATTAATTTGCGATCATCCGGAAGACTAGACGTGGATTGGCTAATTTTAATAATGTTTAATAGGTATCTATTAGTAGAAATTTAAGTGACACCCTTATGCTTAAGCTTATGGAGTATGAGTTATATGAACACCAGCAACTGTTGTTGCTTTTATATGTGGCCTTGACTTTGTATTCTCACTTTAATTAAGCTACCCTTGAAAAATAATTAGAGTATAAATATATTCTTAATTGTATTGGGATCCTACAAGTTGACCTCTACAATTTTCTAAATGTAATAATTTCTAGATTAAAGTTTGATATGTTGGAAGCTAAGATCTTTAGAGGATCTTAATCTTTATCTTGCAATGGTATTCACTAACTTAATAGTTCAGTTGACTTATGTTTAAGCCTTAGAGGAATGTTATTCAAACCCGCACTAGAGTGAATAGGTATTATTACTTTCTGCAACTGCGATAAAGTATTATCTACAACATATACTGATTAATTCCACTCTAACTTGCCTTTCTGAAAGTCTAAATAGAATTCATCAAAGAAATATATCACTTGATAATTGATCCAATGTTGGATACATTTTTCTCATCCGGTGTAGGATACATCATTCTATCCATAATTTTTAACAATATTCACATGAAAATAATTATGACATACCCTATTATTTAAAACCCTCTTGATCAAATGGATAATAATTGGAAGTCTAACTCCATCATGGGTCACGTATTGTCTTTGTTCCCTACATACATATGATATAAGATGACTTTAAATTTACAATCATAACCATCATCCATGATATATATGTACCACTCACTTGTCTGGAGAAGAGGCTCGACCTACGGCCACCATAAAACGATATTATTATCTCCGACTTAACCATTAAAATTGTGTATGGGGTTTATGTTTAAAGGTTTTGGCAGAAATTAAGGGGATGTCTTGCTTGATATATCAATGATGGCAGCTTGATTCATGCTTCCTATACTACCTTTAAATGTAATTGGGTGGTCGAGGCGTATGATGACATACAATCTGTCTAAAATCGATCAAATTGCCATGCACCCTACCACCCCGCAATGAATATAAAATGTAAAAACCCCTCCTCCATTGTTAAGGGCCATCTCTCAATTGAGATAGAATAATACATACACACACTAATGCAAAGTAATATAATATAATTGATGCAAAGTAATACAATAGAATAATGCGATATTGAAATTATAACTTTTTATTTATTCAAAATGAACTTACAGAAACCTTGACTAAAAGATTTTATTGAAGAGTTGCAAGAAAATAAACCGAAATAAATCATAGTAATTGTACTAATTTCTCTGAACTTGAGAAAATAAATCTTGAAATTAAAAAACGTTATGTCTAAGTATTTCGAGCCTTGTATTTATAGGCTGGAGCTTGAGTTATTGAAAGAGTGATTGTTGGAGCACACGTGAATAGAGGCTTGTCCGAATAATTAACTTTTACTGTTAATTTTAGATGTGTAATAATTCTGCAAACGACATCACTGTAGATAAATAGTAACTTGTTAGAACACTATTTGACATTTTTTGTCCTAGATGAATAGCGACCGAGAATAATTGTCTTCAAAATTCCTTGTCTTCATTAAGATCATATGGATCTTTAGAATCTTGATAATATGCCCATCTTAACTTCTGAGTAGGAGAACCAACCTTTTGACTGGAAGATGAGGCTTGCCAAGAAGTTTGTTGTTCTTCTTCGTCTTCTTTGCCCCATTTAGGAAACTTGGGGGGTGTTTGTTTGATCTTCTTAGGTGGGATTGGACTAGACTACACTATAGTCTGATGTTGGGTATGGGCAAGGATTAGATTTAATGGGATTAGATCCGACTCGCACGGATTAAACCCCTCGCTAGGAGTTCCTAGCGAAGCACCCCAAAAACGCCCGGATTCATAAGACCTCATGCGCTCCTATGAGAGAGAGCCTCGCTCATCCTGCGAGAGAGTGTCGTCGACGGCCTCCTCCCTCGCCTTCTCCTCCTCATCGCCTCTCATCGCCCACAATCTCATATATTTCTTCCTGTCCCTCCCAATCATTGAAGAATCTAGAGCCTCCCTCGTCGTCCACCTTAGCAAGCTCCTCTTCTCTGGATCCCCAACGTTATATGGTTCTTCCTATTCGAATAGCCGAAGCCCTCAATTCCCGAGACTTGGAGCTCGCTCGATTTGACCGAAGAGGTGGGTCTTGCGTTTGTTGCACCTGAGCTTGCTCTGATTCTGATTTGCCAATTGATGTCCAGCTTGAAAGCTTAGGTGCAGGAGAATCATAGCAACATTAAGAATTTGGAATCTGGTTTGAGATCGAGAAGGCAAAGATGGAGAGGGGAGAAAAAGAGGGAGAGGGATGGAAAAAATTAGGAAAAAAAATAAGAATTTGAAGTAAGGGACTAGAAGCACCTGCGGGGATAGCAGGTAAAGAAAGATTTAAGATTCATAAGGAAGAGAAAAATAAGAGACCAGAAGCCTCTGGAAAGAAAAAGAGAGAAAAAAAGAAGAAGGTAGAGAGCGTGCAGAGAAATAATTAAAAAAAATGACAAAACGCTTCACTAAACGCTTAGTCTATAACTTAGTCTATAACTTAGTCCAACACTGCACTAAACGCTTTACTAAGCTAGTCCAGCTTAGTCTGGTCTAAGCTAGTCCAGCTTAGTCCCTGCAGCTAGTCCAGTCCGAGACAGTCCGGTGCAACAAACGCACCCTTGGAGGATTAACTGTCAGGCTATTTCTTTGGTTTTTACCTTGATTTTCCATCGATTGTGATGGAAGAAGTAGAGGCTTCTTGTAACGTCCCACATCGTCCAGAAGAATGATCCTTAAATGTATATTCTCATCCCTACCTAGCACGAGGCCTTTTGGGAGCTCACTAGCTTCGGGTTCCGTAGGAACTCCGAAGTTAAGCGAGAAGGAGGTCAGAGCACTTCCAGGATGAGTGACCCACTAGGAAGTTGCTCGTGAGTTCCCAAAAACAAAACCGTGAGGGAATGGTAAGCCCAAAGCGGACAATATCGTGCTATAGTGGTGGAGCTGGCCCGAGATGTGATTCACCCCAGGTCGGGATGTGACAAATGGTATCAGAGCCAATCCCTGGCCGGAAGTGTGCCGACGAGGACGTCGGGCCCCTAAGGGGGGTGGATTGTAACGTCCCACATCGCCCAAGGGAGTGATCCTTAAATGTATATTTTCATCCCTACCTAGCACGAGACCTTTTGGGAGTTCACTGGCTTCGGGTTCCATAGGAACTCCGAAGTTAAGCGAGAATGAGGCAAGAGCACTTCCAGGATGGGTGACCCACTGGGAAGTTACTTGTGAGTTCCCAAAAACAAAACCGTGAGGGAATGGTAAGCCCAAAGCGGACAATATCGTGCTACAGTGGTAGAGTTGGCCCAAGATGTGACACTTCTGAAGTAGCAAACCTTTGTTGGAGAGGTGTAACTATAGGGAATTCATTGTTAACTTGTTCAATTATCTTGTAATGTTTGAAGTTATCCCACCATTTGACTGTGATTTATTTGGCGGAACACATCACTTTCTTCCCAATTGGAATTATAGTACAATTTGAGAATCTAGGGGACCTTATATTTTGCAACAAAAAGTAAAAGATTGGGAAAATTTGTTTCTTCTTTCTTGACTTTGTAAATTGAAAAAAAAAAAAAAAGTTTAGAATCGGTTTGGTACTCTACTTGAATCCAACTTTTTAAACTCAAAAAAAATTTCAAGTTTTAGACCTTATAAACTTGTTTGGTAGGACTATTTTCAAAAAATGAACTTAAGACTAACAAAAAAATATAGTCTATTATCTAAAAACATAAAAAGTGAGTTTTTAGAGTTTTTAAACTTAAACTCACTCATTTCTTTTCTCCCTCATCCCCTCTCACTCCAAATCTATCTCTCTCTTTTTTCTTCATTCTCTCTCCTTTTTTTTTTTTACCTTTTTCGTCTCTCTTTCAATCAATTCTCTTCATTTTCTTGGTTATTTCTCTCACTCATCTTCTTCTCTATCTCGTCCGATCCTCTCTCTTTTTTCTCTTTCCTTCAATCATCTCTTACTTTCTTTCCTCCTCTCTCCTCTTTCTCCCTCTCCTACGATCCCCTTTTTTCAGATCTCTTTGTCTAGTTTAAGTCGTAACATTTAAAATTTTTAAATTGCAAACCAATCAAGTTTTTGAGTCTTACAGAAAATTGTTTTCAAGAAATGTTTTGAGAAATGATAAAAAATTTCAAATAGGATACCAAACAAGCCCTTACTGATTTTTTGAAACTTTCAGAAAAAAGATCAATGGATGGTCCATGCCATGCTTATCCCACCAATATTTGAACAAAGTTGGGAATTGGCTTTGGAACTTACTGAGTGACTAAAATCTTCTGTTTGGTGTAGGAAGATATTATGCCATGCATCAATAAAATCATAAATTCATAATAACTGCATCAGATATTTGATTCAAGTGTTTTAAAAGAAAGTGGATGACCTCCCCATTGGGAATGGTAGAGAACTTTATTGGCATTGTTTTTGTTTTCGATGGGTTTAATGACTATGGACTCAATTTCAAATAGAATATCTCTATAAAACTTAAGTGACTTTTCTGGGCATGGTGGAATGAAATGACAGTTTGGGAGAAAACAAACCTTGGCAGTTTGAGCTAGATTTCTAAGGTGAAATGATCATAGTTGGAAACAAGAGCTGACTGGTAATTGTTGGCTATCCCACATCAGTGGGGGAAGTCACAAATAAGGACTTTAAATATGATTACCCCACTCTAACTAATATCGAAGTTTTTTGTGATAAAACTTCACACCTAACGGATTAGGCAGTAATTACTAAGTTAGGGACACCTAAAAAATTGGGTAGGTGGTAATTACTAAGTTGGGGGCACTATCGGTATAGTTAGAGTGGCCCCCATAGGCCTGTCGATCTAAGAATTCCAACATAGTATCAGAGCCCACGATTATGGGTTCGTGCAAGCCAAAGGCTCGTCACTAGGAAGTGTGGGCTTGAAAACAAGTTTGGCCTTTTAACATAGAGCCAGCCTCTGAGTTCTTAAGAAGCACTTCTTGAAAATATTGAAAACAAGTCTGGACTCCATTGGAGCCAACCTCGGAGTTTCAATCCAAACCTCCATTGGAGTCGACCTCTGAGTTTCAATTACCGATGTACGGATCTTCACGTGTGAACCACTACATGGGGTTTCCATGTGAGGGAGCGTGTTGGCTAAGGATTTTAAATATGATCACCCCACTTTAACTAATACCGAGTTTTTTTGTGATAAAACCCCACACGTGACAGATTGAACAAGTGGTATTACTATGTTGGGGACAATATCAGTGTAGTTAGAGTGGCCCCCCCTCAATATAAGAATTCTTATAGTAATTAGGTTGAATGCTACTAGCATTAGACCCTAAGCTAGTAAATCAATTGCCGATGTGTGGATCTTCACATGTGAACCACTAAATGAGGTTGGTTATCCCACATAGATAGGGGAAGTCACAAATAAGGACTTTAAATATGATTACCATACTCTAACTAATACCGAGGCCTTTTGTGACAAGACCCCACACCTGACAGATTAGGCAAGTGGTAATTATTAAGCTGGGAACAATATCGATGTAGTTAGAGTGCCCCCCTAAGGCCCGTCAACCTAAGCTAGTAAATCTATTGGCAATTTGTAGCGACTGACTCTGGTGAAGAATGTGAACTATATGTGATGAAAATTGACTAAATATTTCTGACTGAAGGCATGGATGAGGGAGTTTTCTAGGTTACTGTTGTTGTGCTAGCTTTTTGTTCGTCATGATTTTCTTGTAGGAATTCCTTGGTGAGAAAATATGGTATACAATTGTCACTGCCTTTCAGGTATAGCTTGCCATCTTGTAAAAAATTGTTTTGGATGTCTTTTTCTAAAACGAACAATTTGCTTAGGTTGATCTGTAGATATTTTCTATTTGAGGATGCCACCATAACCAATTTAAGAGGCATCAGTTTCAACAATTTTTAAAAAGTTGAATGAAGGAATGCCAAGACAAGGTAATGTTTTAACATATTGTTTGATGTTCTTGACAATTTCAGTATGATTAGAAGACCAAGGAAGATGATTACTTCGGAGTCTATCAAACAAGGGTTTACATTGTTTTCTTAGATTTTGATAGGAGTTTGCAATATAATTAAGAGAACCTAAGAATATCTGAAGTTGGCCTTTGTCAAGAATTTCATCTGGAAAGTTGTTTACAAATTGTATGACTCGATCAATTGGGTTGATTTGGGAATGGTGGATATTAAATCGAAGGATTCTGATTGGTTTGAAACAACTTTATCTTAATGGCAGAGACTACCAGTCCATTATTTTTTACTATTTTTAAGAATTTATTCAAATGCTTCTAATGTTGCTCAATTGACTAGGAAAATATAAGAACATCATCAATGTAAACTATGAAAATTTTACTTAATGGGTTGAATATTTCATTTATTATATTTTGGAATTCGCTAAGTGCATTTTTTGATCCAAAAGGCATTACATTCCACTAGTAATGTTCAAACGGGTAACAAAAGTAGTTTTGTACATTTTACCCCCTCAGGTTTCGGTGCAATTACAATCTCATATAATATCTTTAAAACATTTCAATCTCATACATTTAGTATTATTTTTTTTTCAATTTCATGCAACTGTTAAAAAATCTGTTAAGTTAACCGTTAAGTGATGACGTAGCAAATATGGGGTCCCCATTTGTACTGACGTGGCTGTCACATTTATGCCATGTGGCTAAACACTTAATAAAATATTTAAAAATTTAAAACAATTAATTAAAGAAAAGCTTAAAAACAAAAAAAACCCCAAAATCCCCTTCGTCTTCCCCACCCGAGCCCACCCCCTTCTCCCATCCCCCATCACCACCCCTTCCCCCATTAATTCTACACCTCCATCTAACCCAAAATTCCAAATTCCCCTACCCAAGCCACCCCTCCATCAACCCACCGTTCTGTTTCCCGCATGTGGCCCCCTCTCTCGCTTCTGTCCCATCTATTTCCCCTTCCCCATTTTCTCTCCCTCAGAAAATCTAAACCCAAACAACCCTAGAGATTTTCAGAGCAAAAAAAAAAAAAAGGGCTTGAAGCTTGAATCGGCATAAAAAAATTAGGAGGTTGAGCTGGTTTTGGGGCTGTTGATTGGAGGCAACTTCCGAAAACCGGAGAACTTGAAGCTGGCCAAAGGGTTCGACATAGATCCGAGAAAGGATGAGCACCAAATACCACCATCCTAACCGAATGCGCCATCTTCGTCGCCGTTTGAGTCGTTGGAGCCGGAGAGCACGCTTCTAGATTCGCATACGAAACGGTAGATGCAGACGTTGAGAAGGCAGGAAGTGAAGAGGAAGCGGGAGTAGAAGAAAGACCGGGGACAAAATGATCCCTAATTGGAGGAATAGCCGGCCAAGAGGGTCAATCCAGTTGGCAGGGATAAGGGGGTAGGCTCAGGTAGGGAAGACGAAGGGGATTTTGGGATTTGTTTTTTTGTTTTTTTTACTTTTCTTTAATTAATTTTTTTAATTTTTTTAAATTTTTATTAAGTGTTTAGCCACGTAGCATAAATGTAGCAGCCACATCAACACAAATAGGGACCCATATTTGCCATATCATCACTTAATGGTTAACTTAACAGATTTTTTAACAGTTGTATGAAATTGAAAAAAAAATACTAAATGTATGAGATTAAAATGTTTTAAAGATGTTGTATGAGGTTGTAATTGTACCGAAACCTGAGGGGGTAAAATGTAATTTATCTTTGTTTTTTGGATTTGAATTTGCCAAAAACTACTCTACATATCAAAATTTGAAACAACTACTGACGTAGTTAGTCTTTTTATTAAATCTCTTTTATATGGGATTGGATATTTTATCCATTCTAAAACAGGATTGAAGGGGTTGATGACTAGTCCTGGTGCACCTCATTCTAATTCAACATTTTCTGGACATAAAACCCTGAGCAAGACCAAGGGGATTTACTTTTACAAATTATTTTTTTGTTGAGTAATTTTGATTTTCTTTTTTTACAAAATTTCATTATTTGTTTGCTCATTTAAATTAGTCAAGCTTTAGTGGGAATATTTTTCTCATAAGCCCCTTGTCATATCGAAGGCTGTAATATGTTGTTTCCTATGCCAGAAGCAGTAGGGATATTGACCCCAAAAAAAGGCAGAACGTATATCAGCACAGACTTCTGTTTTAAGTTTCTCTTAAAATTTTTGAATCTTATGTTGAATGGTTATCAATTCTTTTAAATCTAATTTCTTGTTTGAGAAAATCACTTAGTCTAGAAACTGCATGCCGGCGTCGTCCCAGCGCCGTGTTGGGTTTTCCGCCTCGTCGTCAGTTGGTCGTGGTTCGCTGCGTTGGTTGCCCATTGACGTTGAATTTTTCTACACTTGGATTGTGACTTCTTTTGTTACTTCGTTAAATTTTTCTACACTTGTGTTTTTAGACTTATTTTTTTGGGAGGTATTTTAAAACTACTTTGGCCTTCTTGGCTCATACTTTCCTTAATTTTCTTAAATACTCTAATTCTTAATTCAGGATTTTCAACTTTACTGATTAATCAATTGAATGATACAAATAGCATAACAGTATCAGTTAATTACCATATATTAGAGTAAAATCACTTTCTCTTTTTAGTTTATACGCAGTCTTTGTTAATATGCAGACAGGGACCAGCGACCACCTAATTCTGATATAATATAAACTTTGATTTAATTACGTTTTCACAGAAGTACTTTGTGTAGGCTCTAGAATTTGAACTTTTCTTATTGTTTTGTTCCTTGCTTCACAAACAATCGCAGTTGGCTAACGTGTTTTTCATTGTTTTCCATATCTCTTGATACAAAATAAATCTGGTTAAATCCAAGAATTATTGAGAAGGACTTGTATGGCATTGTTGAATTCGACTTTATGCTACGATATGAATGGACAGATTCTTGAAATATACGAAGGACATATAGGAAACTTAATTGGACTTGGATATTCTGCCCTCCCCATCCTATATCCTCCCATGCCCTCCTATTTTTGTGGTCACGGTTAAGCCACATCATATTTTATATTTTCATTACTTTTTGTCTTATTATTTCTATAAAAAAAATAATATAAAATGTTGACGTAGCTTAACCGTGATCATAGAATATATGAGGGCATGGGAAGGGTATGAGATGAGGAGGGCAGACAATCCAAGTCCAACTTAATTTCAAGGTGATTTGATTTTTAGTCCTAAGAATTGTCAGTCCCATACATACTAGGTTGTACGTAGACTCGGTAGTTTCTGACACGACATGAAAACGACACTAAATAACTGGTTTCGGATCAACACGATAACTAATCGGGTGACCCGTTAAGAACCCGTTAACGGATATACACGCAGATAACACGTGGGTAACCCGTTTTGACCTGTTAAGAAAAAATTATTTTGATATTTTTAAAGTTTAATTACTAAAAGATTTATTATAAAATACTATAGCCATATTAATATATACAATATATTCTATTTTAAATATATAGTTTTGTATTATTATTCTATATAAGTTTTAAAAAAAAAATTTGTCATTTTTAATTTTATTACGAGAGTTCCTTACTATCATTACTAGGATAAATTTTACTTAACATGTTGTTGTCCAAAATTAAAATAAACTAGTATAGTATTTGTATAAGCAAGAACTACGAAGACATGAAAAATGTGAAAGAATATATAAACACTCGTGATTCATCATTATTCCTCCACGAGTAGATAATGGTTACACTTACATTATCGTTTAAATTTTTAAAATCCTCCAAACCCTCATGAATAATGTTTTTTATTTGAGGGCAAAATTAATAAGAATTATTGTAGAAGTGTAAAAAATGTAAAAAAAAAATATACAATCACTCATAGTGACAAGCTTTACAACTTTCATGAAGGGGTCAGCTTCGAAATCCAACACTATAATCCATAAACCTTAAATTTATATTTAACCGTCGATTGTCATTTACACTTTATTTTTCTTACTGAATTTCATTTTTTAGATTTTCTTTTTTGAAAACAGGATCATCTGGCGGATGTAAGAAGATGTACGGTTCAGATCTTTGATATCACGTTTCGATATTTACAGTTAACTGAAATATGAGTCGATGTCATATAGTTTGTAGAAACTTTATAAACATCAAGCAATATTTTCACTAACCGTAAAACTATGAATATAATATCAACGATCCAAACCGTTTATCTTCCTGCATCCTCTAATAGATCATGTTTTAAAAAATGAAAATCTGAAAAAAACAAAATTTGATGAGAACAATGAAACATAAATGTAAACAACAATCAACGGTTAATTTTTTATCTATGATTTATATGATTATAGTGACGAATTTCAAAGTTAAGCTCTTCATGAAAGTTGTAAAGCTTGTCATTACGAGTGTTTATATATTTTTTTCTATATTTTTTACACTTCTACATTAATTAAAAAATTATTAAAGACTTTAATTAAAAATGCTAGAGCAATCAATTTAGGTAAGCGAAAATATACTTAAAAGAAAAATACTTTTTTATGTTTTAGATGTGACAATATGATATGTATATACTTATTTAGTTAGTACCATGTTTTTCATTTGATTATTTATTGGTTTAAAATATATTTTTCTTAACGGGTAACGGGTCATGTCATATTACCTGTTAATATTATCGGGTTGATTTCGGGTCGGGTCATTTTACCCGTTTATTTTAACGGGTGTTACACGACACGACCCGTTAAGATATCGGGTATGACACGAAAACGACACGAATACGAAAAATACTACACAAATACCAGGTCTAGTTGTGCCTCTCCAAACACCCCCTTACCAAGGAAAAGTGACATTGATTCATTCATTTGATAAAAAAACAGACGATATATTTGTCCTTGTGGTAGAAAGTAAAGCACCTTTAGTTTCCTCTTCTTTTTTTGATAGAGATGTGTATGAAGAATCCATGTACAAAGATGTCTACAATATATTAGAAAAATAAACTTTGTGTATAATGTTGATGAAATTGTGTACACGCTTCTTACACTCCTATGGTGAATTTCATGTATTATTTGTTAACTTTTCTTGTGCCCCTAGCCATTTAAATTTTCTCGTAATAAAATATTTCTTGTGCATCAAGTAGAGTGCGAAAATTCTTGTATAAATATTCTATATCTCGCATCTCATTATTCTTTCACATAATTTTATCTCATCATTCCTTCACTTTTTTGCCCATTAACTAATATGTATATGTACATTAGAAGTGGCCCAAATGGGGTATCTTTAATTTCATCCCAAATATTCTTAAATCTTGATTAAGCTCAAACTTAACCTTTCATTCTTAGCACTTTGATATACCAATAAATTATTGGAAATTGATATGACTATGGAGTATGGATTAATGTTGAACATTAAATTAATTAGTATTATTGACTGTAGTCCTCCATCTTCGAGTGCACAATAATATGGCTTTTATGCTTTTGCCCCTTTAGATATTGCTTCTAAAATCTTCTAATCACTTCTTCGCTATGCGCCTAATTATGTTTCAATAGTCAATATATTCTTAAATCTTGTATTTGGATCTTGGTTTTCAAACCTAGCTGTCAAATTTTCAGTAATCGTGATTAGTTTATGGGTCTGATTTTCAGATTTTACTCAGGCTTGGACGTAATTAACCAAGTTATTTTTTTTTTGGTCAATTAACCAAATTACTTAAAAGCCAAATGCTCATCGAGTATTAAAAACAAAGTAATAGTCTCGTCAATCTGGTTAAAGTTTTCAAGTGCGGATCACTTGTTCATTTGGTGAGTTCCATCCTCGTTCCTAAATAGTAATTAGTGGATAGGGTACGTGGTAGCAAATGTCTTTAAACTTTATTTCATATTTAGTTTACATGAACTCTAATATTAGTTTTTTTTCGTCCTCCAACTTAACTCTGCGTTGCATGAGTGGTCATTCAGTCAAATCTATCTTCTTTTCCATCAAATTTAAGGATATTGTGGATTTTTCAACAGGAAAAAAAAATGTAATTTATTTAAAAAAGAGGAGCTCGGCTCTTAAGATTAAGGAGGAGTTTCTCCTCAAAATACTTCTTTATCTACTTAGAAGTTAGTGCTTATGATATGAACCGTTTATATTATAAATTATTATGTAAAAATCATCTCTGCAGAAAATAATTAAAGCTAAAATTGTTTAGTCATATCCTTAAGGAGTTTCAATCATAAGCACAAAGTTTTATGAACTGGTCACAAGGTATTTTAAGGAGGAGTTTCTCCTCAATCCTTGAGGAGCCAAGGATCTTTCTAAAAAAAAAAATATCATTTTCTTATTGTTTGGATGAAATTCTAATTTTATTCCTCAATTAGAATGAATATAATTTAAAGACAGAAGAAACTATTTGTAGACTTCAAAGACGAAAATTAAACTGGTAGTATAGATCAGAGACCTTGCTACAATTTAGTCTTGTGGATATTATGATACTCATGTGTATTAGTTGGATTTGAGGCCGACCAAAATGGTATATTATATATTAATGGAAGGTTTAAGTAATGGATTAAACAATAAAAAGGAAAGTGAAAGAATCAAATATATTCCAACCGCCAGAACTGAAAGTGGATGCTAGGATTTGGGTTTTGATTTACAAACCAGAAATGTCGTGGGAAGCTGGGAATCCCCACATTAAACGACGAAAACAGAAAATTGGAAACGCATAAAGTTGTCGAAACATGGTGACTGATGAGGTGTAAATGTAGAGTCCCACAAATGAAAATGGAACTGCGTGCAACACCTGGGTAGATGCCATTGGAGAGCAGAAATTTGGAGGTTTTTTTGGGAGGTTTTATAGGACGAATGTTTTAGTGTACATCATAAGCATAATGAATGAAGAGTTGAATGTACAATTAATGATCTAATGCTCTAAGATCTAACAGCCAATAATTTAAAATAATTGCGACAGGCGAAGAAATCCAAAATTATTTAAACAACAAAGGCAAAACTTCCTCTTTCAATGAGCTAGTAGTGGTGAAGAGAAAATAATAATTTATTATTGCTAGCGGAAAGTTTCAAACAATGTGTCTCCATAGTCTATAAAGAGACAAATGACACATCGCAACATAAGTTGTTGGCCTCTCTATGAATCCCAATGCAGCATTTGCATTAGCCAAACATAGTTAGGCGTCAAATTTGTCATTCATAAAAGCAATACTTCATACTTCCATTTACAAATGATGAAAAATAATTTGATAAACCTAGAGATTATACTAGATTTTAACAATGTAGGTAATCAAATGAGTACAATCAAAATCTAATCCAACACATGAGCTTAGTCAAGAAACCATATCATCGAAGATAAAAAAGAATTCAAATACACCAAACTAGTCATATATTAGGTATTCGGCTCACTTGGTAACAAAAATGAAAACAGATAATATATCTTAAGAATCTCAAATTCAAAAGTGAACGTGTGTTGGGGGATTTTTGTGAAATCATTTGTCTGCAATTTTTTGGATCACTAATATCTCTGTAGGTCCCATGATTACCTTTCTCTCTGTTTGTTGTGGTCTCTTGTCTCTTGACATGTGTTCCTTGTTTGGATATCTGTCCTCCCCTGGTTAATATTTTCTTGGCCAAATTGTTTTTATGGTCTATGTGGTGATACGCCATTTTTAATATCTTATGGTGTTGAAAAAATTGTTAACTAAACTCTCGTGGTAAAGTTTGTTAGCAATTGAGGTCTAAACCAAACTTCTGTTAATCTTTTTGTTAAACAAACTCACGTGATAGTCACATAAGTTTGTTCACCAGAAGATTAAAGAACGTATGAGTTTGGACCTCAATTGCTAACAGGCCTCACCATGGGAGTTTAATTAATACATTTTTCACTACGAGGGTGACATTAAAAGTGACATGTCATCGCAAGGGCCATGAAATTTTTTTTTGGCCTATTTCTTTGAGTATATATATATATATATATATATATATATATATATATATATATATATATATATTATTCCTACCAGGGCTTATTTGTTCATCTTTTACACAAGTTGAAATAAATGTAACGCATCTTATTAAATAAGACAGAGTCTATACAATCAATTACAACAAATAGATAGACAATTTGTAACACTTTTATCAATCGTGACCATGTGTTTTATACAGTTTGGTGACTGAAAAATAACTTATTTGATACATTCTTCCTTCAAAACATTGAGTAGCCTAGTATTATTCTAATGACACGTTTACATAAAGGTAATCAGAATCAAAATAGGAATTGAATTCCGATTATGAGATAATCCAGTATTTACCAAATATTGGGGAACAAAAAATTTGGTGGGACCCACTCGAATTTTGGAATACAACTCCAGAATTTGAATTCCCTACATTTAAGCGGGAATTGAATTCCGGGTTGTTGGGGGAATCGGAATAGATTTTTATCCTCACTTATTTCTAAAATTTCAAAATTGTCCTTCACATTAACCCAACACCACAAACCGTTGCTTTGTTTAATATAAAATTTTCCAACAATGAATTCAATTCCGACTCATTATTATTCCAACTCTTTATCAATTCAATTCCTCCTCAACTTAGTTTCTCCCATTTTAATTACGGATTAATAAACAAGCCATAAAAAGAATCTTCCAATCGGTAAAGAGTAAAGAAGAAAAACGAATAATATGGATTGAAGAGAAAAGTTGCTTATGAATGTCAAGTGTCCCTTGGAAAAGAGTCAAAACTTACCGATTGGACATCCATTGTCTACACTCATTGTTTCTCTATAATTGACCATGAAAAGCAAAAAATGGCTGTAACTAAAGAGTGCATAGGGGAGCATATTGATTCTACTTGATTTGGTCACGTGAGTTACGTTTATCACTCCTAGAAACTTAATTATTTTACACACATTAGCCTTCGTGCACGTGCTCACGTGCGTGCAGAAGATATTTTTTGAATTACAGCGTGCTACGTGCGACTTACACATTTTAAATGTATTTATATGCATAAATTGACAAAAAGAAAGTTAAATATTTGAAGTAAATGAATAATCTTAGATCATGCTAGAAGAAACCCTTCATAAATCAATCAAAGCAACTAAATTCACATAATAAAATCGGTCTGTATTGAATTTACATTAATAATAGAGAAAATAATATTTAATAAACAACTGATTGAATCACATTATTGTTAGCCCATTGTGAGACTAAGCCCACCACCTCCCCTAGTGTAGATATTATCTTTTGTTAAAAAAAAAGAATCATTTGACAACTAATTTAATCACATTATTATGCGCGTGCGAAAGACATTTTTTATAAACGACATTACACGCCTCTTAAGATGACACGCCCCGACCCTGATATTCCCCGAATACCAGGATAGACACGTGCTGGCCGACACCCAAGGGTGACGAAAGCCATTAATTGATACAAAAGCTGAAAATAAGAAATAAATAAGGGTTATGAAATTTAAATAGGCCAGCACGTGTCTATCCTGGTATTCGGGGAATATCAGGGTCGGGACGTGTCATAAGATATTTTGAACATGTTTAAAAATAGAGAAAATAATTACTAGCCTGTTGTGAGGTACTAATTATTAAAAAAATGTACAAAAAAAGTAATTATTAAAAAATACTGTTAAAATGACAAAATATCTCTGCCACATTTGATGCATTATTTTGGACTGCTTTTGAAGTTTTTTGTTTAAGGGGCATTTCTGTCCACTTCTTTTTATGAAACTTGTGAGCCTAAAAAACACTGTTCATTGGGCTATTGGCTTTATATATAAGATAATTGAATATGATATTGGCACATCACTTTGTTTGGCGGACCAAAAATCCTCTCTCCGCCCGACCTTGCCAAAAAGAGGGAAACGCAATGTCGACGAAATTAAATTGTCCTTGACATATAGTCTAATAAAATTCTCATATGTGCACATATTTATGTTATTTACTAAATATGCATGCTAACATATTATTTGGTTTACAAATTTGACAATTTTAGTTTTGTTAATGAAGTAATAGCGTTTTCACTAGCCTAAATGGTGGTGTCGATATGGTCGAATCAGACTAGTACATTTGTCTCTTAAAAAAATTGTTACAATTAAACAACTAAAAACATGGAGAGGAGAATATGAACCCATGTTGAATTTCAAAGGGTAGCACTGCCACAATGTAGGAGGACTTTAGGCCATCTCTAACCAAAGGCTGGCCAGATGGCTCGTTTTAGCCATCTGGCCCTCCAATAAATTAATATTTTAATGAACAATAAAGGGCCATATTTCTTACCATCTCCAATTGAGGGCCAAAGGGCACGTTTTAGCCCTGTCACAAAAAAACCATATCCAACCGAGGGCCAAACATAATTTATTATTTAAAACTACAAAAATTCAAATCCAACGGCTAAGTGACATCAGCTAGTCGTTGGATTTGAATTTTTTTGGACTATAAATAGGGTGGATATTGGGCTATAATTCACACAACTTTGAATTCAATCTATTTCAATTCAATCTCTCTTTTAATTCAAGTTTGCAATGAATTCCAACTTTGGATCCTCTTCGGATTCTAACTGAGGGTCCTCATCCAATTCCAAATTGGAAGAAAAATAGGCGCAGATGAGACAAGAAGATGAGGAGTCTGATGAAGAAGATGAAGCATGGCGTAACGCACAAAACAGAGCAGCAACCATGGCTGCGGCCATGGTGTGTCAGCCAACTGTGTAACAACCTCAATGGGGTAGCTCTGTTGCTGGTCGCTCTTACAAACCACGAAACAGAACGATGACTCGTGCTAATATGATGAACAACTACTTTAACCCCAACTCTATGTACACAGAAGAGGATTTCAAACGTCGCTTCTTGATAATGCATCATGTCTTCGAGTGTGTACTTCGTGATGTCCAGCAGGTCAATCCATACTTTCGACAGAAGCGGGACAAAGCAGGCCGCCCTAGTTTCTCACCTCATCAGAAGGTTACAGTTGTAATCCGAATGATGGCCTATGGCTCCCCAGCTAATTCGATGGATGAAACCCATGATATGTCTGAGTCTACATGCCTTGATACTTTTGAACAATTATGTGTCATAATTGTTCAGGTTTACAAAGATGAGTACCTCTGTGAGCTAAATCAATAAAATCTGGATCGGCTCATTCACAAAGCTGAAGACCGTGGATTTTTGGGCATGATAGGGTCATTAGACTACTTGCATTGGGATTGGAAGAATTGTCCCACTGGATGGAAATGAGGCTTATGCAGAAGGTCGAGAAAGGCAACTATTGTGTTAGAAGCGGTTGCCTCGTATGACACATGGATCTGGCATGCTTTCTTTAGAGTCCTTGGATCCCAAAATGACATGACAGTTCTTGGGCGTTCACCCCTATTCAATAGCTTGAAGGAAGGTAAATCACCTCAACTTGACTACATGAACGGCAGTCGGTACAATATGGGGTATTACTTGGCAGATGACATCTACCCAAAGTGGGCGACACTTGTCCAAGCAATTCCAAACCCTAGGAATAACGTCGAAAAGTTTTTTACCTTACACCAAGAGGCATACCGGAAAGATGTTGAGAGAACTTTTGGTATTCTATAAGCACGGTGGAAGATCATCAGCGAATTGGCAAGATGGTGGAGTTGAGAAAATTTGGACTCCATCATGATGTCTTGCATCATATTACACAATATGATTGTTGAGGATAAGCGAGATGGGTATATTGATGGAGAGTCCGTTGACGATCAAGATGATCCAAATAGGTCAAGAAAGGCTTGTGCAAAAATATATGATAGGCCTAATTTACCTTTCAATTCAAGAACTGGTAGTATATCTATAAATGCGTACATGAGGTGCTATAGAATGATACATTCCCGTGCCACAAACAAGTACCTACGACAAAATCTTGTTGCACATCTTTGGGCCAAAAATAACATGGAGTAGGCGTTGAAGTTTTATATTGTTAAATGTTTTTAAAAATGTTTTTTAAGTTTCATGTTGTTAAATGTTTTTTTTATGTTGTTTAATGTTATTTAATGTTGTTTGATATTGTTTAATGTTGTTTCATGTTACTTAATGTTATGTAATGTTTAATGGTTTAAAAGTTATAAAAGAAAAAAAAGAATTTTTACAATTTTTAAAACAAATTTTGTATTTTAAAAAAAAAAAACTGTAAATAAATAAAATAACAGCTAACTGACGTCAGCAGCTAGCCGTTGCAAATTCAAATTTCTGCCCCGCCCGAGGCCGGCTGTCTGGCTGGTTTGGGCCAGCGGGTTGACCCTTTGGCCCTTTTTTGTTTAGTAGGCCCATGAGCCCTCTACCCTGGCCATCAATTGGAGATCATTTTCGGGCCATTTTCGACCATCTGGCCCCTGGACCCTTTGGTTGGAGATGGCCTTAGTGGTTGGGGAAGACTTTGAAAAAGAAAATGACACTTGCGTAATAAAATTCGATATGTTTAGTAAAGTGTAACTAGCCATTCATGTGCTTTTTTTTTTTTTTTTATTTGGTGTTGGATTGGACGGCAGAAGGAGAAAGTAAGGCCATCTCCAACCGAAATAGGGTGACACACCCCGACCCGGAATGTCCACTAGGACTCCGAATCTAGTCGTGCTGGCCGACACCTGGAAGGTGATGAAGCTATAAAGTGTAGTGATGTGAAAAATGTGCATATAATTAAACCTAAAAGTGCCTAATCAAAAGAGTGCGCTGGTGTGCGGGATTGAACCTATTTCACACGTGACGTCAAAGCATAAGAATAGTACAGTAAATAGGGTAAGAGTTATACCATTGAAGATAACCACTTATACCGAGATTTGGCATGAGTCCTCGTCGATAAGTAAGCTCAGCTACCAAAACCTGGAGAGGCGAAAAATAGAAGGGTGAATGGGCACAAAAACATAGGTTTTCAAAATCCATTTATTTTCGGAACATACTAAGCCCTCATTGTAAAAGATGTATAGCTTCCAGAAAATCATACTACGTATAAGTATGAAATCAAATTCATGCCAATAGTAAAATACAGAAGTATGCCACAGCACAATAAGTCAATAGCAAATAAATGTAGGCATGTGCTCCACAATCTAAGAGAGTATGTCAGTCGAAGTCACCTAATGTGACATGTACGACTGCACCTATTGCTCATCAATCTATGCTAACACATGAGTCGAAGTCACCTAATGTGACCTGTACGATTTGTACAATAGGGCTACTTGGATCCAAGGCGAGCGTGCAATGCGGAGGTGAACATCACATGAAGGACTGACCCCAACCTGGGGCGGGAACACTAACACTGGGTGCATCAATGATGAGCACTACATGAATATACGCATGCCATAATGATTCTATGATTGTAACAATATAATAACTTACTTGAAATTATCTGCGTATCCCGTAGGATTGTTTTAGCATCTCATAATAATGAACATAAATGAGCAAGTAAAATTCATATGAATATGCCATGACAATATGTAAATCTCAACCACATAACAACATTTTTGAAATTAAATAAATCATGGCATAAAATGCTTAAATCGATTTAAAGGCATTTGTGGAAACTATAAGGTGTGTGTGTATATATATATACATACACACAAAAACAAAGTGCCCACTCACAGATACGCAGTAGGAACAAAGCCTCTGAGCCTTATTTGACCTCATACGTCCTTGGAATACGTTTCCCCTATACGTGAAATTATTAATTCAATTAGTTTAATAACACATATACGGAAACTTAAATAAAACCCTCATAGTTTGCTCAAACATAGGTTTAAATATATGAAATCGATATACTCAATGTCATGGACCTACATAAATTGACAGAAAGCCAATCGGAGGCCGGACGCGCCGCCTAAGGCAAAACCCTACGCGCTACCACGTGCGGGGAGAGACTGATGGAGGCCCTAACGGTCGTTAAAAATATTCCGTTAAAGTGCCGCGATATTTCGTTAAATGGTAACGGTGTTACCTGACGCCGTTAGGATGTTCCTTCAGAGTTGACGGAATATTCAGTCGTCTTCTCCGATGGTCCTTTCCGGTCGTTACTGTCTGAACTAGCCGAATATCTGTAAATCTTCGTCGGTTTCTGGGTAAAATTTCAAAGCTTCATAACTTGCTCATTTCTCAACCATTTTTCACAAAATTTAAATGGAAATGAAGCTTATGATGAGTAGAACACGATTGTACCTTTTGGAAGTCCAAAAAGTGGACGAAGGTGGCCTGAAAATGGCTCAAAAGGTTCGGGTTAAACTCTGTCTTCTCCAAACCTTGTGTTTCGAGGTTGTCTTTTCTTCAACCCTTCACTAAAGACCTCAGGGAGTTGAATGGAGGCCCTTTAGACTTCCTAAAAACTTGTAACTTGCTCGTAACTCTTCGAGGAAAATTTGAGCCAAGTCAAACCTTCTGAGTTGGCAAGTCAAAACTCGTCCAAATCATGATCTAGGGGTACGGCTATGTTTGTGGAGGTGAGACGAGTTCGAAGGTGTGGTTTTCAAGCCACGTTTGTGTGTTTTGGTGCATGTTTGAGAGAGTTGTAGAGTGAGAATGTGAAAGAGGGTCTTCGGGGAGAGAGAGAGGTTTGCTCAATTTCTGATTGGTGGAACAAAAATGGAACTTGTTTTCTGATTGGGCGTGAGTGAGAGAGGGAAAAAATTGATTGGTGAAGAAGAAAATTAGGGAAAAAGGAATGGTGTGAAGGATTGGTGGAAAAAATCAAATTGAATAATTTGATTGGTTGTTGAAGATAGAGGGACTGGATCACCAATTAGGGAAGGGATGGATTTTGTACAATTTTTAATGTACAATATCTACATCTTTGATAGTGTTTCCGACATTGTAAATTTGTGCGCGCGTGTACAAAATTACCCGTGATTAATGTACTTTAACGGTGCGTAACTTTTTTGTTACAAATCCGATTCGAGTCTAACATGCTCTCACGCATTCGTAACGACGAGTACTTTTTAAAAATGTTGTTAAATATGGTTACTATGGTTACTTAAATTATTATAGGGTCATACATAATTTATTATTTTAATTGAATTACTATGGTTACTTAAATTAAATTATCTCAATAATTTTCATGTTGTTAAATATTTTTAAAAATGTTGTTTAAGTTTCATGTTGTTAAATCTTTTTTATGTTGTTTCATGTTACTTAATGTTATTTAATGCTGTTTAATGACTTAGGAAGTTATAGGAAAAAAAATTTGTTAAAAAAAAAATCAAATATGACATCAGCATGTGGCCCGGCCCGGGGTTGGCTAGTTGGCCCTTTGGCCTTTTTTGTCCAGTGGGGTCCAAGAGCCATTTGGTCTAGTCCTCGGTTGTAGACGGTTTTCGAGCTATTTTCGACCATCTGGCCCTCTGAACCCTTCAGTTAGAGATAACCTAAGAACCCTAGTACATGAGAAAATCTAGACGAGTGATACTATGTATAGATATGATTATTTTTTCTAATTCATGCAAAATATTATAATACATATAAGGTTACATAAAATCAGTAAGAAATTTAATTCGTGCAAAATATTATAATACATATAGGGTTACATAAAATCAGTAAGAATCTTATACTAATTATAATAAGAAATTATATTTTGATAATACATACAATAATTACGAAGACGATTCCAAATTAATTAAAGACTATTCTAACACTTCTCGTTCGTCACGTGCCTCCGGCGTGTGTGACGTGTGTTCCATCCCATACATATATACTTTCATCATTAATATTTCTAAAACTCTCTCGACCAGTATCTCTCTGATTCTGTAAATCTCTTCCCATAGTTAAGTTGCAGGATTAGCTCCAACCAGTATTAAAGTATCATATCTTTGTAGTTTGGAGGGAAAAATATTTCTGGGTTTGGTTTGAAATTAAGAAACAGAAATGTTGTTGCAGAAGCAGAAACGTTTTGATTGGTTAGTGCAGATGCTAGTTGTTGTGGGATCAGTATTAGTTGTGATTGGAGCTACCAATTTGCGGACTGTGGAAGGCAGGCCTCACCGGATTCTTTTCGATACAGATGTTGATACCGATGATTTATTCGGTCTCTTGTACATCTTGAAGCTTAACAGATCAGAGTTTGAGTTGGAGGTGAGTTCATCATCCAATATCCATGATCATCAATTGTTTTTGTTCATTCATGCTCCAAATTTTTTTGGCCAAAAAGTACTCAAGGCTATAAGTTGGGTTTGTCAAAGCTAAGCTTTCCAAATCTGCAAATGCTTAGAGCTCTCTACACGTCTCTTCGATGTATCCAGAGAATAATTAACTGTATATGTATGCATATATGCATGCATGCATGCAGGCATGCATGTATATATATATATGAATGATATTATATAAGCAATAAAATATATATACATATATAATATTATATTCATTTCTTGCCTTATAAATCTAAGCAAGTGATGATCACCAGCTTAACTAGTCGAACTAATGTTGTTGATTTAATTCATATAATTGGCTTTGAAGATGCAGAACTTGTTTTTTTCTTTTTAATGGCTTTAGCAAAAGTTATAGTTGATTCCATTATGAGTCCTTGAGGACCGAGTCAAATGATTCATATAGTTGAATGGATTCTGTGTTTGAAAATATGTGTAATTAATTAAAAAAATAATATTTTTGGTCAAACGACATGTAACAACTTTTATTATTTCCTTTATGTAAAAGTGAATCACTAAAAATATATTCCTACAGTTTCCACTCCTTGCACCTAAATTAGTGTCTCTTTCTACACAAATCAGAAAAGTTTTTTATTGAACAAAGTAAAAATAAATAAATAAATCATTGTTGTTTCCTGTAACTTTGGTAGTTATAGCACTGTAGATTTGTTTTACCACAGGCAGTGACTGTAAATGCAAATGCTTGGACCAATCCTGGGCATGCTGTGCATCAAATCTATGACATTTTATACATGATGGGGCGTGATGACGTGGCAGTTGGAGTGGGTGGTGAAGGTGGGATCAAAGAAGATGGTACAATTTTGCCAAATGTCGGTGGATATCTTCCAATTATTGAACAGGCATGAACAAATTATATATATCTAAATTCATATATAAATCATAATTATGCTTAATTAATCATGTAAAATTCATGTTTATTGACACCAATTTATATTACTTTTAAAAATAATTAACTTCAGGGGACTACGACAGCAGGAGGATGCAGATATAGACAAGCCATTCCTGTAGGTGCTAGAGGTCGGTTGGATATTGATTCTAATTTTGGCCTCAGAAAATCTTTCCTCCCCCAGGTAAAAATAATGTAAAGACAGTAATTTTAAGCTGTATTTTTCTTATATATTTCTCTGCTTCTTTTTTCTTCACTTTGAGTCTGTCTTGTAGAACTTGTTGCGAAGTGGTGTTACTCCTTGTTTCTTAAACCATTTTTCTTCTTCTGCATATACCTATTTAAAATTATTTTTCTAATATAGAATGAAGTGAATGAGCTAAAAAAATGGCGCTTAACAATCATTTCTCAAAGTTAAATATTTGGCTTGAAATATAGTGACCCAAGTGGCTTCACGTTGAAAATAAAAACAGTTCTACATTTAAGCTAATAGGGAGAAATTCTGATGAGCATTATATTACTGTACTAAATCAACAATATCAACAACATACCGATACTTTATTTATATCACATAAAGACTCTCTGAGGCTCTTAACATACTGATATTTATCGTCAACATATAAAGGATATAGATATATATCAACAACATATAAAGATAGTATCGATATAATATGACTAGTTGATAACAATTATAGTGTTATGGTTATGGAAGAACAGTACTATAGTAATGGTGTTACATGATAGCTTGTCTGACAAATTCATACATGAACAAGTGAAGAACTGTTTCCTTTGTTCATTTTTGGTGTTACATTAATTCTATATTTTGCTCAGGAATTTTTCTTTTTTTCTTTTCTTTTTCGTAAATGAAATTAGGGGAGCAGGAGATATACTCCCTTTCGACAACCTACTGCTCAGCAAGTGATGATTGACAACATATCTGCAGGTCCCATTACTGTATTTCTGATAGGAGCACACACAAACTTTGCCCTTTTCCTTATGAACAATCCACACCTAAAGAAGAATATTGAGCACATTTATGTCATGGGTGGTGGTGTGAGATCGAAAAACCCTACTGGTTGTTGCCCGGAAAATTCTACGTCGTGTGTTCCTCGGCAGTGTGGTGATCCTGGCAATGTCTTCACAGACTACACAAGTAATCCTTATGCTGAGTTCAATTTCCTTGGTGATCCCTTTGCTGCATACCAGGTTGTACTACAGTTCAATATATTTTTTCGGCCGCAAAATCATTGTCAGACGGTGAATTTGGACCTCACATTTTAGCAAATGGCCGTCAACATAACCAATGGTTCAAATTCATAGTCTAACAACATAAACATCTTATGTTGCCGAGCCGTTTGACAAGAGAACATTTATATAGTATGTATAGTAGACGAATTATTGTGATCAGATTCACACATTCGGGCAATAACTAACTTGGTTAATGGTTCAGATTCACACTCTAGTCTAATACTTATGTTGTTTGACACTTTGAGAAGAGAACATTTTCCAGATTTGTAAGTGGTCGCATTTTTTGACAACGAAATTAATATATATTTCAGGTAATACATTCTGGGATTCCAGTCACCCTTGTTCCTCTGGATGCAACAAACACCATTCCCATTAGTCAAAACTTCTTTGAGGCCCTTGAGAAGAGCCAGAACACATATGAGGCACAATATGTCTTCCAGTCCTTGAAAATGGCTTGTGATACTTGGTTTGACAAACAATTCTACACGGTACATCCACGATTATTAGATTTTTCTGTGTTTAACACAATTTGTATCTATTTTTAATGAATCAAATGATCTGATATGATACAATGTGACTATTTTCAGAGCTATTTCATGTGGGATTCATTTACAGCTGGTGTGGCGGTATCAATCATGCGAAACAACTTGAATAACCCTAATGGAGAAAATGAATTTGCGGAAATGGAGTATATGAATATAACTGTGATTACTTCAAATGAACCTTATGGAGTAACTGATGGCTCTAATCCTTGCTTTGATGGCCTCAAAGTTCCAAAGTTCAACTTAGACAAAAATGGTGTGCATAGTGGTCATGTTCAAAAGGGACTAAGAGATCCATTTTGCATTGGGGAGAATGGCAAAGGGAAATGCAGGGTAACTTGCCTTCCAGTTTACAGCTTCCAAAATATAATCTCCTATTCCTCATTTGGCGTATGGGATTGAATTGGATTGGATAAATTCACTAGATTTAATGTTTGTTGAATGAAGAAATGGGTGCCAACTTCTAAGTTTTTGTCCAAGGTAGAAGATAGAGATTAGCCATGAAGGAAACTATCCTTCTGAGACCAATCATTTTGTGAGGATTCGAAGAAATTTGTTATTTTCATGACTAATCCATCTTCTTTATAACTTGGACAAGATTTGGAATTTGGCGTCGATTTCTTCATTCAATCCAATTATAGAAACTAAATGAGGCCTTACAGCATCTCCAAGAGAAACTCTAATTTTTTGTTAGACTAGTAAGTGAATAGTGTCAAAACACTATTTTAACTACTCAGTTTAACTTTTTATCTCAACCAACACTCTCTATTTTAACAGACTTTGAATAATTTATTATTAACAATTCAAACCCAGCCCATTCGTTTTCTAGAAAAACCTTCTCTCTCTTCTTTTTATGCTCCAGGGTCCACCCTTGAGTTTTATTACTTATGTAATATGTAGAAAGTGAATAATTGCTCTCTAAATTTGAAGAGTGACTAGTTATTTTTATATAATAGTGACTCTTTTACAAAATCTCTTAGAGATGAATTTTTTAGTTTGGCTATTTAAAAAAGAGTTTTGGTTTGTTTTACTGCATCTCTTGGAGATGCTTAGTGGTTATAAGTTTAACTAACACAATTCTCATTTAAGGTAAAGTGCAGTGAAGTTTATTGATGATATATCCACGTTCTAAAAAAATGCAGATAACTGCACTAGAGAAAAATTTGCTTGCCTATGTTATAATCTTTATAAACTTGATTTTGTTTTAAAATCTTAAGAGTGTTTAGATTAAGGGTAAGCTATAATTTTCTTTCCTATATTCATTTAATTAACAACAACTCTCATGTTCACATATGATTTTCGTGAAATGGTGATTAACTTCCAATTTCGACACAATCCAACAGGATGGTTATACAGATGAAGTAACAGGATCAGAGGCTGTGTCTGTGCTTGTTGCTACAAAAGCCAAACCAAATCAGGACCCTCAAAGCCCACTTAACAGAGAATTCTTCGTAAGCTTCCTGGAGGTAATTAACCCCAGTAAAAGTTCCTTTTCTCAATCATTTTTTTTTTTTTTTTTGGTTGAAAGTTTTCGACAAAATGTCAACTCTTTTCCAATTGGTTTTGCAGGTTCTGAACAACCCCAAACAGAAAGGGAGATTCAATTTAACTACACAATTTCCATTTTACAAGGAAGTGACATATAAACCAGAATTTGGAAACAAAAAACTTGGTAAACCTGTTGTCTTTGACATGGATATGAGCGCTGGAGACTTTGCAGCTCTCTTCTACCTCCTCAAAGTACCTATTCAAGTGATTAATCTCAAGGTAGTTTTTTGCTTCTTCTCTTTTTGTAACTTAACTAGTTTAGTCGCCAGCAACTACTAATGTTTAAAGCGTGAATAAAGGGGCTTATTTTCGAAAAACCCCCCACTTTTTCGGAACATTATATTGGCCCAAAAAAAACTTAAAAGAGCAGCTTAATTTGTCATTGATTTCCATACTATGAGCAAAACCTGTTTGTGTGTGGTTCCAGGCAATAATAGTGAGCCCAACAGGCTGGGCAAATGCTGCAACAATAGATGTGATTTATGACTTGCTGCATATGATGGGCCGTGATGACATCCCTGTAGGTCTTGGAGATGTATTTGCTACGAACCAGTCTGATCCAATTTTCCCTGCTGTTGGAGGCTGCAAATACCAACAGGCCATCCCTCATGGCAACGGTGGATTGCTGGACTCAGACACTCTCTACGGCCTTGCTCGTGATTTGCCACGAAGCCTACGAAGGTATTACTTTTCGGTCATTCATCAAATATTGTGTCAGTATACATGTCAGTATCTAATGAGGTTAAAAGTGGACCCAAATTTGGGTAGTGAACAGAACTTGGTAAGCGAATTTGGTGAGTGTAGCGATACTCTAGGAAAAATCGTGTGTTTCTTTAGATAGACCGAGACTGAAATCATAAGTACTTTTTACCAGGTATACAACAGAAAATTCTTTAGAACACGGAGCCCCGAAGGATACAGATCACCCTGAGCTCAGACAACCACTGGCATTGGAGGTTTGTGAGACTCTGGTGAAAACACTGGAACCCGGATCCAAGATTACCATATTGACCAATGGACCCTTGACCAATTTAGCTAAGATGATCTCGTCCAAAAAGAACACCGTCTCTTTAATACAGGTAAGTTCCTTGAACTTTGTCATATTTACCATCGTTCTTCCCTTCCCACAATCATCAACACGTGTGCATCAAGATTAGCGGCAGTTATGTAAATAAGTTGAAATTCACCCCAAATCACTATTTATTTGAACAGTGCAATTGATAATCATTCTTTAGACTAAAGTAATTTTATCACGTCAATATTTGCAGCAATGATGCCAATGTTTGCTAATTGCAGGATGTGTATATTGTTGGAGGGCATATCAGCAGCAATGACAAGGACAAAGGAAATGTGTTTACTATTCCTTCCAATGAATATGCGGAGTTCAATATGTTTCTTGACCCTTTGGCTGCAAAGGCAGTGTTTGAGTCCTCACTTAACATCACACTCATTCCCCTCGGCATCCAACGCGAAGTTGGTTCGTTTTCCAAAATCTTAGAACGGATGCGCCGGAAGAAGAAGACACCCGAGGCCCTTTTTGTCCGGCGGTTGCTGTCAAGGCTCTACCGGTTGCAGCAATTGCACCATAGATATCATCACATGGTAACTAAGCTTCTTGTCTAAGACCATATATGCCTGACTCATGCATTGTTTTTCTATATGTCTGTACTGGTTTAATGGGTAATGTTCTTTTGCCGGACTTGTACTGCCAGACTTGCACATTCGGGCAACAATCCACCTGATTAACGGTCTAGATTTACAGTCTGACAACTTACTTTCTCACTTCTCATATGTTATATTCTGCTGCAGCAAACTTTCTTGGGGGAAATTCTTGGTGCAGTTCTCCTAGCTGGTGATTCCCGTCTGAATCAAACCTTCCAAGCGAAGCCCATCAAGGTTTATGCCGAAGGTGTTGAATCCAGAGATGGACAGCTTTTGATTGACGAAAATCAACGGAAACTGGTCAGGGTATTGGACAGTGTAAATCCTCAGGCCTATTACAATCTTTTTGTAGACCGGCTTAGCGATTCAAACCAGTCAGCTATACTGGGTAGTTTTGAAGAACAAGTAAAATTCTGGCGTAAACCGCCGAATCAAACCGAGACCGCAGCGTAAGACGTAGAAATTTGTATGAGTTATATTGTACGAAAAAAAGTAGAGTAGAGCGCCTAGACACTCACTTATCTCGCAACTCTCACCTAGATAGAAAATAGATACTTTAATTTTGCATTTTATTTATTTTAATAACTTGTAAGATAATTATTGAATACTTGAATGAACACTCATTATATATGATTCCCCATGTTTCAATATGTTCTAAAACTTTCTAATCTATATATCATTCTATTTTTCAATTTATGTATCTCAATTTTGCATGTGGTCCAATATCCTAGTGGATAGGGTGTTGGGTTTCTACCCAACATTACAGTTCGAAACTCCCCTCTTCCCTATATTATTGTAATAGTTTCAAATTCTTCCCGTCCCCTTAATAATAATAAAATTAAAATAAAAAAGGTTTATGTATCCCAATACACTTATATATTTTTAAGTATAAATATGCACTTATTTATACTTTATAAAATGAGTTTGCTTAAGCCACTTAGTTCTACGGTTTTGTGATATTCCTTTTCACTGGTAAGTGAGATGTTTTGAATTCGATTCTCGCCAAAAGAGAATTTGAACCACATTATTACTAGCTCATTATGAAGCTTAGCCCATTCCCACACCTTTCCTTAGTATAAATAATATTGTTTGTTAAAAAAAATAAAATAGTTTGCTTAAATCCGTCTAGGTGATAGACCCCATTCCGTCGCTCAACTAGCACCTAGCGTCTTTTAGGACTTTGGTAAAAAACATTGAATACAAAATCGGAAAATGCCATTGGAATTGTTCTTGGCCTTATTTGTGTAACAAGGTAAATTGTTCTTTGATTTATTATACCTGCACAGGGGCTAACCTGCTAGATCATATTTGATAGTAACTACAATATCACCATCTCAAGCCTGCAAACGTTGGAAGTTTTATCCCTTTTTGCGTCAAAGCTCAATTTAACCGCCCGCTACAAGGAGTGATAATTCTCTGCAATGGGGGTCCATCGCTTCTCTTCCTTTCTCACACATCACGCAACATGTGAGAAAAGAAGAAAATGGTGTATATCAATGTGAGAAAGGAAGAGAAACGTTATATCCCGGTTTCACGTAAGTTATAATGCATAACCAAAAAAAACTTAATATGGATATAATCTTCCCTTTTCTTCTTTATTCTGAGAAAACAAACAAGGATAATTTTGTTAAAAGGAACAAATTGTTATTGTCCAGCAGCGGTGATCATTGACCCTTTCTCATAGATTCTCCTTTCCTTAAAGAAAGAATTTGAAGAGAGAAGCACGTTTTACAAGCAAACAAATGGCCAGCAAAGCAGATCAAGATTGACAATTAAAGCTTCAAAGAACCAAATCTTTCACATCTATTTTATAATATGGATTTACTAAACAAGACTGCATGATCATTTGTTTAATCTCTGCTAGCATGGATGACAACTAAGGAGTGATACCCACGGTAGCCATGAAATCCTACTAATAATAGTACAAAGGAAATTATTTCCGCGCGCCCTTTCTCCTAACGTACTTCCCAGCTTGTTTATGTCCTCGATTCACCTCGATTTATTCAATCGCATGGCCAGAAATAAGAAGGGGAGTGCAAGAGAATAAAGAGAGTGTAAAAATCATTTCCCTAATACGAGACCAGCCAACACAAACTTGAGTCATTGCAAAGGTTCCACAAAGCAGAAACTGCAGGCTGGAGATTTCTAATGATCAAAACCCTAGTCCGGTACAAAACTTGGGATCCATTTGCACAGCCGCAGTTCAATCACAACGACCCATGTATATGAACAGGGTAAAGTAATTAATCAATGAAGCATGTCGCCAGATAAAACTGGATGGGAAACACCTTTTCATAAATAAAAAGGTTAAAGGTTCATCAAGAAGTGGCACCAGATGGAAAAACTACTCCTCATAATATTCATACAAGCACAAATTCATTAGTGAAGAGAATTTTCAATCAATTAAGAGAGGTGTTATACAATACTTGTGCGACGAGATCTCTCCAACCACCCCAACCTTCTTGTTTTCTTTTCACAATTGTAGGCTTAGAAATTCAATTCCAACATAGGAATCGACCCACCAGCTGCCATAATTTGTTGCTCCAACTGCAATCATCAACAATATTTAATTTTGGAAAAAAAAAATTAAGTAAATGGAAAAATTATAAGTTATATTAATAAGCAACATCAAGTGTCTATACAATTCTACTCACCGCGAAGAGAGTTTCAAGCTTGCTCTTCACGAGGTAGTACTCATGCTTTACTTGTTGAACACATCTAACACACCTGCTAACAAGAAGTCTTTCAGTTTTCATGGTTCAAGACCTCACAGCTTCGGGAGCTGATTAAGAAAGAATTAAATGAAAAAATAATAGTATAGAGTAAAGTAAAATCACCCTTCAGTGTTCTTTTCCTCGCAGAAATTGCGGAAAGCAATGCAGGCATTTTTAACTCTCTGAGCACCAATACTGTCAACCACAAAAACTCTCATCAAACAACATTCAGCTAAACATGAAGAGCAATTAGCTCTCAAACCTATGTCCCTATATCTAAACTAGATTAAGTTTACGGTAATGAATAATGATCACACCCCCGTTTTCTCCTTCTGTCCTTTCTTCTGTCCCTTGATTCTCTTTCAATTATTCAATCGAAAGGAAGGAGTCCAGAGGGAGAAGAGGGAAGTGCGAAATTCTCTTCCTGAAGTTTAACCTATCCAAGGGTGTATAAATTGGATTTATCTCAGTTTGAAGAAAATGCAAATTGTCCAAGTAGCTACAAAAATAGGGGTTCTAAATCGTAAAACCAGGAGTTCAAACTATGAAATCAACTGAGAAACTAAAAATAAATAACCAACTTTTGCTACTTTATTTCATGTTTTTTTTCATAGTAGGCAAAAAGAGAAGCAACATTTAAGTGTACCTGGAGCTACTACCCTTGAACTGGTGAACGTGGGCATCAACCCTTTTGAAGTCTACAGTTGGTTGTTCTCTGTGCAAACAAAAAAAGGGAAATCATGCACTCCTAAAAAGTATCCATAGCAAAGTATGAGCACCACACAAATCAATCCAGTCCAGTCCAGTCCAATCCAATCCCAGAGACAAAAAGATAGTGAAAAGAAAGATCCTGGATTCTTACAGAGCTCTGGTGAGATCATTGAGAAGCTTCTCAGAATCTTCAAAGAAAAGAGACACCACTTCAACAACAAAATCTGGGTTGCTCTCATCCTGCAGCTGTTGGAGCTGCAAAAACTGACCATCCAGAAACCCCTTCTCTCACCCAACCAATAAAAAAAATTCCAAAATATAAAAACATCAGGAACAAAACAAGCAAAAACAACAAAATCAAAACAACCCCATCTGTGATTTATGCTTAAATTTCACATTTTTTTTCTGTTGCTTCTACCTCCAGGAACAAGGATTTTGTGTAGTCAACCCACTGTCTCTGCATCTGCCCCACCTCCATGTCTTTTCTTTTGTTCCTCTCCACACAGACAGAGTAAGAGAAAGAGAGCCAGCAGAGAAAAGCTTGTGCCTTGAATTGCAGATCTTGAGGAATTATTTCACAAATCAGAGACTATAAAGTTATAAAATTTTGGGAAAGCCAGAAAAAGGGTTTGTGAATTCAATGTGAAAAAACAAAATCCAAAAGCTGCTTGCTTTGGGGTATTTGACCCCCTTTCTGGTTTCTATCTCTATCTGGATGTGTGCTCTGGTTTTTAGTATTTTTCTCATAGAATCACAAACCCCACCAGTTGCCCTCCATTATATATTTAAATTTATTATTATCACACACGTCCTCCCTCTTTCTTTGATTTTCTTGTAATTTTGTTCTTCATTTTTCAAAGTGGTGGATGTGAGAATCCACAGCTGATAATGTCTTTCAAGTCCCACGTTGCTTTTTGCCACATCGTTTTAAAGTATTTGGGTTTTATTAGGTAAATAAACCCTAGGGTTGTTTAAAAAAAATGACCTTAAAATGGAGAAGGATTTGTGTGGATCGAGACTTCACAATGACGATTGATTTATTTCATGTCTAAGTTGTTTTTAGTTGAAAACGATGTGGTTCAGTTCAAATTACGCTTAAAAAGTGTAAACTGAATCAAATTTTTTAAACAGGCCTTAACCCATTTGATCTTTTGGGCTTTAAGAACCTCAGCCCTAGTAAACAAAAATAAAATTGGTTATAATCTTTTAATTGAAAAATGAAATCACGAGATTATAAAGTGTAGGGTGCAACACAGACGAGTTGGAAGGTCAATCGAGTTTAGGATCATTTAGGTTTATTAGGGCTTGAGTTCATTCGAGTTAGATTTGTTTGTGTATAATTTTTGCAGTCAATCGACTTCATCGAGTTTGGCTCTACCAACAGGTCCAATTTTATTCGAATTTTACAAAAAAAAAAAAAAAAAATATTCATTAAGATTTGATTTCCACATCTCATTAAATCTTTTGTTTTCAATTTCAATCATTTATTTTGTATCACTCAATATTACATACTATTTTTAATAAAAAAAATTGCGAGAACAAAAAATATTCAACACAACACTAAGCGGAGGAGGTGAACTTAACCTCACAATGGAGATACAATAATATGATTCAAATTCTCATTTGGCGAGAATTGAACCTAAAACATATTACTTACAAATAAAAATAAATACTAATAAACCATATTACTAAGTGGCAGTATTACATACTATTACAAATAAAAAGTTAGCGGTTGTGCTGGTTGGAAGTAAACAAGAGCCAAATTGTTAAGGATTTTCCCTTGTTTGTTTACCCACTTCGAGCAAAGATAATTATTAGAATAATCCCCAACTAAACAAATGACCATCCCAATATCTCACGTGGCAGAATTATCATTTGCCAAAATGGTTAAGTAGGTTTTGGCAACATCACCTCATCTTCAAGACTTGAAGTTGTTAAATGTACCATCCAAACTTCATGTCATAAGCTCTCCAATAAACCAAAAAAAAAAAAAAAAAAAAGAGCTTTAATGAAAAGGGTTTGGGCCAACAAATATTTAACCAAAAACCATCTCAAAATGTTATTTAACCAAAATGGCTCAAAGTTTAATAAAAAATCATTCAAAACTATTGTCCACAAGTAAAACTTACAAGCCAAACCCGCTACAAATCTACATTTTCGTAAATACGCCTAAATGATTTGATATTGTCCTGATTCTTCACCAACTTCAACCCAGCACGAAACCGCCATAATAACTTCCTGTCTTCTTATCAAATCGAATTCCCCCATTTCAAAAACAACCAAATCAAAGTTGAAAAAATGAAGCATTCATTAGAACAAAGCCGCCTAAACAAGTTCAAAGAAGTTTAATGGCAGAAACTGGCGAAAAAATGTCTGGAAAAAAAAAAGAACAAAAACATAAAACTGTTTCTAGAGAGCCCAAAACATAATACTGTTTCTGGAAAAAAATTCTGACACAGTGTTTGTTTTGTCTGTGCACAAACAAACACTGTATATGGAAAGACAAGAACCAAAATCCAAATACGGTGACTTAAATTTCAGCAACAATGACTTAAATTTAAGAAACAATGACTTAGATTTTAGAAACAGTCTATGTTTTAACCTTTAACTGTTTCTTTTCTTTCAAGCATCAGTTGATTATATTTAAGAAGTAGGATGCTTATTTTACTTTGAATCCAAATACAGTAAATTTCACTATTTATTTTCTAGCTTACATTTAAGAAATAGTGTGTTTATTTCCACTGACGAAGAAAAATTGAAAAACAATACCTCGAATACATTATGAATAATAATGACAATCACATTTCAACGAAATAATACAAAATATAAATTAAATAGCATAAGGGTCTATATTTTTATTTCAAAGAAAAAGAAGAAGGTCTGCAAAACAACGATAAACTCCATTAATGACGAAAATCTAGAACTCAACCTAAAAAAGTTAAGGGTAAAATCACAAATCATAATTTATTATAGTTGAGCCATTTTTAGTTGGACTACTTTAATATGGGCATTGTACTAATCATTAAACAAAAATTATAACATGATTTTTTTATTAAAACAAAAACTTTTCAAGCTCTTTTCATTAGTTTTCTTAAAAAAATAAAGACTTCATGTCATATTTGATGAATGTTTGTTTATTTCTCAAGACTTATAACTTAAGTAATTTAAATTACTCACGCTTGTACCGAAGTTATATTTGATGCACATGATGTCGCTTGCATTTAAAAGAAAAATGATTTGTTTATTTCTTGGTGCAATAAACAATACCCAATATAGGAAAATCTTGAAATTCCACGCACCCAAATCAATTGTGTTTTGTAACAAGAAGGGTCACTTTTTCCCCTCAAAAAGACAAAGTAAGGTGTCTTCCTGTTCTTTTCTTCTTTTTTTCAATAATTGGTAATGAAAATTGTACTATATGGGTGGAAACATATTCTTATATATTCCTATAGATAAAGGGAACATATCCTACTAGTTGTTTAATGCTTCAAAGGATGTAGCTATTTGTGCTCCATTGATATGCTTGGACATTGCAAAACCCAAAAGGTTAGTTGTTCACGTGCGAGAGGGTGACTTTTAGTCGTTAATGCATTGTCCGACGTGCGTTAGCTTCTGGAAACTTGACCACCCCAAGCAATAAGATACGGAATCATTAGCATCACCATCATTCCACAACTAGCAATTAAGCACCTTTCTTTCTTTCCATCCTATTCAAATGTCTTATTACTGGCGCCCAAAATCAGTTTACCAATAAATCTAATATGGAGGCACCAGATAAATGAAGCGTTGAATGTGCAACTAAGAATCCAATAATTAGAACCCAACGGCTACAAATGTTGGTGTACGGTATACACCGGCACATACTAAAAAATTCCGTTTGTTTACAACCTCAATTCTCGAATATTTGAGAACTGGGGATGGGGATGCTGGATCACAAACATCTGATGCATGTGTGTGCCATGCTTTTGCTATGAATTACCAAATCACAGCATGCATCGGAAGCTGCCAAAATGACCTAATGGTAGGACAGACATGCAAAGGATTAAGGACCACCACTCTTACTTGGGGGAGGGGCCTCCCCTTCTGACCTTGTTGGGAATCCAAGTGAGGTCCTTCCAATTTGCAGACATCATGACATGCGACGATTTCAACCCCCAATCAAACACATATAGGAAAGTACATACGTTAATTTGTGTGGCTAACAAAATTACAAGAAAATCAATGCGTGACACCACTAAAATCTGGGCTGCTTGGTCCCAGTGAAAATTCTACTATGATCTGGTGTATACGTGTATCCTATACACTCTTCCCCTTAAATCTAATATATATGTACTATCAAAGAAAACTCTTAAATCTTTCATCACACCATCAGCAGTAAAATAATTGAGAACTTGCATCTCTTTTTCTCATGAAACGCGCAATAACGCACATAAATAGCCATGCGCTTGTGCATATGTCTCAGTTCTCAAACTTCAAGCATATGGAGAGTGACATGGAAGATGTTACAACTAATGATTCCTAACGGAGAAGAGGATAGTCGAACCGTGAAAAATTATAAACATAAACATAGCACAATACTCCAAGCAACCAGCTAGATTATAAACAGTGTGTAATTACTCAAATCATTATTTCAGGTCTCAAGTATATACATGGCCACATTTCTTTTGGTGGGTTTCTATTGCCGAATTTCGTTTCAAAAAGCAAGGGTACAGTTTTAACCAATATAATTAGCAAAGACGGACAGAGTTGCTACCCAAGTAATGGGTCAATTCAGCTATATACGTCTGTAAAGTACTTGTAATAAAAATAAAATTACAATCGACCAAAAAAGTAATGAATGAACACAACAGGAACAGAAAGCCTCCAAAGGATGCTCCACATGGAAATCATGAAGTGAATTCTAACATACCTTACAACTCCTCCTACAGTAGCCAGGAAGCTCAGGAGTTCCAACCATATACTCTTGGTTCTTGGTGCATTCCCCAAGGGCAGCCCATCTCTCACAACTCTCATTCAGATCTCCACAGTCCCCACTGGCATCCAAGTTCTTGTCAAATGAGTCAACATGAATCCACTTTGTTGCTGACCATTTCTCACCTTCAATCACTGGGCAACCGGCATGGAGACTGTTCGGGTCTGGAACAGCATGTGGGGTGAGACTGAAGAAAAGAAGGGCATCTCCACGTTGTGGTTTCACTGAATATTTCCAAGGTGAAGTGAGAAAACAACAGAAAACATCAACTTTTTCAACAATTTCTATATTTTGATAAAAGCTGTATTGATTTATAATTTTATAGAGAGCTTACCTGCAATTCCTTTCTTTGCACACTCAGAGAGACTGTGATCTATTTCTGCAGCCTTACGGCGTAAAGGTATCTGCAGCCAGAGTGGTTTACAAAAATAACTATTAACAACACTAACTAAAAACCTCTTTATATCTACTACCCAACCAAATAACAAAACTACTGACATTTTTTATCTTACTTTCTGCGGCTCGGTATCCTTCTAGTTTTTCATGATTTCTATAATAGACAGTTGTTGAAATAACTATAAGCAATGGCAAGGGTTCTGCTCATTCAAATGCGACATAGAACAAGCCAATGCAGATGAACAAGCATGTCAGTCATGCCAATATTACCAATCCAAGGGCGGCCAGGGAAATCATCAGAATGAAGATTATTTTCTATGTTGGCAGAGAACTACCAAATAGAAATTCTGGTAACACTAATCTGTTCAATGGTGCTCGAGTTAGCTCAATAGAAATTATAGAACGCAGGAGGTGAATAGTTTAGCTAACCTCTGCTTCAGGGAACACGGTTTCACCACCTTTGGCCACATCAGTAAGATACATCAGTACAGTTGCTATGCGGTGTCCACCCCTGGCAATATTGACCTTGTCGACAAAGTAATCGTAGTGTGGTTCATATTTCTGCCCAGGCTCATACCTCAATACTTGTATGTCTTCTCCATTTTCTGAGAGGCGAGAAACACAAATCACATGTAAGCTTGCCCCAAAAACGAACTGGTTTTTTTTTTTTTTTTAATTTCATCACATCAATTTTTCTTTATCAATCCTATATTTTCAATGCTCAGTTTTTTATACTGGAAGAATAGACAACCTCTGAAATCTTACCAACATGGCTCGCCATACATTCGAGTTAGCATTTCCCATGTTCACCGAATTCAGCAGCTATAACAATTTTTCTATCTATACCAAAAGTTATGCTTGTCGTATTTTGATTATCTTCCCTGAATTACACTCAGTTTTCACTTCAATCTTCTTCATCAGAACATCAAAACATCCAATTATAAGCAAAGAGAGAAGAGAAACAGGTCGTGCTGCTAGAATCTAGATATATGGCCCCGTCAATGCAACACATGAGGACCTCAATAAAAGGACAACAATTTTGATCCCTGATTTTCGAATCGACAAGGTATGACTGTGGATATTAATTGTATTATTCAAGGTTAACTACCTGTTGAAGGTGATAAGAAAAGAACAATACAAACAGTATTCTTCTGCAAAGGGTTTACCTTTTGGAAGAAATGTCCATGTTGAAAGCTTGTCCTCAATACCAGCAACAATAGGATCCTACACAATGAATTTAAATCGTCAAAAACATCATACATACATTAATTGCGGCGACTTGCAACCGGATTTGTGACCAATTATTATCTGCGAACAATCGAACATCCACATTTATAATGCAATCAATGCATTTTGGGCTAAAAACATAAAATTGAATGGCAAGTGGCAAATAATTAGAAATGATGAGTAATGGATAGCAAAAAGGCAGACCTTGGCCTTGGGAATGAACATGCCGGAGCTGGTCCGCACCTCGCTGAGCTTGCTCTGACCGGACAAGTTATCGGCGACGGCGGATCTCTTGAGTTCCGATTTCGCCTATTCGCAACAACAAAATCAAACACAATGACAAAAGCGTGAAAGAAAAAAATCAGAATCGAAATGCGCAAAATGGAAAGCTCACGATGGAGATCAAGTGATCGCACTCGGCGTCCGTCAGCAAGCCTTCGTACACGAAAGCTCTGCAATTGATCATTCAATCACATCAATCCACTTCCAATCGCCAAAAACAAAAAAAACAAAAAAAGAAGAAAAAGAAGAAAATTTTAATTTTAGAGAGAGAAGGGGAAGATAGAGACCTAGGGTTCCATGAGATCTGTTTGACTTTGGACGGATTGACGGTGAAGGTGCGGGAAGCAGAGGAGGAGGAGGAGGAGGTGGAGCAGATTGAGAGCAGGAAGAAGAAGAGGAGGAGGAGGAGGTGAAGGCAAACCCTAGTCATCAGAGCTGGGTCAGATTTTCTCAAAATCTCTCCGATGCAGAGAGAATGTGTCAATGTCAAATTGTCAACTGAATTTGTTTGTTGTTTTGGAATAATCCTAATCCTAATCTCAAATCTCAGTGCACTGCGGTGGCTGCTGCTGTTGTTAACTAACCGTGGCGCCAAGTCTTTTTCATCTTGATTTTTACTTCACTGTTACATGTCTTCTACTACTTTTTTGTTTTCGAGATAAAAGTTGAAATTTTATTTCAAAAAATTCAAAAATCGAACTTAGAATCTCTTTTAATCTTGAAAAAATAAGTAACCATTAGATGTAAATGTGTAACAACAGTTAACCGTCGGACAAATAATTAGTCATATTCGGTGTGTTATCTAGCTTAACAAACGAAGTCTATATTCATTGATCAACAATTGTTGCTAAGTAATGATTAGAGTATTTAATTATTTAATTTTATAATTTTATCAAGAATCGTAGCCACGTAGTGATTAGGTTACTTAAATAAATAATTTTATGAGTAAGTAGATGGACCATATTTTCTAATCTCATTTAGGTGGCAAGTCTATTAATTGGTGAAGTTAATAATTAATGTAATGAGTAGATCTTACCTGCCATATATTTTTTTTTATTTACTTGCCATATATATTATAGGACTTTTTGGTTGAAATGATTTAATTTCAGTCTCTAGTTGATGAAATGATCTGGGGCTCGTTTGGATGTGTTTTTAAAATGATTAAAAGCGTTTTTAGAGAAAATGTTATGAGGTTCCAAAAGCACTTTAAGTGCTTTCTACAAGAATCACTAGTTATGTGCTTCTTCCAGGAAGCACTTTAAGTGTTTTTTTAGGATTTATTAGCATTTTTACTAAGGATTGTTTCCAAAAAGATTTTCACCAAAAGCGCTTTGAGTCATTTTAAAAGCACATCCAAACGAGCTCAGTCTCTAGTTTATGAATGATCTAATTTTATATTACGTCATCGATAAATGATTAATATGTAATTGATATTATTTTATATCAGTTTAGTCAAAAATCCTATATTATATAGTTAAATATTTACTTACCAAATAACATAACGGTGTCTGATTGACGTAAAATCCAGCCTACTACGAAGCTCAACCACATTGCAACATCATTTGTTAACGAAATTTGGTACCTCTTAACATTATTGAATTTCCTTTTAGTAAAGGTTACATGTGTAACGATGAGAAGTTGAGAAGAAAGAAAGTTGAATCATTTTCCCAAACACTATTGGCACTATTCAGAAGAAAGGAACTTGAATCAAATTAAACTTGTAAGTTTAACCCTTCATGAGAAATCACCTGCTCACTTCTTCCAGCAGCTGTACATAGATGCTCACAAAGTAATCACCTCTCCCTCTTGCTTTTCTTTCATTCCACAGTCGTTTCGAATTTCGATTACATTCATGGTAACAGATTACAAGTAATTAACAAGGCACGTACATTAACATCTCCATCAACGTCGTCTGCTGTTCCTTCTCTCGTAGGCTGATCGTTTTCTGCTTCCGAAACTGTCTCAAAAGTTTATGCCTCATTAGAACTAGAAGTGCCTAAGATAAACTCCAGTTGTTTATCCCTGTCACTTAAATACTTGGTCGAGTTGTACTCATCTGCATCCAAGAGCTCCTCCGAATAAGTCCTTTGAAGTTTAGACTTGTGATATTTTGTAGCGTACTCCAAACTGGTTTCATCGCCTTCTAAAATTTGGACAATCTGCAGTGGATTTAAAACCAAATCAGAATACGCGACATAAACTTGTTAATTAAGTCATCACTTGTAGGCACTGTAAAATGATAAACTTGTGAGCAGTCATGGTTAGAAATAAAAGACGTGCCTGACTCATTTGTGGTCGATTCATTGAAGACTGGTGTATGCAGAATGAAGCAGTTAGCGCAAGACGTTTCATTTCTTTCAAGTCATAGGCATCGCCGAGGCATGGATCAACTATCTCTTTGATGTTATTCATAGAGAGCAAAGGTTTGGCCTGAAAAGTAATGTTTCAAAATATATACTACTTACTGCCTACAAAAATTAAACAAGAAACAACCGGGTATACTGTATACATAAGAGAACGTACCCACATGACAAGGCTTTTATGTGAGCTATCCAACGCTTGCCTGCCGGTGATGAGCTCTAATAGTAGCACCCCGTAAGCATAGACATCGGTTTTTTCATCTACTATGCCGTGCATGAAAAACTCGGGAGGAAGATATCTGTCATGATTCGGTGTTGAAGATATGTCAAACGATCGAGAGAAAACAAAATTTTAGTACAAAAGCAAAAATCTAAAGATTTTGGATTAACAAACCCAAATGTGCCTTCGAATTTCGATACAACATGGTGAGTCCATGAATCTGGTAGCCATTTTGCAAGCCCAAAATCAGATATCTGGATTCAAATCGGGGTAACAGAGAATTATTAACGCAATGCAGCTTTTCAATAATCCATCATAGCAATTGATCAATGAGAGTGTACCTGAGGCTCAAAATCCTCTGCCAGCAAAATATTAGAAGCCTTAATATCTTTGTGGATAATTCTCCTCTGACACCCCTCATGAAGATACAGAAGGCCCTTAGCCGTACCAAAAGCGACTTTATATCTGATGTCCCAATCCAAATTCTCTCTCGGTCCTAGAAAACACGACACAAAGAAGCAAAATCATTGAGTCACTTATTTGTAAGTTTGAAATAAATTCTCGTGTTTATAAGATTCGCGGTGATAAACAAACCGTAAAGTATAGACGATAGGCTCCCATGGGGAGACAAATGAAGAACAAGATGCATCCCTCCTTCAACCCCATATCCAATCAACTTTGCAATATTGGGATGGTCAACATGAACTATGACACCAAGCTCAGATAAGAAGTCTGCAGTCATTTCTTCTTGAGAACCCCGAGTCAGGCGTTTGATCGCGACAATCTGCCCATCTTCCAATGTTCCCTTGTAAACTTCAGCATAGCCTCCCTCTCCAATCAAATTCTCTTCAAGAAGGACAAACAGCAAAATGTTATCGGCATATAAGACAGTGACAACCTTTCTGAAAGAACGGAATTATCGTGAAATATGACGTATGCAATGTAATTCTATGAAGAAATGTGAGTACACACCGTGGCTGAAGTTGTTGGTTGCGGCTTCCAGCTCCAAGAGTGAGTAATTCTTCCAGGAAGATTTGAAGCGGCAGAAGTCAGCATCGAAAGACCTCAGAGTAGGAGAGTTGATCTGTGGAATAAAGTCTATTTTTTTGCTTTTCCTTCTGGTGAGTTTTGGTTTCTGAGCGCCTTTAGGAGGGAAGGTTGGGAAGGGATATTGGGGTCCTTTTTTCAAAATACGAAAGAAACCGCGCCATTGATAGTTGGCTCTTGGATCGGAGTCTGAAGTAGCAGTGCGGCTGCCTCGTCCATCCGAGTCTGAAGTGCTGGTCATAGGAGAAGATGCTCCGGATCCTAAGCTTCTCGGGCAGTACTCATCCTCAGAAACTCCTCTCGAAGAGAGCTCATGTACTGAGACATCCTCATCCAAGTTGAATGATCTCAAGTCTATATGACAAAAATCCCGACAGAATTAGTACCACATTGCTATATATATGCAATAAAAATTATTAGAAGAATAGGAAAACAAAGTTGTTACCTTGACTTGAAAAAGAGTCGGAGAATCCAGCTCGTGCTCTTCTTGATCCTCCGTGAGCAGAAGGTGTTGTAGCCTGCGCTTCTTGATTTTCTTTGGCCGTTTCGCGGGAACCATTGCTGCCCATACGAAGCTTTGTGTCAGCAAAGAACAGAGAATATGACAAAATCCAACAGCGTTAGAGAGCCTAAAGAGCAAATTCAGCCAAACCAAGATGATGTAGTACTAGTTCCGACCATCCATGTGGGGAGGAAAACGGGAAGAGAAGGGCCACAAAATATGACACATGCATAAAGAAATATCTCAAGGTACGTATATAGAATCAAACAAATCATTTGTGTATGGATTAGACAAGAACCGTTGAAACATCATCTCTTGAGAAACAGGAATATTCAAGCAAAACAAATAAAATCCGAAAACACACAAAAATCCAAAGCGACATTGTAAACCAACAAAACCGTAGTGTAAATGAAAAATGTACCGGCAAAACGATAATGCTTGGATCCTCACATGTAAGAAACAAACCATAGTTGGACACATACACAAAGATATCTCATTTAAAACAAAAAATGATGCAGACATGAGCGTAGTCACATTGGTTAGAACAGATGTGCTAATCTATGCAAGTTAAGTTAGTTTAAAGAAAATTATCGTTTGTATTATAAAAACAACTTCAAGAAAAGTTTCTACACGCAAGTTGCATTTCAATTTGTCTGCAAGGAGGAATGAATCGTATTTTACCCTAATGAATGCAATGTGACAAGTAAATGCAGCCTCCTAGGTCATACGTTCATATTACTAACAGGAAATGAAAATTTTTACCATTGCATGATGAAAGTTTGAAAGATTGACTGCTTACTGCTTAGAGACAAAAGCCGCCAAACCCGAAGCTATGATCTGAAAAGCAGGCACGGAGGTGATTACCATGAAGAAGTTTCTGGTTCAGATTCTGGGGCATCTTCCATGAATTTTCAGAGGCCGCCACAAACCAAAGAGAGCCACTGAAGGTTTCAGAAGCCAAAGGAACGACACACCACACACGCAGAAACCTAGAGAGAGAAAACCAAGAGAGAGAGAGAGAAATGGAAAATAGTGGCTGCCATGATTTTTCCCTCTAAATATTCCTGCATTTCTGGACAATTCAGCCATGCATAAAAATCGGCTTTTATTTGTTATTGGCACAACGTTAGCTTCATAATCCAGTCTATCTGATCTGTCTAAAATATGTAGAAATAGCAACGTGTAAATTTAGCATGTTTGTGAAAGGCTTTGCTTGCAAGCACGTATGGCTATGGAGATTCCCCAACTACTACAGTTACACGTTTTCTGGGTCTTTGCCACGTGGCAAAAATTAACAATCAACGGTCTGAAACGTGGGGGAGTATTCAGCAGACTGCTGTGTGTGGGCTGGACCAAACTTCTCATAAATGTATTTTTTTTTTTTTAAGATATAGAAAGTTTAAAGTGCAAATAAGATTTTTGAAGTACTGTTAACAATTCTGTAAGTTTATTATTCATCTATTGGGGTCGGGTTTGTCCTAATAACCGGCTTAGAATGTGCTTAATTTGACCTCAGCATGAGGTGTCAATGTATTCTCTTACACTCTTATCCCTCATAGTTCATAATGACAAAATAAATCAACTCTTAATAATGTTTTATCCCAAGTGAAATACAAGAAATCACCTCCTAATACCATTATTTTGTCAAAATAGTCTACATAATTATATCAACTCGTCACGTCTGTCATTTGTATGAAAAAAACATGTACTACGTTAATTACCTAAAGTGCAATTTCAAAAGCATTCCTTGTCGTTGTGAACTTGTGAAAAGCCATTCCTTGTCGTTGTGAACTTGTGAATAGCCAATCTTCAGGGAACCAACGGATGGACTCTGATTCAAGTAATATCAAGTTGTTTATGTTTGGTACTGAAGAAAGTCTTTTCCAAGAGTCCGACTTTGTCTCACTTAGTGGTACCATTTTTTGAATTTTTTTACTGTTGTAAAAATATGTTAATTTTTCAAATTACTTAGTGATACGTATTGTTGACACTCAAAATTATAAGGTTAAAAAACTTAAATAAATGATTTTAGGTGGGCTAAGAATTTATGATTGAATGGACTCAAAGATGTAAGTGACTCACCCATCAATGCATTGTGTTGCTCTCAATATATTGATTTCTAGACTATATAGCACTCGGCTAATGCATCCACTCTATTATCTCTTATTCGTCCAACCCACACAACGAAAGTCTCTACCCTTTTATATAAGCCTTTCCCCATAGATACCTCTCAAAACAGCATTTTATGTGCCAACGATTTGTACCAGCCTACTAACAACTTTTCACCCACTCGACCTGGCCTTTGTCAACGAAGTGACGTATTAGTGGTCGAATGGCAAGACTTTTAAGGCCCAGATAGCTCGAGCGTCCTGCTCAAGCCTCGGTTACTTTGCCTTGCCTTGCCGAACATAACCCCGATTGCCTTTATGTCCCATCCTAGGTATTTGTTGTTGCTTGCATGTCATCAAGCAGTCCAAGTAGCACTCGAGTACTTCTATTCTTGGAGACCTATGCCCACATGCCCACGTGTTCAACGCGCCCACGTGTTCTTCTTGGTCAGGAAACCCTTCTCTCGTCCCGATCGGAGTGAGCACGCGGGCCGGTCCTTTCAAGATTCCTTGGGCCTAAGTCCTTGGGTGGGCCTAAATGGGCTCAGCGTTAACGCGTACTATGGAAGAAAAACTGGATATTCACATATAAATTTTTTTTGATGTAAGTAATTCTCACTTTACTTCTCTTAAGTAATGTGAAATTTACACTTTGCTACCTATAGTTTTCTTTTCTTTTCTTTTCTTTTTTTTTTTTTTTGTTTTGTCTCAATTTCATACCTAAACTTTGATTTTTTTTTACACTTTAATATATCTACTAGTCATTCCGTCAACTTCTCTGTTAAGTAGTGATGTGGCTTAATTTTGACCCACCACATTTGCCACGCGGATGAGAGATTCTCTTGTAAATCCAAGCCACCATGTCTAGTGCCAGCTTTTGGCAAAAAGGGTGAGTCAAAGTTATGCCAGTCATCACTTTGAAAAATCAAAGTTTAGGTATGAAAGTGAGACAAAAAAGAAAAAATTAAGAATAACAAAGTACGAATTTCACGATACTTGAGGGTAATAAAGTGAGAATTATCTTTTTTATTTTTATCTTTATTTTCAAGGATGGACTCGGAACAAGAACAAGTTGTTTTCCAACAATGTCGAAGTTACTACTCATACAGTTAAGTAGCGGGAGTTCAAAGAATAGTAAAACCGGTTTAATTCGTATTTAATTTACAGCAAAAAAATAAACAGATTTAAGTGGTAAAACCGGCCTTTAGAAGCCTCGAACCGTCAGTTTAATGGATATTGCGACTGATTAATCCTTCAAAAATAGCATATAGGTCCTTGTTATCTGGCCCAAATATCTCATCTGCCTTCTGTAATGTCTCCTGAAATTTTGCAGAACAGTCGCTCAAACAAGTGTTAATGGACAAAAATCAAATAAAAAGGAACAAACGCCGAGCGAGAGAGCGAGGATGCAAGGAACTCAGGGAAGGAAGCGCATACCTCTTTGGTTTGCTTGTGGCCGTTTAGTTCCTTAACATTTGCCAGGAATGCACCAAACTGCTCGTAAGACAAACGACTCCTGCAGGAGAAAAAGATACAAAACCACACGGTGAGAATGAACTTCCTCAATATTTTCTACAATGCACCAAACCGCTCATCAAACAAGTGACTGCTTAAAAGGTGGCATTCGAGACTCGAGAACCAGTTCCATGCTTTATGACTGCCTCATTTAGTTACAGATAAAATGGGGATGGCAAAGCATCAGGCTTATTCCTTGCACGGTTCATAAGCATTCAGAGTCTCACAGCCAGTTACTTGGAAGTTAGAACTACTAGAAATAGCGGTAGTAAGATGTGAATCATGGCGGTGAATGAATTGTAAACCTGGTTCAATTGATTTAAAGTTCGTAAAACAACCTTAGCGATTTGGGATTGTTCTGTGTTATTACTTTGGAGAAGCAAGCAACCAGACATACCTAGTCAAAATGCACTTTTTCGTCTATTTCAATATTTTTCAGGCGTAAATTTCTGTAACTTGTTCCTTCGCACCAGATTCAAATTCAAAACTTAATTAGTGACTTTACCTGACTTGGCGGAAAAATTCTTTCCCATCCACCCTAGTTCTTCCTGAAACAGAATAAGCGAGAATCAAATAACCATACACGAACAGTGACCAAACTATTTAACATTGTTGCAGGGATACACCATATCCTACCTAAAAACAAAAATTATTTGAACTGTGATTAAACAATTTCTACAGAAGGTTTCTCGAGCTAACCAGATTCAGAGCCGTGATGGCTTGAGGGCACAGATGATCTGTTGTCAAACATGCCTCTTGAGGTGGCGAAGGACATGGAATGTCGCTTTGGAGACCCAGGTTTCGATGTTCTTGTTGGTGATGTGGATGCAGAATAGATAGGAGGAGAACCTGGGGGAGTGAACCGGGGTGTGCTAGTTTGGGATGCTAGCAAGAGGCTGTGTGCTATGCGAGGTCTTGAGGCTGCCATTGCAAAAAGAAAGCGCAAGAAATACAACAAGATTAAATTTGACATGTTAAAAAGTTGTTCACTTAAAGCCTAACTGAAGCCATTTTTTCGAGACCAAGATCCTAATTCAAACAGTACCATCTGTGTCGCGATCCTCGGTAAACGTACTTCCTCCAGAAAACGTGCTTTGGACTGAAGATGACCTCGACGGTGGTAATGTGGAAAATGTGACATCACCTTCTGAAATTACTGTCAAATTATCGCTTCGTTGTACATTGCCAAAGCAGAGAACCAAAAGATATAAAGCATATGGAGTTGGCCAAAAACAAAATATGCAGACGGTAACAAAGGGGACACATGCATTCACAGTCTAATGGTTAATATTTTCCCGCAATTTATAGTCTGACAACATAAACATGTCAGTGTTTTACGACAATGATATGAACAAAACTACGACGAAAAACTGAAAATTAAGATTCCGGGTAGCAAACCTCCATCTCCATCATGTGGTTTTGAAGACGAGTGCTCTTCGGCTTGTACAGTATTAGCAGGCTTAGCAACAACGTCTGAAGCTCCACTCTGCGTCACAAAATCCAATCCAACATATCAAATTAATTAAAATAATTAAAAACAAAAATGTAATTAAATAAAATCGCTTACAGGATTTTCTTCATCCTCTGCAAGTGATCGCATAAGGGTCTTTCTGAACACCTCCAGCTGCGCACGTTAGCAAACCAAGCTTAGTCTAACAGAAAAACGGCGCCGTTTTAACTTCCGCAACCTGAAATTTCAAATTGGTGTTATACCTTCGAGACATCTCTGCTCAGCTTCCTCACAGTGTTAGCGAGTACGGCCTTCTCCTTCACCAATCCCTCCTGCAATTTCGGAACCCAAGTCAACTTTAGTCAACGAATTCACTGAAAACTGAACCGGGTTGAGATTCTTGGGCCGGGTCGGACCTTCTCCTTGTTCGCGAGGGCGAGCTTGTCAGCGGATTCGGAGAGAGAGGCGTCCAGGGACTCCACCTGTGATTGGAGGTCGGCTATGAGCCGGTCCTTCTCGGCCAGCTTCTCGCGCAGAGCGGACGACTCTGATTCCAGGGCCGAGACACGTGTCGAGAGCGCAAGGGACGTGATTTTGCGGGCCACATCGAGCTGCTCGAAAGGATCCGGCGGCAGTACTTCCAACACTTCCTCGGGAAGATCGAAGTTCGAACTCCCCGATTCCTTCGCAAGCATCTCCACTTTTTCTCTCTTTTTCTTTGTTTTCGATTTTTTTTTTCTTCAACTTTTTTGTTTTTTTAATTAGATATTGGTAGATTTTGATTGGAGGATACATGTGGTTTGTGAATGGATAGGATTTTGGGAACAAGATACACGTGTAAAGTTTGAGGACGTTTGTATTTAGCAATATTCTTCTCTACTTGTAAATACGTTTTAAGTACAATCTGCATGGAAGGTTGACATTTTATTATTACTACATTTTACAAATGTTTTTATTCTTGGTACCCATTTTAAACACATCAATGAGTTTTTATCACTAACACAAACTTACACAGTGGTCCAATGGTATTCAGCTCTAATTGTAGGTGGAGGTCTCAATTTCGATTTTCCTAATGGCGAGTTAGATAACTAATTACTCATTGGGTGACTTAACCTAAAATTGCCCCTTTCACTTGAAAGACTGAGTCGTGAATCCTCTTCCAATACAAACTCTTGAGTTTGTTTACTTGGTCAGCAGTTCTGATTGGCTAGCTTTTCTGTTATTATTATTTCATTTTTCAAAGTTGTTGTAATCAGTTTCCACCGTGTGTTTAGGTGATAGTTTGTTATTTTTGAATTTTGAATTATACCTTGTAAATAGGATTTTGAAAGTCCTGATGTAATTTGAAGTTGATTATAAATAGATTGCACCTTACGATGTTGAGGGTATGCAATACAGTAAAGAAAAACCTTGTGCGATATTTACTTTCTTGGAAAACCAGTTTACTGGAAACCTAGTTCTCTATAAATCCTAGTTCTTTATGGTACTCAGAGCCTTATAAGTCCAACGACAGAAGATCCAATTTTTTTTTCTGCCCATAATGTCTTCCAACAACAACAACGCTGATGTGAGTGATACTCACCAAAATCCCCCACCTGCATTTCCTGCTGCCAACATGGCTTCTTCCATGACTACTGTTGTCAAGATTAAGCTGGATATGATTAACTATCCCCTGTGGTTAGCTCAGATCCTTTCAATCCTGAAGAGTCGTGATCTTATGGGTTACGTCGATGGTTCCGTTGTTTGCCCTCCCAAACACCTTGTTGGGAGCAACTCTGTTAATCCCGCCTATAACACGTGGATGCAGTAAGACCAAATGATCCTCAGCTGGATCAATGGCTCTCTCACTGGCTCAGTTCTTGCTACTGTGGCAAGCAAACGGGCCGCTCGTGTAACATAGGAAGCACTAGAGCAAAGGTATGCGTCCTCGTCCCAAAATCGAATTATTTTCCTCCGCAATGAACTACTCCAAAGTAAGAAAAGTGAGTTATCTGTTGCTGATAATCTTGATAAGATGAATGCGATTGTTGACAATTCGGCTTTAGCTGGTAAGCATGTGGACAATGATGAACTTGTCCAAATCATTTTGAACAACCTTGGTCCTGCGTTTGAAATGATTGTCAATGCTGCTCAGGCACGTGATACACCTATCACGTACCCAACTCTTGAAGCTCTTCTCTTGATTATAGAGAGAATGATGGTGGAACAAATTGTCCCACTAGTTGAATTAGCCCTAGTGAATGCTTTTGTAGTAGCGAGAGGATGTGGTGGACGTTCTCGTGGTACTAGACGCGGTGGTTTTCTGTCCAATCATGGAGGTGTCAATCTACGAGTCTCTGGTTCTCGTAACAACAACTACCAGCGTGCTCCTGGTGGTAATGGTGATCGATTTGGGTGTGGAAGCAGTCGTATTACCTGCCAAATATATGGAAAGGAAGGGCATCTAGCCTTTGATTGTTACCAACGCACGAATGTTGCATATGAATGTCGTATTCCAGCCAAGCGTCTGAGTGTAATGGCCTCTTCACTGATCATTTTGAATCGCCAAAACAATGGCTATTGGTTGCTCGATACAGGAGCAAATCATCACTCCTGATATTCAGAACTTGGTAAATCCCAAATAGTACAATGGTAATGAAAACATTGAAGGTGTAGATAATGACACTGGCCTTTCTATTACTCACTCTGGTTTGAATCAAATAAATACTACTTCTTGCTCGTTTAACCTTAATAATATTTTGCATTGTCCATCGGCTTCAACAAACATAATATCTGTTTATAGATTTATGCTAGATAACCATTGTTAACTTCTAATTTTTCCATACCATTTTGTTGTTAAGGACCTCAAGACCCAGAGGACGTTTTTCCAAGGGAGGTGTGAGAATAGCTTATACCCATTTCAAAGTGGTGGTGGAATATCCAAGCATTGTTTGTTTGCATTCGTAGGAGTTCATGTCTCGGCACAAAAATGGCACTCTCGTTTAGGCCATCCTCCCGTTCAAATAATCAAGTTTTTAATTTTGAATAATCAAGTGCCAGTTCATGGCACCAATGATGTAAAATTTTGTCAGTTCATGGCACCAATGAATAATCAAGTACCTCTGAGTCTATTTCTAAATTTCCATTAGAACTTTTACATTCCGATGTTTTGTGTTCTCCTGTGGTTTCAGTTGAAGGATATAAATATTATTTGCTTTTTGTGGATGATTTTTCACGATATTCATGGATTTTTCCCCTTAAGCAAAAATCTCAAGTCTTTGAAGTGTTTGTCACGTTTAAATAGAAAGTGGAAAATATGTTTAATTGTACTATTAAAACTCTTCAATGTGACGAGGGAGGAGAATATAAGAGTCATGCTTTTACTCAATTTCTTGCACTACATGGAATTTCTCAATGATTTTCGTGCCCTAAACACCCTGAACAAAACGGTCTCGCTGAACAAAAACATCGTCATATTGTTGAAACAGGTTTAGTCATGTTGTCTCATGCTCATGTCCTTAATAAACTTTGGTTCGATGCATTTCAAACAACCACTTATATTATAAGTAGACTTCCAACTCCTGTTCTCTCAAATATTTCACCATTTGAAAAATTGTTTCAAAGGAAGCCTAACTATAAGATGTTTAAAGTGTTTGGCAGTTGTTGTTTTCCATGGTTGAGATCGTATGCTAATAATAAACTTGAGTCCAAATCAAAGTCTTGTGTGTTTTTAGGATATTCACTTAACCATTAAGGATATAAATGCTTGGATTTATCCACAATACGAGTTTATTTGTCTCGCCATGTCCTATTCGATGAGGACTCTTTTCCTTTCTAGAAACTCACACCTATCGAGGGTTGTGTGGATAAACTTGAGTCCAAATCAAAGTCTTGTGTGTTTTTAGGATATTCACTTAACCATTAAGGATATAAATGCTTGGATTTATACACAATACGAGTTTATTTGTCTTGTCATGTCCTATTTGATGATGACTCTTTTCCTTTCTAGGAACTCACACCTATCAAGGGTTTTGCGGATAAAACAAGTTCGATCTCTTCACATGATTTGTTTTTTAGTATCCCATCTTCTTAACCTGCTTCCCCTGAGATCATTACCCTCATTAAATCCGTGCCAAATCCCATAGTTCCACAAACAAATCATGTTGTACATGAAATCCTAGGACAGTCTGCCATAGTGTCTTCCAATCCTACGACCAATAGACCATCTCTAGAATCCCTAAATGAGAAAGAGGTAGTGTCGTCCATCCAACAAAATGAACTAGTAAGTGCATCAACTAGTTCCTTTGCTGCACAAACTCCAATTCATCCCATGACAACTCGCAGCAGAGCCGATGTTCAAAAACCCAATCCTAAGTATGCATTACATATGACTACTAATAAAAAAATGCTTGAACCTACTTGTTTTAGTCAAGCAGTGAAGCATCAGGAATAGAGGGATGCAATGGTGAAAGAGTTCAATGCCTTACAGAGATGTGGAACCTGGAGGTTGGTGCCTTATTATTTTTCCATGAACTTGTTTCCTAATAAATGGGTTTACAAGATCAAACAATGTGTTGATGGCTCAATTGAACGTTATAAGGCAAGGTTAATAGCTAATGGTTTTCACCAACAGCAAGGGATTGACTACAATGAAACGTTCAGTCAAGTTGTCAAACGTAGTACCATTCGGTTCGTTCTTAGTCTTGTAGTTTTGAATAACTGGTTAATCCGTCAATTGGATGTTCAGAAAGCGTTTTTGCATGGCTATCTTGCAGAGAATGTTTACATGAGGCAGCCAGTGGGTTTTATTGATCAACAGTTTCCCAATCATGTATGCAAGTTGCAGAAGAGTTTATATGGTTTGAAACAAGCACCTTGTGCTTGGTTCCAACTGTTTTCAGATTTTTTTCTAGGGTTCCAGGAGTCGAGATGTGATTATTCTTTATTTGTGTTTAATCATTGTGGAGTCTACTTGATTTTATTAATCTATGTGGACGATATATTGATAACAGGAAACAGTCCAGTTCAAATGAAGAATTTAATCACGAAGCTTGGCACCTTGTTTTCTATGAAGGATTTGGGGCCCCTACATTATTTTTTTGGGAGTTGAAGTTACTTATTTTAAGAATCATATGCATCTCAATCAAACAAAATATGCTCTTGATTTGTTAAAGAAAACCAAGTTCACTGATGTAAAGCCTATTTCAACTCTAGTACCTTCTGGACATAAGTTGAGTGCTCATGATGGAGACCCTCATCCTGATCCACAAATGTATAGGAGTGTTATGGGTGTTTTGCAGTATTTGACGATCACGCGTCTTGACTTGTTTTATGTCGTTAACCAGGTTTGCCAATTCATGCATTCACCAAAGAACACTCACTAGACAGCTGTAAAACACATACTGACGTATTTGAAGGCCACTTATGATCATGGGTTGGTGTATAAGCCTGGTAGTATGCAACTTAGTGCTTTTTCTGATGCGGATTATGCTGGAGATCCAGATACAAGGAATTCTACAAGTGTTTTCTGTATTTATTTGGGGTCTAATTTGGTTTCACAGAGTTCGAAGAAGCAAAAGACATTGTCTCGTTCTAGTACTGAGGCTAAGTATAGATAATTAGTGTATACAGCTGCAGAGTTATCATGGTTGCGATCCTTATTCAAAGATTTGCAACTATGGCTTGCTCAGCCAAAGATATGGTGTGACAATACTTCTTTGATTTCCTTGGCTTCCAATCCTGTTTTTCACTCACTCACAAAACATTTGGAGGTAGATTACCATTATGTCAGGGAAAAAATGGTTCGTGGTGAACTTTTTGTGAATTACATATGTTCGCAATACCAAATTGCAAATTTATTTACTAAAGGGTTGTCCTCTGCACGTTTCAAACTACTTGTGTCCAAGCTTCCAGTCGTTCCTCGGTTTGTTAGCTTGCGGGGGGCTGAAAGACTGAGTCGTGAATCCTTTTCCAATACAAACTCTTGAGGTTTTTTACTTGGTCAGCAATTCTGATTGGCTAGCTTTTCTGTTATTATTATTATTATTATTTCATTTTTCAAAGTTGTTGTAATCAGTTTCCATTGTGTGTTCAGGTGATAGTTTGTTATTTTTGAATTTTGAATTATACCTTGTAAATAGGATTTTGAAAGTCCTGATGTAATTTGAAGTTGATTATAAATAGATTGCACCCTACGTTGTTGAAGGTATGCAATACAGTGAAGAAAAACCTTGTGCGATATTTACTTTCCTGGAAAACCAGTTTACTGGAAACCCAGTTCTCTACAAATCCTAGTTCTTTATCACTACCCAATATTATTGTATCACAAAGCAAAAGAATTGGCCGGACAATTCAAGACCGCGAATGTCACTACGATTGTGAATACAACCAAGGAGATAGGCATTTTTAGCTACACTAGGAATGGTTATATCCCACAAATAAACACCATCTAAAACAAACAAAATTAGTTTTTATTAAACGATATTATCCACATTAAGGGGGTGGGGAAGTGAGCCAAGCTTCACAATAGGCTAACAATAATATGGTTTAAAATTTTCTTTGGTGAGAATTGAACTTAAAATCTCTCACTTATAAGTGAAGTGAAATACCACTAGATCATAATACTAATTGGCAACTAAAATCAATTAGAGCATCATGTTATCAGCAATAGTTTGCTTCTCTTAAAAACAAGGTGTTGCAAAATAGGGATATTTCTTCAATACTACTTAACATTTAATGATAAGATATGAAAAATTAATTCTTGAGGTTGAAAATAGAATCTTTAAACAGTTGTGAAACTCAAATCTAACAATTAAAAGCTCGTTTGGAAACGTTTCTAAAATGACTCAAATCACTTTTGATGAAAGTGTTTTTGGGTCCAAAAGCACTTGAAGTGCAAGAAGCACCAGTTCTGTGCTTTTTGCAAGAAGCACTTTAAGTGCTTTTCTAGGATTCACTTGTATTTTTAATGAGGACTAGTTCCAAACACACTCTATTTAAAAACACATTCAATCATATTAAGAGCAGTTCTAAGTATAAGCGAACCCCAAAACACCAGTAACAAAGCCACACCAAAACTAAACTAAAAGAATTTTCAAGATGTAGAGCATCGACCCACAATGCAATCAATCACTAACTTTGTGACAAACAAATACAATAGCATATATATCCCCCGTCTCATTAAGGTAGGGTCACGAGGGTACGTAGCTAAGATCGGGAATAACTTGGCATCCTCGAGTTGCTGCTATGTCTTTTTGTGTGGTTGGAAACTGCAACTTGTTACGTTGAATACAGGCCAACCAAATTCACTTGATTATTGTGGTGTGGTTGGAAATTGCAATTTTCATAACCCCATAAAGTCGACATGTCGGCATGTCGGTTTTCTACTGGCCTTGAAGGCTTTACAAGAAATCATTTTGATGAGGAAACCTTCTATATTGATATATACCAAACGAATACTGAAGAAATTGGACTTCTTGCTTAAGTAGAAAGGAGTGCCCAATTGGACATGGCCAGCCATTTGCAGCATGTTCTTCACCTTCATTAAACTCTTATTAATACACATCCACAAAATAATCATGGTTGTGATGAAATATTTTATGAAAGTCGGGTGGAGAAGCACTTTCGTAGCACGAGTACACTATCAATGTGACATTTTGGGTCAATAATATAATTATGTTTATCTATATCGTGGTATCACTATATAAAACATTAGGGTTGATGTGTTTGCTTAGTCACATAGTGACCACAGAAGGACAAAAACCACCCCCAAGGTGACATAATTTGCTCAACAAGTTTGGTCAACTATTGAACTCTCATGGAGGAAAGCCACCAGACCAAGTGGTAGACAGCAGTTTCATTCCTCAGGGGTGACCCAAACATCTCTACAAGCATTAGAAAATGAACATTATTTTAAATCTTACATTATTCTTCAGGTAAAACTTTAACTTTACCTGAGATAAATAAACAAAAAAATAAAATATAAACAAAGCTTTAGCTTTAGTGATATATCAAATTTGGGAGGATGGTTTCCACCACAACTTCCCAACCAGGAAAATGTATGAATATTGGAGACTTCAGAAAAGGAGTAGGATTGCTTCCTTGCAATTCACTTCTTTATGAAAAGAAAAGAGTATTCAACTCCAAAGCTATAAAGTTTCCTTTTTTTTCTTTCATTTTCCTCATTGTTTTTATTGGATGAATAATTATTAGACTAGAAAAATGCAAGGTTAGGACACTTACGACAGACTGAATCGTTTATTCTTGTATAAGTGATTGTGAGTTGTTGATGCATACGAAATCTACGTGCATATATAAATAACTTTCAATCACCCATGATAACGCACACAAATCAATAACTTACAGTCACTCATGCATGCAAATTAGCCTTGCATTTTTCACCATTTACATTACATGTGATTATTTCGAGCACTGCAAGGGGAACAAATTCATGAGCTCCCTCTTTGTGACAATGCATGCTTAAACTTACCAATTGGAAGGGGGAAAAGAAAAAGGCATATAAAACCAATAGAAAATAAAGTCATGAGAAAAAGCTTGATGGGATGGTAAAGAAAAAGGCATATAAACTAATCTATATATAAAGAGAAAATAAAAGATGAATAGTGTTTTTGGTGTCACTAAGTTTTAACAAAAATATTTGAACAAAAATACCCTCAAGACAAAAAACTTCAAAAACATTCCAAAATAATGTATCAAATAAAGCGCATTTTCATCATTTTAACAATGTTTTTAATAATTAATTTTTCGTGCCTTTTTTTAATTAGTGCCTCACAATAAGTTAGCAAAGATGTGATTCAATTTCTCTATTTTTAAACACGTTCAAAACATCTTAAGAGGCGTGTAATGTCAGTTATAAAAAAGGTCTTTCGCACGCGAATAATAATGTGATTAAATTAGTTGTCAAATGAATTTTTTTTAACAAATGATATTATCTAAACTAAGAGGGAGGAGGTGGGCTTAGCCTCATAATGAGTTAGCAATAATGTGATTCAATCAGTTGTTTATTAAATATTATTTTTCCTATTTTTAAATACGTTCAAAACATCTTAAGAGGCATGTAATATTGGTTATAAAAAATGTCTTTCGCACGCAGATAATAATGTGATTAAATTAGTTGTCAAATGATTATTTTTTTTAACAAACGATATAATTTACACTAAGGAGAAGCGGGTGGGTTTGGCCTTACAATGAGCTAACAATAATATAATTCAATCAATTGTTTATTAAATATTATTTTCTCAATTCTTAATGTAAATTTTATAGAGACCAATTTTATTATATGAATTCAGCTGCTTTAATTGATTTATGAGAGGTTTCTTCTAGCATGATCTAAGATTATTCATTTCTTTCAAATATTTGACTTTTCTTTTGTCAATTTACACATATAAATATATTTAAAATGTATAAGTCGTATGTAGCACGTCTTAATTAAAAAAAATACATTTTGCAGCGCGTAATTGCCAGTAAATAAAGTCATGAGAAAAAGCATGATGGGATGGTAAAAAGTTTCAGAATCCAGTAATGGAATTAGATATTGCAGATAGAGACGTGGGATCAGTGGGATGCTGGCACGAAACAAAACTGTGAAAATAGAAAGTAAAGGGCACTGAATCAAAGCTCAATAATCTTGAAAAAAAAAATGACATCACAATTTCTATGGTGATTTTATATTTTTAGTTATGATAAATATACGATATTATTTATATTAAGGGAGAAAATGATAAGTTTAATCTCATAATGATCTATTAATAATGTAGTTATTTGTCTTTAGCAAAAATCAACCTCTCATTTAGAGGTGAAGATGAATATTATAATACAGTAGTACTAAGTGGTTAAAGTTGTATAGTGAGGATCAAATTAATTTTATAAGTTTAGGGAAATTATTACTTAATCGAGGTGTAGTTAAAAAATATTATTTATTGATTTATTTTTCCTTAATGAATATTGTATTTCCTAAATAGAATTCCTTGGATGAAAGTGTTATTTAATTTTTCATGCTCATTGACTATTATAACTATATGGAGACGTGTTTCGATAAGATAGGACAAAAAAATTATAACTTTATTACAATATGAAATTTATTCCAATACATAACTAGCCCAAGTTGAGATCAAATTTTTTATTTTTAAATAACTTTAAGGTTGCTGTTCCATTATAAACTATTTTGGTCTTTCTGTGAAAAATGTCACATCCCGGCCCGGGGCAGATCACTTCCTGGGCCCGCTCCACTACCGTAGCATGATATTGTCCGTTTTGGGCTTACCATTCCCTCACGGTTTTGTTTTTAGGAACTCACGAGCAATTTCCCAGTGGGTCACCCATCATGGGAGTGCTCTGGCCTCCCTCTCGCTTAATTTCGGAGTTCCTACAAAACCCGAAGCCAGTGAGCTCCCAAAAGGCCTCGTGCTAGGTAGGGATGAAAATATACATTTAAGGATCACTCCCCTGGGCGATGTAGAATGTTACAATGTGATATCGGAGTTGTAAGTTCATAAAATAGAATGTTAACCGTCACTTGGTTTTGACAATTGACGGAGATCCGACTGTTGGATGGTAAGGAAATTTTAGGATGTTGTTCTAAAGATATATTGTGGACCTCTGGAAGTTATGGATTAGAAATTTGAGTTGCAGATCTTCCGGATCGAACTACGTAGTGACGTGTTTTATATAAGTTATATATTCTATCGATATAATTTCTGAGGTTGATTTGATGATTGTTCTAGGCACCGATCGTTATGACGCCTTGATGTGTTGTGCTAGGGAGTTGTAGGGCGAACTCTAGGTGAGTGGGCAGTATTTTATGTATTTACCTATATACTATTGATTTTTCCCAGAAATTGAATTTAAATGAAAGTATGTTTTTAAAATGCAATGCATGCATATTGTGAATTATATGAATTAGTAATTGATGCATATATATATATATATATATATATATATATATATATATATATGTGAATTGGTGCTGTGGACGCACAAGTGAGTATTAAGTGAGTTTTATGTTATTCATGTGAATCATTGATGATGTGAATTGTGTTGAGAGCTCATAACCTGCACCCTAGTGTTAGTGCTTATATTATTCACCCCGCACCACACGCTCACCTTGGATCCAAGTAGGTGCATGTCGTACAGACCATTAGAGGGTTCCGACATGTCGTACAGACCATGAGAGGTGGTTCCGACTTGTAGGTGATTTTAGATTATTATACAGCTGTTGATGAGAGAAGCACTAGAGCGTATTCTTACACCATTCTTATCGTACAAACTACTTCAGGTAGTTCCGATTTATGTGCAGAGTAGCACCGTACAGGTCACTGTGGTGACTCCGGTTGGATTGGATATCGAGCTTTAGAATTAACCGTACAGGACCAACTGCAGGGTCTCCGGTTGATTCATTATGTTACCTGTTATATTGATGCATCTTTATTCTATTATTGACGCTTATAGCATGACATACTTTCTGGTTTTGATAAAGATTTGTGAATTGAGATATTTGAAGATTTATATGCATATTATATACTATTTTTCTGGGAAAGTATACAGGTTTTACAGCGAGGGGTTAGAAATGTTATTAACTGAAATATTTTCGAAAAGCTTTGTTTTACTGACCCACTCAATCTTGTTTTGCGCCCTTCCAGGTTCTAATTAGCAGTGTTGGTGGCTCACGAGGATTCCCACGGTGTTTTGACAGAATTCACAAAAGTAGGACTCACCCTCGGGTGTTACATCTTAGTAATTGTATCTTTAAAGCTTCCGGACTGTGTAAATGGTTACGTCACTTTCACGTGACGGCCAGCATGCCCTCCTTCGGGACGGGGTGTGTCAAAAAATCTCCTTTAATTTGAGAAAATTACTAGTTCAAGGGGAGGAGATTTATTTGACAAAAATATCCTCAATTTAATGGAGATTTCTCACATAATGACCAAAATGATTAACGGTAGACAATTTTAGGGACTATTGTATCGATTTAAAATCTCAGAGACCAAAATAAAAAGTTATGGTAACCTTAAAAACTATTTTTGATAAAAAAAAAACCATAATTTTTTAGATAATACGTGTGGAATATAAACGATGGCAAACAAGCTTAATAATGAAAATATTCGAAGTACTTTTGCCGTCAGAAGACTAAATTCTAAATTTTTTATTTGTAGAATTATTTATAAACATAAATAATCAGAATTAGCTTATGCGCCCAATGATCACACTACAAGAGTAATAATTTATAAACACAACATGCCAATATCCCCAAGAGTCCAAGCCAAGACATTTTTATATTTCCCTCCACACAATATCATTTTGTTTTTATTTTGTTACAAAGTAATAAAAGAATTAACATTTCCCTCACCAACTTTGCCCATGTACTTGACGCCGTTACAGATGACGGATACCAGACCGAGGACCTCAACGACTCCGTTAAAACAGACTTGAAGTAGGCCCGACTGGTGCGAAAGACCCAGTCAGCTTCGGACGGATAGCCTTTGGAAAATCAAAACGTGGCGGGCCCCCCACGCGGCAAGTAGCGAAGGCGGGTAGAAACGTCATTTCCCTCCGGTCCTCATCTATAAAACCCTCATTTCTCCACAACACACATAAAACGGATTTGCAGAAAAAAATATTTCAGAGCTATAAAAAGAGTCAAAGACCTCCTCCTTCCCCCCCCCCCCCCCCCCCCCCCCCCCCCATGTGAGGAAGAAGAGGAGGCCATAAAAATTTAAAAAAACAAAAATTTTTATAGAATTTTATTGGTTTTTTTTGGTATTTTTAGGTGATTATTTGGATTTTAGGGTTTGATAGTATGGGGACTGAGATCTTACGGCCTCAGGATTGTCTCATCGAAAGGATCAGAGTCCGTCCGGCGTCGTTTTCGCGCCGGAAGAGCTACTACCATGGGAACCCCATCGCTAACCAGAATTACGTTTCTAACCCTAGATCTAGAAAGCCGGCGGTGCGATCCGAATCCAGGAGGATCCAGTTGCAGGCTCAGCCGGCGGATGCGGCGCCGGTCGCGAAGAGGTCCAGCTCCCACGACGAACTTCGGGGCTTCAAGATGGAGAAAGTCACGATCTTGCGGCGCGGAGAGTCGCTGGACTCGAAGATGAATGAAAAGGGTGGTTTGGCCGGGACCGGGACTGCGGGGCTCCGGCCCGGGCCGGAGATGGTGCAGAAGCAGGTTCGGATCGTGGATCTGAGGTCTCCGGTGGGCGGTAAGACCGACATGTACGCCGGATCGGCGTTCGCGGTGTCGCCGGAGCCGAGCTCGCTCCCGTTGCCGTCGTTTTCGAGGAAGAAGCAGGTGTCGAAGGTCGTCGTCGACGACTTAGCGACTCGAGACCTGAGGCGGTTGCTCCGGCTCGATTGAAAATGGAAAACCCGGATCCGAGGACCCAAAGAAGAGGATCCTCAATGGATCCGATCTGATACGGTTCTGTCCTTTGTTGTCTGCTCGGTTTCGAGGTCGAATCTCTCCGTGAATATTTTAACGGCGGTTGATCTGGGATTCCGGGAAAATACGGGGGTGAATTAGTAAATTACCTACTGTTTGCGGGTACTTGGTGACTTATGACCTTTTTGTCGGAAGGGAAATATTGTGGGGTTGTTATGGTAAATTAAAAGTTAGAATGGGGTGAAAATGGAAGATAAAAGAATACAAATTGGGAAATTTGGGGGTTGATTTGTAATATGTGGGGGTAAATTAGTAGTGGAGTGTAATTATGTGATTTGTGGGTTGGCTCTGTTGGGAAATTGTGAGGTGGGTTTTTATGTATGATAATGTATTGTTGTAAAGGAAGTTAAGATTTGGGCAGAAGATTACTCTTAATTTTATGCTTTTTTGTATTTTTAGTTTTATTTCCACTTAGCTGTGAGATTTGTAATTTGAAGGGAAAATATTTTTATTTATTTCATCTATTAAATAATTAAAGAGTGAAATATCGATTTAGTCTATGAATTATCATCTTAGTGAAAATTAGTCTTCGAATTATTTTTTTCGTAAAATAAGTCTTTAAATTCATTAAAATTGCTAATTTCATTCCTATTATTAAATTAAAAACTACTTTATATAATTTTTCGTCAACTTAAGTTACTTACATGCATTAGAGTGTAAATGTCATTCTTTTCTCGCCTATAAGTTCTTAACATTTCATATAGGTTGCGAATCTAATGTTTAATTTAGCCTCCAAACTTAAATCCATACACTATTTTTTTATGTAAAATTTCCAATTTACCATTCAATGTGTATCACATGCAAGTAACGTGATTTAAATTGACAAAAAATTGAATATAATAGCTTTACATATAATATTTAGGGATGTAGTTGGCAAATTTTTGTAATTCAAAGATTGATTTTTCTGGAAAAAAAAAATAAAAAAAGTTTAGGAATCTAAAAAAAAATATTATGAGTAGTAATGGACACGCTCATGATGGGTGGAAAATGGATTTATTTTGAGAGTGCTCAAAATAATGAGGAAGATTTAATATCTATAAAGCAAAATTTGTACACACTTTAATCAGCCATTGAAATCATTGTAGGACACACTTTTGTTCAACAGGATGTGATATCTACACTTTTTTTTTAACTTCTTACATACTTTTTATTAATTTATGTCTTTTGATCTTCTTTAATTCATTTGATCCGACGGTTTGAAATTGAAAAGATATGTGAGAAGTAAAAAAGAGTGTGGATAGCACACCAATGTTCAATGAGAGAGGACTATGATGGTGGCCAATTCATTCTATGGAAGGCTCTCACATTCATGAGAGTCATGAATGAGAAATGATAAACACATTTATTTTAGTCTCTCACATATCTTGTTTTATCATGTCTCTTGTTTTCGTTCAGTTTATTCAATTCGAATGTGTGTGAAAAGCTAAAGAGTAAAAATCACATCTCGTCGTGAATATGATATAAAAATAAAAATCAAACTAAAATACCTGGAAGTCAATATCTTTTTATTTAAGGATGGAAGATTAGATTCCATAAACTTCTTTGATACTGGGTGAATGATCTAACATTACCAACAATGCATATGTAAAATGTGTAATATTCTCGTTCCTAACATATTTAGCAACTATGTATCAAATCATCAAGGATGAATGTTCATCTCATACTTGGATAATCATGCATCGTTCTCATTCATGTCCTTTACCATTCCGAGTAAGAAAACATGCCCTAGATGGAGGCCCGATGATTCTTATAGGTCAAAATGATCCGGCCCGAATAGTCGAAGCCTTAAAGAGTTTTGAACGCGTCAAGGCTCTTGTGGCATGCATTGTGCTATACTAATGGGTAGAGGATATAATCTTGTAAAACAAGTAAATAGCAAAAACATAATGTTAAAGGTGCATGTTGAATGTAGCTTAAATAACTTTAGAATCAGTACAGAGGGTTTTCAGAGTTCAAATAAAACAATTACTGGGATCCAAGAAAAAGAAAACACAAATGAAAGGTCAAGGTGGTGGCAAGGTTACTCAGCCAGTCATTAGATTAGATTAACATTCAACAAGAATTTTCCGCCGAAAGAGAGAAATACGAAAATGAAAGAAGAACAAAAATGTCAAGTTCTATAATGGAACAAAGAAGGAAGGGTCGCGTCGATTGCCTCGATTTCTTTCTCCATTTGGAATGGAGGGGAAGGCGGCAATGCGAGCAACATCTCCAAAGTATCAGAATCTGAAGTCAGGCTCCACTGGCATTGCCCAAGAAAACTTCGCGAGGAGTGACTTGTTGAAGATCTGTATCATTGGGAAAATGTCAAGCATACAGGAGCTTGAACAAAGAACGAACCGGTGTCTTATCAAAATGGAAAGTAATCTATTCGTCGGCTGAATTACTGTGGATAATAACATTCATTTCAAGAACAAACTCACGAGAAGACCTTACCTTCTCGATTGGAACTTCATGCCGCTTGCACCAAGCAACGGTGATCCTCGGGTCAAGATAGTTGATTTTAGACGTTCCCAATGCCACTGTTTTCAGATCCTCTTTAGTTCTCATATCCAGTTCCATTTTTTCAATCTTTGCATTTGTTTGAGCTATCTTCCTCTCCAACCTGTGTCAATCCATAAATTACTACCAAAGGCAATATCCGGAGATGATCGAAACTTGGTCCAAATAAGCAAACAAGTAAACTTACGCTTCCGGGGTCAAATTTTTCTTTTGCTTTCCATCAGCATCTTTCAGTGGGGGCTTTCCTTTTTTGGCCCTGTCCAAATCTATTTTCAGATCTTTCACGATGCCCTACAACCCAAAAAGAGAATTAGTTCCACGGGAAGAAATAGACATGCATTTCAAGACCATCAGTCTACAAACCCACTCAGACAAAGAGGTTTCTGGTCTCAACTTCTGTCATACTTTTTAGCAACGTGATAGAGAAAGGGTGGTTGGTCTAACACTCTAACTCCCAGATCATTAATCAAGACTTTTTCCCAAGGCGCAAGTTACACCATCCCCCTACTTTTTACTTTCACTTTACAAATGCCGCCATCTAACATTTCAGTCAAGTTCCAGATAAGGTCATTACCTGAAGGTCATCAATCTTTTCTGTTAACTTGGACATTTGTGCACTGTGAGTCTTTGAGACAGTCCGCTGATGATTACAAATGATGGCAACCTGCAATGAAATGCCAAATATTGTAGATGCCACTGAGTCAAAAGGAACAGTACTATTAACTCAGCACAATTTCTCAAGGGATTAACTGCTACACCTCTTTGTTTGCATGCTGATAAACGACGAGTTTCTCTGAAAGATCTCCGTCTTTGGTTTTCTTGTTCAACTGCCATCAGGCAAAGGAAAGGAAAAATAAGAAGAATCATCGTCAGGAAACTGAAAAAGGGAGAGAGGCAAGATAACAAGAAAAGGGAACCGCACAAGAATAACTTAACCAGAAAATTGGTAGAAGTCAAAAGCAAAGAAATTCCTTAATATCCCTGTTAATGCTGTATAACATACAAATGAGGTCCACAATCTAAGTAACTAGGATTCAGGATACGACGAAGAAGGTGCCTCATCTTGACGGTACTGAATATTTCACAATAACAGTGTCATCATATATATAAATGATTTTTAGCCAACAAATCATCACAATACCCCATTTACTCTTTATATGCCTTGTGGAATCATGTAAAACTATTTTTTTTTTTGTTAGTGATGCTTTAAAAAAGTCAAATCAAATTTCCAAAATGCTTATGCGATGAAATAAGTTTAGGAAGGTTCCCTCAGCTTTTACCAAATCACAATTTGCATACTGCACCCAATTCACGAAATTTTGTATATCACTCTGTTTCAATAATGCACGCATGTAGATCAACTTATATTTTCTTTGACAGCAAACAGAAGTGAATTTTCTAAAATTTCCCCAAACCATGCCATCAAGCATAATATCATCTCTGCATTACAGGTTGTATATGTAAGAACAATAATTTTTCTAATCTGCACGAAATCTCAGATGATTAAGAATTTCTCACATCCTGAGGTGAGAGACTCAGAATTTTCTTCTGAATCACAAAAAGCTTAATTTTCATATTATAGAGGATATAAAATATATAAGAGCAATACAAGGTTCAAAGACATTGAAGGCAAGCATCAACTTACTATGTCATCCAATGTGATAGATGCATTGTAGGTACGGAACACTTTTGCTGTAAGGCCATCCATCACATTCTTTAGATGAGCATTCAATCTACTGGTATCCAACATGTCAAAGAGATCATCACTGCCACGTTTCCCTGAAGCAAATTGAAAAAGAAAGTTGAGCGCATTGACGGGCTTCAAACAGCTAAAAAACAAAAAAAAACAAATGCAATAACAAAATTAGAAAGCCACCTACTCACCAGACTGGAACTGTATAATTGCCTTGTAAACAGGAGTCTCAACTTCAACAGTATTTTCATATCTGATTGAGTCTTTACCAAGGAAGTTAAACTGAAATTATAAAAAAAGATTGACCGGTGATTTACTAGTGGTAAATACACTGAAAACTACCATACAATGATTTTAAATTTCTAAATAAGCATTGCCATTACCTCCAACGAGTTAGGGGGAATTGCTTTTACATTCTCTACTTTTAAAGTGCAGCAACCAACAGTATCGGCTTCATCATCATCCTGTAGGAGAACGACCATTAAAATTCAAGCATACAAAAATTCTGTCCACTTCTTTGTGGACAAATGGTTTGAAACTATGATTCTCATGCTTGCTCTAACTAAAGAGATCCTATTACTGTACATATCACTCTGTTAATACCGAAATGTAAATGTCCATGCCCTCGCTAATGTTTGCTCACTTGTCCGTGTAAACAACCTTGTTCAGTAAAAACGGCATAACAAAGTAAGGCCAAAAGCTTCTATGTACAGCTGAAGTAAGTTCACACACTATACCTTCTCATTACCCGCCCTGAGAGCAAGTTTATCAATGAGATAGGTAGCAACTGCTATCTGCCGCTTAGTTACATCTTTACTAGTAAAATCCTTGGTGTATGAAGCCCTGATTTTTCCTATATGGTCCTGCACTCAAAATTAGCAGGGTTTCGTCAATTTGATGACAAGCATTTACTCTGTTATCCAAAAATAAAATAAACTACTAAAAGCTCAAGGGCATATCTCCATCTAAGCACCTTCAATCTCCGTGCTTTTTCGTATTTCTGCATGTCACTTAAACCCTTCAAGTTACTACTAGGTGCCAGAAACACGTATTTGAATTCCCTTGGATTAATTGGATCGTTCCAGAAAGCTAACCATGTGACCGTATTGTCATGCCTTACTTCTTTCCAGCTGTAACACATGTTAATTTAAATAAAAATTGGTTAATGGAAAGCACCCAAAAAAATTATAGTTAGAAAACATCATCCTTTTGAACATCTGAAATTGGAGATCATGAAGGACAAACCTTTCACCAGGGATGGGACACTCTGGAATTGGGGCATTCTTTCCTATATTAATTGTAACATCACTTGGACAAATCCGTCTTTTCAGCTTTCCCGACTGATACCACACACAGCAAGCATTAACAGCAACATATGCAAAGAAATTTCAAAAATCAGTGTAAACAATTGAACAGATAGCCACTACATATCAAACTATCTTGTCGTGGACAACTCTGAAATACGTATCACAAAGAAAATAATATCAAACCTTTGGATGCTCTCCACGACCTCGGAATAACCCAGGTGGTTCAACTCTGAAGTTTCCAACCTGTATTAATATTGCAACCACACGAATCACTCAGGTAAACTTTTTGTGTAATGATAAAAGGCAAAGAATAGAGATATGCTACTCTCTTCTAATTACAATGACACGTCATATCTACCATATTCACAACCATCAGAAGGGAACCATATATTTTGTAGCTATAATACAGATGGTTTAACCAGATTGAAACCTAGGTTACAGGGGAAAAACAAGCAATGCTAGAGATAACCTTTTCTTGGTTACCATCAACGCGAGCCCACATATACTTCTCCTCTTGTTTTAGTTTCTCCTCCTTCAAGGCCTTCTTCTCCTGCATCAACAGAAATGCCTTAACAAGTTTGAAAAAGGAGGCATAGGGAAAATCTTCTGCAGAGCACATAACATAAGATGACCTATGAATTTTTACTTAAATATACGAACCATTGACATTATATATGAAGCTGTGGTTGACAATTGATGTACAATAAGTGATACTTAAAGAATCTTTCATATGGAAACCACTGAGTATCAGGAAAGGAAAGCACTGGTAATTCTCGTTATCTCATCTTGACTTATCATAATATTGTGGCTCTTTATGACAACAGACTTTAAGCCCATCGCAAACATGCTTGGAAAAGAAGCAATTGAACAAAGACTGTCAATCCTATCTTGTGAAATGTGATATAGATTAGCATATCATCTATCAATAAACATGTAACTAGTTAATTTACATGGGGTTGAAAATCCCTACTGCTACTTAAAAATTCCTTGACAGCATCTTTATTAAGGAAGCTTTCAGGAAGCGGCTGGGAGTTTTAACTCCATGGCATGCCTTGTCTCGTCCTCATCTACAAGTCCTAACATGCCAGAACTATATTGTTAATTAAAACAAAAACCGAGTGCTGAATACAGCTGTGAAGTCTGTCAAAACAACTTACCCTCAGCTCCACATTGTTGCTTATTACAAAAACTAGCTCCGACATGTTGAAAAATAAATCCAACAGTAAAACCAATAAAAGAATACAAAATAATGTTTTCGTTTGTAATAAACTCAAAAGGTTAACTTTATGTAATTAAACTATAGAGTCACCAACTTACTTCTGTACTCATTTGTTTCTTCTTTTCCTTTTCATTCTGATACCAGTCATATATTGGGGTAAAATCACAAGCATCCAATTTCTGAATTACATGGTTCTTCCCAAGCAACTTATGCCAATCAGCCCAGAAATTTTTTCTGAAAGTTTCTTTTTGCACATAATCTGTATCTTTCATCACTGCATACATTGTTGCAACCTGCACTTATAAACTTCTAAGTGTAAGTATAGTCACTTAACAAAACTATGAGGAAAGTAATCTAAATTAAAAAGAACACTTAATTCATTAAGATTGTGGAATATTCGAAGCAGACCTCCTCTTGTTCAGGAATCAAGGTGACTGGCTTCCCATTATAAAGCATCTTTATCCCATGAGGCTTGTATGGAGGTGGGAAAATGACACCATTGTGTTCTAAAGTTGTCCATTTTGTCTGCCCATCATTAGAGCTCGGTGGCTTCGTGGTCGATTTAGAATACTTTGTAAATTTTGATGCCTTTTGGCTCTTCTTGATCGTTTTCTTGATTGAGAATGAACCAACTTTGGTTACGGTTTGCTTTGTCAGAGATGATTTACTATCCGATGCAACTTTCTTACTCCTCTGGGAAATTGGAATGAAGTCATCATCATCATCTTCTTCCTTTGGTTCTTGTTTGGCCGCTACCGGCTTATTCTTTACAGATGTAGAAGAATCTGAAACTTTTAGCCTTTTAGCTGATGAGTTCTCAGAAGGATTGGCCTTATCCAGAGGCCTCTTACTAGAGACCACAGATGGAGCTTTGCCTTTATCTGTTGTGCTGGAACCGTTCTTCTGAACTTTTGAAACAACGAGCTTCCTTTCTTTAGAATCATAAGGGTGACTGCCTGATGTTCCCACCTTGGACTTTGGTGCAATCCTTGATGATAAAGGTTTATCATCATCTGAATCTTCAGAAGGTTTCACTTTCCCCAGTCTGGCACCTATCGGTTTTTCATCTTCAGAATCACTATTTCCTTGAGCAGGATGCTCAATAGAATTAATTTCCTTCTTAATTGTGGTAGACTTATTCTGTTCTGATAACCGTTTAGAATGACCATCTAATGTAGTCGACGGTGGTGATTTGGGTACTGGTGATGCCCTAGATGAAGTTGAAGCTTTTGAATTTGACACTGCTGATGCCCCAGCAGATGAAGTTGAAGCTTTTGGGCTTGTTAGCGGAGATTTTACTGGTGGTGATTTGGTTGATGGAACCATCTTACCTTTTTGAACACTCGAGTTTAGACCATTTGAAGAACGGTGTTCAGATACCTGCTTCCCTGGTTGTCCAACTTGCCTCTGAGCTGGTATTTTCTTTGCTTCGGCGTTTAATTGATTGGGTTTAGATTTCGTGGTGCACCGTTTGAAAACTAAAGGTTCATCATCCTCGTCTTCATATACATTCGGTTTAGTAGAAGTCTGAACAGCCATTATCCAACAATGTACTCTGTTGGCATGTAAATCACCTAAATTTGTGCAAAACATAACTTATCTTTCAAGATGGGCACAATACCCCAACAATTAAATCGAAACCCCAAATCTGAGGCTAAATCATTATCTACCGACAGCGAAAGAAATATTCTCATTGTAATGATCAAATCCAATTAATGATGACACCAGAACATAAACTAGTCATGATGATATTTTCAGATTCTCTGCTACTTGAATTTGTTTCACTATTGATATTCCAGTTAAAACTTCAGCATTTAATCAATTACCCAGAAATTTAAAGTGATAAATACTACAAAATAAATACAAAATACACAGCCAAGAAACTGAAAAAACTTAGCTGACCTAATTCCTATAGTTCTAGGGCAGCCTAAACAATGAAGAAAAGGGGGAAAAAACCCTAAAAAAAAATTATAACTTGCCAAGAAATGAATTACGAAGTGAAGAAATATTGGAGGGAATCTAATAGAACAAACCCTAAACATACAATCACCATGATCGTAAGAGGAATCAGAGAGGATATTCATATGCATATGATGACATGCAGAGAAATCAAACCCTAATGGGGCAAAAATCAATAGAAAGAGACTAAGGCGTACTTGTTCGTCAAAGAATAATTGGGTTTGCAGCTTCTGATCTCTTAGTTGAGCTGATTGGGGGATTGATATGTGGGAAAAGATGGCCACCGCAGTCACCGTTTTGGGTTAGAGAGAGAGAGAGAGAGAGAGAGAGAGAGAGCTTCAGTTTGTGATATCTGATTTCTGGAATGTAGGTGAAGGAAAATTGGCTTCGGCTTTTGGGCCTCAGGGGGCAGGCTTTTACAGAGGTGTGGAAAAACAGATAATTGAAAAACTGGCCCCAATTTTTCTTCTTCTTTGGATTTTGGCCCCTTGGTGCCACGTCGTCGTCGGGCTTTATCCATTCTCTAACATCTAAGGGCCTGTTTGGTTCGCGGATTAGAGTTATCTATAAGGCTTGTTTGGTTTGTAGATTAGACTTCTTTATTTCCTCGTTTGGTGTAATTCTTATTGGAAAAGTTGTATGTGGTACATGAGTAAATTTGAGTAGGTGAATTTCGGCTCTTGCCACGTTGTCGAGCTTTATTCATTCTCAAAAGTTCGACACATAAAGTGTTAGGGTTTGTTTGGTTGGTGGTTTAGAGTCATCAATTCCCTTATTTGGTTTAATTCATATATATTGAGAAGTAATACTTGGTACATTAGTATGAAATGCAACGTCTTAGGGTTTGTTTGGTTCATGAATTAGGGTCGCTCATTCCCATATTTACCAATCATTATTAGGAAAGAAATATTTGGCGCATCGCAGTGTCTTAATGGGAAGGTAACATGAAAATTGTATTTTCTCGGATTGTAATTTTGTATCCATTTATGGGAGATGTTGCCTTGTCACCAATGCATGCACCGACAACGCACATGATTTTCTTTAATGAAATGAAATATTCACATTTTATTGATTGGAAATGCTGAATATAACCATAAGATATGAGCATTATGAAACATTTTAAGCTCTAGGAACATGTTTATTTACTTGAAATGTGAACTTTCTTGCTTTTCATGTGTTTATTTAGGGTAGTGAAATTATTCTTGTTCCCAAAACTGATACATTGTAAATAATTATTCAACTTAATTAATGTTCGAAAGGAAAAATCCCGCTTTTGAGTAGGAAAAAAGACACATAAAAACCAAATAGAAAATAGAGAGTATGTTGTGTGTAGAAAGAGATCGTATAGGTTCAAATAAAGTTTTTCGATAAATAATATAAAATATGCTGGTGCACAAAACTGGAGGGGTATTAGAACAATGTAAATCTGACCGTGAATCTGTAAGAAAGTAAAGAACACAAGATGTATCATGGTTCACCCTAATGTTTGGGCTACGGCCACACTGATGTTGATATTGTTTCACTCTGAATGGTGAATATACAAGAAGGCTAGAGGCAGTGTGCTCTCTGGCCTATTTTCTGTGTGATCTCTTCCCATGGCCTCAATCTTGACCTCCCCTAATGAGGAGAGTGAGGAGTCTTTTTATAGAATAAGGGTTCCTCACTTATTACATATTTACCCCTTCATTTATTACATAATTACATTTGAGTCCCCCGAGTATTTATACGAGGTCTAAATACGGAGGCCCTAAGTATAGTACAAACAAAATAATTAAGCTTGGTTGTAGTGATGGCAGCAGGGCAGGCATGATTAGGGGGTGCCATCTCTATCCCCACATCCATCAATTATTTTTAACTCATAACCGCATCTATAACCATTCTTTTAAAGGAAAACTAATGAAAAGTCCAAAAAAACTTCTTTTTTAACGAAAAACCATTTTTAAAGGTATAGTGAATAGTGTCAGTAAAAGGTAAAAATGTGGTTTTTCGTTAAAAATGAATAGTACCGAAAGTGTTTTGTTAAAACTCCCTTCTTTTAAACGGTAATTTCACATCCTCACCTCCATGAGGGATGATCCTCCAAAGTCGCACCCACCAACCTGACTGTCATGAAAAATTTATCTCTACAATTTGATTATGCAACACAAGTTAATCAGTAATCAACTAGTAATAACAAGGAAATAAGAAACACTATAAGACAAATAAAGAGGACTCCCAAACCCATCCCATAGTAGATTATTGTCCGCCATGACCACCCCATTAGGGTTGAGTATCCGCAGATACCTAAACGCATAAGGCATTTTGTCATCCATACTTGGTTGAGTCATGAAACCTAAACCCTCGTTTTGGAGTTAGGCCATATATGGGCATTTAAATATTTACCTAAATTGTAACCATTCAATGTACATTTTGATAAAATTTATAAGCCCATTCAGGTCTGCCTCTATTTCGAAAGAATAGCCTAATCTGATACAATGACAGATATTCAAAGATACGGGTCATTAGACTGAGGCATTTTGTGATAAAATTCAACACCTAGCAATAAGTGGTTAAGTTGGCAAAATGTCGATGTGGTTAAGAGTGGGCTAGTGATCATTCTCTCTGAATATCTAACACATTTGGTTTGGCTTTTTAGCCAAAATGGTCTCTGAGATTTATATAACTCCTCACTTTGGTCCCTGAGATTTGAAATCAATATAAGTGATCATTGAGTTTGTTCACTATCAATCATTTTGGTCATTCGTTGAAAAATCTTCATTAAATAAGGATAAAATGACAAAAATACCCTCAATTTTTGTTAAATCATTTTGGCCCATTGTTTATTAAATTGAGGGTATTTTTGTCATTTGGTCCTTATTTACATTAATTTTTCAAGAAATGACCAAAAAGATTGATGGTGGACAAATTCAGGGACCACTTATATTGATTTCAAATCTCATGGACCAAGGTAATGAGTTATGCAAATCTTAAGGATCATTTTGGCTAAAAAGCCTTTTGGTTTTAGTTTTGTTGGTTTTACCCTTGTTATTTACTTTCATTATCAAGTTTGGTAAAATGTTCAATTCCAATCAAGTTAACTCAATGTTCACACGTCAGTTAGCAGGGGCGGAGCCACCAAGGGACTAGGGTAGTCCCCGGCCCATCCTGACTTAATCTGAGGTGTGAACCTCATGGAAGAAGATGAAACAAACGACGTCGTTAAACTGTTTTGATTTTAAATCTTTTCGGTTGTCTAATGAAACGATAAGTTTGGCAGGGGAGTTTTAAAAGAGAGGTGCAATTTTAAATGGAAAAAGCAATCCCACTTCTGGTTCGATTCTCTCACCTAACAGTAATATACACCCTATAATTTTCTAAAGCAACCCACCTTCTTTATGTGCAGACCTCTCCCCCTTTTCCTTCTTTTTCTACTTCTTTGTATTTTCTTTAGCCTTCCACAACCTACCTCTTACTTGGTTGTCTGGGTTTTTACATTTTTTTTCTTCTTAGTATTGAATTTAAGAGATTTTTTTTCAGTTTTGTGAGGATTACACAAATTACATATGTCAACATGTTTATATATATATATATATACACACACACACACACACACACATATTTGTGAAAGGCCCCTCCTCATTCAAAATTCTGGCTCCGCCACTGTCAGTTAGTACTACGGTCGAATGATATTTTTTTTCACTTATAAGTGTGGAGTATTAGATTCGAATCTTGTGAATGGCAAGTTTGAAATCAATTTATTCCTTCACTTATTACTATAAATATATCATTGTATAAGAAAACAAAACTCGACCTTCACATGTCTCACGCATGTGTAGAAATGTTATAGTCTTTTGTGTGTCCAATCTCACGTGACGTTGAACATACGTGGCTTGTTCTCACATTCCTAATTCAACATTAAACTCTTAGTTTGATAAATTGAGCATCTGACGCAAAATTAATTTATCGTAAGCACATCTGTTAAAATACACCTTAGCAGTAGTAACCCATCTGATCAAGAAAAAGGTAAAAAAAAGTTGTAGCCCATAAGGCCCCAATAGAATGGCCAGTTAAGTAAAAGTAGCGCACATATTATTATAATGGTTAATTTTTGGGTAGCAAATTAAGAATGCTTATGGTGTCACGTCATAACGCATGTTTTATTCATGATTGCATTTTTACGCATCATCCTCAAGTGATAGTAATATTCATGTACATTTATTATCGTTTGATGAGTTTAATTTTGAAATCTATGTCTATCTATTATACAAATCTCGAAATTTAAATTCATCCAACAATGATTAATAGGGGCTGAGCATCACCATGACTAAAGGGTGGTGAGAAAAAAATATTTCCTTTACGTACTATTATTTCGCCCATGTTATAACATATGGACTAGTTATAGTAAGCAATGGTATTATGGTGCGTTTGTTGCACCAGACTATGTCGGACTGGACTAGCTTCAGGGATTAAGTTGGACTGGCTTAGATTAGACTAAAGTAGACTAACTTAGTGAAGCGTTTGGTGCAGTATCGGATTAAAAAACATAATAATTAATAAATTATAATATTATAATATTTAATATATATATCTAATAATATTTTATTATGAATTCAACCTTTTTATTTTCTTCTTAAAATTCTGAACACTCTTCTACCTTTCTCTAGAGAGTACTTTCTTCCTCTTCGGTTCTGTCGCCATTATTTCCCTTCCTCCCATCTTTTTTCCTACGAAACGCTTCAAAGTTCAAATCCATTTTTCCTGCAAAACACTTCAAAATAATTTTTTCTGCAAAATCGTCCCCAAAGCAACTCTCTCCTCCCTCACCGTCTCTCCATCTCTTTTTGTCCCCAAAGCTACTCCTCTGGGAAAAAGAAAAATTGTTTGGGAATTTTCTATTGAGATTGTTATTGTTATTGTCTTTCTTCTTTTTTTTTTTTTTTTCAATTTTTGGCTGCTGGTTTTTGAAATTTAGGTTGTGGGTGGGGTTGGGTTTCGGATCCAAGCATGGGTGGGCAAACAGAGTTGCCCAGAAGCATGCTTGTAGATTTGCAATGCATACTTCGTACGCAGTTTTGGAAACAGGACTAGCAATCCCATGGTTTTTTAGGGGATTCGCTAAGATTGGCTAATCCCATGGTTAGTCAAGGCGAGTGGATGTTAGTGCCATTAAAAAAAGTCCCAATAGGTAACAAACAAGGGATTGGACTAACCTTTAGTCCAGTCTAGTCCAGTGAGAGTTAGCGAGGGCAAACAAACGTCCCATTATAATACAGGCGTAATTAAAGTCCATAGTGACGAGTCCATATTATACTATATATTTTACCCTAATCTTCATATTAATTTATTGGTTATTTTGTGAGATTTTGATACTTTGGATTATATTTTCAATGTAGAATATTCGACTTCCTCTTGAGTAAAAAGTGATCAAACAAATTTTGGAATGATTCCAATTGGAGGATGTTCGTGAGCCTTTCAAGATGATTATATCAAAGTTTCAGATTTTTCTACCAAGCTGTTTGACTGTGGCTAAGAAAAGAAGGCCAGTGCGCAGCTTTCCTAGATTGATGTTTCTAGACGTTTTGGGTATTTTTGGAGGTCAATATGACATATTTTGAGGAAAATTCCTCTTGAGGATTTGTTTTGGATGACTTAAGCTTTCAAAGGAGACATTTTGAGGTCAAATTGGAGTTAATCTAGTCAGTCAAAAGTTTGATTTTCTCTACAGTCTGAATTTCAGTTCAAATAGGAAATCTTTTATTTTTTAGTTATCTTATTCTATTATGTTTCCTAGTTTTTAGATGACATTTTCTAGGTAGGATTTTATTTTGTAGTAGTATAAATAAGGCTTTTTAGCCATTAGGGGAACACATGCATTATTTTGGAGAATTTCAAACTTTTTACCTACAAGGTGTTTTCTATTCATGTTCTTAATAATCTTTTCTTTTATGGTTGTTCGTAACTAATTTCCGTTTGCTAGGGCGATGCCTTGAGCTTTAGCATGAATATGTAGTCTTTATTTAATTGCTTACGATGTTATGCATGCATACTTTAAATTATTAATCATTGTATTTAAACTGTCTCTATATCTTAATGCTTAGCTACCGTTATGATGTTTAGATAAATAATCGGATGCAATTCAGTCAGAATGCCACCAGAGGATTGAGTATTGCTTCTTATGATTGATAGTTGTAAGTTCACCTAGGGTGAATGCCACGTCTTAGGCGTTGCATGGTTTTTCAAAGGGTTTTCACAAATTGTAATTAGTCATGGATGTTTATATTTGATCTGAATGCCATAGACGTATTACATGTTTGATATATGTTCTAACTTGAATGCCACAAGTAGAATATACATTAGGAAAACCTAACCTTCAGAGTTGCATAGGTAATTCATAAGTAATTAGTAAATATACATATGATTGTTAAGCTCAAAACCTTTTCTTTTGATCTGATTTCTTTTTAATTGGTTACTAGTTGTTTTTCCTAGATTACTTTTATTAAATTCGTTTTTATTATATTTAAATGAAAAAACAACCATTTCTTATCATTGTTTTCAAATAATTAACAAAGATTTTGGTTTTGCAGATGGAATCCTATCACATAGCTTGCAATCAAGTTGTTACTTGTTTTTCTTGTACAAGCAATAGTGTTAGGAGGGGGAGTGGGGCCAATTGAATCTAGGTTATCAAGTACATAAATAAATGCTCTTAATCACGTAAGTTACAAATTTTCATTGTAAGCATTTTTAGTTGGGTAATTTTACTCTTATTATATTTTTCATACTACATTTATACCATTTCTCTAATAGAGGATGTTCCACCAGTACATTTGAGTTTCATCTCTATTCAAGAGATAACACAAATATAGTGTAAAAAAATGATAAGATGATATCAGAGAGATTTGCAGCCATTGTGGAAAATTTCGTTTTTCCCACGATTAGAGTTCTTTTTAGTTTTGCTGATCTCTCACTCCAAAATATATGCATGGAGTTTACAAGTCGAAACCTAATTTTCCTTGCAATGTCAGATTGTTCAAGACTAGTAGATATATATGTCATGGTTGTTCAACATTTTTCATTGGTAATAGATATATATACACACATCACTCCACGGTGTCCACATGAGTGGGCAAGAACGCTAAAGTCATCTAAGTGCAGGTAAGTGATCGTCATCGTCAGTTATATATTCTTGTGAGTTATGTTTTCATGTTCACTAACAGTTATTCACGAACAAACTAGCAAAAGACTCACGTACGTAAGACTAATATTTGTAGCATAACTCAATCTTCTAGTCAACTAACACTGCCAATTTTTTTGAATTGTTCTTCATTTCTACAGTTGATTAGAGAGCTGATGAAAGATCATTTGCATGACCTAATAACCAAGTAACTAGTCAAATGAAGGGCATAATTGGCATGCGAACTATTAGTATTATATTGATTTATATCTTTGACACGCTTGATTATATATACAACATAATTTAATTGAGTTGTGCATAGCTAGAATGCGTGCTCTTGATATTATATTGGTTTATATTTTTGACACGCTTGATTATGTATTTATCAGTGTTCTAACAAGCGGTTTAGGCGCTAATTGTCTGTCAACCGCTGCAATTTGCCTATAATCGGATCCAAAAACGGATAGCTAATTAGACGGTAGTTGGGCGGAGTTAGCGGGATTAAGTGGCGCTAGACGGGGATAGGCGGAGTTGTGTGGGGGTAGGCGGGTTTATGTGGAAATCGAAATCTACTTAAAAAAAAAAAAAGAGTTGCAGAGCAGCAGCAACTTGTTGAAGAAGACAAAGCCTTCTTCTTCTTGAAGTTTCCCTTACCTAAACGACGTCGTTTGCAAAAGATGTCGATTAATTTTGCTAACTTTTCATTTGTATACCTTTGGTTTTCTAAACTGACTGTAAAGAGTCCAGACCCCACCATTTTATTCTTTTTCTAATCTTTCTAAACCCACCTTTCTTTTGTCATTTGATTACCCATTTTCCCTTCTTTTTTTCTTCATGACCTCGACTTTCTTTTTGTTGTTTATTTATCCATTTATCTTTTTATAAAAATTGTTTATTTATCCTTGTAACTTTTATTTTCCTTCTTTCTTCTGTTTTCTATTTTAAGACTCCACCATATTTACTTTAAATTAAACTCTCACATTATATAAATACTAGGTTAAACTTTCACTCAAGTGACTGTAAGAGTCGTCCACGACCGTGTGATTTATTCTTTATTCAATTTAAAAGAGATTTTGAATTCAAATCTTGCATACTACTATCTCTGACTGTTGGATTAAGAAAAAAAGAAAAAGTCCAACGTCAAATTCCACTTGCTAAATTATCCAACATGACATATCCTAATGGAGACCAAATCTACTTTTGACCACAAAATCCCATGTATGGACCCAAATCGTATTTAGGGTTATACGCTCCACATAGACACAGGACAGAAATCCCCCAGCCTCCTCCCCCACCCCCAAAACCCCCCAACACACACACACCTATATATATATTGAATCATGGCGTGCTACACGCGACTTATACGTTTTAAATGTATATATATGTGTAAATTGACAAAAGTAAAGTCAAATATTTGAAGCTAAGCCCACCCCCTCCCCCTTAGTGTAGATAATATCGTTTGTTAGAAGAAAAAAAAAAACACAATTATTTGACAATTAATTTAATCTTATTATTATAACGTGTTTAAAAATAGAAAAAAAATTATTTAATAAACAATTGATTGAATCACATTAATGCTAGCCCATTGTGAGGCTAAACTCACCCCCCACCCTTAGTGTAAATAATATTGTTTGTTAAAAAAAATCATTTGACAACTAATTTAATCAGATTATTATCTGAGTGCAAAAGACATTTTTTTTATAACCGGCATTACACACCTCTTAAAATGTTTTGAAAGTGTTTTAAAATAGAGAAATTGAATCATATTATTACTAACCTATTGTGAGGTACTAATTTAAAAAAAAAAAAACAGCACAAAAAAACTAATTAAAATGACTAAGACATTTTTTGAATCATGGTCTGCTACGCGCGACTTACATGTTTTAAATGTATTTATATGCGTAAATTGACAAAAGGAAAATCAAATATTTGAAGTAAATGAATAATCTTAGATCATGCTAGAAGAAACTCCTCATAAACCAATTAAGGTAACGGAATTCATATAATAAAATCGATCTCTATAGAATTTACATTAAGAATTGAGAAAATAATATTTAATAAACAATTGATTGAATCACATTACTGCTAGTCCATTATGAGGCTAAGACCACCTTCTCCCCCTTAAACAATCATTTGACAACTAATTTAATCACATTATTAGTGAAAAGCCTTTTTTATAACCGGCATTACACGTCTCTTAAGATGCTTTGAACGTGCTTAAAAATAGAGAAAATAATATTTTATAAACTAATATTGAATCGCATTATTGCTAGCCTATTATGAGACTAAGCCTATCCCCTCCCCTTTAGTGTAGATAATATCGTTTGTTAAAAAAAAAACAATCATTTGACAACTAATTTAATGTAATTTAATCACATTATTTGCCGCGTGCGAAAGACCTTTTTTATAACTGACATTACACGACTCTTAAGATGTTTAAATGTTTTAAAAAATAGAGAAAATAATATTTAATAAACAATTAATTGAATCACATTATTACTAGTCCATTGTGAGGCTAAGTCCACTCCATCCCCTTAGTGTAGATAATATCGTTTGTTAAAAAATAACAATCATTTGACAACTAATTTAATCACATTATTATCCGTGTGCGAAATACTATTTTTTATAACTGGCATTACATGCCTCTTAAGATGTTTTGAACGTGTTTAAAATAAAGAAAATAATATTTAATAAACAACTGATTGAATCACATTATTGCTAGCCTATTGTGAGACTAAACCCACCCTCATCCCCTTAGTGTAGATAATATTGTTTGTTAAAAAAAAATCATTTGACAACTAATTTAATCACATTATTATCCGCGTGCGAATGATCTTTTTTATAATTGGCGTTACACGCCTCTTAAGATGTTTCGAACGTGTTTAAAAATAGAGTAATTGAATCACATTATTGCTAGCCTATTGTGAGATACTAATTAAAAAAAACACAAAAAATGTTAATTATTAAAAAAGTACTGTTAAAATGACGAAAATGCCTCTGCCTTATTTGATGCGTTATTTTGGGATGCCTTTGAAGTTTTTTGTCTTGGGGGCATTTTTGTCCAAATTTTTTTTGTTGAAGCTTGGTGAAACCATAATCACTATTCACTTTTCCATTGGCTTTATATGTAGAAGACTGTGTTATTTCCTTAAATATATATATAAGTATTATTTGATGTTTATTTATATAATATATAGTAAAATTTAATTAAATCCGCCTTGTCCGCGTAGACGCTAGGCCTTAGTCTGCCGCCCGACTAGCGCCTAACATTTTTTAGAACCTTGGTACTTATCAGTTTACATTTATCACATTTTTTATATCACGTTTGTACTATTTCTCTAATAGAGGTATGACCAGCCAACATATCTTAATCTCATCGTTATTAGAGAGGTGATACAAATGTGGTATAAAAAATATGGTAAAAATAACATTTTTGATTTAATGGAGTCTCGTAAAACAAACGATTTGAACCCATGCATTAGAATCCAAATATTAATTGTTGGGTAAGTTTGGGAGACTAATTTTTTTAGACCAAATTTTATAAACTATATTGACACACCCCGACCCGGAATGTCCACTTGGACTTCGAATCAAGTTGTGATGGCCTACACCTGGAATGTGACGAAGCCATAAAGTGTAGTGATATGGAAAATGTGAATAAATTTAAACCTAAATGTGCTTAAATATAAAAGTGTGCTGGTGAGCGGGAATTAACTCATTTTACACGTGATGATAGTGAAGTACAGTAAGGTAGGATAAGGATTATACCATCATAGGTAGCCACCTATACTGGGATTTGCCAAGAATCCTCGTCGATACAAAAGCTCAGCTACTAAAACCTAAAGGGGCGAAAACAAGGGTGAGTGGGCCTGAAAATAAAGTTTTATAAAAAAACATTTTTGAAAACATTGTAACTCATCCCCGTAACATAAGTATAGTTTCCAAAATATACTTACTACGTATAGTATAAAAATACTTACTGTAGCCTGCAAAATCTCAAGAATTCATTACGGCAAAATATCTTGTAACTAAGGGCAGGACATCCAAAATCACAAAATCTCAACAGTAATATAAGTAAAATCATGTGCTTATCAATCTATGCTAGCACACAAGTCGGAGTCGCCTAATGCGACTTGTACAACTGAACTAATGTTCATCAATCTATGTTAGCACACGAGTCGGAGTCGCCTAATGCGACCTGTACGATAAGACTGGATGAAATCATAATATATGCTCTAGTGCTACAATCCCGTGAAGACTGGAGCTATTCGAAATCACTACGAGTCAGAGTTTTTCACCAAACTTCAACTAAATTTCTTCTGATTTTGGGTGGAAATGGTAAATGGGAGGTTGTGGAAGAGGTTACAGGTGGTGGAGTAACATGGTTTGCCGGAAACACTGACGAAAACCGTCAAAGAAGACGAGCAAAACCAGGTCGGGTCGGCAAAGAGAAACGGCCCGTAAATCCTGTACCATCTATCTCCCTCCTTTCCCCTCCTTTCTTTTGTTTTTGATTCGCCAGCCTTCTCTATCTTCTCTCCCGATTCGGCCAACATCCTCTTCTTTCTCTCATCCGATTGGACAGCAGCCCCCTTATTCCTCTCATTTCTCCCTTATTTCCTTCGTCCGTTCTTCTTCTTTCCCTCATTTTTCTATCAACTAATATTAAAATAATAATATAATAATTATGAGAAATATATAAAATAATAAATAGTAATCTTTATAAAGTACTTTTTGGATTTGTAGTTCCATAAAATTTTAACCGTAGCTCCGATTTCGAATCCGTTTGCTCCTACGTGTTCGTATCGTTGAGTACTTCAAAAATACGCTAAAAAAATATTTTGTACGTCTCACTATACATTGTTCAACGAAAGTCAACATCCTCGCCTCTATGGCATTTTCGTAAATTCACATTTTTAAAATTTATAAAATCGTAGAATTAGGGACGGGTTGTCACAATCTACCCACCTTAAAAAAATTTCGTCCGCAAAATTTGAAATCATTTGCTATACAAAATAGTGAAAAGATAGCAGAAAAATAAATATGTAGAGAAGATATCAAATTAGAGCGGTTGCATAAAAGAAAATGTCATTCCATCCCGATCGAAGTGCAGTGATTCCTCTTTCATGCCCCTAAACTCATACTTTCCTTCTCTTTCATTACAATACCAAAATATAATACTTTTATAAAAAAATATAAGGTCAAAAATAGATATAAAAAACATAACGTCAAAATACGTATGTAGTGAAGTAAAGTTAAAATAATTCTACTAAAATAAAAAACCGAACGTAGAAAGATTTCACCTACGCACTTGTAGTGTAACGTACTCCGATAATAAGTGTGTAGTATCTTTGGGTCAAGCCCAAACAATAAATAACTAATTAAATAATCAAATAAAATTGCTAACGTAAAAGGACCTACTTGTCTACTTGCTTAACAACACAACGAATAAGTTATTGATATTACAGTCTGCAGCCTGTAATATCGACAACTCACTATTGTCTTGATAAGCAAGTAATAAATTTCCTAAGGTACAATATTACCATCATGCCCCCCATTGGGAAATACACATACATCGTCTAAACAAAGCCTTGATTGTGCTCATGCACTAACCTCACGGATAATATCAACAATATTAATAAATTTTCTATATCGTAATCTCGATCATTCAAATACATGTTCGCAATACTCATCTGTCAAACATGTTCTGTGTGTGAAATCTCTATACCAAGGCTCAAACAATACCATAGCCAAATCAGAAATCTAACCGCAATTACACGTAAATCTAACAAAGGTAAGTGTCTACCATGACTGGCTAAAACTGTAAAACATTCAAAAGCAATATGTCCTCTAAAGTCCGGATAGTTCATTCAGACTAGTCGTTAATCTGAGAGTGAAACGTGGTATTAGACCAAAAACTTAGTATGCATGGCCTTCAAGAAGACTTCCCTAAACCTGAAAATGAAACACATATCACTGTGAGGTATAGGGCTGGGCACGGGCCGGGCCGGGCCCATTTTTGAAGGGACCGGACCGGACCCGGAATTAAAGGAGACGGGGCGGGCCGGGGCGGGCATTACAATTCTGAAATTAGGAACCGGACCTTACCCGGCCCGGTTGAAACGGACCGGTTCGGTCCGGGTACACGGGTCCATTTTTTTTTTCCTGTTTAAAAATGTTTGCTGCACTTCAAACTGCACAGATTCAAACTGCACAGATTGCAGTTTGAAAAAACTGCACAGATTGCAGTTTTTCACAAACTGCACAAACTGCACAGATTGCAGTTTTTCACAACACTACCTCAATATTTATGGGACTACGTCAACTCATTACTAAAAATTTGAATCATTCATAACTTTGCACATTTTAAACATAATAAAAAGGATCTAAATCAATGAAACGAATTTAGGCTACATAATCACGATACATAAATCGGTGTGTGTAAATCATTCCCCTCTCTTTATCATGAGTAATACAATTTTTAGGCAAATTGCAATCAACTTGTCTCTGTTTTTTCTTTGTTTAAATAGGTGTGTAAATCATACCACCGATGGCTACCTCTTCTTTTATGTTGGAGCTCTCAAATACAAGTGATACATAAAAGTTTTCACACAATAGGCAGAGTCAAGTTAATAAGTTGCAGCCTGGAATAAATTTGAATAGAGATAGCACAAACTAATATACTACTTGAAACGATGAATGATGAATACATGCCGTATGATACATGAAACATCGATGCTATCTGTTAAATACATTACAGAATAATATACATACCTAGATACGAAAACATATATTGAAATTCAATAGTGTCCCCCAAATTGTTAGCAACAGGTATGTACAACATATCTCATTAAGCAAACTAATCCAAACTATCCACAAAAGCTAACTGTCACCACGCCACCACACCACCACCTACGCCTGTCTGTCCACTCCCAAGTCCTACTCATATGAGAAACATGAGGCCGAGTGCAACCACACATGCTACTGTGTGAACTACATACAACTACATGCTTCCCAGTATTCTCGACACCAACTCTATTCAATCTGCTATGTAGAAACGCAGCAACTTCAATGGTTTCACACCTTTTCCTAGCACAAATAAATCAAAAGACTAAAACTTGAATTTTCTATTGACTCTAGTTAATCTCAATTTTAAAAGGAAATCAGGTGCAGTAACCTACAGAAACCTCAATTCCTTCTTCAGATTGGGAAGGGAAATGAAATCCCGTCGAGCAATTCTCCAACATTTTTAGGGGTTTCTAAACGAGTTTGTACAAGAGAAGAAACTAGCTCTTTCACTCCGTACTGTACAAGAGAGCCGAGAGATTTTTTTTTATTGCACTGAAATTGAATTGCAAAGCCAATTATTACGGATTCCTTTAACCTCATTTCATCAATCACAGGAGAAAATTCACAAAACATTGAGCAGCACAGGGAAGAGTTCAAATATCTATAATATCGTAAGCATTTCCTCTCTTTCTGAAAAAAAAAATCAAAAGAGGAATATTTTTTATAGCTCAATCATCGATCTACAAATTCTACAAATTCTAACTTAAAACCCCTAAAAATCCCTACACCAAAAATTCACATTAATAGTAAAACTGTAAAACCTAATTCAAAATTACCTAAATTTTAGAGGGATGATGGTTGGTACTTGCCTTGGTACTGGTAGTAGCAGTGTCCTCGACGGTGGTGATAGGGTGATGATGGTGGTTGCGACGGCGGAGGTGGTGATGGGGGGTGATGATGTTGGTCGGAGTTAAGGTGAGCACTGTGAGTCGAAGTCGCGACAACGCTGTGAGAGTGGTGAGGTGAGCACTGTGAATCGGAGTTGAGGGAAGGGATAGGGAGAGGGATTCGAGGAAGAGGGATAGGGAGAGGGACTCAGGGAGAGGGAGTCAAGGGAGAGTTTGAAAATCCGAGAGACTGTGAGGCTGCTGAGGGAGGCTGAGGATGCTTCTGGAACTCGGGACCGGGGAAGGTTTGGCTAGGGTTGAAATTGAACTGACGGTTGAGATTGGATGGAAAGATGATATTAAATCTCTTCCGTCCAATCTAATACAAACGGGCCGGTCCGGGTACCCGCGGATCCTATAATTTTGGAACCGGCCCGCCCCTAAAACTTCAATTACCCGGCCCGCCCCGCCCCGTTCTATTTTTCCAAAACTAAGAACCGGCCCGTACCCGCCCCGTACCCGTATTACCCGCCCCTACCCGCGGGTCCAGGACCCGTTTGCCCAGCCCTAGTGAGGTATAGTAGTGACCTGCACCCATATAGCCAAACTTTGTAGCCTACAATGCCATAGTGAAAAGATTCACATTGAATTTCTCTCAAATTTAGCAAAAAAGCTATGTAGAGAAGACTAAAAGAACACTCAAGAATCTGAGGGTCAAAACAAGTCTATCAAATCTAAAATATAAGGTGACTGGGATTAATGCATAACATCTCGCTATCTCGGTAGTTTATGGGACATTCAATCACCAACGATTAAGATTCGTTTAGCAAAGTATTTGTTGGGTGATTGAGAAATTAATGATCACAACTAAAATTTCAAGGTCAGAGCAATTCTTTTAGACGGTTTATCTGTTTCAAGAATAATACAAAGTGTAGTAGGGTAGACACGGACCCAAGATTGACTGGAATGCATTCCAGCACCAAGAGGTAAATATGGAATCATAATCAGAGTAAATGTTGATCGGACTGTCAGAAAATCCGGTAAATTTAAGAATGAGAAATTTTGATAAGTGGTCCAAAGTGTAGTCATTCCGGACCAACGGAAGGTGAGCTGACTTGTCAAGTTGATAGATAATCACCGAAACATCATCATAACATCCATATGTACAAGATACCTCATACTGGGAGATTATGGTGATATTTCCCATTTTTTCAAATACAGTAAGTGATTATAACCATAGGAACGATTTCTTGAGGATTCGTAGATAACGTCATATCAATACTCCTGAATCCCAACTAGAATGGAACAGGACAAGCTAAAGATGTTCAAGGGTAGATATGTCTTTTGTTATGGTAAATAGTATTTATGTTTGCACAACCGAGATAATACACGATAGTGCAGTCATAGACATTGATTTGATTCTTCCATCATCACTACCAAAGATTTAGTTCCCTTCAAATGAAGATGTATTTGAGATTTCTAAGGTTGATAAAGATTTTGGAAACGCTTCTCCATAGAGAAGTGTCATCCGGTTTTCAAATGAAGATGATGCCGATTGACTCTAGGTCATGAATAAGATAGTTCATTTCGAACAGTTTTACATGTTGGGAAATATAAGCGATACTCTGCAATGCTGCCTTTACATAGCCGAAACATCCAAAGAAGACATCAGCATGGATTTCCAAAATGATCAAAGTCATCGAAGGGCGTAAAACAAAGGTGAAACAACAGTTCAGTTGTCAGAAACTTTATTCATAGTCAACATCCCAAATTGAATTAACTTCTCTCGGTCGATAAGTGAGGAAATACACTATAGCTGAAAAATCGCTAATAAATTATCGATAAAATTGACAAGACCAAGAATATCTTGGATTTTATAACACCTTGTGAGGATTTAACTTTCTTCTGCCATAACCTCTATGGAAATTGGCAAGGATGTCATCTACTAAGATCACGTCTCCTAAGAAAAGTACCAATTAAATCAAGGTTAACAGTTGAGCAATTTGGTATAAAGCTGACTGTCGGTGTTTAGAAAATTTAATTTCACTGCCGAGGCAGATGAGAAAATCATCCTTAAGACCACTATGAATTTGTCAGGCTATGGAGGAAAGCTCAGATTACAAAAGTTGGTCGAAGAGACCATCAATTCGAAGTAATGGTTTTTGTTGATGCACAAAATCAGTGGGGACTTTGGTACAACAGAAAGTATTAAGTTTATGACCTTCGCTAGATTGCTCCGGTCACTAGTGTGGATAAGTATGTAAATGGATAGAGACAGGGAAGCAAACACAAGATGTACGTGGTTCACCCAAATTGGCTACGTCTATGGACTAGAGGAGTTCTCATTAATTGTGAAGGGTTTACACAAGTACATAGGTTCAAGCTCCCCTTTAGTGAGTACTAGTGAATGATTTAGTACAAATGACATTAGGAAATATTGTGGGAGAATGATCTCCTTTTATAGAAGAGAGTTTCTAGCTTTGTTTTGACATTGACACGTGTCGTGTTGTGATTGGCTTCTGATGTTGACACGTGTTGCGTTATGATTGGCTTCTGATGTCGACACGTGTCGTGCTATGATTGGCCTCCTGGTTGAAGGGAAGCTCTTCTAGATGCTTGACAGTATAACGTTGACCGGTACTTAGTAGTTTCGGGATTGGTCAAGTATGGTACAAACAGTGCTCCCCTAAGTTCCCGAGTGAGGGAAACTCCTTGGTTGGGGACTTGCAAGATCTAAGTCGTTGAGTAATCACGAAACTTCTAAGTACCGAAGTGTGGTATCATCCTCACTTACCTTATCTGTCTCATAGGTAGATGTGGCATCTTCTCTGGAAGTACTTTTCCTCCATCCAGGGATGGTATTTTTAACCCCTGGAGATGCACAAGGTAATGTATCAATTTGACTTGAAGCTTACTTAGTTTCAGGCTTGGTCAAGCCCGATACAAACCATGTAGTAGGAGTCCCCCAAGTCGCTGAGCTAAGAGATTTACCGAAAAATGTGACAAACAAGGTAAGCAATTAGAGTTCCAAGCAATTAGAGTTCCAAGCAATCAGTCCCAGATCAGAAGTTTGATTTCGAGTTCCGGCTGATTGTTCTCATTCTCCCTATCTTGCAGGCAGCAAGAAGGATAAAGAGAAGAAAAAGGAGAAGAGATGATATGAGATACTTTTTCTTTTGAAGAAGTAACTTTCCACAGACTTATTCTTGAACTGGGCTGGAGGGTTTTCAGGTTTCCTCCAGAGTATGAGGCTGACTCAAGAATTTGAGGGTCAAAACAAGTCCATCAAATCTAGAGTACATTCGACCCTGATGATATGTGATACTTTTGCTGTTGACAATGTAGTGGATGTATCGGCACGTGTTCTGTTACGCTTGTCTCCACATGCTTCCTTGTATTCTTCTCACTTGCCCTATCTGTTCCTCAGGCATATGTGGTATCTTCTCTTGAAGCATAAAATGTTGAAGATGAGTACTTGAGAGCAATGTTAGGTAAGTAATCAGGCAAAAGGTTCTAGGCAGTCAGTTCCTAACTGGAAGCTTGATTCTAAGTGCTGACTGATTGCTTTCTTTCTTATTGTCTTGCAGGTAAGAACAATGCCAAAGGAAAAGACAGGGAAAAAGCATGATATGAGATACTCTTGCTTTTAACTCTGATGATATGAGATATTCTTGTTCTGGTGTGGCTTGTTTGCAGAGGTATTGTCGGGGGGGGGGAAAGAAGCTGGGTATTTCGAGAGACTCTGCTGAAAGTGCCCTCTTGGATGTGAAGAAAAGTTGAGCATTTTTTATTTATTTGCAGGTCTGCCTGGTTGTGGATGATGGAGGTCGACATATATACGAGTCTTTCTAACAACAAGTAATAATGATATTCCTTTAACCTTCTTGGTCATAGCAATGTAGTGGGAGCTGCAAGCTTTACGTGTTTTAACTTTGTCAGAGCACTTTGAAAAAATGGTCTGTGGTATCTGGAAAGCTGATGTTGCGTGTGAAGATTGCAGACAAGCTTTATCCAAGGAAATCTAGCTCTCGAAGTTCGAAGAGCAGTGCTTCTTCGGTTGTCGAACAAGCAATGCTGTCAGGGATCTGGCTCTTGAGATTTAGAGAATGATGTCTTTTCGATTTTTGAGAAAGCAATCCTATTGGGAGTCTGACTTTTGAGATTCAGAGAGCAGCGTCTCTTCGATTTTTGAGAAAGTAATCCTGTTAGGAGTCTAGCTCTTGAGATTCGGAGGGCGGTGCCTCTTCTATTTTTGAGCACGTAATCATGTTGGGAGTCTGGCTCTCGAGATTGGGAGAGCAGTGCCTCTTTGATTTTTGAGCAAGCAATCTTATTGGGAGTGTTTTCTCGAATGTGAGTAAAGGTTGGGCATTTTTGCCAGTCTGCCTTGCCACGGAGCACAGAGGTTAACACACATAGGGACTTTCTAGTTATCAAGTAGTGGTGCTGTTCCTTTGCCCTTGTGGGTAATAGTAGGGTAGCTGGACCTTCAAAATTTATGTGTCTAAACTTTGTCAGAGATTTTTGGCAAAGTTATTTATGGTACCCAATGAGCTAATGTTGCGTGTGGAAAGTGGTGCCTCTTCGAAATCCGGAGAGTGGTGCCTCTTCGATTTTTGAACCAACGACCATGTTGCCCTTTCTTTTATGAGGGCACCAATTGTGTGCAAGAAGTACATTCAGAGAGTTATTGCTTATAGGAATTTGCCCCTTACTTCAGAGATTTATTGCACCTCATTTCTCCTTCATCATTTTTGAGAATGTCTGGCCTATCCGACCGTCGTTTTGACTTGAACTTTGGCGAAGAGGCAGCCATGCCTTCTCAAGACAACATATGGCGCCTATCCTTCTTATCCCCTACTGGTCCTCTTATCGTTGGGGACTTTGTGATGAAGAATGATATGACCGCTGCGGTGGTAGCCAGAAACCTCTCACTCCCAAAGATAACAGACTACTTTCCAAACGGTCTGATGAGTTGGCTGTTAAGGATTATCTGGCTCTCAGTGTTCAGTGTGCAGGTTCAGTGTCTAATATGGCCCAACACTTATTTGCTCGAACCCGCCAAGTTGAATCACTGACGGCTGAAGTGATAAGTCTCAAACAGAAGATCAGAGGGTTCAAGCATGAGAATAAACAGTTGCACAGGCTCGCACATGACTATGCTACAAACATAAAGAGGAAGGTCGACCAGCTGCAGGAATCTAATGGTCAGATTTTGCTTGATCATCAGAGGTTTGTGGGTTTGTTCCAAAGGCATTTATTGCCTTCGTCTTCTGGGGCTGTACCGCGTAATAAAGCTCCAAATGATCAACCTTCGGTGCCTCATCCTTCTAGGGTTTTGCCAAGTACTGAGGCTCCGAATAATCACCCTCTGGTGCCTTTTTTTTCCGGGGCTCTACCGACTGCTGAGACTTCTCCTGAGCAACCTTTGTGAAGGCTCCCTCTTGTTTGTTTATTTTGATTCATGTATATGTACATATTTGTAACTTATTGGAGATATCAATAAACAAGCTTTGCTTCATTTCAACGTATTGTGTTAAATACACCAATGCCTTCTTCACTAAGTTCTTTGAATTTTTCCTTTTGTTGAAGCTTTGTGAGTGAAGCATGTAGGTTGAGGTAGTGCTCCCTTAATTTCCCGAGTGAGGAAAACTTCTTGGTTGGAGACTTGAAAAAATCCAAGTCACTGAGTGGTTGTGAGACTTTCGAGTATCAAGGTGCAATAGCATATGGTAGGAGTCCCCCAAGTCTCCGGTCGAGGGAGTTGACGAAGGAGGTGTCTTGCTAGTGGCCAAGTTTCCAAAGTAACAAAACTTCACCATTTTCCTTTCTAAGTGGTAGCCCAAAACTCCTCCTTCATATATATTTGTTATGAAAGTTGTTAGGCCCAAAGAAGAGGAGGCCTAGGCAAATTTTTTTTTTTTTTTGAATTTTAGAATTTTCGAATTTTAGAATTTTAGAATTTTAGAATTTTCGAATATATATATATATATATATATATATATTTTAAGCTTTATAGGCGAAGCTTTGTTGGGTACCATGAATTGATTTTGCTTCACACTATCTTGATCAAGATAGTGTTGTAGGTGAAGCTTTTGTGTTGAAGCTTTGTAGGTGAAACTTTTGTAGGTGAAGCTTTTGTGGATGAAGCTTTTGAGGTAGGTGAAGCTTTTGTTGGTGAAGCTTTTATGGGTGAAGCTTTTGTGGTGGGGGAAGCTTTTGTGGGTGAAGCTTTTGTAGTGGGGGAAGCTTTTGTGGTGAATCTTTTGTGGTGGGTGAAGCTTTTGTTGGTGAAGCTTTTGTGGTGGGTGAAGCTTTTGTTGGTGAAGCTTTTGTGGTGGGGGAAGCTTTTGTGGGTGAGGCTTTTGTGGTGGGTGAAGCTTTTGTTGGTGAAGCTTTTGTTGGTGAAGCTTTTGTGGGTAAAGCTTTTGTGGTGGGGGAAGCTTTTGTGGGTGAAGTTTTTGTTGGTGAAGCTTTTATAGGTGAAGCTTTTGTGGTGGGTGAAGCTTTTGTGGGTGAAGCTTTTGTTGGTGAAGCTTTTATGAGTGAAGCTTTTGTAGGTGAAGTTATTGTGGGTGAAGCTTTTGTAGGTGAAACTTTGGAGTTGAAGCTTTGTAGGTGAAGCTTTGGAGTTGAAGCTTTTGTTGGGTACCATGAATTGATTTTGCTTCACACTATCTTGATCAAGATAGTGTGAAGCTTTTGAGAATTTGTAGTTGTCCTCCATTGATGAAGCTTTTGTTGGTGAAGCTTTTGTGGTGAAGTTTTATTGGGTACCACGAATTGATTTTGCTTCACACTATCTTGATCAAGATAGTGTGAAACTTTTGAGAATTTGTAGTTGTCCTCCATTGATGAAGCTTTGTTGAATTTCCCTTTTTTTTTTTGGGAAATTAGAAATTTGAAAATGTGGGAGAGACAACATATAAAAATTTTTCTTCCACACTGTTGAGCAAGAGATTTTGATGGAAGTCACACCTTGTAGTAGTCGAAGGTTTGGATGAACCATATAAATTGAATTTGCTTCGAATAGTCTTGAATTTGCTTCGAAGGTTTGAGAATTATAGTTGCCCTCCATTGATGAAGCATTTGTTAGCGCCATAAATTGGTTTTGCTTCACACTGTCTTGATTAAGAGTGTGTGAAGCTTTTGAGAATTGTGGTTGAACTCCTTTGATGAAGCTTTTGTTGGCACCATAAATTGGTTTTGCTTCACATTGTCTTGATCAAAAGTGTGTGAAGCTTTTGAGAATTGTGGTTGCCCTCAATTGATGAAGCTCTTGTTGACAACATAAATTGGTTTTGATTCACACTGTCTTGATCAAGAGTGTGTGAAGCTTTTGAGAATTGTGGTTGAACTCCTTTGATGAAGCTCTTGTTGGCACCATAAATTGGTTTTGCTTCACACTGTCTTGATCAATAGTGTGTAAAGCTTTTGAGAATTGTGGTTGAACTCCTTTGATGAAGCTTTTGTTGGCACCATAAATTGGTTTTGCTTCACACTGTCTTGATCAAGAGTGTGAGAAGCTTTTGAGAATTGTGGTTGCCCTCCATTGATGAAGCTTTTGTTGGCACCATAAATTGGTTTTGCTTCACACTGTCTTAATCAAGAGTGTGTGAGGCTTTCTACGAGTTGTAGTGTTTGCATTGTTACAGAGGGGAAATGTCTGAAGCAGATGCAAGAGGGCTGAATAGCTTGATCTTCGTATGCCATGCACTGAAGTTGTTGTTGGCTTGCAATAAGACTTTGTTGGTGACTATAACTCTTGTTGGGCATAAGTGCTCCCCTAGTTGAGTTGTCAAGCTTGAGGGTTTTTTATTATTTGTGAATGCTAGGAGTTCACATGTACAAGTTGTACCACCCGTCTTCTGGTATGTGGAATGAATGGTGAGTTGCTTTCATCACTTGGTTGGTGGTACGAAGGTGAGTTCCTTCATCACCTTTCATGACATTTCATCACTTGGTTGGTGGCACGAGGATGAGTTCTTTCTTCACCTGGTTGGTGGCATGAATGAGAGTACGGGTTGTACATTTCATCACCTGGTTGATGGCATGAAAATGAGTTTCTTCTTCACCTGGTTGGTGGCTTGAGTGGAAAGTTGCCAAATGATATTAGAGTACGGGTTGTACATTTCATCACCTGGTTTGTGGCATAAAGGAGAGTACGGGTTGTACATTTCATCACCTGGTTGGTGAGAATGAGGGTAAGGTGTCGAGGCACATTGTAACAAGTGTCAAAGACACAAAGTATGTTGAACCCTTTCGAAGCACAATTGGCTTATGTATGGATGTGTTGGAATGTATGATGTTTATGTATGAATGTGTTGGAATGTATGATGTTTATGTATGAATGTGTTGGAATGTATGATGTATATGTTGATTGATATGAGTGATGCTTATGAATGTTTTGCTATGCATGAAGGGATCCATGCTTTTGATATGTGAACCATGTTGGTTGTAGCACTTAGTATCACATACTTTGTGTCAAAGTACGCATGTTGAAGCTCTGAGTTGGAGTATAAGGGTAGGTCAGCGTAAACCAAGTGTTCCAGTGCTAGGAACGCAAAAGACTCAGAAGAAGTTGTCTGAATTCCCTCTTCTTTAAATATTTACCGAATGGCTTGTGTGACAAAAGATCTCAAGCGGTTGAGAGTCAAAACATTTGTAATGTGTATGCCTTTTTATAATAACATTTCCTTCAGTACCTAGTCCTCCATTTTGAAAGAGTGAGGCTTGGCCCCATAGTCATAATAGTCGACGGTACGTTCACCCTTGGTTATCTTGATACGAACTTTTATCCTTCTTGTTATAATGGGCTTGCTGAAAGTAAAAATCTTTCCTCTTACCAAGAGACAAATACGTTTGGTGATTTAGCGAGTAGCTAAATGAGGCAAAAGATGATGTAATGGGTGTCTGAATGGCCAATTTCTCCTCACTTGGTAGAACTTGACTTCCACTTCCCACTTGTTGATAGGGGTTAACCATATGAGGGTTCCCTTGGTATGTCCTTGCTTCGGCGGAAGCGTGGTTGTAAGCATGTGCCATCACCTCAGAGTAAGTCTTCCAAGTGTTGGCATTGATCATGTACTTGAAGAAACAATCATGTAGGCCTGCCGTGAAGGCCTTGAGGGCGGTCTTGTCATCTGCCTCAGCGCAGCGAGAATACTCATGGCTGAAGCAACCAGCATACTCTCGTAGTGACTCGTCCGACTTTTGGCGAATAGTGTACAAGTCATCTACATAATGTAAATGATCGGTCTGGAAGATGTGTTGAGAGACAAACAATTTCCTCAGTTTCTCAAATGAGTCTACTATCTCAGGTGGAAAACGACAATACTAGTTTCGAACTCCGCCAGAGAGGGTGGAGGGGAAGAGAAGACATCGCTCTTCATCGGTGTGCTTCCGATATGCCATGGTGGACTCAAAGAGGTTAAGATGTTTAATTGGGTCCTCCTTTCCAGTATAGAGTTGTAAACCAAGCTTTTGTTTTGTCTTCGCTTGAAGGGGGGTGTCGATGATCCTTTTTGTGAGAGAGCCAGGCCTGGGTTGGTTCCAGTCCGGTATCTCGGCCTGACTTTCGGCCTACAACTTTTTTACTTCTTCAAGAAGCTGTAGGATAAGAGGGTCCTGAGTGGAGTCATGTACCACTGAAATTTTCTTTTGTAAGTCTCCATCGCCTCTTGGAAGTAGGAAAGTTTGAGCAAGAACGTGTGGTTTTTTCTTAGACTCGCTGTACTGACTTCTAGGGCGAGTCTGTTGGAATACCTCAGAGTCCCCTGTACCTTTATGTTCCTCTGGGACCTGTTGTTCCTTCCCTAGATTGGCAGCTGGCCTGGGTCATGGAAGGGGACCGAGCCTTTCAGAAACCCTTGGGTCATTGATCTTCGAGCATATGTGGAAGGGATTCTCTTGACGTTGTTTTAGGAAGTCTCGGCAGTCATGATAAACGGCTTTCGATCCTTTCAACCCTTCTGCAAAGAGGTGTCTTCCTCCACTTTTTCTGCTTCGGGTCGAAGCATCTGAGTTGAGAGAAGTCTCATGTTGATCAATGTTTTGATGATTAGCTTGCTCCTCATCAAGGATACCCATGTCGAAAGGAGGTGACCCACAGAGTTGGGGGCACCCAGATGATGGTTGATGTCCACAGGGGCAACGAGCTTGCGTGTTTGAGTACGCCTAGTTTCGTGGAGCGTCTCAAAGAGCTTCTTATACTGCTCCTTGAGGACCTCATTTTTCATTGCTATCTTGTTGTTCTGAGCTTCTAGTCATCGACTTTAGCTTGAAGAGCAATCCTCTTTCCTTAATTCTTTCGTTACTTCGTACTAGGTGCAAGAAGGGTGTCATTCTGTGTGTTGTGGCTTCCTTCACTCCTCATGTTGGTGAGGGATGCCTGGTCAAAAGAGAGTGTACGAATGGTGGAAACCAACTTGGCAAAGCTGAAGAGTGGGAATAAGTGTCGTTCCCACAGACGGCGCCAAATGTTGATGCACAAAATTAGTGGGGACTTTGGTACAACAAAAAGTGTTAAGTTTGTGACCTTCGCTAGATTGCTCCGGTCACTAGTGTGGATAAGTATGTAAATGGATAGAGACAGGGAAGCAAACACAAGATGTACGTGGTTTACCCAGATTGGTTACGTCCACGGAGTAGAGGAGTTCTCATTAATTGTGAAAGGTTTACACAAGTACATAGGTTCAAGCTCCCATTTTATAGAAGAGAGTTTCTAGCTTTGTTTTAACATTAATACGTGTCGTGTTGTGATTGGCTTCTGATTTTGACACGTATCGCGTTATGATTAGCTTCTGATGTTGACACGTGTCACGTTGTGATTGGCCTTTTGGTTGGAGGGAAACTCTTCTGGGTCCTTGACGGTATAACATTGACCGGTGCTCAGTAGTTTCGGGATTGGTCAAGTATGGTACAAATAATTTTAATCGTCACCCAATGGAATTGCTAAAATCTAGGTACAATCCTAAGGTTTATCCATTCACCTTCGTGGATAGGTTTGCGGTTCTCCTAGATAAAGTGTTTGGTTGGGTAAATTCCTAATCGGTAAGCTTTTGTAACTAAGTTCTCTCTGTGATGTAGGACTTGTTTGAAAAGATGCAAGGAAACTGGCGTAGTAAGAGATAGTTGATAGATGGTGTACTTCACTTCACCATTTGGTGATATCCCAAATAAAATTTTTGAGAAATGATGCAGAAGATGTACGTCCTCGAAACGCACCATACTACTCCCTTTCATTTCGCCACGTACGAAGGCCTTCACAATTTTCTATACACTCAAATCGCTCTTACGGCGAAAATTAACTCGTGCTTTAACTGTAATGTTTACCAGGTGGCAGCCACAAGGATGAGTGGTAGAGAAAGTTCTGGTAACCTATATGGGTAAAACATTTAACACAACTATGAGTTTAAACTATCCTCCAAAAAGGCTTGCTCCTAGGTGTCTATGATTTAGTTTCTTTAGCTCAAGTAGTCACTGCTCAATCTATCAGTCACATCACTAATTAACGCATTTATAATACTTTTGATATTTTTGATATTGTTCTTTACCCTAAAACTGTCAACTAGCATTATGGCATAAAGGTATCACTCTCATATACTAGTACTTGTGTCCAGTATCAGAAATCATACCGCCTGAATATTGGTTGACAAGTTTTGGATATCAGACAATATCGTCAATTAGTAGCACCACCGTAGGTTGATTACAGGTTAAAGCCCGCTCGGGTGGATGGTTTCAGATGGTTGGTAACAATTTGGTCCTATGAGTTGGTTTGGTTGATTCTAGGGGAAATTGATTACTGCTTCTGGGATTTTTGCTACTTGAAGGTATAACAACTTATACTCACCGGCTTATACTCATCGAAATGACGAGTACAACGTCGAAAGGAAATCTGAGACTAGTGTTGGTTGGAATCTCCTAAGATCGAAAAAGAAATTTGCTAATAATCTACTTTAGAACGGACTTAATCGGAAGTCGATCTTCCTCCCAAAGACCCGGAATGATCATTAATGCGTTTGAAAAGATTAGTGTTATTGGGGACCCAAAGTGATTGTCCCCTAGATTTTCTTTCGTCAATTGCTACCACCTTAGCACCACATTGTCACTCGAGACATTTCTGAAATTTTCGACGAAGTAAACTTCATAGGAATTTGAATAGGTGGTACATTAGCGGGTACTGCCAAGGAATCAAAACTATTCTTGGTTCCTAACTTGGAATGGTTGGTAGTAATGACGAGATGGTAGTGGGATTGATTGGTAGATAAATACCCCGTGATGCACAACTATCGATATAGTAGCCCTGCTTCAAGGCCATCAACTTGTCTCAAATTGGGAATTTCTTTGGCAGGAAAGTTCTTCATTTAAGTCTAGAGGCGTCTGCCAAAATGATGTTCTAGCATGTTGATAAGTCATCTATAACGTCCAAAAAGTTGGAAAAGTTAACACTTTTTTTGTATTCGACGAGGTGGCAAGATTCGACACTTAGGTTCAAGAACCAAGAATGCTTACATCACGCGTGTGATGAGTGCAATACTACCCAACTTATGCTTTGATACCAAACTGACACACCCCGACTTGGAATGTCCACTTGGATTATAAATCGAGCTGTGCTGGCCGACACCTAGAAGGTGACGAAGCCATAAAGTGTAGTGATGTGGAAAATGTGAATAAATTTAAACATAAAAGTCCTAAATATAAGAGTGCACTGGTGAGCGGGAATGAACCCATTTCACAAGCGATGACAGAGCATAAGTGAAGTATAGTAAGGTAGGATAAGGATTATACCATCATAGGTAGCCATTTATACATGGATTTGCCAAGAATCCTTGTCGATAAGAAAGCTTAGCTATTAAAACCTAGAGGGGCAAAAAATAAGGGTGAGTGGGTCTGAAAATAAAGTTTTATAAAAAAAACCTTTCTAAAAACATTGTAACCCCTCATCGTAACACAAGTTTAGTTTCTAAAATATACTTACTATGTATAGTATAAAAATACCCACCGTAGCCTGCAAAATCTCAAAAATTCATTACGGCACAATATCTCGTAACTAAGGGCAGGACATCCAAAATCACAAAATCTCAACAATAATATAAGTAAAATTAGGTGCTCATCAATCTACACTAGCACATAAGTCGGAGTCGCCTAATGCAACCTGTACGACTAAACTGATGCTCATCAATCTATGCTAGCACAGGAGTGGAGTCACCTAATGCAACCTATACGATAGGACTTGGTGTAATCATAATATACGTTCTAGTACTACAATCACGTGAAGACTGGCGTTATTCGCAGTCACTTATGAGTTGGAGTTTTTCACCAAACTTCAACTAAATTTCTTCTGATTTTGGGTGGAAATGGTAGATGGGAAGTTATGGAAGAGGTTGCAAGTGGTGGAGTGACATGGTTCGCCGGAAAAACCGACGAAAACTATTGGAGAAGATAAGCAAAACCAGGTCGGTCATCAAAGAGAAATGGCCCGCAGATCCCGTGCCTTCTCTCTCCCTTATTTCCCCTCCTTTCTTATGTTTTTGATTCGCTAGCTTTCTCTCTCTCCTCTCCCGATTCGGTCAACATCCTTCTCTCACTCCCTCTCATTCGATTGGGCAGCAGCCCCCTCATTCCTCTCTTTTATCCCTTCTTTCCTCCGTCCGTCCTTCTTCTTTCCCTCATTTTTCGATCAACTAATATTAAAATAATAATATAATAATTATGAGAAATATATAAAATAATAAATAGTAATCCTTACAAAAGTACTTTTCGGATTTGTAGTTTCGTAAAATTTTAATTGTAGCTTCGATTTCGATTCCGATTCCGCTTGCGCCTTGCGTTCGTATCGTTGATTAAAAAATACGCCAAAAAATATTTCATACATCTCAGTATACATTGGTCAATGAAAGTCAATACCCTCACCTCTATGACATTTTTCATAAATTCACATTTTTTAAATTTATTAAATCATAGAACTCGGGACGGGTTGTCACATATATAATGGGTTGTTGATGATTGAATTCTTATTTAAGTATTGATTAACGTGTTTATTTCCTTGATATCACATCATATGATTTACAAATTTGATTTAAAAAATTGGTCTACCTAGCATTACTCTTGATTGTCTATTAAACCTCAGTATTGCACCTGGATCGTGATTAGAGGTTATTGATGATCAATCAAATTAATCTCTTAATAAGGTGCATGCATAGGTTTTAATTTGTTGATAAGAGTTCGTTAAAATGTAGATCGTCCTTGGGTGTTTCTCTATAACTAATATGACATGGCATACCCAAAAATGAAAGCACAGGAGAGTCCCATTAAACAAAACCAAAAAGAAGAAGTGCCACGATTTGCAACAGCGACTGCACGAGCGACTTGATTATCTTTCTTATAAATAATGTTCCAGAAATTTTTACCTAATGTTGCCCATTTCCTGTTCAAGCATTAGACGGCTAGTCACCTCCCGATTATTTGTTAAACATTTGAAAATTAAGAAATGATGTTTATACATGCCTAAGTTGCACTCTCATTTCAACAAAAAATAGATGACTTTTTTTTTTGTATTTTATTTTTCATTAAATTGTACGAAGTTTGTTGAATACTTGGATGAACACTCATTATATGTGCTTGGCTTTCATGCATTTCGACAAAAAATAGTTTAATTTCTTTTTTCATTAAAAGAAATCAAACTATTTTATACTGGGAAATGCACTTGGCTTCCATGCATTTCACGTTGGTTAAGCTCTTATCGCTGTTTAAGCTCCTACAAGTCGAGTATTCTTTTTCAAACAAAGTTTACGTACAAGTTTTTGCTAAAAATAAGTCAAATAACTATAAAAAAACGAAATTAAGTTTTGTTTTAAAAAGAAAACGATACAGATCCTTAAAAGATCGTTGACATAATACTAGATATGATTATTTGACAATGGCACAATGCAATATTACAATTTACGAGGAGGTATTTGTCAAATTTTCCTCCTCCCTCTCTAAACTTGTAGGGAGATGTCAATTTCTCATGAATTTTAATTTTAACCAATTACTCTCCCTAAACTTTAGTTTTAGCTGATTGTGCCCCTATACTTTTATAAATGGTCTATTTCCCTATAAGAATATATTGTTTTTTCTTCTTCCCTTCCGTTAGTTCACTCCATATATTTTTTGTTTGAAGTTTAGGGTTTAGGAGGGAAATTACCAATTATAAAAGTTCAAAGGATAATCGGTTATAATTAAAGTTCAGGAGAATTGTCCAATTATAACAATTTAGAGAGATAATCGTGTAAAATTAAAGTTTTGAAAGGAAAGTGGGAGCTCCTTATAAGTTTTTTTTTTCCGGGGGGGGGGGGGGGGGGGGTGGGGTGGGGTGGTTGGGGGGACCTCATTTACAAGAAGAGAATTTGAGTTTGAATGGTGGGTGGGTAGACTGTCCTAGCCAAGTGTGACCTAGCTCCGTATGTATTTTGATATGATTTACGTGTGAAATTTGTTCCTGGATTTCACTGTTATAATCTACGTATTTGTATTATTGAGATTTTATATTATTTATCGAGAATTTATATTTATTTATTTGAATTTAGATTTCAATTAAACTAGTTACGAAGTTTGAAGTTTGGAAATTAATTATTTAAAATCCGTAGACCTTTGGAGGTCACAATTTATATTTTCAATTAGATCTCGAAACCACGAATGTATAGGCAAAAGTCGTTTGCGAGTCCGAATTATAACGGTATAGTTACAGACATTTGAAGTTGTTCTACTAAACTATAGTTTTTAAATGAGATAAACCCCCACCATGTGGGAGTTTAAGGGAGCCAATTATAAGTAAGGAAGGGAGCCAATCAGAAAAGAAGAGGGGAAAAAGAAGGACCAATGAGAAAAAAGGAGGTGAAGAAAAAGAATCAGAAACTGGGGGGAAAAAAGGGTTGCCCAATCAGGGGAGAATGAAGAGATAGAGAGACCAATGAGATGAGGGAAAAAGGAAAGGAAAGGAGGGACCCGGGCCCCCGCAACCCATACCCAACCCGTGACCAATTGGAGACCCCATACCCCCAAGGCTTTTCCGACGCCAATTCCGGCGTTATTCCGATGAGTTGTGGTGAGGAACCACTTGGAAACAACTTGGCATCACTCTCTCCTTCATATCCATCTAAGAATCGAAGACATTAGTCTCGATTTTGTGACAACCGCACCCATGGGTGCGAGGGAACTTTGATGGAAAGCCACCATTTTTGAAGTGTTTCTCTTCAATTGTTACCACCTTTGACATCATCTTGAGGCCAGAAACAAACCCCAAACAAGTTTGGGGGCGGTGGAGCACCGGAGAAGACGAATTGAAATGCACTTATTTCTAGGGTTCGGGTAGGTTTTAGTAGAATTGGAGATTTTCCCGGCTAAATTGGACTTGGCCACATGTATAAAATTTGCTATACTCTTAGAGATCTTCATTTCTATAATTTTTGATAATTTTTAAAAATAGTTGAATTTTTCCGGCAAGTCGGGGCAGCCGACAGCCACCCGCGGCGGCGTGTGCGGCAGCGGCCTGGCTAGTGGGCCGATGATATCCTTTTAAGTTCAAATAGATGCCTTGATTTCATAATTGATATCCGTGTGACGTAATTTGATTGTCTGGACTTAGTTTCATTACGATACCTTACTTAGTCAAATTATGAATCAACGATTCGACCATTGGATCGTCACCAAACCTTAATGCGTGATAGAACATAATATTTTTGGATCATAGAAACTTACAGATCGGGAATCCGACGTACGGATCTTCCCTAATTGGATTTCTAAATTTGTAAAATAAATTGTTGACCGCCACTTAATTCTAGTAATTGACGGAGATCCGACCGTCGGATCGTGATGGGATTTTAGTATGTTGTTCTAGAAGCATAATGTGGAATTTGGGAAGTTATGGATTCGAAATCGATGTGCGGATCATCAAGATCAAATTACGTAGAGTTGTGGACCCTATTGTTGACCGAGAGTTGATTTGTGGTCTACATGTCTCGAAACGTTATAAATAATAAAATTAGTACTACGGGACTAATTGAAGTCTAGTGGGCCTATATTGGTTAGATAGTGACTTGAATACATGAGATATGATTATTATCTTAATTTCTTATATTAGTATCATTTGTGAATATGAATTGGTCTTATCAATATGATTCTATTGAAATGTGATTTTATATATTTAGCCATAGACCTATGCTTATTAAATAGGATTTGGCTTGTGTACTGATGATGTTTGTGATATATATGTGTTTAATTATCTATGTAATAATGTGATTGATGAATGTTATGACAATTATGGGATCTAAATATTGTTTGATAATTATTTGGATATGATTGCCAACTGAATACCTGTTTGAACTTGGCATTACTACCTAGCATGAGATGGAGATGAAAGTCAGGAGATGAGTTAGGTACTTTATTAGATTTTAGTAGAAATAGTAATTAAGGGAATTCCTTGTGTTGTGCTCCATATGACTAGATGCTGGTTGATATGGGGAATCGATAGCATGTATGAGTATAATTATGTATAACGTGTGATGATGAGATTGCACCATGTAGTAGTGGTACATGGATGGTCCTGCTTGGTATATCCGCGATGGGGGACCATACACATGCTATGAGTGATCATGCTTGGTATATCCGCGATGGGTGATCACTACCTAGAGCTATATGATATAGTCCTACTTGGTATATCCACGATGGGGGATTGTTATGGGTGATCATGATTGGTGTATCAGCGATGGGTGGTCACTACCTAAAGCTAGGATGTGGTCTTGCTTGGTATATCCGCGATGGGGGACCATATGTATTCAGGAGTGATCATGCTTGATATATCCGCGATGGGTGATCACTGCTTGCACGATGAGATTATGCCTATGGTTCTGCTTGGTATATCCGCGATGGAGGACCATACGCATTCTAGAGGTGATGATGATAGTTGTACTTGGTACATTTGATAGGCAATCATATTTAGTTTGGTTCAGTTGAGTGGTCCGGAATCCGAGGTTGTTAAATTTCGTGGAGTAGTCTAAAAACCCATTATTTGGAGAAGTAGGCTTGGCATAACTGCGTCACTCTAGCTTTAGTTTTATATATATTTGTGTCAATGGTTTCGAGAATCTTGTGAATGAATTAGAAAAGATGTTGGACGTCTGAGTGACTCTTTCGGAATTTTCTACGATTCGATTATGATGTCATAAGGTATGAATTTAGAAGGTATGGAAATAATTGTTATTACTTTGATCAAATTAATTAATTAATGCGGCTAGAGAATGATTTTGTGTTTCGTCGGTTCTTAAATATGATGTATGTTGTGAATTGCGATATCATGATGAGACATAATGATTTATAAGTTGGATGGGAGAGAAATCATGTTTTCATGGGAGTTGGTTATGTAGCCTGAGTCCAGGAATTACATGTTGTTAGTTTATAATAAATGATTGAGGAATGCTATGCTTTTCTGCTTGAACTTGGCGGAATAAACATCTGATTTTGTGATAAGTGAATTATGAATGGCTTGATCCCTATTAAGGGTTCGTAGGTAGTCTAACGAGGAGGTTAGATGCAGCCATAAAGTAAACGAAAAATTACTTTGCAATTTGATTCTCGAGTTGTGATTTGCCATATCCCGGAGATGGGGTACGTGAGATATACGAGTATTTGGTGACGTCACATGTCGATCCTGGACGTATGTCGGGATCGGGGCTTGACATTTCATATATAAGATTGCACAACAATCTAATCACTCATTTATCTTATTGATGATTTATTCATGTTAACCCTATGCCCATTTAGGTCTACCCAACTGCATAAGCCCAAGGAAATATCAAGAAGCCTAAGGCCAAAGGGTTCAAAGAAGGCTGACCAGGGTACTTAGGCTGACCAAGACAAAAGAAGAACTACCCGATTGCGTGGAACACATGGGCAAGCTAATAGCTCTATGGCACAAGTCTCTAAGGGCAGAACAATTCAAGTGCCAATTAGACCATACAACGACTTGTAGTTGACAACAAAGGCCTGTGATGAGACATAAGCGTAGCGGGACAGTGCTCGGCAAGGCTAGGCAGAGTAACCGAGGTCCGAGCGGGATGCTTGAGACGCCTGAACCTTAAAAGGTGCGTCGCCCCGACTACAAAAATGTCACTTCGTTGACAAGGGTCTGGCCGAATAGGTAGAATTAGAAAGTCAATAAGCTAGTGCAAGTGGTTAACACATGAAATGCCGATTTGAGAGGCCCAAAGAGGGAGAGGCCAAAATAAAGGGGTAAAGACCTCCAATATCGAGGTCGGATGAATCGGAGAGAATAGAGTGAATGTATCAACCAAGCGCTACTTAGCCTTGAAATCAATATATTAAGAGCAACACGGTGGATGTAGCCCAGTTTTGATGGGTGAACCACTTGCATCTTTGTATCCATTTAATTTCAGCCCATCTCCTAATCCCATCTACAATCATTTAATTAAATTTGTTAACCTTACAATTTTGAGCGATATTACCAACACTAAGGGGAGGGAAGTAGGCTAAGCCTCACAATGAGCTAACTATGTGGTTCAAATTCGCATTTGGCGAGAATTGAACCTAAAACCTTTCACTTATAAGTGAATAGAAATAACACTAGACCGTAGTACTAAGGGGCTAAAATTCAACAATATTAATCCTCAAAACTTGGATTAGAAATGAAGCCCGCCCTTTCTAAAAGTGTAAGCCACCTTTTTCCATCTCAACACGACAAAGCCATATTTTCAGTTAACGTGAAAGCAATTCCTCTCCTAGCCAATTCCATCTCTTATATTTCTCTATAAATACACACCAATCTCCCTATCACAAAAACCACAAATTACGACACAATTCACAAATATCATTTCTATAAACTCCGTCAAAACATACTTTAATTCGAAAAATGGGGGGTTCTACTAGCTCTTCCTCTAAATCCAAGACAACCACAACCAAAAACAAAAGCATCAAAGACAGAACATTAACATGCGCAGGCAACCTCATCAAGCTCCTCCCAACCGGCACGGTCTTCTTGTTCCAGTTCCTCAACCCTGTCTTGACCAACAACGGCAAATGCACCGCTGTCAACAAATATCTAAGCGCCATTCTCATCGGTGTTTGCGGCTTCTCCTGCTGTTTTTCTTCCTTCACAGACAGTTACACAGGCAGTGATGGACAAACACACTATGGGGTGGCAACAAGCAAGGGGCTTTGGCCCTCGACAAGTTCCAACTCTGTGGACTTGTCTGCTTACAAGCTTAGGTTTGGGGACTTTGTGCATGCCTTCTTTTCCTTGATTGTGTTTGCAGTTGTGTCACTTTTGGACGCCAACACTGTCAGGTGCTATTATCCAGGGTTTGAGTCCACCGAGAAGATTTTGCTACAGGTGTTGCCTCCGGTTATAGGTACAATTGCCGGAACTGTTTTCTCTGTGTTCCCTAATAAACGCCATGGAATTGGGTACCCGTCTTCAAGTTCTGATTCTTCACAGGATTCGGAGTCGGCAGCTTCCTAAGCTCTTGAACTATGACTTGATTCTCAAGACTCAAAGTGGTAAATATAACTAATAAACGCCATGGAATTGGGTACCCGTCGTCAAGTTCTGATTCGTCACAGGATTAGGAGTCGGCGGCTTCCGAAGCTCTTGAACTATGACTTGATCCACAAGACTCAAGTGGTAAATATTGCAAAAGTGTGTGCTCACGCAAGTTTGTGGTTTTCATATTGTTTGTTTAGTAGTTTGCCTAAGTTTGATTAATCCTTTTTCCTTCTCTCTTTGGAATGAATGTAACAAGTTTTTACGGTGTGCTAAACTTTCAATTTATAAATTAAAACTTGATCTTAATAGGAAAGGAACAATCTTTTATACCGTTGGATAAAATTCGGGCGTAAAAATTAACGACAAAAATGCAAAACTGACTGATAAGATCGACAAGTGAAAAGTAAAACAATTATGTAGAACTTTCTTGCATGAACCAAGGAAACCTGGTAATAGTTTCCGACTTTCGTCATACTAATTGAAACAAAATCAATGCCACTAACAATATAATCTATGAAACTGGATCTTATGCACGCTGCCGATGATACATAAAACTCATAAATTGTTCCTTCATTTTCGTTTACAACGGTTGAGGTGTGTACTACCAATCTAAACGATTTTCAGCTTATATGATGTCAAAGATATTATAGTCTTACATCAGCAAACAATCCATCTAAAAGGTTGGAAGATGAATTGTCATTTCCACTCTCATCAAAGAAACCATTAGCAGCAAATTCTTTTCTGCATTTTCGCTCTTCAATGACGGAATCTGCTGTTTCTGCACAAAAACTTCGTCTTGTCTGCTTTAACGGTTTCTCTGCCACAATAAACTTGTTCCCTTCACGAGTCCTCTCAGGCCCAAACTGAAGATAAACGTGGGTGGGAAATTTCATAAGTTGAACACAAGAAGAATCATAAAAGTAGTGTAAAATTATACCTACATGTGGTTGACATAGTTCAAAAGGAAAGATTTTCTTATTCTGATCGGTGTTGGTTATCAAACGTAAACTAGTTTACTTTCTATTAAACCGTGAAATAATCAAGTTATAAAGAAAGGTATGATTATCTTGTGCACTACTAACTCTAAGACTGGTAAGTTGAGTCAAAGTTCAAACAATTTTGGTCCCTAAGAAAAGTTATCTTATAGTCTCATCTTGTTTAGCTAGGTCTTAAAACTAAAGGTCTACCTAGATGTAGAAAATTACACCTACATGTGGTTGGCATAGTTCAAAAGGAAAGACTTTCTTATTCTGATTGGGTGTCGATTATCAAACGTAAGCTCACTTTCTATTCAACGGTGAAATAATCAAGTGAGAAAGAAAGGAAGGATTATCTTGTAAACTACTAAGATTGATACAGTAGTTTCGGTCTGTTAACGCGAGGTCCTTTATGACCTCAAGGGGCCCAAAGAAACACCAGCCCAAAGTAGCACAGCCCCAAAGGATGGCCAAGCCAATGAGGATGGGAAGACGATCCGGAGCGCTATGGGAGTCAACACACGACAGTCCAGATTGCCTATCAGCAACTAGGCTGAGCGCTTCCCTATAAAAGTAATTTTCGACCGCCAAGATGCAAGTTGGTGTACTGACAGTTCTATCGCACAAGTTCCTAGGAATAGAGGGGCAAGCCTGCTCAGACATCAACTCTAGGACACGTGGCAGCCATCCGAGGAAATAGAAACCTATGAAACGACATATAGGGCGCTGCGTGCGGGTTTCTACCACCTCCAAATCCAAACATGGTGCTCGGCTTCCGTTGTCCCAAGAAAGTATGCAAGTGGACCTGCACAAATGTCACTTCGTCACTACGTGTCGAGCAAAGGGCAGATGAACAGCTAGCAAGTCAAATCTATGTAATCGACGCATTAAATGCAAAGGAAAAAAGAGGTTTGAGCAAGGAAACTGAAGGCTCATTGAGGGCCTATAAAAGGACATGATACTATATATTCTGATATGATTTCGTTGACAATGCAATATTCTAATTTACAAAAAAGAGAATTGGAGTTTGAATAGAAATAGATGGGAAGACTGTCATGACCAATTGAACTGGCTCCATATGTATCTTGATATGATTTATGTATATAAGATGCACAACAATCTCATCACTATTTTTTCTTGTTTAAGTCCCTTTATTCAATATTCTTTAAGGATATGTATCCTCAATATTGGGAGTACAGAAATTCAACAACATTAATTTTCAAAACTTGGATTAGAAATGAAGCGCATCCTTTCTTAAAATAAAAGGTACTGCTATTCATACATTTCTTTTTACTTCTTATTTACTTTTGTTAATTTTTGTCCATTGATCTTCTTCAATTAACCAAAAAATTGAAAATGTGAGTGAGAAGTAAAAGTAGGTCTACAGATAGCACCACCCAAATAGAAGCCACCTTTCCATCTCAACACGACAACGCCATGTTTTCTGTCAACGTGAAAGCAATTCCACTCCAAGTCAATTCCCTCTGTTATATCTCTCTATAAATACACACCAAATCTCTCTCACAAAAACCACAATTTACAACACGTCACAAATAACATTTCTATAAACCCCGTCAAAAAACACTTTAATTCTGAAAAAATGGGGGGTTCTACTAGCTCTTCCTCTAAATCCAAGACAACCACCACCAAAAACAAAAGCGTTCACGACAGAACATTAACATACGCAGGCAACCTCATCAAGCTCCTCCCAACCGGTAGTCTTCTTGTTCCAGTTCCTCAACCCTGTGTTGACCAACAACAGCAACTGCACCGCTGTCAACAAATACCTAAGCGCCATTCTCATCGCTGTTTCCGGCTTCTCCTGCTGCTTTGCTTCCTTCACAGACAGTTACACAGGCAGTGATGGACAAACACACTATGGGGTGGCAACAAGCAAGGGGCTTTGTCCCTCAACAAGTTCCAACTCTGTGGACTTGTCTGCTTACAAGCTTAGGTTTGGGGACTTTGTGCATGCCTTCTTTTCCTTGATTGTGTTTGCAGTTGTGTCACTTTTGGACGCCAACACTGTCAGGTACTATTATCCAGGGCTTGAGTCCACTGAGAAGATTTTGCTACAGGAGTTGCCTCAGGTTATCGGTACAATTGCTGGAACTGTTTTCGCTGTGTTCCCTAATAAACGCCATGGAATTGGGTACCCTTCGTCTAGTCCTGATTCTTCACAGGATTCGGCGTCGGCAGCTTCCTAAGCTCTTGAACTATGACTTGATTCACAACACTCAAAGTGGTAAATATAGCTAATATTTAACGCCATGGAATCGGGTACCCGTCGTCAAGTTCTGATTCTTCACAGGATTCAGAGTCGGCAGCTTCCTAAGCTCTTGAACTATGACTTGATCACATGACTCAAAGTGGTAAATATAGCTAATAAACGCCATGGAATTGGGTACCCCTCGTCGAGTTCTGATTCTTCACAGGATTTGGAGCCGGCGTCTTCCTATGCTCTTGAACTATGATTTGATCCGCAAGACTCAAGTGGTAAATATAGCAACAGTGTGCGCTCACGCTGGTTTTCATATTGTTTGCTTAGTAGTTTGCCTAAGTTCGATTAATTCTTTTTCCTTCTCTCTTCGGAATGAATGTAACAAGTTTATACTGTTCTAAACTTTCAATTTATAATTTATAACTTGATCTTAATAGGAAAGGAACAATTTTTATACCATTTGATAAAATTCGGGCGTTAAAATTAACGACAAAAATCATAACTGACTGATAAGATCGACAAGCGAAAAGTAAAACAATTATGTTGAATTTTCTTGCATGAAAAACAATCCAAGGAAACCTGGTAATAGTTTCCGTATGTCGTCATACTAATTGAAACAAAATCAATGCCACTAACAATACAATCTATGAAACTGGATCTTATGCACGCTGCCGATGATACATAAAACTCATAAACTGTTCCTTCTGTTTTCATTTACAACAGTTGAGGTGTGTACTACCAATCTAAATGATTTTCAGCTTATATGATGTCAGATATTATATTCTTACATCAGCAAACAATCCATCTAAAAGGTTAGAAGATGAATTGTCATTTCCACTCTCATCAAAGAAACCATTAGCAGCAAATTCTTTTCTGCATTTTCGCTCTTCAATGACGGAATCTGCTGTTTCTGCACAGAAACTTTGTCTTGTCTGCTTTACCGGTTTCTCTGCCACAATAAACTTGTTCCCTTCACGAGTCCTCTCAGGGAAGCCAGCCCAAACTGAAGATAACCGTGGATGGGAAATTTCATAAGTTGTGCACAAGAAGAATCATAAAAGTACTGTGAAATTATGCCCACATGTGGTTGGCATGGTTCAAAAGGAAAGATTTTCTTATTCTGATCGGGTGTCTGTTATGAAATGTAAACTCACTTCTATTAAACAGTGAAATAATCAAGTTAGAAAGAAAGGAAAGATTATCTTGTGCAATACTAACTCTAAGCTGGTACAGTAGTTCCAGTCAAAGTTCAAACAATTTTGGTCATTAAAAAAAAGTTAATCTGATTGACTGATCTTGTTCTAATTTTCTGCTTAGATAGGTCTTAAAACTAAAGGCCAACCTTAACCCACCTCTCCAAGAATTTGACTAGTGGGCGCCAAGTGACAGAATAAGACCCAAGAATTTATATTGGGAGATGTAGAAAACTTGCTATTGTAAAGGTCGATAAATGGTAGGATGGGCAGACAAACGACTTGCATATAATATTTAAGATGAATTCTTGAGAAGGATAAATGAGGTTTGGTGATTGAACATAATGACATGGGAACTTAGAAAATGATATTTGGGCACCAACTAGATTCCAAGACAATAATCAAAACAATTCATATCATCCTAGTGAAGTTAACTTTTCTTGCTTATGCAGTGAAACATCACATAAAAGCGCATGAACCACAAGGCCTAACAGAAGAGAAGAAAAACAAAACGCAGGAGTACAGGCTATGTTTTTATAGTACCTCCAAACTGATGCAGCACGATAGAAGCTGCTACGGTCACATTCAAGGAAGCAGTACCACCTCCATACTGCGGAATATACACAAAAAAGTCACATATCTCCAATTCTTTAGCAGAAAGGCCTGTTCCCTACAAACAACACAAAGAAATATATAAGGGGATATTCACCTAATCCTAATGTGGCTAATTTACAGGTGCTTAACCGATTGCAGAGTAAAGTTCAACTCAAAACTGAAATACAGAGAACCAGATTGTTAAATTGCAGTGGAAAAACCTTCTCAAACTATCAAATTATATCAAAAAAATCCCAACAAGCAGTTACCCAAGAACCCATGATCAAAAGTACAATACTTTACAAGCCTAAATACCAACAATAAAGTTACTGATCCAAATTTCCAATTAAGTCAATAGTTACAGAGCAAAAAACCCATATGGGTAATTGTAAAAAAATGATAATTACCTCATTGCCAAGAAGAAAAGCAGTGCTCTTGGTGAAAGGGTGATGATTTACAGGCAGAGCATTATCAGTGATCTCAACGCCGCAAATATCACAATCTCTCTCCTAAAACCCACACACAAAATCGAAGATTAATACCAAAATCAAAAAAAAAATTAAGAGAGAGAGAGAGAGGGAGAAAGAGAGAGAGAGGAGACCTTGAGGTAGAGGCGAGCGTCTTGGAGGGAGTGGAAGTGGCGAAAGCGAAGGTGAGAGGTGGAGCCATGGCTGCCGAAGGCGTTGAATTCTCTGCGGCCGACCAGAATTAGTTCTGAGACGCCGAAGGCGGTGGCGCTTCGGGCGAGCGTGCCTACGTTGTGCCTCTTGGCTATGTTGTGCACCACCACATAGCACTCTACCTCCATTTTCCCCCTTTCGCTGATTTCAGTTCAGGAGGCTCAGTCGCCGCCAAGTCCAACCATAAGAAAGTAGCACAACCAACCTAACAAACTAATGACCTAGTTTTAGATTTTTGTTCATTTATATTTAATTGTGTTTAAACCCTAAACCCTAATTTTTTTTCAAGGAAATTTTGATTTTGATTGTTTAAAAATCATAACTTAGATTGTTGTTTACAATTTTTTAAAATAATAATTTAGATTATTTTTGTTTTTTGATAGAGTAGAATTTGGATTGTTGTTCATTTGCTTAGTTCTTAAATATTGTCACTTATAGTATTACGGTTTAGTTTGCGAATCTCTATTTTCTCATATTTGACGCTAAGTTATTGAAATTGTATCAATTTGTGCACTTTGTTTGATTGGTTTAGGACGTGGTAGCTTGAGGTTGTTATATGAGGTAACGTGTAAGCCATATTTGCACCACATTTGCCAAAAAGCTCATCAATTTAATGGATTAGACATCATCCAAAGAGATAAAAGGTGTGAGTTCATACAATTTCACAATGACGAGAGGGTAGTAAGCTATTTTGAGCTTAAGACGTGGGTGTGGGCTTACAGAAACTTCAATGTACGATCAGTTGCTTGGATGATTTTGAGTGTTAGCACTGCAGATGAATTACAAGAGTCGGATTTTCTCATCTGCGAAATGGCCGCAGAAAAAATGGGTACGGAGGAATTGCAGATTCTGCTTCAAAAGAAATCATATGGGAAACGCTGCCTACTTGTTCTCGACAATGTATGAAATGAAAATCGTTAAAGTTGGCTTCAAATGAATAGTTTGTTAAAAGGTGGTGCCAAGGGAAGTAAGATCTCCGGTAACAACTCGTAGCACCAAGGTTACCTTGGTTATGGATATAGATTCACCGTACGTGCTGCAATGTCTACGAGAGGAAGAGTGTTGGACATTGTTCAAGAAAATGGCATTTAGACAATGAAGGGAGGAGGAGAACTCGATGTGGTGCCAATTGGAAGAAGAATTGCAAACCAGTGCCAAGGCGTTCCTTTTGCAATAAGGACTTTGGGAAGCTTGATGAGATACAAAACTAGCGAAAGCGAGTGGTTGGCGATTCAAAATAAAGAAATTTGGGAGTTTTCGGAGGAGGAGAACGACATTTTAGCAATACCGAAGCTAAAGGTAAGCTATGACCACATGCCAGTTTATTCGAAACAATGGTTCTCCTACTGTGCCTTGTTTCTTAAGGGATGTGAAGTCAAGAAAAAATTGTTGATCCAGCTGGCCAACTTCTTCTCGAGTAATGCAGGAAGATTAACACAACAACTCAAAGAGTTTGTATATGAACTAAGTGCTATTAATATGAAGAAATGTAGAAGCAGAAGCAGAGTTTTAGAGAGAGAATAGAAGAGGACAAAGAGAGAGAGAAAGAGAGAAATAGGAATTCTGTATTCCTTAATGATCAAGTTTACAATGATTCATGTAAAGGTTTATTCTACAGCAGTACAATACAATCCTTAACTATATTAACTATTGACATTTATAACAATCTAATATAATATTATAGTATTAAGTAACACATGCCCTATTTTGAACCATTCACTTATACACTTAACATTCCCGCTTAAACTCATGATTGGAGGATCCAAGCATGAGGTTGGAACAATGAGTTTGAATGACTGCAAATTGCTGATTTAAAGAGGTCAATTGAACAAAAAGCTTCTTGACAGATGACCATGATATAAGATTGTCTCCCTCAATCTCATGGTTGGAGTATCAAAATATGAGATTGTTGCAAGGAATAAAGCACATTATCTTCAACGGGTGATAAGTCAAACTAATACCTTTGTCGTCAACATCTTTAGATTTAATGCAGTTCATGAAGAACATATTTTGATACGTCATGAAAGACCGATTGAATTCTTCCAACCAACTGCACAAGTAATCTAATTATAACATCAAGAAATTCCAACTCAAACTGTAAAAGCCAGCTCAGCAACCCAGCAATTAAGAAGGAAGAAATCAGTCTCAAAGTACATCCAAGATAAATGTTTCTGAACAAAACTTGGGGCATCCACCTTTGTCAGTAATTAGCATATGATATGCTAGCTTAAGATCAACAATACTTGCACCATCATATAACCTACTCAAGGTATGCATTTCACCAAGTTTTCCAATGTTGTCATAGTCTTCTTGCCAATGGTAAGAGCATATGTTTGATAAGGTATTACATGTCTCCAGAAGAATGCCACCAGTCTCTGAATTTCGTAGAGGGAATCGTGTTGATTTTTGATTAGGTGATTTGATGGTAAGATCAGATTTAAGTTATGGAAGGTAACTTGTAGAATGGCACAAAGAAGTCAATACATTGATTTCATGATCTGAGCACTGAAATGATGGTGTCAATGGAGTGTGGTGAGTGTGGTTTTGTAAATCATACAACTCAATAGACAAAATAGCTTTCTTTGTTGCCACCATTTCCAACTTCTCACCAAACATGCTTTCTATTCTTTCCTTATCAGCTCCTTCACTAGTCATGTCATTAGTCACATCATGTTCTATTGGAATATAACCTCCCTTCCTGCCATAAACATGATTACATCCACTGAAGCATCCATCATTGGGCCAACAACATTCACAATATTTTGTCAATGGAGTATGAGAGTCAAGAATTCCTTGAGATATTTTCAATGTACTTTGACATAATTTAGGGGCTAAAACTGAAGAGTGAGTTTTAAGTATATGATAACAATGAGCAGCACCTTGTGTGAATTAGGATACGAAGATGAAGGTGAGCCAAGAACTCCAGGTGAAAATTAAGGAAAAGACTTGTGAAATCCCGTTCCCAGAATTTCACTATTCATTATGTATCTCGTAATTTAAGTTCGTATTTCATGTTTACGTTATTTTTATTACTTAATTTTAATTTCGTAAATTTTGGGAATTAAATCGAATAGTTATCGAGTCTGAATTTTCGAAATCAATCTTTATCTTTCGTTGACTTTTCGAAGTTTTAACTAGTGTTTTTAAATAGATCTCGAACCCACGAACGCATAGGCGAAAGCCGTTTGCGAGTCTGAGTTATAACGATATAGTTACAGACGTTTGAAGTTATGAACTATAGATTGTGGGAATTATTTAATTCCCACATGTGGGTTAAAGGGTAAGTTAGTTTAAAAGAGGACCAAATCAGATTTTTAGAAGGGGAAAAAAGGACCAATAAGGGAAGAATAAAAAAATGGGGATTTTTCCCCTTCCATTTTCGTCCTCCCGTGCACCCACAAACCCGACTTCAACCCGGCTGAATTTCGGCCTATCTCCACCATTTTTCAGGTCATTCTCAACCCTCCACCACCTGCAACTTATTCCACAACCTCTCATCTACCTTATTTGCTCAAATTGAAGGGTTTTTAAGGATAAATTCAGGTAAACTCCACCGGAGAACCCGGGGGTTCTCGACGGTGATTCGTCGTTCCGGTGAGTATCACCATGCACCATCACCCTTGATCAACTTCTCTTGGACCCAAGAACAAGACCCAATCAGTTGTAGGGGCGTTGGAACACCAAGGAAGCCGAATTGAAGGACACCCACCTTAGGGTTTTCGATGGGTGCGAGCCAATATGAGGGCCTTCCCGGCCAAATTAGACTTGGCCACAGGTATAAAGTTTACTCTACTTGTTGAGATCTTTATTCCTATAAAATTTGAGAATTTTTTAAAAAAGTCGAATTTTCCGGTGTGTGACATCCGATTTATGAAATGCTGATGGTTAACATTATGTATGTATGTATAGTCTTATTTGAAAATTACCCATTTATCATGTTGCATTTTTTTTCTTTAAAGTTAGTGAATGCATTAATGTAATGTTGATGATGGGGAATCGACAATTATAGTGTCCCATGATGTGAAATTATTTCTCTTCATATTTGGTACAATTTTGCTAGAGTTGTTAGTATGCATTTTGTCAGACGTGGTCCAGATTTTATCCTTGTGATGACAGTGAATAGCCATTGTTGATGAGCATATTGATTCCATCTCATTGGTTTAGCATTATCAGACCTTTCTGCTTATGTTTGAAGTTGAATGAATCCTTATATGTATGTATAAATTAATGAAGAGATGAATTTGTTTCCTTATTTACCATATACATATATCTATGTATGCATATTCAAAGGAACTTACTTATATCCCTAGATATATATATACTAACTGCTAAGGCTTTTGTATACAGGTACATCTATATTTGTAAGTAGCATCTTCACTTATTTTCTCTAAGTGTTTTCATTCAAATGTTACGTTTATTTTGATCATGTTAATACAAGTTAACCAAAATAGTACTTGGATCTCATAGTGTGAATTAGTAGTTCCAAGTAATCTAATTAAGCCTAGAGTCGGAAGTGATGCATTTAGTAATTGCATATACTTGAGAATAAGAGTTGATCAAGGTGATGGATGCTTGTAGTAATAATTCGAAACAATGCTTTGGAACCTAGATGGGAAATATAGAAATGGATGGTGTATGTGCTCATGTTGTAAATCATAAGTGTGGAGGTAGAAGGTAAGTTGTGTGTTGGTTTGATAGCACCATGTAGCATTGGTACATCGATAACCCTGCTTGGTTAGTTATCTTGACCCTGCTTGGTTAATCCGCGTTGGGGGGTCACTAATGGTCCTGCTTGGTTAATCCACTTTGGGGGACCATACTATATATGGATTGCGCTTGGTTAATCCGCATTAGGCGATCCTTATGGCCATATATGCTTAGGAGTGATCATGCTTGGTTAATCCACATTGGGTGATCACTTCCTAACAGTTGTAGGAGTGACTCTGCTTGGTAAATCCGCATTGGAGGGTCACTACTTACTTGGTTAGTTTCTCAGGGGTGGCTCTGCTTGGTTGATCTGCTTTGGGGGGGGGCACTTCCTATTTGGTTACTTGCGTAGGCTTCGGTCGAACGACATCTTTCTAGCTCTATTTTGAGTATATCCATGAATTTTAGCTTTGAGAACTTTGAGTTTGATTTAGAAAAGTCGTTGGATGTCTATGTGACTCTTTCGGAGTTTGCAAAGGTTTGGTATTAATTTCTTATGAATGATTTATATTCAAAGTTTATAAATTGTGATTGATGGTTGATTTCATCATTATTATTACATACTTTGTATTATTGTAGCTCACACGATCTTCGCCTTATCCGGGCTGTTGGTTGCTCGATGCACCATTTCCATGATGTAGGCACTTATTTCACATGCGACAGGTCTAGGTAAATTATGAGAAACCGTTTGATATTTTGATTCCGTTAAGTAGTCCTGAATCCTTGCTCTTGTTCATTTCCATAAGATTATCTTAGAACTCTAGATTTGTGTGAATGGGAATTACCCACGATGGATCTTGTGAATACAAATTAGAATTACCATGTTATTATCCATAACCCAAGTAAGGAATTATGTAGAGTTCTTTAATTAAATTCGTGAAATGATATGCTATCTCACTGATTGATTAACGTGATTAAATATTAATATTGTGCTTCGTGATTCCTTGATATGTTACAAGCTATGGATTGAGATATAATGTTGGAAGCATAGTGATTGGTATGATGTAGTGAAATGTGATTTGACTTGTGTATTGGAAATGGTTGTGACATGTGATTGAAATGCATATTGAATTGCTTGGGAGATGTGAGGTCTAGTAATGGACCGATAACCCATTATGATAGGGATTTGTTGCTTGATATTGTTTCGTTTCGTTGAGTCTTTGTGAATTGAGTAACTTGAATCATGTCTTATTCTTTTGAGTCGTTGTTATGCTTCCTGGACTTCCGTTCAGTTATGTTGAGTAGTCCGGAACTGAGTTCTGATTGGATTCCGTTGAGTGATGGTCCGGAATCCCTTGTACTTCACGATTCCGTTGAGTGATGATCCGGAATCGTATCCTGATTAGATTTCGTTGAGTGATGGTCCAGAATCCCTTTTACTCAACGATTTCGTTGAGTGATGGTCCAGAATCGTATCCTGATCGGATTCCGTTGAGTGATGGTCCGGAATTCCCTTTGGTGCCTTGGTTCCGTTGGGTGGTCCAAAATTTCCTTTTTCAAAGATGTAGTCTTCAGCAGAGCTATGGTGCTCTAGCCCGCATTTTGATGTGTTGTATGTGTTATTGATGATGTGATGGTTGGCATTATTGATGGATGTGATTATGGAATGATGTTGGTTATGGTAATTATGATTAGACTCGTTGAACTTTATGACTAGTGCATATGATTGTGCTCCGTCGTTTGTCCCTTATAATGTTGCATGTTATGTATTTTGATATATTGTTGAGACATAGCGATTTAATTGATGAATATTCGAGTGTAGTGAAATGACGAACTACGAATGGCTTGATCCCTAATGAGGGTACGTAGGCAGTTTTAGATACAGCTATAAAGTATACAAAAAACTACTATGCGATTCGATTCTCAAGCTGTGCTTTGTACATATCCTGGAGGCGGGGTATGTTAGATATACGGGTATTGGTGTCGTCACGTGTCGATCCTGGATGTATGTTGAGATCGGGGCGTGACAAGACTTGTATGTATTAAACCTTGGACCATTATTGTAATGGAATCGACCCTTACCACATTGCACGACATTAGACAAGTGAGATGGCATAGAAGATGGCAATTGCATACGATTGGTTTTGTCCAGTGAAATTGGTATGCAAAGTAGTCATTGGAGGTGCAGATGAATAGGTCTTATTTCTATACAAGCAAGTGACAGCACTATGGTTCCTTCTATTACAGATTTGACATGGCTCTGGTGAATCAATGATTCTGTAAATACAATTAGCTGCACTATGACCTTGTTGAGCACGCAATTGGCAAGTGATTGTAGAATAAGAAGCTCCGTTGTTAAACTATGAAGTGAAATCATGTACAACACATTTAGGATTAGAATACCTTTGGCCTTGATTATATTGAAACTTGCATGTGCCCTTTGATTTTGAGTAAAAGGATTGATTGTGTCCATTGCCTCCATTGCATCTAGAACTAGCATAGAAACTAGAATGACCATTGCCTTGAAAACCCAGATTTTGTGTAGAGCCATTTGATGCAAATGATCCTTGAGCATAATTGGTAGTTACTGAGTCTTTGGAACCCTGTCTTTGATCATGTGCCACCATAGTAAAGAGGAATGGTATTTAAGAATTGTTTTTAACAAAAGCTTCCTCTGCAAGCAATTGGGATCGAAAATCTTTGAGACAAATAACATTTTCTCTGCCATGGATCACACATCTAAAGGTGTTGTACTCAGATGGCAAGCCATGTAGAGCAAGAATAACAATGTCCTCATCTGCAAATGTGACTCCAATAGCAGCAAGAAAAACTCTTGTTTCCTTGATTCTTTGCAGGTACTGAGTCACAAAATCAGTGCCTTTCTTGATGGTATAAAGATTTGATTTCACTTGAAAGATTGCAGCCCTACTCACGATAGAGAATTGTTCTTGAAGCCTAACCAATAAATCTCTTGCACTTGTGCTACCAATAGCATAAGAAATTGCAGAAGAGGATAGGGTTGCAGCAATGAGATGCATAAGTGTCATATCATGCATTTTCCAAACCTTGTATTCCTCTGTTTCGGTTCTTGAAGATGAGACACCAGTCGTTACCTCAAAATCTCCAGAACAGGTAAAAGGAAATTAGGAAGGACACATTTGTGCCATCAACAAACCCCATAATCCCATGACCTTCAAGCATCAATTGCATCTGAAAGTGCCATTGAAGGTAGTTGGTCTCATCCAACTTGACTGAAACAGATGTTGAAATGGATGAAATTAACCCCGTGATCGGTGATTGCAAGATCAGAAATTGACTCGCAGTAACCATGTTGATCAGCTTTCTCAGAGAACTTAAAACAAACACTTGGTGTGCAAGAACTTGCAGAAAACAGATGGCAGAAATGGGTAAGAATTACAGCCCAGAAATTCACAAAAGAAATCACAGAAAGATCGTAGAAGAAAGAAATAGGTAGCGGAAGCAAAGAACTAAGGATGGAAATGGCTTGCAATGAAGCTTATTCGGCGATGATACCATGTTAATATGAAGAAATGTAGAAGCAAAAGCAGAGTTTTAGAGAGAGAATAGAAGAGGACAGAGAAATAGGAATTCTGTATTTCTTAATGATCAAGTTTACAATGATTAATGTGAAGCTTTATACTCACAATAGTACAATACAATCCTTAACTATATTAACTACTGACAGTTATAACAATCTAATATACTATTGTAGTATTAAGTGACACATGTCCTAATCTCAACCATTCACTTATACACTTAACGTTCCCACTCAAACTCATGATTGGAGGATCCAAGCATGAGGTTGGAACAGTGAGTTTGAATGACTGCAAATTGTCGATTTGAAGAGGCCAATTGATCAACTACCTTCTCTGAAGTTTCTCAAACTATACTCTTTAAGTTGCGTTGAGCACACCAACAATGGCACCAGCTGTTCTTCCACTTCTAGTTTGGTTGATGGGAAAAGAGAAGCATTGTTTTTTCCCTCTTGAAAGAGCTTGTACTTTATGACTTGCCACTCTTGAGCAGCAAGCACTGATGGGAAAAAAATTACGACAATGGAACAAGAAGTAAGGCGAATCAGCAGTTGCTATAGTTTCCTTCCCTCACCAAATGACAATAATGGACACCCCCAGTTTGCTGTCGATGCCAATGCTTCCACAAGTTGAAGAACTGATTATGGTCAATATCACTGACAAGCTCCTCAAGTCAATGGTGAAAGTAGCAAAAGCAGCTTCCGAAAGTTCAAAAGCTTCTTCTTCCTCCTCCTCCTCCCTTGCTAGGTTGAAGTCTCTGAGAATCAAATCCTGCAATGATCTCGTGTCTTTGCCTGATAACAGGATGTGTAGCCTCACTTCTCTTGAGCTCCTGGAGATTGTAGCTTGTGAAAATTTGAAATCTCTACCTAAAGAAATGTGTTGCAAGTTCACTAGGCCAGAAATTTAGAAATGCAGAACTCTGCATCATCTAGTGACAAAGTGATAAAGGCATCAGCTAAGGAGATTTTTTTTTTTTTTTTTTTTTTTTGGGGGGGGGGGTAGGGTTGCGGTTTATACAACATTGTTTTTTGAATACTTCGTGGAGTGATTCATCGTATGTACTTTATACATATTATACTTGTAGTCGTTTACTAAATATACATAGAAATATGTAATTGTTTGAAGGATCCGATGTTTTATATATCATGTGATCAGCACAAAGAGAGGTATGCAATGCAACTTGTACCAAAAGCCACAAGCTGCTGTAATAATACAATGATTTATTTCAAAGATCGAAGCTGAAGAATTACACACATTGCCTACTTTATTTTCCCCAGTTCTTGACAAATAACATGAAAAAAAAACTACATAATTCCCCTTTAGTTGGATTCTAATGTTGGACTTGAACGAAAAACTGGTAAACTGCATTTATTTACAAGCGCAGAGTCCCCAGTTATGAAATCTTTCTCAGAGAGCCACTTGAGCTGCTGCTAGCCTAGCAATAGGTACCCTGTCAAAGAATTTGAATCAGAAATTTGATCTGGTTATAGAAGTAGTCTATTAAACTTAACTAGATAGATGAAAGAAAAAGAAGACCTGAATGGAGAACACGAAACATAGTCTAGTCCGGCCTCTGCGAAAAATGCAACAGAAGAAGGGTCTCCACCATGCTCTCCACATACTCCAACCTGTTTATTCATAATCACCGTCCAATAGTATCATCATCACAAGAAGAATGGAGCAACGTAATATGTTGAATCATCGACATCACGCTAGTCTGTGATAGAATGCTTAATATCGTTTCATTGCTGGTTACCTTTAAGCTAGGCCTAGCTGCGCGACCCTCTTCTGTGGCCATCTTAATGAGCTGCCCGACACCTCTTTGATCAAGTACCTATAGTCAAGAAATCGGTTTGAATTATTTTTCGCTCCCTTATAAGAGGATTTTGGTAAACCTAGCTATCTGCAATGAAGCCTGCATGGACTTGCATAATATGCGACTAACCTGGAAGGGATCGTTTTGAAGAAGGCCTTTGGAGAGGTAAATAGGTAGAAACTTGCCCACATCATCTCTACTGTACCCAAATGTCATTTGTGTGAGATCATTGGTCCCGAAGGAGAAGAACTCAGCTTCCTTTGCAATCTACCGTGATCAAAGAAAAATATGATATTATTCAGCAGAATATGAATAATTTTTAATCTACATTGAAATAACAAAGTCAGCCTATCGATTTAGCCTTACCTCATCTGCAACCAGAGCAGCTCTAGGGATCTCGATCATAGTTCCAACTTTATAGGTCACGGTGGTACCCATCTCAGAGAACACTTTCACTGCGACACTGCGAATGAGACTCACTTGATGTCCCAGTTCCTGGAAGGCAAAAATTTGATTCATAATGAAATCTCCCTCACTTTGCATTTCTCACAAATCCATACAAATGAATTATGAATCCAGCATGTTTACCAAAAAAAATAAAAGAATAAATTATGAATCCAGTATTGTAAATAAATAACGAAAGTGAGGAACAAGAATGCAGGATCATGCCTGAGGTATTCCGACAAGGGGAACCATTATCTCGGGGAAAACTTTGACACCCTGGTTGCTCATTGTGACAGCAGCTTGAAAGATTGCACGCGCCTGCATTTCCGTGAGCTCTGGGTACGATATCCCTAGCCTGTTGACACATTACAAGTTCTTCATTTGAAGTTATCAACTAATTTATGCATAGAAGCATTCACGCAGTGAAAACATGTGACACTGAAATATGAAGCTTTTGTCATAGTTCCAAATAACATGGATCTAAATTCATAGGTAACTAGTTTATTGATGCATGTGAAGTTACTAAAGTGAATGAAGTTCATCAGTTAAAGGATGTTTTCCGCAACAATTAAAATTCGAGTAAATCTTTAGATTGGAGAGCCCATGTGAAGAATGAAGAGCCACTAAACCTGCAGCCGCGGAAACCAAGCATGGGGTTTACTTCTGATAATTTCTCAACTCTTGAGAAAACTTCGTCCTCGGTCATGCCAGTCTGTGTAGTTAGTTGGCCGACAATCTGTTCCAAGTTACCTTCTGGAAGAAATTCATGAAGTGGAGGGTCTAACAGGCGGATTGTTACTGGAAGACCTGAAATTTCATAAATCACGTGATAAATAAGCTACTAAAACTAGTTAAAGCAAAATATTGACAAAATCTTAAATCAGATTTGCGAAAAATACCATCCATTGCACGGAAAATTCCTTCAAAGTCGAATCTCTGATACGGTAGTAAGAGGTCCAATGCTGCCTTCCTCTGTTCAAGTGTAGCTGCCATGATCATTTTTCTTACCGCCTTTATTCTATCATCCGAAGCAAAGAACTGAAACATAAAAAACATGAGAAATATCAAAAGAGATCTACAACCTGACATTATTTGTTAACCAGCCATACATTTTAGCAACAACAAATAATTACCATGTGTTCTGTCCTGCAAAGTCCAATCCCTTGTGCACCGTTATTTCTTGCTGTTATTGCATCTTCAGGCGTGTCAGCATTTGCCATCACCTGTTGCAACATTACCATGAACATTGTTAGAGAAACCAGTACTCATACCAGTGAAAAGGAAAAACAGAAGAAAATAATTCACCTTGAGACGCCTGACTTTATCAGCCCAAGACATAAAGGTTTCCAAATCGCCACTCAAAGCCGGAGGAGCAAGTGGCTGTTTTCCCAATATGACTTCACCAGTGGACCCATTGAGTGAAAGCCATTCTCCTTCATTGACCACCGTTTTCCCGATCAAAACCAGCTGTATAATCAATGAAGAACCCTCATTTATGCCATGACTTGATACTTCACAGAAAGAAATAAATATTGTTTACAAGGGAAATTGTTATAACCACCTTCTCACTGTCATTTACTCGGATGTCAGCGCAGCCAGAAACACAACATTTACCCCACCCACGCGCTACAACAGCTGCATGAGATGTCATTCCACCTCGAGCTGTCAAGATTCCGGCAGCAGCATGCATACCCCCAACATCTTCGGGGCTAGTTTCTGTCCTTACCTATAATTATGCACAACAACAATTCTCAATGATGAATCAGGGCCATGGCTCAACATCTTCCGGTAGAAAAAGATGAACATTTAGCTTACCAGGATGACTTTCTTTCCTTGTGCATGCCATGATTCAGCATCTTCTGCAGTGAACACGACTTGTCCTACTGCTGCTCCTGGAGATGCAGGTAACCCAGTGGCGATCACTTTGTCTTTGTAAGCAGTTGGATTTTCAAACTAATCAGAAAAAAATTATACACGAGGAAGTCATATATCCATGGGTACATTAAACAAATCGGCCTATGATTTGTGACTTAGAAATCAGCATAAATACCTGTGGGTGAAGAAGTTGGTCAAGGTGCTGTGGTTCCACCATCTTGATTGCAGTGTGCTTATCCACAAGCCCTTCGTTAGCCATGTCTACAGCTATCTTAATCGCTCCTTTACCAGTACGCTTTCCAACACGGCATTGCAACATCCACAACCTATTTTCTTGGACTGTGAACTCAATGTCCTGCAAATGTTGCCCATGCTTAAATAAAACCATATGTTCCGATAAACCAAAAGATGTGAATGTAATACTGATAGGAATGTCATATGTGGAAATGATAACTCTTACCATCATATCTTTGTAATGTTTTTCCAGAATTTCACAGTTCTCCACAAGCTCCTTGTAAGCTTCGGGCATGCAATTTTTCATAGCATCCACGTCTTCTGGTGTCCTGATCCCGGCAACTACATCTTCTCCCTATGCAATTCCAATTTTTGAGCTACTCGTATAACCCTAACAAAAAACAGTCTATACTACTGTCGACTTGGAAAGAGAAGTTCGGTATATAGAGTGGTATAAAAAACCTGAGCATTGACTAGGAACTCGCCATAAAGCTTCCTTTCACCGGTGCTTGGATTCCTAGTGAACAGAACACCAGTCCCTGAAGTATTTCCCATGTTCCCGAAAACCATGCATTGAATGTTAACCGCAGTTCCCTTCAAACCAGTTATCTGATTGATGCTCCGGTATTTAATGGCCCTTTGGCTGTCCCAAGAATCAAACACTGCTTTAACTGCCAAGAGAAGCTGTTGTTTTGGATCTGCAGATATGCATGGGGACAAGGACATGTAAACATACAGAGTTGCGCTACGAAAAAGTGGGAAATATGAAGTTGTCAGCGGTTTAATTTGTACCTGAAGGGAACTTTTCTCCCGTTGCTTCGAGATAAACATTTTTGTATTGTTCTACCAGCTCTTTAAGATCAGAAGCTGTTAGCTTTGTATCAAGCTTAACTCCTTTTTTACCTTTTAGTTTTTCCAATTTCTCCTCAAACGATGAGTGTGGAATTCCCATAACCTTCAAAAGTAAAATGGGTGAATTTAGAATACATCTTGAGAAAAACATCATAACTTTTCACATATGAACATTGTGAAATGCATCAATAAAACCACTTACAACATCTCCAAACATGTCTAGGAAACGTCTGTACGAGTCATAAGCAAAGCGCTCTCCGCTTTTTGCGGCCAAACCAGCAACCACCTTGTCATTGAGTCCAAGGTTGAGGACAGTGTCCATCATGCCAGGCATGGAAACCTAGGTACATAGCGTGAAAATCAGTTTGTGCACGACATAAACTAATTCTTGTTAAACAGACTGTAGTCCATTGTGCCATTGCTAAAATAACTACAGAAGCCATAAAGGCTGTAATTAGAAGAAAAAACTCTTACCGCGGCACCAGAGCGTACAGAGACGAGAAGAGGCTTGGAAGAATCACCAAGAATAGCACCAATGTCCTTTTCCACACTCTCCAAGCCCTCTAATATCTCCTCCCACAAACCTTGTGGTAAGTCTTTGCCATTGAGCTGATAATCTCTGCATGCTTCTGCTGATATAGTAAGTCCAGGTGGGACGGATAGCCCAATGCTAGCCATTTCTGCCAGGTTTGCACCTTTTCCTCCCAACTACAATGCATCAGCATGATAAATACAGAATTCAGTTACGTAGCATAGACATTTGTTCGACTGAGATAAAAGTAAAACTCCTCTTGCAAATCGGGGCGTACAAAATGCTAGCATTTCCATTTCTCATACTGATAGCTTGTCGAAAGTGAAGTAAAACTTACCAATGACTTCATTCCCTTGTTGCCTTCACTCTTTCCTTTTCCGAAAGTAAATACTCGCTGTGGAAACAAAAGAGAAGCCTTTTAGGAACTACTGAGGCACCTTGAACAAAATGCTTGTGCATAGTTCAAAACTAATCAAAATGATCATGATAATTAGTAATAGAACCGCTCAATATAAGCTCTATTTACATTATTTTTTTCCAGGTTTCCGATGTGAGACTTTACAATCGTTGACATATATGTCACCAATTATCACTCTAATACCAAGTTAAAACTAAAGAATCCGACTCAAAATTATTTATGAACGGATGGAGAGGTCCGAGATGTCCCAAGGATTAGAATAATCTGAGGCGGGATTTTTATATTTTCAACAGAAAGATACAATATAAGTACCTTTTTGATTGCTGGTGCACCTTGATCTGCAACTGGGGACAGAACGGAGTTTGATTGACTTTGTGCTGGCTCATACTTCTTTAGGTTTGGGTTCGTGGTCCCGTTTACTTTCACAGTGGAAGGCATTTTTCCAATCTCTCCCTGCTTGAAAAACCGAAGTAAATATTACCAATGTATACAAATCATACAACAATGTTTAATTGATGAGTACTAGTCAACTTCTAAGCAATATAAAATAGTTTTAATTGAAATCATACTAATTGGTTTGAAAATGGAATTGTTATAACCACTGCAACATAGTCATCATGCACTCATGCGGCCTTGATATTTGTCATTAGGGAGAAATGCATGATGGATTATTTTGGAGGGCCGATCAGCTCCCGCACAGAGAATTGTTTTGAAATCTTAATAGAATCATGATAATGGATTAAAAAAAGAGAATTGTTATAAACACTGCGAAATATTTGTCTTGCACTCCTCCACCCAGGTAAAATTCATTACGGACGAGTGCATGATTGACTGTCTTGGAGTGCCAATAACATCTTTGAAGAGGAAATTTGTTTTGTATCAAAAGAGTGAAACAGAATCCAGTTTCATTCGAATGAATATGCACATATACATACTTGATGAAGATCGGATCAGAAGAAGAGTGGAGAACTTCCTGCAGAAGTTGTAAAGAGAACCTGAGCTACAACTCCTGCTTTGCTTGCGACTGTAATAGGGTGTGATGAATTATAGCGTTAATTCCTCCTTTTAAAGCCACAAACACGAGGCGTAGGTGATGACATGTAAGAAATCAAGCATTATCAGCTATTAATTATTTTGTTGTAAAAAGTAATATTCAGAGCTTTTTTAGTTTGTGATGAGTTGAATACGAAGATCTAGATCCGGGAACAGTCAAGTTTACTAAATCAGCTCTTATCGTCTGGATAATGAGTAATTGTTTTTTATATAATATTAATACCTTTGGAAATAAAGCTGTTATTAGGGTTGACAGTGTCTGATGATGACTTGGCAAACTCGCGAGTCCAAATCTGTATTATGATATAATTTCTGACCAAAAAGGCAGCCGACCAGAAATCGGCTTCGAGATACCGAAGACGGTGGTTATCCGTGCGAGAGTGCCAACGTTATGCCATGTGACCAGCAAATAGCACTCTACCACCATTTTCCTCGTTCGATGATTCAGTTCAGGAGGCTCGGTTGCCACCAACAAAACCTAGCCAATAACCACCTCATTTTAGAAATAATCGCATTTCTTGTTTATTGTTTCTTTCTTCTGTAATTTCACCTAAAACCCTAACCCTAAACCCTACTTATTTATTTTTTTATTAAAAAGAGAAACTATTAGTGTAATACTAATTTAGATTACTCCATATACTTTGGTGCTTATAATTGTGATTTTGACGCAAAATAATTCATTGGTTTGATTTGTGCATTGTTATTAAAGTTGGAAGATGACAAATGATTCAAGAACTTCATATTCTCAGCACTCATGAATACTACAATAAGAATTGAAGAGAATTATAAGTACACAAAGTTATGACAAGCTAAAAGGATAGTTTTTAAAATTTTTGCTTACTAATGGTATGTTCACATGTGCTGACTATTGTAATTAGTTTTTTTTTTTTTTTTTTTTCATTCAATATCCTCAATGTTTGGAAACTACATTAAGAGCTTTTTTAGTTCACGATAAGATGAAAACGGAGATCTAGAGTCAAGTTGACTAAACCAGTCCTTATCGTTTGGATATGAGTATTTTTGTTATTTTTTATTTTATAATATTATATTTGTTGCAGTCCTATTAGATTAAGAATGTGATTGTGTAATTCCTAGTAGATATGAGAATATCTCTTATATTCCTATTAGGAGTTAATTACATATTTAATGTTGTAATCCTAAAGGGTAAGGAATTAATCTTCACTACTACTATAAATAAAGGCACAATGGGGTGGAATAGAACACACCCACAATTACACATCTATGTCTTTTCTCTACTATTGCTGCACCTTTCTCTCTCTCTATGGCCTCCATAATCGTTCAGTAAATTATGCCTACAACACGTTATCAGCACGTTCTTGACACTGCACTAACAAGAAAGTTTGATATTCAATCAGGAGAATATTATGTTTTAATCATTCTTATTATGAATAATTTACTATTTTATTGAATTGATCTACATGCTATTGATATAAACTAATTTTTCTTTGTTGAACGTGATACAATGCATTGGAGATGCAATTCCGGCTTTCCGAGAAGGATCTTCTACAAATTCAAAGGCTTTTATTGTTTTCTACAAATCAGGTACGCTTAAAATAAAGTAAGATATTTGAAACGACCTTGAAGCATGAAAACATTCCGCATGATGTATGAACCCCCTATGTTTATATTTTCCTTCCGATATATATTGTATATGTTCATATATTTGTCAATATATATATTTGTTTTATGCACAATTAAATTGTTATGTGGAATATGTGAGTCAATGTATAACAAAATAAATTAGAAGCATATTTAGGGTCTCCTAAACCCTAAGGGATTTCGAAAAGAAAAAAAAGATAGGAATTATGGGATTGTACGGCAACACTGTCGTGGCACTACAGTGTGGAGACCCCCCTTGAGACAACGTATTAGACTTATGTCGAAGCTTTTTGAGGCTTCGTTGCCTCTGTGGATAACCAGGCTGTGTGCCTGGTCTGTTTTCTGACCACGGGCCTGTAACCTCGACCCACATCAGCACATGCTGGGTTGGTCATCCAATCTCGGCCCACGCCAGCAGTTGTGATGCTAGGCTTTGTCTCTATCATGGCCCGTGTCTCCCTCAACCAGCCCATGAGGCTAGGCTTAGTTTTTTGCGACCCTAAATATGACACTAGCCACATGGCTGGGTTCCCGTGCCTCAACTCACAGACCAGCTTTCGCTGGGCCTTGACCCGCACCCCCTTGAAGCCCAAACCAGCAGCTTGGGCTACTGTTTTTTATCTCCTACCCAGACCCGTAGCCTGTAGTCCACTCTCGAGGCCTTTAGGGCCTTGCTTACTCACAGCACCCAAAAATTTTTTAGCTATACTATTTTTCAACCTAATAATATTATTTTAATATTATTTCGCTTCTACAATCGACCCTGTATGACCCGATTTATTGAATTAATTAAAAGTAACCAGCAATCGATTAATCCAATAATGAATCCAAAATTATTGACTTAAATATCACTTTTGGACATTAACAATTCAATAATTTATTTTTATACTTTGAACTGTAACATACTTTCGTAGTAACAAAACTCTCACACTTGAATTCCCGAAGAACCTCATATCCACTACACTTAAATCAGCATATTCCATGGCTCTTTGGCTCGCTTCTATGGACCATTTAATCATGAAAGACATTGCTTGAAGCATACCATGATAACGTCCATGAATGAGTACAATTCTGAAATTTATAAATCTGATCGAATTTGGACTAAAGAATACTTTTCTCGTCCTTCCATGTTTCTAACTCGCTCCTGAAGCATCAATGTAGAAAGCAGAAGTTTACCAAATTCTTGGATCTGATTACTACCACAAACATATGGTATAATCATGGCCTGCCAATGTGTGGCATCATGCCCGAAGCGTGATCTTTGGCACCTAAGACCTAAAACTTCAAGAATAAGGGATAATATTCCCAAACCTTAACTCTGCAGAATCTACTTCTGTCTCAATGGAATAGATCATTGGTTATGCACATATTTGTGCCCCTACCAATGTTGTTGAGGGGTACCATTCTAGTAGACAATCTGTGAGCCTAATTTTGCTCTACCAAACATCGTTGGAAGAGCAGAATTTTGACATGGATGACCTTGTTGGCCGAATCCACCCTAGTAATTTTGGCTTACTTTGTGAACAATTTTTCATGTTCATGGATTCAAGTTTAGTGTATGTTTTACTTATGGATAATCTTATTGATATTGTCCTCGAATATGATTTAATTGAATCATCTTTCTTAATACATGTGACCAATTCAATTAAACACATGATTAGGTAGGAATGTGGGAAAGTTAGTTGTCTGGATGAATGCGTACTACGCACACTAAATTTACACCTAAATCATATCTCTAACAACGACTTCAGGTCTATCCAACCTGATTAAGAGCATTGGCATGCTCCTCGTTGTATGAATGGTACTGCATCACCATTCAAGGGACCTTAAATTCTCCCTGTCATTGAGTTTATAAGGATATTCAAGATGACAATGATCATAAATGAACCACTGAAGAAAATAGAGTGAATATCTTTGCACCACCTTCAAAAATGAGCCTGAAGCTTTGATTTGGGGCCAGTAAGTTGTCTCTCAACTGGGAATTCACCACATGTGGCCGACCTACAACCTGGTGATTAAGCAATTTACTTGCTTTAGCACGACCTTTTGGGACACTTAGGTCGAACAATGATGCTACGACACTTCTCCTTACCCGAACTAAGGATCTTGTGCCTACAAGAACACTTTACCAAGCTTGCTCATTAGGGAAATTGATTTTTTTATATCATTTATTGCAAAGATAACTCCGCCTGTGTAAGTTTATCTTACATTGCCGGTCCCAAGCCCAGATAAAGGAGGAGGGGGAGGGCGTCAGGTAGTCGACAGCTGGCACTCCTATTTTACGTCGAATCCTTATGAAAATGAATCCATAACGAAATCGTGCTAAAGCTAGGGCGTCACCCGTAAATGGCGCGCTGTGTGGCCCGAGCACAGTGATAAGTGAGCAAGGGTCGCTGTATCTCCATTGGCATCCGGATGCAGTGTTAAATGAGCAAGGGGGCCATAGAAACTTCTTTTCGAACGACTCTACTCAAAGTTGTTTGGGAGCATATGCTCCTATCAACTTTACACAGGACACAAAAAAAAAGTACTTTGATCCTATTAGACGGAGGAGGTTGAAGAAGCTAGGACAGAAGGGTAGAGTTCAAGAGAGTAGAATGCATTTAGGAACGTTTATTTAAGGATAAGATTAGGAATGAGTGGGTTGGACATGTGCAAAGAAGGCTTAATAACGCTTCAGTTTGAAGATGTGACTACGAGACAGAGGTTCAGGGCCGAAGGGGTAGAAGAAGACCTAGGAAAACTTTGGAAGAAACCCTAAGAAAAGACTTAGAGTACTTGGATCTAACGGAGGACATGACACAAAACCGAGCGCAATGGCGTTTTAGGATTCACATAGCCAACCCCACTTAGTGGGAAAAGGCTTTGTTGTTGTTGTATTTATTGCAAAGATACGAAACCACCCTTTTTCACAGTGGATTCAAGGAAATATATGTGGACTAATCCAACCAAAATGCGAACCATATAAATACTTATGGTTTTGGTTGATGAATCGACAAACTGGTCATATGTTTATCCACACACATTGCTGCTAAACCTCCTGGCTGATTAAGGGCTCACCACCCTACTTATCCCTTAAGGTCCAGGAGACTAGATAATGCTGGAGAGTTTATATCGATAGTTTTTCGATAAAGTATTGCATGTATTTTGGGTTTATAATTGAACATTGAATTTCCATGTTCACCCCAAATAGCCTCGCCTAGTGATCATAAAAGCACAATTTAAATGATCACCTGGATTTTGATGAACGTACCAAGTTTTCGGTTTCTGCCTAAGGCTATGCAATCTTGTACGCAGCTATGTTGGTCTGCCTTGAGGCTCATTGCCACCCAACCTATTTGACGTTACAGTTGGTTACTGGGTACGAACCTAACAATTTTCGTATTTATGCATTTAGGTGAGCATTTCTTGTGCCAAGTTGCGCCGCCGCAACGTACCAACTTGGGTCCTCAAAGAAGGATATGAATCTTTGTCGATTATGATTCTTCTTCACACTAGTTCTCTTCGAGCCCTTGCATGCGATCTCTTTACCACTCATTTGCAGGTTGTCACTTTAATGAGATAGTCTTCCCGTTTAGGGGGAGATAAGAATGTCAAAGTTCCTGGAGAACAGCGCAAATTTGCGTGGACGTTGCCCACTATGTCTCATCTCGATCCCCATACCACACAAGTGTGATAAGCAAGTGCGATGAATTCTAGTTTTCAAAATGTTGCTCCAAACGCATTCCTCTAATCTAGCTAAAGTGACAATATCATATACCAGCTGGAAACATGCCTGCAAGGATAGACGTACTTAACAGACGTCGAGTCAACATCCCTAAAGGGTGTGCCGCCCCTGTTGGACGATCCAGTATATCGGCAGATAGCCAATCAATCTGTCTTGGCCTGGAGCACGACAGATCATTCGATTCGTAGGATTCACTTCCCTAGAAAAGGAAAACAAGGCACAACAATGAATCTATACTTGATCGTTGTCTGAAATCATTTCCATCTCATGAGAAGTTCTTGGTCCAGTATACTAGTTTAGATGAGCTAAATGGAATTGAAATGAGATTACCATCAATGATGTTTTCACTTATATGGTAGCTACCGACATAAATGAAAAACGACAATATTGAACCATGTTCCGTTGATTAAGTGACAACATAAAACTGATTAGACAACCAAAATAACAATCCAGATCAAATTCCTTACCAAAGTGTGTATTGGACCTGTTGTTCCCGTTGATTAAGTGACAACATAGAACTGATTAGACAACCAAAATAACAATCCAGATCAAATTCCTTACCAAAGTGTGTATTGGACCTGTTGTTCCTACACTGCCCAAGGTAACCTTGTTATGTTACAAGTGGGAAAGGAAGCGTTATGAGATGAATGAAATAGTGCGATATGATGCACGACTTACGGCGCAAGGTTTCTTTCAAAACGTCATGTGATTGATAGCAGCATTATAAAATGTGGTTTGTGTTTTTTCCATGGGGATATAGATACGGAGATTTACATGTAAATTCTCGAAGAATTACATGGACTAGTTCAAATAGTTCCAAACCACGGAACACCCTCTTAACTTGTTTGAGGCATTCACTTACAATCCGACGGATGTGGTATACCTGTCTAAGTGATTATTTGATCAGTCAGGGATGAATTATGCCCTTGCGTGTTAAACTATGAAGTCTTATTCCAAATTGCTAGAGTTACAGTTTATGTCGTTGACCTAAAGTTCAAGCGTTGTTCTGACGGTACCTTGGTCTACTAGTCGAACTACACCCCGAATGTGTCACCTTTGAGTATACATTTGATCGTCCATACATTATATGCAAATGAGACCCTTGAAGAGGTTATGGAATCCGAAATTCCATATGTGGAGTTTAACTTTGCGCTTCATTGTACTTAACTCATTGTATTTAGATAAGACATTTCATTCGTTGTTAATCAACATTGCGCCTACATGCAACCACTGAATTGGTATTAAAAACGTACCCTGAAGGCACTACGAGGGCAAATCCCATTGCATCTTGAGCGGATCCAACCCCCTTGATCCTCAGAATGATGTTTGCCTTGTTTGTTATGCTAATGTTGGTTACTTATCAAACTCACACAAGGCAAATTCCCCAAATGGTTATGTCTTTACCGTTAGGGATATTGCAATATCTTGGAAGTCCACGATATGACCATAGTTATGAAATTTTCAAATCATTCCAAGACTCTTCTCACTTCACTACACCACAAGTAAGACATGGTTAGAAGTTCTTGTTGAGCATATTCGAAGTACGCTGTATTTTCATCTATCATTGAGTCCCAACGACGATCCATGAAGACTGTGCCACATGTATCAACTTGACCAAGCCATGATACATCAACGAAGTCAACGCCAAGTCATATTGCATCTACATCTACATCAGCCAAGCATCAAGAGATTGAAGTCATGCAAGCCGATCCCAAACAACCTTGCCGACCTCTACAAGACGTCACTGCCGAAGTCAACTTTCCATAAGTTTTTCCGAGGAATTGCTATGCCTAACTATCATATGCAATGCTTGTAGTTCTCATTTATAAGTTATGCCAAACTCAAGGGGAGTATCCAGAAGTATACTCACTTGATCTTAATGTACTCTTTTTCCCTACGATTAGGAGCATTTTTCTCACTGGGTTTTTGCTACGTAACTAGGTTTTAACGAGGCACCTATCCTGGGCTCATCATACCATTGTGAGCTCTTTTACTTGCGTCCAAAAGACGTATAGTTTTGACTTAATGCAATTTCTCACTTTCCTTCTTAGTTTATGGGTTTTTTCTCCCACCTTGGGTTTTACCATAGCGAGGTTTTATGAGTTTTACCTTTTTATGGATTCTTCTGTTGATTTGAGACTCGCATTTTCTCATTGTGCCAACGACTTCATCAACTGTACCTACTTCAGGCAAAAGATGAGGTGTGTGTGAGGTGGAGTCATGACTACTGAAGGCGTTAAAGTCTCGGTGGTTGATCAAAATGAGCTCTGAGCGTTAAAAGAGGTGGCACTTCAGCCAAGCCTACCCACATTATACATCTTAGCTATGTTGTTGGGCACCACTGCATAGCACTCTATCTTAAATTTTAGGTAGACAGACCATGCGCCCACTTCAACAGCACCGACACTATCCCCACTTGGCCACATGCTCAATCCGTCAGGTGTGGGTTTTAATACAAAAGGCATCGGTGATAGTTAGAATGGGGTAATTCTATTTAAGGGGCTTGTTCTCAAGCCTTCTGGCCAATGTGGGACAGAGGAATTCTAACACTCCCAGCACGTGAGACCTTATTTTATGGGTCACACGAGGAGTTCCACACATCGGCAACCACGTGGAGCCAAGCCGGGGCTCACCTGTTCGAGGTGGGCCAGTGGCACGTGGCATCTCTTGGCCTACATGGAGCCATGTCGGGGCTCATCCATTTGCGCGGGGCCAAAGGGGACCCACTCGTTCACGTAGCAGTACAGGCCCGTCCCCTAGCTCTAATACCATCTTAAATTTCAGGTAAACGGGCCATGGGCCCACTCCAACAACACTAATATTGTCCCCACTTGGCCACCTGCTCAATCCATCAGGTGTAAGGTTTTATCACAAAAGGCCTTGATGATAGTTAGAGTGGGGTAATTCTATTTAAGGGGCTTGTTCTCAAGCCTTCTGGCTGATGTGGGATAGAGGAATTCTAACACTCTACCCTCCATTTTACACTTTTGCTGATTTTAGAAAAAATCGTTCTTTTTTTTTTTTTTTTTTGTTAATTTATTACTTTCTTCTATTTTTCACTCAAAAACCTAAACTATGCTGATTTTCTATTTTTTTACCATAAAAAAAAGGCAAACTATGATTTTGATCATAATTTCGATTACTCTTCACTTTGATGTTTATAGGTTTGAATCTGACGCAAACTATCTTATTAGTTCAATTTGTGTATATTGTTTTTAAAAGTTGGAAGTAGTTCCAAGTTTGAATCACCGTTATTTATTGAAAATATGATTTCTGACGCAAACTATCTTATTAGTTCAATTTGCATAAGTTACTAAACTTTTAAGTTGGAAGAAGTTCCAAGTTCAAATCACCGGCCCTTGTATATTAAACATACGATTAGAGGAGTGAAACCGAAGCGGTGGATGGAAATGTACCATGAATTGCATTCTTATTAGCTGAAAGGCCGGAATTTTTGGCGTGGAACTTCATATTCTTAGCAGACATGAACATTAAAAATAAGAATTGAAGAAAAATTAAAAGTGCAAAAACATAATTTGATGACAAGCTAAAGCTAAGAGGATAAATTTTGAAACTTCTATTGGTTGCTGACAAGCTAATGCAGACACATAAAAACCTTGATAAGCACCACTCTGTCAATGTGAATTCAGAACGCTTAATGACAAGCTAAATTACGATCAAAATCCTAGTTTCCCCCCTTTGTCCTTCCAATCTGCTTCTATGGGAAGTGCTTTCTGCTTATAAGCGCATTAAATTTTGGTGGTGTCGGAAGCCTTCTAACAAACATGTCATATAATTACTACCATAGTCCTCCTCTCTGCACCAAGTTTATTTTAATTTACCGAAGATGTTGCTTCTGGCTCAAGTTTGATCTGTTCGAATCTCACGCATGCCCTCTAGGGAGATGTTTAAGTCTGCAGCAATGCTTGAGTTTTAAGCGTTTGTAGATTGCTCTATATGATCAATCCAAACTCAGGAATGCAACTTGGGTAAACTGCTATTTGACCTCTTGAACTATTACCCCAGCTGAAAAATTAGCCAATTAACCCCTTATCAATAGATTTCATCCACTATTTCGTCAAATTCAAGGGCAAATTAATCTTTCCATCATCAATTCTGACTTGTCAACTATAACCACTAATATATTTATGACATATGGACACAAAATAATGTGAAATGACAGATGGTGGACGGAACCTAACGGCAAGATGTTAATTGACTGATTTAAAATAGTTCATAGGGTTAATTTACCAAAAAAAAATAATTTAGAATGTCAATTTCAATTGTGGTAATAGTTCAGGGAGTTAAATAACATTTTACCTATGCAACTTGTACATTTACACCAAGTCATACGTTGTTTAATATTACACATAATTTATTCCCAAAACATCGAAGCCGAAGAATTATCCACATTCCTTAATTTAGTTTTTTTCCTGTTCTTGTAAAGTAATATGAAAAATAAATTATATATGTTATTTTCCCCTATAGTTTGGTTTCTACATAATGATAGAGGATTTGTATGAACAACAAATAAACTGCATATATTTACAAGTGCAGAGTCGCCGGTTATGTAATCTTTCTCAGACAGCTACTTGAGCTGCTGCTAGCCTAGCAATAGGTACCCTGTACAAGAATTTAGCATCAGGAATTTGATCTGGTTATAAAATTAGTCCATGCAACTTAAATAAGAAAGATAAAAAGAAAACGAACCTGAATGGAGAACAAGAAACATAGTCTAATCCGGCCTCTGCAAAAAATGCAACAGAAGAAGGCTCCCCACCATGCTCTCCGCATATTCCAACCTGTTAGTTTATAATCACCGTGCGAAAATATCAGAGAAGAACAGAAAAAAAATAAAATCTTGTGACTGTATATGACACACCATCGATATAAATTGACATCCCAATTTGTTATGGTATGTTCCAAATCTATGCATTTCCAGTTACCTTTAAGCTAGGCCTAGCTGCGCGACCCTTTTCTGTGGCCATCTTGATGAGCTGCCCAACACCTCTTTGATCAAGGACCTGAAAGCAGTGCATTTTGACTATTAGAGTCGAAATTTGTTTTCATTGTCTTATCCAGATGATTCTGGTGCTTTTGGGGAAAAACCCAACTGCAATGAGCCTGCGCGGACTTGCATAAAATGTGACAAACCTCAAATGGATCGCTTTGAAGAAGGCCTTTCGCAAGGTAGATAGGTAGAAACTTGCCCACATCATCTCTACTGTAGCCAAATGTCATTTGTGTGAGATCATTGGTCCCGAAAGAAAAGAACTCAGCTTCCTTCGCAATCTATCATCGTTGATATAAAAAAAAATTAACAAAAAAAAAGATGATGAATATTGTGTTGAAAATAATGAAGTCAGCCTATCAATTTAGCCTTACCTCATCTGCAACCAGAGCAGCTCTGGGGATCTCAATCATAGTCCCAACCTTATAACTCAAGGCAGTACCCATCTCGAAGAACACTTTTACCGCGACACTTCGAATGAGCCTCATTTGATGTCCTAGTTCCTGAAAGGAAAATTTTCGTTGAGGATTGAATTTCCATCACTTCACAATTTCTCACAAATCCATACGAATGAATTATGAATCTAGTATCATACGTAAATAACGAGAAACGAGAAAATGAGGAACAAGAATTGCAGGATCGTGCCTGAGGTGTTCCGACAAGGGGAACCATTATCTCAGGGAAAACTTTGACACCCTGGTTGCTCATTGAGACTGCAGCTTGAAAGATTGCACGTGCCTGCATTTCGCTGAGTTCTGGGTATGATATCCCTAGCCTTTTGAAACATCAAAACATTCCTTCCATCAATAACAAGGAGATCATATTTGTGCATCTATGAACTTCTTCACTCGAAGTTTATGACATTAAGCATATTAGCCTTCCCGCAGCGGAAACATCTGACACTGAAATATCAAAATTGTGCCATATTTCCGGACTACGTTTATAACAAATTCAAAGTGATAGGTAAACATGTTTTGTGAGTGAAAATAAACTGAAATGGATAAAACAAGTAATGATGCATATGAAGCTAATTAACAAAGTGAATGAAGCTCATCAAGAACTTTTATCTGAACATATTTAAATTTGAGTAGATTTTTTTTTGTGTGAACAGATTTGAGTAAATCTTTAGACTGGAGAACTCATGTGATGATTGAAGAGCCACCAAACCTGCAGCCGCGGAAACCAAGCATGGGGTTTACTTCTGATAATTTCTCAATTCTTGAGAAAACTTCATCCTCAGTCATGCCAGTCTCTGCAGTTAGTTCGCTGACAATCTGTTCTAAGTCACCTTCTGGAAGAAATTCATGAAGTGGAGGGTCTAACAGGCGGATTGTTACTGGAAGACCTGAAATTTCATAAATTATGTGATAAATAAGCTACAATTACAAATCTAAGGAATTTAAAACATATAGTCTTAGAGCCTAACAATCCTTGGGAATTTTGTTTTATAGTTGGTCCATGAGGTAAAAATACAAATAGATTTCAAAGATTTTAATCAACATTTGTGAAAATACCGTCCATTGCCCGGAAAATTCCTTCAAAGTCATATCTTTGATACGGTAGTAAGAGGTCCAGTGCCGCCTTCCTCTGTTCAGTTGTAGCTGCCATGATCATTTTCCTTACCGCCTTTATTCTATCATCCGAAGCAAAGAACTGAAAGATAAAAAACGTGACAAAATCAGCAGAGCTCTATAACCTGATATGATTTGTTAACACGAAATAAGAAGGAATCAAAAGTACAACATTGATAGAACTTGCAGCAGACCATATAACATTACGGATATCCAGCCAAACACTTTTAGTAACTAAAATTAGTTACCATGTGCTCTGTCCTGCAAAGTCCAATCCCTTCGGCACCATTATTTCTTGCTGTTAGCGCATCTTCAGGTGTGTCCGCGTTTGCCATAACCTGTTATAGCATTACCACACAATTTTTACTGAGTAATTACTAGCGGTAACAATGAAAACCACAATGCACAAAAATATGGTACCTTGAGACGCCGGACTTTATCAGCCCAAGACATGAAGGTTTCCAAATCTCCACTTAAAGCCGGAGGAGAAAGGGGCTCTTTTCCTAATATGACTTCCCCAGTGGAACCATTGAGTGAGAGCCATTCTCCTTCCTCGACCACTGTATCCCCGATCACAACCAGCTGTATCATCAATGAATAAACCAAATTATGTCATTTTCTCTGTGGGCTTAACTACAAGAGATCATGTTTATATAGAGAAAACAGTGGAAACCACCTTCTCAGCGTCATTTACTCGGATATCAGCGCAGCCAGAAACACAACATTTGCCCCACCCACGGGCTACAACAGCTGCATGAGATGTCATGCCTCCTCTAGCTGTCAAGATCCCTGCAGCTGCATGCATACCCCCAACATCTTCGGGGCTAGTTTCAGTCCTTACCTAAAGTTATATGTACAATTCAGTTATCGAAGTGTGTCGGAAAGAGAAAAAAGTTGACAGTGAATAAGATGAACATGGATAAAAATTTTACCAAGATGACACTCTTTCCTTGTGCATGCCATGTTTCGGCATCCTCAGCACTGAACACAACTGTCCCTACAGCTGCTCCTGGAGATGCAGGCAATCCAGTGGCGATCACTTTGTCTTTGTAAGCAGTTGGATTCTCAAACTGACCAGACAAAATTATACAAAAGGAAGTCGTAAGTCCTGAATGTCTTCATACATGGATACATTGATAAACGCATATGCACGTTGGGCCTGTCAATATTAAGGCCACATTACAAACTACAAATTGACCTGTGGGTGAAGAAGTTGGTCAAGGTGCTGTGGTTCAACCATCTTGATTGCAGTGCGCTTATCCACAAGCCCTTCGTTCACCATGTCTACAGCTATCTTCACTGCACCTTTACCAGTACGCTTTCCACTGCGACATTGTAACATCCACAACCTATTTTCTTGGACTGTGAACTCGATATCCTGCAAACATACCCCATGTTTTAGTTCTACAAAAACATGTGTTCCCCAAAACCGAAAAATGTGAATGTAATACTGATAGGAAGATCATCTATAAAAATGGCAACTCATACCATCATATCTTTGTAATGTTTTTCTAGAATTTCACAGTTCTCTACAAGCTCCTTGTAAGCTTCTGGCATACAATTTTTCATAGTATCCAAGTCTCCTGGCGTCCTAATGCCGGCAACTACATCTTCTCCCTATTCGATTCCATTATTAAGTTACTCTCACAAAACCATAAAAAAAATAGTCTCTACTATATTGACTTAGAAAGATAACTTTGGTATAGTGGTATCAAAAACCTGAGCACTGATTAAAAATTCTCCATAAAGCTTCCTTTCACCGGTGCTTGGATTCCTAGTGAACAGAACACCTGTGCCAGAAGTATTTCCCATGTTCCCGAAAACCATGCATTGAATATTAACCGCGGTTCCCTTCAAACCCGTTATCTGATTGATGCTCCGATATTTATTGGCTCTTGGGCTGTCCCAAGAATCAAAAACTGCTTTAACAGCCAAGAGAAGCTGTTGTTTTGGATCTGCAGATATACAAGCGGACAAGGACATATAAACATACAGAGTTGTGCTACAGGAAAAGTGGAAAATATGAGGAAGTTGACGGCGTTTTACTTTGTACCTGAAGGGAACTTTTCACCGGTGGTTTCGAGATAGACATTTTTGTATTGTTCTACCAGCTCTTTGAGATCAGAGGCTGTTAGCTCTGTGTCAAGCTCAACTCCTTTTGTACCTTTTAGTTTTTCCAACTGCTCCTCAAATGATGAGTGTGGAATTCCCATAACCTTCAAACGTAAAACAGGTGAATTCAGAATACATCTCGAAACAGAAAAGATGAGGTTGAGTTTATCATGCCAAAATTGGGAAGAACAAAAAAAAAAGTCATAATTTAGACACATGAACATTATGAAATGCAACAATAAAAGCACTTACAACATTTCCAAACATGTCTAGAAAACGCCTGTACGAGTCATAAGCAAAGCGCTCTCCACTTTTCGCGGCCAAACCAGCAACCACATTGTCATTGAGTCCAAGGTTGAGGACAGTGTCCATCATGCCAGGCATGGAAATCTAGGTATACAGAGTGAAAATCAGTTGGTGCACGACATGAACTAATTTTTATTAAACAGATTGTAGTGAATGTGTCATTGTTAAAATTACATTAGTGTTTCTTCTCCATATGTGCTCTTGTGAACTAATGACACTACGGCTGTAGTTGCAACTGAAAGAACTCTTACCGCAGCACCAGAGCGAACGGAGAGGAGGAGAGGCTTGGAAGCGTCACCCAGAATAGCACCCATGTCCTTCTGCACACTCCCCAAGCCCTCTAGTATCTCCTCCCATAAACCTTGCGGTAAATCTTTGCCATTCAGCTGATACTCTTGGCATGCTTCTGTTGAAATAGTAAGTCCAGGTGGGACGGATAGTCCAATGCTAGCCATTTCTGCCAGGTTTGCACCTTTCCCTCCTAACTACGATGCATAGGCATGATGAACAAAATTCAGATTCTATGACTAAATCGAACATGTAGATCAATGGACAAGTACAAATTGAACAATTTTTAAGACTAAATCGGACATGTAGATCAATGGACAATTACAAAGTGAACAATTCCGTTATGTAGCACAAATTTCTGGTTGATTGAGATATAAGTAAAACTCCTTATCCAAAATCGGGCCAAACTAAAATGCTAGAATTTTCATTTCTCATACTGGTAGCATGTCTAAAGTGAAGTAAAACTTACCAATGACTTCATTGCCCTGTTGCCTTCACTCTTTCCTTTTCCAAATGTAAATACTCGCTGTAGAAACAAAACAAAAACCTTTCAGGCACCATGAACAAAATGCTTGTACATAGTTCAGATTGCCAGTCAAATTGATCATGATATTGTTATGAGTTTAGAGTGCAATCCGAATATTGTGAGGTTTTATACAAAAGACCTCGATGAAATTATTAGTGGAAGTTGAATGAAACCACTTAATATAAGCTCTATTTTAACTTTGTCAGGTTTCCGACGCGGGACTTTACAATTTCTAACGTCACAAACTATTCTAACACCAAGTCAAAACTAAATCATCCGACTGAAAACTAATTAGCAAGGGATGAAGAGATCCAAGATCCTGCAAGGATTAGAATCATCCGACGCGGTATTTTCATCTTTTGAATAAAAGGATGCAATATATGTACCTTTCTGGTTGTTGGTGCAGTCTGATCTGCAGCTGGGGACACAACAGCTTTTGCTTCGATGTGTCCTGGCTCGTTCTTCTTCGGGTTTGGGTTCATGATCCCGTTTACAATTTGCATCTGCTGCCGGTGACAGTGCTTGAGGCCAACTCGACCCGAAGAGTTGAGGCCATGGAAGGAAGGGTTTTCTCTAACAAGATCAAATTGATCCACATATTTTCCCTTCAACAATCTCTGCCTATAAACCTCAGATGGTGTCCTTATGAGCATGCCTTTCAGAGTGGATGACATTTTTATACCCTCTCTGCTTGAGAAACCCAAGTAAATATAATCAATGGATACAGATCATACTAAAATCTGTAACTCATCAGTACTAGTTTACTTCCATGCAATAAAAATTAATCTTCAAAAAATTCAAACATGAATTGTTATTAGCAATGCAAAAATAATCATCGTGCACTCCTCCGTCTCTCGTATTAGCGCTTGTCTCAATGCATGATCGGTGGATATTTTAGAGTGCCGATAACAGCTTGCAGAAATAATTTGTTAAGGATTAAAGAGTGAAACAGAACCCGAAATCATTTGATCAAATATGCACACATACACATACCTGCTGAAGATAGAAGTGCTTTTCTGATCAGAGGAGGTGAGTTTCTATTTGCAAAAGTTGCAAAGAGATATTGAGGTGTAGAGCTTGTTCAGAGAAGCAAAATGGCGGTTGTGTTGTCTTTGTTTTGTCTGTAACTGGTGTGATGAGTGACATGAGTGGACCAAATTTTAGCGCTAACTCAGCTTTTAAACTGCCCATTCACAATTCATGCGCCTACAAAATTTTGGAACATAATCAACTACCAATCATATTGTTGTAAAAAGTAATATGCAGAGTTTTTTTGAAGTTTACGATTAGTTGAAAACGGATATGGACGCAATCTAAGTTGTTCCACTGGTTTGGATAATGTTTAACTTATTTGATAATACTAATACTAGATTCGGGCGCAATCAATTTATTATCTTGAAGTTTCTTAGTTTTTATCATTTCATATATTAAGTTTTCTTTGTTCCAGTCTTGTTCCTAAAGTTATAATTCTAAGACACTTTCATATATCCGTCAAATTTTCTATCAGAACCTCTGGTAATTGATGACGTGGCGCCTACATGGACAATAATTAGACGCCATATGTCAATATAGGTGCCATGTGGATATCAAAACATTGAAAATTCAAAATTAAAAATGAAAAATTAATATTATTTATTATCCACATGGGCCCAATCATCGTCCACGTGGGAGTCACATCATCAGTTAACGAAGATTCTGATAGAAAACTTAACGGATGTATGAAGTGTTCCAGAATTATGATATTAGGTACAAGATTGAGATGAAAAAACTTGATGTATGAAATGTTAAAAACCAAGAAACTTCATAATGGTAAATAGAGTGGCAAATAACCTTTAAGTGTTGGTCTAGTGAAAAGTGAACTCAAGCTAGAATTCTTTAAATGCTTTCTTTGAGGCCACCAAGTCTATTTTAGTGTATCGTTTGACTCGCATGTGTTTAATATTCTAAAGGGTAGGGTGTTAGGTTTTTACTCATGAGTCCTGAGTTCAAAACTCTCTGTCATTTAAATTATCGTAATTATTTCGAATCATCTCCTTCTTCTTAATAATAATAAAATTTTAAATAAAAATGTATCATTTGATCTGGACACCAAAATATGATATCATATTAGTCGCTTACATACTTTTTATATTTAAAATAAATAAATAATACAATGATGCTGTCTAAAAAAATAAAATGAAAATATTGCACACTTATCGATACCACATCTTGAAGAGGAAGAGATATGAGGGTGTTTTAGGTATTTCAGGTTGCTTAGGAAAAGAGAAAAAAGGGAGGGAAAAGTCAGTTATTATGGTTGACGCTGAGATGAAGACTTGGCAAACTCGAGTCCAAGGCAGTTACAATTTCAAAACTTACAATGTAATTTTGACCAAAAAAGGTCGTTACGGTGGGGCCCGTCCCCTCCCCCGCCTCCGGAGAAAACCTGAATCCATAGAGCTCATGCCACGTGGTTCGCTGGTGGACAATCGTCACCATGGAATCCCGCTCTCTCTTTTATTATCCTCACACATTGCTAAAAAAATCTCTTTTTTTTTTGTCAAATAAAAAAACTGATGCTAAGCAGCTGCTTGTTGCCTTAATTAATCTTTAGACTCTGAAAATTTAAAAATGATGTTTAGACTTACCTAGGCGCCTGCCTAGCTCTTTTAGATCCCTTTAGACCCATTTAGGCACGCGCCTAAGTCACGATTCTCATTTAGACATAAACTAGATAACTTTTATTTTGCATTTTACTTTTTCAATAAATTGTAAAAGACTTATTAAATACTTAGATGAACACTCATTATATGCTTGTTCTCCATGTTTTTAATATGTTCAAATACTTTATAATATATATATATATATGTAATTTTATTTTGCAATTTATGTATCCAATACAATTATGTTTTTTTTTTTAAGTATAAGAGGAAATTTATAATAAATATAATTAAAATTAAAAAAACCGCCTAGGCCCTGCCTAGACAGCTAGGCGCTAAGCCCCTATATGCCGCCTAACTAGCGCCTATCGCCTTTTAGGACCTTGTTCACACATACTTGACACTCTCCTTCCAATTTAAAATCTTGATGATTAAAATTATAAAGAAAAAAATAGAAAAAAAATAAAAAAAGAGGCATGCTTTCTTCATAATATAGCAAGTGTGACAATCTGTGTGAACGGATCGTGTCATGTTCATGTTATTCGTCTGCCAAGTGTTGTGTTCATGTTTTTGGTCTGCCGACCTATTTATAGTCATGTCGTGCTTGGATTCAACCCTATGACTATAAAAAAGAATGGTCAGTGTTTTATGCGCTTCCCTCTTTTTCTATTAGACGTTAAATTGAATAAAATGAAATGAGAATTAAAGCATAAACGTGCAGAAGGTCAAAGGTGTGCGAAAATCACTTTCCGCAATAATATCTCAAGTTTTTGTAAATGTAACTACAGTTACCAACATTCTTTTTGGGTTTCATACAACGTTTGTTTATGTGGGAACAAAATTTAGAGCTAACAACTCATAGCCCTCTATAAATTTCAAACTAGTACAATGATGTGAAAACTTATCAAACCACGCAGAGGATCAAACCTCCCAGAGGATCAAACCTCAGAATACAAGGCAACTTTTAACCGTCAAAAACTCCTCGACGGAGTGATCCAAACGCATTTATTCAGTTTATATGAGTCCCACAAATCTTTATTCAGAACACTCCACTCAGATTCTTTGGACTTTTTTAAGAACGAGCATAACGTACAGAAATTCGCCACTGTATCGGGCTCCTACAAGACGGGCAATCCTTCATGCCCTGTTTCTCGTGGAGCTCATTGCATGTTCTACAAACCACTTGATGGGCACACGGGAGGAAGATAACGGACATCTCCTCAGACAGGCACATCACACACTCCCGTTCACGTTTCACCCCTCCTGTCTCAGAGTACTCTTGAATATCCTTCACTACTTCCGAGATGTATGGCATCCGGGACCCCTTGTGATCCAGGCCATTTTCGATGTCTGTTACTTTGCTGGTGTAGCTCCCCTCAATGCCCCTCCGCAGCGCAGCAATTTTTGAAGAATCACTCTTGTGTCTCAATTGAGAGATTTCTTTTTCGAGTTTCTGAATATCATCTTTGTACTTCTGCAGATTGTTTTCTGCTTTCAGGTTAATCATATCCTCCTTGGATTTTGTTGAAGCCTCTATCTGTTCCCGTTCTTTTCTTATCGAACTGACCTGCTCAAGTACTTCTGCCTTTGATTTTTTTTCCTGTTGCCATCTAGCCTGCGACATACTTGACCTTTGTGAGAAGAAGCTCAGAATTAAACCTATTCAGAAAGAAAATAGAGTAAAACCAACAACACAACATTTTCAAGCTTTCATCAAAATGAGCTGTACAACACCGTTACATGCCCTTTCTCAAAGTTCACACCATCGGTCCATCAATCCCCTCGTCTAATTTATATCTTCCAATGTGAGACTGATTTTCAAGTTACAAAATGTGTGTTTGCACATGTACATGCATGTGTGCTAATAGACGATAATGATAAACTCCAAAAAGAGAAAGCAAATATGTAGCAAGCAAATGACAAGACTAAATCATCTTCATTACAAAACATGCACAAGTACCACTTATATTCCAAACGATTTCATAATTCGTCATCCCAAAGAAGTGTAAATACCTCAAACCAAATAAATTCACAATTTCACATGCATGAATGCCAATTTGGAGTATGTGGAAATCACGTATTTAGAACGTACCTCCAATTGTTCCTGGAGATCTTTGGCTTGTTCTAGTTCCTGTAGCAGCTGTTTTAACTTGCGTTTTTCAGTCGCAAGTTCTTCACTGAACATGGTTTTCTGCTTCTCCCATGACTGAAACTTCATCAGTGTCTTCTTCTCCCTTTTAGATACATCCTGACAGCTTGCAGCAGACTCTGCAGCACGTACTTTAGCAGCCTCCATATCCTGCCTCAAGGCAGCATTCTCCACCTCAAGCCTCCGGACGGAAGAATTTGCCCGTTCAACCTGGCTACTAGCCTTGCAGAGAGCATTTTCCATCTCAGAAAGCTTCTTCATGGTGTTTTCTTCCAGTGTTTGTTTCTCTTTCTTCAGCCGCTCAACTTCTTCTTTCTCTTGCCTCAATGACTTAAGTTCAGCCTTGTCCTTACTCAATCTACGCGCAGCCTGCATAACCTTCTGATTTGCCCACTCTGTCCACTCTTGGAGCTGATTTTGCAAGTCCCGTGCCCTCGGAACCAACTTTAAAATCATTTCATCTTTCTTGTCCCGGGGGACCCACTGCCCCAAGGATTTATCATACGGTATCCCAGCAAAAACAGAATTAGTTGCATCAGAGTGACAGCTAATAGGAACTGGATTGGAAATGCTTTTTGGATGCAGAGAAAGGGAAAGCTCAGTATCAGCAACTGATAATGCAGGCGTAGTATTTGCTGAAGGTAATGCTGCGGCAGTATTGACTACAGGTAATGCCGTTGAAGTATTGACAGAAGGTAATGCTGTTGAAGTACCGACAGAAGGTAGTGCTGTTGTACAAACAGAAGGTAACATGGACGTGACACTGTTCTTACGCAAAACAGAAGCAGTATTTTCAACATCCAGGTTAAATGCTCTAGGAGAAAAAGGCCCGGCATTGGCAGAAAGATTATTGTTTCCACTTTCTTGAGGCACATCAACTCCCATAGCCTTGCTTATCTTCAAGGAAGCATTCTTCAAATTAACAGTGGTAGAGTCTGACACAGATTTTAGTTTCTTATCCAAGATTAAACCACCCAAACCACTCAGCTTCCCCGTTCTTGAAGACCCTTTACATCCATAAGTCCGGTAACTTTTTTCCAAGTGAAGTGACTTGTGCCGAAGCATGTATTCTCTCTTGGTGGTAACAGAATGAACCTTTCGACTACTTAAAACCTTTTCCTCTACCACAGGAGATTGAAATGTTCCAGATGCACCAAAAGATTTATCCCCATTCTCAGATGTGGACTTTGCACCCTCTTTCTCAGACAACGATCCACTATGAACAAGGGAATTTTTCAGTTTAGCTATGTTTGAAACCCCACCTGCAATCATAGGTGTCTCAGACTGTGAACTATGAGAACCAGGAACTGGCTTGGAAGGATTCAGAAGATTCAATTCCGAACTTTTGGTTTCTGTTTTTGACTGGGGTTGATTCGGGACGGAGGAACTTCCATTTGAAGCTCCATCACTAATGAAACTATTCAAGGGATCACCATCCATTGCACAAGCATGAGAGACATTCATATCACAAATCAACAAGCACCACATTGCATCACCAGTGCTGAAAAAAGGCCTAACCTCTTGAAGAACACAAACCAGTTCTGCCAATATGTACTTCTCAAGCTGCTGTAGATCTTCAAAACAGTGTTCCCCCGAAGGATCAATTTCTTGGCCACTTCTTAGATAAACTAAAGTATTATCCACTATATTAGACACGGTGTCTTTACACCCATAACAAAGACCAGACCGCAAAACAGCCTTTGTAGCAACTTCTTCAGTGTAACCGCAAGCAACAATCTTTTTTATTGCACTTTTGAAAATCATGTCCAAATTGCTTAGAACAAGCTCTTCAAGTTGGTTTTCTGTGAGGTCACTCCAATCGGCATCCTGAAACTCTGCCTCTAGTTCCTCTCTGGGCCAGCTTGGGCTACCCTCGGATGGAACAACAGCACTAGACGACAATCCAAGGTCGAGTTTCAACCCATCAGAATGGTCTTGATTAACACTGCACAGGTCACAGACACCAATTTGTCCATGACTCTGCGTGATTTCGAATTTTTCAGCTGAAAACTCATAGCTTGTGCATTCAGTCTGAGATAAGGGAATAATTTTATTCGGGTCACCTAAAGGCGGATCAGCCCGGAACTTCCTCTTATTCCTACTTCCCTTTTCTTGAACAGCTATTGAGGAAGAGACTTGGGTGGTGCAACTACTACTGCCCTTGGCCACCATTGATGCCATTTCAGCTGCACAAAACAATCTAATCTCAATACATTCAATCCATATACGCATCCAGTTCTATCTATCAGTTCTTAAAGCAATACCAAAACACCAAATTCATCAATTCCATAAAAAATCCATCAAACAACAAACTACTGAAATCAACATTCGTAGCTGCAATCAATAAAAAAAATCCAGGTCGCAACATCACCAACTGGTCAATCTAAACAACCCAATTAAACCCAGATTACTAAAAGCTATATCCCAGTATTAAAATTAACGATTTTTAACATCCCAGAACCAAAATCAACAAGAACACGTCAATCAGAGAGAAAAAAAAAAGACTACCCAGAAGAAAAAACTGAACAATCAATCCGTTTGCAAGAAACCCAGTTGAATTTAGACGAAAATTATGATCTACCAATGTGAAACTCCATACAAATCTCAAAAATAAAATCAGGAAAATTAGATCAAAATAGAAGAATCAGAGCAAAAAAAAAAATGCAGAATCTGGTGTTCATGAAAGTTAAAGATCCCCAATACAAATACAAGAATTTGCGGTGATTAATCAGAAGCCATATACGATCGAGACGCACCCGATTTGAGCTAATTGTTCGAGCAATCAAAGGTAGAAACCAGTCTCAGAACACCATAGAATCACAAAGAGAATTTATAGTTGCTTATTTTTTTTCTTCTTCTTATTTTCTTAATTATTAGCTTAAAGAGAAATAAGAGAGCTTTGAACGTCCGTCTCTCTCAAAAGTTTCGTTGCGGTAAATTTCATAATTTTTTTTTTTTTTTTTTTTTTTTTTGTCATGACCAGACCAATTAACCAATGTTTTCAACGACAAAAAAAGAAAAGAAAAAAAAAACCAAGGTTTGATGAATTTTCATTTTTGTACTAATCATAGTTAAGGAAAATTAGCCACCAACCCCAAGTAGATGAATTACTTCACAACTAGCCCCTTGACCCGTGTTTCGATGCGTATTGTTAACATATTTTTTTACATATGTATCTCTTTAAAAGATGTAGATATGCTTTGAATATATATTTTTAAAATGAAAGCAATTTTGAGTTATTTGAAAATTTAATTCGTCGTTTATCACATCATATAATACAGAACTTGTTTATTTACACGACTTATATTTGATTTTTATACTAGGTGAGGGAGTTTTCCTCTATAGTGTGATCATTTAGCAATGTACAAGTTATGTCCATGCACATTGTGGGATACATTGCACTTTACCCTTTTTTATTTGTTTATTTGTCGACTCACATTTGTTCATTACACGTACATGTTACGAATATACATTGTATATGTAATGCATGTGCTATAATTTGTCTCCCAACCAACTTATTTTTAACATTCTATTTTATATTTCCTCTTTTAACAAGTAGTTTAATTAATTTTGAATGATTATATAAAAGTTATCATCATTTTCCAATTTTTTCCCTTCAAGTTATTCTTCTCTTTGGTTTTCAAAGGAATGTTGTTATATTGTCATCGTATCTTGAATTATTAGATACATTTTAAAGAAATTTTGTATTAAAAAAAAAAGAAACTAAGTTAAGAAATTATATATGTATATATATTGGCAAAGCACAGAACTTCTTCAATGTGAGGAAATGTAACTTCTAAATGGACATATATCCAAATTAGAAATAGTATATATCGTTCAAATAAAAACAATTATTTAATTTTAAGTACGAGGTCTCAAGTTTTTTTTTTCAGCTTATAAAATGAAAAATAGGAATCTCATATATAAAGAGAAAACAAAAGGTAAACAATGATTTTGGTGTCACCAAGCTTCAACAAAAATATTTGGACAAAAATGCCCCCAAAACAAAAAACTTTAAAGGCATCCCAAAATAATGCATTAAATAAGGTAGAGGTATTTTCATCTTTTTAACAATGGTTTTTTTAATAGTAATTTTTTTGGTACAGTTTTATTTTTATATTTAGTACCTCATAATAGACTAGCAATAATGTGATTCAAATTTTCCATTTTTAAACACATTCAAAATAATATGATTAAATATGTTGTCAAATGATTGTTTTTTTTTTAACAAACAATATTATCTACACTAAAGGGAAGGGGGTGAGTTTAGCCTAACAATGAGCGCTAATAATGTGATTACATAAGTTGTTTATTAAATATTATTTTCTCTAATTTTAAACACGTTCAAAACATCTTAAGAGGCGTGTAATGCCGGTTATAAAAAAGGTTTTTCGCATGAGGATAATAATGTGATTAAATTAATTTTCAAATGATTGTTTTTTTTTTCTTTTAACAAACAATATTATCTATACTAAGGGGGTGGAGTGGGCTTAGCCTCATAATGAGCTAGCAATAATGTGATTCAATCAATTGTTTATTAAATATTATTTTTTCTATTCTTAATGTAAATTCTATAGAGACCGATTTTATTATGTGAATTCAACTGCTTTAATTGGTTTATGAGGGGTTTCTTCCAGCATGATCTAAAATTATTCATTTACTTCAAATATTTGACTTTCCTTTTGTCAATTTACGCAAATAAATACATTTAAAACATGTAAGTCACGCGTAACACGCCGTAATTTAAAAAATACACTCACACGCGCATGCATGAAGGCCAGTATATAAGAAAGTGAGAAGGGACCATATCGATATGGTTCGTTCGTTTGGTTTGGAACTTAATAGAGATTAGGCCAGATTGGGGCCTATGTGAAGCGAAGCACCTAACTTCCACTTTACTGGTTAGCTCATTTTCTTTGACCAATATTTATGGGGTTGTGATTTTCACACATCCTTAATTACTTTTTTCACATTCTTCCTTATTTTTTAATAATTAATTGGTATCGTACTATTTAATCTTCCATATATACTAGGGGTGGGCGCGGTGCGGTTTGGTGCGGTTTCGAGTGAAACCACAACCGAAATCGAAACTTTTTGCGGTGCGGTGCGGTGCGGTTTTGAAGCCAAAACCGAAATGAAACCAAACCGTTTGGTTCGGTTCGGTGCGGTTTCAAACGGTTTCGGTTTGGTTTTTGAGAAAAAAAATGTACAACCTGCACCAAGAAGTTAAGAATTAAAATGAAGTTCAAGGCAAAGCATCAACATATAGATAAATGAAACCATGATATGCAAATATCCTACTTAAGCTAATAGCACACGAGAACAGACTTCCAGCAACTTCCAATAGTACAATTAAGAACTTAAGAGTACAATTGTGGGAAGAGTAAACAATCCAAGTACGCGAGAATAAATTACCAACAAAATACTCTTTCTTGTTCAGGAAGAGAAAACTACAATCTACAATTACCAAAGGAAAAAACATATAAATGAGAGTAAAATGACTTAAACCACCTGCTTGTAATGTCGTACTAGTTTGCTCCTTTTTGGTGTTGAGAACAAAACTTTAGGAGTTCGATCAGCAGCCATAAAAGGGTCCTGTCCATATATTCTAAATATTGGACGGCAACCTCCCTCTCTGTCCATATTCGGAATGAATCTAATGATGATGCAGTCCAACGTAAGCGCCCTATCCAGTGGAGGCCATTCTGATCCCACATTTCTTCTTGTTATATACTGCAAATACCTCTGTTGCGAAGGCATTGGATTCAACGGTGGCATTAACTGCAAAAGTTCCCTAGGTGCTTGCTTGTAAATCATGTCCAACGTCTTGTGCTCCTCAGTGTACTGTTTCCTGTAAATCAAGAGTGCAGCCAGCATGAATGCCAATACCAACCACCCACCTCGTTCACAATGCATCAAGAGCACATTCTGTTTAAATTCTTCTGCAGCGAAACAATTACCAACATGTAAATACACATAGTTTAAATTCTTCTGCAGCGTAAGTGCATAACGACACACAGAACTCGAGAACAAGCCAGCAAATACAAAACAAATTGTTTCCTTCTGAAACAGTCATCAGCGTTCAATTGTTGAAGGATATACATATTAGCATGTATATACAGAGCATAAAAAATGGATAAATTCCACATTAGTGCACACATTGTATTGAGCAAAATTTGTCTATCACCACACCAAAAACAAAAATTTCATAATTTGTGACTGAGTGGAAATGAAGTACTGACTTTAGATTCATTTCTTCTATCAACTTTAGAGCACAATAGTTAATTGCCAGTAAAAAAGTTTCTAGGCATACACGGGAACTTTAAACGTGCCCACAAATCAACCCTGAACCCTTCTATTCCCAGGACATATTAACGGAGCCTCCCCAAAGTTTGTATCAGTCAAATTAGTGCAGTTCCATTCATGCATACTCTGTCCAACTAATGCAGTTCACTTCATTCTTAGGAATCCCAAAAGACACAGTAAATATGCATCCCCAAATATAGACATCTTCAAATTGCAAACAAGCAGCTCTTAGTTGAGATTCTAATAACAAAACACGAAAAAACGAACAAAAAGAAGGAAAAGTCCCAGTAACACCAACCACATTCAAGCCTTACGCAATTTAACAAACATCATCTTCAATAAACCAAATTTGAAAGAAATTAAAGCCCAGAAAAGCATACCATAAACGCTCTCAGATATCTCCAAAAGCCCGTCCGGCGGCTTCCGGTAGAAGAACTTCCTAAACAACGCCATTGTTCCTCAAGATCCGAAAACACCCCACGAAAAACCAACACCCAAAACCCCTCCAATTCAACCCGCATTGCTCCGAAACGTAAAGCTCATCTCAGCTCGAATACCCAAAATAGAAATTCCTCATCTCAGCTCCAATTCAACCCGCAATTCTCCACAACAGGCAAATGACCTTTCCAAATTTTATTCATTCCCAAAATAGAAATTCCTCAATCTTCGATTTTCAGCTCGTTTTCTCCATTTCCAAACATCCCAACCAAATAAACGTGAAAAATATCGGATTCTTTTATTCAATTTTCTTCCATTTTCTCGGCAACCAAACAGAAACAGAAACATAAACTCACCGGACCCAGAAAAAACCTCCTCCTCCTCTTCCTCCTCTACTACAATCGAAATTACGAACATAGAAAAACTAGTGTACAGCACTGAAACCTGCCTAACCCAAGTAGACCAGACAATTTTGATACTAATATCTCAACTTTCGAAAAAAAATTACTTACTTTGCCAAACCCAAACCTGCCTAACATTCGAAAGAAATGCACATTTTAAATTATCAATCATGATTCAGTGCATGAGTTTGTTCTCATATTTTCCCCTTTAATCTAACAACATATATGAAATTGCAGACAGAGGATGAGAAATTTTCACCTCTGCGTGTGTCGACTCCAAGATTGGAGGCAAGGCAGAGATGAAAGCAAGCCGCAGAAGCAGTCGCAGAAGCAGAAGTAGTCGCTCGCAGGCAGTCGCTCGCAATCAGGTGACCAGGTCGCTCGCACGCAGTCTGTTAGGAAATGCATTTTATTCCTTTTGTTGTAATTTCAATTTAGTAAATAAAAGGGTTTGTCCTTTAGTGAGTGGTTATGTAATGGAATGCTGAGTTGGTATTTCTGAGTGGAAAGGCTACTTAAATGGAGCAATGGCCTCATTGCTCCTCAGACTAATATTTGAGTATTATTAATTGAAATTCACACGAGTTTCTTGCTCGTCTTCTACCTCTTCCACTCCATATCTTCCTTGCTACATTGTACAGGTTGAGCAGGCTTTTAACATTGGTATCACCCAATTTTGATCCTGGATCCCTCTTTGTATGCCCCGCTACAATCCCAACACTCGATTATCTCTCATGGACGCTCGAGTTGCTGCTTTGGAATCTTCTGTTGCTGCACTCTCTGATTCCTTCGATTCCAAAATGGCGATGTTCTTCGAACAATTTCGTCGGGAGCAAGCTTGCGCTCGTGGGAGCGGAGGTTCCACTTCTGATACTGATCCTCCTCCCCAACCACTCATCGCCAATCCTCACGATTCCGGCGACCTTGATCCTCATCGGCCTCGCCATAACTGGCAACCTCGCATCGATTTTCCCCGATTCACTCCGGGTGAAGACCCACTTGCTTGGATTTATAAATCGAAACAGTTTTTCACCTACTATTCCATTCCTGAGCTTCAGCAGGTCTTAACGGTCTCGTTTCACTTGGAAGGAGAGGCACTTCAGTGGTTTCGATGGCACGATTGCTTGCGCACCACTCCTCGGTGGGGGGATTTCACACACGCATTTTGCAAAGAATTTGGGCCCTCTGAGTTTGAAGACAGTGCCGAAGCGCTCTTCAAATTGAAACAATCAGGTACTCTCAAAGATTACATCACTGAATTTAGGCGTTTGGCAAATAGAACCCATGATTTAGGGCCTCTATTGTTAAAGAGTTGTTTCTTGGGTGGATTGAAACGTGAACTTAAATATGATGTTAAGCTTCTGCGCCCTTCTGATGTGCATGATGCCATTTCAATTGCCTTACAACTTGATGCTAAATTGTGTGATTTGAAGAGTGGCTATACTAAGCCTTTTCCACAGCCTCGTGGGTTACACACCCCTACTACACCACACATCACTCCTAGTGTTAAACCCTCTAATTTCCCTGTGAAGAGGTTAACTCCTGCGGAAATTCAGCGCAAAAGGGAGAAGGGTGAGTGCTGGTTTTGTGATGAAAAGTGGCGCATGGGACATAATTGTGCTAATAAGCAACTCCTCATGCTTGATCTAGCTTACCCTGAAGAGGAGATCACCACCCCATTGCTAGAAGAACCACCACCTGAAATTTTACAAATGGAACTTAGTGAATGTGCGTTTTATGGCACACTTGCTAGGCCCACTGTGAAAACAATGAAAGTCATCGGTTCAGTGAATGGTCACCAAGTCACAGTTCTCTTAGATTCTGGAAGCACCCATAATTTTGTGGATTCTAGACTCCTTAAGAAATTTGCTTGGCACACTCAACCTACTAAACCATTTGAAGTGATGATTGCGGATGGGGGTAAGGTTAGTAGTTCAGGTTGCTGCACTGATGCTGCTTTATCAATTGGGGGTTATGAATGTGGTGTGGATCTATACTCCTTGCCATTAGGAGGGTGTGACATAGTATTAGGGGTCCAATGGCTTTCCTCAGTTAGCCCGGTTCTATGGGATTTCCAGCTACTAACTATGGAATTTGCCAAGAATGGTTCTCAGTATAAGCTCATTCATAGTGACTCACCTGCTCCACTGATTCAAGAGGTGACTCTTCAACAGCTTGACAAAGAGATTTTCAACTCTAATTTGGGCTTGTTCCTTTACTCCATTGAAGATAAAATGGTTGAAGCTTGTGATTTAAACCCCTTGCAACTTCAGCAACTACAAGAAGTGTTGGGGCAGTTTGACACCATTTTTGTCTTACCTACTGAGCTACCGCCGAGTAGGGTTCACAATCATCAAATTCCACTCGTTCCTGGATCTAAGCCCCCTAATATACGACCCTACCATTATGGTCCCTTGCAAAAGACTGAGATTGAAAAAGCAGTTCAAGAACTCCTTAAGGCAGGTTTTATCCGACCAAGCCACAGTCCTTTCTCTTGTCCAGTTCTCCTTGTGAAGAAAAAAGAAGGAACCTGGAGAATGTGTATGGACTACAGGGAGCTTAATGCCATAACAATCAAGGATAAGTACCCTATTCCTCTGATTGATGATCTCTTAGATGAACTACATGGTGCTCTGTTTTTCTCGAAGCTTGATTTACGGTCCGGTTATCATCAACTTTTGATGCATCCTCAAGACATTGAAAAAACTGCTTTCAGAACCCATGAAGGTCACTATGAGTTCTTAGTGATGCCTTTTGGACTCACTAATGCTCCTGCGACATTCCAAAGCCTTATGAATGATATATTCAGACCCTACTTGCGGCATTTCATCCTTGTGTTCTTCGATGACATATTGGTCTACAGTAAGACTTGGGAGGACCATTTGTTACATCTTAAAATGACCTTTGAAGTGTTGCAGCAGCACCAACTTTATGTTAAAAAGCAGAAATGTGCTTTTGGTCAAAGTAGAGTGGAATATTTGGGCCATGTCATATCAAGCAAAGGTGTAGAGGCTGATCCCTCCAAGATTCAGGCTATCATGGACTGGCCTAAGCCTACTACAGTGAAAGAATTGAGAGGTTTCCTTGGTCTCACAGGTTATTACAGGAAATTTGTGCCTAGTTTTGGCAAAATCTGCCAACCCCTTTACCAGATGACTAAGAAAGATGGCTTTTTGTGGACCCCAGCAGCTGAAGTAGCTTTCCAGAATCTTAAGGATACTATGACCTCTCCACAGGTCCTTGCTCTGCCTGATTTTACATTGCCATTTGAGTTGGAATGTGATGCTTCGGATAACGGCATTGGGGCGGTTCTCCAGCAACAAGGGAGACCCATTGCGTTTACCAGTCGAGCCTTAGGACCTAAGAATCAAGCTCTCTCCACCTATGAGAGAGAACTCATTGCAATTGTACATGCTGTCAAGAAATGGCAGTCCTATCTTCAGGGTAGACATTTTATAATCAAGACTGACCACTGCAGCTTGAAATATTTTTTAACCCAAAGGGCTCATACAACATTCCAACAGAAGTGGGTTTCCAAATTGATGGGATTTGATTATGAAATTCATTTTAAGAAGGGGGTTGATAACGTAGTTGCTGATGCCCTCTCTAGAAGACAAGTCACAGATCATGACACTCAGTGTTCTGATGGGGTAAATCATTCATCCATGAGTTGTCAAGCTATCTCTTACCCCTATTTTGGGTGGTTGGATGAATTACGAAGATACAATGAAGAAGATGCTTGGATCAAGCAAAAAAGGGCAGCGGTTACATCCTTGGGGAGTGGAACAACCAGTGATTCTAAGTTAGCCCATTATCATCTTGATAATGGCTTACTCAAGTACAAGTCCAGGATAGTAATCAGCCCCAATTCCACTTGGAAGCTTAAGCTTTTAATTGAGCATCATTCAACACCTGCAGCAGGGCACCAAGGTGTATTGAAGACCTATCATAGACTAAAAAGGGGTTTTTATTGGCCAGGTATGAAGGGCGACATAAAGACATATATCTCAGAGTGTAATACTTGCCAACAAAACAAGTATGAAACTCTATCTCCTCCTGGTTTACTTCAACCTTTGCCAATTCCTCAAAAAATATGGACTGATATAAGCATGGATTTCATTGTGGGATTACCATCTTGCAAAGGCAAAACTGTCATTTTTGTGGTAGTAGATAGGCTTACTAAGTATGCTCACTTCTTAGCTTTAGCTCATCCCTATACTGCCGTGACTGTTGCTCAGTTGTTTGTTGATAACATATTCAAGCTGCATGGAATGCCATCTACAATTGTGAGTGACAGAGATCCGTTGTTCCTAAGCTCTTTTTGGAAGGAGTTCTTTAAGTTGCAAGGATCACAACTTTGCATGAGCTCGGGGTACCACCCTCAGAGTGATGGACAAACTGAGGTGGTCAATAGGTGTGTTGAAACATATCTGAGGTGCTTTGTGGGAAACAAACCTAAGAATTGGGTCAAATGGTTACCATGGGCAGAGTGGAACTATAATACTTCCTATCATACTTCTTCAAAATTTACTCCATTTGAATTGGTATATGGGTACCCTCCTCCTCATGTTACTTCTTATGAGTTAGGTACTGCAAAAATGGATTCGGTGGAACAAGAGTTGATTGAGAGGGATAAGTTGCTTACCATACTCAGGTCTAACTTAGCAATGGCTCAGAATCGAATGGCAGTTCATGCAAACAAGAAAAGGACTGAGAGAGAGTTTTCTGTTGGTGACTTAGTCTATCTCAAGCTACTGCCATATCAGTTGCAAACATTGGCTTCACATGCTTATCACAAGCTACACCCTCGATACTACGGTCCTTATGAGGTATTGGAGAGAGTAGGACCTGTTGCTTACAAACTCAAACTACCTGAGGGAACAAAAATCCATCCTGTTTTTCATGTCAGCTGCCTCAAGAGGCACATGGGAAATGTGGATTCACCCATAACAGCTCTGCCAACACTGACAGATGAAGCTCAGATGCGGGACTCTCATCCATCAGATGCTCCTTTGGCAATAATTGCCAGGAGAATTTACAAGAAGGAAGACAAGGCAGGTGTTCAGTTGCTAGTACAGTGGGTTGGACAAGAAGAGAGCACAGCTACTTGGGAGGATTATGATGATTTTCATGCCAGATTCCCAACATTTCAGCTCTGAAACCTTGTGGACAAGGTTGATTTTAAGGAGGGAGTGATGTTAGGAAATGCATTTTATTCCTTTTGTTGTAATTTCAATTTAGTAAATAAAAGGGTTTGTCCTTTAGTGAGTGGTTATGTAATGGAATGCTGAGTTGGTATTTCTGAGTGGAAAGGCTACTTAAATGGAGCAATGGCCTCATTGCTCCTCAGACTAATATTTGAGTATTATTAATTGAAATTCACACGAGTTTCTTGCTCGTCTTCTACCTCTTCCACTCCATATCTTCCTTGCTACATTGTACAGGTTGAGCAGGCTTTTAACACAGTCAGGTGACCAGGTCGCTCGCAAAGGCCAGATGCGGAGATGCAAGGAGGCGCAAACCCAGAACCGCAAACCAAATGTATAAGTATAACCTAAACCTAGTTGAATGAACTAAATAAAAATAAAAAAGTGCGGTTTCGGTTCGGTTTCGGTTTCGGTGCGGTTTTGAAAACCCAAAACCGAAACCAAACCGTTTTGTGTGCCGCGGTTCGGTTTTGAAACCGAAACCGTTTCAAAACCGCAAAACCAAACCGTTTGGTGCGGTTTGATTCGATTCGTGTTTCGGTTTCGGTTTTCGGTTCCAAGTGCCCACCCCTAATATATACCATTCCTACTTTTTGATGGCAATAAATGAAAGATTAAATAAAGAGGGGTATATATGGAATATTAAATAGTATGATACCAATTAAGTACTAAAAAATAGGAAGGGGTGTGAGAAAAGTAGTTAAGGGTGTGTGAAAATCACAACCTTATTTATTAATTTCTCGTTTAATAATATCTTAGTATTTTCGTTTAGTCTAATAGACATTTTAAAACTTGGTGACTAATTAATCTATAAGCCTACGATCACAAGTGAGTTGGATGACAAGAAGAGTGTGCTTGTCACTTTAAGCTCGAGTTCGATTTCCTTTAGTGGACGCATAGAGAGATACGGAGGGTCGCTTGACCTGACCCTCAAGCAATAGGAAATCACATTGTGACCATCTGATGGATGCCATGGTTGCCGCTCATGTGTTTTAGAAAATGTCTTCGAATTAGAGAGTTGTTGGTCCATTTAAAAATAAACAGCAATGTAAACCACTTGGTCGTAAAGAAAATGCTACCAACTTTTTCACTTCTTTTTATGTCATGTGTTTTCTATTAGCACTTAAAATTAAAATTAATTTTGCATACTAATATAATATATGTGTAATGAGTTAAAATGAGAAGGTTATCATCACTCACTTAATTAGAATACTCAATAAATTATTTACCCAAAACAACCACGTTCCAAACAACTTCTTATTCTTTATATTTTATCTCCACCAAAAAAATTGCCTCAATCTAAACGCTGTCGTTTGGCCAGGTTAATTTTGGGACGAGAAAAGTGCTTGTTTGTGTTCTTCGGACACGCTATGTACCTCAATTTCCCTAAAACCCTAAACCCTACTGCCCCATTGGACAGCCGTAACCCCCCAATTCCCCCCAATTCCAAATCCAAATCCCTAATTTCCCCGAATTCCAAAAATGGACCATTCCCAGTCCCACCCGAATCCAAAACAAAGCAACCCGTCACCGCCGCAACCACCACCTCTCCACGCAGACGTAGAAGACGACGACGACAATGTAAAACAGCTCAACCAATGCTCTGTTCTCTACCTCTCCTTACAGGTAACAACTATTTTCCCCAATTTTTATTAGATTCTAAAATTCTAAAACCCTAAACCCCAAATCACGAAGAACCCGAATTCGGTCTGTGGCTTGCAGGATTGCCTTGTTAAGACCGACAGGAATTGGAAATCTTGTCAACCAGGTACGTAATTTGGGTTCCTAATTTGCAATTCATTTCTCAATTTCATTTTCCAGTAACTGTGAATTTCCTGTTTTAATTTTGTGTGAACAACTTTTTGATCAGAAGTTCAGGCCTTGAAGGCATGCAACGAGAGGAGGAAGAAATGACAAAGGAAGGTGGGATCATAGCAAAAGATGAGCTGCAATCGAGATTTCACAATTTGTATCAACTTTTGACTGGATTTATATATGAAATTGTTACCATTTCTTGATTGTCTTTGCATACAATTTGTTCTATCGTTTATTAATTACCAAGTACCAAAGAGCGACTGGTTTGGCTACTTATGAACTATCTTGCAAACAACGGAGAGTTGGATGGTGACTTCAACTATGTAATATAAGTTGGATGGATGAAGTGGAAGAGTGCATCCAACGTGTTGTGTAACCGTCGTATGCTATTGAAGGTCAAAGGAAAATTTTATAGGACGACAATAAGGCTGACAATGCTTTATGGCACAGAATGTTGGGCGGTGAAGCATCAACACGTACATAAAATAAGTGTAGCGGAGATGAGAATGCTTCATTAGATGTGTGGGCACATGAGATATGATAAAATTAGGAATAAGGATATCCGAGGTAAAGTAGAAGTGGTCGAAATTGAATGAAAGATAAGAGAAAATCGGTTATGGTGATTTGAACATGTGAAACGAAAGCCTATTGATACTCCGGTTAGAAAATGTGATTATGGGATAGAAGTTCAGAATCAAAGGGATAAAGGAAGACCAAGAAGGACTTTGGAAGGATAAAGGAAGATCTAGAAGGACTTTGGAAGAGATTTTAAGAAAAGACTTAGAGTACTTGGATCTAACGGAACACGCGACACTGAACCGAGCGCAATTGCGTTTTAGGATTCATATACCCGACCCTACTTAGTGAGAAAATACTTTATTTTTGTTGTTGTTTATTCATTACGACTGACTTAGAATTTTTGTCCAAGAGTCTTGGACACCATTATCGTCGCAATAAACGCATAAAAGGGTAGTGTTCGAAGCTGCTCAATTTCAAAGTCGAAAGAAGATATTAAGTCGCGAGAGAGCTCCATGTAAACAAGAATTGAACGATAACTCGACACTTTCACTAGTACTGGGTAGGTTCATTACCAATGCTTCTCCAAAATCCCGAAACCAATCGTGTATATTTCAGTCTTGAGGATTATTGTATGAGTTGGAGGATGGTCTGGGTTCGGTTCTTGAACTGAAAGTATGCAACGCCTTGTGCTCATTGGTCCCGACGCTAAGACCAAGTCCAACAAAACATTCATTTACCGTATGATTCCTGACGTCCTTACGGGAGAGTCGAATGGCAATGAACTCACCCAAAAATGGATTGAACAGAAACAGCCAACAACGTTGGAAACCAGACGGTCTGGTCCGGCATATTTTATCTGATCCAAACCCAAAATATCAGTAAACAATTAGGTTGAATAATGTCAAATCCAATTGTAAACCAAACCAAACCAAATCGAGTCTATAGTTTAGTACAAACATAAAACCAGGAGCCGAATATGGTAAATAAGTAATTAAAAAAAATAAAAAAATAAAAAAAAAACTCCTTCACTTGCAGTTTGGTCGCTATGGAGGCATGCAGCTCTAGTCTTTGATGAGGAAACAAAAGAACTGCTTCAGCATTACATCAGCCTTTACACGAGCAACGAAAGACCTCTCACAAGAAACTGGCATCAAAGCATCGTTGACGCATTATGGAAACATATTGTTCGACCATTAAGAGGACATCGGAATTTAGGTTATTAAGCAGACCTGCCAGAGAACTTGTGGGGTGGGAGCTTGCATATCATAGGGCAAGCATGCCGCAATGAATTGGAAAGGTCAGTTACCAAGTCAGCTCCTTACAAAAACATCCATTTATTTTACAAATGCACATACAGTAAACCAAAAGCCTGAATTAACCCTAACTCTAAATATGTATCGCGAGTCACGACAGCACTGCAAAGGGGTTCATTCCGATAAGTAAACAGCAAAACGATCGCAGTATTTGCAATCAACGTGCAGATTTTCTCAATAAACATATCCTTGTATCACTAAATGACAATCATTAAGTTTGTTAGGAGTTGTTTTCGATATAGTGTTTTGATTATTACTACATAGCATCAAGGGGAAAGTTCTTTAAACAAAGAACACCTTTTGCCACTTGACTTTTATGAAAAGGCAACCCATATCTTATGTAACAAAACAGAATCGAGAATAAATCCCGCAAAGATAAGCAAGATCAGCATTTGTCACAAGAAGATTTAAGCAAGATGAACCACCAACTCTTCAGCAAACTATATAGATTGTTTCAAACTTTCACATATCAGGGAAGATTGACAGAAGTTAACTATAACATACTTAGACATATCTGTGTAGGTTTGAAAAAACCAGTGGCATATGCCCACAAAAAATATCAACTTTCACAGAAAACAAAGCTAATATAAAAACAGTAGAACAGAAGTGTAGCTAACTTGGCGGACTATGTGTGACATTAGGATTTCTCCATTACTAAAAAACATACGTTTGTACAAGTTTTATAGTCATCTCAAGGAAAATGTGAATTTTCTTGGACAACTTCATTAGTATTAGGGCCCGCAATTCTCAGTACCGGCCTTGATCCCATAGCAATGAGCAGACATGCAAACATAAAGAGACCAGTATTAAAAAAACAAGATTGATACTTTGGATTTCGAATATCCCAAAGAAACCCATATCAGGAACAATGAAGAAAACTTGGGAGAGAGAACCTGGACGGAAAACGCAGCGGAGCAGCGCCGGAAAAAGAGGGTTGGTCGGTGGAGAAGGCGAAGGCGGCCGACCGCAGCCAAAGTTTCCGAAAAGTGGCTGCGATCCCGGCGGTCCTGTTGGTCCTGACACCTTGCCAAATCCCGGGTACAGTTGTCTGATCAGAGTGTGTCTCCTCTTGCTGATGGTTTGCTCTGTTTCCTTTGTTTCAAACTTTTGAAGTCGCAGAGAAAGCCACCAAGTTTTGGAGAAATTTTTAGTTGCGACGGAACAGATGGTACGTTACGTGTTTTTATATAAGTGGTGGGAAATTTTATTTTTTAAGTTATTAATATTTTAACACACATATTACACTATTTATATAAGTACACGTGATGTATCATCTATGTGACGATCACACTAAAAAATCTTTATAAATTTTGAGCTTTGAATCTTGAAAGCACCAATCGTGAAGTGACGATGTGGGTAATGGGCCAGATTCAAGCCCCACTCAGCCCATTTGGAACTATTGGGCCTTTAGTTACACGGGCCGCATCACTATCCGATGACAAAAAGTTCAAATCAAATGTTGCATGACCTGATTCGTCAGCCATCACATTTGCTTTCCAAATTGATAGCAAATTTAAATTAATTTAAATTTGATTATTAAATGTTTTGAATTTAATAATGAGTGGTGATTGGTTTTTTTGAGAAACGATAATGAGTGATACTATTCACACATTTTTTTAGCTTTTTACATATTTTTTTGTTAATTTTCTTATTATATATATTTTTAATTTATTCGAGCAAATGACAAAAAAGAAAGAAAGTATATAAGAAATAAAAAGAGTGTGAATAGCATCACCTTTTAATAATTAACCAATTCACTCAATTAGAAAATTTAATAAGGGAAATTTTATTTAAACCCATCTAAATTATTTATACACCCAACTTACTCTTTGCACCCATTTGATTTTTAACTAAACTATTAATATCTCTTTAAACCCAAATTTAATACCTAATATACATGTTGACCCTAAAAACTACCAAGCCTACGTGGTGCGCATGCCGAGTAATTAATAAGCTAACTAAATCCTTTGGTTGTGTGCGGGGCGTGCCAACTCATTGGTCAAGCTCTGCTTGGAAGTAAAATGTATTGATGTTGCATTTAGCGTGCTGCTGACTTTTGATCTTGCGACTGCGGCCGAGGAAGGAACACGTCTCGGCCTTCAGGTTCTAGAGCCTGAAGACAAGGCTACTAGTTTTGCGAAGTTTAATATCAGATTCGACTTTCAATGTAACAAATGTAGTAACCTGGTAACACCTCACTTTATCGAGAAGGCTGATGAGATGACCTCTACCATTCTTGGCAGCTCGGCCTATCACCAATCAAAGTCAGCAATTGCAGCAAATAATCCCATATGTCGATCATACCAATGTTGCCCCCCTTATTTTCTTATGCATCGGCCTAAAAGGCCGAATGGTTAAGAGAATAATTTATTCATATGCTTTCTTTTTCTTGTTTTTTTTAGCAAAAGAAAATAAAAACGGCTGAATCATCATCAGGAGGAGGCAAATGATGCTTTATTCCGAGCCGAGATCTTTTTATATCAAAATTCTCAATTTGATTTCGCTCTAGGCCGAATAAAGAATCACTTCCAAATACTTTTGATTTGGTGAAATATTTTTTATTTTCAGCTGCCAAATGTATTGAAAAATTAAGCTTCATGTGCATAATTATTTCACCAATTTCGACTTTTAACTCTAGTAACTTAGCCGACTGGGATTTCTCCATATTGGCCATATTGCCAATAATCATATCAATTGGCGTGGTTTTTTCAGCTAGGCCTATGTCTCTGCCTTGTTCGTCATTGGAGCATTCCTTTGACGAATCATTTTTTGAGTCAATTTTTGTATTTGGCTCAGGAACTTTTTCTTCTAGGCTTACCAAACTTGCAGTCTCGACCGAAAAAATAGGTGGCCTAGGTTCTTCTTCGGCCGTCTTGACAATCTTCTTAGGTCGAATGTTGGTTGTGGCCGGAGCGAAAAATTGCCACATGGCCTCTTGCCTTTCAAGAATTCTACACCACTTCTTAAGGAGTTTTTCTTGCTTTTTTAAAGGCGACAAATCTCGTCCAATGAAGCCTGATCGAGATATATCATGTGAACTTCGTAGTTTTAGCACTAGGTCCCACCGGACGTGCCAAAATGTTGACCTTAAAAACTACCAAGCCTAAGTGGCGCACAGGCCGAGTAATTAATAAGCTAACTACGTGTTTTGGTTGTGTGCAGGGTGTGCCAACTCGTCGGTCGAGCTCGGTTGGGTAGTAATAAAATGTGTTGATGTTGCGTTGAGCACGCTGCTGACTTCTTGATCTTGCGACTGCAACCGAGGAAGGAAAACGTCTCGGCCTTCAAGTTCTAGAGCCTGAAGACAAGGATACTAGTTTTGCGAAGTTCTATATCAGATTCAGCTTTAGTGACCTGGTAACACCTCACTTCGCCGAGAAACCTGATGATATGACCTCTACCAACAAGGATTCGAAAATCCTTGAATAGGTAATCAGTCGGTCGAGAAGTAGTGTTGTTTATCCAAACTGAAGGTGTTCTTTGATCGGCTGATTCTACAGCTCCAGTACTGTTTATCCAAACTGAAGATGTCGCCGGCTGCCTTCACAGTGTTGTTTATCCAAACTGAAGATGTTTTGGTGAAAAAAGAAAATAAAAATCTCAAAGTTGTTGAGAGGTTTCGCGTAGAGTGAGAGTTTGTGTAGGGCAGTTTGTGTATTGAATTGGAGGGGGTTTGAATGTTGTCCACGACTTTGTATTTAGAAGTAAATGTTGTGTGGCTCGACCAGATAATTTTGTAGAGTCCAACTGCAACTCTAATTCACGAAACTGAACTTGATCTGCGTCAGAAGCCAATGCATATCCTTCAAATTGATCTATGGGATTTGTTCCTTGACTTTTCAAACCTAATAAAAGTTAGGCTTATCACATCACATTAGAAACCAAACCTATCTAGGCTTCTTCATAATCTTTACCAATGCATGCATTCTGATCCCCACCATACTTTGAATGGATAATAATCAGTTTGCAACACACCACTTGTCAGTAAACCAAATTGATCCCACCCACACATTCACACGCCAAAACATCCAAATCAGCTTGAATTGTGCTGCCATGTTTCTAGTTGGAAATACATATCTCATCTTTCATAATAAATTATTATTAAAAGATAATTATGATAAAATACCATAACATTATCCTTTAATAATAACAAAATGAATTATCTCCACTTTTCATCTGATGATGTGAAACTATGCTCACTTAACGGCCTTGATTGCATGGGTCGATGGTGTAAATTTGGGTCCAAACAATACCCCCATAAACCCAATTCAATATGTGGATTTATTTTTACACCCATTTGATTTTTAACTCAGAAGCTGCTGCAGTAAGCTGTGCCACTTGACTGCTGAATAGTTATCGACAAATTAGAGGTCGTTGGTTCTTGGAATACCATTGATAGCTCACTTATTTTTCATTTCTTAGATCCTTATGTCGGGAATTTTTCACGCATGGTACTGGAAATGCAACGTTTAAATCCTTTGTCAACTCTCCAGGTGTGCAGAACCCCTACGCTCTGTCCTCTGTATTCTTCAAAACCGAATGCCAATTTTTCTTAGTGTCCTCATTTTTCTTGAATTCCCATAGCTTGCATTTTTGCAAGTCTGCAAATTTGCAAGATAAAAATCAATGGCTCTCAAGGCCGTTCATGTCTCTGATGTTCCAAACCTCGATCAAGTCATAGAAAATGTTGCCGCATTGGCCGTACATTCTTCGTGGTTGGCTCAAGGTCTCGGCATTTGCCCTCGAACTAATTACTTGGAATTCAAGAAACAAAAAAGCAAGAGGAATCTGACTTTTGGAATTGGGTTTTATTTATTTATTTATTTTGGATGTGTGAATAGGTGTGAAAGATGAGGGTGAAGAAATGAAATGGGGATACAAATGGCCAAAGTTCGTGGTGATGGGACACAGAGGCAACAGGATGAACTTGTTGTGTGGTTTTGGATTAAGAGTTAGAGATGCGATATCTGCAAGTCTTTTTGGTTTTTTGGGGTGCAAACTTTGTATTAGGACTTTTAGGCAATACTATTTGCACCAATAGCTACATTGATGCCATGATTTTGAGGTGTAGTCAGACTACACCGATTGAGAAGAAAAAAAATAATATAAAAATAGAAGAAGCAAATCGAATCCAAGGTCCTTGTAATATCTGCAAGTCTTTTTGGTTTTTTGGGGTGCAAATGGACAGTGGGAGACCGACTGTAGCAATTTCCTGTTATAAAAGGATAAACAAATTATGCAAGATTGATTGAAAAAAAAAAATTAAAACCAAAATACTCATCTTCTAAACTCTAAAAAATTGAAATCAAACGAACAAAAAATTCATAAATTGAGTCATACCTTGGTTGAAGGATTCAAAACTTCAAAATCACCATCCATCAATAGAAAAACTTATTTTTCTCTATGAGAGCTATTAGGGTTTAAGCCAGAATGAACGTAGGATAAACAAAGAGTGATCGTAGAGTTTAATTATAGTGTTTGGATTTATTGATAAATTTGAGTTTTATTATTAATTTCATTTTGTACTTAATAATAATTATGCAATAGGGTAAAAATAGACATTGAACATTTTAAAATTTTAATTTGGATGTAAAAAGAGGTTGCATGAGTTTAAATAAAATTTCCCATTTAATAATTAAAAAAAATTCTCACCATGCACCTAAACATTTGTCGCGTGTTCTTTCATTTAATTTTGGTTAATTTTTTTCAGAATTGAAAAAGTAATATTTAATATGAAAGTTTGCCAAAGTTATGTGAAATGACACATAACAAATAATTAGATGTATACTAGTTTTAATAATGAGAAAAAATGATCTCTATTATGGGGTGTGCCGTGTTTTCGACTAATTTGGAATCTTCTGGAGATGCTCTAACAGGCGATTTGGTTGATTTCCCGTCCATGTTCAATATTGGAATTTCCACGTAAGTCTACCAAGAAAACCCATCGACCGAAAAAAATCAGTGAGGAGAGTGAAGGACATGGCTGCACCTGCACCTGCACCACCAGGGCCATTTCAGAAAACTGAGGAAGAATGGCGGGCTGTTCTCTCCCCGGAACAGTTCAGGATTCTACGCGAGAAAGGAACTGAGTAATTCCTCTCTCTCTCTCTCTCTCTTCTTTGCCTGTTCCTAATTTTAATTATGGTCATCGTATTTTATGCTGCGATCTGTTTAGCTAAGTCTGATATGCTGTTTGGATTTTGATGGGTACTGATCTTTTCTCTGGATTTTGTGATTAGTCTGGTTGATTGAAGAAATTTATGGATTTTGTTGTTCTTGGATGGAATATTTAGTATTGTGTTTGAATCTTCTGTTTCTCTGATAAATTTATTGTATTTTTGTTGATTTAACTCATAAAAACTTGTTATGAATCGCAAGATTGTATAACAAATTCCAAGTCTAATAATTTGTTAGCCACAGAAAAGTAGCATCTGCGACCAATTGGTAGAAGAAGACCCATGAAGGGTTTTAGTGTTTACTTGTTTACTGGTGGTATTCAACTGTTTTTTAGTCTACTTGCAAAAAACTAAGAGCCATTTGATAACTGTTTCGTTTTCAGTTTTTAGTTTTTATGTTCGTTTTTTGTTAACACATTGAGGACCTTTACACTTTTTTCTTTCTTTTAAGATCCCATTCGAGGCCTCTCCAGCAGTGATTGAACTACACTCGAGAATCATCCAGTGTTCAAATTTCAGAAAGATGCAAAATTTGGTTAAAAGTCCTTACCATGACTAAATTTTGGCTACAATAACAACAACAACAAAGCCTTATCCCTCTTAGTGAGGTCGGCTGTATGACTTCTAGAATGCCATTTGCACTTGGATTTGAGTCAAGTCTTCCGTTAGCTCCCAGGACTCCGTACCTTAGAGTCTTTTCCTAAGTCTTTCAAATTTCCCCTACTTATGTATAAATAGAATTAGATTAAAGAGGAAATTACTCCTGTAGACCAGTTACCAATATAATACATGTTATGTAATCCCTTCGCCTTGATTACAATATTGGGGGATATTAGTATCTGCACAATGTGTGAATTGATTAGGTTAGACTTGCTTACGGTTGGATTTATGCAGGCTAAAATTCACTGGGGAATATGACAAGGTTTTTGAAGAAGGGGTTTACAAATGTGCTGGTTGTGGGACACCCCTTTATAAGTCAACTACCAAGTTTAATTCCGGATGCGGTTGGCCTGCATTCTACGAGGGTCTGCCTGGAGCCATAAACCGATCGGTGTGTTCCTATTGCTGAATGAAAATGTCGTTTGTTATTGTTTCTAGCTAATGCATTTTGCTGACATTGGATGTAACTGAAACAACTATGTATGTACTTCAGCCTGACCCAGATGGGAGGAGAACTGAGATCACATGTGCAGCTTGCGGCGGTCACTTGGGACATGTTTTTAAAGGGGAAGGGCACAAGGTGCCGACAGATGAACGCCACTGTGTCAACAGCGTTTCCATCAAGCTTGTTCCTGAAACGTCTGCACTATGAGGTCTTTTGGGGTTGCATCTCCTCAGATCAAGCTGCTTTCGTAGGCGCTTAAACCTTAATCTGAAATGCAGTGTTTGTGAGTCGCTTGTTATGATACTTTATCTTTAGCTAAAGTGCCAATAAAATCTCTTTGTTTTAGTTTCGTTTCATGGCCAGGGGTGTTGCATGAATGATTTTTTCTTGCCTATACCAGCAACAACATTTGGTTGTGTCAATGTGATTTTTCTTCAGCACCTACAGGCACCGAATGGCGTTGCACAATTGAAAGTTTGTTTGATCTAACGGCTTGAAACTCGTGATTGGCGATCGTTGGATTTTGAATCCAATGGCTTAAAAAAACATCGGTACCAGGTGCTTGTAGGTACCCTAGAATCGGTTTCAGAAGTGCTCCAAGTTTAAGCAATTATTTGATGGGAAATTTGGAAAACAAACCTTTTAGAATTCGTCTTCTGTGATTAGAGATATAACCACTCGAGGCCTATTGAGGAGTCCTCCAATTCCCGTCGAGCATTTCATTGTGAAAATTATTCTTCGACGCCGGGTCATCGTGAAAATTATCCGGTTATGAAGTCTAACATCACAATAGGGTTCAACTTCGTAAACTTTCTACTCTAATCTCTAATCTAATAAAATAAAATAAAAATTGCTAACTCGAAACTCAAAAGTCTTGACTAGTCCAACTGGTTAACCAAGCCTACAAGTGAAGGACACCGGCCCAACCTCTCACTTTCACTGCCAATTGCCTCCTCATTTCCCTCTGCCGCCGGAAATAAAAAATGCCGAGAGGATGGAAAGGGAAAAGCCCTACGAATCCAAACAAAAGAGCAGCAGCAGCAGATACACCACCACCACCGTCGACGTTCAGCAACCAACAACAAGAAGGACGACAATGGCAGCCGCCCAGTGTTATGACCCTGATTAGCTTAATCATAGTTAGTCATTGTATTAGTTAGTTATATGAGACTATTATAGGTAATTAGAAAAGTTTGTTAGATTCTGCTAGCTGGCAGTGGGGTTTTGAGTACTATAAATAGTCGAATGTGTAATGACTTTTCCAAGTGGTTAATTTGATAAAAAAGAAGAAGAAATTAAATACAAAAGTATTTAGAGCTTTGCTCCTTCATCTCTCATTCCCTCTTCTTCCATAGCTTTCTTGTGCTGCAGGTTGATTAAGGGAATTGAGAATTGGGTTGTATCAATGGTATCATCCTTCTCAAATCCTGGTTTCCCTCCTGTGCACGCCCACCCGACCCTATCTTCCTCCCATGGATGCCTTTCAGCTACAATCGACTCCTTTAAAGCTTCGGTGTATTCTGTGGTCCGCGAAGCTATGGCTTCTACACTCGCCGCCATTCACAAGGCTGTGAATCCTATACTCAACAAACTCTGCAGTGACCTTGCTCAGTTACGCCATGGCTTGGCTCTCGGCGTCGAGGGAGATTCTGATCCAGCCTCGATGTGTTCCAAGGAAGCTGAATCGATCGAGGTCGGTCACCACAAACCTCCAAACGGTGACCACAACCCACTGCAAATTCCGTCAACAATCCACGACCATTCCATTCCGCCATTGCTCTCATCTTCATCGATGTTGTGAGCACTAACAAATTCAACCGTCAAGCCACACTTGAACAACTCCGCTACATCTACAGTCTTGCTTCTGGAATCGAAGACGATGACCTCTGGTCCGCAGCTACTACATAAGCCCTCGTTCTCTGATACTACGAACATTGGACCTGCGGTAGTTCTTAAATTGAGTATCATTTTAGCAAATTCGGAGGCTAAATTCTCTTCTCTTTTGAATGATAACTATAGTGCATACCTAAAAGATAAATTTGGATGAGTTAATTGGTATCTTGTGGGAAATTTTGTGAAGAAATATTTTTATGCATTGGAAGTGTTTGAGAAAATGTCTGAGAAAGGGAGTGAAGACCAAATGAAATATCTCACTAGAGAGATCTCTACAATTTCGAGAACACTAGTTGTATCTGGAATTCTTGTGGCTGCACAATTGTTGTTGAGCTTTTAATAAGTCAATTTCAAGGTATCTTTGCTACTTTTCACTAATATGTTACAAGTGGACCACAAGTTAGGGATAAGCTTTCCCAATTTCAAAATGTGGAGTTCGATCATGTTGCAAAGGCAATTGAGAATGTGGGGGTTAGATGGATAGCACTACCAACTGCTTCAATCTTATTTCATGATTTTGATGAAAAGTCTAATAGACAAAGTGAATGCACTATGGGCACCTATTTGAATTCATATTCTCTCTTAAGGATCATCGGGAAATCAATTTTGGTTTCTTGACTGTCGATCTACATGCTGATTTCCCTATGTTGTTGTTTGGGCCGAGTTTAGAATTGTTCTCGGCCCAAAGGCCATGCTTAGGAGTTGCTGGGGGTCATCCGGCTTATGGGCCACATAGCCAAGCCTGGCCGTGTCCTATTAGGAGTCCATGGGTGGTTGAATCTTGATACAAGAAGGAGTTTCGACATGATAAGGATGTAGAAGTTTGGGATTGAATGTGGCCTGATAAGGGGGTTGAGTTCAAAGTCCTAGTAGGAGTAGAAGTGGCCGAGATAAGGTTAGATCGGGGGAAGGAGTTCTAGTTCGAGTATGGTTGTGATTTGATCGGAAGCAGGTTAACTACTATAAATAGAGGGAAGATGACATCATTAAAGCCCTCCAATTTAACGCACAAACTGCTGTGTGCAAACCCTCGCTTTCGCGAAACCTCTCAACAACCTTGAGATTTTTATTTTCTTTTTCCGCTGACATATCTTCAGTTTGGATAAACAACACTGTGAAGGCAACCAGCGAACATCTTCAGTTTGGATAAACAACATTGTTGCCGTAGAATCAGCAGACCGCGGAGCACCTTCAGTTTGGATAAACAGCACTACGTCGAGGCCGACTGGTTATCTATCCAAGTCTCGGTCGAAAAGGATTTTCGAGTCTTTATTGGCAAATGTCATCTCATTAGCTTTCTCGGCGAAGTGAGGTGTTACGAATTACTGGGCTCGGCACATTGAACACCAAGTTATTTATGATTGGTTATTCACAATTAGGTTTTAGAGTTCGGCATTCTGACGGCCGAACCACTTCAAAATCAAGACGTACATTTGTTTTGAGTACTTATGCCCATATAGTCTTGTGTCAATTCGGCATGCTTATACTTTAACCAATATAATCACTATGATCGAATCCGGCGCCGACAATTTATAAACTTCGTAGAACTAGTAGCCTTGTCTTCAGGCTCTAGAACCCGAAGGTCGAGAGTGTTCATTCCTTGGCCACAATCATAAGATTGAGAAGTCAGCCGCGCGCTCAATGCAACATCAACACATTTTACTCCTCGGTCGACGAGTTGGCACGCCTTGCATAAACCAAAGTACGTAGTTAGCTCATTAGTTACTCGGCCTGCGCGCCATGTAGGCTTGGTAGTTTTTAGGGTCAACATTTTGGCACACCTAGTGGGACCCAGTGCTAAAACTACGAAGTTCATGACCATTGAGACACGGTCAGTAAAAAAGAAAATAACCATGGGAAAATCAGCAACCGATCTGCCGGTTCAGAGTCCTGGACAATAAGTGTCACATGCGTGAAATCCTCTTGTTGCTGTGACCCTTGAGGTTGCAAGTGTGACACACCGAGAAAAGGAAGTTTGCCTCGGTACCTAGCCTCGAAACATAGAAGTACTCAACCGAACCGCTGGTGTTTTCATTGAAGGAATAATGGAGGACTGCGACGAAGACGGTGGTGAAGGTTCTGACCCTCCAACTAGGTCGTTTCTTCGAAGGTGACTTGATGAGCAATCTCAACAAGTTAAACAGATAGTCATCCAAAAAATGAACAATTTGCTTAAGGTAATATGAAGTAATGGTGAAACCCATACCAAATTGCTCGAATTATTAGTTAGCAGAGTATTCGAAGGAGGACCTGCTGATCAGGCTTGGCAGCTTCCACTTAAAAGTAATCATCCACTACAGGGCGAAGTAGTGTTTACTCGGCCCAAAGCGATTGACCTAGAAAAAAGGGGAGGATTAAGTAGTAGGTCAGATAGATCCGACCAGAGAATGGAAGCAACATCCATCAATATGACCGAGGTCAAACAGATGATCGATTCGACCATGAAAAAGAGGCCGAAGTTCTTGAAATTCATCCATCCATATCCAGCTTATGTGGAAAAGTTCGAATATCCTAAAGGTTTCAAGATTCCAGATTTTAGCTTTTTTGTTGGAGAGTCGTCCTTATCCTCGTTAGAACATGTGGCCCGTTTCACTGCACAATGCAGAGATGTCAATAGTGATTTCCATAAACTACGGTTGTTCAACTTTTTGTTGATAGGCTCAGCATTCGCATGGTATATCAACCTCCCACCTAATTCTATCCAAAGTTGGGAGGAGTTGGTCGAGAAGTTTAACGAACAGTTCTATCGACCGGGGATGGAAACGTCAGTTTCTTCATTAGCTAGGATGGCTTAAGCATCTGATGAGTCACTAATGGATTATTTTGCAAGGTTTAAATCGGCCAAGAATTGGTGCCGAGTACCTCTTCCCGAAGTTGAATTTGTTAGGCTTGCTCTGAATGAGCTTGACGTGGAGTACAAAAAGAAATTCCTGGGGGCAAACTTTCGAGATATGTATGAATTAGCCCAACATGTCGAGCAATATGATTATTTGCTCCGAGAAGAAAAAAATCTCGAAGTCCTTATCCCGAGGAACGATTTACAAAAATCCCACGGTTAGCTACGCATCGGTCGAAGGCGAAGATTCCCAATACGTCAGTGTGGATGCGATCGAGATAGTAATAGATAAACCATATGTTTGCAAGGCATTGACTCAAATGAATTCCAAGGATGCCAAAACCCACTCGATCACTGAAGAAACGGCGAAAACATCGAAAGTTTACACTTTTGATATCACAAAGGCCGAGGTAATTTTCGACCAATTGTTGTCAGCAAAGATTATCAAACTTTGGCCAGGACATAACATTTCCTAAACCGAAGAACTTAAAGGGAAGACGTATTGTAAGTACCATAACTCGACTAAGCATACCACGAACAACTGTGTCGTATTCCGTGATGATATTCAAAGCTGGATTGACAAGGGCAAGCTAAAGTTTCCCGAAAAACGAATGACAGTTGACACTGATCCATTCTTTTTGGCAACAGTTGGCATGGTAGACGCCTATTTGCCCAAGAGCAAAGGGAAAAGGAAGGCCAAGTTTATCCAGTACAACACGTCCCAAAGAAAAACTCTCAGCCGTGACTCAAGATTGACTTATTTTCCAATGAACCACCCACTGAGTTTTTGGGACCGGCTGTAGTCAAATCTATGTCAGATTCCAGTGTAGAAGAAATTGACGGGCTGATAGTTTTGTGTAGCAATTGTAAGGCACGTGTCATATTAACCGAACCCAAGGAGAGATCAACACCACGACAACTATCCAAGTCCACGACAACGCCCCCAAAGGAACTTGGCGGAAGCCAGCGCCAGAAAGTGTTTGATAGGCTCAACCCTCAGGAACGAACATATGGTCCTACCTCGGCCAGACGGTGCCTTAACTTTGACACGCCGTTTTATAACGAGAATTATTACTCGTGTAATTCTAGCAGCTAGAGTTCATCGGCGAATCAAAAAGCCTTCAAACCGCCCGAGCCGCGTGACCAACGTTGGTACAATTATAATTCGTACACTGGTATGTATATTACACTATCCAAATCTCAAAAACGTCGACGCTAGCGAATAGATTGCATGGCTCGATGACAGGCAGCACAAGCTATTCCGACTACTAAATGGTAGCCGAAAGAGGCAATAAAAAGCGACGATGCTCGACGTACCTCGACCATCATGTCTGAATTACTTCAAGAGAAAAAGGCAGTTGATCGTGACTTTGAAACCAACATTGAAGAGTTCGAGAAACGCATCAAACTCCTTATTCGGCCCGGAGAGATGAAATCTCGTTTCAAGCATTTCATAAAAGAAGCCGAAAGTAAGCTTTCCCCATTGCCTCCGCATGTTCCATTAATAAAGGTCCGGCAAAATCTACACCCTTTATTCCTCGGCGAATCCTTGGAGTACATGCGCGAATTTCATAGGGAACATTCTGCCAATGGCTTGTACGACCTACCTACGGCATGTCAAGAAGCCCTCGACCTGGCACTAACTTGCCCTAATGCTGAACAAATTATCCAAAAAACCACTAATCCAGCAATGAAAGTCAGGTTTCAGCATATATGAGAAGTTAGGGTCTTTGGCTTCGAGGTCGAGCCGTACACGGACATTGATATGGTTGAGCTCCCTTTTTCTCTTGAAGACCTTCAATATTTACAACACCACTTCGAAATCTTTTAGGCCGTATGTCTCTTCAGTCTTACGACCTATGAAAAAGATCGGGTGGCACGTCTGGACGCCTACCTAGACACAAAGGACGCCTGGATCGCCTATGAGGAACGAGCTCGTAAAGCACTGCAAGGGCGAAATCAGACACCAGAAACGAATGAGCACGAAAACAATAATCACAATGAAACAAGGTCGAGTTACTTGGCACAAAAGCAAGAACGTGTTGAGACACACGATAATCAAGCCGAAGATATTCTAACGAACAATGCTGCAGTCCTCGATAACCCGGAAGACGACGACCAGGATCTAATGGGGCCCTTCAGTCATTGAGAACATGGAAATCAGCATGGTTCATTTTCTACATGCGGAATTCCAGCCAACTACACACCAACCAAATTTCTTGGATGGTGATGTGGTGACCGAGGAAACAACACAAGTCGATTTCATCACCACCACCGAAGATGAGCAATCAAACAACGACGACAAACTTAAAATAGCCTTGGCCATATTGTTTCCTTGCCCATCCTCGGCTAATCTTCAACATTTAAAGCCATTGTATGTCACGGCCCATATTGAAGGTTACCCAATCTCTAAAATTTTCGTCGATTACGGGGCGACGATCAATATCATGCTCGTATCCATCATGAAAGCATTACGACGATCTAATGATGAACTCATCCCATCAGGGATAACCATGAGCAGCTTCATCGATGATAAGTCCCACACCAAATGAATGCTACATTTAGAGATAAACATTGCAGGTCGTAATCACGTGACAACATTTTTCATCGTCGACTCCAAGACCGAATATAATGGTTTGCTCAGTCAGGATTGGATTCATCAAATGAATTGCATTCCCTCTTCCTTATACCAAGTTCTTATTTTTTGGGACGTAAATCGATTGTGGTCCACCCAGCCGATAATCAGCCATTCAAAACCAACATGATTCAGGCCCGCTATTATGACGATCACGTCAACTACATTACCCTCTAGGGTTTTAATGAAGATGGACGGCCGACTTGGATCTCAGTCCAGAAAGCCATCGAAGTAGACACCGAGACTGTACACCAAGATTCGACAAGACTCAGCTTGGCCGACTTAATTACCTACATTGATGACTGACGCCACAAGAGAATGACGTCGGGCCGCGGTTTCATCCACGATGGAACGACTGCTGGCTCATTGGTATACTATTTCCAAGCATCCACTTTCGGGTATCAACTTAATCGAATTTTTGGCCGAGGAAGATAACGGCCCAGTACTATCATTAGATAAAGTTAAAGTCACACCGACCAAACTCGAGGACAGTCGACCCCAAGTTAGGGACCCCTTAGAAGAATAAGTGTTGGAACGACCGACGACTCTCGGTAGTTATTTGTTAGTGCATTGTTACCCTATTCCATGAAAATTGAACTCTGTAAATTACTCAACGAGTTTAAAGATTGCTTTATTTAGAGTTATTGTGAGATGCCGGACCTTGATCAGACCCTTGTTGAACATGAATTACACATGAAAACAGGTTGTAAGCCTTTCTGCCAGCCCTATCGTCGATTCTCGATCGAAGTACAGCTCGGCATAAAAGATGAACTAGTTCGACTTTTAAAATCGAGTTTATTCAGACCGCTCAATATGTCAAGTGGCTGGCCAATATCGTCCCGGTGCTAAATAAAAATGGCGCCCTACGCATCTGTATCGATTTTCGTAATCTAAACTTGGCAACACCCAAAGATGAATACCTGATGCCGATCTTCGATTTGTTAATTGACGTTGCAGCATACCACGAGATCTTATCCTTTATGGTTAGGTTGGGTATAACCAGATTTTCATCGCCAAAGTTGATGTCCATAAAATCGCTTTTCGTTGCCCTGAGGCACTTGGCACATACAAATGGGTCATCATGCCCTTCGGCCTTAAAAACTCATGTGCCACATACCAACGAGCTATGAACACTATTTTCATGATTTAATTGGTACCATCGTTAAAATGTATATCGACGATGTGGTAATCAAATAAGCACGTTGGCAGACACATTTGGATGACATTCGCCAGGCGTTCCTGCGTATGCGTCGGCACAGTCTTAAGATGAATCTTGCCAAATATGCTTTTGGCATATTAGCCAGTAATTTTTTAGGATTCCTCGTACATCACCGTGGTATTGAGGTAGACGACAACAAGGCTCGTGCAATCATTACTGTTCCACCCCCGATGACTAAGAAATAATTACAATCGTTGCTCGACAAGATCAACTTTCTTCATCGATTTATTGCTAATTCGGCCGACAAAATGAAAGCATTCTCCATGTTTTTGAAACTTAAGGACTCCGACACCTCCAAATGGCATGCAGAGCACCAAGAGGCATTTAGGCAGATCAAGGTCTCCTTAACAACTCCACCCATCCTCGTCCTACCACGACGAGGCTGACCTTTTAAGCTATATATCTTGGCGGTCGAAGAATCCATCGGATGCCTTATTGCATAAGACAATGACGATGGGCGAGAACAGGCCATTTTTACCTTAGCCGTAATCTCAACCCACCAGAGATTAATTACTCTGCTGTCGAGAAGTTTTGTCTTGCTTTATTTTTTGCCACGTCAAAACTCAGACATTACATGCTCGTGTTAGTCACTCAGGTCATCGCCCAGATGGATGTCATTCATTACATGTTCACTCGGTCGATTGTAAAGGGCTGAATCGGCACGTAGACGATGGCCCTCTTCAAGTTCAGCTTGCAATATGTATCCTAGAAAGCTGTCAAAGGTCAAGCTCTGACTGATTTTTTGGCCCAACACCCTTCTTCGTATGAGTTCGGGGGCAATAACGTTGACATCGGCATGGTGGAAACACGTGATAATTATTGACGATGTACTTTGATGGTTCCAGAACTTCAGTCTCGGCTGGCGTTGGGATTGTTATTCAATCCCCCACTCATAATCGTTGGTATTTTTCTCTCAAGCTCGATTTCGATTGTACGAATAAACAAGCCGAATACGAAGCCCTTGTCATCGGCCTTGGTGTGCTACATGATTTACGGGCAACTCTTGTCTTTGTTCTTGGTGACTTTAAACTTGTCATTAATCAACTCAACGAGACTTTTTGTTGCATGAGTTGTACTCTAACGCCTTACCACATGGTTGCCAGCTATTTGGCTGAATCTTTCGACAGTGTTACTTTTAAACACATTTCACGAGTTCATAACAGCGACACCAACGAACTAGCTCAAATAGCCTTCGGAGCATAACTCATGGAGGGTAAATTAGGCCGAGGAATATCTGTGTCACGACAAGCATATTCGGCCTTGATTAATTAGTAAGTTTTCCAACGTGATTGCGTGATCTGTACACGGATCATGTCCTTGCATTCGTTGTTAGAATGGAAAGACACTATTGAGGTTTGTGCTGTTGAGGCATTACCAGACAATTGGAGAATGACAATTATGCGATATATTGACCCCAACGAAAAACACGATCGACGGACAAAGGTTCATGCCATAAACTATGTATTATACCAGAATAAGTTGTATCGAAAAGGTGAGGATGGGTTACTGTTGCTGTGCCTCGGCCCGCATGAAGCTGCTCAAGCAATGGCAGAAGTACAAGAAGGAATTTGTAGAGCCTACCAATCTGGATGAAAAATATGTTGGCTACTTCGGTGGCACCACTATTTCTAGTCGAGTATCCTGAAGGATTGTATTAAGTACGCAAAGGGTTGTATACAGTGTCAAATCCATGGGCCTATACAGAGAGTACCAGCCAAATCATTACATTCGATCACTAAACCATGGCCATTCTGAGGATGTGCCATTGGCGTTATCGGTAAAATCACACCATCTTCTGGTGCAGCCAAACATGCATGGATACTCGTTGCAACGGACTACTTCACCAAATGGGTCGAAGCTAAGTCATATGCCGAGCTAACGTCTAAAGAAGTTTGTAATTTCGTTGAGGAAAACATTGTGGCTAGATTCGGCGTGCCATAAACAATCATAACAGATAATGGTACGATCTTTACATCCGACAGGTTTAAGGAATATACGGCAAATCTAAAGATTTGACTTGAGCAATCTATGCAGTATTATCCGCAGGTGAATGGATAGGCCGAAGTGAGTAATAAGGTTCTAATCGGTATTCTTGAAAAGATGATAAAAGAAAGGCGGGGTGTGTGGCATTTAAAGATAAATGAAGCATTGTGGACTGATCGAACTTCTCTATGGACAGACACTGGAATGACTCCTTACGCGTTGACTTACAGACACGATTTCCAGTAGAGCTAAGTATAAACTCGTTGCGAGTAATTGAACAAAGTAGTTTGTTCAGCGCCAAGTACGACTGGGCCATGAAGCAAGAGTTAGAAGATTTAGAAGAAGCTCAGCTCGATGCTTATAACTTATTAGTGGCACAAAAGACGACCGCCGAGCGAGCTTATAATCAACGAGTCAGACAAAAAATGTTCGACAAAGGAGAGTTAGTTTGGCAAACCGTACTACCTGTAGGAATTAAAGACCCTAGGTTCGGTAAGTGGTCGTCAAATTGGGAGGGGCCATTCATTATTCATAAAGTTCTCGGCAAGGGAGCATACCGTCTTTGGGATAGAACTGGTGTAGTTCACAAGTTGCCAATCAACATGAGGTTTTTAAAGAAATACTATCCAGTCACATGGGAAATGCGGGAATAAAAGTTCATTTCATTAAATTCACAAAAAGGTATACAAATGGAGTGGGTCGATCAGTTACAATCAAATAATTCTAGGGTGATGAAGGTAGAAGAGACTTAAGAACGGCCTTTAACTCCAGCCACCGCACCTCGCCCATTGTGACCTCAACTTGCCGATTCCTCTTATCCATCTTCAGCTGCTCGACTCGCCTCACGTTAGTCGCATATTTGGTTGAGCAAGATTTGCCGCTCGACTCAAAATCTTTTGCAAGCTCAGAAGCAATTGCCGACCTTCGATTTTGAAGTTCGGTAATTTAACGGTTAAGGTAGGCCATGGTCTCTTTTTTCACCTTTAAAACTTCAACCTATGGATGAAGAGCGTCTCAAACGGCTATTGCAGCTTTCAAGTCGTCTTTAGCCCGAAGAGCTCTCTAAAAAATACTGAAATATTCTTGGGTTCGTTCCAAGGCAGAAGACGCTTGAGTAATAGCCTCAGTGCTTAATTGACCATCAGCTGCAAGGTCGTTCAGATATGCACCCACTGAATCAAGGCCCTGGTGGTCGAGAACTTGTAAAGTTGAAAGAGACAATAGTTCCTGCAACCTAACAAGAACAGTCGATTTGGCTGTTGATACGGAAGGTTCGGTTGTAGCTACCGAAGGGCCAGTTGCTCCCGAAGTACTCGATAGGAGAGCATCAAACTCGACTTCCCATGAAGGCTGCACACGAAAAGAATTTAGGCAAAAGGAAAATCATAAAAGAAGGTAGCAAAGAGAATTTGTTTTAGACCTGCCGAGAGGAGACTTCGACCATGTCTTCTGGTTCATTGCTCGAACCTAGAAAGCTTAATGGCCGAGCTCAATGTTTTAGACTGCTTCTTAATTCACATGGCCGATGAAGGTTATCTACGTTCGGCGGCTACTGAGATGGCTAGGAAATATATATAACACCCTTTAACGCATGGAATTTTTGGTGAAATGAATAACTGGGCACCTAACATTTAATATTTTTCTCGTTTCAGACTTGTTATAACAAAATTAACAAGAGAAAGTAATCGAGCCTTACAAAAGCCGAGGTCGCTTCTTGAGAGGGGATACCAAGGTTTTGGTCTTGTGGGTGAATTGGAGTTTCTGATGTCGCTTCAGGCTCAATGATGGGCTTTTTTCCACAATCGGCTGCAGGAGGACCAACCTGGTCGGTCGCCTCAACCACAAGGGGAAGATCAATGGAATAAGTTTTGGTTGGTCAAGAGCGACTAGCCGGCAGAATCTCGTCATTCTCGTCATCCTGAAATAAAAGAGTTGTTAATACTTTTGAATTTAATGAGTGAAGAGAGTTGCCAGCATAATCATACCTCTTCTAAGATGATTGCTGATTGTTTTGGATTTTTGGGGAGATTTTTCCCGATCGAAGGGGTTGCCTCTTCTAGTACAGGTGTTACGATTGGCCCCGGAGCTGCAGGCGTTTCGACCATCGGTACATCAACTGGTTCGACCACAACCTCAGAAACCTCAGGGGCCGGGTGAGCTTGGGTTGCCGGGCTGGTTGAAGATGGTTGTTTCTCCGTTAAGGAGTGGACAACAGGAGCAGGAGGAAAGGCACTAGGAACGGTAGCTCTAGTGGTATGGCCGGAGATAATGTGAATTTCCCATGCTCATTTCCTCGCCAATTTCTTGACGCGTTTTGTAGGGCGATGGGCTTTACCTGCCGTTTTGGTGTCTTAGCGAGGTCGTTTGCTCGGTGTGTCTTGAGCAGCAGTTTTAGATTTCTTGGATGAAAGGGCCAATTTTTTCTTGGCCATAGCCGGGGTGACCATGTCTGCCTGTTTCAATACTCGACTGCTTAAGAAAGCGAAATCTAATTAGTAAAATCGATTAAGTGTTTGAAGAATAAAAGTAGAGATAGTCGTATACCCTGGGGCGTCTCTTTCGATGGAGGGGTAGAAGTTTTTTTGGGTCAGTCACCTAAAATCTTATTGACTATGTTTTCGACTGAAGCGCTAAAAAAGTCGTGGGTATATTTTTCCCACTAATAACCGAAGGTGTTGGTGCCGAGAGATTCAAGAACAGTTGGTTGAAGGAGGAATTTCTTACACCATTCCTGAAATTTCTTCTCGGTGTCTCTGCACTCCCTTTCTGAGAAACCAAAGAGGCGTCATCGGCTTAAAAGGGAGTGGGAAGAAAGTAGAGGCACGGGGTAACCTTGGAGGTAGCCAAGCTGTCGGGCAGCAAAGTGGGGGTGGTAAACTTCCTAACTTGCTTCGTGAGCATCGCAACCAAGGGAAAGGTCGTGAGTTAACACAAACGACCCTCAATTTTGACAAAAACCAGCATCTTCGCTTTCATTCCAAGTTGATGTGGGAAGTCTGACGAAGTGGGGGTATTCCTGACAACGACATATCAAAAATTTGTCGTCGAAAATGACGTCTAGGCTGAAAAAGTGTTTGAAGACTTCTTTAGCACGGTAAGGAGGCACTGGTTGAAGAGCTAATTGAAGGCCGAGTGCTACAGTGGACTGGAGGTTGGAGATTTCTGGCTGAAGTGTGGAGAAATAAACTTACAGCCAGAGTTGGAACACCCAGAGAGGTCCATTCTGGTGCGGGTTGATTTTGTTGATGGTCGTTTCTGCTAGGCAGTGCAGAAGGTTGGCAAGGTTAGCGGGACTGAGCGCCAGAGAGTGACCACTAGCCAGGGCTTCCGCCACTAGCATATTCTCAACCAAGCACTTATTCGACTTGGTACAACAGATAAACTTGTTGTAACAGTAAAATAGGAAGGCCTCATGTTCTCCCTTTCGTAGACTCGTCTCCCCTCAATGAGCAAAATGGAGGATAATGGTGTTGTAGTGAAGGAAATTCTTATGCAACTTCTAAACTTCCTCTTTTGAAGGCTCTTGACCTTCTTGGCTTAATGTCTTGATGGCCCGTTCGTCGAACAGTACCTTAAGGTCGAGGTTTGATGGGCATCCAATAAGGGTGGTGTTTATTGGAATGCCAGAAGGAGAAGTCCTGAGAATAGCTGAGATGTCGAGGATGGTAGGGGTTATAGGGCCGAACGGAAGGACCATGGTATTGGTGGTCGAGCACCAGAGGCTTAGAGTTGCCATAAGGAGTTCTTTATCCATGGTAATGTCCATGGTCGAGAGCTTAATGGCGTCGTGGATGCCGAGAGCCTCCTACTCTTTACCAAAGAATTTTTCCATTCGTACGACCCAAGCCTCCCATTTCACGTTGGTCAAAGGCTAGGCTCTTTGAGGCTTTGTCAGGCACCACTTTGACCAATCAAATCCTTGCAACAAATGTGCCTGGCAGTGTTCTTTGAATAGGTTGGTGATGGACGATGACACTGCGTCCTTAAAGAGTGGGCCCATGATTTGGTGAGTAGTGTTTAGGTCACTCTTGAAATGCAGAGTCTTGATGACGTTCCGATTGATGAAGGGCACTTGTTGCACTTGTTTGAGAGCTGGGAGCTGAAGGGGGCCATTGATGAAGGCTTAAAGATTTCTGAGATGAAAGCTTGGGATTTTCTGGTTTTTAAAAGTTTTGAAAGTAAAGTGGCGAGAAAATTTCAAGGGTTTTGGAAAGCGTGAGGTACGAGTGGAAGGGATTCGGGTATTTATAGTCATTTGGGAAAGAAGGCTAAACGTTTGATTTTCAAAATTAAGGATAGAATTGAGCGGGAAAGTTGCTAATCATTGTAGATGTTCAGAGAATCTAGGAAAAAAGGCTGAGGTTTTCGCGGTTTGAGGACGCACGATTGCATGTTGCGGCGGGTTTAGTGTAAGAGAGATGTTTCGGCGGTTGCATGTTTTTTAGGGTCATGATTGAGGGCTGCTAGGTTAACCAGGGGACTGACATGTGGCAGAACGGTTGGGAAATCAAGATCGTGGGGTTATGTCTCATAAATGCGCATGGTAGTATTTCTTAAGAGGATTCAATGATTATCTTTAGGTCAGTTTCACTTCTTCAAGGTCGATGCTCGAACCAATGAGTGTAGGTCAACGACCTCAGAAGTGAAGGGGTAATGTTTGGGCCTAAAATATTGGTTTGAGCCGAGTTTAGAATTGTTCTTAGCCCAGAGACCGTGCTTAAGAGTCGCTGAGGGTCATCCGGCTTATGGGCCACATAGCCAAGCACGACCGTGTCCTATTAGGAGTCCATGGGTGGTTGAATCTTGATACGAGAAGGAGTTTCGACAGGATAAGGATGTAGAAGTTTGGAATTGAATGCGGCCTGATAAGGGGGTTGAGTTCAAAGTCCTAGTAGAAGTAGGAGTAGCCGAGATAAGGTTAGATCGGGGGAATGAGTTCTAGTCCGAGTAAGTTTATGATTCGATCGGAAGCAGGTTGACTACTATAAATAGAGGGAAGATGACATCATTAAAGCCCTTTAATTAAACACACAAACTGCCATGCGTAAACCTTTGTTTTCGAGAAACCTCTCAACAACCTTGAGATTTTTATTTTCTTTTTCCGTCGACATATCTTCATTTTGGATAAACAGCATTGTGAAGGCAATCGGTGAGCATCTTCAGTTTGGATAAACAGCACTGTTGCCGTATAATTAGCCGATCGCGGAACACCTTTAGTTTGGATAAACAGCACTGCGTCGAGACCTACTGGTTATTTATCCAAGTCTCAGTCGAGAAGGATTTTCGAGTCCTTATTGGCAGAGGTCATCTTATTAGCCTTCTCGACGAAGTGAGGTGTGACGAATACTGGGCTCGGCACATTGAACTCCGAGTTGTTTATTATTGGTTATTCACAAGTAGGTTTTAGAGTTCGGCATTCTGACGGTTGAACGACTTTCACAATCAAGACGTACATTTGTTTTGAGTACTTATGCCCATATAGTCTGGTGTCGATTCGGCATGCTTATACTACGAATATAATCACTGTGACCGAATCCGACACCGACGATTTATGAACTTCGCAGAACTAGTACCCTTGTCTTCAGGCTCTAGAACTTAAAGGCCGAGAGTGTTCCTTCCTCGGCCGCAGTCACAAGATCGAGAAGTCCCCTGTGCGCTCAATGCAACATCAACACATTTTACTCCTCGATCGAGCTCGACTGATGAGTTGGCACAACCCACATCAACCGAATGATGTAGTTAGCTCATTAGTTACTCGGCCTGCGCGCCACGTAGGCTTGGTAGTTTTTAGGGTCAACAGTTGTGCACTAGTAGCCTCAACTTTTGACCGGTATGGGATCCTGGAGATGCATTGGCTCAAGCTGTAACGCTGATGCTCTATCTTCAGTGCAAGGAGGGTAAGCATATGGATAATCTTTTCAATGTCCAAAGATTTTTGCACTTGTTAACAGTGTCTCGTAACATAAGAAAGGCATTGCTTTATGAGATTGAGCGGTACAAAAAGAAAGCCTTAGTTGAGCAACTTGGTTGTCTTGCCATCCAGCTCCACTGTTCTGATTTCAAGTTGGAAACATATAATGAAGAAAACTGGTCCAAGGAGCACAATGAAGCTAATATTACTGTAGCTATGTTCCTTATTGTTGGCACAAATGTTCCCATTGTACTAGAGAGCTCTATTCCGCAATACATGGCTGAATTGGCAAGGCATATGATTATGGTTTCTTCTGTACCCACATTCCTTGCCATTACTGGGAAATCTTATAATAACATAAAGCTAGCAATAAAGGAAAGAATACAGGAGTTGCGAGCTGATAAGATAGGTTTTGAGTTAAAAAAGGTTGCTCCTGATACTCCTAAAGGACTTGGTTGCATAGCAAGGGATGATGAAGGGTTAGTGTAATTTCAGTGGCTTGATCATAGACTTAAGCTGGTCAAGAGGAACTATGAGCTCCCAACTCGGTATATTCTGGATTGGCGTGACATTGAATTAAGAATCTTTGAAGGTGTTGATCTTATTCCAATGTCAGTTGTAAACAGCGCTGAAACTGTGACGCAATTGAAAAATCACCTCTTCACCAAATCAGCCAAATCCATAAGAGTTTTTGCTAAGGTTGCAGATGTTTCTGAAGCTGTTCGACAATATGCATTCAACATTGTCAGAAGTATTTCCATTGCTGAATTCTTATTTGATGCCTTCGGCCAACAATGGTTTAGTGTGAAGCTTATATATGCATTATGCTACTTGTTAATTCTTATTCTTGGAATTGTTAGGATGCACTGTATGGACAATTTGGTGGAAGGCTCAAGAGAACCTATAAAATCGATGGCTGCCATTGAGTCCATTGCTTTAGTGTTGGCATATTTCACTAACAAAAGAATTATTACTTTAATGCTTTACGATGGTGGAAGAATTGGTTATGGAAGAGAACATTGCAAAATGCTACTGGAAAAAAAGGGAGTTGTGGATGTAAATGATTGTTGCAGTTGTGCTATATATTTGGTGGACTCCGAGATGATAGATGGCAAGCACCTATGTATTACTACGAACTTTCAGGTGGTAAGCTTAAGCATTGTGTCTTCTAGGAGGCTTATGATCCTTGCAGGTAAGACCTATGCCACCAAGACTGATGCACTGGAAGCTTTTATGTATGCACCTGTCCATTTTCAGGGATCTTCAACTTTTGTGAACAATCGATATCAATTGCTCATATTGGCTGTAATGTATACTACTAATGAGAATTTAGAGTCTATAACCGACACAAACTGAATTACAGTCAATGGAGTTTTTGGATAAGTTTGTGAAATGGTGCAAAAACATTAAGATTATAGATATTCTTGAAGAAGGTGCAAGAAATGCTAATGTAGGCATTGCTTACCTCAATTTCCATGACAGTGGAATCATTGTTCTACTCAAATTCAATATGGGATTATCCTTTCTAAACATGCATGGGATGTGGTCTACTGCCTCACTTGGGTATCACAAGGTGGTGAACGAGAATTAGAAAATATACAACATGGTTCAGATTTTGACAGACGACTTATTCATTGCCCAATTAAAGAGAAGTAATCGCACTGGGGATAATGGTTGGAGTATTTCAGATGCTACGATGCATTCAGTGAAGTCTACCATTGATGCCTTCAAGCTCATGAAATTTGGTGAAAGGAATTGTATGGTTAGTTCAACCGCATTCAGTGACTGCAGCAGCTGTTCCTATAGTGTCCTAATAGTCCATGTGAAGGGGAAAGATACTTTTAGAGGTACTCCACGCAATTGCCTTCATTTAGTGGACCTTACGAGAAGCGTAAAAGTGGAAAATTCTAGAGTTACAGGAGATAGGAGGAAAGAAGCACAGTATATCAACAAGTCTCTCCCTTGTTTTGGAGATGTTAACACAACTTTGGCTCAAAAGAATTCTCACACCCCTCACAAAAACAGGAAATCCACACTTATGTTAGAAGACTCAGTTGCTGCTCGTTTCAAACAAGTTTTTCAATCATTCAACCTTGAGGACAAGGTTGTTCTTAAGGGGTAGGCAATGTTATGACCTTGATTAGCTTAATCATAGTTAGTCATTGTAGTAGTTAGTTAAATGAGACTATTACAAGTAATATATCGGCAAAGTTGGAGAAGGGTCTAAATAATTGGGACCAACGACGGTTGTTGTCCGTTCTAGGATCATTAGGAGCTCTATCTCAGTTTTTATTGCAGAAACAAACAAAATATTAATTTACAAGAAAACTTTTTATTTGACTCTACTTACCACCTCACGGCCTCATCCCCACCTCTCCAATGAATTAGAAATGCTTCTTTTTTTTTTTTTTTTTTTTTGCAATAAAAACTGGTATTTATTTATTTACATACAATCGAGCATATCTCAAGAAAGGATAAAGGGACGACCCTAAAAGTCAATAAGATTCCCTGCTTTATTAGGGATGGAGGAGGAACGTCTATCATACACAACCTTACACTTACTTTGCAAAGAGGCTATTTTTACAACTCGAATCCATGACATTTTGGTCATAAAAAAATGACATTTTCATTGCGCCAAGGCTCACTAGAGTTGAATCGAAAGATTCCAAACAAGTTGGGAGCTCCAAAACTTTTGTGGGTGATGAGTCGATATTATATTATATATTGCCTTATTCTTAGTATTAATTTATTGGTTATTTTGTGAGAATTTTAATACTTTGATTTATATTTCTAATGTGGGACATTCGACTTCCTTTGGAGCAAAAAGTGGTCAAACGGACAAATTTTGAAATGATTCCAATTGGAGGATGTTCTTGAGTCTCTCAACTTATTTGTATCAAAGTTTCAAGTTTTTCTACCAAGCGGATAATTTTTGGTGAAGCAATAAAGGAGTTGCGGCAATACTGTCACTGTCTTTTGGGTTCAAGGCCTTCTGCAATTATGTTCGGGACATCTCAAGCTTTAATTCTAGTCGTTTGGGGCCTATTTTGGAGCCTTGAAGATCCAGAAACGTGGGATTCTTTGTGGCTGGGCAGATTTTCCAAAGTTAGAATATGAATGTATTTCCTAGTTATCTTAGGGTGTGTTTGTTTTACCTTCTTAAGTGGGATTGGACTGGCTAGGATTATTGTCCCATGTTTAGTATGCTTGGGGACTAACTTAATGAGACTAACCCGGACTCGTTTAGACTCCGGGCCTCGTTAGGTTGTCCAATTAGTTCGACGTTGAACCATGGGATTGCTAAGAACTCTTTCCTCACAACGTTGTCTCATTCGCTGTTCTCATCTCTCTGTCTCTCCTTTTCCCTCTCTCTGTGCTCTCGCGTCCTGTCTTCTCTCTCGTTCTCTCACTAATGCTTGCGTCATTTCCCTATCTCCCGAACCCAGATCACGTTCTCTCCCTTTCTTTCCTCGTCCTGCTAGATGCCGAGCCGATCTGCATGACCCAACCTAGATCACATCCTCTCCTTCTCTTTCCTCGTCATGCTCGAATCAGAGTGTCGTTGGGTATACAAGGAACGCAATTGCGATTTTGATTGAAATTGAGTTTCTGATTGTTTGTGTTTTGGGAGCTTTATCGATTCAAATAGAGGAGAAAGATGTGGTTGCAAGTAGTGGAATTTGGACGGAGAGCTTTATCTGAAGGAAAAGCTGTGATTGGAATCTATGAGTTTGGACAGAAAAATAGGAGAGGGAAAAGAGGTTTCAAGTAGGAAAAAGATATAGAAAAAGAAAAAAAAAAGAATTCATTTTATTATTTTTATTATCCTACTTCTAATCCGATATTGCACCAAACGCTTCACTAAGTTAGTCCAGCTTGGTCTAGTATAAACTAGTCCAGCTTAGTCCCTGAAGCTAGTCCAATCTGAGATAGTCCGGTGCAACTAACGCATCCTTATTCTATTATGTTTCCTAGTTTTTAGAAAACATTTTTTAGATAGGATTTTATTTTGTAGTAAGTCTAAATAAGGCTATTTAGCCATTAGGGTTAAAAAAAATGAACACATTACTTTAGGAAGAACGGACTACTTTGGAGAATTCGGCTTACAGAGCTTTTGATGATTCAAGTTTATTTTCAAGGTGTTTTCTATCCATGTTCTTACTAATATTTTATTTTATGATTGTTCGTAACTAATTCCGTTTGCTAGGGCGAGACCACGAGCCTTAGCAATAATATGTAGTCTCTTTCCAATTTACTTATGATATTATGCATGCAGATTTTGAAACTGTGTTTGTAACATCTATTTGTCTTGATGATTGGCCACCATTAGGATATTTAGAAAAGTAATTTAATGCAATTTTGGCAGAGGACTACTCCTGAAATTGACTAAGACTTCTTGTGGTTAATATGTGTAACTTCTTAGGATGAACGACACGTCTTAAGGGTTATATGGTTTTTCAAAAAGTTTTCACAAAACTTAATGAGTCTTGCACGTTCACATTTGATCTGGACACCACATATGGGTTGCATGTTAGATATATGTTCTATGTTGGAGGTTCCAAGTAGGACATATTTAGGAAAACCTAACTTTCAAAATATGTATGAGTAATTTATAAGTAATTGGAAGAACTACGTAGGATTATTAAGGTGATGGCAGAACCCTAATGCTTAAATAGACCTTCAAACTATTTTCTTTTGTTTTATTTACTTTACCAATTTATTTAATTGTTTTTAATTAAATTCGTTTTTAATATTTTAGGTTATAAAATCATCTTTTCTAAACTTTGTTTTCAAATAATTAATTAAGATTTGGTTTTAACATAAATTATTCATTCAATCTTTGTGGACAACGACCTTGCTAAAGCCGACTACACTACGATTACTTTACTATGATTACTTTGTACTCTTGCAAGTCTTTTAAGTGTTTTTTATTTTTACTTTTGCATGTGGTAAAAATCATATCAAGAAATTGATTTTAACCTAAATTATTCATTCAATCCTGGTGGAAAATGACATTGCTAGAGCTAATTATACTACAAGTACCTTGTACTAAGTATTTTAAGTGTTTTTATTCTTACTTTTGCAGGTGGTAAAAATCGTATTTGAGTAGCTCCAAAAGCTGAATGAAATTTGTTTGTAATCATCATAAATCTGTTTCAGTGGATCAAAATGCAGTTGATAACTGAAATTTTCGATTTTTGTGCAAATGTGTTACAAATATTTAACAAAGTACGTCTTTTTTTTTGCTCAAACACATTAAGTCTTAGTTCGTGTGATATATAAGGAAGAGGTGAAGAGAAAGCTTCTTCATTTAGTACTCGTCGCGAAAAGCAACGGGAAAAGGAACGAATAAAAACGAGAGACCCCTCGTTCGAGTTTCATACAAAAAAGGCTAGATTGACACCATATGGGCAACCCCCAGCTCACACTTACACATTACTATAAAACAGACGTTAACAAAAGTTTCCGATCGCCGTTGTCCTCTAGACAAGCCATCACTTGCATTTACAAGCAGAATTTTTCTGATGGCTACTTAACAAAAAGACAGTCTTCTTCTTTCTCTGCTGTGGAAGAGATCGAAGAAGAGCTACTCAAAACATTGTTGAGAAATTGGGAACCCTTAACTATTACAACAAAACCCAAGTGCCGATCATATAGAGTGAATGCACTCAGTGAAATCCAGCTGAAAAGAAACAAAATCATTCAGCATTCATTCAGGAAACGAAATTAAAAGGATATAATAACCATCAAACAGGCACAAGAAAACAGATTCATAATAGGAACTATGACAACGCACTGAAGAACTTACGGCTCAAGGAAGATCCTCTTCAAAAGGACAGCCACAACCTGAGTTCAGTTTTGTGTACTTTCGGGGTGGCATCCAAGAACTGGCAGAATTGTAACTCCCTTCAGCAAACAGCGATTTTTCATGTCGTTGTACCCTTCATGCCACACATGGTAAGCATGCCAAAAAGAGTGTATCAGTGACCAATGTCTCAACCACTATTGAAGCATCCGTGTATTTTTTCAAATTCCTAGCTAACAAAATGCTTGAACAAAATATACAATAACAAAACTGATCGTCAATTCTGTCTGAACAGCAGTCAAGCATACATGGGTAAGTGGAACACTTGACTTAACCTGCTCCTGTACATCGTCCTACCCACCCTCACCAATGGGCTACCCCAGTGGGCTCATGATGAGAAATTTTGAAAAATTATACTTAATGTCTCAATAGATAATAGGCAGTGAACTTGTTACATGTATTATGAGCAATATGAATAACATGTTATCTTTTTCTTCTCAAAGGTGTTCAAATAGTACTAGGAATGTAGAAGTGCTAAGGACTCAAGAAGATAATTAGACATTAAATTCGAAGGTTGGATTTGCCTAAGAAACATTAAATTCCACATGCAGAAAGCGAAAAATAAAAGTCGCAGTAAAGAAATGTAACTAGGTTACTACATGTCTATATTTGGAATGTAAACTTAGTACCTCTTCATATCTTCACCATTTGAGACATTGTAGAGTGAAACAAAGGATGGACTGTAGGCAATTGCCTCGAAGGGCGCCTGAGTCCAAGTAATCTTTATTTCCCTGAAACTCTTTCTTTCTCCATTATAACAAACTATAGCGCGGTTATTGTATAACATCAGGATTTCCCCATTACTCAAATACATAATTGGTTCATACACATCACAGCACAGTTCCTCTACACAATCGTACAGTTTTTCGAAAACAAGAACTTTAGTCCAAGACTTTTGGACACCGTATTCCTTCATTACCCACATGTCAAATTTACTACAATCATCCCCAAACACACACAAATGGAGACAGCCTCCTATCACTTCCAAAAGGAAACAATCCGAAAATTGATTCACGGGTAAGCTAGGGACGGGTAGGGGTCGAAACTGTTCTGTTTCAAAGTCGAAAGAGTGTATAAACTCGGGACTTTTACTACTATATGAAACCCAATGAAGCGCTCCATGCAGAAAAGCATTGAATGGCAACTGATCAATGTCTCCAGGAGCATTTCCAATACTTCTCCACACTCCCGAACCAATGGTGTAAACCTCAGCCTCCGTCCCATTGGTCATTCGCAACACCTTATATTCATTCATCGCGGAGCTAAAACCAAGTCCAACGAAAAAGCAACTATTTCGATTTCGAGTGTTATCAGTATGTGGGATAGTAATATACTCACCTAATATCGGATTGCACACAAAACAGGGGTAATCTCTATTAGCTCCAGAAAAGCAAAGTAAGCCATTGCATGAGTTTATCAAGCGAAATTCGGGCATGGCCCCGATGGGCAGGCTATTTTTGGGACTAAACCTTATTTTCTCGAGCTGCAAATCAGAACCAGCAGAATCTAGTATATGGGTGAAATCAAGTCTCCTAGATTTTCTTATAGGGGGATAGGTCTTGATCAAGATGCCAATGGGTGATCTTGAAGCGTGGAGACGAGTAAATTCGGGGTCGAAAATTAAGGAAAGCCACTCTTTGCAAACGCACCTGCAATTCAGGAGGGTTTTGATGGACAATACCCTTGAGAGAATCTCCACGATCAAAGCCCTTGGAAGTTGTAGGAATTTGTTGCATCCTTCTTCTCTTTTCTCTTTGTTTTTGCTGCTGATTGCTGCACTGCCTTCTGTTCTTTTCTTTGGATTTCCTTTCTTTTCTCTCGCCATTTTTTGGGTTTGGTATTGGGAAAGTTCCGGATCACTGGGATATAGTGTTTTTAGAGAAGAACCACTACCTGCATGTTTTGTTGTGGAAAACTTTTCCTACCTGCTAAATTGGCACGTATAAACTGCATGTATTTGGCAAATGACAAATGTCAAATGGTAATCAAGAAAGAAGAAATCATCTAATACGTGTACAACACCCATCTTACGCCCTTAATACTCCTACTCACACGTAAGTATAGGTGAGTTTCATTTCTATATGTAGGAATCAAGCACTTTAATTAAGATTGATTATTGCAATGTAAAATAGGTAGGGATGATTTGTATTTATTAGTTATAGGTCTCTTTAATTTTTTTTCTTATAATTAATAATTGATTATTTTCTCTTATACATCTCAAATGGATAAATTTTTTATGTGTATCCGAAACATGTCATGTAGTACACCATGTGTCATAATATACATTACAACAAATGGTTCTTTCAGCAAATTAAGGAATCTGTAGCGAGAAATCATTTTTCTCTCTATAAAGCCTTTTTGGCAATATTCTCCGATTCTCGCAAACTAACCCAATTTTGATCACTAAATTTGTCCTTACTATGGCGAGAAATTTAAATATTTAGCAATGTATATCCCCGTTTAAGAATATTTTGTCTTTACTATCACGAAATCTATGTTTTCCATAATTTTCCAGAAGTTTTAAAAGGTGGAACGACCCTCCAAATCTAGCGTGCAAAATGGATGATATGTCCCAAGTCAAGGAGTTCTTTCCTAGCTTGTTTTAGGACTTTGTTTTGTTTCAAGAGAGTTTTCTTAGACCTTTTTATAGAGGTTTTTGTTATTCTCTACTATATAAGGCATGCCTAAGCTCTCTACAAGGTCACTATATTCAATATACAATACTCAAGTATTAGAGAGAAGAAGAGCTTGAGAGTCTGAGACATGCATTGTCATAGATTCCAGGTTTTATCTTTCTTTTACTTTTACTTGAAAATATTTATTTTGCTAGAGCTTAGATGAAGCCCTTTGTATGAATTTCCTTTAATTTTAATTGCCAACCTATTGGGTTTTAGTCTATTGTTAAATTCTTAATCACCATTTTATCAATCTATTTACATGATCTTTGAAGCTTACAAAGTAGATTATTTGGTAGGGAATGCATGAGGCTTGAACCAAAGAGTAGATATTTTCTAAAGTGCCATATAATTAGGAGTTGTAAATTTAGAATATGTAAATGCTCGAAAGAGTTGGATATTCGTCTTATTTGTATGTTCTCTGTTCTCTGTTCTCTATGCTTAGTGGAATTTTACATGTTTTGCTTGAACCAAACCAAAAAGTGAGGTAGGACTTAAGGCCATCTCCAACTGACTTGACCAAATGGTCAAAGGGCTAAAAATAACTCGAAATGATGACATGAAAACTGTCTCCAATCGAGAGTTAGGCCAATGGGCTTGTGGGCCCCACCGGGCCAAAAAAAACCAAAATTAGGCCAGTGGGATGGTCATTTCCTGCCAACCCTCCATCCCAACCCATTTGAATGCCAACGGTTACCTGGCATTAGCTAGCAATGGTTAGCTGGCGTAAGGTTACTGTTGGAATTTGATTTTTTTTTTTGGACAAATTTAAAAAAAAAATTCTAATTTTTTTTCCTATAAATACCTAAGCCATTCTTACACCATTTCTCACATCCTTTTCACCATTCCATCCTACAAATTTGGAGAGTTACTCATGTTAGAGACACGTGTCACTCGAAATCATATCCGAAAAATTATTGAGATTATATAAAGGTAAGAAATTCGGAGGCTTATTTATTTGGCGACAAGTGACACTCAAAATATGTTCAAAAATCTTATTTTAATATGGTAGTTTACTTTAATTAATTATAATAATTCAATTAAAATAATAAATGATTAAGGGAGCTATGTTTGGCATATGACCATTTGACCCTCTCGATTGAAGATGATATAAAATATGGTCTGACACCATTCTTTAAAATATAATTTCTTGCAAAACTATAAGGCTAAACATATCCCTTTGACCCTCTTCAATTAGAGATGGCCTAATAAGGCTACAAGAGTCTCAATGGACAAGTAAGTTGGAATTCATACTTTTGTAGAACTATGACACATGACGAGACCAATAAGACTTGTGTACGAAAATTTTAACATAAATAAGAATTTCAATGGCTAATAATTAGAATATTGGGGCTAGGAGTATTAGGTGTTGGATTTGATGTCCTCGTGCTTGCATATCTATATTACCATCGAGTATTGATTCGTGCCCTTGCGATTAATTTAATTATAGGGTAAATCTCAGTTTATTACCTTTAAGTTTTGTGGTTTTCAACATTTAATACATGAAGTTTTTTTTCATCCCAGAGCCATGCCTAAAGTGTTAATTTTGGGACAGTCTCATACATCCGTTAGTCTGGCTTTTAAGTCTCCCTTTAACTAATGTTGTGGCGCCCATGTGGACAATGACTGGGTGCCACGTGTCACTAAGGGGTCCACGTGGAAATTAAAATTTCAAAAAAAAAAAACCAAAATTTCAAAATTCAAAATTTAGAATGGGAACAATTAAAAGTGAAAACCACTTTTCACTCGAAGCCCACATCCCCAAAAATCTCGATCCCCCATCTCTATCTGAAACCCTACCAACTCGTCGTCAGTCCACCTCGCTGTCGGTCCAACTCACCGTCGCTCAACCTCGCCATCACTCCACCTCGCCGTCGATCCAACTCGATGTCGGTTGCATGCCATTGTACGTTGCGCACACCTTTGCATATCAAAGAAGGGGCACCATTTCTAGGCAAGATTGTCATGAAGCCATCGCTGACAAAGTGGTGGTAAAAAAGGAGGATTGAAGTAGCTGAAACACTAGTTTATTGTAAGTAACCTACCTTTTTCAAAGTGTAGATAATATGGGTTTAGGTTTTCCAATTTTCCAATTTTGAATTTTAGGGAATTGTGAGTTGCAATCCCTTTTTTTTTTTTTTTTTTTTTTTTTATGGTTTATGGAATTGTGTTTTGTAGTGGGTTTCCTGCATTGTTAATTGTTTTCAATGTGCATGTGGTTTTGTCTTCATTTGTGGTCTCAATTGCAGCCTTTAAAAAACCATGTATTCATGGTCCCCATGGTTTTGTTTTCACCTTTTTGTCCTCATGGTCATGGGTTAACTTTTTGGGTTTTAAAACCTTTTTCCTTGACTTTGCAGGCATGCCTAAATTATTTACTCTTAAAATTAACCACGGTGGGAAGTTGACACATCCCGACCCCGATATTCCCCGAATACCCGGATAGGCATGTGCTAGCTGGCACCTAAGGGTGACGAAAGTCATTTACTGAATACAAGAGTAATGATTAGAAGGAACATAAGCATGAATAATCATTAGAATCTAGAAGTAAAAAATAAAGTTTAAGGAAGTGTCTAGAGTGCACAGAATACAATCTAAAACAATATCACAAAAGGAAAGGTCATTACAAGATATCACTCATGTGAGTGATAGACTACTACTGGTAGGGGAATGCCTCGTACGTTGTGTCGTAGTTCTCGTTTCTAAGACTTGAATAGGGGTTCAAAACAAAGGTGAGTGGACCAAGTTCATATATATAATAATAATAAAACAGTTATCAAGATACTAACCCTTACAGTTTAATAAGAATCCTAGCATGCCAAAAATATCTCAAGAGACATATCGTGGAACACAAAATATCACACGTCTCATAAATCGTCTCTTAGCGTAACGTACTACTAGTAAGATCACTGAATAAATATATATCTCCCGACCCTATGCCAACACCGTGGTCTCTGCACCCATAGCCAGAGATTACCAACTCCCGGCCCAATGCCTGCTCCGTGTCCCTCAGCCCGTAGCTAGGGATTATTTCTGTCACGTCCTGATCCCAACATACGTTGAAAATCGACACGTGACAAGGAAATAATGCTTGTTGAATACAGTATAAGTTACGGAATGAAATACTTTAACTGATAACCCAAAATAATGTGCAGGTGGCTAAGTTCTCCACAAAATATTTACAAATATGTACATCCCAAAAAGAAGCATAATCTTTGCTTTACTAAGAACACGTATGAGGTGCTCAAAAGAAAGTCCCAAAAGATAAAGTACAAGAGTGAAACAAGGGTAACCTAACGCTTAAAGTCTCTAATAACTGCACTGCTACCCCCACCTACAAACTTCTTGGAGTCTACTCAAACCTGTCACCTGTACGATCAGTGCCTACACCATCAGAATGGTGTACCAGGCAAACAACAACCTGGATAAGTTGTGAAGCTTATGAGAGTGACAATAATATCAAGTATGTGAGAATAATGTTAATGCCAACCATCAAACACAGTTTACATATCTTGAATATAAATCATTCATAAGAAATCAATATCAACTTTTGCAAACCTCGAAGGAGTCACCCAGACATCCAACGGTTCATCTAAAACCAATCACAACATCTCACAACCATTTTCTCATACAACACAATGAAAAGTAGAGTTAGAGCGACACAGTTTTGCCGAAGCCTACCCCTTTGAAGCCATCTCAATTCAAATTCAATAAATCCCAAGGTGAGTAAGATCCCGGACCTTTACCCAACAGAATCACGAAATATGAGGGATTCCGGACCATCGCTTAATGGAATCTGAGTGGATACGATTCCAGACCCTTACTCAACGGAATCGCTAAGTACAATACATAACAATAACTAAATGAAACTCAAGTTAGATACGATTCTGGAACATCACTCAACGGAATCGCGGAATATAAGGGATTCCGAACCATCTCTCAACGGAATCCGAGTGGATACGATTCCGGACCATCATTCAACGGAATCGCATAAGACTAACAACTGGAATGTACGACGGCTCAAAAAAATGAGACAAGCACAGACTACTTAATTTACAAAAACTCAACAAAGGGAGATTAGGAACAATTACTAAATTTAGAACCAATCACCGAAGTGGAAGGTGAAAAAAATATCGAAGTAACAAATCCCTATCATAATGGTTCACGGTCATTACTAGTCCTCACATTAATCTCAACATGCCAATCATACAAATCAAACCACATTCCAATATACATGCCACACCCCAGTTCATAAACATAAATTGATGTCGAAGTATTGGAATAACCATTCAATAGAACATATTCATAAAACCAATTCATATCCACACAGGATCATAATTATGACAACCTGGTAATTACCAATATCACATATATTAAAGTCACTCACCTGGAGTCCGTGCTAATGTACCCTAGCACGATAGTCAAGGCATCACGTTCTATCACCGCCTAACAAAGCACAAGTCCACGTTTAGATTTCCTTCGATAATTCACATACTAAAAAATTCTCATATGTCTCCCACAACAACATTTAATGAGGAATCGAACCGTCGTTCTAATGTAGGGTCCATGATCTTACGTCATTTGCTTCGTAAAATCAAATCACTAGATTTTCACTTATAAGTCCCTAAGGTCCTTAAACAATATCTACAGTAGCATATTAAATCTTGTCTCAATTCAATGATAAGATTGTCAATTGTTAGAATAATCAAGTGGCAGACCTTATCGATAATATATACAATCAACAGCATTTTCATAAATCGAATGTCACATATCGGAAAATTCGACTTTTTCCAAAAATTCTCAAATTTTACAAGAATGAAGATTTCAACAAGTAGAGTAAACTTTATACATGTGGCCGAGTCCAATTTGGCCAGGAAGGCCCTCAAATTGGCTCGCACCTAACGAAACCCTAAGGTGGGTGTTCTTCAATTCGGCTTCCTTGGTGTTCCAACGCCCCAAGCACCAGTTGGGTCTTGTTCTTGGGTCCAAGGGAAGTTGATTAAGGGTGATGGTGAATGGTGATACTCTCCGGAATGACAATTCGTCGTCGAGAACCCCCGGGTTCTCCTATGGAGTTCTACATGAAATAGACCTTAAAAACCCTTGATTTTTGGTAGAGAGGGAAGGAGAAAGGTAGTTGAGCAAGTTGTAGGTGAAGGAGATAGGAAAAATCAGAAGAGAAATGGTAGGCCTAAAATTGGCCAATTTGAAAATAAAAAGGGGTTGGTGGTGGTACACGGGTTCACCAAATGAAAAAAGTCTGCTAGTGGTGTCAAGCTCTCCTCCTTCCTATTGACCCTTTCTCATCATTTAAAAAAATCTGCTGGGTCCCCTTATTAGTGGCTGCTACCTAACATTTTTCCACCACCTAAATTGCCCAATTCCACTTATAATAGAAAATCCATTAATCCAAAAAGGGGTTTGGGTCTTTTACCCATAAGTGGAAATTAAAATGATTCCCACAATCTAAAGTTTCACCCCTTTAAACGTTCGTAACTATACCGTTATAATTCAGACTCGTAAACGACTTTCGCCTATGCGTTCGTGGGTTCAAGATTTATTTAAAAACACTAGTTGTAACTTCGAAATGTCAACGAAAGATAAAGATTGTTTATGTAACTTCCAACTCGATAACTAATCAATTACTAAAGTTATAATTAGTGGAATTAAAATTAACTAATAAAGATAACGTAATCGCGAAATACGAATTTAAATTACGAAATACGTAATAAATGGTGAAATTCCAAGGATGGGATTTCACATCCTTCCTCCCATAAAAAGAGTTTAATCCCCTAAACTCAACGCACCCGAGTCAAATAGATGGGGATAATGTTGGCGCATCTCTACCTTTGGTTCCCAAGTTGATTCCTCCACACCATGATTGTTCCATAATACGCGTACCAATGAAATAGTCTTGGTGTGGAGAGCTTTCTCTCTCCGATCAATAATTTCAACAGGGTACTCCTCATAAGTGAGATTCTCCTTGACCTGAATAGGCTCATAAGAAATGACATGGGAAAGATCACTACGATACCTCCGGAGTGAGGATACGTGGAACACTGGGTGAATGTGAGACAACTCTGGAGGTAGTGCAAGGCGATAGGCAACTTCGCCCACTCTCTCCAATACCTCAAATGGTCCAATGTATCTTAGACTAAGCTTCCCTTTACACCCAAATCTAAAAACACCTTTTATAGGTGAATCTTGTAGGAAAACATATTCTCCAGTATCGAATGTTACCTCACGTCTGTGGGGATTAGCATAACTCTGCTATCTACTCTGAGCAACTAATAAATGCGCACGGATCATAGAAATCTTTTCTGCAGCAATCTGAATTAACTCTGGTCCCAATAATCGACGCTCTCCTACCTCGTCCCAATATAAAGGAAACCTACACTTCCTTCCATAAAGTGCCTCATATGGTGCCATCTGAATACTAGCCTGGTAGCTGTTATTATAAGCAAATTCAATCAAAGATAAATGTTTATCCCAACTACCTTTTAAATCAAGTATGCAAGCTTGAAGCATATCCTCCAATGTCTGAATTGTGAGCTCTGACTGGCCATCAGTTTGAGGATGAAAAGCTGTGCTAAAACTCAACTTAGTTCCCATAGCTTTATGAAGGCTACCCAAAAGCAAGAAGTGAAACGAGGATCACGATCAGAAATGATGGATATCGGGACTCCATGCAACTTAATAATCACATCTAAAAATAATTTGGTGAGTCGCTCAAGAGTATAAGTTTTCTCAACAGCAATAAAGTGAGCAGATTTCATCAATCGATCGACAATCACCCAAATGGAATCATGTCCCTCACGAGTCCTCGGTAAGCCTGTCACAAAATCCATGGCAATGTGCTCCCATTTCCACTCGGGAATAGGGAGTGACTGAAGTAAGCCCGCAGGCCGCTGATGCTCTTCCTTAACTTGTTGACAAGTCAAGCAATGAGCGACGAACTCAGCAATCTCTCTTTTCATATTTCCCCACCATAAACTCTTATGAAGATCTCGATACATTTTTGTACTCCCAGGGTGAACGGAAAAAGAGGAAGTATGAGCCTCCTCCATGATCTTCTTTCGTAGGTTTCTGACATTCGGAACACAAAGTCGAGTCTCGAAACGAAGTACACCACTATCAGAAATGGAAAAATCGGACCGAGTACCTAATCGTACTTCATCCATGATCTGAACTAACTCCGGGCCCTCACCTTGGGTTGCTTGAATCTGATCAATCAACGTAGGTTGTACAGTAAGGGCTGCGAGGAGATGATCTCCACCCTGATCAATCGGTTCAATCTCTATTCTCTTAAGATCCTCTGCTAACTAACCAACCTGAAATGATAAAGCTGCAACATTAGTTAAGTGTTTTCGACTCAAGGCATCAACCACTACATTTGCCTTACCTAAGCTTTGATACCACAAAAATTGTCACGTCCCGATCCCAACATACGTTGAAAATCGACACGTGACAAGGAAAATAATGCTCGTTGCATACAGTATAAGTTACGGAATGAAATACTTTAACTGATAACCCAAATAATGTAAAGGTGGCTAAGTTCTCCACAAAATATTTACAAATATGAACATCCAAAAAAAGAAGCATAATCTTTCCTTTACTAAGAACAAGTATGAGGTGCTCAAAAGAAAGTCCCAAAAGATAAAGTACAAGAGTGAAACAAGGGTAACCTAACGCTCCAAGTTTCTGATAACTGCACTGATACCCCCACCTACAAACTTCTCGGAGTCGACTCAAACCTGTCACCTGTACGATCAGTGCCTACACCATCGGAATGGTGCACCAGGCAAACAACAACTTGGATAAGTTGCGAAGCTTATGAGAGTGACAATAATATCAAGTATGTGAGAATAATGTTAATGCCAACCATCAAACACAATTTACATATCTTGAATATAAAATCATTCATAAGAAATCAATATCAACTTTTGCAAACCCCGAAGGAGTCACCCAGACATCCAACGGTTCATCTGAAACCAATCACAACATCTCACAACCATCTTCTCAAACAACACAATGAAAAGTAGAGTTAGAGGGACGTAGTTTGGCCGAAGCCTACCCCTTTGAAGCCACCTCAATTCAAATTCAATAAATCCCAAGGTGAGTAAGATCCTGAACCTTCACTCAACGGAATCGCTCAATAGAAGGGATTCCGGACCATCGCTCAACGGAATCCAAGTGGATACGATTCCAGACCCTCACTCAACGGAATCGCTAAGTATAATACATAACAATAACTAAATGAAACTTAAGTTAGATACGATTCTGGAACATCACTCAACGGAATTGCAGAATAGAAGGGATTCCTGACCATTTCTCAACGGAATCTGAGTGGATACGATTCCGGACCATCACTCAACGAAATCGCATAAGACCAACAACCAGAATGTACGACGGCTCAAAGAAATGAGACAAACACAGACTACTTAATTTATAAAAACTCAACAAAGGGAGATTAGGCACAATTACTAAATTTAGAACCAATCACCGAAATGGAAGGTGAAAAAAATATCGAAGCAACAAATCCCTATCATAATGGTTCACGGTCATTACTAGTCCTCACATTAATCTCAACATGCCAATCATACAAATCAAACCACATTTCCAATATACATGCCACACCCCAGTTCATAAACATAAATTGATGTCGAAGTATTGGAATAACCATTCAATAGAACATATTCATAAAACCAATTCATATCCACACAGGATCATAATTATGACAACCTGGTAATTACCAATATCACATATATTAAAGTCACTCACCTGGAGTCCGTGCTAATGTACCCTAGCATGATAGTCAAGGCATCACGTTCTATCACCGCCTAACAAAGCACAAGTCCACGTTTAGATTTCCTTCGATAATTCACATACTCAAAATGCCAATCATACATGTCTCCCACAACAACATTTAATGAGGAATCAACCGTCGTTCTAATGTAGGGTCCATGATCTTACGTCATTTGCTTCATAAAATCCAATTACTAGATTTTCACTTATAAGTCCCTAAGGTCCTTAAACAATATCTACAATAGCATATTAAAATCTTGTCTCAATTCAATGATAAGATTGTCAATTGTTAGAATAATCAAGTGGCAGACCTGATCGATAATATATACAATCAACAACATTTTCATAAATCGAATGTCACATATCGGAAAATTCAACTTTTTTCCAAAAATTCTCAAATTTTACAAGAATGAAGATTTCAACAAGTAGAGTAAACTTTATACATGTGGCCGAGTCCAATTTGGCCAGGAAGGCCCTCAAATTGGTTCGCACCCAACGAAACCCTAAGGTGGGTGTTCTTTAATTCGGCTTCCTTGGTGTTCCAACGCCCCAAGCACCAGTTGGGTCTTGTTCTTGGGTCCAAGGGAAGTTGATTAAAGGTGATGGTGAATGGTGATACTCTCCGGAATGATAATTCGTCGTCGAGAACCTCCGGGTTCTCCTATGGAGTTCTACATGAAATAGACCTTAAAAACCCTTGATTTTTGGTCGAGAGAGAAAGAGGAAGGTAGTTGAGCAAGTTGTAGGTGAAGGAGATAGGAAAAATCTGAAGAGAAATAGTAGGCCTAAAATTGGCCGGTTTGAAAATAAAAAAAGGTTGGTGGTGGTACGTGGGTTCACCAAATGAAAAAAGTCTGCTGGTGGTGTCAACCTCTCCTCCTTCTTATTGATCCTTTCTCATCATTTAAAAAAAATCTGCTGGGTCCCCTTATTAGTGGCTGCTGCCTAACCTTTTTCCACCACCTAAATTGCCCAATTCCACTTATAATAGCCAGTCCATTAATCCAAAAAGGGGTTTGGGTCTTTTACCCATAAGTGGAAATTAAAATGATTCCCACATCTAAAGTTTCACCACTTCAAACGTCTGTAAGTATACCGTTATAATTCGGAACTTTCGCCTATGCGTTCCTGGGTTCAAGATTTATTTAAAAACACTAGTTGTAACTTCAAAATGTCAACGAAAGATAAAGATTGTTTATGAAACTTCCAACTCGATAACTAATCAATTACTGAACTTATAATTAGTGGAATTAAAATTAACTAATAAAGATAACATAATCGCGAAATACGAATTTCAATTTACGAAATACGTAATAAATGGTGAAATTCCGGGGATGGGATTTCACAATTTCTCCCAGCCTAACTGCCAACACCAGATCCTCGCCCCAAACGGCATAGTGTCCACTAGGTACGCACAAATACTTACGCCTCTCATAAATAACAACTTCATAGTATAAAGTCATCCATCGTCTATACTATAAAGAGGGGTTTCTAAAACATGTTCTAGCATCCTATCGTCATCCATCATATAGTCTACCAGTTCATGGTTTTTATAGAAAATACGATATTTTAAAATATAACTCAATATAGGCCAACAATTAATTCCTCACCAAAAACAAGACGATAAATAACATATTTCATAAATCTGCTTAACATAAAATCAATTAATAATTCGTAAGGCATGCATTTCATTTATGCAATTAAACTATGAAATTATGCAAATTTTAGAAAGGGTCCACTCACAAATACTCCTTAGCAGTAGAGTTGTGCGGATAAGGATTATGAATTCCCTCACTAGCAACTTCACCTAAGCACAAAAATGTAATAAATAAATAAAAGGATTTTCTAAAGGATTTGGACTTGAACTAAATAAAATAAAGGATTTGGTTTGAATGGGTTAAGGTCTAACGGGTTTTAGGATCCTATGATTTTTGGGTTAAAAGGGTTCGGGGTGAAAAAGAGTGGTTTAGGCTTAAACCCAAACTCACACTCACATACACGCATTGTACACACACACACAACCTGTGCACATACATGGGGCCTACACACACACACACAGCCCACATAATACATAGCCTACACACACACACACACACATAACACACACACATACACAACACATGCACACACACGTGGGTACAACACCCATACACGCACACACGGACACACACTCACACAACACACACATGTACAACATAACACACACCACACATTCACACATACAGCCCAAAACACACACACACATGGCCCATGCAGGGCACGGCCCAATCACACACACACACTCCATGCACAGGCATGACCCGCAAGCCAACAAATCAAAAGGGAAGAAAACGGGTTGGTCCAAGACTGGGCTAAGGCCCAAGGTTGTTTGAGAAGGCTTGAAGGACTGGGTGGCTTAGGTGCAATCGGGGAAGAACATCAGAGTTGTTGTAGCTTCGATCGACGGCGAACGTGTAAACTACTACCAAAACCAATTACTAAAATGAAGAGGGAAGAGAGTGGAGTATTTTCCATACCCTAGTTTCGCCGTGAACAGCCGTGAGAACTCGGAAAGAATCCTCGAAAATCACGAATTCGCCAGAAAATATGGGTTAGTTTCCCCTGTACTGTTCCCGTCCATAAAACCTTGGAAAAATCACATAATTTTCATCACACAACGTCCAACAACCACAATGGTAATTTACAAAGGTAAACAAACTTACCTAGCCGGCACTACTACAAAAGGGTTTTATAGTGTCAGTGGGTGGTGTCGGTTTAATATAATATAGTGGCGGATAAGACAGTTACAACACTAATTGAACATGACTTCGGATTTACTGTCATTTATAAGCGTCATAAAATGTCTATGTCGCTTTTAAACCAACGTAAACATTCATTTTAATAATTTTTAAATACTGGTGTCGCTTTTAAGCAACATAAAGTATGAGTGGTGTCACTTTTAACAATTTTATACCACTAAAAACTATGTTTGTACCATACTTGACCAATCCCGAAACTACTGAGCACCGGTCAACGTTATACCGTCAAGGACCTAGAAGAGTTTCCCTCCAACCAGGAGGCCAATCACAATACGACACGTGTCGACATCAGAAGCCAATCATAGCGCGACACATGTCAACATTAGAAGCCAATCATAACACGACACGTGTCAATGTCAAAATGAAACTAGAAACTCTTTTCTATAAATAGATATCATTCTCTCACAATATTTCCTAATGTCATTTATACTAAATCATTCACTAGTACTCACAAAATGAGAGCTTGAACCTATGTACTTGTGTAAACCCTTCACAATTAATGAGAACTCCTCTAGTCCGTGGACGTAGCCAATCTGGGTAAATCACGTACATCTTGTGTTTGCTTTCATGTCTCTATCCATTTACATACTTATCCACACTAGTGACCAGAGCAATCTAGCGAAAGTCACAAACTTAACACTTTCTGTTGTACCAAAGTCTTCGCTGATTTTGTGCATCAACATTTGGCGTCGTCTGTGGGAACGACATTTATTCCCACTGGGAACGACATTTATTCCCACTCTCTTCAGCTTTGTCAAGTTGGTTTCCACCATTCATACACTCTCTTTTGACCAGGCATCCATCTCCAACATGGGGAGTGAAGGAAGCCAGTGTACACAGAATGACACCCTTCTTGCACTTAGTGCGAAGCAACGCAAGAAGGAAGGAAAGAGGGTTGTTCTTCAAGCTAAAGTCGATGAGCTAGAAGCTTAGAACAACAAGATAGCAATGAAGAATAAGGTCCTTCAGGAGCAGTATGAGAAGCACTTTGAGACGCTCCACGAAACTAGGCGTACTCAAACACGCGAGCTCGTTGCCCATGTGGACATCAACCATCATTTGGGTGCCCCTCAACACAGAGGGTCACCTCCATTCGACATGGGTATCCCTGATGAGGAGCGAGCTAATCATCAAAACATTGACTAACATGAGACTTCTCTCAACCCAGATGCTTCGACCCGAAGTAGAAGAAGTGGAGGAAGACACCTTTTTGCAGAAGGGTTAGAAGGATCGAAAGTCGTTTATCGTGACTGCCGAGACTTCCTAAAGCAACGTCGAGAGAATCCCCTCCACATATGCTCGAAGATTAATAACCCAAGGGTTTCTGAAAGACTCGGTCCCCTCCTACGACCCAGGCCAACTATCAATCTAGGGAAGAAACAACAGGTCTCATAGGAACATGAAGGTACGGGGGACTCTGAGGTATTCTGACATATTCGCCCTAAAAGTCAATACGGCGAGTCCAAGAAAAAACCACACACCTTTGCTCAAACTTTCCTACTTCCAAAAGGCGATGGAGACTTACGAAAGAAAATTCCAATGGTACATGACTCCACTCAGGACCCCCTTATCCTACAGCTCTTTGAGGAAGTAAACAAGTTGAAGGCCGAACGTCAGGCCGAGATACCTAACTGGAACCAACCCGGGCTTGGCCCTCTCACAAGAAGGATCCTCCACACCCCCTTCAAGTGAAGACAAAACAAAAGCTTGGTTTACAACTTTATACTAGAAGGGAGGACCCAATTGAACACCTTAACCGTTTGTCTCTGAACACATCTCCCAGACCGATCACTTGCATTCTGCAGATGACTTGTACACTATTCGCCAAAAGCCGGACGAGTCACTACGAGAGTATGTTGGTCGCTTCAGCCATGAGTATTCTCGCTGCGCTGAGGTAGATGACAAGACCGCCCTCAAAGCCTTCACGGCAGGCCTACATGATTGTTTCTTCAAGTACATGATAAATGCCAACACTTGGAAGACTTACTCTGAGGTGATGGCACAAGCTTACAACCACGCATCCGCCTAAGCAAGGACATACCAAGGGAACCCCCATATGGTTAACCCCTATGAACAAATGGGAAGTGGAATTCAAGTTCTTCCAAGTGATGAGATATTGGCCATTCAGACACCCATTGCATAATCTTCTACCTCATTTAGCTACTCGCTAAGTCACCAAACGTATCAGTCTCTTGGTAAGAGGAAGGATTTTTACTCTCAGTAAGCCCATTACAACAAAAGGGATAAAAGTTCGTATCAAGACAACCAGGGGTGAACGTACCATCGACTATTATGACTATGGGGCCAAACCTCACTCTTTCAAAGTGGAGGACTAGGTACTGAAGGAAATGCTATTATAAGAAGGCATACACATTACAAATGTCTTAACTCTCAACCGTTTGAGATCTTTTGTCACACAAGCCATTCGGCAGATATTTAAAGAAGAGGGAATTCAGACAACTTCTTATGAGTCTTTTATGTTCCTAGCACTGGAACACCTGGTCCACGCTGACCTACCCTTATACTCCAACTCAGAGCTTCAACATGTGTACTTTGACACAAAGTATGTGATACTAAGTGTTACAACCAACATGGTTCACATATCAAAAGCATGGATCCCTTCATGCATAGCAAAACATTCATAAGCATCACTCATATCAATCAACATAAATATTATACATTCCAACACATTCATACATAAACATCATACATTCCAACACATTCATACATAAACATCATACATTCCAACACATTCATACATAAACATTATACATTCCAACACATCCATACATAAGCCAATTGTGCTTCGAAATGGTTCAACATACTTTGTGTCTTCGACACTTGCTACAATGTGCCTCGACACCTTGCCCTTATTCTCACCAACCAGGTGATGACATGTGAAGAAGGAACTTATCTTCATGCCACCAACCAGGTGATGAAATGTACAACCCGTACTCTCCTTCATGCCACCAACCAGGTGATGAAATGTATAACCCGTACTCTAATATCATTTGGTAACTTGCCACTCATGCCACCAACCACGTGAAGAATGAACTCATGTTTATGCCACCAATCAAGTGATGAAATGTACAACCCGTACTCTCCTTCATGCCACCAACCAGGTGATGAAATGTACAACCCGTACTCTCCTTCATGCCGCCAACCAGGTGATGAAATGTACAACCCGTACTCTCCTTCATGCCACCAACCAGGTGATGAAATGTATAAACTGTACTCTAATATCATTTGGCAACTTACCACTCATGCCACTAACCAGGTGAAGAAGGAACTCATCTTCATGCCGTCAACCAGGTGATGAAATGTACAACCCGTACTCTCCTTTATGCCACCAACCAGGTGATGAAATGTATAAACCGTATTCTAATATCATTTGGCAACTTGCCACTCATGCCACTAACCAGGTGAAGAAGGAACTCATCTTCATGCACCAGGTGATGAAATGTACAACCCGTACTCTCCTTTATGCCACAAACCAGGTGATGAAATGTACAACCCGTACTCTAATATCATTTGGTAACTTGCCACTCATGCCACCAACCAGGTGAATAAGGAACTCATCTTCATGCCACCAACCAGGTGATGAAATGTACAACCCATACTTTCCTTCATGCCACCAACCAGGTGATGAAAAGTACAACCCGTACTCTAATATCATTTGGCAACTTGCCACTCATGCCACCAACCAGGTGATGAAATGTACAACCCGTACTCTCATTCATGCCACCAACCAGGTGATGAAATGTACAACCCGTACTCTAATATCATTTGGCAACTTGCCACTTATGCCACCAACGAGGTGAAGAAGGAACTCATCTTCATGCCACCAACCAGGTGATGAAATGTACAACCCGTACTCTCCTTCATGCCACCAACCAGGTGGTGAAATGTACAACCCGTACTCTAATATCATTTGGCAACTTACCATTCATACTACCAACCAGGCGAAGAAGGAACTCATCCTCGTGCCACCAACCAGGTGATGAAATATGATGAAAGGTGATGAAGGAACTCACCTTCGTACCACCAACCAAGTGATGAAAGCAACTTACCATTCATTCCAGCTACCAGAAGATGAGTGGTACCCAACAAAACTTCACCACAGAAGCTTCACCAACAAAAGCTTCATCAATGGAGGACAACTACAAATTCTCAAAAGCTTCACACTATCTTGATCAAGATAGTGTGAAGCAAAATCAATTCATGGTACCCAACAAAAGCTTCACCCATAAAAGCTTCCCCAACAAAAACTTCAACTCCAAAGCTTCACCAACAAAAGCTTCATCAATGGAGGACAACTACAAATTCTCAAAAACTTCACACTATCTGGATCAAGATAGTGTGAAGCAAAATCAATTCATGGTACCCAACAAAAGCTTCAACTCCAAAGCTTCACCTACAAAACTTCAACACCAAAGCTTCAACACAAAAGCTTCACCTACAAAGCTTCAACTCCAAAGCTTCAACTACAAAGCTTCAACACAAAAGCTTCACCCATAAAAGCTTCACCAACAAAAGCTTCACCACAAAAGCTTCACCAACAAAAGCTTCATCAATAGAGGACAATTACAAATTCTCAAAAGCTTCACACTATCTTGATCAAGATAGTGTGAAGCAAATCAATTCATGGTACCCAACAAAAGCTTCAACTCCAAAGCTTCACCTACAAAGCCTCAACTCCAAAGCTTCACCTACAAAGCTTCAACACAAGAGCTTCACCCACAAAAGCTTCACCTACAATAGCTTCACATACAAAAGCTTCACTCATCACAAAACTTCACCCACAAAAGCTTCACCCACCTACAAAAGCTTCACCCACAAAAGCTTCACCCATCTACAAAAGCTTCACCCACAATAGCTTCACCCACAAAAGCTTCACCCACGACAAAAGTTTCACCTACAAAAGCTTTACCTATAAAAGCTTCACCAACAAAAGCTTCACCAACAAAAGCTTTACCCATAAAAGCTTCACCCATAAAGCTTCACCCACAAAAGCTTCACCCACCTACAAAAGCTTCACCCATCTACAAAAGCTTCACCCACAATAGCTTCACCTACAAAAGCTTCACCCACAAAAGCTTCACCCACGACAAAAGCTTCACCTACAAAAGCTTTACCCATAAAAGCTTCACCAACTTCACCCATAAAAGCTTCACCCATCACAAAAGCTTCATCCACAAAAGCTTCACCCACAAAAGCTTCCCCAACCACAAAAGCTTCACCCACAAAAGCTTCACCTACAAAGCTTCAACATAAAAGCTTCAAACTATCTTGATCGAGATAGTGTGAAGCAAAATCAATTCACGGTACCCAACAAAGCTTCAACCTCAAAGCTTCACCTACAAAGCTTCACCTATAAAGCTTAATATATATATATTTTTTCGGTAATTCGAAAATTTGAAAATTCGAAAATTCGAAAATTCAGAAATTCAGAAATTTGAAAATTCAAAAAAAAAAAATTGCCTAGGCCTCCTTTTCTTTGGGCCTAACAACTTTCATAACAAATATATATGAATGAGGAGTTTTGGGCTACCACTTAGAGAGGAAAATTGTGAAGTTTTGTTACTTTGGAAACTTGGCTACTAGCAAGACACCTTCTTTGTCAACTCCCTCGACTAGAGACTTGGGGGACTCCTACTATATGCTATTGCACCTTGATACTCGGAAGTCTCACGACTACTTAGTGACTTGGATTTTTGCAAGTCTCCAACCGAGAAGTTTTCCTCACTCAGGAAATTAAGAGAGCACTACCTCAACCTACATGCTTCACTCACAAAGCTTCAACATACAAGCTTCAACAAAAGGAAAAATTCAAAGAACTTAGTGAAGAAGGCATTGGTGTATTTAACACAATATGTTGAAATGAAGCAAATCTTGTTTATTGATATCTCCGATAAGTTACAAATATGTACATATACATGAATCAAAATAAACAAACAAGAAGGAGCCTTCACAAAGGTTGCTCAGGAGAAGTGTCAGTAGTCGGCAGAGCCCTAGAAAGAGGAGGCACCAGAGGGTGATTATTCGGAGCCTCAGTACTAGGTAGAACCACAAAAGGAGGAGGCACCAAAAGTTGATCATTTGGAGCTTCATTACGCGGTACAGCCCCAGAAGACGAAGGCAATAAATGCCTTTGGAATAAGCCCACAAACCTCTGATGATCAAGTAAAATCTGACCATCAGATTCCTGCAGCTGGTCGAGCTTCATTTTCATGTTTGTAGCATAGTCATGTGCGAGCCTGTGCAACTGTTTATTCTCATGCTTGAGTCCTCTGATCTCCTGTTTGAGACTTATCACTTCAGCTGCCAATTATTCAACTTGGCGGGTTCGAGCAAATAGGCGTTGGGCCATATTAGACACAGAACTTGCACACTGAACACTAAGAGCCAGAGAATCCTTAACAGCCAACTCATCAGACCGTTTGGAAAGTAGTCTGTTATCTTTGGGAGTGAGAAGGTTCCTGGCCACCACCGCAGCGGTCATATCATTCTTCATCACAGAGTCCCCAACGATAAGAGGACCAGTAGGGGATAAGAAGGATGGGCGCCATATGTTGTCTTGGTAAGGCATGACTGCCTCTTCACCAAAGTTCAAGTCAAAACGACGGTCGAATGGGCCAGACATTCTCAGAAATGATGAAGGAGAAATGAGGTAAGGGGAAAATTCCTACAAGCAATAACTCTCTGAATGTACTTCTTGCACACAATTGGTGCCCTTATAAAAGAAAGGGCAATAAAGCCGTTGGTTCAAAAATCGAAGAGGCACCATTCTCCGGATTTCGAAGAGGCACCACTTTCCACACACAACATCAGCTCCTCGAGTGCCACGGATAACTTTGCCAAAGATCTCTAAAAAAGTTTAGACACATAAATTTTGAAGGTCTAGCTACCATACCATTACCCACAAGGGTAAAGGAACAACGCCACTGCTTGATAACTAGAAAGTCCCAATGTGTGTCAAACTTCGTGCTCCGTGGCAATGCAGATGGCAAAAATGCCCTATCTTTACTCACATTCGAGAAAACACTCCCAACAAAATTGCTTGCTCAAAGATCGAAGAGGCACCACTCTCCGAATCTCAAGAGCCAGACTCCCAACAGGATTACTTTCTCAAAAATCGAAGAGACACTGCTTTCTGAATCTCAAGAGGCAGATTCCCAACAGGATTGCTTTCTCAAAAATCGAAGAGGCATCGCTCTCCGAATCTCGAGAGCTAGACTTTCAACTGGATTACGTGCTTAAAAATCGAAAAGGCACTGCCCTCCGAATCTCGAGAGCCAAACTCCCAACAGGATTACTTTCTCAAAAATCGAAGAGACACCGCTTTCTGAATCTCGAGAGCCAGACTCCTAACAGGATTACTTTCTCAAAAATCGAAGAGACACTGCGCTCTAAATCTCAAGAGTCAAACTCCCAATAGGAATGCTTTCTCAAAAATCGAAGAGGCACCGTTCTCTGAATCTCGAGAGCCAGATCCCTGACAGGATTGCTTGTTCAAAAATCGAAGAGGCACCACTCTCCAAACTTCGAAAGCCAGATTTCCTTGGATAAAGCTTGTCTGCATTGTTCACACGCAACATCAGCTTTACAGATACCACAGACCACTTTTTCAAAGTGCTCTGACAAAGTAAAAACACGTGAAGCTTGCAGTTCCCACTACATTGCTATGACCAAGAAGGGTAAAGGAATAGCACTACTACTTGTTATTAGGGAGACTTCTATATATGTTGACCTGCATCCTTCACAGCCAGGAAGACCTACAAATAAAAAAAATACTCAACTTTTCTTCACATCCGAGAGGGCACTCTCAGCAGAGTCTCTCGAAATGCTCACTTCTTTTCCTCCCGATAATACCTCTGCAAACAAGCCACACCAGAGCAAGAGTATCTCATATTATCAGGGTTAAAAGCAAGAGTATCCCATATCATGCTTTTTCCCTGTCTTTTCCTTTGGCCTTGTTCTTACTTGCAAGACAAGGAGAAAGAGAGCAATCAGTCAGCACTTAGAATCAAGCTTCCATTCAGAAATTGACTGCCTGGAACCCCTTACCTGATTACTTACCTGGCATTGCTCTCGAGTACTCATCTTCAACATCTTATGCTTCCAGAGAAGATACCACATCTGCCTGAGGAACAGATAGGGCAAGTGAGAATGATATAAGCAAGCATGTAGAGACAAGCGTAACAGAACACGTGCTGATACATCCACTACTTTGTCAACAGTAAAAGTATCACATATCATCAGGGTCGAATGTACCCTAGATTTGATAGACTTGTTTTGACCCTCAAATTCTTGAGTCGGCCTTATACTCTGGAAGAAACCAGAAAACCCTCCAGCCCAGTTCAAGAATAAGCCTGTGGAAAACTACCTTTTCAAAAGCAAAAGTATCTCATATCATCTCTTCTCCATTTGCTTTTCCTTATCCTTCTTGCTGTTTACGACACAATGAGAAGGAGAACAATCAACCGGAAGCCGAAGTCGAACCTCCGATCCAGGTTGCTTGCTTGGAAGTCTGATTGCTTACCTTGTCTGTTACCTCCTTCCGCAAATCTCCTAGCTCGGCGACTTGGGGGAGTCCAACTATAGGGTTTGTATCGCACTTGACCAAGCTCGAAACTACAAGTAAGTTTCAAGTGAAATTGATACATTACCTTGTGCATCTTCATCAGTTAAATATACCACCCCTGGATGGAGGAAAAGTACTTCCAGAGAAGATGTCACATCTACATATGAGACAGATAAGGCAAGTGAAAATGATACCACACTTCGGTACTTAGAAGTTTCGTGATTACTCAATGGCTTGGATCTTGCAAGTCCCCAACCGAGGAGCTTCCCTCACTCGGGAACTTAGGGGAGCACTGTTTGTACCATACTTGACCAATCTCGAAACTACTGAGCACCGATCAACGTTAAATCGTCAAGGATCCAGAAGAGTTTCCCTCCAACCAGGAAGCCAATCACAGCGCGACATGTGTTGATATTATAAGCCAATCATAGCGCAACACGTGTCAACATTAGAAGCCAATCACAACACGACACATGTCAATGTCAGAATGAAACTAGAAACTCTCTTCTATAAATAGATATCATTCTCTCACAATATTTCCTAATGTCATTTGTACTAAATCATTCACTAGTACTCACAAAACGAGAGTTTGAACCTATATACTTGTGTAAACCCTTCACAATTAATGAGAACTCCTCTACTCCGTGGACGTAGCCAATCTGGGTGAACCACGTACATCTTGTGTTTGCTTTCATGTCTCTATCCATTTACATACTTATCCACACTAGTGACCGGAGCAATCTAGCGAAGGTCACAAACTTAACACTTTTTGTTGTACCAAAGTCCTCGCTGATTTTGTGCATCAACAAACTATAATAATTATATATATATATATATATATTAAATTAAATTTTAAAAATTGGTGACCATTGGATTGGCTTAAATATACATACCATTAAATTTCTTAAATGTTATACATGCAAAATAAATAAATTTAAATCTACTTAATAAATAAATTTATACACACCATTGAACTTGATTGGATACGAATTCTACGAAACTAATTTTGACGGTTATAAACGAAAAATCACGATTTAACGGTTCTTTTAACTCCGATTTTGATGATTTTTTTACAGCTACACTCCTTGACCCTATATGAATACAATGAATGAATTCGATCTTTAATTTAAAATATTTACACTAGTGGATACCACAAATCTTATGTTATACTTAATGAAAGTATAAATAAACTCTAAGTGTTAGTGAATCTATCGTTTTGATGAGATAGACATCCTATGAAACTAATTTCAATGATCCAACCGTCAAACTTGTTTGTATATGCTTCAAGATCGCATACACCAAAAATCGCAAAAAACAAAGATTTAAAGATCAAGTAACGGGACAAAACTTTTCGACGGTTATAAACGAAAAATCACGATTTAACGGTTCTTTTAACTCCAATTTTGATGATTTTTTACAGCTACATTCCTTGACCCTGTATGAATACAATGAATGAATTCGATCTTCAATTTAAAATATTTACACTAGTGGATACCACAAATCTTATGTTATACTTAATGAAAGTATAAATAAACTCTAAATGTTAGTGAATGTATCGTTTTGATGAGATACGCATCCTACGAAACTAATTTCAACGATCCAATCGTCAAACTTGTTTGTATATGCTTCGAGATCGCATACGTCAAAAAACGCAAAAAATAAACATTCAGAGATCAAGTAACGGGACAAAACTTTTTGACGATTATAAATGAAAAATCACGATTTAACGGTTTTTTTAACTTCAATTTTGATGATTTTTTATAGCTACACTCCTTGACCCTATATGAATACAATGAATGAATTCGATCTTCAATTTAGAATACTTACACTAGTGGATACCACAAATCTTATGTTATACTTAATGAAAGTATAAATAAACTCTAAGTGTTAGTGAATCTATCGTTTTGATGAATTACGCATCCTACGAAACTAATTTCAACAATCCAACCGTTAAACTTGTTTGTAAATGCTTTGATATCGCATACGCCAAAAATTGAAAAAAACAAACATTCAAAGATCAAGTAACGGGACAAAACTTTTCGACGGTTATAAAAGAAAAATCACGATTTAACGATTCTTTTAACTCCGATTTTGATGATTTTTTATAGCTACACTCCTTGACCCTATATGAATACAATGAATGAATTCGATCTTCAATTTAAAATATTTATACTAGTGGATACCACAAATCTTATGTTATACTTAATGAAAGTATAAATAAACTCTTAAGTGTTAGTAAATTTATCGTTTTGATGAGATACGCATCCTATGAAACTAATTTCAACAATCTAACCGTCAAACTTATTTGTATATGCTTCGAGATCGCATACGCAAAAAATCGCAAAAAACAAACATTCAGAGATTAAGTAACGGGACAAAACTTTTCGATGGTTATAAAAGAAAAATCACGATTTAACGGCTCTTTTAACTCCGATTTTGATGATTTTTTATAGCTACACTCCTTGACCCTATATGAATACAATGAATGAATTTGATCTTCAATTTAAAATATTTACACTAATGGATACCACAAATCTTATGTTATACTTAATGAAAGTATAAATAAACTATAAGTGTTACATCTATTGTTTTGATGGGATACGTATTCTACGAAACTAATTTCAACAATCCAACCTTCAAACTTGTTTGTATATGCTTTCAGATCAGATACTTGACAATGAAAATTTCCTTATAACGTGGAAGGGACTCATTTTCATGAATCATTACCGTTGCCTACTAAGTTCGTTAATTATCCCAATACCGACGACGACCTAACAGATGATGACTTGGAACTTGGAATAAATATATTAATTATTTTATCTATTGTAATTATTAATTAGACTATGTTTCAATTAGCATGTGATGATATTTTATAATAAAATTATATGTATGTTTTTTATTACGTATTTTATTCAAGTTAAATTTATTTATTAAAATTTTAAAATGTTATATGAGATAACACAAAAAAAAAAAAAAAGCTGGTTGTTTTTTTTCTTTGGGTTAAATATTAGGCAAGAAATGGATGAATTGGATGAAATATTAGGTGGGAAACTCTACACGAGAAAGGACGAATTCGATGAAATATTAGGCGGGAAATTTCCCGCTTGGTAAACTTAGTGTCGGTTTTAACTGACACTATCATATTTAATGCGACAAAAGTTTCATTAGACCGACGATATGTGAAGTGTGTCAGAAGTTGGTGTCGGTCTTAACTGACACCAACATTTATTTAAACTGACGCAGTACTTTTATTAAAGAGTGTCAGAAAGTTGACTGGTTAGAAAAGTGTGTCAGGTTGGCGTCAGTTTTAACTGACGCCAAGTACATTTAATTTGACACTAGTGATTTTTAATTCGATGTCAATCAATCCATGTCGGTTTAAACCAATGCCAACTAAATACCCATATTAAACATCTCTCTTTCCCATTTCGTCCGTGCTTTCATTTCTCCCCCAATTTCAATCTTTCTTCTTCTCCTTCCCCATTTCATCCGATCGTCCCTTTCTTCCTCCTTTTCAGTTTTTCCTATTCTCCTTCCTGATTTGCTAACCAAATGTTTTAGAAATTTTATGAGAAACTCCAATCTGAACATTCTGACAGTAACGTTCAAAATCCAGTAGCAAGCACAGATTGAATCCATACAGAACAAGCTGAAGAGGAAGCAGGTCGACGCTGTGGAAAAAAAGAAAATAGCCAACCAGCTAGGGTTTCGGATAGAGAGAATAGGCATTCAAGGAAGCGGAGCAGGAACAGAAGCAGGAGCAGAGAGAGGCATTCGAGGCGGAAAAGTGGGAGCAGAGAGAGGTATAAATAAAGAGATAGGGATAAGGTGACACACCCCGACCGAGGTCAAGGCATGCTGGCCGTCACGTGAGAGTGACGTAGCCATGAGCACAGTGCGGAAGCATTAAAGATAGCAACTATATGAATAATTAAAAAACCAGATTACTAGAGTGCATTACTAACAGAAAGTGATAGGAGTTAGTTACAACAGTAAACACTCCTAATTAGAGCATAAAGTCTAGGTGCAGTTCAGTAGGACAAGTACTAGTTATACAGTACTAGGAATGTCCTACTATTATTTGATAAGTCAGAACAGCCGACAATCCCGAGCCACTAACAGCAAGCTTACTTAGAACCGGGAGGGGCGCAAAACAGAAAACGTGAGTGGGCAAAAACAAATGTTTTACAAAATCATTTCATTTATCAATATATTAACCCCTCGCTGTAAAACATGTATAATTTTTCCAGAATCAAGATATAAGTATATACATATCTATATATATATATATGAAATCATATCAATTCAATTCATGTTTCACATAATCATATTCATATGTATGCCATGCCAAAATATAACAAAGTAAACAATCCAGGTAAGAATGATTTCATAGAAACATGATATGTTAGCCGGAACACCTGAGGTAGTCTGTACGACTGAATTCATAGCTTAAAATCAATCTGGCCAAAGTCACTACAATGACCTATACGGCAATATACTGCACATAAGTCAAAACCACTAAAGAGGGTCTGTACGACAAGATTGGGTAAAATTGAAGGGAAAACCATGAGATTTCATGTGGGATTTCTAGTGACTAGCATGCATATACAATTCAAAATTTATATACGAAAGCAACGGAAGCATGTTATCAAATAATATCAAAGCAATAGTCATGCAAATCCCCTTCAAGATGCATAGGTTTATGTACGATGCATCATAAACAAATTTATATAAGAACAAAGTTTAGGAGTAGTTTTATACCTCTTGATCTAGATCTTAGACCAAGGATGGACCACCTCCAAGCCCTTTGCTCCTTAAACTCCTTGAGCCTATCCTCCTTCCTTGCCTCCTCCACTTTGTTTAGAATAAGTGCTCCTAGGTTCTCTTTAAGTTTCCAAAATTGAAAACCTCTAAAGATCCTCACCCACTAGTGTAGTGAGAAGGATGAAGGAATAACCAAAGGGGTGAAAAGATGATTAGCTAAATCCCCCTAAGGTGGCCGGCCCTTTAAGTGTTAGAGAGATATTTTTCTTTTGTTCTTTTAACACTTCCAAAAACCCTAATGAAACATTTGCTATAAAGTTCCTTTTATAGCAAAAAAGAAACAAGTCAACATTTGCTATAAAGTTCCTTTGTGTTGTTTGGGCTTTGGGCTTTTATTTATTTCAAGTCATCCAATGCTTGAATAAAAGCCCAATGGGTTTAGGCCCAATGGGCCCAATTAAACACGAACATTTCTTTAAGCCCAAAACGATCTAATATCGCTTTTATGATTTCTTTAGACTTTCTAATTAATCACAACACTTAATTAATCCAATTAATTATTTCCATCATCCATTAATTACTCACTACAAGAGTGTATTGGTGACCAATCGTTTTAGGTTCTAATTAGCAAGGCAGTGAGGTGATTGGCACCAATCCAATTGATTATATTTAATCCAATCACTTAGTGAATTAAAATTTACTTTTAATTCACCTTCTTCTTTGACGACTACATTTAATCATCTAGAAGAACTCACAAGCCATGAGTGACATCTAATCATATATCATGGCTACCCAAGCTAATGTAGAAGTTGTTCGGAGAACCTATTCAGTTGGAATTACAATGTAATTCGATCCTTCTCTAAAACAATACTCTCAATCACATCACTAGGGTATGGATATATTATGTCAAACCCCTAATGTGATTATTCCTTCTTATATGATTCAATTGAGTCGTATAGGAACGCTTTCCTTTATTACGCTCGATACTTCGACCAAAGATTCCAGAATCATATCTTAGAGTATTCATCCTCTCTTAACGAGGATTAAAGATTCCTTGTTGCGCATTCACTTGCCTTCATGACTAAGTGGCTTAACCCCGACTATGCCGTGGACACCTGCGGATGGAGTGACTTTGACATAATCAAAGATCAAGTACTTAACCACAAGACAACGATGATGCCTCAGGTCAAATGACTACTTACATTATTCCAACCATTAGAGTTACTTGTTTGACATGTGAGTAGACCTCCATGCAAGTACTCTCGTTCGATTGTGTTCAATGAACTCATTCCCTTAATGAGCACCTACATACTTGTCTTAGTGTCACTACACGAATGGGATGAGACCTTCCATCCTTCTAATGGAAGCGGACATAGTATGTACCGGTCTATGCATTGTCAGTATCCCTCTGACAATCCTATGACCAGGAACCTTTTGGACATGATGGTTATGTGAAGAAGGTCTCTGTAGTCTAACTTCATTATATTACTTCTTCAATCGATCCATTGTCCATGGATTCACTATTTAGGACATATATCGTTTATAGAGATAGTCCTAAATAGTATCTTTGCCATTTGATATATAAGAGTCATCTATACATCCATTTATTGTCCTGAAAGGTTTCTTCCAAAGATTGACTTTCAGGGCATATTTCCAACAATCTCCGACTTGCACTAAAGTCAATCACTAGTGTATCTTATACATTCTAATTGAGAGAGCTTATGCTCGTAGGTTAACTTGGTTATGTATTAATCCTTTTTATTTAAAAGGGATTCACTTATCAAATGTTTCCAAAACATTTGATGATGTCTCTTTCTTGTGTTCGAATACTTTGATGAGACCTTAATTCCATGGCTTGAGCTATCGCCTCATTGCGTCGTAGTGTCCTACTCACGACCTTATGGTTTGGATTCAATCATTGGTTCTAAAAGAACCCCTTCCATTCAAAACACCTTTTGAAGCAGTTTCTAAAACAATATATCGTCATATATTTCGTTTGTATACATTATACAAACTTTGCTCCAACCTTGAGACCATTGTAGTACAATACTTACAATATATTCATATGATTAGTACTTCATCCATTATGAAGTTCCATTTGTTAAAATGGCTTATTTTTCACTTTGGTTTATAACCTAAGTGAATGCACGCTTCCAGAGTCCCACTCTGATGTTCCTTTCTTAAAGGCAATAATACTCTATCAGTTGCTTTGGTTCTGATCCTGGGATATAGTAATATCTTAAAGTGACAACCCCTGTGGTTCTTCACTTTTAGATATCTACTCACAAGTCCATACATGTGTCCCTTTTGTGATTTTGTGACACATTCATTATAAGGGTTACGAAAGTGATTTTCTATCATATAGGAAAATGCTTTCTTAAATCTTCAACATTTGAGATTTAATTTCCCCATTTAACATTCTTGAGATAGCCTTGCTATATCAATAAGTTCAATTTCAAGTCTATACTTCAAAATCGACCATGTCATGTTTTGTCAATTTTCGAGTAACATCTATGTTCTATCAAGTCTATCAAATAGACTTTATTCATATCTTGTTGCTCAAATTATGACATCACTCCCACTTGCCTTGTTGTAACTTAGCATTCATTCAAAAACTTAACAATTACATTTTCTTGATTTGAATGCATATCGCTCCCACTAACTTGTCTTGGATCTATTGACAATCATTAAGATCCATTAGCTTATTGATGATGTCTCAACTATTTTGAGACTATCAACAACTCTAGCTAACACAAGTTATTTAAACAAATCATACACAAAAGAATTCCTTCTCAAGTAATTCCTTTTGAAATGTGTGACTTGCTTTGTCAAGTCTATTCATTTAAATTATATGGTGTCATACACCATACTACAAGTTTTAGTCATACTAAGACCTTTAATGTAGTCATATAAGAATTATCCAAGTCTTTAGTGGAAGCATGGCTCCTACTAAGGATATAGAAACTCAACCATTCCTTCTTTATGGTTGATATAATTCTTTATCAAAACTACATAGAGCGTTATAGTTACATAAGATGTCGAATTTGGATTGTCTTGTTGTTAAACTATATGTTGTGACCCATTTTGAAACTATTCCCTTTTGTTTCATCAAATTTGTCCATGGGCTTTGTTATTAGCTTGTTCTCATAAAAGAGAAAGATGGACAACTCCCAACATATAACCATTTTATGTTAGGTTGACGAAACCAATATTCAAAGACTATTCTTTAGAATGTTACACAACATAGAATTTTAACGTTTGAAGAGCTTGAGTCCTTTAACAATTAAAATTACAAACTCTTAATAATAGTCAGGTACTATTATTCTTTAGACAACTATAAACCAATCATATTCAAGTTTATATCCATTTTCACACCTCCCACTATTTCTCATGACTTTAATGAGAAATCACTTCATACATTCAAAATGTATAAACGTGGAGTATACGGGTAGAAGACATTGTGTAGTAGCTTTAAAACCTTTCAAGCTCATTTGGTTCAATCTTCACTAAGTTAATGTCTCGTTATTAAGTGACTAAAGTCTTTAAACATTTTATAGATTTAGACACTTCTTTCTTGGTTTAATCACTAACACAATTGACATTTTAAAACAATTTAAAGAATGCCCAATTAGTTGTTCAAAACTACTAATTGAATCAAGAGTGATCTTGATTATTGTGGTTTAAGTGATAATCATATAAGAAACGTTTTTCTTATTACTTATATCATCATAATGTGATCTTCCTTTTCTTTAAGAAAGGAATCTCTAGACCTTTGTCAATTCATATAGAACTCATAGGTAGACAATTGAAACCAAATCTAAAGATTCATTGTATCCTTTTATGTCCTACATGTGAGATCTATCCATAATTGATAAGTCTAAAGTTTGGTTATCACATTACAATAAGTGATATAAATCTTGTATCTCAACTAGGATACAACAAGACAATATTCAATTCATAACACTACTTTAAGGAAATAATATATTAGAAGGCATTCATCACATTACATTGATATGATAATTCAAACATTCATAATATTTAATACAAAAAGAATTAGCTCTATACATTTAGAGACTAATTATATACCTTCATTTAGGCACCAATAGTGGTCTTCCATCATATGAAGCCACATAATAAGTTCTTAACAAAATAAGAAAGTTTAAAGACTATCTTTAAGTGCCTAACAAACTTCCTAAGTAGTTAGCAAAAAATATGGTGGCCGAACCCTTCTCCAACATTTTCCTTGCTTGTTCATCTTCTACTTAGCTCTTCCACCTATATACAATTATACAAGTGATTAGCCCTTTATATCAAATATAAAGGTTTAGAAGATCTAACATTTAGAATTGAAGATAAGAACATAAACCATACCTTGTGGCTTGTCCTTAAGAGTTGCAAGGTATAACCTGCAATTCATCTTCCAATGCCCTTCATTTCCACAGTGGTGGCAAGTCCCCTTGGGCTCCTTTGCCTTCTTTTTCCTTACTCCTCCTTGCGGCTTAGGAGTGGGTGACTTCTTCTCCTTCCCTTTGCCTTTGCTTTGCGGCTTAGCCTTAGAAGAAGATGGCTTGTTGTAGGCTACTGCAGCAGTCCCTACAACGTTCTCTTTCTTCATAGTCTTCTCGGCAGTTACTAACATGTTTAGTAACTCAGAGATAGTACTATCCATCTTATTCATATTGTAGTTCATAATGAACTGCGAGAATGAATCAGAAAGAGAAGCCAAAATGAAGTCCTGGGCCAATTCCCCGTCAAGTGGAGTACCTAGGTTCTCCAATTGTTCAATGAGTCTTATCATCTTCAGTACATGTTGATGCACTGGAGCCCCCTTGACCATCTTGGTCTTCACAAGTTCACTGACAGTGCTAAAGCGACGGTTGCGCATCCCTTCACCATATAACTCTGTAAGATGGAGTATGATGGAAGATGCACTGTCCATGCCCTCGTGCTGTCTCTGTAGCTCCTCATTCATGGAAGCCAACAGATAGCACTTGGCTTGTGTGTCATCCTCAACGTGCTTGTCATACTTAGCACGTTCATCCTCAGTGGCCTCAGGGCCGAGAGGTATGTGAGGTGGGGCCTTGTCTAGCACGTAAACAATCTTTTCCAATGTTAAGAGAATCTTGACATTACGATACCATGATGAGAAATTGTGCCCCTCTAGGCAATGTTTGTCGAGTATTTTCGCGAGTGTGCTTTCAACCATATCTAAATACATAAACAATAAAATAATTAGTTTGATTGTTGATTAAGTCAAACGATTCGAGTCTTTAAACCGAATGACACCACCCACCATTTTTGGCAAATTTCATATCCCTCAAGATGGAATCCGGGAGATTTCAATGAAAGCTCCTAGCGGGTTATGGGAGGCTCACTATTACCAAGCCCACCTCACGATGATACGATATTGGCTAGCAAAAATAATAATGAGATGGTACACTTACCCATTCACAACAACCTCTTGTGATTACCCATCTTTTTGGCCTCTAGAAAACAATGCCTCACGATGATACGATATTGGCATCATTTTTCTTAGTTAAGTTCTTTCCCACCATGCCGGTTTAGATAGGGGTCCAAGTATGACCTCACGATGATACGATATTGGCCACACTCGTTGCCTACCTTCACCTCATCAAATGTTTTAAATAAACTCCTCCTGAGTATAAGCATGCACTTTGCACTCCCCCATGATAGGGTGGAGGCGGTGTACAAATCATAAACGATTGGAGCCTACCACGGTGGAAGGCCACGAAAAAGTGTTCAAAGCACTCTTACGCTTTCAACTTAATATTGTATGTTGGTTGAGGGATTTTAAGGTCTCATCAATTTTATTTATTTAATCACATTCAAATAAATTGTGTCCTATTATAACTACTAGTCCAAAGTTAATGAAATTAGTAGCATATGATATCCCCACTATTTGTTTTCATAAAACAAATCAATATCAAAACTTTTTTTTTTTTCAAAATATTGGAGATATATATAACTACTAATTATATTCATTATAGTTTAGTAGCGTATGATACTCCCACTATTTGTTTTAAGAAAAACAAATCAAATCAAAAACGAATTTTTCAAATATTGGAAGTAACTACTACTACTACTATGGTTTTTGCATTCCTTTGAAATTAGACTTTATAGTTATCTTAGGCTCTTTGGATGACCATGGACTTATTGGGTTAATTCAACAACGAGCCAACATTGTTGAATAAGAACTCAGGGAGGTTGTGTCAATTTAATTACGTGCTTTTCAATCCAAATAAAACATTTTCATTGAGCCATTAGAAATGAAAGATAATCATTCATTGCTAATTAGGGTGTTGGACCCATTTAATCTTTAATCTCATGTCAAAACCCTCTTTTAGTTATGTCTCCTTACCAATAGTTAAAGAAACTCTAGTATAGCACTAGAGGGAATATACTAACTAAAAGAGATTAAGAAATAATAAGAATTACAAACCGATTTGTTCAAATTCCTACAAATTAAACATACTAAGAGGGAGAGATAGATTAATGTCCAACGTGACAAGGTCCAATTGAAACAGTAATTAAAACACATTCCCAAGGTTCAAACAATTTGAGTTTAGCGCCTTATCTCATAGCTCAATTATCGTTTAAGGCATAAGTCCATAGTCACCCATTTTTCTAACTACTTAATCACATTAAATAATCATATGGAATGCAACATAAACATTTAGATTTAGTGCATATGGGCATAATATTATTATGAGTTTAAACAACTAATAAAATTAAAATCAAATATTTTAACTTTTCAAAAAGAAGAAGCCTAAATGCAAATATGAAAAGTTAGGGGTCAAACCGTAAATACTTGAAAGTATAAACAACCCTTTTAACATTACAAAAAAGCCCCACAAGTGGGTAATCCACTAGGGTGGCTGGCCAACATAATGGGGATGGGAGGTTTCACCCATCTTGCATTGAACCAACATAAAGTAGAGAAAAAATTAAATTTTGCTTGTCACTTGGTTTTGCTTTAAGGACTTTAGTGAAAAGTGTGATGGAAATTTAACTAGACTAGTCTAGGTTTGAATAAATTTTGAGATGGCTATGGATGGTTTGTACATCATCCAAAACCACAAAACAATGCATACGAAACAAATAAAATCATTTTCACCAAAAACCAAACCATGAACACCAAGAACAAAACCATGAATACATTTTCAAGATTTGTATATTCTTGGTGATTTTTCAAACCCAAAAACAAAAGTGACAAGATTTCTACTTTCTAGCTTTAAAGTGTGTGTGTGTGATTCAAAATAAAAACACAAACACATAGCCAAAAACCCCTTTTTGTCGTGCCCTCCTTATGACTCAAAACCCCAAAAATTGTTCTAAACTCATTCTTCATTCATGCATCCAAAACACTTTTTGCATACATATCTTTCTCAACTATTGATTTACATTTTTCAACAAAAGATAAACATACTTTGAATGAAGCAATAATATGTCATACATAAAATTAAAACCCATATGCATAAAATCCAAAAGGACACATCATACATAAACCTTTGGCTCTGATACCACTTGAAGGGAAAACCATGAGATTTCATGTGGGATTTCTAGTAACTAGCATGCATATACAATTCAAAATTTATATACGAAAGCAACGGAAGCATATTATCAAATAATATCAAAGCAATAGTCATGCAAATCCCCTTCAAGATGCATAGGTTTATGTAAGATGCATCATAAACAAATTTATATAAGAACAAAGTTTAGGAGTAGTTTTATACATCTTGATCTAGATCTTAGACCAAGGATGGACCATCTCCAAGCCCTTTGCTCCTTGAACTCCTTGAGCCTAGCCTCCTTCCTTGCCTCCTCCACTTTGTTTAGAATGAGTGCTCCTAGGTTCTCTTCAAGCTTCCAAAATTGAAAACCTCTAAAGATCCTCACCCACTAGTGTAGTGAGAAGGATGAAGGAATAACCAAATGGGTGAAAAGATGATTAGCTAAATCCCCCTAAGGTGGCCGGCCCTTTAAGTGTTAGAGAGATATTTTTCTTTTGTTCTTTTAACACTTCCAAAAACCCTAATGAACCATTTGCTATAAAGTTCCTTTTATAGCCAAAAAGAAACAAGTCAACATTTGACATTTCTCTCCCTCCTTTGGCCGGCCCCTTTGTGTTGTTTGGGCTTTGGGCTTTTATTTATTTCAAGTCATCCAATGCTTGAATAAAAGCCCAATGGGTTTAGGCCTAATGGGCCAATTAAACCCAAACGTTTCTTTAAGCCCAAAACGATCTAATATCGCTTTTATGATTTCTTTAGAATTTCTAATTAATCACAACACTTAATTAATCCAATTAATTATTTCCATCATCCATTAATTACTCACTACAAGAGTGTATTGGTGAACAATCGTTTTAGGTTCTAATTAGCAAGGCAGTGAGGTGGTTGGCACCAATCCAATTGATTATATTTAATCCAATCACTTAGTGAATTAAAATTTACTTTTAATTCACCTTCTTCTTTGACGACTACATTTAATCATCTAGAAGAACTCACAAGCCATGAGTGACATCTAACCATATATCATGGCTACCCCAGCTAATGTAGAAGTTGTTCGGAGAACCTATTTAGTTGGAATTACAATGTAATTCGATCCTTCTCTAAAACAATACTCTCAATCACATCACTAGGGTATGGATATATTATGTCAAACCCCTAATGTGATTATTCCTTCTTATATGATTCAATTGAGTCGTATAGGAGCGCTTTCCTTTATTACGCTCGATACTTCGACCGAAGATTCCAGAATCATATCTTAGAGTATTCATCCTCTCTTAACGAGGATTAGAGATTCCTTGTTGCGCATTCACTTGCCTTCATGATTAAGTGGCTTAACCCCAACTATGCCGTGGACACCTGCGGATTGAGTGACTTTGACATAATCAAAGATCAAGTACTTAACCACAAGACAACGATGATGCCTCAGGTCAAATGACTACTTACATTATTCCAACCATTAGAGTTACTTGTTTGACATGTGAGTAGACCTCCATGCAAGTACTCTCGTTCGATTGTGTTCAATGAACTCATTCCCTTAATGAGCACCTACATACTTGTCTTAGTGTCACTACACGAATGGGATGAGACCTTCCATCCTTCTAATGGAAGCGGACATAGTATGTATCGGTCTATGCATTGTCAGTATCCCTCCGACAATCCTATGACCAGGAACCTTTTGGACATGATGGTTATGTGAAGAAGGTCTCTGTAGTCTAACTTCATTAGATTACTTCTTCAATCGATCCATTGTCCATGGATTCACTATTTAGGACATATATCGTTTATAGAGATAGTCCTAAATAGTATCTTTGCCATTTGATATATAAGAGTCATCTATACATCCATTTATTGTCCTGAAAGGTTTCTTCCAAAGATTGACTTTCAGGACATATTTCCAACAGAAATATAATTATGCTCAACTCTATTCTCTCATAATAGTCGGGCGATGAATCGCTAGTTACCTACGAGTTGGAACCATGAATAAGGTTTGTACGACAAGACTGTGCACTTAAGTTGGATCCAATATGAGCATATAGTACGAGAGGTGACGTAAATAAACAGGCATGTACATCATATCTCTAGCTAATTCAGAATTACCCTAGGTGCAGCTTCATGAGCTCAACATTACTTAATCACATATCACATCATCGATGATTCTCACAACCAAACATAACTTACCTGAACTCACATGTGCCTCCATAGCACCACATATATGATGTGTGGTCCAGATTTTTGGGTCACCAATCAAAACAACCCATTTTACTTACTTCCAATTGGTTCCAAAATAATAGGGACTTAACACATTGGTCCTTAACCACACATAGTTCCACAATGCCACAAACGCTCAAGGGCATTTTAGTCTTTTCACATCAACGATAACAAATAATGTACATTTTCAGGACAGGTTGTGACAATCTCCCTAACTTATAAAATTTCATCCTCGAAATTATACATAACAAATACATCCACTAATAATCATAAAACAATCGTGGATACATCTCCCTCATCCGATCCTCTGTCTCCCAAGTAGCTTCTTCCACTGAATGATTTCTCCATAACACTTTTACCAAACGAACTGTCTTGTTCCTCAGTTCTTTATCCTTCCAATCTAATAGAATCACTGGTTCGTCATCATAAGTCAAGTCCGAATTGATTTCCAAAGGTTGAGGAGGAATCACATGTGAAGGATCTGATACATAATGTCGAAGCATCGAAACATGAAACACATCGTGTACCTTGGACAACTCTGAAGGCAACTCAAGCCTGTAAGCAACCTCACCAACTCGCTTCAGAAATACCCTATCGCTTACATCATACTTCCGATCAATGGCATGTTTGTCTGTTAAGCTCTTTTGTCGATCTTGGGCCGCTTTCAGGTTAGACTTAATTACCTAAACATTTTGAGTAGTCACATCCACAATCTCAGGGCCCACTAAAACTCTTTCGTCAACGTCTGACCAACATAGAGGCATACGACAAGATTTCCCATAAAGTGCCTCAAATGGTGTCATACCAATACTCAAATGATAACTGTTATTGTAGGCAAACTCCATCAAATCCAAACAATCATGCCAACTATCTCCAAACTGCAGCACTGAAGATCTTAACATATCCTCTAATGTCTGAATGGTCCTCTTAGATTGTCCATCTGTCTGAGGATGATATGCCGTATTATAAAGTAATCTCGTACCAAGAGCTTCCTAGAATGCTATCCAGAACTTGGAAGTAAATCTGGGATCCCGATCCGAGATGATATTAACTGGCACACCATGATACTTCATAATCTGCGATATGAATAACTTAGCTAATCAGCTTAACAAATACTTCTCCCTTACTGAAATAAAATGTGCTGATTTTGTAAGCCGATCAACTACCACCCAAATGTCATCATAACCATTATGTGTGTGAGGAAGCTTGTACACAAAATCCATAGTAATATTTTCCCATTTCCACTGTGGAATGGGAAGTGGTTGCATCAACCCAAACGGCTTCTTTCTTTCAGCTTTAACCTATTGGCAAATGGCACACATACTCACATATTCAGGAATTTCTCTTTTCATACCTGGCCAATAATAAAATGGTCTAATGTTATGATACATCTTAGTGCCTCCTGGATGTATCGCATATGCCGAAATATGTGCTTCATGCAAAATTTCTTTATTTAATTCTGCATTATTCGGCACATACATCCTACTTTCCTGCATAAGCATGCCATCAGTTTCTCGAATCTCAAAATCTTTCTTTTTGCCTTGATTCCTTGCTTGAATTATTTCTTGGGTCTCCTCATCAATCATCTGAGTCTCAAGAATGCGATCAATTAAAACTGGCCTAACCTGGAAATTAGCAAGCAAGGCTTCTCCTCAATCTTCCACTCCTAGCTCCACTCCAGTGGACCTCAAACCTGCTAGAAAAGGAACATGACAATCATAGATGGCATTAAGTCTGGCTGGAGTCTTCCTGCTAAGTGCACCAGCCACTGCATTTGCACGATGAGGATGGTACTCAATCGTGCAATCATAGTCACTAAGTAACTCAATCCACATCCGCTGACGAAGATTAAGATCTCTCTGAGTAAACAGATACTAAAGACTCTTATGATCTGTGAAGATCTTACATTTCTCACCATAAAGATAATGTCTCCAAATCTTCAAAGCAAAGATGATAGCCGCTAACTCCAGATCATGTGTAGGGTAATTCTTCTCATGAGGTTTCAAATGTCTCGAAGCATAAGCAATTACCCTGCCATGTTGCATCAATACACAACCTAAACCGTTCAGAGAAGCATCACTATAAACCTCATAATTACCACTATCATCTGGAAGTGCTAGAACAGGTGCATGAGTGAGATAGTACTTCAATTGTTGAAAACTTTGCTCACATTTATTATCCCACTCAAACTTAACCTCCTTGCGCGTCAATCTCGTCAATGGCAAAGCAATCACTGAAAAATCCTTAACGAACCATCTATAGTAGCCTGCTAGGCCAAGAAAACTCCGTACCTCAGTGACGGTTCGAGGTTGCTCCCAATTCTCCACATCTACTACTTTCTGAGAATCCACTTGAATGCCTTGAGCAGAAATGACATGTCCCAAAAATGCCACTTGATTCAACCAAAATTCACATTTGCTAAACTTAGCATATAGTTGGTGTTCCCTCAAACTGCTCAACACCAACTGCAAATGTCTAGCACACTCAGCCTTAGACTTAAAGTATACCAGAATATCGTCAATGAAGACAATAACAAACTTGTCCAAATATGGTTGAAATACTCGATTCATTAAATCCATAAAAGTTGCTGGTGCATTAGTTAACCCGAATGACATCACAAGAAACTCATAATGACCATATCAAGTCCTGAATGCGGTTTTAGGGACAACTTCATTTTTAATCTTCAACTAATAGTATCCCGACCTCAAGTCAATCTAAGAAAATACGCAGGCACCTCTGAGTTGATCAAATAAATCATCTATATGAGGCAATGGATAACAATTCTTAATGGTTACCCGATTCAATTGCCTATAATCAATGCACAGCCTCAAAGTTCCATCTTTCTTCCTCACAAATAAGACTGGGGCTCCCCAAAGTGAAGTACTAGGCTAAATGAAACCTTTATCCATTAACTCTTGCAACTGCACTTTCAATTCTCTTAATTCGGCAAGAGCCATTCTGTAAGGAGTCAAGGATATAGGATTCGTACCTAGAAGCAGATCAATAACAAACTCCAACTCTCTATCTGGCGGCAATCCAGGCAAATCCTCAAGGAATACATCCGGAAAATATCTGACCACACGAACATCTTCCACACTACTAGGAGTATCATCACTCAGCACCACATGAGCCAAACATCCCTGGCAACCACCTCATTTTCTTGATCCCCCAATGAGAATCGGCGCGTTCCTCTATCCAGGTATAATCCAGTTTCCTTGATTTGGTTTTAGGGGGTGTGGTCTTGATCAAGATGTCGGTAATGGGCGATCTCAAGATGCAGAGATGGAAGCAGGGTTTGCAAACGAACCTGCAGTTGAAGAGGCTCTTGAAGTTAAGCCTTGAGAAAATTTCCACGACTAAAGCCTGTGGAAGTTGATGAAATTCACAAAGAGGTCCTTCGGGTTGCTAATCGCGCTTCGCCGCCGATCAGCGGTGTGGTTGCCACTCTTTTCCTATGATTCATTTTGTGGGTTTTAGGTTTCTGAAGGAAATTGGAGAGTTTGAAAGAGGAGAAGTGAATTTATGGAAAACCCGGAAAATCACTAAGGAAGAGATTTTGGCGGCAAATTTCCCCGCGCGAAATCCAATTTTGGTCTACGGTAAAGGCGCCAAAAATTGGATAAAAAGTGGGCTGGGCTGGCCCGGATGATTAGAATAGGCCCAATAGGGTCTTCAACATGATTTCCTAACGTTTGTTTATCGGCAAATAAGTTAAAAACTCAAAAGAAACCTTCCGAGTCAAAACAAGTTAATAGCAAGGAACTTACATTAACAAAAGTATTTAACAAAGCAAGTTATGACAGCCATTATCGTCGATGGAGGCGGAGTTATCCTGAAGAATTTTCAAGAGGAACCAGTGCTGGAGCATCGTAGACACATCGGGAACCCATTACCGCTGAAAACATAACCCAAGTGCTCATTGCATAGAGAACACGGAGCCCCTGCCCTCCAAGTGAAATCCGGCTGAAAAGAGATTGTCTAGGAAAGACACAGTAACAACCATCAGATGGATTCGAGAAAACAAAATGTGATCGCTAAGAAAATAGACTGATGAACTATGAGGACTCACGTTCGCAGACGAATTCGTGGTTGTTGGAAGACTTGCTTCGAAAGAAGGCCAGTCACGGCCCGAGTTAAGTTTTGTAGACTTGTGGTGTTGCATCTCAGAGGCAGAATCATAACTCCCTTCACGAGGGAGATCAGAACTCTCTTCAGCAGGAAGATTGTCACGTTTCCTACAGCCTTGCACCCTGCATATCATATAGTAAGCATGCCAAAATGAGTTGATATAATTCCCGACAAACGTCTCAGACTCCTCCCTAAACATCCATGTATCGTACAAATTTATGGAATACAATAGTTCTGCTTTTGCTGATAACCATTGCCACTATGTTTTGACATGTGAAAAAAAAGATCATCTCGAATTTAACAAAAGAAAATGAACAACTCATAAACCGCCTGATGAGTACTGATCGGCGATAGAGATTGGACCATATCAAAACATTTCGAAATGAAGAGATATTGACAGAAGTTAAGTTGCGATTGATTTCTATATTTTCAACTTTTCAATGTCTGGATCGTATTTCCCAACATACACATCAACTTCCACAAATTGAAAGCAAACAAGAAGTTGTAAACTTGTAACCAAAAAATGCAATTAAATCTATGCATGTATACAAGTGAGGAAAAATTGCAGTACCTTTTCACCTCCTCTGCCCTTGAAACATTATAGAGTGAAACAAAGCAGGGACTGTAACCAATTGCATGAAACTGATTTCGGGTCTGAGTAATTCTAGTTTCTCTGAGACTCGTCCTTTTCTGGTTATAGCAAACCACAGCCCAATCATTGTAAGACATTACAATTTCCCCATTTCTCAAAAACACCATGGGTTCATACAAATCGCAACTAAGTTCTCTCGGATACAAGTTTTCGATAACAAGAGTTTTAGCCCAAGTCTCTCGGACACCATACTCCTTCATAACCCACATAACAAATTTACTAGAATCGTCCCCAAACACACACAAAACGAGACAACCTTCCAACACTCCCAACTTCAAACAGTCTGAAAATTGCTTCTCCAGCGGTCCAAAGTAGCTAGGTGGGGCAACTGCCTGAAACTGTTCCCTTTCAAAGTTGAAGGAATTTATAAGCTCAAAAACATCGCTACCGCGAGAAACCCAATGTAGAGCTCCATGAAGATAAGCATTGAAGGGCAACTGACAACCAAGGCTCCCAGAAGCACTTCCAATGCTTCTCCAAACCCCCGTACCAATGGTGTATATCTCAGCCTCATAGCTGCATCTATCATTGCTGATCGGTTCACTCAACGGAACAAACGTTTGCAACACCTTATACTCATTAGTCCCAACACTAAATCCAAGTCCAACAGAGGTAAAATTAGGCCTAGCCCTATCGCTCCGCGGCACGGTGATGAACTCACCCAAAATTGGATTGCAGACATACAAAAGGTCCCCTCTTTCGGGTCCGGACAAGCAAACTAAACCATTGCAGGAGTTTATCAGATTAAATTCAGAAATGGGCAGGCTAAATTTGGGGGTAAACCTCAGTTTTTCGTAGCGAAAGCGAGAACCAGATGATTCCTCAATCTGGGTAAAATCGAGCCTCCTTGTTATGCTTTTGGGGGGAAAAGTCTTGATCAGTATGCCAATGGGGGATCGTGAAGTGCAGAGAAGGGAAAATTGAGGGTCGGAAATTAGAGTTAGCCAGGATTTGCAAACACACCTGCAGTCGAAGAGGGTTTTGATGGGGAGCCTTGAGAGGATGTCCATGACTATAGACCGCTGGAGGAGTTGAAATTTGGAGGGAAGTCTGGGCGGCTGCCATTGCCGTCGTTGTTGGTGGTGGTTGTTGGTCGTCGGCTGCTGTGGTGTATCTGCTGCTGCTGCTGCTGCTGCTCTTTTGTTTGGATTCGTAGGGTTTTGCCCTTTCCTTCCTCTCGGCATTTTTTATTTCCGGCGGCGGAGGGAAATGAGAAGGCAATTGGCCGTGAAAGTGAGAAGTTGGGCCGGTGTCCTCCTTCACTTGTAGGCTTGGTTTACCAGTTGGACTAGTCAAGACACTTGAGTTTTGAGTCACAGCAATTTTTGTTTGTTTGTTTGTTACATTAGGAAGTCAAACGGGTTTGAATTCACGCAGTGATGCAAAGACAACACTCATTTCCACTATTGTACAGAGCGAAAGCAGCTTTGATCAGGGATGATGACAACCTCCGAAGACTTCATAACCAAATAATTTTCGCGATGAACCGGCATCAAAGAATAATTTTCACGATGAAATGCTCGAGGGAACTCGAGGACAACTTAATCGGCCTCGAGTGGCTATATCTCTAATCACAGAAGACGAATTCTAAAAAGTTTCTTTTCCAAATTTCCCATCAAATAATTGCTTAAACTTAGAGCACTTTTGAGACAGATTCTACGGTACCTACATGCACCTAGTACCGATGTTCTTTGAGCCGTTCGATCAAACCAACTTTCAAATGTGCAACGGCACTCGGTGCCCGTAGGTGCTGAAGAAAAATCACTTTTGACACAATCCAATGTTGTTGCTGGAATAGGCAGGAAAAATTCATCCATGCAACACCCCCAGGCCATGAAACACGAAACTAAAACAAAGAGGTTTTATTGGCCCTTCAGCTAAAATAAAATATCATAACAGATTCACAAACACAACATTCAGATTAACAATCTTTGTGTTCTCTTCATACACGGCAGAAATCGCGTTAAGGTTTAAGCGTAAGAAAGCAGCTAGATCTGTTGTGACAACGATCCAAAAGACCTCATAGTGCAGATGTTTCAGGAACAAGCTTGATGGAAACGCTGTTGACACAGTGGCGTTCATCTGTCGGCACCTTGTGCCCTTCCCCTTTAAAAACATGCCCCAAGTGACCGCCGCAAGCTGCACATGTGATCTCAGTTCTCCTCCCATCTGGGTCAGGCTGAAGTACATACATAGTTGTTTCAGTTACATCCAATGTCAGCAAAATGCATTAGCTAAAAACAAAAACAAACAACATTTGTATTATCAGCAACAGGAACACACCGATCGGTTTATGGCTCCAGGCAGACCCTCGTAGAATGCAGGCCAACCGCATCCAGAATCAAACTTGGTAGTTGGCTTTTGAAGAAGGGGTTTACAAATGTGAATGGTGTTCCACAACCAGCATATTCCCCAGTGAATTTTGGCCTGCATAACTCCAACCGTAAGCAAGTCTAACTTAATCAATTCACACATTGTGCAGATACTAATATCTCCCCAACATTGTAATCAAGGCGAAGGGATTATGTAACATGTATCAAATTGGTAACTGGAGTAATTTCCTCAGTAATCTAAGTAGGGTAAATTAGGAGATTTAGCAAAATTTTGTATCTTTCAGAAGTTTGACAACTCGGTGATTCTCGATTTTAGTTCAATTGCTGCTGGAGGGGCCTCGAGTGGGAATATTTCTAAATCTTAATGGAAAACAAAAAGGTCTTCAACGTGTTAACAAAAACGAACATAAAAACTAAACACTGAAAACGAAATGGTTATCAAATGGTCTTAGTTTTGCAAGTAGACTTAAAAAACAGTTGAATACCATTAGTAAGTAAGCAAACCCTAAAGCACTTCATGGGTGTTCTTCTGCCAATTCATCACAGATGCTATATTTTTTGTGGCTAACAAATTGTTAGACTTAGAATATGTTATACAATCTTGCAAATGATAACATGTTTTATGAGTTATATCATCAAAAATACAAAAAAAATGATCAGAGAAGCAGAAAAAATATTGAATATACCATCCAAGAACAACAAAATCCAGAGAAAAGACAGAACCCATCAAAATCCAAACACCACATGAGAATTGAGACATACCTAAATAGATCATAGTATAAAATATGATGACCAAAATTAGAAATAGGAACAGGCAGAAAAGAAAAGAGAGAGGAATTACTCAGTTCCTTCCTCGCGTAGAATCCTCAACTGTTCCGGCGAGAGAACAGCCCGCCATTCTTCCTCAGTTTTCTGAATTGGTCCATGCGTTTTCTTGGGAAACTTTTGATAGACTTATTATTGAACATGGACGCAAAATCAACCAAATCCTCTGTTAGAGCATCTCCAGAAGATTCCAAATTAGTGGAGGATTGTGGTTGAATTCAATTGGGATTTTATGGATTTTAATTTTTTAATGAATTTAGGATATTCAATCAGAATTTTAAATAATTTTTTGAAATTGTAGATGCATTCAATTAAAATTATGGTGTATACTTACCATACATCTAATAATTTATTATGTGTTTTCACATAACTCTGATTAACTTTCACATTAAATATTACTTTTTTAAATTTGAAAAAATTTAATCAAAGTTAAGTGAAAAAACATGTAACAAATGTTTAGATGCATGGTGAGAAATTTTTTTTAATTATCAAATTTTCTAACTGAGTGAATTGGTTAATTATTAAAAACTAATGCTAATTACATTTTTTTTATTTTTTTTAAATCATTTAATCAAATAATTTTTTTTTTAAATATAGTACACAAAAAATGTGTAAATAGTATCACTCGTTATCGTTTCTCAAAAAAATAATCACCACTCATTATTAAATTCAAAAAATTTAATAATCAATTTAAATTTGCTATCAATTTTGAAAGCAAACATTTGATTTGAACTTTTTGTCATCGGTTATGTGATGCGGCCCGTGTAACTAAAGGCCCAATAGTTCCAAATGGGCTGAGTGGGGCTTGAATCTGGCCCATTACCCACATCGTCACTTGGCGTTTGATGCTTTCAAGTTTGAAAGCTCAAAACTTGGTGGCTTTCTCTGCGACTTCAAAAGTTTGAAACAAGGGAAAGAGAGCAAACCATCAGCAAGAGAAGACACACTCTGAACACAAATGTACCCGGGATTTGGCAAGGCGTCAGGACCAACAGGACCGCCGGGATCGCAGCCACTTTTCGGAAACCTTGGCGGCGGTCGGCCGCCTTCGCCTTCTCCCTCGACCACCCCTCCTTTTTCCGGCGCTGCTCCGCTGGGTTCTCCGTCCAGGTTCGCTCTCTCAATTTTTCTTCATTGTTCATCACATGGGTTTCTTTGGGTATTTGAAACTTAATCCAAAGTATCAATCTTTTTTTTTTTTTTTAATTTTGTATATCGCTCTCCAAGAATTTCTGATATTATATTTCTCTTTGTTTGGTTTAATTTGGATAAATGGGCAGACTTTAGTGCCCAATTTTGTATGAGTAGAAGAGTTTTTTGAAGAAAAAGAATGTATACGGGTCATCGAGTTCAAATTCTTGGGTGCTTGTTGAATCAAATTCTATAAAAATAGCTCACGTCAGCTTTCTAAATCTGTATACCTTCTTTGAGTTTAAGGGTTATGTGCAAGTCTGGATTGATTCGAAGGAGGATTGTAAAAATATATGATTGAATAGCAATTGAGCAATTGGGTTCGGTTATGTTAGGGGGCCTGAAGCTCTACGTCCTTTGGCCTTTGAAAGAGCTCCTTCTGCTGCGAGTCATCCCTGCAGGAGTCCCAATGCGATCACAAAGTTATTGTTGTATGTTTAATTTATATGCATATGTCATAGCAAAATATGGTGCTGTGATATATTATTGATGTATGAATGTGCTGTGTCACATATAAAAACCTGTGATTGAATGGTCCTTGAGCATTTGGGGTTGGTAAAATATTATTCGTGTTTATTTGAACATAGGGGGCCTGAAGCTCCAGGGCAGCTGTATTCTCCTCCCTTAGGCTTTGAAAGAGTTCGTCCTGCTGCGAGTCAACCTTACCCATCTGCGGGAGTCTATAGGTAAGGACAACCCTTGTTACAGTAAACAGCTAAATTCGCTATTATGTTTTTCACTTGGTGTTATATGATTTTTGCCGTATGTATCTGTCTCAATGCTGTCACATTCTTATGGTGTATGTGTAATTTATGACGCCGTCATAGAAAAAAAATAGTATTGTGATATATTATTGATGCATGAATGTACCTGAGGTATGCATAAACACCTGTTATTGAATAGCCATTGAGCATTTGGGTTCCGTTATGTATTAAAAACTTATTGATTTTATTTCACCATAGGCGGCCTGAATCTTCAGGGCAGCTGCACTCACCTCCTTTGGCTTTTGAAAGCGCTCGTCCTGCTGCAAGTCATCCCCACCCATCTGCAGGAGATCATAGGTACAACAACGCCTGTAATTGTACATTCATTATTTTGTGTTTAAGATAATTTTAGAAAACCAATTACAATTAGCATCTCTTCTACCCCTTGGTGAGTTACTTTTGCATGTGGTCTTGGAGAACTAAGTGCTTGAGGCTTGTCTTTGTAAACACAAACACCAACCTATAAGCTTACTGTAGCTTTAAACTAAGGAGCTGGATATACGTTTTGCACGTTTTGACTATAACAGTGTACAAATATATTTTGTTTTCTCTTCATTTCTTCTGAAAGATATACTAGCCGTTGTTAGATGTTTTTTTAACTTTATCAAACAAGCATCCTCTGTAATATAATGGTTGTTGTGTATACATTTCTGATACATGTACAGACCCTTATGTTTAGCAATAGCAACGTGATTCTGTGCTTTACATTTTCATGTATGCATTTATTCGCATGTAAGTCATTTCTGTTTAATGTCACTCCTGTGTTTTATTTTGATTGGTCAGTTGTGCTGTTAAATCAGAAATGTCATAACTTCATATTCTTTTGCTTCCAGGTCCACAGAGTCTCATCCTACTTGGGATCATGGGCAGAGATCCTCCTTTAAGAATTATGATACCCAAGCTCATCAAAGGCCATCTGCTGTCACATCATTTGTTGTTTCTCGTAATTCTGGAACTAGTGTTACTGCCAAGGTGTCCAGATTCCAAGACACTAAAGGGATCAGGTCGCCTCCCTTTCTGTCTAAAGATGTCAATTTTAGAAATTCCACTCAATGTGCCCCTAGAAGGTTAAGTCCTTTCTTTCTTGTTAGTTTTTTCGTTTTGTTGTCTGTGTTTGATCTTGATGAATTTGCACTTATTTACATTAGAAACTGCATTATGCCAACCTAGTGACTCTAGCTGTCAGAAGTGTGCTTACTTTTCAGCGAATGAAACTGTATTATATGACTGCAAACCTTTAATTTGGCCAGTGTATCAACTTTAGTGATATGATCTATGCTTGTTATATTGATCCATAAGGAGGTTAATATGTTTTCTTTACCTTTTCAACTTGAGGTTGAATAGTTTCTTATAGCCACTCAGATTTTTTTGTAAATATGTGCAGTCACTTAGTTGCTCCGAGAATACGATCTCCTCCCTTGGTCTCTTATGAGGATTTGCATCCTTCTGTTGGAGTTGAAGGGTAAGTTCTTAGTTCAACTCTTTGTGTGTGCGTGTTTGAGTTGAAATGATGGGTGACATTTAAACTGTTAATGTTCTGATGAAATCCATCTGTTGTATGCTTACTGTAACGCTGCCATGTTTGGTACTTGGGAAACTATGTTTTGGGCGAGCACATGATAGTTCAGCTACATTATCTCCAAAAATACTGGTCTCTTTATTTTTGCATGTCTGCTTATTGCTATGGGATCATCATAGAGAAGAAAAGTATCTTCCCCGTGAACACCTTTTTTTTTCTTATATTGGTACATGCTTCATATTTTATTAAAGATAATATGGATGGTTTCCTTTTGTGTTTTAAATATGGCTTTAATCTGTAAGATAACTTTATTCAATCCCACAATTTTTTGATCGGGCTGTTGGTTCGCATATAGGCATGCATTTCCCTCTTCTGAAATGGATAGTCGTCAGAAGTTACTTGATCATGCTGAATTGCGGTCTCCTCAAGAACCTTCTCTAGTATCACCTTTTGATGGGTCTTATGCTACTGGTAGAAATTTTCCTCTGAAACATGACAATGGTCAGGCCTCGAAAAGAACAAGGTTCCTACTTTTACTATATACTAAGACTAAGGAAGTTGTCCAAGAAAATTCACATTTTCCTTGAGATGACTATAAAACTTATATAAACATATATTGGTAGACACCTAAAATTTTTTAAGATTCATGAAGACAACTGGGATCTACTTTCTGTAGTGTGGGCAGCCAAAATAGATTATGATATATGTGCAATGCATAGCAGCATAAGGAGAGAAATAGAAGAGTTCTTATTATCTTCTTCTTCTACAAATGGGACAGTTTCATTGCAAAGTTTATCCAAGCGGTTGTTTACTGTAAAGTGAAAGTGGGTCTTTAGGTTTGGAAAAAGAGAAGTTCAATGGAATTTGTGCACTTGTAAAACCTGTTATTCTTAGTGGTATTTTTATGGCATATGCCCTTTTGTATCCCTAAAAATAAGGTGGGAAATATTCTGAGTGAATCTTATATGACCCTTTCCAGGCCTTCTGTATCTTCTGTTGGGTTCAATACTAGATCATATACCAGTTTTAGTACTCCTGATTCTCGGGTACATCAAAAGTCTTTGCCATCTGCAAGCAATACTATTTCTGAAGCTGCTGCAGGAAATGTGACCAGCATCCCTGTGGCCAAAAGGACAAGATCACCACCTTTACTTCCCGAGGATCAAGTGTTTCATGGAAACTCTCATGCCACTCAAGATGGTACTGAACGGTAAAATTTAAGGTGTGTTGGTTATTTTCTACATGCTTACTCAAGCTTGAGGTTTACTAAATTATTTTTCCTGATGTCATTTGCAGAGAAATGCAAGCCAAAGCTAAGCGGTTAGCCCGGTTCAAGGTTGAATTAAGTAAAACTCCACAAAACAATCCTGATAATGTAGAGCCAGGGGTTACTGCAAATAGACATGAGCAATCTAATGTTGAGAGGAACAAATTAGCTGCATATAAATCTACCGAACTGGCTATGGATGGTAATGATGGCAATGCTTTACCTGAGGATGAAGGCGTGGAGTCGTCTGGTATCATTGTTGGGTTGTGCCCGGATATGTGTCCAGGTATGCCTCTCAACCAAGATACACAATTATCTTTGGTTTTTTATGTCTCTAGCATGACCACTTGATAAAATGTGGAGGAAAGTAGGACAAATGGTCGATAGTGTCATCCATAAATGAGGAAATATCAATGAAACATTAACACTCCAGATTTTTAGTAATTTATATCTGTTGCCTTTCTTCTTTTGTGCTAGAAGAGTATGAGACTCAGTCCTTTAATCTCACTAAATTTTCCTTGATATTTCAGAGTCAGAAAGGACAGAACGAGAAAGGAAAGGGGATCTTGATATATATGAGCGCTTGGATGGGGATAGAAATCAAACCAGAATGTCCCTTGCTGTTAAAAAGGTATTCTTTGTGCTATTCCCTCCCGCCCCCACTCTCCTAGAAATTACTTCTGTAATAAGATAAAGTGTGATGGATGTTCAATGTCATTGGTATGCAGTATAACAGAACAGCTGAGCGAGATGCAAACCTGATAAGACCAATGCCAATCCTGCAGAAGACAATTGATTATTTGCTCAATTTGCTTGATCAGCCTCTCCATAAATGGGGGTAAGACTAGCCGACATTCACCTCTCCCAGACCCTGCGTAAAGCGGGAGCCTTGTGCATTGGGTACGACTTTAATTAGCCTTACAATGATAGGTTTCTTAGAATTTACAACTTCCTGTGGGATCGGATGCGAGCAATTCGAATGGACTTGAGAATGCAGCACATTTTTAACCAAGAGGCTATTACTATGCTGGAGCAAATGGTGAATCCTCTTTACTTTTCTTCCTGTTTGCTGATATGCTAGTGAACATAACTACATAATTATCAACATTTAGTGTGAAGAAAAATGTGCGGATTTTTTATTTTTTATTTTTTTATATGAAAGGAGTGAGGATAATGGGATAGCAAAATTCTCTTATTCTTATTGCTCTTCCTCATAGTTTCTGAGGTCCTTTTGCATCGTCTGGTTTCAAGCTGTATAAAAAACACTGGTTAAATTATTCATATGTACTCATGTTATGTTTTTCTTTCTTTGTATAGATACGTAACCCAGAAACTGCTATTTGCCTTTCTATGTATTTCACATACGTATTATCTCTGCATTTTTTTTTCTTCAAGAAGATGCATCTGGTTGGTGATAAATACAAAGCTCTGTTTGACTGATTGTTACGCATTGAGTTTCAGATAAGACTTCACATAATTGTCATGCATGAATTATGTGAATACTCAAGAGGAGAAGGCTTTGTTGAGGGATTTGATGCACACCTCAATATTGAACAGATGAATAAAACATCTGTTGAATTGTTCCAATTGTATGATGATCACAGAAAGAAAGGAATAAACATTCCTACAGAAAAAGAGTTTCGAGGTTATTATGCCCTTCTCAAGCTGGACAAGCATCCTGGGTACATGGTAAGGTCTCCTGCAGTAGTCACTCTGTTGTACATGGTCCATTTTGTTGTTGTCCAAAATTAAGGGATTCCTGCTAGGTTGAACCTGCAGAGCTCTCGCTTGATCTTGCAAAGATGACTCCAGAAATAAGACAAACTTCAGAGGTGCTATTTGCACGTGATGTCGCTAGGTAATCACTTCCTTCACATGTGTTTTCTAATTTCGGTGTGTAAACTGGAATATTGATATCAATTGATTTCCTCTTGCAGAGCTTGCAGAACTGGTAATTTTATTGCTTTTTTTCGACTTGCAAGGGAAGCAAGTTACCTCCAAGCATGCCTAATGCATGCTCACTTCTCAAAGGTATGGTTAAATTTTGCTTATTTTGAGGTACTGCTTCACAATTACATTTAGGATCTTTGACCTCACACAAAGAATAACAAGCTGCTCTATCTACCAGCAAGGCATTCAGTTGCTAAAACATCAAGTACTGTAAAATGCAGTATGTGCTTGTGATTGTAGAAACTTGCTGAGCTGGATAGACAGAATCATATTAAAGATTTTGTTTCTTCCTTTCCAGCTGTATCAATCACATATTTATGTTCATCCATGACATTCAAGGGAAATGTTTTGAACAGACTTTTGAACTCTGTGTTATCAAAAGTATAGGCTTAAAAGATAAGTCTCAGCCATTGTTCTAATATGCTGTTGTAGAGTTTTAGTGTTCTACTAAACCTAGCATATTTTTAAGATAAGGTTTACCTAGGGTTTTCTGAGTGTTTTCTTTGAGCATAAGTGTTTAAAGTGTTTGATTGGTAGCTTTCTTACTCAAAGAAGGGAAGAAGTTGCAAAATCAACCGTGTTATACTCGGATGGAAATCTTTTGTGAATAGAAGTTTGGGTTGAACTTGATTAAAGTATGGTTGCAGTGTCTAGGGCCTGGGCTCTAATGATTTTCATACTTATGACCCAAGGCAGTAAGATTCGGCCATAGGGTCTTGTAACAGAATCATAACACCGCTCATCTTCAGGCTTCAGCTGATGTGATTTACTTGTTGCTGCTGAAGTTAGATTTGTTTATTGGTACAGATAAGATAACTAACGATCTTTTCTGTTTTGACCAGTTACGAACCCAGGCACTTGCTTCTATACACGCAGGTCTCCAGAATAACCAAGGTCTCCCTATTGCGGATGCTGCCAAGTGGCTGGCAATGGAGGTATGATTCTTTGGTTTGATTACAATTCCATTTCGGTACCCAGTGGCGAAGGAGGAACCATTTTAACTTATCTGATGCTCTGCTTTGATGATTGAAATTAGGAAGATGAAATTGAAAGCCTTTCAGAGTATCATGGGTTTGTAATAAAGTCATTCCAGGAGCCATATATGGTGAAGGAAGGTCCATTTCTCAATGGTGATGAGGATTATCCTACCAAGTGTGCTAAACTTGTTGATATGAAAAAGTCAAGAAGGATAGTAGAGGATGTTTTGGCTTCTAGTCAAGTCATACCCTTGTCTTCTAAAGCAACAAAAAAGCCTCAGTTGACTAAGTCAAATAAGCCTGAACCCAAAGTTATTTCATATGTTGAAAAGAAAAGTCCTGTTCGTCGTGCCCCAGCCATTGAAGTTACAAAACCTGTCCATGAAGTTGATGAAGAAATGCCTAATTTTGAAGCTTTTTCACCCCCAAAAGATGCCAGACAAAAGCAGCAAATGATTCAAACACCAATTTTTGGTCAATACGGTGAAGATTCCCCTGAGGTGGCTGCTGTGTCTCCTTCCCTGTGGGGTTTCTCATCATTTACACCTCAGCCGGATAAAGTTGGTACCATTGAGAAGCGAAACTATGATGCTCCTTTTAGTAACTCTCCAGAGACAAGCATGCATTCTGGCATGGAACGAATGCCACTGCAAATTGAGTCAAAAACATATGTACAAGAGAGATCTGTTGGTATATATAGTTCCGGGAAGGAATACCCAGATATCCAAATTATGGTAACTGATAAGTTGGAAGACAAGGAACATCCAGATCTTCATCAGATAGATGAAAATAATGATGTTATGGAGAGTTCTCAACAGGAAGAAATTGCGGAGGCAAAATTTAAGTTGATACTGAGGTATATAGCTTGTTGTACTTCTTTGGCTATATGTTGAGGCTATTGTTATCCTGTACCTTCATGCTCTCACTTTTCTTCTCATCAGATTATGGAAGCGGCGTGCTCAGAAGCTAAGAGAATTGCGAGAGAAAAAGCAGTTGGCAGCAAATGCTGCATTGAATTCTTTATCATTGGGGCCACCAATTCAACTCAAGACAGATGTAAGCCTTTTCAATTTTATGAAACTAAAATACCTGTCTGCTTTATCGTGCAAGTTTGTTTTTGTTTGTGCTTAAAAGATAGTCATAAAGGCAGTAGATTTTCTTCTTTGTGAGCTTAGGTAGCTGTAGTTGGGTGTTGTTGTGGGTTCGAGCATGATTCAATAGTTTCATCAATGGAAAGATAATTAAATTGTTGGATTTTAGAGATTGTTTCTTTGTTCACTGCTGTCTTACTGGATTTCTTGTCCCATAATGTTCTTTTCTGACTTTATGAAGCATTTGTTCCTATAGGAGAGCTGTGTTTACATCTATTAGAACATAGTTCATTAGCTAGGAAAGAAATCCAACTGATTATTTATCTTGGCCTTGGAATAATTTTTTGTTTCATTTTGTAGCAACCAAGCACTTCTGGCGAGTTTGACATTGATCTCATCTTGAGGGAGAGATATAAAAACCATGGTCAGTCATGGTCAAGACTTAATGTTTCAGATGTAATAGCGGATATACTGGGCACAAGAAATCCAGATGCTAGATGCCTCTGTTGGAAAACTGTTTTATGTTCTCAGATGAACAATCTAGAAGGTGATGACCTAGGGCAGAGGAGCCATGTCTTGGGAGCAGCCCCCTGGTTGCTTTCAAAGCTCATGCCTTCAGCAAATGATGTGGACAATGATGATGAGGATCTTGTAGTTTCATCTCCTGGTGTCTCTGTATGGAAGAAATGGGTTCGTGGCCAATCTGGTTCAGATCTGAATTGCTATTTGTCTGTGGTCAAGGATGCAAGTTTTGATAACCTATGTCAGAGTGTATCTGGTGCAAGTGCTGTTTTGTTCCTTACATCTGAGAGCATCCCTTGGAATTTGCAAAAAGTCCATCTTCATAACCTTCTGATGTTGATACCGTATGGTTCCTGCTTGCCCCTTCTGATCTTAAGTGGCTCTTACAAGAACAATGTTAATGACTCCACTATTGTTGATAATTTGGGTCTCCATGACTTGGATAAGTCACTAATAAGCAGCTTTCTGGTTGTTCCACTTGTTGAAAGCCAGCAAATGGGACGATTGGATGGTTTTTTCAGTGACAACCGACTTAGGGAGGGGCTCCGGTGGCTTGCAAGTGAATCGCCCCTTCAACCCATTCTTCATCATGTGAAAACACGCGAACTCGTTCTTACCCACTTGAATTCTTCACTGGAGCCACTAGGCAGAATGAAAGATTATGAAGCAGGTCCAGACAACTGTATCCTTGCCTTCAATGAAGCATTGGATTGGTCACAGAAGGAAATTGCTGCTGCTGTCAAATCAAATCCATCCAGTTGGCCTTGCCCTGAGATTGCTTTGCTGGAGGAGTTCAGTGATGAGTATAGGGTTGTGAAATGGTGCTTGCCAAGCATAGGATGGAGCTCAGCGGAAAAAGTTGAACCGCTAATGTCAGCACTAGGGGATTGTAGGCTTCCAGCTTTTCCCGACCATATTTCATGGCTACCCCAATGTTGTAATGCAGGAAAGGAGATTGAGAACCTGAGAGGTGAACTTGAAAATGGCTTGATCGAGTACCTGACGAATTCAAGTAAGATGATGGGACTTGCACTTGCTATAAAAGAGGCACCTGTAATGCTACAAAGAAGCTGTCGGCTGGAGCGCCATGACTCGTGCTGCTATATAGTCCCGAATTGGGTTATGATCTTCAGACGAATTTTCAACTGGCGGTTAATGGGTTTAGCCAATGGGGTCTTTTTGTCAGCTTATGTATTGGAGAGTCCTCATCTTAACGCAGTTTTTGAAAATCTGGGTAAGTTGGGGCTTGAAGATACCGGACCTTCGCCCTGTTACCTTAATCAGCTGTCTCTGGATGAAATCCTCGAAGTTGGGCGCGCCCCTCTTTCATCCCATAGAGGTCAGCCCTTGGTAGAATCTGGTGTAGCTGTTCCTGAAACATCTCCTAATGGTGAAATCCACGAGACCCCGAATAGAACGGACTGGATGGAGGATGAACGAAGTTTGGCGCACGATGGTCAAGCGGAAATAGAAAACGTACCCCACGAAAATGGGAGATTGGAGAATGCTGGCAGAGAAATGGTGGTGACTGGAGAAGTGGGCAAGGGGGCTGAAAAATTAAGCAGATTGTTAGAACAGTGTAACATGTTACAGAATGTGATAGACGAGAAGCTGTCCATTTTTTTCTAACTTCTAACGATTTTTTGTACGAATTTTGTATTACGTGTAATATTTGTTGTAACAATATTGTATTTACCTGACGAGATATACCAAGTTGGGGATGCTTTACTCCGAAGTCCTAACCCCACAATGATAATCTAAAAAGACGCCAAACGCATGCTTGCACGTAAACTTTAATCTTTTTCTTTCTTTGGCCGCGGGCTCCCAAAAAAGAAGGTGCTCTGCTCTGCATTGAACAGCACCTTGATGGAGCACTTGTTTTCCAGTGATTGGCTAGCAATGTTTTCACTAGGCAATTTGTAGACAAGTATATTATGCACAATCGCTTCTAGCGGTGGAAACCTGATTGATGGTCAATAACCAAGATCTACAATTTTCGGGCAAAGTAGTTATCGCTAGGATAAGAATTGAGGTTTGCCAAGAAAGGTGAAGGCATGTAGGCCACTCTTGCACTGAAGATTTTGCCACTTGATGAGGAAACAAACAACTTGAAAAGAGCCCCACATTCCACGACAATCTCATACCTTGATCACATTCTTGAATCCAATCCAACATTATTGCTCAAAAATCAGCATCCAAATAACACCACACGTCTTCTCATCTTTAACAAAGCTAAACAAGATTCGAATTCTGAAACGCTAACCATAGCGTTACATAAAGCGCAATTTACTGCTCATAAGTAGGTCATGCCTAAATCAGTTAAGAATCCATTTCTGTCTCGAGAGGAAATCATATTATACATATAGAGAAGTGGCAGGAGCATACACAATATGTTATATCTACTCATCATCGTTAAGTTTTAGGAGACGACGAATTACAACCGAAACTAACAAGAAGATTAAGTATGTGAAATGTTCACCCTAATTTCCATGTAAATGAACCTTCTGTATGTACCTCCTACTTCAATCTCATTTCCTCCCTCTATCTATATTGTTGGATTAGCAGAAGATAATATGTTCTCCAGGCATATCACATAGGTCAAAAACCGTGTTATTAGTGAGATTAGCGTTCAGGGGAACATCTTCTACATGCAGAACCAACGCTTCTGGTAACGGCTGAATGCACCGCTAACACACATCCTGCAATCAGAAAAAGTTGAATCAGGTATTTGAACAAAGGCATTGATTGACTCTCCAAAGTGATCTCTCCAATAATAAGCTCGTTATGGTCAACTTAATTGGAATTGTATCTGATATAAAAGGACTGAAGGGAACATCAAGTAAATAAGTACCACTTAAGAAAAATAACAAGGAGACGTGTGGCAGCTCCATTAAGGCCCTTCAGTTCAACCACTGCAGTCAATGGAGGGAACATAAATGGATAGTTGTAGCATAATAGTCACAGAATGATATATGACAGCTTAACAGACATACCAACTCACAGGGCTCTGACATGTAGGAGATGGAACAACAATAGCTGGGCTTCGATTCATCGAAAGCACAAGCTGACAAGACTGTATTTCTGAGGAATCACTTCTCACAGAACGGTAAACTTCTGACCCAGTGGTAACAGATGACTCGGAAGTTTTTCTCACCCTTGTTGCTGGCCTATTATTGGCCCCACTAGCTCCATCTGTAGCACCACCAGCTGACTGTAGCACGCACAATATAAAGTTGGTAAACGAGCCAATCAATAGAGCGTACATCGGAAAACAATGCCCTCTATAGCTAATATCAGATTATGCATGTGTCATGTGCAACGCAATAAGAAGCAGCAATACGATAGGAGTGTAATAGGATTTCTCATATTCCTCTATTCCTCTATTCCTTCATGTTATAGATAATATCATCAAGCTAGTTGTAAATTTAAATCATCTTCTGGACATGGGGCATATGTTACCCAGTGTCCGATGTCACCCTGCTAAATCGGATGATCAGAAATTTACCGCTTAAAATGTGCAACTTTACAATAGAAACTAAACAGAAGCAAAAGTGTAACCTTATTATGGAAGCCCCTAGGGACCACATATCCTACACCCAAGAATCTTACAGCTTACCACTATGAGGACCGATGGGAGTTCGTACAAAGCAGGGGCATTGGAATCAGCCTAAAGAAAAGGTAATAAAATTAAGAGAAGGTTTATACAATTCATACATTGGACAAGCCTTTGATGTGAACGATGATTATTGTTATATCATCTGTCCGGATTTCATGTTCCAACCATAATTTATATGATTCTCCAGCAATGGCAGCACATGCATCTCGAGGATCTGGATATCTTGCCGCCTGTACGAAGAATTGTGTGCGAATATTTGTGAGCCGGAAGGATAGTAATAGAAATATTTAAAAATTAAAAAGAGAAAACAGTTTGACATTTTATTCTTTTTGGTGTATAGCATTAATGCTTAATAATTACATATTTAATGAAAACTCTGTAACTATACAGGATGAAATCCACATATAAATTGGTCAATTACACAGGTAGAAGATATATGGACACAAAAGGGCAGTACCTCAAACGCTAACTTGCTTGCAAACTGTAAAATGGCAAAAGACTTAGCAGTTCATAGATGCTAAAGAGGAAAAGTACACAAGCAACTTCTACTTTTGGAATATTCTTTGGTACAAATACGACAACATGACATTAATGATTCTAAATGAGCTACCAATAGTGCAACCATTAGTTTATATTGAGCTCAGACTCAACAACCATATTAGATATGCCAATGACAAGATAGTTTTATCAACGATGTTCCACAACGATATTTGAAGTTTCTTCCATACTTATAAAATCAACTCCAAATAACAACTTATTTTCTGATGGCAATAGAGGTTTCTTCCGTACTTATTGCTTTATATGTCGAGAGCTAACAAATCCCAATGTATCATAGACCAACATGGACACAAGAGCATACAAACAATCATTTGCCTAGGTCATTGTACAACATGCAAGATGATGAACTATCCGTGAGATACCAAAAGCAGCAAAAGATCAATGTATTAGCAATGAGACATTCAAATACAATGCATCAATAACAAATTCAGTTGAGCATCATTTAAAAGGGTAACAAACAATGAAAGAATTGCTTTATTGCAGTCTACAAATGGTCAAAGTGACATACCATATCAACCACAGCTTGGCTTGAGAGGAACTCGAAAACTCCATCACTTGCGACAACAAAGAAGAGATGATTAGGTGTCAGCTTAACCATTGAAACCTCTGGAGTGGCAACCACACCAATCGTCTCCGCGGTGCCATCACCTACACTCCTTGTAAACGCAGTTCCAGGATACCTTCCGTTTGGAATCCACAACCTTGGTGGATCACCACTTTCACTCTCTTCATCACCCCACGTCTGGATATCTGGATCCTTCAGCCCGTCCACTTGATCAACACTCATAACTCTGGCCCCACACAGCTTTACTCTCTCATACTCGTCTTTCCTAAATGGTGTTTGGTCACAAGACAAGTCCTCTGCAATAATTCTATTACCATCTGTAACTGCAATCACTGCTCTCGAATCACCCACATTCGCGACATAAAGGGTATCCCCAATAACAAGCACAGTAATTGCCGTGGTACCACTCATAGTATCATCAATCTTACTATTATGCAACTCATAATTCGTCGTTAGAAAAGCAGAATTGTAAGATTTCACAGGGTCAGCTGACAATGTGGGATCATTGGCTAATATCTCTATTAACCTGTCCTTAACAAAATTAGCACACTGGGTACCAAGTTCGCCATGCCCATCAAACACACCAAAGAAATGGATATTCGGGTTACCTCGGACTTGCGTACTAACACAGAAACTGTCCTGGTTTTCCTTATCCGGCGAGTCAGGATAGTAGCCGCGCTGTGTTAACAAAGAGTACTCCAAACGATAGCCGTGTGAAGGAACAGGGACGAACTCCAATGACCTCCGTGAGAGTATGTGCTTCCTCTGAGCGCTGTACGGACCAGCATCTCTGAAGTCCCGGAGATCACCATCGGAAGACTGGGGGTACCGGCCGCAACACTTGCCATGGACACAACCCATGGCTTCTACAAGGGAAAGAAACGAGATGAACAGAGCCAAGAAATTCAAATCCAGGTCAATTGCACCCAGGTGTTTGTAAAAATGCCTGAAAGAAACCAAGCGTGATCAGCTTCCAAAACGCAATTCTTGGTGCGAATGGTGAAATGGGTAATCTTGGAATTCGACAATGTGGAGCTTGAAGTGGTGATCCCTCTGAGCTGTGACTACAGAGGATCAAGCTTCCCCAGATGATAATTTCAGGTGGGTTTTGTTTTCCACCCTCAAAGAAATGAAATTTCCGGGAAAATTCTCACAAGAGAAAAATATCCGCCACCCAGAAACGATGTTCAACACAAAACCACAGAGCAACCCAAAGGAATAAAATGTTTAAAAGGTGGAGACCTTTTTGTGTTTCTGTGATCACACGCGCAATGGGGGAATTGACACAGTAAAACCGAGGAGTTTGTGGGTTTTCAGAAGAAAAAATACAAATTCTACTTTCTTTTGAGGGCACAAGATCAGGGCTCAAGAACTTAAAGAATCAAAAATGCGAAACCCTAAGAAAGGAAGAGTCCAAAGAAGATGGGGTCTGTGTCTGTCTCTGTCTGTGACTCTGAGAAATGGTGGCGAAATGGGGTTTCTTGAGAGAGAGAGGGAGACGGGGATGAGATTCTATGTGTGCATGGGTTGAGTGTGTGAAAGAAACCCATGTCCCAAGGAACCAACCAAACCATGTAGAAGTAAAGGTCCTGTCCTTTTTTGTAATTTTAATTTATAATTATATAAAGATTTTTTAGTCAAAATAGTCCCTGAAATTTGCATAACTCATCATTTTGATAATTGAGATTTGAAATCGATAGAATTGTTCCATGAGTTTGTCCACAATTAATCATTTTGGTTCTTCCATGAAAAATCTCCATAAAATAAGAATAAAATAACAAAAATACCCTCAATTTTGGTTAAGTCATTTTGACTTATTGTTTATTAAATTGAGAGTAATTTTGTCATTTGGATCCCTATTTAACATAATTTTTCACCCAATGACCAAAATGATTGATGGTGGACAATCTCAGAGATCATTTCTATTGATTTCAAATCTTAGGGACCAAATAAATGAGTTATGAAAATCTCATGGACCATTTTGGTTAAAAAGTCATATATAAATTTTTAAGCATTGATTCATGGACTTTGGTCTAATTAGAGTTTTGATTCCTAAATTAAAAATTGTTGTTTCAAAAGGAAATATTACATAAGAATATCTTGAGATCATGAAACTCTAGCTATATTTGCAACTAGCAACAGATGACAAGAAGGAAGAGCTTGCTAGAAAAAGACTGGACCCAAACTGCATGACAAACCCAAACATGCCAAATCATCACCAACAAAATTCTTTTTACGGCAAATATGTCAAATTTCACAAAACCAACTTTGGTGCATAAGAGCATGACAATTCAATACTAAACTTCCCCATGAGTGATTATCCACTTTTGCATTTAAAATTAATTGTACTGCAAGTGCATAATCGAATTCTATCATAATCTTCTCAAACTCATTATTCCAAGCAAGTTGTAGTCCAATAAAAATACCCCTAACTTCAGCACATAGAATCTCACCTCGACCAACATTAACAAAAAAAACCAGAGACCCATGTTCCCTACGAGATTTTGAGAACACCACCACCAACAATGAAATTGGACAACCCCTTGCGACACCCATCAACATTAAGTTTTACCCAACACTTAGGAAGAGGTTCCCAATGAAGAAAAATATATGTTCGAAGGGGCTCTATGGCTTTCAAGTAGGCAATAATAACTAAGTTGGAATCACTAAGGAGAGAAAAATCATGTTCAAAAATATTTTTGTTTTGCCAATACCACAAAAACCAGTAAGTTATAGAAAAAACCAAGACTAATATTTTGGAAGAGATATGATTTTGGAACTAATAGTTAGTAAGTGCATCAGTAAAAAGCTGTCAAGAGCAGGAAATTTTCTTCGAGCCTTAGCAGCAAAAGAACAATCTATAAAGACATGAACAATTGATTTAAAAACACCATCACATTTCCCGCATGAAGAATGCTAGCCAACCCACGTGTAACTCAGTGTTCATTGGTCAATAATTTGTCTAGCAACAAAAGCCAAAGAAAAAATAACACTTTAGGCGGAAGATGTAACTCCCAGATAAAACTTCATCGCCACTTGGTGTTCATATTAGCGCCTAGGTCAACACATAGACATACTTTATAGTAAAATTACTATCACTAGTTGGTCTTCATATACACCTCTCGAACAAGCCACCAAAATACTATCCACAATAATATTAACAATTTTATAGACAGTTACCTTAGGAAGGAAATGGATCAAGCATTTTGCATCCCAATTCCCACTATAGTAAAAATCAGCCACATACGACATAAGAATAGTTGGCCAAAGACACCATTTTGAATTAATTTTGATAAATACTTTAATAATAATAATAATTTTTTAAATAAAACCAACCAATTTTGAAGTAATTTTGATCAATTAAATATTTTTTTTAAAATACGATATTCATTAAGATGACAAAGATACGTACACAAAGGAGAATAGAATACATAAGTGGGTTTCAATAAATATTAAAGACATCATTTTGACTATTGGGCGTAAATGGAAACGTCTAGGTTGAATATACTCCAATTATCTCCAAGTAATTAATTTGTTGAAGTGAATTTTGGTCAACACGTTATTGAGTCTTTTCCTTGAATTGGAATATCGAACCGAGTCCTTCAAATCGGAGCCCTAAATCTAATTAAATACTAGTAAATAATATACTTACCTTGTATGGAACCAAAATTTATTATTTAGTGCGTTGCAAGTTCAAATTTGGAATAAACCTACAAAAAAGCAATGTTATAAAAAACAAAGCAAATGCATCAAATCACTAATATGGACGGGTGACGTATGGGTGGGGTTCGCATGGAATAATAATCTTTGCAAAAGCTGAAGAGAGACGGCTTTTCGAAATGATGCCTTGCTTCCTTGCTTTGCGGAAAGACAAGATCAACAGAAATAAAAATAAAAGGATTGTGCCGTCCACACATGTTTCTCATGTGCTTTTCTTAATTTTTATGGTGAGATTAAATAAAGGTAATTAAAGAACAAAAATTAAAAAATAATATGTGAGAATTAAAAAAATGTATGGATAGGACAACCCAAATAAAAATCAAAATATTCATGTTTGTACAACTTTGCAAGTGACAATAACATTAATATTAATTCATGTGTTATAATTATGAATTGGTAATAATAATGATATTTTATGAACATGATATAGTGACGAACTAAATTTCGAACATCTTCTTACCTTGAAAAGAAAGATTGATGCTAAGAACATAAAAATTATAATGAGATGTCAAATGGGTACATTTCTTCAACTATCAGTTTCTTGATGAGAAAAGAAATTCGCACAACCAATAATATAATTACCAGGGCTGTCTATGAGATTTTAGGGGTCCTGTGCGAAATTTATAAAGGCAATCACTTTTTTTTTTAATAAACGATATTATCTACATTAATGGGGTGGAGAAGTAGGCTCAGGTTCACAATTGGCAGCAATAATGTAGTTTAATTCGTCTTTAGCAAGAATTGAACCTAAGACCTCTGACTTATAAGTGAAGATGAATAGTACTAGACCGCAGTACTAAGCCGCAAAAGCAATCAATTAAATCAAAACAAAATTTACCACGCAATGATTGTAAGTTTAAAAATATCATTAATAATAAGTAAAAAAAGCAACAAACATAATGTTCACTAAATAATAAAAAACAGTTCAATCTTAAACAACCACATAAGAAGAAAAAAACTTCAAAAACTCTAACTTTAAAGTTTCGGTTGAATATATAACATTATTATATAATAAAACTGAGAAGAAAAAAAATACCCTTTTAAGGTATTATTATTGACACTAAAAATATCTCATTATACTCCAAATTTTTATATTTTGAAAGGAAAAAAAATTACGCTTATAATGAGTACATGATGAGATTTTAAAATGATAACAAAAACAATTTTTAAATATAGAACATTATTACATAACAAAAGCAATTTTTGAATACCCCCTCTGATAATTATAACAGCTGTATAGCCACCACTAGACAAAATACACAAATCTCCTAAGCTGCACCAACTTGCTAAGCAGAGCGTCGTAAAACACTAAAAAATATTACCAAACTAAAAAGGAAACCACCGGTCAACTCGTCTCCAAACACATGTAATGTTCAAAATTGACTGAAAAATAGAAATCAAAACTCCACCAATATTCCATGAAAGAGTAAACTGTCGATTTGCCCCCTGAATTATCACCCAACTTTCGATTTGCCCCCTGAACTTTTTAATTGGAAAATTAAGGACTTAAACTAATTTTTTTGGCCGATTTGCCCCCTGCTGTTAATTTTTCATTCATTCCATCCAAATTTCTGTTAAATGGAAGCATATGCACAACATGTGTAGGTAGTTCGGTCGCTTCATTCTTTAAAATAATTGAAAACCTTAGATTTCTAAAATATAAACCTATGCAAATATGTGTGATTATATAGCTTTTTTGTCTGAATGTCTAGTGAAATGACGCTTTTGTCCACAAATGAGAGTTACGTGGTTTGCACACGATAAAAGTTAACGTTAATTTGGATGAAATCTATGAAAAACTAATGGTAGGGGGGAAATCGGCCAAAAAAATTAGTTTAAGTCCTTAATTTTCCAATCAAAAAGTTCAAGGGGCAAATCGAAAGTTGGGTTATAGTTCAGGGGGCAAATCGGCAGTTTACTCTTCCATGAAATGATTTTCTTAAGGACGTGAAAGTCAAAGTTCCAATATGATGTGCTATATCCTGTAGAATTAGATCCTCTCTTGATTTTTTCACTGTGAATCTTAAGAATCAATTAATACCAACCATTTATAAAAAATCGTGTAACTACAGTTTTTTTTTTTTTATATTTTTCACACAAAACGAATTTGCCTTACTGTTGAAAATATAAATAAAAATAATTGTTATCACATGATTTTTGATCAACCATTGATATTAATTGATCTCTGGAATCCCTAATGAGAAGATCTGGAGAGGATCAAATTCCATATCCACAGCTCTTTAGTAATTGGTGTTTTGTAGCATTATTTATTTGTCTCCTTATCTGTCTGAATTGGAAGTTTCCCCTTGAACTCTTATGAAAATACAAATTATTAACATGGACACCTCTCAAAGCTCACAGTTTCTCTCCGCTGTGACTTGTGGAAGATCTCATAGCAATTTTGCGGTCTACCCAAAACACAATTACGTAACATTATTATGTCACTCAAATTATAACACATAGAACATATTTATGAGAAATGATAAGAAGACTCTCAAAGTACAATATTGACTCTCTACCATCTTACAGTCTAACTTTAATTCTCGTGCCAACACTAAAAAATATTGTGTAAAAAACATGAGGTGATAGAGAGATCATTGAGAGTTCCACTTCTGATAGAGTCTCCTTAGCATATCTTTTATTTTATTTACATAAATAAGACATATCAACTTTGTCGTTCACTCTTATTAAAAACACATAAAATAATGCATCGTGACGTGTGTTTCTAATACACATGATAATTTCTCGGAAGAACTTGAGCCTTGTTAGGAAGAAAATTCCGAAAGTGCTTTTGGGAAAAGAGGGTATTGGGCTGCTGAGTAGAAATTTAATTGCAATTTTCAAGATGATTGGGGGACCAAAAGCATTGTCTCATGAGTCCCACTAGATTCTGTCATACAAGCTTTTGATGTGTAGCCTTTTTCTCCATCTAATCTTCAGCTTTTGATAATAAAGCTCCAAAAGTTGATGGGGTTAATTAAGTTTTTTTTCTTTTTTGGTTAATCATCTTGGATTCTTAATGCTTTATTACTTGATTAAGGCATGCACTTTAAAAAGGGTAACAGCTCAAGCTCAATCATGTTAATGTTTCTCTTGCTAAACCATGTTTAATTTGGAGCATCGCTCAAGTTTAATATCTTCTCTGTGTTATCAAATTACTAAGGAACTACCAAAACTAGGTTGACAAACACTTGTGCTTCAATCTCTAGGTTGACAAACACTAGTGCTGTATGAATAACTTTCCGAAATAATGTAAACATGCATACTACTTCATAGATGGGTTTTCATTTTAACAGGAAGTATGATATCCCGTCACGCACCATACAACTAGTTGTCTGATTGTTTCACATCCCTTAAACATAATCTTGTTTAAGTAGGAAGTTTTTTTTTTTTTCCCGTAAAGGAAGCATGTTAGTTGAAGCTATCAAAAATGAACAGTAACAGATGCTTGAAAATACCTTGTAGTCCAGCCCAATATCAAACTTGGAGAGCCAATAACATAATTTTTCCTTCATTCATTATTCACCAAAAATTTTGAAGTCTAGAAACTAATTTTCAATGGTTAGATTTTAGAATTTTGGGTTTTCCGACATTAATCTTGTAGCCTTGTTGAGAAGCCAGACATCAACTTTCAATTGCCATCAACGAGGGAGGAGAAGACAATGCATAACACATTATGGCACTCAAGTCAGTGTTTGTTCATTATGCTTGTAAAGAAAAAAATGCAGAATAATATCATGTCCTTCTTTTTTGACCCATTTGTTGGTGGGATTCTAGTTCTTTTCTGACCCTGTGTGTGCATTGGCATCTACCGCTTTGTGGCAATTTTGTACTGGAATGCTTGTGCTAGTATGGAGGTACTTGTGTTTGTGGTAGTCCTTAGGAGTTTTATTGTTATACTTATTTGTGCAGATTATCACTAGATCAATATTTGGTCTCTAAAGAATATACTCATACAAAAACCTTTGTAACTACATTATCGTGTGTTTATAATTGTGTTCTTATTTGTTAGTAAAAATTACCATTACTTGTCATCGTTAAAAAAAATTGGGCTCCAAATCCCATTATCTTGTCTTTCTCCTATGTTCCATGGGAGTGTGTGTTCGTTGATTATAGATACACTTTCCGAAGTGCATCTAAATTTGAATTCTCATTCTCATAACTTTTTTTTAAAATTAAACTAAAATATCTCTCGAATTAAAATAAAATAAAATAAAAGATAGAGAGTAGAGACCTTCATTTGTAGGCGGTTCTTTTGACTTGCACCGGGTCCTTCGGGCAAGAGCTTTAGGTCCTTGGGCTTAGAACTTTTTCTTGTCATGAAATGGGCCTTAGCCTGTTAACAGCTTTACCCAATTTACGAATCAGTCCACTTACCAAAAACAGAATGCTTACAAAAATGAACCCATTTTTAGACAAAATAAAGTTATAGCCCCCCACGTAATAATTTCATATCATATGAACCCCTTGAGTAATAAATCAACTTTAGACAGGTTGTTCATTATGTGTGTCCTGTCCGACCACTTCAACTTAATAATAATAATTAAGGAAAACTAATGAAAATGACTTGAAAATTTTAAGTTTTAACAATAAAACAAATTAAAGGATAAAGTGAATAATACTATGATTGAATTTTTAGTGTAAAAATACGATTTTTCGTTAAAGTAAACAGTACCGGGAGCTTTTCGTTAAAGTTCCTTAATAATTATCACATGCAAATTATATGATATTTTTTTATAAACGTGAAAGTAAAAAGGATGAAAAATTAATTAAAATTATATGCGACAAGGAACTATTGCATGACATCATAGTGAGGAGGGGTCGTGACTTCAGGTAGCGTTTGGTATGCAGACGGGATGGGACGGGACAGGACGGAACGGAATGGGACAGGACGGGACGAAGGTTCCGTGTATGTTTGGTACGCGCTGGACGGAACATGTTGGTTGTTCCGTTCTGCGTTTGGTACGCGTTGGACGGAACGCAAATGACTACCAAACCCGTCGGTTCGAAACCCGTCAGCGAGATTCTGTTCGAAACCCGTCGGTTTGAAACCCAACGACGTGTGAATTTGGACAGCGTGGCGTTGTGAATCTGGGTGAAATCCCGGGTTGCCGGATCGAACAGCGTGGTGTTGTGAATCTGGGTGAAATCTCGGGCTGCCGGATCGGACAGCGTGGCGTAGGCGTTGTGAATCTGGATGAAATCTGGTCATCGGACTCCGACTGCGACGCGTCTAGGTGGTATTGCTTGGCCAAAATCTGGATGAAATCCGATCGTCGGACTCCGACCGCGACGCGTCTGGGTGGTATTGCTTGGCCAAGCTTCGGTACGCCGACTTGATCTTCGTTGGCGACGCGTTGGCCGTGACTTAGAGGACCTCGTACAGACTCGCTGTGGAGGCCGCTGCTTAGCCTCGGTGAACGCCTGGGCGGAGGAGGCCTTGATCTGGAAATTAAGTGTCGGATGGAAGTGAGAAGGAAGAAGGAGGAGACGAAGAGGCTGAGATCCGAGGAAAGAGACAATGGGAGAGGGAACGAATTTTGTGTTCCACGGGATGGAAAAACCTGTTCCAGGAGGGGAGCGCGGAACCAAAATTAGCCCATTTCTGTCCCGCGGGACAGCCGTTCCACATAATTTTAGCGCGCCAAACATGGGACGGAACGCGTCCGTCCCACCCTGTTCCGTCCCATCCCACGTACCAAACGCACCCTCATTGCCCATCGCATATTATCATGGACGGAGAATTATTTTGTTCATGAAAAAATTTATTTAACTCCCCATGCATGCAAATTGGGGTTGACACTTCAAAACAAAGGAGCTTTTCAATAGAATACCGATGTTGTTTTTGTTAGGGTCTCAAGGTGTAATATGCTTATTGTACAAGAACGATGACTTGATCATATAACGTGTCGGTATACTTAGTTGCATACTCGTGAAATGAACAAAGAATATTCAGGATTATGGGTCTATATTCAAGAATGAGAGGTCGATCATATTTTTGAACTTATACATTTTAACATATTGTTGTGTTAATTAAGGGCTAGTGTTTGCATTGTAGACTTGTGAAAGGAACAAAACATATTCAAATAATCACACTGAAGAGTTTGAACATATTTTTTGAACGTCTACATATAATATATTGTCATATTACGAATAAACGTCCAACTGCAAACAAATGTTCAGCTGATTGTTTAAACATTCTTTGCTCATTTCACGACTCCTCACTTTCAACATTTGTGTGAGACAAAGAGCGTCGGATTAGAAAATATGGAGAATTAAATAGGAAATCGAAAAGGATTGGGGAAAAGGAAAATGAAAAGAATAGAAATCTTGAGAATATGGAAAGAAACTCCAAGTAAACATCCCTCTCAACATTTGGCACTTAATTTTGATGTACCCCACTAACAGACAAAAAACAACCTCAAAATCTTAGGCGTGACAAACCTAAGTGGGGGGTGCATTACATCGTGCTACCTCATACGCGATGCTTCCACGTCGTCTCTACTGCCTATCCCCACAACTCCCACGTTCGATCATTACCTTCTTTCTCCTCGTACCTCCACCGTACGATCGCTCTAAAATTTTCCGCTAAATTTCTAATTAAATATAGAAGAAAACCCCACTTAATTACGATTTAATCCTACTTACTATTTTTCTTACTCCGACGATCGACGAACGTTTGGTACACGACATTACCGGAGGCGGGAAACTCGTCCACGGAGCAACTCCGGCACTTCAGTCCAAGCGGCTCCAATGCCCCCGCGACACGCGTCCACACCTCGTGGCTCGCACACGTGGTCGATACCGACATCGTCGCCGGCCTGAAGATTTGGACGACCTTCTTCAGCACCCGAACAACGTCGTCTCGGTCGTCGTAGACCGACCCCACGCACTCGAAGCTCGCGTAGCTGTAGCCGTCTTCGGGGGTGACGTGGATGGTGGAGTGGCGGTTCCCGTAGATACCGTTCATGGAGTACCCGCAGGGGTCGAATGCGAAATCGCAGATCAGAGCACGAGGGTTAATTCCGGATATTCCAGTGAGCGCAGTCATTTCTTTGCCGGCGGAGTCACCGTCGTATTTGGTGCCGGGACGGAGGAAGAAGTTGCGGGCGAGGTCGCGGTCGAGCTCGGTCATGCAGATTTCGAGTGTGAACAGTCCGCCGTCGCTGTCGTCTTCTCCAAAAGGACATGTCGTGTTTTCTCTGGATGCGGAGAACACGTTCCATGCATGTGAGGGGGTTTTGGAGGGCATGACGTTTGCCTTGCGGTAGCAGAGAGTGTCGGGAAGAGATTCCTCTAAATAAACGACCTCGTCTTGGAAGTTGGTGTAGGGAAAAGGCTGGGCATTGGGGAAGATAAAGTTGCCGCGGGTGTAGCGGCAGAAGACGAGGGTGAGGCCGAGATCTAGCGACGCGTGGCGGAGAAGTGGAGGGATAGATTTGAGGAGCTGGGTGGTCCCACAGGTCTTGATGATGATCTTGGTGGGGTAGACGAAGAGGCTGGACTCGGATAACACGTAGGCGTCGAAGTAGTGATTGGCTACGGCCGAGACCACAGTGCATTGGACGGCATGTAGGACATGTTGCAAGGACTCGAAGTCAAGGAGGCGAAGACCAAGACCGAACGACGACCCTACATTTTTACGGTCGTCCCCAGAGAAGTGCAGCTCCAAACGCTTCTCGAACCCTTCAAAACCAGAAACCGCCATTTGGGTTGTTTAGGTTTAGGTCACACGCAAGTTGTAGGGTAAACCCTAGGAAGATAACAAACAAGTGCCCTGAAAGAGAAGAGCACAAATCAACAAGTTCCAAATGAAAGAATGGGTAGGAAGAGATGGAGAGAAAGAAATGAGATATGTGAGAGAGAGAGAGAGAGAGAGAGAGAGAGAGAGAGAGAGGAGAGAGGTTGTGAGGAGGAATGTGGAGATGAGAGTGAGATGGTGGGGTGTGTGGAATTTATAGGTAGGTGGGAGAGAGAGAGAGAGAGAGAGAGAAGAGGAGGAGGAGGAGGGGCATGCTGGTGTGGCAACCAAGAATCATGATTGCAGGCATATATAATGAAGTGAATAAGGATGACGATATGTATATTGAAATTTGCTTACGATTTTATTTTTTTTGTGAGCAAAATCTTTTCCTTTCAGAAGAGCGGAGAGAGACAGAGAGACTGATGTGCAAGCAGTGGAATTTATGTCCACGCGTATAATTTGTACCGGAACCCTGCACTTGTCTCCACTTACTTCCAGTCGGCAGACAGTCACTGTTCTCTCAAAACAAATGCATATTGCCAATTAGTGATTTGTTACCACTTAATTAATATCAATTTGATTAAGATGAAAAGCTTATTCGATCTATTTAATATGTTCAAATGTAAATGTTGAAATGACACAAATAATGTTATGTCTACTCAGTTTTAACGACATATAATAGTTAAAGAATTCAATCATGCAACAACTTGATAAACATAAATTAAAAGAAACAATTTTGAGTTTTCTAAAGTTAAGTTCACAGTTTTTTATTTGAACTCATAGTACGTATTTCGAAGAAAACGTCGAGACGGTCAAAATTTATTGTTTGCTATTAGGGCATTTTAAGGGTTTCGAGGTCATTTGCATGAGTTTGGTAGAAATATTAATAAACTTTTAGAGGTTGCACTTGAACTTAATTTGAGAGTTTTCTCGTCTCTTGTGGATTCCGGATTGTGTTATAAGGTGTAACCCTGGTTAACAAATATTATTACGATTGTTGCTTGCTTTAATTAACAAGTTTAATTTGCATGGTATAAGTTGTGCTAAATTGCATATATAATTTCATTTCATGTTTCTCTTGTTGTCTAAAAAATAAGCAGGGGAGGTCCTTGACTGATTGATGTTGGACCAAGAAACAAACATCATCAATAGGCCTAGTAACTAATTTTTTTTTTTTTTTTTAAAAGAAGGGTAAAGTTAACCCTAGCTGAGAAGAAAACCTAAGAAAAAACCTATCGCCGTCGAAGCCTTTGGTCTTGGGATCGGCGGTATTTCTTCTTAATTGATCCCTTCTCTTTCTTTTCTTGTTTTTAGTAGAGTCGGTATCTCGCTTGTTGATAAGAACCTTTGTAGTTGTGGTCATTCTTTTTCATGAGGATGAGAGCCTTTGTAGCAGTTATGACTTACTACTCAACTCCGAATCTTAGAGTGAAAATTACATTGTGTGTCTTGACGGTATTAGGTCTGGCTCGCAGAGTTTAGGCTTTGTGAGCATATCATTCTTGTTGGTTAGGTGTGGTTCTTCCGTCCTTGAGGAATCGTAAAAGAGTTTATTTTGTGTTGTGTCATTTTTTTGTTTTGTTTTGGTTGTGGTTTCGTTATTTGTTCACCAGGCAAGGACTACGAGGACATCTTTGTGATGTCTCATAACATGGCTTTTTTGCCGAATGAGCATAGTCTTTTGCGAGTTTGTTAGAAAAGTAATGCAAGATTTTGTTCTCATGAGCGTATTTTTCCGTTTGGTTCGATGTGGTTATGTGGGGTAGGTTTTCTATTATCTTTTTGTTGCGTTTGTAATCATAAAATTGTATTCCTGATCAATGATGTTTCTCATTCTATTTCATTAATGAAATATTTATTACTTTAAAAAACAATAACTATTTTACGATTGTAAGAATTGGACATATGGATTGGTCCATATATGTCTGCTCAAACACAAGTAGGTTGTAAGGGAATTGTTGTTTGAACAAGAACCTTATCATCACAAGTACATAAGGAAGATAGTTATATATGTTTTTCTGCCAAATTTTGGGAAACTTCGGTTAATTTTGAATGTCAATAATTGAAAATAAGACGGGTCAAAACTCAGCATCACAATTACAAGGAATTATATCTAAGTCATAGCTTGAATATTCGGGGACACAATTATAGACTAGGAATATATGTATGTTCTTGTTTGTTCCTATCCATGCATGAATTATTAGCATTGTTGCTAAATTCAATATGTTTTTTTATAGGCATACTAATTTTTCCAAGTAATACATTATAGAAAATTAGAAAAAGTGGTAAAGAAAAGAGATAAAAAAAATGTAAAGATTTGAGTTTAGTCAAGTTAATTAGAATAGTGGGCTTCATCTTCTGAACTCAAATTCGAATCCTCATTCTCGTAATTTGATGGTTTTATTACTACTTATGCTATTTTTTTATATAATAAAATAAAAAGTTTACAAAAATTAAAAAGAAACTGCGATATGAGCACTCAAAACTTTGAAAATGCGCCGTGGGACAATGGAAAGGTGAAAACTACACTAAAAATATGAAAACAAGTGGTTGATAGGGACAATGCTGCCATATATATTCCTGAGCATTGATCGAGCAGGTGCGCGCTGATAACAACAAAGGTAAGACGTGCCCAGAATATCATGAATATTTTAGCTTATAAGTTAAAAAAATAATATACAATTTCGTTTGCAAAAACCAAAAATAAAAGGAATCAGGCGTGACTGATAAAAATAATGAGAATATCCTTGAATTAGGGGAGATGCGTACGTGAAATCAAAGCCAATATTCTCCCATCATTTTTATTCTCCCTGCAAATACATGTAGCCAGCTAGATGGCATTGTCATGTTAATTTGTTTCCCCTTCAAAAAATGTAAGACTAACTTGTTTTGAGTTATTTCAAGATCGTGATAATCACAGTTCAGAGAATCAAGATATAAGCTAAAATCGAAATACGAGATCTTAACACGTATGTCTAGCAGTATACTGGAAACGTACTATCAACATGATACTTTTCGAGGAGAGTCGAGGTTGATATTTAAGCATTCACCCAAAACGAAAAGGAAAATTAGGAAAAAGATTGCCATACTTATAATTATGTCAACTTTGATCAGCCAAACCTTTTCTTTATACAAATAACTTAAACCTCTAGCTATTACAAACTGCATGCTGCCTAACATTTCGTATAATTTTGTTGGTCCATATATTTTTCATTTGCCAAAACTACCGACATGATTTTCGTGTTAATTCTGGTCAGACATAAACTATTGAGGTACAGTAACTTTGAAGGAAAAGGGAGTAATTAGTGCTTGGTGGGCTTTCCAATGAAGTTTTGCTACTCACCTAATTACATTTCTGGTTCTCCATGGCTTTTAATTCAAGACTATTGCTGAAGATTACATCTACAATTCAGAATGATCAGCTAGCTAGGAAGAAGCTTTCTCTTGTCAAAAGTTTTTTTTTTGCATGTTAGGTTATAGATGCACAACTAAAACCAAGTTATGGTGTCGGATTTTCAATCTAAACCGCACATTCAAATGAAATTTTGAATGATCAATTATTAAAACACCATAACTAACTTCTGTTAAATTTGAACTCATAACATCGTTTCTCACTATATACCGTATACCGTTAGGGAGGAAGATAAAAATCAATAGAAAAGCAAGCAACCAATTTGTATTTTTATGATGCATGTCGGTATGCACTAAGGTGTATGGTCTAGAGGGGTAAAATTTGAATGAAGAGAATTAGGAAGGGTTGAGAAAGCAATGATGAAAATATGTGAGTTTAGTAAAAAAAAATTGCTGTTTTAAGAAGAGGAATGATGCAGAATGTATGGCGTCATGAATAAATCTTATGGATATGTGGCTGGCAGCCCCCCATCATGACCACAATCCCACCTCTTTGTGCTGCACGCGCATCACCAAACTCAACACACTATCTCAAAGCCCACACCACACCACTCTCTTTCTTCTGCACGCAATCTTCTTCTTCTTCTCTGCTTCTCTCTCTCTCTCTCTCTCTCTCTCTCTCTCTCAACAAGTCTTCCTTTTAACTTCAACTCGGGAGGATTAACTCATATCCTTTTTGAAAGAAAATTGTTATTCACACTTTAAAAATTTAATAGTGCATTTCAAACTTTATGTATTTAGAAAGAAATATACTTTTATAAAGAATGCATGATTAAATTTTTAAAGTGCTAATAATAGTTTCATTTTGATAATTTGAAGGGACAAAGAAAGGCATTTTGAAAGCCTTTACCCACAATCCTTACTTGGTCCCCCTAACCCACCATTTTTAAAATCTTGTATAACCTAATCCCACATTCCAACTTTTTTTTTCTTATTTATCAATATTCTAAATGCATACAATGTTCCTTTCGCAATAACGAGTCACAAAATTGGCACATGAGAAAGTTGTGCTTATATTGTCTCTGAACTTAGAATTAAGCTCTCTAGGTTAAACTTTTTATAGGTTTGGACTTATAATTAAGAAAATCAAAACATACAGGTATCGTGCCATATGAGCACATAAAACATAAGGAGAAGATACAAATACAATCATAACAAATACACGTTAGCTTATACAAAAGTTTCTTTCTCTTCGTTCTCAGCCCAAATAAATGAAATCATGGATTTACAACATCTCCAACACTATATAATTGGTCCCACTCAGCGGCCTCATGCACCCCTGGACAGCCACCATGAACGACCCTACAAAGCGACACATCATCTAGCATGTGTCCCAACTCCTTGGCACAATTGGTCCCACCCCTCCCTTCGGGCCTCCATGTATTTCAGTTTGAAGACACGTTAACCCTACGAGCACCTCCATGGTCTCACCATTTGCAATTGTTGGGATGAAACTAATCATTGAGAATGAACGAGAGGGTGGGCTTAATTATCTAGCCGCCATGCCATGACTGATGAGTCATATGCCATACTTTCACGCGTACAAAACATATTTACACACATGTATTAATTGGAATTCCAATGTTCGGTTTGTATGAACGATAACTAGTCTCTCGGCGGGCACTAGTGCGGATAGAATTTTCATACCACATATGTACATAGTACTTCCTATGCCGCGCATACTTTGCCACGAATGAACCTTGTTTAAGTGTTACAGCTAGTATTGGGCGAGATTTGAAGTGATAAGAGTATGAGATGAGGCGAATAACTTTACAAAGTAGTGGATGAAATAAATCTCTTTGTTTTTTTACCTCTTCTTACTATTTTTCTTCATATTATCAATGGTGTTTTCTTAGCATATAAGAACTGATGAATGGAATTTTAAGGAACTTCTGGAAATTTACGTAAGGACTTGGTTTGCTATATATATGTGGTATACGTAAAAGGGTGTTGGTGTTTATATATGGTGTGTATTTTCTTGAAGCAGCATATATCTGGAGAAGAGCAGTCGTGAGTGCTACTGTTCCATGCGCGCAGAATTTGCCTTTAATGTATATCATTTATTGTATGGAGGTGCCCACCACTCTCACTTGGAGTGCCATCTGATGATATGTCAATGTTTTTAGTGCACAGCTGAGCAGCAGAAACTAAGAATTGAAATCTTGGAAAACGTTGCTTCTCAGTTTCATCATGATCAAGTTCATGGCCGGGTTTTCACTCTCAAAGCTTTTTAGTTCCTTTTGGTTTATGGAGATCAAGCTCATGTACTAAAAAGGATTGAATCGGTTTGATGTCCTATTCTCATTCTTTGACTTTCATTCTTAATTATGAATTTTAAACGTTTGCTAGTGCCAACAATACATGGATGTATTATGTACGAGTTATTTGTTTTCTCAAACAATATTTGGCAACGTACTACTGGTTTGGAAACTTCACAAATAAACTAATAAAAAAAATTCGCATATATTACCACATTGTCAATCAGATCTCTTGAAAGTGTAAAGCATAGACTTGATATATTATGATTCTCATGCATGAATAAGTTTACCAATGTAAATAGTTAGTATAGTAATATAACATTGTGTTGAATAGCGAGTTTGGCCTTGATTTTTAGATAATAATTTCATTAGGAATAGTCAAGAGCGTACATAATAAGATGGGGCATGTCAAATGTGGTCTTTACAACACATCACACACAACTCCACAATCACAAACTCATCAAAATACAATACAAATCCTTAGTCACAGAGGACCTTTAGTCCTAAACCTTAAACCCTAGTCACGAGGACTAAACCTTGCAAACCGAAGGCCTAAAGGCACCGTGAGGAAAGGATGACAGCACCCTATGATGATCTTGTAGTTGTCTGCAAAGAAACCGTGCTATGAGTCACATCTAACAAACGTTGAGTTTCCTTGCCATTAGTTCTTTGCTAAGTGCACAAAATGCAACCCTAACCACAAATACTAAGTAGAGTGTGGTGATACTACTACGTACACCATGATTAAAAACAGTGGATATATTAGATTGTATTCTATTATCTCTAGAGAGGAATTATACTGACACACGTAATGAGAATATTGATCTTCAAAAGGTTGGAGATGATTTTAAGCATATGATAGATAATTAATCACTAATACAAGGTTACTTCTTCACATGTTAATTAACCTAATAGAATGTTAACTTTCAATTATTCATCCCTATGAAGACCAAAATTTTAAATTAAATTTGCAAACCAAATGACGTGTCATCAATAGAAAATAAGCACGTTAATTAACATTTGCATAATAAGAGTAATGCTAGGAGACCAAATTTTTTATACCAATTTGCAAACTAAATGATGTGGTTAGAGATGATTGAATTATTAATTAAGTGTCGATTAACGTGCTTGTTGTTTATTGGTGACATATCATTTGATTTAAAAAATTTAGTCTCCCTAGCATTACTCACATAATAATCCAAGAGTAATGCTAGGGATATTAAATTTTGAAAACTAAAGGACATATAAGTTAATGATTGTTTTATTACTTAAGTTTTGATAAACGTGCTCATTTTTATTGATGACACATTATTTTGTTTGCAAATTTTATCTCCAAATTTTGTCCTCCTAGCATTACCCATAATTGAATTATCAACAATTACATTATATAGTTTACAAATTTTGGTTTAAAAATTTGGTCTCCCTAGCATTAATCTTCACCCATTGTGCATTGAGAATGGTGCAAAATTATAAAAACCTAGGATAATGCTAGGTACATCAAATTTGCAAGCCAAATAATGTGTCACCAATATATAAGACATAAGTACATTAATCAACACTTAAATAATAATTTAATAATTAATAACCACATCATTTGGTTACAAATTTAGTTTAAAATTTTCGTCTCCCTAGCATTACCCATAAACCTAAACCAAATTTGTAAATAACAAATCAACCACATGTTAGAAGAACTTTGACGATTACAGCCTCAAAAGGCCAATCAAATTCTCAAGTGGTGGTGGCCATGCCTAACTATATTTTTCTTTTTATATCAGTAAAGAGTTTACTTGTTATCTTCATTTTATTTAAGCCTGTCTAGCCACTTAGGCAATCACAAGGGTTATCCTAAGTTTGAGTCTCTATACTCGTGATTCGTAATACAAGCCACAGAGAAGAAGAAAAACACCTAGTTCTTTTTTCTTTGGGTGTTTAATTTATTTTTAAATTTTTTTCTCACTTGCTGTTATTTTTAACTTTTAATTCTCATCATGAATAAATAAGAGTATAAATGAAAAAAAAAAAATCCTAAGTAGCTTGATGATCAGATTTTACAAAAACCCCGAAATTAACAGAAAGGATAATGTTAGGGAGATCAAATTTGTAAATCAAATTTTGTAAACCAAATGATGTGGTTGTTGATGATTAATTACTAATTAGGTATCGATTAATGTGCTTCTTTGTTATTGTGACACATTATTTGATTTGTAAATTTAGTTTAAAAAATTTAGCCTCCTAACATTATCCTTAGGAGAAAAATCTAACGAACCCTAATCTAGTGAATGAGTGATGGTTCCCACCAAAGAATGACATGATACATCCTACTAGGTGATAAAGGTCGATGAGTTCTGAAGCAAACAAAGCATGTTAGGAAGTTTTAAGTGGCCATAATCTTCCAAGTCACACACTGCCCCACATACTCACAAAAACAAAGGGAATATTTTTCTCACCATTCTCTAGTAATGCTTATCACCCTATTTATTATGTTGAATGAGTTTAATTTTCGAGATTTGTGTAGTGGATAGACATAAATTAAAATTTAAACTCATCAAATGATAACAAATAAGATGTTAAGTATTACCACCGTTTAAAAGTGGTGAGCAAAAATGCATTCCAAAAACAAACAAACAAAGCCTCACCCAAGTGACCAAATAATAATAATCTTTCGCCTTTCAAACATAGTCTCCAAGTCCTCGAGCCCTTCCAGAACAAAATGCAAAATCTATCTCGAAGCTTGGGAGATGGGGTTAGAGAGGGAGGGAGGGAAGCTTGGTAGCTGGGGTCAGAACAAAATGCAAAATCTACCTCGAAGCTTGGGAGATGGGGCTAGAGAGGGAGGGAGGGAAGCTTGGGAGATGGGGTTAGAGAGGGAGGAAGGGAGGGAGGGCAATATCCTAATCCTCCATACACGCCACATCATTCCTCTCGCGATTTTTTCATTAAGAAATCCTCTTTCTCTCACTGTCGGAATCTCTCTCAATTGCTCCACGCAAGCATCAATTCATTCTGATATGTGACTTTGTATTGTAAGCCTTTCACTTGTTTTTTCTTTCTGCCGGCTCACCAGTCACCATTGCCTCCGCTGTCTTATTCACTTACTTTCCTTCCTTAGCCAAAGGCCTCACTCAAGTACATAACAGCAGAGCAGTTCTTATCCATTTTAAATAGAAGATAAATTATGGATGATCTCTTTCTCATCCATTAATTCTAAGCTTACGCAAAATTAGCACGTTTAAATTGATTAATATACTATTACTCAATTTGATACTAATATATTTGGTCAATGTATACACGAGTTGTCTGATTTTAACTTGATATATGAATTTTTTGAGTAATGCTACTTAGGGATGCAAAACTAAACACATTTCCTGACACACTTTCTAATATAGGTGGAGCCTACATACAATGATAGGATTCACCTATATTAGAGAAGGGTAATCATACAAAATGGTCCATGAGATTTGCATGATCAATATAAATGGTTCTTGAGATTTCAAATCAATAGAAGTGGTCCTTGAGATTGTTCATCATCCATGATTTTGATTATTCCGTTAAAAACTCAGTTAAATGTCCCGGATCTCTTGGCCGGAAGTTTGGGCAATTTTCAAAGCTTCGTAACTCAATTGTTTCTTAACCAAATTCGACCCATAATATATCAAGATGAAGATAGGAAAGTGTAGAACAAGATTATACGTATTTTGGAAGCCCAATGATTGCCGGATATGGCCGGAAAATAGCCTGAAAGGTGACTGGTCCAGGGGGAAACTGGAAAACTCGCAGGAAACTGGGTAAACTTTAAACGTTCATAACTTCTTCAATACTCAACGAAATCGAGTGATTCAAAAATAAAAATCATACTTCGACGAAAAGAAGAGACTGGTATCTTTCTTTACTGCTAACTAGCCGTGTTTTGGTTGAAAAATAGCTCAAAAGTGGATGTCTTGGTCTCAAGTTAGCCACTTTCGAGCAGTTTTTCGGCCAAAACACGGCGAGTTAGCCATTGAAAAATGTATCATTCTTTTCATCTCATCAAGAAGTATAATTTTTGTTTTTGAATCACTTGATTTCGTTGAGTATTGAATAAGTTATGAACGTTTAAAATTTACCCAGTTTCCGGCGAGTTTTCCAGTTTCCCTCGGACCAGTCAACTTTGAGGCTATTTTTTGACCATCTCCGACAACCATTGGGCTTCCAAATAAGTATAATCTTATTTTACACTTTCCTATCTTCATTTTGATATATTATGGGTCGAATTTGGTTAAGAAACGATTGAGTTACGAAGCTTTGAAAATTGCCCAAACTTTCGGCCAAGAGCTCCGGGACACTTAACAGAGTTTTTAGTGGAAGGACCAAAATCATGGATGATGGACAATTTCAGCGACCATTTATATTGATTTGAAATCTCATGGACCATTTATATTGATCATGCAAATCTCAGAGACTATTTTGAATAAAAAGCCGATTAGAGAATGTGATTCTTGTGTATCTAAATAGAATTATTGAAAATTTAATAGTTTTTTTTTTTTTTTTTTTTTTTTGAATTTTTTGTAGAGACGGATTAGGCGAGATTAGCTCTTCGTCAACAGTCGCGTGCGAGGCACCAACCCTCTCCCAAAGGAGAAAGGACCGTTGCACCCAGAAACCCCCCGCCCATCCCCCTTCTACAAGAATTTATTAATAATAAGAAGAAAAAAGGAAAAGTAGAACAAACGGGGGGACTAGGCCAAAACCCGCTAAAAACAATTATTGAAAATGATATGGACTAGTTTAAGGGTGCTTAGCTTCAGGCACCTAAAATTGAATTCCCATAATTCAGATGATTATATTTCTTTCCCGAAATCCTCTTCCATAGCAACATTTTGCTCCTCATGAGCTCGAACGGAAGAATGGAAGCCCGACACAATCTCTTCTATAAGACGTGATGCGCAAAATAACTTGACGCACAAATTAAACCCTCTTTTTGACAATTGTAGTATAGATGTAAGTAGGGTATCGTTCTAGGCCGGGGATTAGGAGGGATTGCTAATCTATTCTAAATTAATTTAAAAATATTAAACAAGACTCAAGGACACAAAACTAGGCTAAAAACTCTAATAACTCGAAACACACTTAAAATGACTCAAAATAATGAAAACAATTAAATTAAACACTAGGAACTGAAATGGACGGAAATTAAATTAAAAGACTAACAATAAAGAAAACTAACTAAATAATATAATTTAATAATGGATGGGTGTTTGGTTTTGATGAAAAGTAAATTAAACTTAATTAAATTACAGAATTGACAAAAACATAAAATTAAGGTAAAATGATAAATGACGGACTAGCTAGAGGGTTCTTCTCCACACATGACACATAAGCAACCTAAATTGATTTTCAGTTGTTCTTTCAATAAATTGTGAATTTCAATACTCCAGATTAACCGTGAACAGCACTTTTTTAACCCTCAGTTTTTCCACAAGTTATTGGGTTGGATGATTGCATACGACAACCCAAAACATTCCCTACAAGTTCCCTACATGAATTGCATAATAGAGATACAAGCAAGAATCATTAAGTTCTATGAAAAACATAAGCATTGACGAGGCACTCGTTACTATGATTTGCATGAAACTTATGCCAAGAATTTACTTAACGTGATTGTGACTAGCAACCTTTACTACTTGTGAATATAAGTTCATAACGATTAGGTGAAACTCACTTATATTCTAGCATCAAATTCATGCATGTAAATTAAGTATGCATCCTTAATCGACATACAAAAATAAGTTATCAATCAAGCAGTTAAGCAAATTAAATCACAACTCAGAAATCACAACTGAAGGTAATCAATTCATATTACAAATATATTCATGGCTTTGAATTAACCTCTAGCCAAAATAAATTAGTTACACATTATTAACAAATTAAACCAAACGTAAATTATGAGTTTGAGAAGATAACACCAATAAGAACGGAGTGAAGCCCTCTGCCTCTGTGCTCCTCTTCTTCCCTGGCTGTCGCACTCTCTTTTTCCCCGAGGCTCAAGCTGCGCAAGGCAGCTTGCTAATTCCCCCAAAATCACCTCCTCATCACTGCTCTCTGCCCTCTCTTCTATATTCTGTTTGGCAGCCTCCTGCCCTCCTTTTCCTTTATTTTTTTTTATTCTTTTTCTTTCTGGCAGCCTTGCTGCCCTTCTGTCCGTGACCTCCTTCTCTTCTCACGCTGCCCCACACCGCAAGGCAGCTCAGCTGCTCCTTCTTTATTTCCTCTCAGTCCGTCCCTTCTGATTCTCACGCTGCCTAAGGCAGCTTCTTCTCACTTGCCAGCTGCAAAGCAGCTATTTCTTTATTCTTCTCTGATCTTTCCAAAGCTGCAAGGGCAGCTTACTCCTTTCCTCTCTCACGCTGCCAAAGCAGCCCTCTCCCTTTTTCCTTTTCAGTCCCTTTTCCGCATCTTCTCATTTTCTTTTTCTCTCGCCAGGCAGCCAAGTGCTGCTTTTCCTCCACTAGCTGCAAAGGCAGCTTCTTTCTTTTCTTTTCTGGCGCACGCTTTCTCCAAGTCGCTCCCCCTTTGCATATGCATGTGCTGGTTTTTTATTCAGGCTTTCATTAGCCCACCTCACCATCCATACCTTTTCCAACGTCCTGCCAATATTAGTTTAAGTAAATGATTCATCATGATTCCATTATCAAAAGTAAAATTATATCCTAAGCTAGCTAATTGTAATTATTAAAGAACACATAGTTTGGTGTGGTGGATAACTGCCAATATTATTTCTCTGCCGTGTTCTTTCTTTTCTTTTTATTATTTAAAACTCATTTGTGCTATTTTTATTTTCTTTGCATAACAAATCCTATAAACATAAAAATAACGTGAATAGCTCAAAAATATAAGGAACTAACTAAGAAAAGACGAGTGAATTCGAAGTAAAAATATATATAAATATGATCCGATCAAATACCCCCACACTTAACTTTTGCTAGTCCTCGAGCAAAACAAAGAAAACATGAAAAAGTACTAACATGAAAAACATTAGTTTCCCCCTATGTGACCCTCATAGAATTTCAATTGAGAACACAAATCATCAAGAACCATAGCTAGCATCAAACCAACTAATTCAATTTCATCTTCTTTATTCAAATATTAGCAGTAATCTTTGAATCATCCTTGAAGTGTAGTGTGTGAGATAGCCATGCTAATGCAATTTCAAGTTTTTTTTTTTATTTTTAAAATCATCATATGCAAACTAGCGACATTCTCATAGGATATACACTCAATCACACATGTGTTTAGTTTAAATGTGTTTCGCTCAAAGAATCAAATGTGAAATTTCTACCATAAGCTTGCATAAAGATCTCATCTCCACAATCATAATTGCAAAACTTAAATCAAGAGGACTTTTATTGGATGTAATGAGGCTTAGGGATAGGGTTATTGAAACGAAAGAATAGGAAAACACAAATTCCAAGCTACATTGCAAACAATTCTTTTCTTTAGATTTATAAGAACTCAAGCTCTCCAACAATTCTTCTAACACCTCCAACCACACCCTTAAACTGAAACTTTAAAAACTTTTTATTTTCTTCGTATACAATCTTTCTTTTTTTTTTTGTTTTTTTTTGTTTTTTTTTTCTTTTTATTTTTACAACTATGAAATACCCCCACACTTATTCTTTTGCCAAACACCTTCAAAGTACTTCACAAACGTTCCTCATAAGACAATCTCGCATTGCTCGCTTGGAAAGGGTAAGGAAAAAAAATTTCAGGTATAAGGGTAGACATATCTGGTGATAAGAAATAAAAGGCTCAACATATACGGCTCAAATTGGCAATCTAATGAAATCATTTTTCTTTGGGAAACATGGTTATTTGGGCCATGGTGGTAAACCTAATGCCTCTATCATTTCCAAGTTCATGCAATCAATGACAAACATTTCGAAAGATCGTTACGCAAGTTCTAGAGATGTATCTCACATAAGTTCATCACACATGAAAGAATAGGAGTGTATGAAAAATGCACACACTTTCAATAGGCTCAAAAACTCACATAGGATGTATATGGTCACTAAATTCACATATGAAGCTTTAAGTCATACTTTAGTTTCACATTAACAAGGCTATGTGCATTTGGCTTTTCAAAGATGGTCAAACATGTACAAAACTAATAAAAGAATTAGGAATTTCACAAAACACATGTTAACTAAGTTCTTGATGATCATGGTTCAAATTTGATCCAATTATATCATTGGGTCGGGAAACTAACAAAAATACAATAAGGAAAACAAGACAATATTTTTGGATTTTTTAAATTTTCCGATTTTTTTTTTTTTTTTTTTAAAGAAAACAAAACTAATTAAGAAAACAAAAAGCAACAACACAGAAACAAATGAAATTCTAGAGATGTTTACCCCCACACTTAAACTTGACATTGTCCCCAATGTCAGAAAACACTATAACGCAAAATAAAAAATAAAATAAATAAATAATAAGAAACAAAATAAAACAATGGGACTGAAAACTTCCCTAATTTGCAGTAAAATCAAGCGATGACCCCCAAGCTAAAATTCTGCAATCAACTTCAAGGGTGGAAATAACCAAAAGTTCCTGCAAAGAAAATAAATAATTCAGTTAAGTAACACAAGAAAATATAAAAAAATTGCAAACGAAAAATTGAAAATCACGATAAAAGACAATGAATAGAACTAATAAGTGATCATTGGTCGTGCTTGTTGACTTTCCACAGCTTTCCTCTTGAACTGGGTGACACTTAGCTTTTTACTTGCAAGTGATGATTTGATGATATTGTACGGCGAGGCTTTGCTATTTGGGAATGTTGCAGTTCCTTATTTGTTCTCCAAGCAGATGTGGCAGCTTCTCTTGTTCTTCATCTCAGACTCCTTCCGCTGGGATGATTGCGCAAGCTGCATTCTTCTCTGCTTGTTTCCTCTGCATGGCGGGCAGGCACGAGGTAGAGGTATTGGTCTGTTTCTTTCTTCAATCTTTCCAAGTGCCCACCTCTTGCTCTCTTTCTCCTTGTCCCTAGCTGAGGATGAATCAGCACGTTGTCTCCACATGCTTCGAGGTATCATCTTCACTTCCCTTATACGTAAGAGACGAAGAGGAAACACAAGATGATGAGTACTCGAGAGCAAGTGCTGGCTGGAGAAAGGACAGGGAGAAAGCATGATATGAGATACTCTTGCTTTCAACCTTCATGATATGAAATACTTTTGCTTTGGATGGGTTGTTTGCAGGGGTATCCCAGGGGATGAAAAATACAGAGTGACTTGAGAGGGTTTGTTGGAAAGCCATTTCAGAGATGAAGAAGTGCTGAGAGGGTGTGCCTTTGCTGTGGAAGGCGAAGGTAGATACTTATGGGACTTTTCTTCACAACCGGAACTATTCCCTCACTCATTGTCGGCAGCCGGTGGATGGATGAATAGTACAAATTACGCGCTTTCTGACAAAGCTGCCCGTAATTTCCGCAAAGCAGATTCCTCATTGATATCTGGAATCGGCGCTTCGAGCTCTGAGCATCGTCGATTGTAGAGGTAGCATGTGACACGTGTGGATAAATCTGGAAAAGAAGATTTGCCCGTGGGTTGAAGCCCAGCTTTTGAGAAAGCTAGCGTGTCTTTGACTGTTGAATTTCCCTCTTCGATTTCTGAATGGTGCTTCGACAAACTGCCCGAGATTTCCGCAAAGCAATTTGCGTGTGACAAGTGACGACATGTCTGGACAAATTGATCTTTTGAAATCCGGGGTTCGGCTCGTGGTTTCTGAGCAAGCCCAGCCTTTAAGAAATGAAACGCCTCTTTTGAGAAAAGAATCCGGCTTTTGAGAAAGGAAACTCCTCTTTTGAGAAAAGAATCAGGTGTTTGAGAAAGGAGCCCCGACTCTTCGATTTGCGAGATGACGCTTCTCTGAGGAGCGCCTCTCTGATTTCTTCTTTTTATAGAGGCGCTAATTGTTTTCCACAACACACTTGAGCTCCCTCCTGTAAACACTCCCTTCTTGCACTTGTTTAATCTTGATCTGTCCGACTCTCTTCTTTCTTCACCACCTCTGAAAAATGTCTGGCCCTTCCGATCGTCGTTTTGACTTAAACCTTGGTGAAGAGGCAGCTCCGCCTTCACCAGACAACATATGGCGCCCATCCTTCATATCTCCCACCGGTCCTCTTACCGTGGGGGATTCGGTGATAAAAAATGACATGACCGCTGCAGTGGTGGCCCGGAACCTTGTCACTCCCAGAGATAACAGACTGCTCGCTAGACGGTCTGATGAATTGGCGGTTAAGGAGTCTCTGGCTCTTAGCGTGCAGTGTGCGGGTTCTGTGTCCAACATGGCCCAACGCCTATATGCTCGAACACGTCATGTTGAGTCGTTGGTGGCTGAAATACAGAGTCTCAAACAAGAGATTAAAGGGCTCAAGCATGAGAATAAAGAATTGCACAAGCTCGCACACAGCTATGCCACCAGCATGAAGAGGAAGATTGACCAGATGCAGGACACCGATGGTCAAATTTTACTTGATCATCGGAGGTTTGTGGGTTTGTTCCAACAACATCTGCCTTCGTCTTCTGGAGCGGCACCGCGTAGTGAAGCTCCAACTGATCAACCTCTGCCGCCTCCTCCTTCTGTGGCCCCGCCGACTGCTGAAGCCCCGCCTACTACTGAAGCACCACCTGACCAATGAATGCTTATTAGTTTACACATCATTGTAAAAAAATGTTTATTTCTATTTTTTTTTTAAATCAATGTAAAATATGTAAATCAATGTAAAAAGACTTTGGTTAACCTTCCCCCACACTTAAACTAAATAACACAAACTCACAGAAATCAACCAAATAAGACAACTAACTAAACAAAACAAAATGAAAGCAGTAAAGATAAGGGTGTAAGAATTCAAATCTGATTTGGTTAGCGATTCCAAAGTCTCCCTTCGTTGAATGCTTGGGTTGCCTCCCAAGAAGCGCTTGATTTAACGTCTTTAGCCGGACGAATCTTTCCTTTAACCTCCCCTCGGCTCCAAAGCATGGAATTTATCTTTTAATGGGAGGTGATACTTGAAATGATTCGGCAATGGTTTAAATTCAAGAGTGGGTGCCTGAATCATCAAAATCAGAAACATGTTAGTATAAATTAAAATTGAAATTGGAGAAGATGGCTTACTTTCTTTTTCCGACACAAACTCAATGACAAACACCACATTTGTGAACATTTCAGGGACTTTGAACTTGGCCAGGTTTACTATGATGGTTGTGGCTTGTCCCGTGTCATCAAACTCAACTGCTTTGGGCTTGATTGTCTCATGCACAACCTCTTGGATGTATTCTTGATATGCTTCAACCACTTCATTCTCTTGAATCCCTTTTCTTGGTGTGCAAGGTTCTTTGAACATTTCAATAATATCGGGAACTTGTTTTGGTGCACCAAGAATTAGGATATCACTTTGCACCTTTGGAAGAGCTTCCACAATGTCTTTTTCACTCTCTTTGATATTTGGAATAAAAAACCTGCAAGGAAAAAGGACATTTGGTGGACTAATGTTAGAATGAAGTGAATTTAGAACTTCCTCACCTGAGTTGGATGACATAGGGATTTGAGGAGCTTGCAGCAAGAATTCTTCTAAACTGCCCAGGTCGTCCTCCTCCTCTTCTGCTTGCAGCAGCAATTCATCCATGTTCGGGCTGTGTTTGGATAGTTCTGGGATAGCTTCATCCTTCATGTCACCTTCCAAAGTGATGGCTTCATCGATTTCACTTTCTGCCTTTGAATTTGCAATGTTTGAGTTGGAAAGTTCACTTTGATCTCGAATCTGTGCCATGAATTCCACAATCTGCCCAACTTGCATTTCCAATTCGTCCACTCTTTTGACTCGGTCTTGCATCTCCTGGTTTTGATTTTCTACTCCCTGATTCAAAGAGGTGAGTAACTTATTAAGTGTATCATTATCCAAGGATGTACCTGAATTGAATTGGGTTGATTGTTGTGGTGGCTGTGACGGTTCATATGGCCACTGATAGAACTCTTCCGATGGCGGCAATTGTTCTTCTTTTCGTAAACCCTGCGCCACAGAAATTAGTCCTTCAAGAATTTCATTATAATTCATGGGCATACTTTGATTTGATTGGAATTGTTGTGGGGAATGCTGTGGTGCCTGCATAGGTCTTGAATAGAACTTGTCTTGCTGCCAATATCCACCTTGTTGAAATTGTTGAGGTTCATCCCACATATAATTTGAATGATCTCTCCAAGCCGAATTGTAAGCGTTGGAAAACATGTTGTTGCTTGGTTGATCATAGCCTTGATAACCCCAAGCATCTTCATTGGCAGAAAATTGAGGACTTTGATATCCTTGCCCATAGGGCACATCAAGTGTAGGGACACTTGGCATTGTGGTCCGTTCGGCATTATGAGTCAATTGAGCAGTGAGTTGTGCCAATTGAGCTTGAATGGTCGCAAGTGCCATGTCTCGCTCCATTTGTACCTAAAATCAAAGAAAGAAAAATAAATCAAATATCAAAAGTAAAATACACAAACACCAATATAAACATAAACAAAAACAAAAATAAAGGGATTAGCAAAGTTGCTAATCCCCGGCAACGGCGCCAAAATTTGATGCGCAAAATAACTTGACGCACAAATTAAACCCTCTTTTTGACAATTGTAGTATAGATGTAAGTAGGGTATCGTTCTAGGCCGGGGATTAGGAGGGATTGCTAATCTATTCTAAATTAATTTAAAAATATTAAACAAGACTCAAGGACACAAAACTAGGCTAAAAACTCTAATAACTCGAAACACACTTAAAATGACTCAAAATAATGAAAACAATTAAATTAAACACTAGGAACTGAAATGGACGGAAATTAAATTAAAAGACTAACAATAAAGAAAACTAACTAAATAATATAATTTAATAATGGATGGGTGTTTGGTTTTGATGAAAAGTAAATTAAACTTAATTAAATTACAGAATTGACAAAAACATAAAATTAAGGTAAAATGATAAATGACGGACTAGCTAGAGGGTTCTTCTCCACACATGACACATAAGCAACCTAAATTGATTTTCAGTTGTTCTTTCAATAAATTGTGAATTTCAATACTCCAGATTAACCGTGAACAGCACTTTTTTAACCCTCAGTTTTTCCACAAGTTATTGGGTTGGATGATTGCATACGACAACCCAAAACATTCCCTACAAGTTCCCTACATGAATTGCATAATAGAGATACAAGCAAGAATCATTAAGTTCTATGAAAAACATAAGCATTGACGAGGCACTCGTTACTATGATTTGCATGAAACTTATGCCAAGAATTTACTTAACGTGATTGTGACTAGCAACCTTTACTACTTGTGAATATAAGTTCATAACGATTAGGTGAAACTCACTTATATTCTAGCATCAAATTCATGCATGTAAATTAAGTATGCATCCTTAATCGACATACAAAAATAAGTTATCAATCAAGCAGTTAAGCAAATTAAATCACAACTCAGAAATCACAACTGAAGGTAATCAATTCATATTACAAATATATTCATGGCTTTGAATTAACCTCTAGCCAAAATAAATTAGTTACACATTATTAACAAATTAAACCAAACGTAAATTATGAGTTTGAGAAGATAACACCAATAAGAACGGAGTGAAGCCCTCTGCCTCTGTGCTCCTCTTCTTCCCTGGCTGTCGCACTCTCTTTTTCCCCGAGGCTCAAGCTGCGCAAGGCAGCTTGCTAATTCCCCCAAAATCACCTCCTCATCACTGCTCTCTGCCCTCTCTTCTATATTCTGTTTGGCAGCCTCCTGCCCTCCTTTTCCTTTATTTTTTTTTATTCTTTTTCTTTCTGGCAGCCTTGCTGCCCTTCTGTCCGTGACCTCCTTCTCTTCTCACGCTGCCCCACACCGTAAGGCAGCTCAGCTGCTCCTTCTTTATTTCCTCTCAGTCCGTCCCTTCTGATTCTCACGCTGCCTAAGGCAGCTTCCTCTCACTTGCCAGCTGCAAAGCAGCTATTTCTTTATTCTTCTCTGATCTTTCCAAAGCTGCAAGGGCAGCTTACTCCTTTCCTCTCTCACGCTGCCAAAGCAGCCCTCTCCCTTTTTCCTTTTCAGTCCCTTTTCCGCATCTTCTCATTTTCTTTTTCTCTCGCCAGGCAGCCAAGTGCTGCTTTTCCTCCACTAGCTGCAAAGGCAGCTTCTTTCTTTTCTTTTCTGGCGCACGCTTTCTCCAAGTCGCTCCCCCTTTGCATATGCATGTGCTGGTTTTTTATTCAGGCTTTCATTAGCCCACCTCACCATCCATACCTTTTCCAACGTCCTGCCAATATTAGTTTAAGTAAATGATTCATCATGATTCCATTATCAAAAGTAAAATTATATCCTAAGCTAGCTAATTGTAATTATTAAAGAACACATAGTTTGGTGTGGTGGATAACTGCCAATATTATTTCTCTGCCGTGTTCTTTCTTTTCTTTTTATTATTTAAAACTCATTTGTGCTATTTTTATTTTCTTTGCATAACAAATCCTATAAACATAAAAATAACGTGAATAGCTCAAAAATATAAGGAACTAACTAAGAAAAGACGAGTGAATTCGAAGTAAAAATATATATAAATATGATCCGATCAAGACGCATCAGCAAAATCAGGAACCGAGTCCCACCACGTAAAGCTACTATTCATTGCACCAAAATTAGCAAAAGCATCCGCCAAACAATTCCCTTCCCTGAAAATATGCGAAAAACGCAAATTCAAGCGAGCAATATGCCATAAACAATTTGCCCAAGAAACTTTAAGAAACCATGGAACATCCATGGAGTGAGCTGATAGTAGACTGATGACATGCATAGAATCTGTCTCTAACCAAATGTTATGCCATTTTTTATCCCATGCAATCTGAATTGCCTCGATGACAGCCACAATCTCCGCAACAACTGCACTTGGATAAGAAGACGAGGAGGCAAACGCTCCTAAAAAAAGACCACTGGAGTCACGAAAAACACCACCACTACCCACATGACCATTCCCTTTACAAGACCCGTCTGTGTTAATCTTAATCCACCCAACAGGAGGCGGACGCCAAAACACAGGCACGAAATTAAGAGCATCCAAAGAAAGGGATGAAATTCTTAACATGGAGAATATGGGAATCGATACACAACCAGTGAAAGAAGAAAAACAAGTAGAAGCTGATTCCCTCCAATGCCGTAAAAGACAACGTTGAGACTCGACAATACTGAAACTTTTGTTCTCAAACCTGATCTTGTTCCTTTTGTGCCAAAGCCACCAAAAGAAATTGCAAATAACCAATAACCAAAGTTTCCGAACAGATGTGGGGAAAGATGAGACCAAAGAACCATAAAAAATATCTTCAATGCATTGCCAAGGATCATAAGGCTTGCCAAAAAGAATGAAAATCCATTTCCATAAAGCAACTGTTTGAGGACAATGCAGAAGAAGATGGTCACAAGATTCCCTAGCATTATGACAAAAAGCGCAACAAGAAGCTAAAGCCACACCTCGGCGTTGCAATAAATCATCAGTCAATAATCTTCCATGACAAGCTTTCCAAACTACTAAGCTTTTGCGTGGCTGAATAGATTGATGCCAAACCATTTTAGCCCATTTTTTATGTGGAGCATGAGATGAGAAAAAAAGAAAAGCCTCCTTAGCTGAAACAGTGCCCGAAGATGAACCTGTCCAAAATAACGCATCATCCATGTGTGCAATTGGCAATGGAGTCTTCATAATCTTCTCCGAAAGATGAGGAAAAGAAGAAGTAAAGACAATGGGAAGAGACCATTTTGCATCCTGAATAAAATCTTTTACCTTCGAATTCAAGGGAATTATGTCAACCTCACCAATATTAGAGAGCAAAGTGGTTCCAAGCCAGTTATCATACAAAAAAGAAATCTTACGGCCATCACCAACACTCCATTGAAGGGAACTATAAAAGGAGGGCCATAATTGTTTAAGCCCCAACCAAATGGAAGACTTTTTATAAGACTTTAGCAAATGAAAGTTGTCTTTAAGAAATCTGTTACGTAACCAATCCGAAGCCGGTGAGGAAGAAGAAATTACATCCCAACATCTTTTAAGAAGGAGAGAACGGTTGGATTCAAAAAGATCTCGGATACCCAAACCATCCTCATCTTTCAACTTACAACAAGAACTCCAAGCTATTAGAGGCATACCTCGTTTTAACGGATCACCAGACCAAAAGAAATTTCTAATCCACCCTTGAACTTCACGTAGCAAATTAGTAGGCCAAGCATAAATTTGAAAACTATAAACCAAGATTCCCTGAATTACTGAATTAATAAGTTGGAGTCTTCCTGCTTGCGAAAGCAAAGAACCCTTCCAAGCCGTCAACTTGCAACGAATCTTGTCAGCAATGGCTTGAAAATAGATCCTTTTGGGACGACCCTGAAAGATAGGGACACCTAGATAAGTAAAAGGCAGATTTCCCCGACTTACACCAAGAACCTTCTGAATAATAGCATGCCGACTGCTTGCATATTTCCCAAGAAAAACTAAAGATTTTAATTTATTTATGCATTGCCCCGAATTTAAGCTGTACTCCTCTACAAAACGCATTAGGTTACGCATAGATCGCTTAGTTCCACGCATGAAAACCATAATATCATCTGCAAAAAGAACATGAGATGGTGGAGCAATACCCATGGGAACTGAAAAAGTGTCAATTAGATCAGCTTCCACCATCCTTGTTAAACCCCTGCTGAAAACCTCCTCAGCTAGACAAAAGAGAATAGGAGACAAAGGATCCCCTTGACGAACACCACGAGAACAAGGGAAAAAACCTTCAACTGAACCATTAATAAAGACAGAAAGATGAGCTGAAGTTAGAATAGAACAAATCCAATCCACAAAACCTGCTGAAAAACCAAAAGCATCCAAAACCCGGAGAAGAAAACCCCAATCCAAAGTGTCAAACGCCTTTCGAATATCAAACTTGATTGCAATATTCCCACCCCTACAACGTCTATCAAGGAGGTTCATGCATTCAGAAGTGAGAATGATGGGATCCACAATAGATCGTCCTTTCGTAAAAGCATTCTGCTGGGGGGAGACAATGTGAGCAGCAATAGGGCTTAAACGATCTGCTAAAATCTTAGTGATAATTTTAAATGAAAAATTAGCCAAAGCAATAGGACGAAGATGGTTCACCGAATTCGCTCCATCCACCTTTGGAATTAAAATCATTAAGTTAGAATTGAAGTGAGGCAGAATATTCCCTTGGGAGAAAAAACTTTGCACTGCTTGAACCACGTCATTACCCACAATGGGCCAACACCTAAAATAGAAAGACCCGCCAAAACCATCTGGACCCGGGGAACTAGAGTGGTCCATGGACTTTAAAGTTTCAAAAATTTCATCAGGAGTTGGAATTGCTAACAAAGACTCATTTTCGGTGGCAGTGACTACCTTGGGAATAATGCGAGCAACCAAACCAGTGTCTGTCACAGAACTATCTGCAGAAAAAAGATCTTGAAAATAGGTAACAACATGCTGACTAATATCCATCTGATTATCAAGTACCCTATTACCATCTCTCATAACTGCCAGTGACCGGTGAAGTTTCCTGATTTTAACCATGGAATGGAAAAAAGAGGTATTATTATCCCCTTTAGAAAGCCATTTAATGCGAGACTTGTCACGGTAAAATTTTTCCTGTGCAATAAGAGCATTTTGCACGCACAAAGAAGCATTATCCTCCTTTGTAAACCTTTCTTCTGAATGACCCAAGCTGGAAATTTCCTTTTGAATTTCATCCAAAGCATCGAAAGCTTTATCAACATTCATATTAACATCCCCGAAAACCGACTTGTTCCAAACTTTTATGCGAGACTTAAGCACACGAAGCTTAGCACCAAGCACATACATTGGACAACCATAAAAATTAGAAGACTTCCAAACATCCTCAACTAGGGGAAAAAAATCCTGATGATCCAACCACATACTATGAAACCGAAACGGAGCCTTCGGAGTGATTGTTAACTTTGAGAAAGAAACAAGAAGAGGACAGTGATCAGAAGATATACGAGGTAAAGTGGAACATTCCAACAAAGACCATGCATCAATCCACTGAAAGTTACCAAGGCAACGGTCCAATCTCATTTCCACTTGATTTTTTATTCCTCTTCTATTCGTCCAAGTGTATGGCAATCCTTTTGTAGGTAAATGAAGCAAATCACAAGCTGAAGACATCTCTTGAAAATCAGAACAAGAAGTAGTCTTGGGAAGAACCCCACCCCTTTTTTCATGAGCGCCTAAAACACAATTAAAATCCCCTAGAACAAGCCATGGACCATTAACAAAAGAGGATTTGATAGATCGCAAGTCTTGCCACAACTGACGCCTTTCAACAATTGTCGTTTTTGCATAAACCCAAGTGATAACACAACTGATAGAATCCAAGGTACAAGAAATAGTGATTTGTTGAGCGGTTGCCAATAAAATAGAAGGTTGGATGGCTTGATCACAAAGCAACCAAATATTTGGCTGTAGGTCACCCCTGTCATTAACCGCAACTGGAAACAAGCGTAAAGATCGCCAAAAAGACAATTTAATAGAATTTAATTGAATAAAAGGTTCAGAAATACCGATTAAATATGGACGATGACGTTGAACCATTCTTCTTAGAACCCGTTTCGTGGGAGCATTCCCCATTCCTCGGGCATTCCAAAAAAGAATCTTCATAAATCAAGTCGTTCTGTGGGGACCCTAGAGCGGGTTGGATAGGGTTCCCTGACTTCTTTAGAAATATTCCCATCTCTAATCTTTTTCCTCATCTTTGCTTTTTGGGATTTTGAAAGAACTAAAGTCATTCCGTCTTCATTAACAATATCACAAATGTTAGCACCTTCTTGAAGATCAGAAGAATTAGGAGAGGAATGCTGGCACACAAGCTGACCAACATTAGTACCCAAATCGCCATAATTAACTTCAAAACGTTGAGAATGAGGGGTGATAGCCTCGTCAGACTCCGAGTCATCCCCAATTACATTTTTTCCTTGCTCCTCCTGCAATGCTTTCCTAGTTGGCTTACTAATCAAAGCACCTATAGTTGGCTTAGTCACTTCCATTGGCTCATTCACCACTAAATCAGCCACTAAATTGATGATCTCATTGGCCGCTGATTCAATTATTTCATTTGCCAAACCTGCGAGTTGATTGTCCGGTTGCTGAACAAGAGGAGAGTTCAACTCCATTGGAGAGGATGAATGGACTACCTCTTCAATAGGTTGCATCTTATCAACAACTATTAGATCAACACATTCATTTCTTTTTGGGTCTTGAATAACCCGATACTCTGTTCTGTTATTTACCTTTCGTCCTGCCGCTAGAGAAGGTTGGGAATCCATTGCCACATTTTTCTTCTTAAGGTGACGGCAACGATCAATGGTATGTCCCAAGATTCCACAATGGTTACATTTGTCCGGCAATTTTTCATAAACTATATCAATGGGAAAACTATGACCCTCCCGCTCCACCATGATGGAGGATGGGAGGTCAACAGCTAGATCCACATCAACCAAAGCACGAGCATAATATCCAAACTGGCGCTCCTTCGTGGCCTTATCAAGTTGCAATGGAGTACCCACTCCCCTCGCAATTTCAAGAAGGTGGCGTGGATGCCAATAATCCTGGCTAAGCCCATATATTCGAATCCAAACTTGAGCATGTGTAGGAGGTGCAATATCATTTGGATTAAAATCTTGTTGCCATTCCGATAAACGAAAAATTCCATTCGGTAACGTGCAATTCCCACCTCCCCATATCCTCCTCTTGTCATCTTCAGTATTGAAATGGATATCAAAATAACCCTTACCAAGCGGAACGAGAAGCCATGGCGTGACTGGCCTCCATAAAGCCTCGAGGGATGATTTGAGCTCTGCAGTCTTTAAAGGGGTTGTGCCCTTGCGCAACAATAAACGCCCAATTAAATTGGTACGGAAGGATTGCAATTGTTGTTGGTACAAATCCTCGCTAATTTTGACGAAAATTTGGTCGCCACGTATGACAGGAATTGGGAGTTGACTCAAGCTAACACGCTCAGTAGAATCCGAGACAATTAACGCAAAGGTCCTGGCCTTCATAGATGGTGGCTTCGAATTTCGGGGAAGAGGAGCGGAATCTGAAGCCATGGCAAAAGCCCATGGACAAGAATTTGCCCTAGAACCCTCAAACAGATTTGACACCATTTTGTTGCGAGCTGTTTCCCATCGCAAAATGAGTTTATGCTTAAGTAGTTTGAATAATCTTCGGTCTCTTATTGCCAATTGATTTTTAGTTAGATGTTCAGTTCTAATATGATCAGAGAGTTGCTAATTCCTTATAGGTTAGAAGCTTACATTCTAATATATTTTAGTTTACTGACATTTGGTAAATTTAAGTTGGGTTCTCACATTTTAATTTACTCATACTTTATTATCTACAGTATTATAGTTAGTTGTAAATTCATTTTAGTTTACTGAATTTTAGTCTCTACGATATTGTAGGAAGATCAAAATTCAATTCCCATTAATAAAAAATATGTGTTGACAGGTCAACTTTTGTTTTTTTTTTGTTTTTTTTATGCTCATCTCACATCTGTATATATTATTCTAAACTCAATAACATCATATATATTCCAAGGTGAGCTATGGTTAGAGTGTAGCATGCTTCACCACCATTATCTTAAAACGCATCTATGTAGTTAAGAAGACAATCCACTAATTTTAGGCAATACTTATATTTCAACTCCATACAATTCCTAAAACATGAATTCCCGAGGTGTTGGCCGCAAGAAATTTAGGTCTGATCCAGATTGGTCGTAATCGTAGCTACTGAGTCAGTGAAATCCAGTTCAGTAAATGGCAGTGGTACGTAGTGCACCCTTAAGAGAAGAGAAAAGTTGGGGGGGTGGGGGGGGGGGGGGAGGGGAGGGGTGAGTTTCAAGAGAGATTCAAGTCATTGAGTGACTCCTTTTCCCATGCCTCTTTCTTGAATGAAGCCATTGATAGTGTGTGAGTGAGTCTGTCTGAGTGAGTGAGGGAGAGTCAGGCACTTACAGGCATGGAGGCCATCGTGTTCCCTCTGCTCCAAATTCTCTGTCCTCTCCAAAAGTTATATAATTATCAATAAGTTCTCTTTTGTTGTTGGTTAAACCGGAAAGGGATCCTCTCCGAATCCATTCCTTCTAATCCACCAAATTAGGTAATCTATATCATTGAAATTTGATCAAACGGCTACAAATAGAGGCTCACTTTAAAAATTATAATAACTTTAGTCATTTGATTAAATTTCAATAGCACGGATTACCTGATTTTGTGGATTAGGAGAGGATCCCTTTCCGTTTAAACCGACCTACTTTCTACGTTTCTGACTCGAACCCCCTTTTAGAGTTTGGATTTTGCAACTTTTGATTAATTTTGTACTTTTACCAATGAGTAAGAATGGAAAGTGTTCTTTGGCTTTTGGAACTCTTAATCCTGGCTTTAATAAGTGTTTAGAGGCAGTAAACAATATCCTAACTGGACTAATCAGTCTATCACCTATGATTAATTACCTTTAGCATATATTTATAAAGATATCGTGGTGGTGTGAAGCATCTAATGCGAAACTTGGTTAGTTTAATTTCTTGTTTGCCTGTACTATTGTATCCAAACCCAAAACCTTATATAGTCAACTATTAAATAAGCATGGTCATTAATATAAGATTAGATATGAACTCAGGTAGTCGGCACCCACGTATACCATTAGCTAGCTTAGAGAAATCTTTTGCAGTCACTCACGCCATCAGTTCTTATTCGAAGGTGCACAAGGTCTCGTAATGGAGCTACGTGTTGAATATTTCTTAAGGAAAACTAATGAAAAGGGCTTGAAAACTTTGAGTTTTAATGATAAGGACAAAATAAAGGGTAAAGTGAATAGTACCAAGATTGACTTTTTAGTGTAAAAATGTGGTTTTTCGTTAAAGTGAACAGTACTGAGTGCTTTTCATTAAAGTTCCCATATTTCTTATGCTTCCACATACAACTGGCTTTAGCAAAATCTTTTAATATTTAGGTTTTTAAGCTAGAGGACAATCTGTCAATGTAGCATATTATGAATTTCTACATCTAGGTTTTGCGCATTTATGTGTATTTTACTAAATTTACGCCATTATAATATTTCAACGATTCAGTGCATGACACATATGGTTAAGTTTAACTTTAACTAAAATTAAGTTTTTAAAATTTTAGAAGGAAACTGCTAACAGAAGTTAACCTTATTTTCCGTTAGTTCAAGTAGATTGGTGTAATGACAAGTGGCGTAATCTTATGTTGTACATGTGGCATAATGATCCTGTAAACCTACGTTGTTAGATAGTTAGAAGGTTGCTTACTTATTAAGCTAAGTGTGTTGTACATAGTTAGCTGAATTTCCTTTGTAATCAATTCAAATAATTAATAAAAACTTTCCTTTTCTATAAGCTACCTACTTTTTTCTTCTTCTTCAACATTTATTTTTTGTATGAAAAAATATATTTTGAAAAACATAAATACAATAGTTTGTGTTATGGAAAGAGAAATAAAAGAAACATTAGCAAAAAATTTAAAAAAAAAACTAAAAATTAAAATAAAAGGGGGGATCGGTACGACGTTAGTGATTGTTACAAAAGCAATTGCTACCTCACCAGCAACAATACTTTTAGGCAATAAGTAAGGAACTATTGATCGTATCCATTTCTATTTTATTTATTTATTTTCTGCTTTTTTTTTCCTTGAATTTTTTTTCTTCCTATGTTACTTTATTTAGATTCAAATACCTCTAGATTTAGATTTATATTCTTGTTATTCGTGCACTCGACCACCTCGTTTTGCATGCTGCATTTTTCGTGCGTTAAACTGGTCTTAGTAAGCGCGATGGATCTTGCCTTGTTTTGCGTGCACAAAGCCCATCGTGTTTTCAGTGAGTGGAGCTTGCCTCATTTTGTGTGGATGGATTACACCTCGCTTTCCTTGCACCCAGGTTTGCCTTGTTTGTGCGGTAGTCTACCTTGTGTTGCGTGCGTCAAGGCAGCCTAACACCCACATTTTTTTGTTAAAAATTTAAAATTTTATTTTCGCAGAATATTTTCCGTGAGTGTTAAGGAAATCTTTATAAGGCATTTAGAAGTAATTTTATGGTTTATTGAGCAACAAATGCATATTTAGTATAATATTTAAGTTGAAAAATAAGAAAATATGTGAAAAATATAGTAGTTAGGCCCAAAACATTGTTAAAATGGGGCTCCACCCTCAAGAATATCAACAGAAAGTCTTAACTTTAATTTTCAAAACTTCATGGTGAGGCGAGCGTGAAAATAAATAGTTTGAACGACGATTTATGTACAAATTTTTCAAAACCAACTAAAAACCGTGAGTGTTAACCCATGTTTTTTGTGAAAAATGCAATTTTTTATATTTTTACGAAAGGTTTTCCGTTAGCATTAAAGAAAACTTTATAAGGCATTTAGAAGCGGTTTTGTGATTTATTGAACAACAAATATATATTTAGTAGGATATTTAACCTAGAAAACTAAAAAATAAATGAAATATATACTAGTGAGGTCCAAAACATTGTTAAAATGGGATTCCACACTCAATAATATCAACGGAAAGTCTTACCTTAATTTTCACAACTTCACGGTGAGGCGAAGGTGAAAATAAATAAGATTGAACAATGATTTATATACGAATTTGTAAAACCGACTAAAAACCTTAACCCATGTTTTTTGTGAAATATGCAAATTCTTTATTTTCACGAAAAGTTTTCCATGAGCATTAAGGAAAACTTTATAAGGCATTTTTTATGATTTATTGAGCAACAAATGTATATTTAGTAGGATATTTAGGTCGAAAACTCAAAAAAAGAGAAAAATACTATAATGAGGCCCAAAACATTGTTAAAATTAGGTCTGGTTCGGTATGGGATACCGAATCAAAACTCTTGTCCCGATTCTCAAACCGAAGTTTTCAGAAATCCCAATTTCAAGACCGATCCCAAATCAAATTTTCGGGATTCCCAAATTTCGGGAATCCTGAAATAGTTTTAGGATTTCAGGACATATTGGGAATCCCGAAATAATTCAAAGGATGGGAACTTCTGCAAGCATGTGAACTTATGCAAAGAAAAACAAAACAGATAAGCTAAACATTCTAATTAATTCAAAGGATTATCAGTATCTATGACAAACAAATAATACGTAGCATTGGAAAACAATTCGTGGATCCTTTGAATACAAATTGCATAATAGAATATCACCATTCACCACTTTCAGCAAGCATGCATCACTTAATATACTGAATCATTCCATAACATATTAAACAATTGAAGCATCTTAAATCATGAATCATACACCAAAATATAGCTACTTTCAGGCCTCAGCTAATAAGAAATCATTACAAACTAACCTTTCTTGATTTCATCAGTCCTCAAACCCATAGTCCTCAAACCCTCACACATTCGACAAAATGCTTAGAAATCAAGTTAATCAACATGAAATTTGACCCTAAACCCTAAGGAACAAAAACCCAGTGAAAATCAGAAACCCTTACTTGGATTTTGGGACTCGATTCGTATCGGAATCGCATCTTCTTACGCCTTTGTGTGTGGCTGGATAAGCGTCGTTGAAGTGGACGAAGGACTGGCGTTCGAACTGGACGTGCTCGACGGAGGAGCGCTGGAGCAGCATTCGAACTTATTTTTCAAGAGAATGAGCAATTAAGAAAGAGTCTGAGGAATTGAGGGTGAGCGATTGAGAGAGTCTATGAAGATAAAGGGGAGAGAGTGAAAGAGTGGAGGTCAAGAGAGATAGAGAGAGAGTTAATGAGTAAAGGTGGGTTTTGGGCCAGGCAGAGAGTTTCAGACTCAGATATTCTGAAAGTGAAAGTGAAGGTGAGGACCGTGAGGTCGCTGCGACCGAGAGAAGGTTTCATTTTGAATGAACGGCTGAGATTAATTCTCAACCAATCCAACATTCTATAATATCTAAAACATTATATATTTTAACTTCGGTTCGGTTTGGGATTACCGAAAAAATCAAATTTTAAGACCGATTTCCGTACCGAATTTTGGGATTGGTTCTGGATTGAGTACCAAATTTTTTGGGATTTTCGGTATTTTTTTTCCACTCCTAGTTAAAATGGAGTTCCACTCTTAAGAATATCAACGGAAAGTCTTACTTTAATTTTCAAAACTTCACGATGAGGCAAATGTGAAAATAAACAGTTTGAACGACGATTTATGTACGAATTTGCAAAACCGACTAAAAACCATAAGTGTCAACCCATTTTTTTTTTTGTGAAAAATGCAAATATTTTTTTTCTTTTTGCAAAAGGTTTTCCATGAGCATTAAGGAAAACTTTATAAGGCATTTGGAAGTGGTTTTATGATTTATTGAACAACAAATTTATAAAATTTTCCTTCATGCTCACGGAAAATATTTTGCAAAAATAAAAATTTGTTGTAGCCTATTTTATCTGACTAAGGGAAGGGGGCCGGCAACAAGGAGAGATTGAGGGAGAGATGTGTTAGTAGAATTGTAGATAGGAATGTGTGTGTTATTCCCTCCTATATAGTGCCTTTATTTATAGTAATAAGAGGGAGAATAAATCCTTCATCCCCAAGGAGTACAAGTTCATATTGGAAAAAATAACTAGAATCAAATATAATCTAGGATTTACACAATCACACTTAAACTAGGAAAGTTTATAACACTCCCCCTTAAGTGTGTAAATATTCAAGGTAGATTCGGCATCATGTAAAAGTTGAGAAAATCGACTCGTCGACTCGTTGACACTGATTCTAGCAACAATGTTATTCTCAATAAGGTAAGAACTTGCATAAAGAAGTAAGTCTCACTAAAAAAACCCTAAGTCTACGGCAAAACCCCGAGTATGGACAAAATCCATAGTTTAAGGAAAAATGTGTGACAAATGTAAAGTCAAATGAAACGTCTAGGGGACGTCATCAGGGATATGATCAGCCCAAGGTGGGTGCCTCGTTAAAACCTAGTTCGGTAGCAAAAATCCAATGGAAAAAATGCTCCTAATCATAAAGAAAAATAGTACATTAAGATCAAGCAAGTATACTTCAGGACACTCCTCCTGAGTTTGACACAATTCCAAAGAGAACTACCAATGTTACAACTCAGAAAGTTTACGCAAGCCAATTCCATGAACAAGCTTCTGAAATGTAGCCTTCGGTAATGATTTGGTGAAGAGGTCAGTCAGATTATCCTGTGAACGGATTTGCATGACTTCAATTTTCTGATGCTCTTGTTGTTGATGTGAAAAGAATAACTTTGGCGCAATGTGCTTGGTGTTATCTCATTTGATGTAACCTTTCTTGAGTTGTTCAATGCATGATGCTTTATCTTCATAAATTGTCGTCGGGACACCCATGATGGGGTAAAGATTGCAGGAGCTTCGGATATGGCCCACAACTGCTCTTAACCAAAAGCATTCCTGAGTTGCTTCATGTCAGGCGAGAATTTCAGCATGGTTAGACGAAGTGGCTACTAAGGTCTGTTTAGTTGATCTTTAAGAAATTGTGGTGCCTCCAATGGTAAAGACATAACTCGTTTGAGAACGCACTTTGTGCGGATCAGATAAATATCATAAGTCGGCATAACCAACAAGGCGAGAATCGACTCGGAAAGTAGGGATGCGGCATTACTTGAGGATCTGTGGAGATAAAACAAGCCCAAATCCTTATTACTCTTAAGGTAGCGGAAAATGTCTTTAATACCAGTCTTATGTCTGCGTGATGGTACATTACTGTATCTTGCCAAAAAATTAACAGCAAATGAGATGTCGGGTCTAATGCATTGAGCTAAGTATAATAAAGCACTTATCACACTTAGATAAGGAACTTCAAGCTCCAAAATCTCTTCATCATCCTCATTCGGGCGGAAGATATCTCGTTTTGCATCTAGCGATCGAAAGACCATATGAGTACTCGAATGTTTCGCTTTATCCTCATTAAAACGGCGCAATACCTTTTGGGTGTAGTTCGTTTGATGTACTAAGATTCCATCCGAACGGTGCTCTATCCCGAGACCGAGACAATATCAAGTCTTTCCTAGATCTTTCATCTCAAATTCTGACTTCAGGTGTGCAATGGTTCTTGCGAGCTCTTCAGAAGTTCCGATAAGATTCTTGTCATCGACATATACTGCAATAATTGCAAAATCGAAATGTGACTTCTTAATGAACACAGAAGGGCATAGTTTGTTGTTCACATACCCCTGACTAGTCAAATACTCACTCAGACGGTTATACCACATTCTTCCGGATTGCTTCAAACCGTAGAACGAATGCCTCAGTCGAATTGAGAGCGTGTTTCGGGGTTTGGAAATATTTGATCCAGTCAATGTAAGTCATTCAGGAACTTTCATATAAATTTCCATATTAAGATCCCCATAGAGATATGCAGTTACAACGTACATCAGCTGCATACTCAGTTTTTCGGAAACTACCAAACTGATAAGGTAGCGAAAAGTAACCACATCCATAACGGGTGAACAAGTTTCATCATAGTCAATCTCGGGGCGTTGTGAGAAGCCTTGTGCAACAAGACAAGCTTTGTAATACACAATTTTGTTCTTCTCATTACGCTTCCAAATGAAAACCCATTTGTAGCCAACGGGCTTCACATGTGGATGAGTCAGAGCTATAGGTCTAAACACCTTACGTTTTGCAAGCGAATTGAGTTCGTCTTGGATTGCTTGTTTCTAGTTTGACCAATCGGTTCTACGTCGACATTCATCAATGGAACAAGGTTCAATGTCATTGCTCAACATGATCTCAATAGCTGCTACATATGCTAATGCATAAAGCAGATGATTGGTTAGCCACTAATGTACGTGGATCACCAAAGTTGGCATCCCGGGCTTCTAGGAATGAAGTCTGTCGTATATTTGGTACATCTATCTTTGCAGGCATATTCTCAGCTGGAATATATGATCTTGTCACTTGCGCTAGATCGGTGAAAGCATTTGGCATGCTATGAGCTATGCTCTAAATATCTAATTTATGCTGCACTTCAATTTTAGACTGAGCGGTGCAGATATCTAAATGAGACAAAGTGGGAGTCATCCACGATAATTTGTGTCGTTCTTCAGGGACGTTAACATTTTTATCTCCCCTTAACGATAGGAAGACTGTCTCATAGAAGTGACAATCCGTGAAACAAGCGGTAAACAAATCGCCTATCAAAGGTTCTAAGTAACGAATAATCGAAGGAGAATCATATCCGACATAAATTCCCATCCTTCACTAATGCCCTATTATTTTACATAAGGGTGGCAAAATTAGCACATAGACTGTACAACCAAAAACACGCAGATGTGAATATGTCGGGTTCGTATCCAGTAACCAATTGAATAACGCTATATGGTTGGGTAGCAACTGGCCTCAGGCGAACCAACATGGTTGCGTGCAATATTGCATGGCCCCGTGCAGCGATCAAAAGCTTGGTACATATGACTAACGATCGAGCAATCATTTGTAAGCGCTTAATAAATGCCTTTGCCAGGCCATTCTGGGTGTGAACATGGGGTACTGGATGTTCAACTTCAACCCTAACCGACATGCAATAGTCATCAAAAGTTTTAGATGTGAATTCTCCAGCATTATCCAATCGAATAGATTTGATCAGATAATCAGGGTAGTGAGCCTTAAGCTTGATAACTTGAGCCAATAGTTTGGAGAATACAACGTTCCTTGTGACAACAAGCACACGTGTGACCAACATATGGAAGCGTCAACCAAAACCATAAAATATCGAAATGGTCCTCAATAAGGCCACAAATGTCCATCTGAATCCTTAATGGGAGAATTCGAACAAATCTTGTCATAAGAAGGCTTAGTAATAAGCTTTCCATGGAACATATTTGACATGCGATTCCTTGAATCGAACCAAAGCTTTGGGTTAATGGATGCGCGTCTGATGATTTATGGATACGATGCATCGCTATTCATTCAGGATGTCCCAAATGATCATGCCAAAGTGTAATTTCATGCGTGGTCCTAGAGGTAGGGCCGACTACATAGTGGCTCTCTATATGGCATATGGTCGTAGTATACAGACCACTCGAGATACGCTCCATCTTCTGTAGAATACGCTTCTGTCCATATTCGTAAGAAGTTATACACAGAAATTCAACTCCATTTTCTACGTGGGTTTCAGCATGGTAATTGTTATCTCTAATGTCCTTAAAACTCAACAGTGTTCTTCCAAAACGTGGAGAATAAAGTGCATCATTAATGGTCAAAATTGTACCATTGGACAACATTATACGTGTCTTACCATATTTTTCAATCAGGTTGGATGGGCCTAAGAGGGTTGTCAGAGGTGCATTCAAGCAAAATAGTGTGTGTGGTTACACTATCTGCCAGACAACTAACTTCCTTACTAGTCATACCTAGAATGAAAAATTGATTTGAATCGGTCACATGCATAAAAGTTCTAAAAAACAAATATCCATTCAAAACATTTTTTAAGTATTCAAGGACGGAAATTAATTAAAATTTTAATATCCAAAAATAAATCACCAACAAATAATCCAAACATAAAGGAAAATTGTTCAAAATTTAACCAAAAACACAAGAGGGGTTCGGCCACTACTATGGAATTCGGCCCCAATGTCTATTTCAACTAAAAAAATGGTTTATGTCTAAGATTCTAACCTTCCATAGAGGTAACGGCCTCTTGAAAGTCAAAAACCTCCATCTTTGTACTATCTAGTTCGTCCACTTGCACAAAGTTTGATTCAAACTTCCTATGACATGATCGATATGCTGCTACAACTTTCTGGGGAGCTCGACAAACACGGGACTAATGGTTATTTGAACTACAATGATAGCACATGTCAGCATCCATGGTTTCAGGTGCTTTGCCCTTATTCTTGAAGTTTGAAGCATTGAGAGCGAGGTTAGGGTGCTTTTGAGCTTTGTTTCCTCCTTTAAATAGGCATTGGCTCTGTTGACCTTGACCCATGGGGGGCTTCTGGCTGCACAACCACGCCTCTTTTGGCATTTTAGGCGTTGGTTCATGCTATAGTGTGCTTCAGGCATAACAGTCGCCCCAATAAGTCGAGCTTGATGATTTTTCATCAACAGTTGATTCTGCTTTTTAGCGAGAGGTAAAACAGAGATCAAATCCAAGAACTTAGTTTGAGCTCTATATTGTTGCTGCAAGACAATATTAGTAGCAGAGAAGGTTAAATAGGTCTTATCCAGGAGATCCTCTTCGGTCAAAGTTTCGTTGCAAAACTTGAGAAGTGATCGAATTTGACAAACTTCAGAATTATATTCATTCACAAACTTAAAGTCTTGAAAGCGCAAATGTTGCCAGTCATGTCTTGCTTCAGGCAAGAAGATGTCCTCTTGGTGATTAAAGCGATCAACCAAAGTGACCCATAGTGCTCGTGGATCCTCCTTAGCAAGGTACTCAGTTTGCAGTGCATCATGAATATGTCTTTGGATGAAGATCATGGCAGTGGTTTTCTCAACTTTGCCAACAGGGTTGTCCGTCTCATCTTCAATGGCGTGATGCAAATTCTTTGTAGTGAGGTGGAACTTCATATCTTAGACCCACATGAAGTAGTTCATTCCAGATACCTCTAAAGCGATTAAGTCGAGTTTGTTCAAATTCGATATGTTCCTATCACAAAATAAAAGACAAGATGTGATTAGTGTAATGGAGAAAGACAATCAATCCATTCACATAGGAGTAGAACAATCAACTTCTAATAGACATGTATTGGTTAAAATTCGCATGAAAAAACTTAAGGTTTTCATAGGTGATGTTTTTAAGGAAAACTTCAGGTTTTCAAATAAGGCATGTTTTTAGAATCTTTAGGTTTCAAAATAATTATGAACTTTAGGTTCATATGTTCCTGCAAACAAACACAAATATATACATATAAATATGCAACAAGAAAATATGCAAATAGAACTTCAGGTCTATAATTATAATTGAATTAATTATATGGACTTTGGGCCAAATTTAAAGTGTGAGTGAAAAAATATAAAACCCATTGGGCCTAAAAAAATTAGGCAATTAAACTCGAGGCCCAAAAACATGTACCAAAGCCCACAGGTGGGCTAATCAGATAAATGTCGTATGTCCCAGGCCCAAATATTGGGTAGGTTAGGTCTTGGGCCAAGCATGCATGTTGGCCCATGCATCACAAAGTAAGTGGGCTGCATGCCCAAGCCCAAAATGGAGGCCCGTGAAGGGCACAGATCAGCTGTGATGCAGACACGAAAGCATGGGTACTCCAACGAATCTGGGATCCGATGTGGCACACATATATATTAGCAGAAGCTTAGATCCTATGTGACACGGTGCATGGGAAAAATGGCATGAGCCTAGATGGGCTCAACTGGTTCTCGGGCCAGGTTATCACCAAAGCCCAAAGGGTTGGTGATATGGGTTGAAACACTCAGCACAAGCAGGCGGGTGTTGTGCTAATGGACCTAATGGAAACCGAGGCTCATTAGGGCTCAGGTGGGATCTTCAGGCCACCCCAGCGATGCTGGTTGTAGGGATCCGTTTGAACTAGTCGACGACGCCACTTCATGCATTGTTTCCATGGTCAGTGCAAGCCATAGTTCATCGGATAACCAATTTTTATGGACGAAGGTGACGTCAGGGTGGGAACCCGAGGAAATTTTTATGGACGAAGGTGACGTCAGGGTGGGATAACCAAATAAAAAAACTCATGAAATTTTTCTGGAATTTTGAAAAAATCGTTGGTAAAAACGATGAGTTTCGTCCAAATTACATAACTAATGGTGTTTCGTTGGAAAAATAGACGGGAATGACCTGGGCTTCAGGTTGGGGGTCAGGATAATGGTGCCTCAAATGCACCATTTCGGTTCTGGGCTTGCAGCCTGGGTTTCGACGCTGGGCTGGGCTTGCTAGGCTGACGCAAGTTGTTGGCCTGATGCTGGCAGCTTGCACGGTGCAGGTCATGGGTTCGAAAAACCCTAGCAGTCTGATTTTTTCTTTTTCTGTTTTTCAATTCAATTTGTTTGTACCATACTTGACCAATCCCGAAACTACTGAGTACCGGTCAACGTTATACTGTCAATGACCCAAAAGAGTTTCCCTCAAACCAGGAGGCCAATCACAGTGTGACACATGTCGACATCAGAAGCCAATCATAGCGCAACATGTGTCAACATCAGAAGCCAATCACAACACGACACATGTCAATGTTAGAATGAAACTAGAAACTCTCTTCTATAAATAGAGATCATTCTCTCACAATATTTCCTAATGTCATTTGTACTAAATCATTCACTAGTACTTACTAAAGGAGAGCTTGAACCAATGTACTTGTGTAAACCCTTCACAATTAATGAGAACTCCTCTACTCCGTGGACGTAGCCAATCTGGGTGAACCACGTACATCTTGTGTTTGCTTCCCTGTCCCTATCCATTTACATACTTATTCACACTAGTGACCGGAGCAATCTAGTGAAGGTCACAAACTTAACATTTTCTGTTGTACCAAAGTCCTCACTGATTTTGTGCATCAACACAATTCAATGCATTTTAATATAGAATTCAATGCATGGACATATATTTGATGCAATTCATGGCAATATTAAATTCACATAATTCAATAATTATGAATATAATGCTACACAATTTATGTAGAATCTAAAATTCGAAAAACATAAAGTTGGGTCATGCATTATGGTGAATGTTCATGCATGCTATCAAGGTTGCAAAAATATCGAGATAAAAATTGTTGTTTTGGAAGAACCTGATTGCGTGATGATATGGATGAACATGTTTGATGTAGAAAAAGCTTCAACGTCAGATTCCTAAGCGCAGCGGTAGGAGCGTGCTGATAACGTGTTATAGCCTATTTTATCTGACTAAGGGAAGAGGGGCCGGCGGCAAGGAGAGATTAAGGTAGAGTGTCTGGAATTGGATCTAAGCTATTCTTTTCAGAGCTCTGCAAGTTCCTCTAAGGTCCAATCTTCATAGATTTCCCTACCTTGGTTTGATCATGCAAAAATATGGTCCATATATATATTTTTTCTTCCATTCTAGCTATTAAGTTAAAAAAAAAAAAAATCACATGCTAGAATTAACAAAAGGAGTGCAGAAGGTGAAAACAAGTATGTAGAATGTGAAACAAAATAAGCACAAATAACTCCTTTAAACTATATGACATTCCTGGTTACAACAATTCTCGTACTATGATTAGGACAGTAAAACATATACTTGTTTGTTATAAATAGGCAAGTTAGAGAAATAACCTTTGCTAAGAGCGATGACGAAGTGGTGCAAAATATCACAATTTTTAGTTTTTTTATTACCACCACAAAAGTATTGCAGGAATTAGAAAATGAGGGATATTAAGAGTATTATATTTCTTCCTTTTCTCTTCTTGATATTCTCTAACTTTGAACAATTGAAGTGCTCTATTTATAGAACCACTTCAATGGAAACTTACAAAAGGGTTACTATTTAGCATATGAGTCTTTACTATACACATGTGGGCAAACATACCCACTATTTACAACACTCCCCTTTGGATGCCCACATATCACTATCAGTTGCCTTGTTAAAACCCTGCTTGGAAAAACCCAGTGGGAAAAAAACCATAGCAAAGGAAAAAGAGTACAACTTTACTTGGGTGGTGTTGAGCATGCTTAAGTTGCCTCGTTAAAACCTTAACAGGAAAAACCCAATGGGAAAAAATCCTCATCGAAGGAAAAAAAGTACAACATGCATGTATCATGGATGCTCCCCCTGAATTGTATCTCCCCCTGATTCTGCATTCTTCAAATTTGTAAGTCGACGTAATCCAATTCCTTGCACTAACTTCTAAAATGTGCACTTTGGTAGAGATTTAGTGAACAAGTCTGCTAAATTTTCATTGGAATGGATTTGTCTGACTTCAATAACTTTAGCCTTCTGAAGCTCATGTGCACTGAAAAATCTTAGAGATATGTGTTTAGTCTTATCACCCTTGATGAGTCATTCCTTCATCTGGACGACACAGGTTGTATTATCTTCATGGATGACAGTTGGAGTGTCTGTCTTTGAAGGTAGATCACATGAATTCCAGATGTGATGGATCATTGATCTTAACCAAGAACATTCACGACTTGCTTCATGTAAAGCAATTATTTCTGAGTCATTGGAAGATGTAGCAACTAGCGTTTGCTTCGTTGATCACCATGAAATTGCAGTATCTCCATTAGTGAACACATATCCATTTTGTGAGCGGGCTTTATGCGGATCGGAGAGAAAACCAGCATTTGCGTATCCAACAAGGATCTGTTCATTTGTGGGCTTGTCTGAGTAGAAGAGACCCATATCTGTTGTCCCACGAAGGTATCGTAGAACATCTTTAACTTCCTTCCAATGACGAATGGTTGGAGCATAGCTGTACCTGGCTAACAAGTTAACTGAAAAAGCTATATTTGGTCTAGTACATTGTGCTAAATACAATAAAGCACTTATTGAGCTCAAATATGGTACTTCTGGACCAAGGACCAGTTCATCATCTTCTTTTGGACATAATGGATCTTTCTTAATGTCCAAAGAACGAACAACCATTTGGGTGCTAAGTGGATAAGCCTTGTCCATGCCAAATAGCTTCAGTATTCTTTCAATGTAAGCTGATTGATCGACCAAAATTCCATTAATACAATGCTCGATCTACAGGCTGAAACAATATTTTGTTTTCCCAAGGTCTTTCATTTCAAATTCGCTTTTCAGATATTCAGCAGTTTTATTGAGCTCTTCAAGGGTTCCAACTAGGTTTGTTTATACCATATTTAGGGCCTCATATTTAGACCTCATATAAATACTCGGGGACTTAAATGTAATTATGTAATAAATGAAGGGGCAAATATGTAATTAGGGGAGGAGCCCTTATTCTATAAAAGGGCCTCCTCACCCTCACAAACCGGAGGTCACTCCTGGCTAGAGCAAAGCTCTCACACTCTCTCCCTCACTTCTCAGAGAAATACAATATAATCAGTGTGGACATAGCCCAAACATTGGGGTGAACCACGATACATCTTGTGTCATTTACATTACTTGCATATTCACGGTCGGATTTACGTTGTACCAATACCATCCGGTTTTGTACATCAACAAGGTTCATATCATCGATGTATACTGCCACTATAACAAATCCAGTATTTGATTTCTTAATGAACACACAAGGGTAGATGAAATTGTTGGCATATCCTTTTTTAATCAAAAACTCACTGAGACGATTATACCACATTCGCCCATATTGTTTCAGCCTATACAGTGATCGCCTTAATTTGATTGAGAGCATACCTCGTGGTTTGTTAGTTGCTTCAGGCAACTTAAGGCCTTCTGGAACTTTCATATATATTTCACTATCTAATTCTCCATATAGATACGCGGTGATGACATCCATAAGTCGCATGTCAAGTTTTTCTGAAATCACTTATTAAGTAATGGAACGTAATTGCGTCCATTACAGGAGAATATGTATCTTCATAATCAATTCCAGGTCTTTGTGAAAAACCTTGTGCAACGAGTCGTGCTTTATATCTTGCAATCTCGTTTTTGTCGTTTGCGTTTCCTTGTGAATACCCATTTGTAACCTACGGGGTTCACACCAGGCGGGGTTTGGATTACTGTTCCAAAAACACTTCGTCTTTCCAAGGAATTTAATTCTACCTGGATTGCATCTTTCCACTTAGGCCAATCTTGTCTCTGTCTGCATTCATCAACAGAACGAGGCTCAATATTATCACTTAATATAATTTCAGTGGTTATTGCAAATGCAAACATGTCGTCGATGATTATTTCATTTCGATCCCACAATTCATTAGTACATGCATAATTTATGGATATTTCTTTGCCTTCATGTACTTCTGTCTCTTCAGGGACAAGTGTCTTATCAAGGACATTTTCTTTTTCTCGAAGTACAGAATCATGAATTGTGGATTTATCATTCATTTTCTTTTCTTGAATATTTCATTTGGGTTCAAATGTGCCCTCATCTTTCTCTTTCGAGGGGCTGAATCTTTTGAACCTGGGGGTTTACCACGCTTCAGGCGTGTACTGGATGAATCATTCACTGCCACTTTATTTTGTCCAACAGGGACATCAATTCTTACAGGTACGTTTGTAGCTGGTATATGTGACTTTGTCACTTTCGAAGCATCATTAAATGCATCTGGCATTCGATTAGCAATACCTTGAAGATAAACGATCATTTTCACTTCATTTTCACATTGAGTGCTTCGTGGATCAAAATGAGATAAGGTGGGAACAACCCATGTCAACTCTTGCCGTTCTTCTGGAACGGTCATTTCTCCCCCTAACGACGGGAAGACTGTCTCATCAAAATGACAATCAGCAAAACGAGCTGTAAACATAACACCAGTCAAAGGTTCCAAATATCTAATGATAGATGATGAATCAAAACCCACATAAATTCCCAGTCTGCGCTGATGTCTTAGTTTAGTTCGTTGTGGTAGTGCAATAGACACCTAAACAGCACAACCAAAAACTCGTAAATGTGAAATATTAGGTTGATGTCCAAACACGAGTTGTGTTGATGAGTATTGGTGGTTGGCTATAGGTCTCAGTCGAACCAATGATGTTACATGTAAGATGGCATGTCCCCATGCATAGATTGGCAATTTTGTTTTCATGAGCAGAGTGCGGGCTATTAATTGAAGCCGCTTGATAAATGCCTCTGCTAAACCATTTTGAGTATAGACATGAGGAACAAGATGTTCAACATCAATGCCTTGTGCCATGCAGTAATCATCAAAGGTTTGAGACGTAAATTCACCAGCGTTATCAAGTCGAATGGACTTAATGGGATGATCTGGGAACTGTACTCGCAACTTAATTATCTGAGAAATAAGTCTCACAAAAGCTACATTTCGAGTAGACAATAGGCAAACATGTGACCATCGGGTATATGCATCAACCAAAACCATAAAATATCGAAATGGTCCACAAGGTGGTTGAATAGGTCCACAAATATCCCCTTGAATTCTTTGCAAAAATGATGGGGATTCATTATCAACCTTTAGTTGTGATGGTCTAATTACCAATTTCCCTTGGGAACAAGCTTTGCAAGGGTTATCATTTGAGACATCAATGTGTCTGCTCAATAATGGATGTCCATTATAGTTGGTAATGATTCTACGCATCATGGTAGATCCTGGATGACCTAGACGGTCATGCCAAAGCATGTAAACCTTTGAATCCATGAACTTCTGGTTCATGACAGCATATGTCTCAACTATCTTTATGTATGTATAATACAATCCACTCGATAAACCATGCAACTTCTCCAATATACACTTCTGGGTATCATTGGAGGTAATGCATAAATATTCCACATTTTCTACACTTTTCGTTTCAATGTGGTATCCATTTAGACGTATGTCTTTAAAACTCAACAAATTTTGAATGGATCGAGTAACGTATAATGCATTCTGTATGGACAATATTGTTCCATTTGGTAATATAATCTGGGTTTTTCCTGAGCCTTCAATTACATCTGATTGCCCTGATATTGTTGTTACCTTTACTTTTGCAAGTACCAAATTCAAGAAATACTTTCGATCTCGAAGTATTGAATGCGTGGTTGCGCTATCTGCAAGACAAAAGTCTCTGTCATTGCTCTTGTTTTGAAAATAACTATAATTTTTATCCACGTTCTCTGAGTAAAGAAAAAGCAGTTTATTCATACTGGAATACTACTTTTATTGAATTGAAAATGCGAGCATTAAACCACAAGTACAAATAACAAGAGTACAATAAACATAAATAATTCAATTGGACCCATAAGCTTCATTCCCTCTTTCATTAATAAAGTTTGTAGCATCCAGGTGGGTTGTGTTTAACTGTCTTGATAAATTGGTCATTGGATCAGATGTTTCCATTGGTTGAGCCTGGTCGAAGAAATTGATCTTGACACCCTTCTCCTTGAAAGAGACTTGATATCGATCCACCAGATGCTTTGGGGTGCGACAAGTACGCGCCCAATGTCCGTTGCCACCACACCTATGGAAAGCTCCTTCAGGATTTCTAGGAGTGTTCATATGAGCTTTTTCTTTCTGGCATTTACATTTTTAAAGCTCGGGCATGGGTTATGCCTTGGAATCTGGTTGTGAAACTGGACACCATGGTTCTTGCCTTTCCTGTTCCACCGGCCTCGCTTGTGGCCACGTCCTCTTTTGTAATTATTGCCACGAGAGGATATGGTATTCCCTTCAAGGGAAGCAGCATTCACTTTTGGGAACGGTGCTGATCCGGTCGGTCGGGACTAATGATTTTTCATCAGAAGCTCATTGTTTTGTTCAGCTACCAAAAGCACAGATATTAGCTGGTTGTATTCAGTGAAGCCTCGTGCTCTATACTGCTGCTGCAGGAGCACGTTAGAGGCATGAAATGTGCTGAAAGTCTTTTCCAGCAAATCTTCCTTAGTAATAGTATCCCCACATAGCTTCATCTTAGATGTAATTCTAAACAACGCAGAATTGTACTCTGCCACTTACTTGAAATCTAGGATCCTTAGGTGAGTCCATTCATAGCGAGCTTTTGGAAGAATCACCATTGTCTGGTGATTGTATCTGTTTCTCAAGGCCTTCCAGATGGCTAACGGATCTTCAACCGTTAAGTACTCGTTCTTTAGTCCCTCATCAAAATGGCAACGAATAAAAATCATGGCTTTCGCTCGATCTTGAGAGGATGAGATGTTTTCATCCCTAATGGTATCTCCAAGATTCGTTGCTTCCAGATGGATCTTGGTATCCAATACCCAGGTAAGGTAATTCTTCCCAGTAATGTCCAGGGCAGCAAAATCAAACTTTGCTAAGTTTGCCATTTTCTTTTCTGAAAGAAAAATGAGATGTGTAAGAACTTGCAATAATATGTGTTTAGGAAGAATATATTGTTAGAACTTCTGGTTCTTACAAATTTTTTATCTTTAGGACAAAATGATAAGTACTCGAAACTTCAGGCTCAAGATTTACATGATTAATGAGAAGGGCGATTGTACCGCACCATTCTCATCGAAACAAGTATAGGATGGGCGATTATTTTGCACCACTTTAAACAACAGGAAAATTTAAATATGTAGAGCAAGGTGGACGATTATACCGCACCACCTAAAATTGCGATAAAATTTAAATATGCAAAGCAGGGTGGACAATTATACCGCACCACCTCAAATTGCGATAAAATTTAAATATGCAAAGCAGGGTGGGTGATTATTCCACACCACCTAAAATTGCGATAAAATTAAATAGCAGACAAATTTAAATATGCAGGATAGGGTGGGCGATTATACCACTCCACTTAAAATTTGCAGTAAAATTAGATCTGCAGTCCAAGATAGACGATGATACCGCACCATCTTGGATTGCATAAATAAACACTGGGTTAGTAGTCAAGAGTTACACCAAATAAGAAATCAAAGATATAAGTAATTGTTAGGTTGAGAATTAGAAGTAAGCATGGTGCAAACAATTCTTCGCAAGGGTATATCCAGCAATTGAGGCAGAAGAAGACGAAGAACAGTAAAAACCTTAGAGGAAACATTTTTTTTATGTTTCGGTGAAGGGAAATGAGAAATGATTAGAGAGTCGTGCTGATAACGTGTTATAAATAGGCAAAAGTTAGAGAAATAACATTTGCCAAGAGCAATGACGAAGTGGTGCAAAATATCACACTATTTAGTTTTTTTATTACCACCACAAAAGTATTGCAAGTATTAGAAAATGAGGGATACTGAGAGTATTATATTTCTTCCTTTTCTTTTCTTGATATTCTCTAACTTTGAACAATCGAAGTGCTCTATTTATAGAACCACTTCAATGGAAACTTACAAAGGGGTTACTATTTAGCATATGAGTCTTTACTATACACATGTGGGCAAACATACCCACTATTTACAACATTGTTTAATTTTTTTACATTGTCAACACCCAAACAGAATTTTGAACAAACTAATACTCCAAATATGATCATCCAAGATTGCAAGAACACAATTAGAAAAGGCAAAATACCTCTTTTGACTTTTCGGCAACCCAAAATACCCGGAGATTTTCCGACCTTTTTTGTCTTCCTCACAATTTTACTTCCTTTCTCTCTCTACTAAAACATCCCAACTTTCCCACATCCAAAACCCCCCAATTTCTAATGTTTCAAATGGATTCGGTTGCCTTTGCAATTAGAGACAACCTCCCAAAAGTCCCCAAAAACTAATACCAAAACACGACAGGATGGCCTTGTTGAGTACGCCAACCCCTCTCCCTATACTCCTTGGCCTCCTGTCCATCCTCCTCTTCCACCCCATCACCACCACCTCCGGCATTCGCCTAGGCATCCTTCGCCGTCCCTCCCCTCACCTCCCTGTCTTCCGTGAAGCACCCGCCTTCCGAAACGGGGAGCAATGTGGCTCCGAAAACACGGATGCCATCCATGTTGCCATGACTCTAGATGCCAATTACATCCGCGGCACAATGGCTGCCGTGTTCTCCTTGTTGCAACACTCGACGTGCCCCGAAAACCTCTATTTTCACTTCCTCTCCGCGCGTATTGCACCGGAGTTCTTTTCCAGCATAAAGTCTACGTTCCCTTACTTGAACTTCAAGACATATGCCTTTGATTCGAACCGGGTTCGCTGGAAGATATCAAAATCTATAAGGCAAGCATTGGATCAGCCAATTAATTATGCTAGAATCTATCTTGCTGACATCCTTCCGACCGATATGAGGCGTGTTATATACTTGGACTCGGACCTCATTGTGGTGGACGACATTGCCAAGCTATGGAGCGTGGACATGGAAGACAAGGTGGTGGCTGCACCGGAATATTGCCGGGCAAATTTCTCACAGTATTTCACTGACGCATTTTGGTCTGACCCGGATTTGTCGAAGACATTCCAAGGAAGAAACCCGTGTTATTTCAACACAGGAGTGATGGTGGTGGATGTGGATAAATGGAGGAAAGGAGGGTATACACAGAAGGTTGAGGAGTGGATGGCGTTGCAAAAGCGAAAGAGGCTATACCATTTGGGGTCTTTGCCGCCCTTTCTGCTGGTTTTGGCCGGAAACATCAAGGGTGTGGATCACCGGTGGAACCAGCATGGGTTAGGAGGTGACAACTTTGAAGGAAGGTGTAGGAACCTCCACCCTGGTCCCATTAGTCTTCTGCACTGGAGCGGGAAGGGTAAGCCATGGTTGAGGTTGGACGCCCGGAAGCCATGCACCGTCGATCATCTCTGGGCACCGTACGATCTCTACCATTCGGCGAGACACTTTCTGGAAGAATAAAAGAGAAGAAAGTGAACCGCGAAGAGACAGAGAGCATGCAATGAAGGAGATAAAATGCAGACTCATGAACTATGCACATCATAACACAGCCCTTGAATGGCAATTGTATTCCGAGGAGGCAGACTTCGCGACGGGATCTCGGGTTCTCCTGCGAAGAAGCTGGGGCCTGGATGGTACTCTAGGCTAAATTTTGTTGCCAAAGAGTAGACCATCCAACTTGTAAATGGCCATTTGAAGGCTTCTTTGTATGGTTGGAAACCTGTATATTCTTGTATTTCAACTTTCAAGGAACAAATGTAAAGGAATGACAGTTAAAAGCAAAATCAATTAAGGTCGTACTCAGTGCACAAGGCTCCCGCTTTACGCAGGGTCTGGGAGAGGTGAATGTCGGCCAGCCTTACCCCCATTTTATGGAGAGGCTGCTCCCAAGTCTCGAACCCGAACGCATTGATTGACTTCTCACTTCCAACACTAAATAAAATTACACGAATGATCTATTCAGAAAATTCAATTTCCGAAAGCCATTCCATAACAAACCAGACCATAAACTTTTGCTACAGCAGCAGACGGGCATCTACCCAACGTATTCCACAAAATATAATCGCCCCAAGTAACCTGTTTAACAAATGAAAAGAAGCAATATGGATTGACAAGAGTACTCTAACTTTCACATTTAAACAACGAAATTGTTACCATTAGAAGAAACAAGAAACCGAGGAGAATTTTACTTTCATAGGTTATGAAGCCATCATTGGTCGAATACATGAACAGATATTTGTAGATTATCTGCAGCATTGCTTTGCTTACATATAATATACTTCTGCAAGTTCTATATCTGATGCGCACAATGATGTCGGCAAACATTTTCTAACAATTTTTCCGCAGCATGCACTGTCAGAGCTAAGAAAAGTATATCAAGCTTGAAGATAGAGAATTCTGATGAAAAACCCACCTGAGTAGAGAACTCCACTGGTGCTTTAACAGTTGGATAAACGCTCACCTGCATGTAGCAGAAACAATTAAGAGAGCCAGCAAAAAAAAAATAATACAAGTATATATGAGATAAATACAACAAGCATACTCCTCTTATGGCCTATCCCTGGGTTCCTGTAACGACCTAGACCATGAGAGGTGAATTAGAGGAAGCAAAACTTACAGATTTTGGATCCGAATCCGATGACATTCCAGACAATGAAGCTCCAACAATCTTGAACAACGCCTATACACGTGAGTCAGAAAACGCCATCCTCTGTTAAAGCTTGGTCTTCAATAAATGCTTAAACACTTTAAAGTCCAAAAGTGTGCTTGACTGACACAGAAAAAATATACACTCGACATAATTTGTATTATCATTACTATTTTAGTATTCAATTCACAGACACTGGCAATAACAGTAACAGAGACTGAATACAAATTTAATTTCCAATATACGACCAATAGAATGGAAGCCATATCTCCAATTTCTAACAGACTTTTTTGGATAAGACATCACTCTCTGTTGCAAGAAATCCCAACTGATTTTTGAGAAGAAACAAAAAACAATGAGGAAGCAGGTACCTTGGCGTAATTGTATGCATGCCAGCAAAATGGCTCCTCCAAATCAGCTGGATGAAGATCCTTGCTCATTTTTTCCGTTAGGAACTCATCTACATTTACCATATTATTATTGTTACCATCTGTCTCAATATCGCTATCTTCATCAGCTATGGTTCCAAAGGCTGAACTAGAGATAGGTGATTTTTGAGGTTTCCATGGTGCAAACTGGACTTTCCCAGGGAAAATTGCCTCAATACTTTTGGTGAGGGCCCTCCCACCCGTGACAATCTTCCATTCCACAGAATGGTCTGTAGTGGATACCAATCCAACCGATGGAGTGCCATCAAAAGATACTACCCTTCTTGTCGGAAAAGGCATAGTCACAGTACAAAACTCCAAAGCGAGAGGCGACTTGTATCCATCCATTAGTTGCAATTTGAATAAGAAATCACCTTTGTCTTCAGAGACCATAGACAACTGATAAAATCCTTTTATGGGTGGTCCTAGACCACAGACTGCTTGGTAACGCATTAGAACAAAATTACCTAACGGGGGTGAAAACATCACAGCTTGCTTATCAACACCTTGTTCTGGAACTTGAGCACAAGGATGAAATGATAAAACTTCAATGTGATCTGCGTTCAACCCTATTAAGGGGAAGGACACATCAGGCAATCCTTCTAAATCTGCTCGGCAATTTATTTGGCCAGAAATTGATAAACTATCTGGAATCTCATCTTGGTCATACAAAGCAGCATGGACAGTCTCATGAACTGAGTATTCTTGGCCTTCCTTTGTATAGGCAAGGCTTCCAAGCTGGTTGCTTCAGGTCTGCAAGAGGAAGATCTGACGAAGAAAAGCCAATGGTGTTCCTATATGTACCAGTACAATCAGCAAGCATATGAGACACTAAACCAGCACCAGGCCAAGGCAAAGGTGAACCACTAAATTGTCAATAGTGATAATGATAGTAAAGAAATCCCGAGATGAGAAATACCATAGTAAAAAGTACCAACCAAATGGCATTGAACTAGTTACGAAAGTTCGGAGAGCATCTTTATCTAAAGGCCTAGAACCGGTCTTGTGAGCATCCGATGTAACAGTTCCTGTTGCTGCAATGCCGGAAGGGGATGAGGATGCAACTGGTGCAGCTACAGGTTTCGCCCTTGAGGAGATGCTTGATATTCCTATGCTGGCAGTTTGTGAGTTTAACAATCCTCCGACAGATGGGGATGCACTTACGAACACTTCAGGTTCCACCACATCACCAGTTATTATGTCACCAATAGCATGTGCCATGCCACCATAAAAGCAATAGGGGAAAACGAAAAAGAAAAAGAACTGCTTAATGTCTCTAAAGAAAGTCGCACATGCCATTTACACGGTAGATTCAGTTTATACTTTATAGAGTTTATACAAACATGCAATGCCAGCCCCCCCCCCCCCTGAAATGTAATGGAGAAAAGAGAAATGTGGTGAAAAAATAGGAAAAGAAAATAACTTGGAATCAGCTGCATCCCCATCGATAGAAGGCAAATACGGAATGTGCAAGGTTTCATGTTATTTTCCCCCGTAGCTTTAGCTCAAAAGACATTCGCTAGAGGAGGCACACATTTAATATTTTAGGTTCGAGTCTCGTTGTAAGAAAATGTGTGACAAAGAAAAGACCAGAGAAAATTGGCCAGATGGTTACACCATCAGAACATTTACTTCTTTTATTTCTTTCTCCAACACTCCGAATACTTCTATTATTACAAAAACATTACAAACATTTATTGCTAATATTACAGATACGGCCACAAAAATAAACAAGAAACAAAAAATAACTTAAAAAAGGAAACAAACGATCTTGGGCATGCGTACATAACTGGCTTTTACATGGAACGGGATACCACGGTGGCGTTGAATGCGTTTCATGTAAGTCCGCCTAAGGGAGGTTGTGCCTCCAGACTTTGTCTTCCATATAGTGCTGTTCTGAATTAAGCAAGCTGTGGGTGTGCACATAAATGTAAGCGGACTGCAGACATTACAGCCTACAGGTCCACGCAAAGATAGGAAATGACAGAGGCTGCCCTCCGTTTGGTCCTCGGGCTGACCTTACACTTCTCAACCAGGACCTTCTTTATGTTTGGGCAACTCGAAACCACAGTGGCTACTCCGGCAGAAGTTATGCCCGGGCAATAAACCATGTGGCAGGATGTAAGCATTGTGCAACTTTTAACAAGATGGTTTATACCAACATCTGTTAACTGACGGCAATGTGACAGCACAATGTCCTTCAGGTTTGGACAACCTTCTCCTAGTTCAGCCATTGCCATGTCCCCCAAATTCTTTTCAAAACGAAAATCATGTTAGATTGAACAAGGATTGGAAAAACGCATTCATGTTAGGTTGCGTGTGCATCAATATGAACATGAAAAACTTCTACCATTTCTATCAAATGTAACAAGGGTGCATCCGGTGCTTCAGATAAGCCACCAGATGCATGTGTTCGTTGGTGCGGTTGGGTGGGAGAGGGAGGTGGCGTGGGAGGGGAGATGAGAAAGGAAGAGAGAACACACCTGCAGAACACTCACGTCTAGGTAACTAAGTTGCGGGCACCCTCTAGCAATGGCTATCAATCCAGCATCACCAATTTGGTGGCATCCACTGACATTCAGATATTGTAGGGAGCTACATTGAGCAACAGCAATAAGGGCCTGGTCCCCCACTCTAGTAGTAAAAGGTAAGATTAGGATATATCTCATGTGATATACAACGTTAAAGACATCTTTAAGTAATCGAGGATGTAGATTCCGACCACAAAACATTGAAAAAAATTTGATTGAATGTTTGAAACAGCACATTCTCAACTGAGCAGATAGAACATAAGCATCTGATTTGCAAAGAAGTGGTGTGGTACAAGAAAACTAAAGAGAGATACGGAAGATGAGAAGAAACTTTACCTATCACAAAACCGGAGGCTAAGGCCTGTGAGAGACCTACAATATTCTCCAACTGCTACAACTCCCTTGTTTCCAATCTATACCAAAAGGCAACAGATATTATCGAAATAGGTAACGAACAAGGAATTTTTTACAGAAGCCAGATAGCAAATGAATCTGTTCAACATAAAAGAGCACATTTATCGTTAAAGATAACATATCAAAAAAGGTGATATGACTCAAATGTAGGACAAAGCAATGCATTTTCTTGTTCCTGCATATTGTTCCGCTCCTCCAAACTAAAGGAAATATCAAATAATAGCAAACTTTTGCAAAAATAGCTATAATCATATTCTGTAAATGAAGAATAAATATGGTGGTGAATAAATCATTGTTAAGGTTGAGAGAACCTCATAACATCGACGAATATGAAGTTTCTTCAAATTTCTACAGCCTTTAGCTATATTACAAATGGCTTCATCTCCAATGCTTGAGCAATCTACCAGATGAAGAGACTGCAAGAACTGACAGCCTCGTCCAACCTCACTAAGTGCAAAGTTGCCTATCCTTTGGCAATACAATAATGCTAACTCAGTAAGACGCCTGCACATTTTCAAATTCTTCAGATTAACCAACCATCAACAGACAAATGAATACATACTTAACATGAATGTAACACCAACTAGGTATTACCATATGAATGCAAGAAATTATATTAACGAACACAATAATAAAATCTTCCAACTGAGCTCAATGTAACCCGTTCCAAGGATACAAATTCTGAATGTACATAGTTTTCCATCGACGGGCAAAACTGACAGCTAAACATCCATGCTAAATGTATCCTATAACCCATTCAAAGAAAAATACTAGTGAAAGCCTGTAGCTTAATGGAATTCTTCCACAGTTTAGCAGCATCAATAAGCTAAACATGAGAACCACTCAAACCATCCATATAATTATTACCAGCAAAATTACCAATTTAAGTTAAACCAAAAGAGGAACATACGGGCAAGATTTTCCAATGGATTCCAGACCCAATGTTCCAATATTGTGACAACCATTCACTTCAAGATGTGTAAGTTCCTTGCAGCCAGTTGCAATTGATTCCAAAGCATTGTCACTCAGAAAGTAGCAGTCACTAACAATAAGATTTTTTAACTTCTTACATCCTTTCCCAATAGCCCGTAAACCTCTGAAATGTCGCAGACATGAAAACAAAGAGATAGTCATTTAACTGCAGGAGCTGAATTAATAAAACGGAAGAGACAAGCTCAAAACTTTTTATTTTTTCTGTAATCTTATAAAATAATGTGTACAGGCACAATCTGAAGTTGAGTGAGAAACTGTAGTGACTCGCTCCAAAAATAAGTTTCTTATTGGAAAGAAGCCAATAATAAACTACTAAGGAACAAAGAGAATAATGAGTACTCACTTATCAGTAAATTTCTGGAAGCTGTATAGAGCCAACACCTCCAGCGACGAACAAGAAGTTCCAACAGCAGTCAAAGCCTCATCTGTGACATTAATACATTGTAGCTTCAAAGATTTCAAAGCAGGACATCCTTGGGCCACAGAAACCACCCCTTTGTTGTGTATGCACTCTGCATCCAACGACAAGTTTTCGAGAGACTTGCAGTGCAGCCCCACTGCTTCCATTGCAGTATCAGTTATCTTTGCACACGCAGTGATACCAAGAGACTTTAATGAATTCCCAACACCAAGGGCTAATTCAACCACACATACGTCAGTCAATCCCTCACAAAACCGCAAATTCAAATCTTCGAGCTGCTTGCAACACTGTCCCACGGCAGCTAGGCCCTGATCCCCAACATAGCAACCCTTCATAAACAGAAAATTAAGGTTACCTGATGCTTCAAGTCATGGACTTGCCATGTATATCAAAGAGCAAATATATGATTTTAAAATTATCAGGAACAGTTATTGGCACTCCAAAAAAATCATCGCACTCCACTAAAGTGCAATTTCTCTCCTATGTTTTTACAAGGAGTGCAGGATAACATTTATTTCCAATGCTTACGGAAAAGATTGCATCTTTAATGAAAGCAAGACTGCAAGACAGCACCTCAAAAGAAACCCCATGTAGGAATGTACCAATAATTTCCACTTAAGTATTCAAACGAAGAATTGTAGACTTCAAGCATTAAAATTTAACTTTAACAAAGAAATAATAAACGAGATTAAAAGCCAATTAAGCAAAAACTCACCTGCAAATCCAATGATTTCAACATTTTACACTTATCAGCAAGCGAAATTAGACCGATACTGGAGACATTGGAGCACCAGATTAAGCTCAACTTTTCGAGCTTGGGGAATCCGTCTCCGATAGCAGTCATACCGGCGTCCGATAAGCTGTTCGAATCAAGCACGCCGGAGCCATTGGCAGAATGCAGCCTCACCGACGAAACCGCCGCAATATCCGTCCCGCGCCTCCTCCCCTTTAAAAAAAAAACAAAACAAAACCAAAATCGTTAAGGCCCTGTTTGTTTCGACGAATTATAATAACCCAATTCGAAACAAAACCAAAATCGTTAAGGCCCTGTTTGTTTCGACGAATTATAATAACCCAATTCGTACCGAATTGGGGATCGATCGAATCGGTTGAGTGATTACGGGGTGAGTAGGGAGCGAAATGTTGAGGCGCTCGTCAATGTGTACGGTGCGGACGTTGCGGAATAGGCGGGCGAGGAGGTCGACGACGAGGTCGGGGCTGCCGGTGGCGCCGATGCGGAGGGTGGTGCGGCTGAGGCGCTCGAGGGCGAGCCAGCGCTTGCAGACAAGGGAGCAGGCATCGCGGCTGGGCTTGGAGTCGAGCCGCCGGAAGACCTCGAAGATCAGTTCGTCGGGGAGACACGTGTTGATCCGATCGTGGCCTCGCATCGCATCGGGATTCGAGATTGTTGAGGTGAGCTGATGAGCTGACGGGGGGGGGGGGGGGGGGGAAGAGAGAGAGGAGGTTTTGGGGATCGAAATGGATGGATGAATCAATGAAAAGCGGTTTTTGGAGGGGATCGGTGGAGTCAGCGTTTAAGATGCGAGTTGCTTTGTCGATAATGCCCCTGATTGTTCGACATAACTGCCGGGATTCCAACACAAGATTTTGTACTTTCTACTTTTGTTTTGGTCCATTTTCGTACTTTCGTTCCTCTTTAGCCTCCACCCGAAACATGCTTTGCTTTCCCTTGTTTGAGTGGCCTGTCAATTTCAGTACATTTTTAGGGTGTTACCTTCGAATCTGGTAAATAATGAATTCGATAGTAAATTAAATTATTTATTATGTGACTTAATCAAACTCTTCCACTTCTCACTACAGAAATATCAATGTACTAAAAAAAAAACGAATTTTTAATTTAGAGAAGAAATACAAAATAAAAACTTAAATCGTTATATCTCATATCTCTAGTGTAAATTAGTAAACGGATTGGGTTATTATTCGTTAACAAAACGATTGTTTTTTGACATTTACTATTTTTGAAAGTGAACTACTCAAAGCGGTTGTGTACATTCTCAAATAATCTCGAATGTTTATATTTTAAACTTTGAAAGTAATGTTAATAGCCCAATTGAGACTAAATTTTTGTTTTTAACAAAACTGAGAGTGATTTTAAGGGAACCAAAATTACTTCGAATGAGAAGTCTCAATCATCTCTTAATCACTTCTAAACATGTTCTAATAGGCTACTTTCAATGATTTATTTTCTTCTTAATTCTTATAGATTTTTATTATAAAAAAAAACATTCGATATTACAAACACTAACATATGAAAGAGCAAACTAAACATCTCAATAGGCTAGCTAATCTTAATAATTTAGTTCGAATTCATTTTTTGACTAGAATTTAAGTGACAATTCTTATGAGGAGAAATGCTAAGAGCATTTCCAAATAAGATGTCAAAAAATCCACATCAACATTAACGGTGAACAATAAATTATAGATATTTGAAAATGGTCTATGGAGATTTTTTTAGAGTGGAACTCTCTTGTACTCTCGACACCTCATTTTTAAGTAAACAATAAATTCTCAATATTTGTCCCATTAAAGACATTATTCAATCATGATACAAATAAAAAACGTCAACTACCGAGGTGTCATGGTTTATTTAAAAATTAATTATAATTATTTTTGTTTTACCTTTTTGTTTTTTTGTTTTTTTTGTTTTTTTTTGTTTTTTTGGCCATAGTAGGTACATATTATTTCACTTTCATTTTTACATACCCGCGTTTTATCGCATAAAAGCAAAAACATAAATAATATGTTTGTTTACGTCGCGAAAATAAAAAGCTGAGATTCGCACTAAGCCAAAAGAGACTGGCTTTTCTCAATCGCCATTGACGAAAGCTCCGCTGTATTTCCCTGAATTCTTCTTCGAGAGATAGAGAGAGGAGAATTGAACGACACCGTCTATCATGTCGTTCTCGTTCTTCAAGCCGTCGAGGCCCAAAACCCCACAGGAGGTGGCCAAGGCCATCAACGACAGCCTGTCAGCCCTCGACACCCAGACCGTCGTCGAAGTCAAAGCCCTCGAAAAGGTCCCCTCTCTCAATTTCTAGGGCTTTTGATTAATTGTTCTTGTTCCAATTTCCCAAACTTGCATTTGTAATTTGGTTATACAATTGGGGGCAAAATCTTTGCTTGGTTTTGCTTTGTGGGTGTGTGTGTCTGCAGCATTGCATTTATCAATGGGAAACTGTCAATCGGGTTGATTTATATGGACCTAAATCTAAGAAATTTGATTAGTACAAGCAAATTTGCAAGTGTAGAAGTGCTTTTCGAGTCGAATATCGTGAGTGAGTATGCAAAGTTACTAGCTTTTGTTTCCCCAATTTCGTTGGCACTTGGCGTTACGAAGCTTAATTGCTAGATATACAGTTGCGATACGAAGTTAATGCCGTGATATATTTCTTTGATTAATGATTTGCTAGTATGATGCTGCTCTACTTTATTATAGGCTTTGGAAGAAGTTGAAAAGAATTTCACAACAATGAAATGTTTGCTTTCTGGAGATGGGGAGACCGAACCAAATATGGATCAAGTTTCGCAGCTTGCGCTCGAGATTTGTAAGGAGGGTGTTTTTGACCTTCTAATTCACAAGTTACCTATACTGGGATGGGAAGTAAGTTATGGTCATTTGTGTCGTAATGTCTGGCATATGAAGCATTGGTTACACGCGATGATAAATTGTTTTCATTTCAGGCAAGAAAGGATTTGGTCCATTGTTGGTCCATATTGATGAAGCAAAAGGTTGAATTGACTTATTGCTGCGCAGAATACATGGAGAACCATTTGGAATTATTAGACTTTCTTGTCGTGTGGTAAGTTTATTTAATGCTTTTTTAAGTACTTCTGTGTAAAATATATATTTTTTCCTTGGTCTTTTCCTAACATGTTGTTTCCACATGTTTGAGGTGTAAGTTTAATTTAATCTTTCCCTTTCTCCTTCACTTTTAGGAGAATTCGTTTTCTGTTGCCAATCCAGTGTGTCTGTTAAAGAAAGGGTTTATTTGAGGGAAGTTATCAGAATGAAACCATGTGACTTGTGTAGCAACTATATCATATTGTTGTGTAGTGACAGGATAATAATGATGATGCTCTTGCGAGACATTTGGTGGAAGAGGGCATATGAAGTGTTGGATACTAGAAGTATATCTGAAGTGTTAGGATACTAGAACTACGCCGACAGTATAATCATGATGATTCTAAAGCAATATACCCGCAAGAATACTACAGCCTGTTTGCTAATCAATCATCAATTATTATATTGTGAATTGGCAAGGTCTCAAGAATACTACAGCCTGTTTGCTAATCAATCATCAATTATTATATTGTGAATTGGCAAGGTCTCTTTGTTGACTGTCATGTCATATTTTGACCGCAGACATCATGTTCTCTATCTATGCAATAAACATTTTGCATTCATAATTCTGTTTCACGAGTGCATGTATTTTTCCATTCATAATTCGACTGTTTTAAAATTTGTTTATAAAACATTTTGCACAACCAGAGTTGTCTTGTCTAAATTCTGCTGATGTCGTCTTGCAGTTTCTTTACTTAAAGTTTATGTAAGTGAACCACAGACTCATGCACGTAGCTAGGTGTAAATTTCACCATCAGCTATGACTAATGAGACATTGTCCCTAATGTTTTATAAATTATACTTGTCATCATACTTTTTCAACTGGTAAATTAATAATTGCACGACACTTATTGGTTTCTTTTTCAAGCAGCTATGATAACAAGGAAATTGCTTTGAATTGTGGAAGTATGTTGAGGGATTGCATTAGATTCCCTGCACTTGCAAAGTAAGACATTTAAACTTTTCACCTTTTTTTTCCCCTAATGGTTGTTGCAGGTCGGTAAGCCTAAAGTAGATCTTATTTTGTAAAAGGAGCTGCTCTGTTGCGTTTCATTAGAAGATTGTTAATGATTGTAAAACAGGAAACTTTTGGATTAACTAATATGTGGGTGCAATAGAGCTGCTACCCTCTTTTGTTCGTTCTTTTTATCTTTAAATATTTCAATTTTCCTTCAAAATAGCAAAGCAAGTTTCTTTTATTCACACATTTGATTTGTGTAGTATTTTTCAGATACATACTGGAGTCTGCGAGCTTTGAGTTGTTTTTTAAATTTGTGGAGCTGCCTAACTTTGATGTTGCTTCTGATGCATTCTCTACCTTTAAGGTCAGAACCTCGATCTTCATTGATGTTGGACCTTTGTATTCGTTGCTGAGCTTTTATGGCCCTATCTGTTCTTTCATAATATGTCCCTGAATTTGGCAGGATCTACTTACTAAACATGGAACGGTGGTATCTGAATTTTTGACTGCTCACTATGATGAGGTTTGCTCAATCTTTATCTTAATATACTTTTCTGTACAAATATAGTCAGTGGCAATTGTAGCTGTGTGACTTTGTCATATGTTTATGTTGATTAAATATTTTTTTCACTTACGATATCTGCTCAACTAAGATGCGTCTTCACTAGCGTATTGGTAGATTGTAGTGTATATTATTTTGAGCTTATCTGATAAGAAATTGTTGTTCTAGTTCTTTGATCTATATGAGAAGCTCTTGACATCTCCAAATTATGTGACCAGGAGGCAATCTTTGAAGGTTGGTTCTGGTTATCTAACTTTGCAGCTTCTGTCTATTATTCTTTTGGTCCATGAGATAGCACTAAAGGATAAATTGTATATGGATTTTAGCTTCTCTCCGAATTCCTCTTGGAGACTCCAAATTCACATATAATGAAGCGCTACATCTTAGAAGTTCGGTACTTGAAAGTCATGATGACGTTGCTCAAGGTATTGAATTTACTATTGATATTACTGTCTAGGACTATGAAGACCAAATCATGGGTTCTACATTGAAGTGTGCGTAAATATTGTTACTTCGTGCATTTAGCATGTTGTTTAATATATTTTTTAATATGAGCAGGATTCAAGTAAAAACATCCAAATCTCTGCCTTCCACATCTTCAAGGTGTGTCCCCTGCTCATTTTTCCTCTCCTGCTCCCTGGATGTGTGTTTGTATGAATGTGATTAGAATATGGAGTGCATTTTGTACGCTGCTTTTTGAACTTCATGCAGTGAGGGATGTGGGTTGGAACAATGTAAAGATGCATATAGCGTACGAGTTAATCGACTTTGTAGGATGGGAATGTTGACTGGCCGTCTGATATTGATCCATAACTTCACGTTTGTCAACTTCATAAATAAAAGTCTGAGATTACTTCGATTCCCAATCATGTTTCTCAATTTTTTGCATTTCGTTTAATACTGATTATTCTATATCTGTGTTCTAAATGCAGGTCTTTGTTGCGAATCCTAATAAGCCACGGGAAGTAAAACTTATCCTGGCTAAAAACCATGAAAAGTTGACGGACTTGCTTCAGAATCTTTCTGCTGGAAAAGGTTCTTAACTTTTTACCTTTCTGGCCATTCAACTCTTTGCAGGAATTGGCTTGTGAAAGAATGATGGCGCTTCTAAAAATATTTTTAACTTTAATGTCATATTTATCCCCACTGATTTATAGTCTCATTACAGGCGATGAAGACGAGCAATTTGAAGAGGAAAAGGAGCTGATCATCAAGGAAATCGAAGGAGTATATCAGCTAGTTAATCTGTAGAATACCTCTCACATCTGCTTGTCGTGCTTGTTCTGATATCCGATTTTCTGCAATTATCGTCTGACAAAACGCCATGTGCCAAAGAAAAGGGAAAAGAGTATGGATGGAGTATAATGCTTTCCGGAGTCGTGTGTATCAACAACTGTATGCCCTTGTAATCTTTGTTGAACTACGAAAAGAGAAGCAAAAAGGAAAATTGTTTTGATACATGTCGTAAAATCTCCGAAAAAAGTATGTAAAAATGGTTGTTTTTCAGTGCTCATGAGCACTTGTGAGCTATATATTTGTTCTTCTGTGGGTTTGCCATCTTATAAAGGTTTTGTGTTTGCAAGGTTTTGTGTTTGCTTGATTGATCAAACTCCTACAGATTGGAGAGTTCTACATGGTAATGATTGAGAGAAGAATTTTAAAACTAGTTTGCTCAGAAGTTGCCCATAATCTTTTTGAATTTGATTCTTAGAGCAGTTCCATCGTGGGAAAGGCCCCCCAGGCAATACATGATACTATCAATTCCATCCAGTGAAGAGTAACTGCCCTTAATGAACAGTAACAGTCTTTTGCATCTTTACTGTTGCACTTCAATAGCCCTGGCAATAGGCAATAAAATATTAGTATTTTTTTATTTATAAAATAATATCAAGATAATTAAAAAAAGACAAAGCAAAGAGCAGCATCTCTCTCTCTCTCTCTCTCTCTCTCTCTCTGTTGAAATGAAGACTACCAACACGGCCACCACAAACACAAAGCTTATCCTCCTCCACCCCCAAGCAATCCACAAACCCACCACAAACGGCGAAAGCCACTGCCTGTGGCTCCTCTTCTTCTTCACCTTCTTCACCCTCGCATTCACCCTCGCTCTCATCAGCACCACCATCCCCCAAACCCTCCCCACCTCCTCCCTCACACCCACCTCCATACTCCCCCTCCCGCCCGCCGTCCTGGACGCATTTCTTCACTACACCATTTCATCATCAAACACCTTGTCAGCACCCCACATGTCCCCGCCGGAACTCACCTCCATATCCTCTGCCCTCACCCGCCTCTACGCACCCAACTACAATTTCCTTGTTTTCGGCCTCACCGGTCCAGAACCTGACAGAAAAAAAAAATTTAAAAAGGCGTCTAACGTTAGCTGACGTCAGAACCACCTTAGGCACTCGGGCCGACATGAATCTACAGGCCTGGCACTCGGGCCTACTTAGGCTCCCTTGCCAGCCAACGCTGTGTTGGAAATGTGCCCTAAAACCAATCATATGATGATACTTTACGGACATTTCACATGTTAAACTAATCTAGTTTAATATCAAGGGCAAAGATTATTGTTTGAGCCGTCTCATATAAATGTTATACGTTTAAACGATAAGTCCAAGGAATATGTGATTGGGAGAACGCGATCTAAAGAAGTTAGATTCATGAGACCATTCTTTCGTAGACACATCCTAAACGTTCCTGATCATAGGATTGCCAATTGGGCATTGATAGTCCGTTAAGATCAGTACGTGCTGTGTCTTCTCTCAGGGAGAGTGACTAGTCTCGAGTCATTGGTGTGTGTGACATCAAGACAAGCATGTAGGTGCTCAATAATGAATGAGTCCACTGAACACGATCAACGAGGAGTTCTCATACTCATGTCACATGAGAACTCATGGTTGGGATAATGCAAAGTATTCCTTTGACCTGAGGCATCATAGTTGTCTTGTGGTTAAGTCCTTGATCTTTGATTATGTCAAAGTCACTCCATCAGGAGGGTGTCCACAGCATCGTCGGGGTTAAGCCACTTAGCCATGGAGGCAAGTGAATGCGCAACAAGGGATCTCTAACCTTCAAACCGTTTGGGGGAGAATACTCTATGATATGATTAAGAATCTCTGGCTAGAGTATGAATGAGATTTAAGAAGTCGTTCCAAATCACATTCAAGGTAATCATATAAGCACACGAATCACATTGGATAGTAGACATGAATAAACTATCAAACCAAACAATGTGGTCAAGAGTATTGTATTAGAGAAAGACCGTATTGCATTTGTAATCCTAAACTGAATAGGTTCTCCACCTCTTCTGATTAGCTTGGGTAACCATGATATACTGCTAGGTGTCACTCATGGTTTGTGGAAGCCCTAAACGTGTATAATCACTAAAGGGAGAATTGAAAGTAAGTTTCAATTCACAATCGATTTGAAATGGTTTTAATCGCCCACTGCCTCGCTAAAAGGAACCTAATGGATCGTACACCGTGTAAGGTGGAGATTGAAGAAACAATGGAGATGAGTAAGAATAATTGAATGGTTTAATTATTTATGGCAAGGATTAATTAATATGTTAATTAATCAAACGAATAAGTTCGTTAAAGACCTCGGGATAGTTTTGGGCCTCAAGGCCCAATGGGCTTCGAACGTCAAGCCCATTGACTTAAGTTGTATGACAACTTAATGACAAATAATTCACAAAGGCCTTAAAAGCCCAATGAAACCCTATGGCCGGCCATTTTGTTAAAGGAGTGGGTTTTGGACTTAATTACAAGTTTGCCACTTCAATGAATAAAGGTATAAATATGACTTTATAGCCAAAATTCATTTAGGGTTTTCTTTTGGGGAAAGGATGAGAACATAAACTCTCATTTCTCTCTAAAGTGGCCGGCCTCCTTGGAGGGTTTAGCTAGCAATCCTACTATTCCAAGGTCACTCATTTCTTCTTCAATCTAACCTTGGTGAAGAGACTTAGAGGTTCTCAATTTTGGGAACTTGGAGAACCATTTCATCCATCCAAATCCATAGATCTAAGATGCAAGGAATGAAGGCCCTCTCTTTGGGTGATTAGCCTTTGCTTATGCAAAGAGGAATCTACAAATGTATAATTTCTCAACTAACAAATGTTGTTTTAAGTTGAGTCAAGGTTCACCAATCTACTAGGCTTTGAATTTCATGGTTAATGTTTTGTTTTTAAGTGCATACAAGCATGATTCCGCCTTTTAATTGTTAATTGCATGCTATAGATGTTGCTTAAATGAACATGTTTTTCACAAAATTTCCTTCACGCTGGACTTCCTCCCTTGGGCAATCAGGCCCTGTGCTAAAGCTTGTCAATCGAGCAAAAGCTCCCGCTAGAGCTGCTCTTAGAAGCATATGTTTCCTCAACTCATGATTGACTTGGAGATGTTAGTTGACTTTTTTTTACGGCTACAATAATTTGGTGTCAAATGCCGCTATTTACAAGATATGGGCTTTCATTTTCACTTACAAACAAAGAATAATCACCAAGAGTCAAGTCTCCCTCTCTCTATATTATTTGTAAAACAAATAGAGAATAAAAGTTAATTTGGTATATAATGATTTGAATTTTTATGATCAAATTAGGACTTGGTCTGACACTTAATAAGATATGAGTGTTGTTATTTCTACTAGTATCTTATGTTCCCACTCACTTTTTAAAGAAATTTTCAATTACAAGTTTGTTATTTGTAAAATGACAGATAAAGACCTTATTTACCCTCTTTTAGGGTTATCTTTTTTATAAAAAAAAACTAATGAAAATGGCTTAAAAACTTTGAATTTAATCAAAAGCACAAAAATGTGTTTGTAAGTGAATAGTACCAAGAGTGACTTTTTAGAGTAAAAATGTTATTTTTCATTAAAATGAACAATACCGGGAGTGTTTCGTTAAAATTCCCTTTAAAACAACCAAAATGTTGGCACAATCAATTTGTTAAATAAACAAGTTGGGCGTAATAACTCCCATGTTTTGTTCATAAACGATTTGTCTAGCCTTAAACCCTAACTCAAAATTTTAATTCCCTTCATTCAAAGAAAGCAGAAAGCAAAACGAAAATGGGCTTAGAAGATGACGTTGTTATTGAAGAGGTAGAAGATTAAGTTTTCATGAAAAAGATAGAAGATGACGTTTCCATGAAAGAGGTAGAAAACGATGTTTATATATTATTTGTTTATAATTTTTTTAACTTTTTATGGTGGGTGAATTAAACTATGACTCAAAAAATAAGACAACGAAGTGAGTATAACAGCTCCCAAGTTATTTTTTTTTTTAACTATATCAAAACGCCCGTTTAAACAACTCTATTTACAAAAAGAGATCGGACTTAAGTAAAGAAATACAGTATTGATCAACTGATTTAGTTAATGATTGCTTAGTGAGAATATTCCGGTGGATATTGTATTTAAAATTGTTTATTTATTTTACAATTTCGGTGCGTCATACATGGTACCATATACATCTTAATTCTATAAAAATTATTTTATTTAAAATACATCTTGTGTAGAAGAATTAAGAAAAAAAAAATATTCTAATTTAGCATTTAAAGGGATATTTAATTCACATTTTCCTTTCAAAATATTAAAAGTTAGATTACGCCACCTTGTCGCTATTCTTGTAAAGAGTATTTACTCGATACGGATACAGAGTCCCGGTTCATCTCCGATTCCGAATCCGATTTCAGAAAATCTCTATCCCCCCAAATCCCAGAAAATTCCCGCAAATCTCGAAAACCCCAACCTCTCCTGCTCTCATCCATGGATTTCTTTAAGTCGGTCTTCTCCGACGACCCCCTTCCCTCCGACGATCTGCACCCGGACGCCCAAAACGACGGCGGCCACCCGAACCCGGACTGGGAACCGGACCGCAGTCCGCGTCCGAATTACGGCGCCGGGGCGTGGAGCTTCGGAGGTCTGATCACGACTCTGGCGACGACGTCCGAGTCTGTCATCCAGAACTACCGCCGCGATCTCGAGGAGTTCGGGTCCGGGTTGAAGAAGGAGACGGCGGTGATCCGGGAGGTGGCTTCGCGCGCCGTCAAGGGTCTTCCTGGTTCGCTCGAGGTCGGCGCGTCGGTGGCTCAGGAGTCGCTGGAGACGGTGGGGCAGGCGATCGATGATATCGGAAGCACCGTCTGGAAATCGACGGCGAGGATCATCTCTCACGGTAGGGACGCAATCTTAGCTGATGATGATGTTGAATCTGATAATTTGGATGATAATGTTAGTGGTAATCGTGAGATTGGTGGTGATGATAAGAGATTAAGTAGCAGTGGTAGTGATTTGAGAAAGTACAGTAGGTTTGAAGCTCAGGTGCGTGCGGTTCAGAGTAATTTGAGTACTTATTTGGAGGAACCGGAGGATTTGGAGAGCTATGGGAGCTGGAAATTAGGGTTTGTGCTGGACGAGAAGGCGGAGGAAGTCGAGAATTTGATGAGGGAAAATGGAGTGATTGGTGAGATTCATGGGGAGATTGTGCCTGGTAAGGTTGACAATGAGAGCTTCTGGGCTAGGTACTTTTATAGGGTGCATAAGCTGAAGGAAGTGGAGGAGGCGAGAGCTAAGCTCGTGAATCGTGCAATTTCAGGTGAGGAGGAGGATTTGAGTTGGGATTTTGATGATGATGATGAAGAAGATGTAGGGAAGGAAGAGGGTGATGGGTCGGATTCGAAGGTGGGTTCGAGTGGGAATGTAGAGTTGGAGAAACAAAAGGGAGCTTCTTGTGAGGCTGCTGCAAGGGAGGGTGCTGATGTTGAGAGTGTTGAAGTTGCTGCAAGGGAATCAGTAAGTAGCGATGGTGGGGATAAGGCGGAATCCAAATTTGATGGAGTGTCGGAGGGGAAGACGGATGGTGGTGATTCTTGCAAAGAGAGTGATGTATCGATTGTTTCGAGCCAGCCCTCAATGCCTGAGGAAGAGGATCTTGGGTGGGATGAGATTGAAGATTTAGGAAGCATAGACGAGAACAAAGGGGATGCAACGGGGAGCAGCGCAAACAGAGCTGATTTGCACAAGCGGCTAGCAGAGGAGGAGGAGGAGGAGGATTTGAGCTGGGATATCGAAGATGATGAAGAAGATGGCGCTATAAAATCACATTGAAACTGTTTTCGCAAGAAGATCGCAAATGGTATGTGAAGATAATTGTTTATTTGGTTGTTACACGACGTAAATATATTCTCTTACTTATCTGTTACTTTGAAGTATAAGTGATTTACATTCACATTTATGTCACATTTTGTGGTTCACTTAAATTAGAAAACCCGATACGGGTTTCCTTTGCTATATGTTCAATGGAGCTCCTTGCACCCTAATTCGATACCTAATTCGATATGGCGTGTCATAATTTCTCTTATGATCAAAACACAAACATGTCTAGCGAAATAAGAAAATCCGGTGTTCGAACAAGTTGAGCAACCAAATCCATAAAACGGAAAATGAATCGCATAAATGAAAACGAATCGCTCGGTATTCGAACTGTTTAAAGAGTAAAAAGGAAACATATACTCTACATCCACAATGATTATGTTCAGGCTTGGACCATATACTATGTCCACAATGAGCCAAAACCAGACTGCAGAGAGTTGAGTCGGTAGTCGGTACTCGGCATGACTAATTGTTGCTTTCCCTCAGCATCCGCAATATAGTCAGGAACAGGTTCAGAATGTCAAGATAAAGAGTGATGGAGGCCCAAATGTACTCATCGTATGTGAAGCGCTTGATCAGGTTGTCGGTGTCATAGACAATGTACCCAGAGAAAATGATAGCGCCAATGGCACCATATACGGCATTAGTTGTAGGGCCAAGAGGGAAGAACATCTACACAAGGGCACAAGATCACCAAGTCAGATCGATATTTCAAGTATTTAGGGTATAGTATACGCATGCATTTGACTAATTAGACTCAAAGAGTTAGCCAAACAAAGTAATAGAAAGACAATCCGACCTGCATGAAACCAGTTAGGAGGAGGACAATGAGGCCGGTGAACAAGACTGGTCCGAGGAAGCTGAAGTCCTTGCCCTTCCTCGAAGCCCAGAAGGTGTAAGCAGTCAAGGATGCAACCACAGCCGAGGTTAGAATTAAGGCTTCAAGCACAATTGCTCCTGAAACCACAAACATAATCAGATGAAAAATCAGCAACCGAAATAAACCCTACAATCGTTTCCAGATTGCAAGATATCAGTAAAACATTCAAAATGTAGGGAAATAAAACTAACCGTCTGTATTCGCAACGGCCACACCAACCGTGACACTCAAACTCAGAGTGAAAAGTCCGAGGAAGACAAAATTGAGGGGATGCTTCTGCTGATACACATGCAGGGGCCACAACACTGCAGCAACATTCAAAGGTTAATCAGATGAAGCAAATATTTCCCAAAGTGTGTAATGTTATCAAGGACTTACATGTGAAACACCCAGCAAGCAATTGGTTCACTGATTAATTCAATATAACGAGCACAAATCTTCCTTAGAAAGCAGGCATTTTTCGAGTTAGACATCAATACGATCATATCACCGACACGATAAAATCTCTAATTTTCCAAGTATTTGTAACAATGTAACCGCATCACAGGTAAGAAACTAGATAAACCAAACAATACCCAAATTCGATCACCATTTAAAAAAACCAAGATCGCCCACAGAATACTCAAATCTGAAGCACTTTTAAATCTAGTACCAAATAATCACCCACCAAAACCCCAAATCAACGAAAAAGCCTCCATCTTTGAATCCAAAATCCAAATCTCAGATCTAAAATCAATGTCTATAAAAACAATTACCACAACTAATGCAAAAAACTAGAGGTTTTGAGTTTAGGGTTACGTACATATTAGGGGAAGGATGGCGAAGAAGAGGAGAATTCCAGGGCTGCCCTTGAGGAGATCGTTGATCGGAGCGTAGAGGACGGTGACGAAGGAGACCAGAGTGGTCAAAACCATCTGGGCGGCCAAGATTCCGTACACCTTGCGGATGAATCCCCATCGGAGCTGGTTCTCGCCTTTGCTCAGACCTGGGTACAACAACTCCCCCGACTCTATGTCTACCTCCACCGCCTTGCCGCTATTCGTACCCACCTCCGTGTACCCGTGCATCTTGTTCATGATTTTCTCGCTCTTTCTCGAGAACTTTCTCTATCAGAGGAATTTTCTCGGGAAAATTGGGAGGGAGAGGGGAAAAACGTTGTTGTGGAATGATGGGGGTTTGTTTCTTTTTGTTGGTGGATGATTCTATTGGTCTCTCTGGCCGTTTTGATAGAGTGAGTGGCGGGTCTTTTTTGGACCGTGACGCTGCATTTTATGGTCGATGGATTCGAAGACGCGTCTTTTGATTTATGACGATGATAATGATTAAAATAACATAATTTAACTGAGACTTAATTAAATGGTTAAAAATGCATTAACATTATATTAGGTCAAGTGGCTCCGGATCCCTTCCACCATATTAGGTTAAAAATGCATTAACATTATATTAGGTCCTGTGGAAGCTTTTCTAGTGAAGTCGTGTTGTCTCAGAAGACGTTGAAGATAAAAATAAACAAGCATGCATAATTAAGTTTTGAAGAAGACAACCAAATTAATAAGGAAGACTTTACAAAGAGATGCATGCATAGCGCTCATTTTCAGAAAGAAAAAAAGAATCACATTCAGGTACCATTGCTTCTTAATTGGTGGAATTCTTGAATAACAAATTAGTGGATAGTGACAGATGCAATTCTTGAAGGATGAAGGCAACTCTCCTACAAATCTGTTGCTTCTTAATTTCAATGTTTCCATGTCATATAGTGAGCCTACTGTGGATGAAGGCAAGTCTCCTTAGCATTTCTCTACAATACTTCTTGACTTGTAGGGCATACATAAAGTTGGATAAAATTTATGTGGTCATTTAATCAATCAACTGTAGCAAATAAATATACAATTCATGATACTTAATTTCAGTTTACGACCCTCAAGTTTTTTGGTTTTCGACATTTGGTACATTGATTTTTTTTTTTCATTCCAAAATGGTACTTGAAGTCATAATTCAGGGATACTTTCATACATCTGTTAAGGTTAATGTTAAATCAACCGTTGACCAATGACATGACACACACTTAGACAATAACTGGACGTAACGTGTCAATATAGACCCCACATGAATATTAAAAAAATTCAAAATTGAAACTTGAAATAATCAATATGGGCCTTACGCTCAATAATAAATTTTGTTTCAAATGGTTTTTTTTTTTTCTTCTCTTTTATTTTTGGTCAGAAAGGTTTATTCTTCTCAACTCCTATCTTTTCCCATGACCCCAAGGACCCCAAGACATTGGGGGGGGGGGGGGTGAGAGAGAAATCCATTGAAAAGAAAATTAATTACCAACCATAGGATGTGAATCCAAGGGCCAAAATGAATTGGTCAGTCGGATCTGAGCCCATCCCCGAGGACCACTTCCAATCTGGGCCGACTGGGGCGCCACTTTCAGAAGCTCCCAGATCCGATCTGCCACCACTTTCTCCAATGCATCTGCCATTTCATCTCAAACATGCTACAAATGTAATCATCAGAGACAATTCAACAGGTGACCAAAACATAGCCACATCTTTATACAGGAATTAAAGTTTCCACAATTCAAGTGGGAATGTATTGACTTCATGACTTAGTAATTTTAAGTCTTGGTCCTTGGAATTATTAGTTGAGAAAACACAAATATTTGTTGACCTGTAGTTAGGGATGGACAATGGTTATGCGGACGGGTAACCGCGGTTAATTTACCCATAACTGTTTATACTCATACCCGCATAACCGTTTACCCGTTGGGTAATTGCCTAAACGGTTATACCCATACCCATAACCGTTTGTAAACGGTTAACCATACTCATAACCGCATACATATTTAACCATAACCGTTTAATACCCGTTTACTCATTTATCATTTTAACCCATTTATCTTCTTTTTTTACCATTACCCTTTTTTCATCCGTCTACATGTTTTTTAACAACTTAAAAATTAAAAAAAAATTGTCATAATTTTTTTTTTGACAATGAAACACCGTTATAGGTACATTCATCATACATTTCCATATTTTAATTTTTTAAGTCCTTATACCATTTCAATAATTGAAATAATAGTTTACGGACGATATTTTTAATTGTTACCAATGAAGGTAAATATAATATTTACAAAGTATTATTGGGTTACAAAAATTGTTTAGAAGAGATTTCTGTCAATTTCACGGTTACTCGCAAGGAATTTAAATTAATTTGGCCAATTCTTTGATGATGAGAATCATCATTCCTGTAGTAGTGTTATTGAGAGAAGGACAGATGAATTCCTTGCTAATTTATTGGGTGCTAAGTATTATTGGATCGAGAACATGGTTTGTGTTCGTTTTACATATATAAAATAAATGGGTAAACGGTTACCTGTTTATAACTGTGGTTAATACCCATAACCGCCCATTTAAATTTCGTGGGTAAATGGTTATACTCATAACCGTTTATTTATCTAAACGGTTACCCATAACCATAACCGTTTAATTTAAATGGGCGGGTAACCACGGTTACCCATAACCAATGGGTATTTGCCCATCCCTACATGTAGTGCATGCAAAAAGTTGGATAAAATCTATATACTTAGGATTTATTATTTGTTTTAAATGTTGTTTGCCTTAACCCTTTGGCATGTGTGACACACCCCGACCTAGGATGTCCACCATGACTCCGAATCGAGCTGTGCTGGCCGACACCTGGAAGGTGACGAAGTCATAAAGTGTGATAATGTATAAAATGTGAGTAAACTAAAACCTAAAAGTCCCTAAGTACATGAGTGCGCGGTGAGCGGATCTGGACCCATTTCACGTGTGATACAGAGCATAGGTATAATGCAGTAAGATGAGACAATGATCATACCATCACAAGAAAACATTTGTACCAAAAAGTGCCACGAATCCTCGTTGATACGGAACTCTGCTGCTAGAACCTGAAGGGGTACAAAAATAGAAAATGTGAGTGAGTGAAACAAAACTTTTCAAACCAATTCCAACTATCAAAGGTAGTAGCCCCTCACCGTAATACCTGTATAATTTCCTGAAAAATAACAGGTGTGACTATAAATCAATACCATAACCAAAATAATAGTCCCATAGTTATATCGTGCCAAATATCTCAATAAGAATAAGTACTCAGGTGAAATAAATCAATATGAAATGACATATTAGCCGGATCGACCTATAGTGGCCTGTACGGCTGAAATAGCTCATCAACATGCTAGCCGAAGTCACCTCACATGACATGTACGACTTATCCATATCTCATCAATCAAGGCTAGCTCATAAGTCGGAGTCACCTCTACTGATCTGTATAACCTATCCATATCTCATCACATATCTCATCATATATGCTAGCTCATCACATATTTCATCATATATGCTAACTCATCACATATTTCATCATATATGCTAGCTCATCACATATCTTATCATATATGCTAGCTTATAAGTCGGAGTCACCTCTAGTGACCTACACGACTTATCTATATCTCATCACATATACTAGCTCATCACATATTTCATCATATATGCTAGCTCATCACATATATTATCATATATGCTAGCTCATAAGTCGAAGTCACCTCTAGTGACATGTACGACTTATTAATAGCTCAATAAGTATACCTGCACACGAGTCGGAACCACCTAAAGTGGTCTGTACGGCAGGACTGGGTGTAAATAAATACGCTTAAGTGCTACAATCACATGAAGACTGTGCGAATAATCGCGGGTCACCTACAAGTCGGAACCATCTAAAGTGGTCTGTACGACAGAATTGTGCACCTACCTTGGATCCAAGGTGAGCGTAAGGTGCGGGAGGTGAACATCACGTGAAAGACTGTGCCCTAGCCACGGGCGGGATCACTAACACCGGGGTGTAGGTTTATGAGCTCTAACTGTATCTATTGTTATATATACGATTCATAGGCAACCTGTACGACAGTGTCGGAGTTGCCTATTATTGCAACCTACACGACCAGGTCGGAGTTGCCTAAACATACATGTAGTCATACCATAACCCCATCATTTCAACTAATACTATAAACTCACCTGAACTTACCTGGGTGTCTTGCGTTCACCTTTACACTTCAAAACGTTCATAATAATTATGTGCAGGTAATATACATATAGATAAACCACGATGAAATCTAATACTCAACCACGTTATAGCATTTCCAATTATATACATATATATATATATAACTAATGTGGCATAAAAATGCATAAACTATAACGCCCTACTCCCGAATTATTTATTTTTGGGAATAATTATCGGTGACAAGCCCAACTAGACACTAGTTTAATTAATTATCATTACTTACGCTTCCTTACTTCAAATTCTTGATTCTTTACACATTGATTTATGACCAACATTTAACCACCAAATCATAAGGTTAAATCTCATATTTTCCACCAACGTTAGATGCAGGCATCGCCGTGAGTGACGGTCGACCGCCCCGACTTGCCGGAAAATTCAATTATTTCTAAAAATTCTCAAAAATTAAGAAAATGAAGATCTCGAAGAGTAGAGAAAATTTTATACCTGCTGCTAAGGCCAATTTGGCTTGGAAAGGCTCTAATTTCACGAAAACCCACAGGAACCCTAGTTTTTGGGTATTTTCGATTCGACTCCATGGATGCTCCCTTACCATCACTTGGGTTTTGTTCTTGAGGTTGAGGGGAGCCTAATGGTAGTGACAATTGGCTAAGTTAGCTTCACGATTTGTGGATTACCGCCAAACACCCACACGTACCACCGGTGCATTTCTCCTGAATCTAAGGTCAAATTGTACGAATTTAGGGGTAGAAATGGTAGAGGGAAGGCTAGCGAGGTGTTTCTAGGTGATGGTTTGGCTTAATTCACCGAAATTTGGCCGGGAAACCATCGGTTTCTATGGTTCCCATCAAACGGGTCAAAGAAGACCCGTTTTGGGTTCCCTCATTTTCTTCTTCTCTCATTTCCCTCTTGGTTCTTCTCTCCCATTCATCAATCTCACTCTCTCCTCATTTCTGATTAGGTAGTGCCCATCTCCTTCCTCTCCCTCTCTTTCGCTGCCATCAGGCAGCCATCCCCCTTCCTCTTTCTTATTCTATTTTCCCCCTTCCTCTCCCTCTCTTACGCGTCATGAATTAACGATCAACAAAAATCAATACCCTCACCTCTAGGGAATTCTCGTAAATTTCACATTTTAAGATTTATAAAATAATAAAATTTGGGACGGGCTATCACAATGTGTGTGATTTACTTGTAGTGCATGCAGAAAGTTGGACAAAATCTATAAAATCGTTTAGTCAATTAGCTGTGGCAAATAAATAAACAGTTCATAATACTTTTACTCATTTGTTTTTATATAGTTGAATGACTTAATGATTTCATATTTTACTATTTTTTTTAAATATGATCTTTACAAAGTATTTTATAATATGAATGGTTTCGATCATAAATACGAAAATTCTTGAATTGAAAACTAAGTATCTTGAGGAAGTTAATTTAATGAAAAAAAAATGATGCTATTGTATATAATGACAAACATAGGCATAGTTATGGGGGGTGGTGGCAACGATAGCAGTGGTGGGGGTAGTGGCGGTGATGGCAGCGGCAAATGTGGGGGTTTGGTGGTTGTGACAATAATAGGGTGTAGAGGTAGCAGCGGTGGCAACGGTAGTAGTGACGATTGTGGTGGTGGTAATGGTGGTGGTGATATAAGATTAGTCGTTGTAGTGGTAGGTGGTGGCGGTCTTTGTTCTTCGAGGTCGAAAATATACGTAGAATTATAAATAATGTCAGTTTTCCTTAATGAGGGTATTATAAGAATTAAAAATATTCATTAAACACTTAGCTCCACTTTATTAAAATTTCTCATTTGTTTTTGTTATGGATAATGTTAGGGAGACCAAATTTTTAACAAAAGCAAGTCTTAAATGTTGTTTGCCGTAGCCCTTTGGCATGTGTGTGATTTACTTTTAGTGCATGAGTTAAGTTGGACAAAATCTGTAAGGTCGTTTAATCAATTAGCTGTAACAAATAAATAAATAGTTTATAATACTTTTATTTGTTTGTTTTTATATAGTTGAATGACTAAATAATTTCATATTTAATTAATTTTTTTGGATATGATCTTTACAAAGTATTTGAACGGTTTCGATCATTAATACAAAAATTCGTGAATAAAAAACTAAGTATCTTGAGGAAGAACTCCTCTCATCCATTGAGTCATGAACGAAGCTAATTCATAATGTTAAATCTTCACTTATAAGCATAGTCTGAAATATCGATAATATCGACGAAATATCGAGGATATTTCAATTTTTTCAAATCATGGATATTTCGGAACATATCCATGTACATATCGTTCAAATATCGACAATATCGACAATAATATCGGAAAATATCGATGTCGATAATTTCACTCACACTTTAGCAATATTTTGTCAAAATATCGGTGCAATATCGCTAAAAAATCGCTAAAATATCTAAAATATTGATGTAAAGGAAGGAAAAAAAAAAGAAAAAGAAGAAAAAAAGGGAAAAAGGGAGGAAAAAAAAAACACAAAGGGGATTTGAACCCTTCCAACACCCGTAACCACCATATATCACTTATGTTTTAGTGATAATATGCTAAAATATTTATATTTATATGAGTGACATGTTAACAATTACATGCAAAACTATTTTGGGGATTTATCATTTGATGAATACTCTTCATAATAAACTTACTCTACACATAGAGATGATGAAGATAGTGAAAATTTTGAACCTCATAGGAACTTTATGTGGTACTAAAGCACTCATGTATCTTACCATGTAATGTATAAAGTGTAAAATATTGTAGTAAATCATTATATATAAATGATTATGGTGTGTTTAATCTTTTTTTAATTAATTACTACATATTTTCTACACTCACAGTGTTTGCCAGCTCGCTGTATAATCAACTTAAATCAGTTAAATCCATCATGTAATGCATTTCCTTTTAATTTTTTTTTGATAAACTAATAGATAATTGACTAAATAAACATTCTCCAAAGTTTCAATAAAATTTTTCAAGTTTTTCTTACAATTTCCGTGGTTTTTATTCAATTTTTATCGATATCGATAATATCCCGATATTTCCATCGAAATTTCCATGTTTTTGGACTACTGATATTTCTGATATCATCGATATTTTATACCATGCTTACAAGTGAAAAAGAATACCACTAGACTTTTAAAAGTTGCTGTCTAGAGGCCATTGCACTAGAAAAAGGTAGAATATTTTTTTTTAGCAAACACTTTTTTATTGTTTAACTTTAAATTGAAACAACTTTTTGTGAAAAAAATTAATACCAAATGAGGCCTTAGTGTGGATGCAAATTTCCACCGTCTTCTCCCTTGACGAAAATGCACATATAAAATAATAACACCTAATATTAAGGTTAAGAGCCTTGCGAGCCCATGATGAATATGGGGGCTTTGGCCGAAGAATTTCTGATGCCAAAGTTAGAATTTGAGAGAGAAAGTGTTTAGAGAAATTTGGAGAATTTTGCAAGAGAGTTGAAATTATGTTTTTGGAGAAATGAGGTGGTATTTATAGGGGTGTGGCCGGCCCCCTTTGGAGAGATGGGAACTGGCCACATATGGTAGTTTTTGGGTGTAATTACAAGATATTATGTCAAAATAATATCTTGCAATCAATTAGGAAATTAATTAGAAAATTAATTAGGAAATTAATCAATTAATTTAGGTAATTAATCATATTTTGAATGAATAATTGAAGGTTACATTGTGGGGATGATTTGATGAGGATGGATGAAATAGGTTTTGAATAAATACCTATTTTGATCATTTTTTACTCTGATTGTGCCATGATTGTCTGTTGCTTGCGCGTAGAAGTTGCGGTGTGTCTCGAGGGTAATATTGTCCTTTTACACCCAAAAGTACATATGTCGTCTCCATAATTTTCTTGATTATTTTTACTCCACACTTAGTGTTACAAGTTTACACAAAAGGTGGAGAGAATAAATGTGACAGTCCGTCCTTAATTTTAAGAGTTTTAAAGTTTTAATAAAGTATTTTACAAAAATGCCCTTTGAGGTACGCGCATTATTCGAGATTAATCGTTGTGTCATGCCATCTAAGATTTGTTTTATTGACATATTCTCGTAGTACTCGTCGCTACGGACGTGTGGACGCTGACGGTTCGTTATTTGGAGTTATAACGAAAAAGATTTTAAAGTTTGAAGTTTGGGCATTTTATAAATTTTATTATTAAAATTTGGATGTCCCAGATTTAATGAAGAATTAAATGGATGGCTTGGATGTAAGGAAAACAAAAATAAATAAATATAAGTGAAAGAAGGTTTTTGTGTGTGTATGTGCGTGAGAGGAAGAAACAGAGGAAGGAGATTGGGCAGAAATGCCCAATCGGGACAAGAGAGAAGAAGGCATCAGGAGGGATTGAGAGAGGGAGAAGCCGACCAATCGGAACAGAGGAAAGGAGGAAAGGAGAGAGGGCGAGAAGCGGAGGAGAGAAGATCAGAAAACGGGTTTTCCCCCAACCCGTTTACCCGCGACACCCACACCCAAATTCCTGCGATTTTCACCGGATTTCTCACAAATTGGATCAAGGTACCACTTCCAATCAACACCTAGGCCTTCCCTCTTCATGTTTCACCCCAAAAATCATGAAATTTCGTCATGATTTCGCGAAGAACACCCACACGGGTGCCGCGACCTTCTTGTCCAAATTCTTCAAATCTTGAAATGTTTTCTTTCAATTACTAACACCATTAGTATTCCCTTAGGACCTGGAACAAAGCCCAAGCTTTGATTTGGACGGTGGAGTTGATTTGAAGGTCGGATTGGAACTCACCCAATTCTAGGGTCCGCACGGAATTTGATGAATTTGAAGTGTTTCCAGGCCAAATTGGCCTTGGCCACAGGTATGAAAGTTGCTCTACTCATTGAGATCTTCAATTATGTATTTTTTGAGAATTTTTGGAAATAGTTGGATTTTCCGGCGAGCCGGGGCGGCCGACCGCCACCCGCGGCGGCCCGTGCGGCGGCGCGTGGCTAATGGGCCGCCAATGTCATTCTTAGCATGTGTTTAAGGTTCTAGGTTCATTTGATAATTGATGGACGTAAATTGAGTAATTGAACCTAAGTTCGTTTCGATTCGTGGTTAGTTGAAAATGTGAATTTACGATCCAACCGTCGGATCGTCACCCAACTTTGATACATTGTAATACGTAATATTTGAGGATTTTAGGAACTTACGAATTGGGAATCCGATATACGGATCTTTCGGAATTGGAGTCGTAAGTTCATAATGTAGAATTTTAACCGTCACTTGGTTTTGGAAATTGACGGAGATCCGACCGTTGGATGGTAATGAAATTTTGGGATGTTGTCCTAGAGGTATATTGTGGACCTCTGTAAGTTCATAATGTAGAATTTTAACCGTCACGTTGTTTTTGTCGCTTTCGTTTCAGGAAATTTTCGTGTTCACAGTAACTACATAAGGCTTTTCAACAATTTCAGGGCTAAACAGTTCCAACTCCAGACGAACTGCATCAAACTCAAATTCTGGCATGTGAAGAGCCATCTACAACATGTATCTGACATTTCCAGAAAGATGAAGATCTTTTCAATAACAATGGTTTTGATAAAGAATAAAACAACCACGAGGATTCAACCACATGACTCCGCCTGCAAGGATGAACGCAACTACAGGCCCTTTACAAGTGTATTCTTCATACACGAAGGAACTTTAAAGGGCAATGGAAGAGAGAGAGAAAAAAATAAAGAAGAATGAAATAAATTCTTGAAAGTAAAAACAACTAAATATCATTCTTTATTTTTAGTTTCTATTGTGCGTGCCCTTCCTTACGCGTTTTTTTACATCTCTCCCACCACCCTTCATTGATTCTTCAACAAATGTAAGATTGAAATCGAAGAAGAAGACTAAGAAGATGGAGAGAAAATGGGGTTTTGGGTTTATTGATAAATTTGAGTTTTATTATTAATTTCATTTTGTACTTAATAGTAATTATGCAATAGGATAAAATAGACAATTAACATTCAAAATTTTAAGTTGGGTGTAAAAAGAGGTTGCATAGGTTTAAATAAAATTTCCTTTTTTGAATTCCTTGCTATATTTACACCAAGGAGTGAAGAGAATATATTGGTTACAAACTCATAATTTAGATTCGAACCTAAAACTTTTTTATTACAAATAAAAAAAAATCATTAATCTGGTATTGCGCCAAACGTTCGATTAATTTAGTCAGTATTATTCGATGACTATTTATCATATCCGACTGAAATAGTCAGTATAGTTTGAGGTACCAAACAAGGCCTAAAGTTCTATGAAAAATTCTATAGTGTAAAATAAATACTCTTTAGCCGTTAAATTGATGAGTTTACTCAAGGACTCTAGATTTATAACTCGCGGCAAATAACGTCTTTTCGCACATGAAGTAAAATTGTAAAAGTACAAAACTGGCCTTTTTTTTATTTTTTTATTTTTTACAACAAGTACAAATCTGTCTGTTTTGTTTTTTCGTTTTTGCTTTTTGGATCATCCGAGTGTACTTGTTTTGTTTTCTTTTGCGCAAGTGAAACTCGGAAGGAAAACAAGATGCATATTATTTTTAACAATGCTAGGATACTAAAAAATGAATAGAATTTTTACTCAAAATTCTTCATTTTTGAATCACATAGATAATAGATTTGCTTATGATTAGAATTGTTCATATTATAAGTCACTTTGTAGAGATAATCTTTACAAAAAGTGAATTAAAAGTAAGGTCGTTTAGTCAATTTGTTATAATAAATAGATAAACGGTTCATAATTGTTTTAACAATTCCTTTCATCTATTTTTATATAGTTTGATGACTAAACGATCTTATTTTCAATTGATTTTTTGGTAGAGGCGATTGTTAAAGAGTGATTTATAATATGAACGTTTCTGATCATAAACTCGAAGTTCTATAAATCGGTAACGAAAAGTTACAAAATAAGAACTCCTACTCATTCTTTGAGTAGCCAAATATTATTCTATTATTTTGGTGTGATGGTTCATAATAATGTAAAATAAAAAGATAAAATGGATCTGAAAAAAATAAATTAAAAACAAATAGATCTGGAAAAAAAAAATACAAAGAGATCATGCAAATTCCCAAAAACAAAATGATAAAATAATCCTATCAAAATAAAAAATTGGATGACGATGATGTCAGTGGATGCCCTAATGGGCTCCAAATTACAATCGAATTAGGTCAAACCCGGAAATAAGGAGCACAAGAACGCCAGCAGAGCAGAGAGATCGAAAACCCAATACACTTGACATTTCATTAATTTCACAAATTCGTCAGATTTCTGAAGGGCGCCCTCTGAATTTTTCCCCAATCAATTTTCCCGCCAAAATACGCAAACGAAATCCCCCAAATGGCGTCTTGAGCTTCGAAATCATCGCTCGCCACTCGCAGTGTTGTTAATCTTCCGAAATGGGCTTGGAATCCAGCTCCACCCACTTCACAAATATCAGAAGGTAATTTGGAACTTAAACCCTAAATGTGATTTTTTCCCAATTTGATTTATGTCCTACCCAATCAAGCTTAATTTTTTGTTATGCATTTTGTATTTGTGAATTGGGTGTTTTTGATTTTTTGTTGGGTATTTTTCTTTAGTGTTTTTTAAGTGGATAATGCTGTGTTTGGTTGCTGAGAAATTGTTTTTATTGATTTCATAATTATGTTTTTATTATATTATTTTGCTAATCAGTGTTCACATTCATGACTGCTGAGTTGCTGACCGTGTTAATTGATTAGTTTTTGTATAAGTTTGCTTTCGAGGATCACTTAATGTTGCTTCAGATTGTTAATCTAGATGTTGTGGCTAAGGTTGTAGTTTGTAGTGATTTTTCATGTCGTTTTATTTTGTGTGACACGCAGCTTAGATACCGATTCTAAGATTGAAGACAGTGGGAACAACTTAGTTATAGAGGCATATCCTTTAGGAATGATGCCTCCGATGAATGCTGTCGATGCAGAGGATGAAGGAGAGTCTGGAGTACTGGAACCATATGTGGGGTTAGAGTTTGATTCAGCAGATGTTGCCCGTGATTTTTACACTCTCTATGCAGCACGGATGGGGTTTAAAGTTCGAACTGGTCAGTTGTATCGCTCGAGAACAGATGGGTCAGTTTCTTCTCGAAGATTTGTGTGCTCCAAGGAAGGATTTCAGATTAGTTCACGGACAGGCTGTCCGGCATTAATAAGAGTGCAGAGGCGTGATTCTGGGAAATGGGTTGTAGACCTTTTCCTGAAGGATCACAATCATGGTCTTGAATCATCTACAGAGGAAAATCATACTCTGATTTTGCAGAAGAAGAGTTCCATGCCGACAAATACTGTTGTTGAAGTGTCTCATAGGCCAAAAGTCAAATTGATTAAGGCAATTGAGGATAAACCACATTGCCCGTCTGGAGTTATAAGTGCCAAGCGCTTAAAACGGGGTGAAGAGGAAATGCAGTCAGAAATTGATCTATCTGCAGGTCTAGAGTTCAATTCGGCCAATGAAGCATACCAATTTTATCATGTGTATGCTGAGAATACAGGATTTAGAATCAGGATTGGTCAATTGTTTCGTTCAAAGCTTGATGGGTCAATTACATCTCGGAGATTTGTGTGCTCAAAGGAAGGGTTTCAGCATCCATCAAGAGTTGGTTGTGGGGCATATATGAGGATTAAGAGACAAGATTCTGGAAGGTGGGTGGTGGACCGTTTTGATAAAAATCATAACCATGAGTTTGAGTCTCACCTGGAAGTTCAAAAGAAAAATCTATTTTCTTCAAAAAAGTTCATAGAAGAGGAGATTGGAGGGCTGGAAATTGAAGATATTGTTGACATAAACAGTGGAAACCTTGTCAAAAGACGAAGAGAAAATCACATTGGAAGCGATTGGTACAGTGTGCTGTTTGACTATTTTCAAACCAAACAGGCCGAAGATACAGGATTCTTCTATGCAGTAGAAGTTGATAATGGTAGTTGCATGAGTATTTTCTGGGCTGATGGGAGGTCTAGGTTTTCATGCAGCCAGTTTGGTGATGCCATTATTTTCGACACCTCATATCGGAAAAGTATTTATCTGGTGCCATTTGCCACTTTCATTGGAATCAACCACCACAAGCAACCAGTGCTTCTTGGTTGTGCCCTAGTTGCTGATGAATCTGAGAAATCTTTTACTTGGTTGTTTCAAACATGGCTTAGGGCAATGTCAGAGCGTCGTCCTCTGTCAATAATAGCTGACCAAGATGATATGATCCAGCAAGCCATCATGCAAGTTTTTCCAGGAACCCATCATCGTTTCTCCTTGTGGCAGATCAAGGCAAAAGAAAGTGAGCATCTAAGTGTAATGAATAGTTCTTTTAAATATGAATATGAAAAGTGCATTTATCAGTGTCAAACAGCCGATGAATTTGAAACCGCATGGAATGCACTCCTCAGCAGGTATGGGTTGAAGGATAACGCTTGGCTGAAAGCAATGTACGAAAAGCGCAGGAGTTGGGTTCCGTTATACTTACGAGCTACATTCTTTGCTGGCATCCCCTTCAATGAAAGTATAGAATCATTCTTTGGTGCACGTTTCAATGCCCAAACGTCACTAAAGGAGTTTGTTTCACAATATGAAAGAGGCCTTGAGCGACGGCGTGAAGAAGAAATAAAAGAGGATTTTAACTCTTTTAACTTGAAGGCCTACTTGCAGACAAAAGAACCATTAGAAGAACAATGTAGAAGATTTTATACACTGAACACATTCCGGGTATTTCAGAAAGAACTTCTACAATCCTATAGTTATCTAGGATTTAAGATTTATGATGAAGGGGCTATCATCAGGTATTTGGTCCGCAAGTGCGGGAATGACGATGAGAAATGTGTAGTCACTGTTGGTGCATCCATTCCTGAAGTGAGCTGTAGCTGTCGAATGTTTGAATTTGAAGGTATATTATGCAGGCATGTGTTGAGAGTTTTCCAAATCTTGGACATAAAAGAAGTACCCCCCTGCTATATTTTACGCCGTTGGACTAGAAATGCAGAATATGGTATTCCTTGTGAATCTGAGTTGGGTGGAAATCCCCGAGAACTGAAGACCTTGATGGTGTGGAGTTTGAGAGAAGCAGCGTGTAAATACATAGAGGCTGGGGCAGCATCTCTCGAAAAGCACAAGCTCGCCTATGAAATTATGCGAGAGGGTGGACGGAAACTTTGTTGGCAGAGGTAAGCGAGTGGGGAACAATAGTCAGTCATCTCGGTTACTCTGTATGGATAGATTTTGAAGTTTTTGAGCTGCATAAGTGGCTAGTCCTTGATTTGCCTTGGATAATTTGCTGTTGGTGAGTGGATCAGTCATGTAAATATTTTGTTCCCAGTTGATGTAATGCCATATTTTCCTGGAGACTTGACTTCCACTGTATTTGCTGTCAATTCCATCAATTGAAGCGTCACTGGGAATGCATGAAAGTCTAATGTCAATTCCCCCTGGAATTTTACTTCAATCTCTCTTTACCCACTGAATCAAATTTTGCAACTTAACCCCTTGAAACAGGATTCCTTAATAATCAACCATAACCAATGCAGAAAACATCTGAGTCCGTATTATTAACACTGCCACTACCGCATCTGACCGTAGAAAAGAATCTGGACCGTTTTATTAATTCGATGACTATTTTATACATAAGCGCACTAAACACCAGAGTCCGTACTATTAATCCTATCAAATTCCTTATAGGAGCTGCCAAATGAGGCCTTATTTCAGTATCCCCTAATTAGGATTTCTTTCCTCTTTGACCTCCAATCCGACAATGTAATCCTAACAATAAACATAAAATAAACCACAAGATAATCAAAAGTAATAAATATCGTAAGAAAATTGTATTCGCACGTTTGTTAAAAATACGCATATTTACGCACGAGTGTTAGTAATTAGGTTACCTTTTCTTTTTGTGAAAAATTTGGTTACCTTTTACCGCAAGAAATTTTGATGCCTATATAAACGCAAATCTCATGATCGTATTTTCATCTTTTATCATAGGAAAATTTGAGATTAGTTACAATTCTTATGGCCCCAACTTCACGCTCGTTTGTGAAAGTTGTGGCTGTGCTCGTTTTCATCACCACAGTCACAGCGGCTGCCGCAGTGGTAGTCCCTGGCAGAGGCGGCAGTAGAGTTGGTAGTCGTGGCGGCAGTGGAGGTGGTGGTCGTAGCGGCTATGGAGGTGCTGGTCGCAGTGGTAGTGGAGTCGTAGTCCCCGTAGGTGGTGGTAGCGGCAGTGGAGGTGGTAGTACTGGCGGCAACAGTGGACATAGCGGCAGTCCGCATAGCACGCCGCGTAGCTCATCTAATAAGAATGCCAGGGTGCCTACATATGGTATTAGTAATACGATCGTTTGGTACACAGCGTTTCATTACTTGCTGAATGCCATGGGGCGGTGGTAAAAAAAAAAAAAAAAGGACGGCTTAATTTTTGTGTTTTTTACTTTAATACAAATATCGGTCATATAGTAGTTTAGATTACAAATACCCCTTCTATTAAAAATACAAAGATTTGGACTCTCAGTTCCTAGCTACTAATGTTATTTAACTGAAGCTTATTGGTTTTCAATTTTGATTGAAGTCTTTGACTTTTAATATTAATGTATTTCCATATTAGTTTTTTTTTTTTAAACATTCAAAATATCATAAATTGCCCTTTAAGAATTTCATAAATTACAATTGAACCAAAAGAAGCTAAAGTATTTAACCATATTTTTATTTTGAATGAATTTGATATTTAAAATTATAGAAAAAAAAACAAAAACAAAACCTCCCACGTTAGTGGGTGGTTTCACGTCTTTAATTCATTTTTTTTATAAATAATTTTTTTAAAATATGTAAATTAATTATTTAAATAAAAAATATATAAAAGGTCAATTGCCACACACGTATGTGTGTGACAAGAAGCTAGTAATATTTTAAATAAAATTCATAATTTGTGGGATTGAAAATATTGAAAGATAAAAAAATTCAAAATCAATAGAGAAAATTATGTTTTTCCATAAAAAAACATGTACATATAAAAATAAGAAACATATTGTATACATGTATATGTATATATATATATATATAGGTGCTCAAACCCGTTTTTCTTTAATAGAACACATCGGGGGTATGACGGTCAAAGACTCTCCTATATTCCCACTTTCTTACACGAGCACGGGTCATTTTGACAAGACAATTTATGGTATTATCAATGAGTAGGTGATGTACGATCATCAACTGTAAGTAGGCCTGGCAAACGGGTCGTGTTTGTCTTGTTCGTGTCGTTTTTGTATAACACATGTTATCTTAACGGGTCATGTCGTGTCACACCTGTTATCTTAATAGGTTCTTAATAGGTCGGGTCACTTTACCCAACGCGTAAAGTGACCCGACCCTTTATAAGGGTAAAGTGACCCGACCCGTTATAACCCGTTATGACCCGTTAAGAAAAATATATTTTTTTCTTAAATTTCCACATACCACACTTTGCCACATAAATATTACTTCAAAACATTAAAACACATAATTTAATATATATATATATATATATATATAATTATTTTAGTTTTTAGGAGTATAAAATTGTTAAATTAATGTATATAATTATTATAGTTTATTCATACTCATTAAGTATAACATAAGATTTTGTGGTATCCACTAGTGTAATTTTTTTAATTGAAGATCGAATTCATTCATTGTATTCATATAGGGTCAAGGAGTGTAGCTGTAAAGAATAATCAAAATCAGAGTTAAAATAATCGTTAAATCGTGATTTTTCTTTTTATAACCGTCGAAAGGTTTTATCTTGTTACTTGATCTTTATATGTTTGTTTTTTGCAATTTTTGGCGTATGCAATCTCGAAGTATATACAAACATGTTTAACGGTTGGATCGTTGAAACTAGTTTTGTAGAATGCATATCCCATCAAAATAATAGATTCACTAACACTTAGGAGTTTATTCATACTTTCATTAAGTATAACAAGATTTTGTGGTATCCACTAGTGTAAATATTTTGAACTGAAGATCGAATTCATTCATCGTATTCATATAAGGTCAAGGAGTGTAGTTGTAAAAATCATTAAAATCGGAGTTAAAATAACCGTTAAATCATGATTTTTCTTTTTATAACCATTGAAAAGTTTTGTCCCGTACTTGATCTCTGAATGTTTGTTTTTTGTAATTTTTGGTGTATGCGATTTCGAAGTATATACAAACATGTTTGACGGTTGGATCGTTGAAACTACTTTTGTAGAATGCGTATCCCATCAAAACAATAGATTCACTAACAATTAAGAGTTTATTTATACTTTCATTAAGTATAACATAAGATTTTATGATATCTACTAGTGTAAATATTTTAAATTGAATATTGAATTCATTCATTGTATTCATATAGGGTCAAGGAGTGTAGCTGTAAAGAATCATCAAAATTGGAGTTAAAATAACCGTTAAATCGTCATTTTTCTTTTTATAACCGTCGAAAAGTTTTGTCCCGTTACTTGATCTCTGAATGTTTGTTTTTTGTAATTTTTGGCGTATGCGATCTTGAAGTGTATACAAACATGTTTGATGGTTGGATCTTTGAAACTAGTTTCGTAGAATGCATATCCCATCAAAACAATAGATTTACTAACACTTAAATAGTTTATTCATACATTCATTAAGTATAACATAAGATTTTGTGGTATCCACTAGTGTAAATATTTTAAATTGAAGATCAAATTCATTCATTGTATTCATATAGGGTCAATGAGTGTAGCTGTAAAGAATCATTAAAATAGGAGTTAAAATAACCGTTAAATCGTCATTTTTCTTTTTATAACCGTCGAAAGGTTTTCTCCCGGTATTTGAACTTTAAATGTTTTTTTTTTGCAATTTTTGGCGTATGTGATCTAGAAGTATATACAAACATGTTTGACGGTTTGATCGTTGAAACTAGTTTTGTAGAATGCGTATCCCATAAAAACAATAGATTCACTAACATTTAAGAGTGTATTCATACTTTCAATAAGTATAACATAAGATTCACTATTGTAAATATTTTAAATTGAAGATCGAATTCATTCATTGTATTCATATAGGGTCAAGGAGTGTAGCTGTAAAAAATCATCAAAATCAGAGTTAAAATAATCGTTAAATCATGATTTTTTGTTTTATAACTGTCGAAAAGTTTTGTTCAGATGCTTAATCTCTGAATGTTTGTTTTTTGCAATTTTTGGCGTATGCGATCTCGAAGTATATACAAACATGTTTGACGGTTGGATCGTTGAAACTAGTTTCGTAGAATGCGTATCCCATCAAAACAATAGATTCACTAACACTTAAGAGTGTATTCATACTTTCATTAAGTATAACATAAGATATCCACTAGTGTAAATATTTTAAATTGAAGATCGAATTCATTCATTGTATTCATATAGGGTCAAGGAGTCTAGCTGTAAAAAATCATAAAAATCGGTGTTAAAATAACAATTAAATCGTGATTTTTCGTTTTGTAACCGTTGAAAAGTTTTGTTCGGTTACTTGATCTCTGAATGTTTGTTTTTTGCGATTTTTTAATGATGCAATCTCGAAGCATATACAAACAAGTTTGACGGTTGGATCGTTGAAATTAGTTTTGTATAATTCGTATCCCATCAAGTTCAATGGTATATATATATATATATATATATATTTATTAAGTAGATTTAAATCTATTTATTATGTACGTATAATTATTATAGTTTTTAGGGGTATAAAATTTAATTTAAAATTATATATATAATTATTATAGTTAATATTTTGGGGTATAATTATTATAGTTAATTTAATATATATATATATATATATATATATATATATATATATAATTATAGTAATTTTTAGGGTTATAAAATTGTAAAATTAATATTCTGCTTATCGTGTATCGTGTTATCCACGTGTATACCCGAACCAACTCGTTATCTTAACCGGTACTTATCGGATTACTTGATAACGATCCGATTCGTTATCGTATCGACCCGTACACCTGTTAATTTTGTGTTGAGTTATCGAATCGTGTCAGAAATTGTCAGGTCTAACTGTAAGGAAGGAGGGATGATTCACGCACATGCGTGATTGCTTCATGTAAAACTTTTTATACTTTTTATGTGTTGCATTTGTTGTGGGCTGCATACCAGTCCGAAGAAAAATCTTTTTAGGATAAAATTCTATATTAAACTGAAAGACTCTCAAAAGATGGATATATATTGCATTATTTTTGGAGTGTGATTTTTTGCGCACACTAATTCTGAGATTGAAGGAACTTCATGAATATAACGAACTGGCTGAAGACTTGTTGGATCATGTTCCCGTGTTTTGTAAAATAAGAATGGTCAATCTCAACCAAGTCGTTCGGTATATGACTAAACTTTTGAAGTAACCGATCTACTTTCTTGGAAAATCATGATTCCACGCCCGCACCCGCACAACGCTATAATTTATTGCAAGGAAGTCGAAAACCAATACAGGCTCAGGAAGATTTGACTCTATTCTATTGAGATGTGGTGTTATGAATACCAAGGTATAATAAATTATAATGGTCATTCTGAAGAGCCAACAATTTCCTTGCGACCAGATCCCATCGTCATCAATAAATTCAATTAGTTTTTCTTCTGCCAGCCTCCTTGCATCTTCAAAACCAAAATCATGACCTTCATCATTATCGCCACATCCCCTCGACCGCTTCCGGTAAGTCCTTCTCCTGCTGCTTCCTAATTTGGATTCGGAATCCCCTCCCCTGGAGGTGCTGCTGCTGCCGCTGCGGATGCGGTTAGACTATACATCTAAATCTATTCAGAAATCGCAACTGGTTGATTGCTCTAGTAATCTTTTGCGTCTCAGTTTTAAATCCTCTTCCTTTTTTTGGTGTATAATATGGCTTGTAATAAAAAAAAAACCTCATCAGAAACCAGCTTAACCAACTGTACAGATTGGTATTGCAAACAGGGAAGATGAAGGGAGCCAAACAGAAGATTGTGATATCCATTTAACCCTCCCTGAATCCTGAACCAGGAGCCAAACAGCAAGAAAGAAAATAGAAGGCCAAGGCCCAAACATCCCAAAATTTCGATAGAAACAGAGCGATAAAAAGGCCCAACAAGCAGCAGGTAACCACCAGTCCGCTGCATTTAGAGTAAACTGTCATTTAACCCCCTAAACTATCACGTGAGTTTCAATTTCCCCCCTGAACTATTTTTTCAGCCAATTGACCCCCTAAACTATATTAAAGTGGCCAATTAACCCCCTACCGTTAAATATCTTTAACTCCATCCAATTTTCTGTTAGAAAGAGTCATGTGCTTGGCACATGACCACCTTTTTACATTTTATGTCTAAATCTTTACAAAGAAAACATATAAAATAAATATTAAAAAAAAAAACATACAAACCCTAAACTTAATCATTCAAAATAATAGAAAAGGTAAGGCTTTTTATATTAACACCCCACAAAATGTTGAATGCACCCCATATTAAAATTTAATATTAAATGACTTATTTACTCCACTATGCAATGACAATTTTGACCTTATTAGGTTTTAAAAAAAAAATTTATAAATACATCCCAAATCACTTTTAGCATATTATTTATCTTCTCAACTATCAAAACCCTCTCATCCTCCATTGTTGAACAAAATCCTAACCAATGAAACTACAAACATGTTGATTGAGAAAAATTGTTTTTGATGAATGAAACATGAAATCGATGTTTCTGAAGCTTCACATGAGGTAAGACTTCACATTTTTCATTGTTTTAGTGATTTCGATGACATCGATAATTATTTAATCTTGCGTTTGCTGCATTATTTTTAAATATGAACCCTAAAAGATGAATATGAATATGAATATGAATATATAAGTTTAAATAATGCAGCAAACGCAAGATTAAATAATTATCGATGTCATCGAAATCACTAAAACAATGAAAAATGTGAAGTCTTACCTCATGTGAAGCTTCAGAAACATCGATTTCGTGTTTCATTCGTCAAAAACAATTTTTCTCAATCAACATGTTTGTAGTTTCATTGATTAGGGTTTTGTTCAACAATGGAGGATGAGAGGGTTTTGATAGTTGAGAAGATAAATAATACGCTAAAAGTGATTTGGGGTGTATTTATAATTTTTTTTTAAAAAACCTAATAAGGTCAAAATTGTCATTGCATAGTAGAGTAAATAAGTCATTTAATATTAAATTTTAATATGGGTGCATTCAACATTTTATGGGGTGTTAATATAAAAAGCCTTACTTTTTCTATTATTTTGAATGATTAAGTTTAGGGTTTGTATGTTTTTTTTTAATATTTGTTTTATATGTTTTCTTTGTAAAGATTTAGACATAAAATGTAAAAAGGTGGTCATGTGCCAAGCACATGACACTTTCTAATAGAAAATTGGATGGAGTTAAAGATACTTAACGGTAGGGGGTTAATTGGCCACTTTAACATAGTTTAGGGGGTCAATTGGCTGAAAAAATAGTTCAGGGGGGAAATTGAAACTCACGTGATAGTTTAGGGGGTTAAATGACAGTTTACTCACTGCATTTATAAGAACCCTGTTTAAAGACTCTTTTTCCTCTCAAATCTCCCTCTACACAGTCTTCGAGCTCTCCGCCTCTCCCTCTCTCTCCTCCATTTCTCACTTCTTCCGAAATCAGATCTCTCCTCTGTCGACTCCAATGGCTTCCCCTGCCCTTTCCACCTCCTTCATGCCCGCTCTAGTAATTGGATAAAGTTTCCGTCTTTCTTTCCCTTGTTTTTTTCTTTGTTTTGTGTTTGGGTTTGTGGTTGTAGATTTGGATCCTCAGCTTGTTGAATTTGTGAATCTAGGTAGATTTTTTGAGCTGGATATTTAACCGTTTACTCATTTTCCTTTTTTTACAATGTAAAACATTTGAGCCTTTGTTCTATTTTTAAAATTTATTTAACCGTTGGAATGTTAACCCCCCTTCCCACAAAACTCCTACCGGCATTTTTTTGCCAATCACAGATTTCTAGAGATTCTTTCACTTTCCAAAAAGCTCAAGCCTTTTTTTTCCATCATGGCAGAACTTCTATGCTTTCCGTCCCATATAGTTGACCACATTGTCTCTATGCTTTCCGTCCCATATAGTTGACCACATTGTCTCCCTGTTACCGTTTGCGGATGCCGTTCGGACAAGCATCTTGTCAAGAAATTGATATCACAGTTGGACCTGCATCAGAGTGTTAAACTTCAATCCCTAGTCATCTCTGAAATTCTACAGCGTTGCGTCGTTCACATAGATGCATACATTGGCACCAGGAATCAAGAAACAATAAGATTCGTTCGTTGGGTAGAAAATACTATTCGAAGACACACAAGTGCAACAATCGAAACCTTCCATGTTGTTTTTCCGTTGGATGTCCTGCAGCAAACTAGACCTAGGAATCTTCCGATGCTTGCTGCAGGACATTCAATGGAAAAACAACATGGAAGGTTTTGATTGTTGCACCTATGTGTCTCCAAATAGTATTTTCTACCCAACGAACGAATCTTGCTATTTCTTGATTCCTGGTGCCAATGTCTGCATCCATGTGAACGGCGCTGTAGAATTCTAGAAATGATTGGGGATTAAAGTTTAAGACTCTGATGCGAGTCCAAATGTGATACCAATTTCTTGACAAGATGCTTGTTTGAACGGCGTCTGCCAATGATAACAGGGAGACAATGTGGTCAACTATATGGGACGGAAAAGATAGAAGATCCGCCATGGTGGAAAAAAAAAGGCTTGAGCTTTTTGGAAAGTGATAGAATCTCTAGAAATCTGTGATTGGCAGAGAAATGCCGGTAGGAGTTTTGAGTCTGCACTTGTGCTTTTCAATGCAAAACTGGGGGATAGGGTTTAACATTCCAACGGTTAAATAAATTTTAAAAATAGAACAAAGGCTCAAATGTTTTACATTGTAAAAAAAGGAAAATGAGTAAACGGTTGATTTCTTTCCTAAACTTTCTTAGTTTTCGATTTTTTCCTTGAACTTTTCTAATGGAAAATTAAGGACTCAAATTAATTTTTTTAGCCGATTTGCCCCCTACCGTTAGTTTTTCATATATTCCATCAATATTTATGTTAAGTGCACAGTCGTTGTTTAGAAATCTAGGGTTTGCAGGCGATTTGCAAGGTGGGTGTTCACTGAAACTTGGGAGAAATTGTGAAATCTTGTTCCTGGATTTCACTGTTATAATCTACGTATTTGTATTATTGAGATTTTATATTATTTCTCGAGAACTTATTTTAATTTGTTTGAATTTAGATTTTAATAAAACTAGTTATGAAGTTTGAAGTTTGGAAATTAATTATTTAAAATCTGTAGACCTTTTGAGGTCACAATTTATATTTTTGAATAGATCTTGAAACCACGAATGTTTAGATGAAAGCCGTTTGCGAGTCTGTATTATAACGGTATAGTTATGGACATTTTAGTAAATTCAAGTGGAACTTTCTGGAAGCCAAGGACTTCCTTTTTCTTCTTTCCTGCGTGAAAAACCAAGGGGGCTGCTGATTCTTCTACCCTTTAATACTCCTTCACTCCAAAAATTTCATGGAATCATAACTTTCTCGTACGGCAACAAAATCATGCACGGTCGAAGCCTATGTATTCGTAGCAAAGCGCTCTTCAAATTGATACCAAACCAATATGCTGGAACCAAACGTGCCCATATTTTGAAGCCTAGAAGCTTCGATGGCTTTTGTGGTTTTTTCGCCGATTCCGGCTAACCTCGCCGGAGATAGGTCTTGACCCAAGAGGGAATAATACTCCTCTCTTCATGCACTTCCAGGATATGTGAGTGGATCTTCCGAATTTCAAATTTTATTTTCCCACAAGTTTGAGATTTATGTGTTTAACTTGAATTTCTGGTGTTCTTGATGGGGAGTTGTGGTGGTAACATTGATTCAAGAGCTTAGTAGCTAAGTGGAGATTGATGAACGACTTTGGAGGGCAGGACAAGAACAAGAAATTGTACATACTTTAATTTTATTGAATTGTTTGTAGTCTTTGGCTAAAAGAGGAAGAATTAAGCATGTTATAGGTAAGCTAACACATTGAACTAGAAGTTAAATATGATTCTTGGATAGTTTGGGATTGCCCTGAAATTGTAAATTGGATTAAACTAGTATGGGTTTTACATTGCAGAAAACTTATTCATTTTGCAAAGGGACACTATGTTTCAATTAGCCTACTTTGGCTCTTGATTTCTATGTCCTTGTGAGCTCCTTTGAACTAATATTGTGTGTTTTGAAAATAGACATGTCCATGATCAAAACCCATCTGATTTCACTTAATTCCATTGAATTTTTGTTGACCAAAACTATGATCAAATTTGAGTCACAAAGCTGCCAGACAGCAAGTTCTGCATTTCTAGTTTTGGGATCCATTTTATAATTGGCATTACTTCCAATTTAGAGCTCTATTTTCTACCAACATTATGTGGTTATAAATTACACAAAAAATGTCTCCAAAAACATTTAAGTTCGTACCATTTAGTTCAAGATTGAGCTTTCAAAAGTGAGTTTCAATTTGGTTAATCAAAGCAGTTTTTATGCAGCTTTTGTGGAGGAGTATTGTTTCTTTAGTACTCAATTATTCTCCTGTTTTTCTTTAAATTACTTTTGATTTATACTAGTGTTGTTATTTGAAGTATAAGTTGCACTAAAATAATGTCTAAGCTACACAAGTTAATAATTTGTAATTACTCGCTTCCATGCTTGCTAATATGTGTTTACTTGTGTTTGTTTTCATTTGTTCATGCATTTGTAAATTGGTTTAGATGTTGTGCTGGAAAGTTTGGAGGACTTGTGTTGACAAAGATAGTCAAACACGAGGTAGGAGGTTCAAGGAAAACTCCATTATAAGTATTATTCTTTATTATTCGTATTAATTTGGGAACTAAATATTGTTTGATAATTATTTGGATATGATTGCCAATTGAATACCTATATGAACTTAGCATTACTACCTAGTGTGGGATAGAGATGAAAGTCAGAAGATGAGTCAGGTACTTTATTAGTTTTTTTTTTTGTAGAAATAGTAATTAAGGGAATTTCTTGTGTTGTGCTCCATATGACTATATGCTTGGTTGATACGTGGAATCGATAGCGTGTATGCGTACAACTATGTATAATGTGTGTTGAATTTACTGCACCATGTAGCAGTGGTACATGGATGGTCCTGTTTGGTTAATCCGCATTAGGGGACCATACTATATATGGATCGCGCTTGGTTAATCCGCGTTGGGGGGTCACTAATGATCCTGCTTGGTATATCCGTGTTGGGAGACCATATGCATTCTAGAAGTGAGGAGGATTAGTTGTACTGGTACATTTGATGGAGGAATCATATGCTTGTTTGGATTCCGTTGATTGATGGTCCGGAATCGTATCTACTCGGATTTCGTTGAGAGATGGTCCGGAATCCCTTCTACTTCGTGATTCCGTTGAGTGATGTTTCAGAATCGTATCTAACTTGGGTTTCATTTAGTGGTGATTATGCATTGTACTCTACGATTCTGTTGAGTGATGGTCTGGAATCGTTCCCACTTGGATCCTGTTAAGAGGGTCTGGAATCCCTCATACTTAGCGATTCCGTTGAGAGATGGTCCGGAATCGTGTTCACCTTGGGGTTTATTGAATTTGGATTGAGATAGCTTCAAAGATGTAGACTTTGGCCGAACTGCATCCCTCTAGCCCTAGTTTTTAATGTACATATGAACGATGGATTTTGAGAATCTTGTGGTTTGAATTAAAAAGGCTGTTGGATGTTTGGGTGACTCCTTTGGAGTTATTAGAGACTTGACAATGTATTCATATTTACGAACTTATATTTGAGATTTATAAACTATGATCGATGGCACTGATTTTACATGCAACAGGTATGGGTAGATTACGAGAAACCGATTGATATTTTGGTTCCATTGAGTGGTCCGGAATCCTTACTCTTGCACATTTCCAAAAGGTTAGTCTAGAACCCTAGATTCAAATGAATGGGAATTATTCACATTAAACCTTGTGAATATAAATTAGATTTATCGTACTGTTGCTCATAACCCAAGTAGGGAATTATATAGAGTTCTTTAATTAAATTCATGAAAAGTTATGTTATTGTATTGATCGATTAACGTAGTTAAATGCTAAGATCATGCATCCTTGTTTCATGGAATGGGTTACTTGAGGTGAGTGTGGAATGATGTTGAATATGATTGTTATTAATATGATCAGATCAGTGATCATTGTGAATTGAGAATAATATTGTGCTTCATTGGTTCTTTGATATGTTATATACTACGAATTGCAGTATTATGTGAAACATAATGATTTATATGATGAATGAAGTAGAAACCTTGATTGTCATGTGGGTTGTTATGTAGCTTGAATCGAATAATTCATGCTTGTAAAGTCCAAATGTGTGATTGGGGAATGTTATGCCTTTTGGCTTGAACGGACTGTGTTATATGTCAAGTTATAGCGAAGTTGAATTACGAATGGCTTGATCCCTATTGAGGGTACGTAGGCAATCTAACGAAAAGGTTAGATGCAGCCATAAACTATAAGAAACATTTCTATGCGAATTCAACTCTTAAGTTGTGATTTGCCATATTTCGAAGGCGGGGTATGTTGGAATACGAGTTTTTTGTGACGTCACGTGTCGATCCTGGATGTATGTTAGGATCGGGGCGTGACAGAAATTGACTTGATAGTTTGTTGATGGTGGATTCGACAAAATCATTGATATTACAATAAGTTTTGAGAGTTGAAGATGCCTTTGGAGGTGCGTAGTGGGGGGAATCGTCCAAAGTAGTGTAAGTATATTTTATACCTTTTGTAATTGTTTGTTTAATAGATGTCGGCTTACATGATTTTTTTCTCTCTTTTATAGCTTTGTATGAGATTTCTTTTTGGTTTCAGTGGTGGTCAAATGTATATGTGGTCTTATAGAGATTCACCATGGAGGTTGTTGATGCACAAAACCGAAGGTCTTGGAACAACGTAAATTCGGTCGTGAATCTGCATGAAATGTAAATAACACAACATGTATCGTGGTTCACCCCAAGGTTTGGGCTACGTCCACACTGATTGTATTTATTTAAGGGAGAGAGAGCTCTGAGAATGAAAGCGTTGAGAGGGGGTGAGAGGGCCTAGGAATTGGTCTCCCCTAATTGTGGGGTGATGGGTCCTTTTATAGAATAAGGACTCCTCACTTATTACATTTTTTCCTCCAGTTTTATGCATCAACAGAGGTCATCTTAAGGATGGAAAGTATGTTGATGGTCTTGTACAGTGGGTGGATAACTTGGACGCTGACTTAATGTCTATGCTAGACATATATGATATGTGGCTGTATCACTTGGCTACAACCTCTTGGACGCTGACTTAATGTCTATGCTAGACATATATGATATATGGCTATATCACTTGGCTACAACCATCTACAGACAGGGTTTCACTACAAAGACAAAGAAAAGGGGTTTGTCCCTCTTATTGCAGATATATGCCCATGTTAGTGAATTTGTTTCTCATATACCTTAATCTAGGGTTCAAGTTTTATATTTCACAAATACTGGACCATGTTAAAACCAAGAATAAACGTTTGACAAGAATGTATGTGTGAACGTGCACACAAGAACTGGGAGAATATTTCTTATTTAAATTCAAGAACCTAAGATGGCATTAAATAGCCATACAAAACAAACTGAAATGAAAGCGTAACAACCCACGTTTTCACAACCTTAATTACGTGGTGCATGACTAGTGATGGAAACAAACTAAACAACGTATCCCTCAAAGTTAGGGATTATTATCCACTACTTGAAACAAACCTACAAACAAGGAAGCCCAACCCTAACGGCTAGGTAACCCTAAAACTTCAACATCCACCAATTAAACCGATTCCTATTAGCAATCAGTTTATACTTGGATATAAACAAATACCCAACAAGCCATGTAGCTCTAAGAACACATCAAGCTTCAGAGGTTTTGTCATTATATTTGCAACCTGCACTTGAGTACGGCACTGAACCAACTGCACAACTTCATCTTTGGTGAGCTGACGAAGAAAGTGAAAGCGTACATCTATATATTTGCTGCGACCATGCATCACAGGATTCCTTAAAAGCTTAATTACTGAGCTATTGTCACAATATACTATTGTGACCTTACATTGATCATAAATTCATAACCATGCTGTTGCAGAATTCTTCTTAACCATACTGCTTGACAAGCACTCGATGCTATAGCAATGAATTCAACTTCGGTGGTAGACAAGGTGACCATTGGTTGTTTCTTTGAAGACCATGACATTGCCCTTGAGCTTAGCATAAAAACATATCCTGAAGTACTTTTCCTATCATCCTGATCACCGACATAGTCACTATCTGTATACCCAATAAGCTCCTTATTTCCTCCCTTCCTGTAAAACATCCCAAGACTGACTGTGCCCTTCAAGTATCTCAACGCCCTTTTAGCTGCTCGTAGATGAATGTCAGTGGGACGCTCTATATATCTACTAATCAAACTCACTATAAACATCATGTCAGGAAGTGTGGCAGTCAAGTACATTAGACTTCCCACGATTTGTTTATAGAGAGTGCCGTCAAATTGTACCCCATCTTAATCTTTGATAAGCTTGAAACCAAGAACAATAGGATTATGGACTGGGTTGCACTGATCTATGTTGAACCTCTCTAACACCTCCTGAGCATATTTCCATTAACCAATAAATATGTGGTCTTATAGAGATTCACCATGGAGGTCATCTTAAAGATGGAAAGTATGTTGGTGGTCTTGTACAGTGGGTGGACAACTTGGACGCTGACTTAATGTCTATGCTAGACATATATGATATGTGGCTGTATCACTTGGCTACAACCTCTTGAACGCTGACTTAATGTCTATGCTAGACATATATGATATATGGCTGTATCACTTGGCTACAACCATCTACAGACAGGGTTTCACTACAAAGACAAAGTAAAGGGGTTTTGTCCTTCTTATTGCAGATATCTACCCATGTTAGTGAATTTGTTTATCATATACCTTAATCTAAGGTTCAAGTTTTATATTTCATAAATATTGGACCATGTTAAAACCAAGAATAAACGTTTGACAAGAATGTATGTTTGAACGTGCACACAAGAACTGGGAGAATATTTCTTATTTAAATTCAAGAACATAAGATGGCATTAAATAGCCATACAATACAAATTGAAATGAAAGCATAACAACCCACGTTTTCACAACCCTAATTACGTGGTGCATGACTAGTGATGGAAACAAACTAAACAACGTATCCCTCAAAGTTAGGGATTATTATCCACTACTTGAAATAAACCTACAAACAAGGAAGCCCAACCCTGACGGCTAGGTAACCCTAAAACTTCAACATCCACCATGAAATTGATTCTTATTAGCAATCAGTTTTTACTTGGATGTAAACAAATACCTAACAAGTCACGTAGCTTCAAGAACACATTAAGCTTAAGAGGTTTTGTCATTATATCTGCAACCTACTCTTGAGTACGGCACTGAACCAATTGCACAACTTCATCTTTGGTGAGCTGACGAAGAAAGTGAAAGCGTACATCTATATGTTTGCTGCGGCCATGCATCACAGGATTCCTTAAAAGCTTAATTGCTGAGCTATTGTCACAATATACTGTTGTGACCTTACATTGATCATAAGTTCATAACCAAGCTGCTGTAGAATTCTTCTTAACCATACTGCTTGACAAGCACTCGATGCTGCATCAATGAATTCAGCTTCGGTGGTAGACAAGGTGACCATTGATTGTTTCTTTGAAGACCATGACATTGCCCCTGAGCTTAGCATAAAAACATACCTTGAAGTACTCTTCCTAGCATTCTGATCATCGGTATAGTCACTATCTGTATACCCGATAAGCTCATTATTTCCTCCCTTCCTGTAAAACATCCCAAGACTGACTGTGCCCTTCAAGTATCTCAATGCCCTTTTAGCTGCTCGTAGATGAATTTCAGTGGGACGCTCTATATATCTATTAATCAAACTCACTATAAACATCATGTCAGGACATGTGGCAGTCAAGTACATTAGATTTCCCACGATTTGTTTATAGAGAGTGTCGTCAACCTGTACCTCATCTTCATCTTTGATAAGCTTGAAACCAGGAGCAATAGGATTATGGACTGGGTTGCACTGATCCATGTTGAACCTTTCTAACACCTCATGAGCATATTTCTGTTGACCAATAAATATACCATCCGGCCTCTGTAGCACTTCAATACCAAGGAAATAACTCATCCTCCTAAGATCAGTTATATCAAACTCAACCATCATAAACTGCTTAAACTCTTTAAACATTAACTTTTCCAGTAAATATAAGGTCATCAACATAGAGATAAACAATCAACATTTTACCTTCATCCGTTGCTTTGATAAACAAAGTGTGTTCATAGGGACACTTTGTAAATCCTTCCTTGATAAAGTAGGACTCGATACGATTGTACCAAGCTCGGGGAGCTTGTTTAAGGCCATATAGAGCCTTTTTAAGCTTGTATACCTTCTGCTCGTGTCCCTTTTGTACATAGCCAGGAGGTTGTGCAACAAAAACTTTTTCTCTAAGTTCTCCATGTAAGAAGGCTGATTTGACATCTAACTGGTAAATGGACTAGTTTTCTTGTGCTATAAGTGAGATTACAAGTCGAATGGCGTCCATGTGAGCAATTGGTGCAAACACCTCAGCATAGTCGACTCTATGAGTTTGACTGTATCTTTTTGCAACCAAGCGAGCTTTGTATTTATCCACTTCACCTTTCTCATTGATCTTCGTTCTATAAATCCATTTTACACCAATCATTTCCCCCCCACGTAGCAGGTCTGTTAGCATCCATGTGTCATTTTTCTCTGTGGCTTCAATCTCTAAGTTAATTGCTTCTCTCCATTTTGCATGTTTCTCGGTTTCTTTTTGTGAAATGGGATCACTGTCAACAAACATGGCCAGATAAGCCATGTCTTCTTCCTCAAAAAGACCCTGCCCGCTCTCATAATCCCTCATCCATATGGGTTGTCGTCTGATTTGTCCTTCACTAGGGGAGCTAGAACCTTCATTTGTTAGCTTATTAGATGAGTTATCTGAGCTATCAATCTGGTCAGAATCTCCATCTTTTAGTGTCTCTTTAGTTTCCTCTCCATTTTCTTCAATGTCTTCCCATTCTTCGAAAATTACATCTCGGCTCACGACTATATTTTAAGAAACTGGATCAAATAGTCGATAAGCCTTTGACTCCTCACTTACTCCAAGCAAGATGCACTTTGAGCTCTTGTCATCAAGCTTAACTATTTTGTTATCAGGAACATGAACATGAGAGATACATCTAAAAACCCTGAAGTGGTTCACTAATGGTTTAGATCCACTCCAAGCTTCTTTTGGAGTCATATTCTTCACTGTAAATGTCGAGCTCCTGTTTAGAACATGAATTGTCCAGTTCACTACTTCTGGCCAGAATGTCTTTGGAACCTTATTCTCTGAAAGCATACTTCGAATCAACAAAATGTTTATCATTTTTGCAACCTAATTCTGTTAGGGAGTGTACGTAGCAGTTAACTGCCTTTGAATCCCATTGTCATCACAAAAGTTTGTGAACTCACATGATGTGAATTCGCCCCCTCGATTAGTACGAAGCCTCCTTATGCATGCTCCAGTTTCTTTTTCAATTTTAGCCTTGTAACTTTTGAAAGTAACAAAGGCTTCTGATTTTTCAACGAAAAAATACACCCATGTCTTTCGGCTAAATTCATCAATAAAGGTAATGAGATACCTTTTCTTGCTGTTTGAAGTAGGGTTAATTGGGCCACATATATCAGCATGTACCAGTTGAAGAATCTGAGAAACTCACGACATGCTTGCTTTTAGGAATGGATCTCTTTGTTGTTTTCCCACCAAACAGCTCTCACACACTTTCGTAGAGGCCTTGAACTATGGTAATCCTTGCATCATCTTCTTCTGTTGAAGGATCTTGAGACCATTCCAACTTAAGTGACCATACCTACGGTGCCAAAGTTGTGATTGATCTTCAATGGCTGAGTTGAAACATTGTTGCTCTTTTTGCAATGAGCGAGCAAAAATGATAAACATTCTGTTGGAAGACATTTTAGTTTCCATGATTAAACCCATCTCAGGATGATAAATCTTGCATTTTCACGTTGCATGAGGATGGTAAGGCCCTTCTCTTGCAATTGACCAATGCTAAGTAAATTGTTCTTCAATTCCGGCACATAGAATACTCCTGTAATCACTTGCAAGAGGCCATTAACCCAACATTCGAATATTCACTTTCCCCAGCACATCAAGGCTTGAGTTGTTTCCCATCTTCACGTATTCTCTAAAGCTTCCATCAAACTCTGAGAACAGCTCATTTTTCCCATTCATATGGTTGCTGCAACCTGAGTCAATAAACCAAAGCTCATCTCTGCCAACTTCCTGGACATCCACATAAGCCATCAATAGCATTTCTTCACTTGTATCTGCGTAATTGACTTTTCCATCTTTGTCTTTCTTGGTACACTCCCACTGAAAATGACCAAGTTTGTGACACTTGTAGCATTCAATGGTAGACCTATCAAGGCCATACCTACCCCTTCCTCGACCTCGTCCTCGAAACGCACCATGTCCTCCTCCGCTTCCCCCTGATTGATGGTCATAGGTAACCTTCAGTGCTTGTTCATCCACAGTGTGCCCACTCATCCGTTGTTCATGAACCAACAAGCTACTTTGCATCTCATCAATGGACAGGGCATCCAGATTGTTAAACTCTTCAATATAGCATACAACATAGTGATATTTTGGAGTCATAGATCTCAGAATTTTCTCAATAACCACCACATCCCCCATTATTTCTCCATGAACCCTCATCTTGTTGGCTATGGTGAGGGTCTATGCGAAATAATCGTTCACAGATTCGCCTACCTTCATATGAAGCACTTTAAACTCTTTGCGAAGAGCTTGCAACTGTGCACACTTAACTCGTGCAGTTCCCTGATACTTCTGCTTCAATGAATCCCAAATGTCCTTCGCAATTTCTTTCTTCAGAATCGTCTTTAGGATGGAGCAATCAATAGCTTGAAACAAATAGTTCTTTGCCTTCAACAACTTTTGATCTTCGATCATCTTCTTTTGTGCATCAGTGGGATCCACTCCTTCTGCTGCTGCAGGGATCCCAGTCTCCACCAGGCTCCAATACTCCTTGGAACGAAGGAAATTCTCCATGAGCATACTCCAATGATCATAGTGTCCATCAAACATTGGTATCGCAGGTTGCACGAAACTACTCTCCGTTGCCATGTCGTTGTTCTAGCTACGGTCTTTTCAAACTTCGATCAGGCATCGTGATGGGGCTCTGATACCAGATGTTAAAACCAAGAATAAACGTTTGACAAGAATGTATGTTTGAACGTGCACACAAGAACTGGGATAGGGTTTTCGGGGGGTTGGTAATTTTGGTTTTGAAGAGGGAGGTAAAGGCGAGCGGAGATGCTAGGGTTTTGTGAGATGGTAATGCCCTTGGAGGAGACGTTGGTTTCTGGGTCACAAGGAGATGGGGGCACGTAGGGAGAGTCCATGACGCGTTCCACCGTGCTGTCTCTGTATATTCTGATAAAAGGGAGGAGCTTTGAAGCTATTTCTTTTGCGGTGGGGGTGCCATTAGAGACTTTTTTGACGAGTGTTGAAGCGTGAATCTTTTGAGGAATTGGTGAGGGTAGAGAAACTACAATTCAAATTTATAAATGGAAGACAGATTGTTTGTTTATAATTTCATTAGGAAAATGAGAAAGAGAGCAGCTCAAGGCTGACAGCTAATGCAGCAATGGTAACCAAAGTAGCCGCCAAAGTAGCCGCCATATGTCCTTCCGCGCGGTGAGTCAAACTATACGTACGTCATGGCCACTCGTAAATCTACGGTGCATGTACAATGATTTGTCGATAAATGGGAGGAAAAAGGGCGCAGTCAAATTTGTACCGAATATTTCGATTGACCAAGAAAAGTTAGCATACAAGAGTTTTAAAAATTTTGTTTGCACATTTTCTACATACTAATAATAATTAGTTTTCCTTAGTTTTAATGGCATCGGTCAGTAATGTAAGTGTACAATATGCATCAGTCTCAAACGAGGAAGTGTGTCAAATACAATCAATGTTGTTGATGCACAAAATTGGAAGGGTCTTGGAACAACGTAAATCCGACCGTGAATCTGCAAGCAAGTAAATAACATAAGATGTATCGTGGTTCACCTCAATGTTTGGACTACGTCTACACTGATTATTGTATTTCTCTGAGATGTTGAAGAGGGAGAGAGAGCTTCTTTGTGAGGATGAGAAAGAGCACCACATTTTCAAATGTAGTGCAGGGTAAACACATAAGTTGTATATTCTTTTTGTCGATTTAGAAAGAGGGTTTCAAAAAAGGGGCTCACTTAAATATGATGTCTCAGTTTATTAATACAAGGTCATTCATAAGTTTGCTTCACATCCTCTTTTATTAATAGTCCATGAAACCACTATGACAGTGAACTCGTTTCGTACAATTATTTATGCCTATCAATCATCATTCCTCTTACAAACATCCTCTTTATTTTTCTAATGCTCTAGTTTTCTCCCATTAAACCAAAGAAGGGTGCTCTTGTGATCTGGACCATTTTTTGTGTGCAAAAAAAGTTTGAGTCACACAATGTTTCAGTTGGGTGTTGTATTATGAAAGAAACAAGTCAATAGATCATATTAGAAAGTGAAGTCTAGCTAGGAGCTCTACAAATTAACCTTCTTCCGCTCATCCATCATCTAACAAGTATATGCCGGAAAAGAGGAATGAAGAACCATATATGGAGGAGGGAGAATTATGGAAATGTATAAAACAAAAGCATAGCCGTACAACATTATTATTAATTAAACAAAAGCATAGCTGTACACTGGAGGGGCGTTTGTTTGACATCGTTAGCATTCATTGGACAGGATTGGACTAACAGTCCGTGTAGTCATGTGTTTGGCGTAGCAAGGGACTAACTTAAATGACGCTAAGTCGGACTCGCCTCGACTCCGAACTTCGCTAAGCGTCGCTAGCTAGTCCCGACTGAAACCTTGTTATTAGCTAGGACTAAGTCACTGCCCCTTGTCTTCCCAGAATCCCTCGAGCCACCACCACAAGCTTGCATCACAAAGGAGTGTAGAACTACCCAAAATCCGATTACGACCCAAAACCCCCAAAAATCTTAGAACCAGAACCATCCAAACAAGAAAACTCGCCATGGCCGCCGACGGAATTGGGGGAGAGAAGGATTTGGCCGGATGGATTTAGATGAGAAAACAAAGGAAAGAGAGAGAGAGAGGTTGTCGGACGGGAAAACTCACTGTGACAGCCGACAAAATTGGAAGGAGCATCATTGGGGTTTTTGGTGGGAATTGGAAATTTGGGGAAAAAAATTAGGAATTGAGAATTGAAGGTGAGGCATGTTTCCATTTTGTAATTATCAATCTGTGCACTGTGACTAACTTGGGGAATACAGGTGAAGAAACGGAAGGGGGAAGGGATTTCAGAGTTCTAGAAATGAAAAGAAAAGAGAAGAAAAAAAACGAAAAAGAAAAACAGACGGAGAACAGAAGAGAGTTCTAGAAAAAAATATATAATAAGACAAAAGAAAAGAAAAAGAAAAACAGATAGAGAGTTCCAGAAAATGAAAAGAAAAAGAATTTTATTATCCTACTTCTTAGTCCGACACTGCACCAAACGTTTCACTAAGCTAGTCCAGCTTAGTCTAGTCTAAGCCAGTCCAGGTTAGTCCCTGCAGCTAGTCCAGTCCGAAATAGTCCGGTGCAACAAACGCCCCCTAGTAGTATAAGCTTGGAATACAACGACCAGAAACTACAGGAGACACACACACTCTTATCAACATTCACTCACTTGTTCAAGTACTCCTGATGTGTCTTGCATCCAGCGCCATGTAAAAACCTTCCCCCATCGAAACGGATAGAAGTTTAGCTTTTGAAGAGAACGACGACACAGCACTCTATCAGGAAAAAGCTCCTACTTTGTGGCTGCAAAAACTGCTGGCCCTTCCACCTGAAATTTCACCCCGTCAAGTAGACGAATATGCGGTCGAAATTCAACATTATTAAAGTTGGTGTGAATTGTCATCATCTGGTCCTAGTCCTAGTCCTAGTCCCTGTCAATAAATGGTACAACTATAGGGATGGACGAGGGGGTTTGCAATCACGAATACCTAGCTCTAGTCATTGGCTTCATGAGATCTTGTAAATGATTCTCAAATCAATGGACAATCTTCATCTTCAAAACATACACTTTCTCTTTTTGCTCAGACTATAGTGTCGTCAAAGAGGAAGCTTTAGCATTTCAATTCCAAGAGCCTTAATCAGGAACACTTATACTGTTATACATCATCAGCTAACTCGCTGCAAAGACTAAGCAGATGATGTGAAACGTATCCAACAAAGGCTCTTCGTGTTGAGATGCAACTGCAATACTGTTTGAATATGAAATAATGAATATAGTTCTTGCATCATATAATCTAACTCTTCACTCAGCCTATTTATCATCAGCGACGTAAGTCAATCAAAATAGAAATTATGCCTATCCACTATAATGACCTTACAGAAGGAATAATCAGGCTGGAACCCAGACGCTACATAACATCAACAGGTGCTCTTGAAAATTTAGTCAGTTCTCTTACTAAAAGGAAAAGCAGGCACTTTTTTATTTACCTTAAATGTTGCACCCGATATCTCTTCATCAGTAGCAAGCACAGCAGTGATCTTATTTTTAGGATTCTCATAGCTTCTCAGTCCCCCAACCGTCATGGAGTAGAAACATCCTGTACAAATCAATAACACCATTGTAAACAAAGAACGGTCATTTTCTTTTTCAACTACTCCTCATACATCATGCTGTAATTTGTCAAATTACTGGTGGACTGAAAACTCAAAGACTTAGGTGCCCCTTGGATCCTGATGCATCCACTAAAACTTTTACACACCTTGTGGGAATGAAGCAAGTGACTTGCCACAAGCACCCTTAAGCAGTTCTGCATCATCGGCAAAGGCCACATATCCATCAGCAGTAATTCCCCACGAGAGCGGAATTTTGCCAAATTGGTCCTGTCACAATTACAACCAAACCCAATTGTTGTTAGATGTGAATCAAATCCATTAGCTTTACCAAGGCAGATCATTGTTTGGTTGGCGCGGAAGGATGACTTACAGACGCCACGAACACCATTGAGGTGGACTTGTCAAATACTATGAAAGCAAAATTTCCACTGAGGTGGCCAATAACATGGTTTGGGGGGGTAAGGTGCGCGACCGCGCAGGGCCTTGTAAGCCTCGATCACCAAAATCACCTCATTTGCAGACTTGGCTAGTCCATATTGCTGCCTCAAACTTTCCAAGTTGTCAAGTGCTCCCTCAAACAAGCAGAATATCTCATCCTTCACTGCAAACGACCTGAAGACTTTCACATGATTAGACCAACAAGTCCATGTACAAGTTGCCAATATGATCCCAACTCTCCTCACCTATGGATACAACTGTTACTGTCTCTGTCCTTCAATGATGCATGCCACAAATTAATTTTGTGATTTAATAAATTAGTACTAATATAAGTTCTAATCTCTATCTGTAAAATAAAAGAAATGATAAAAACAGAGCATGTCCCTTAAGAGACCTCCATGACACATCATCTTGCCATCTTCTTGGCATCAAATCACACCTAACAAACAATAATGATCGCTATAGCCTCTCCGGGCCCGCAAAGAATGAATAACCGTGTTTTGCCACCATTTGTTCTCTTTTTAAAAAAAAATAATAATAATCACACCTAACAAACAATATTGATCGCTATATTCTTTTGTCACCAATTCGCTATTAAACAACTAGTTTACTTTTTGAATCATGTAGGTATTGAACCCATGACACCAGTTAAATCTATATTCGGTAGCAAGGGAGAATCTCTCCCTCCCACGCTCCGGTTACATCATCCTTCTCATCAGCTCCTTCCACTGCAATTCTTTGGAGACTTCCAGATTGATATTCTTCTTTTATCTCATTAGATATCAGACTTATCATAACTACCACTGCACCTTTTATCTCATTCAAATAGGCAAGTGAGCTGATCAATAACTTGCCTCAAAAAATTGGACAACCATGAACTGCACTTGGCATGGTTTGTTAGCCTTTCACTCAAAAGTTAAGACCAACCCCAGGCGATGAAAATCGCATCCACCCGTTCATACCCAAAAGCGTATGTACTCTCCCCCTTCCCCCAACAGAAGAACCAAAAACAATACAAAACAAAAGGTAGAAACCTTCTAACGAGTTGAATAACCTTCTTCCCGAGTGAAAAAGACCCGAGTCAACTCGAAGTCTCAATTCTCCGGTCACTACCTCACCAAAGTCAGATTCTACAGCAACACCAACCCCAACCCCAGAAAACATGCTCTTGGTTCTGACTTCACACAAACACACACCCCCTTGTCTATTATACTTACATATACCCCCACAAACAGTAAATTCACCACACTCAAATCAAATCAACGTTTCAGAAACCCTAAAAAGTATTCAAGAACAAATAATAAGACCAAATTTCACTACTTAAATACAAAATCTCAATTAATAACAACACACAAAAAAAAAATCATAAAAAAAAATATATAAGTCATGCATGAAAGTGAAAAACACAAAAATTGGTACCTTTGGTTCACTGCTCTGTTCCCCAATTCTGGGTTTTATCCAACCACCAAAACCCTAAAACAAAACCCAAATAAATTAACGAAATTCATACACCAATTGAACTGAAGCTCAAGGCAAAAATAGAGGCCTGCAAACACTACAAAAGGAGAATTATTTAACCGAATATCTTGAAAAATAAATATAAAAATCCAACCTTTTGAAGTGAATTTCTAGGGTTTTTCTGGAAAAATCGATCAAATAAAACTGTAAAGGAGAGTGGAGTGGGGATCGCAGTGGAGAGAGTGGGAAGATTGAAGGTATGTGTGTGTATGTTTGCCTTCCGATATATAAAAGCGCCAGTTTGATTCGTCGTCGCAACTATAACTTTAAAGTTTGACTTTTTTCCTCTGACGATTTTGCCCTCCAAATTAATTAATAATATTAAAATAAAAGAAAAAATAAAAATATCTTCCTCCACTAATCAGCTGCCTAATTTTTATTTTTAATTAGTTTTAAAATCGAGATATTGTGCTTAGTAAAATGGTAATGGACTGCCAAGGGTCAATGGGGGTACGAGAGAGCGCCAAACGTCATATTAAATAAGTAGATCGGATCTTTTGGCAAGAAAAAAAAATGGATCGGATTAAATTAGTCCGATCCAATTTAATACGAGAGAGTTACAAACATCCGATTCTGTATTAATAATCTTATCTAGTACTATATACGTCGTGTCAAACAGGGCTTAAGAGAGTGAATTTATACCGGTTGATTTTTGTTCCACAATGCCTAGATTTCATCTATTTCGTGGCTTTAGCTGACATGGCAAAAAAATTGCTCATGTGGAGTGTGGAAACAAGAGAGAGGATATTATGGTCAAAACCAACCATTAATAATTTATTAATCAATAAAACATTAAAAGAGAAAAAAGCCTAAATAAAAATCTAGGTAAAAGTGAAATAAAAATCGAGTTTCAAAAGATTAAGTGCCAAATTTTAAGTTTCATGTAGTCAAATTCCAGGGAGCAATAGCAAAAACTGGATGCAAGGAAAGAAAAAACTTCCAACACTCAACAGGGACCAATTTGAAAGAACAAAAGTATCAAGAACTATCTAAAAAGTATTACAACGTCAGTTTATCAATTCAACTAAAACTTAGTAAATGACTAGTACTCAGTGATACAATGAACGAACTTGTGCACTCTTTATATTATGGATTCCTTTGATTGTTGAATCATAAAAAGTTTTTATTTTTATTTTTTTTACTCGAAACCTTTCTGAAAAGGAAGAGACGAATCAAACTTGTTGCTTGGCAACAATCGATGATAAATTTCGGGCGTATGAGGTTGTTTAGTGGGTCAAAACATATTTGAATTATTTTTATACTTTCCGGTTTTATTTTCTTTTCCTGTTAGGGTTTCTGCAACTGTAAACAATTTTTCAGGTTGTATTTTTAGTTATACAATTTTCATTCTATTATCTATCAAAAGGACGGTTGGCGTTTCAGAATTATATTCAAGGGTGATCGTTCATCAGTATTTAACCTCTAATTGCCGTGTCACGAACATAAGACTACGTATTATTAATTTCTACATTTGCTAAGATAATATAAATTGTAACAGTTGGAATTTAAGAAGCCGTCTTTGAAACAACACATGAACATGTCCATCTCCGCCGCAGTATGATTAGCACCGCCACAACGCATTCAGCAAGTAATGAAACGCTATGCACCGGACAATACCATACGCAGGTATCGTGGCATTATTACGTACCAAACGATCCACTCCTGCACCAGTGCTAGGCACACCAACACCAGTACTTCCTCCGCCAGTACTGCCATCTCCTCCACCGCTGGTATCTTCACCTCCGCTGCCTTCACAGTCATCTCTGCCTCTGGCAGCCACCGTGGTGATGATAGCGAGAACAACCACAACTTTCACTAACGTGCGCCAAGTTGGAGCCGTATGGATTGCAACTAATCTGAGATTTTCCTATGACAAAAGATGAAAATATAATAAAAAGTACGATCATATGCGTTTATATAGGAATCATAATATTTTGGGCTTAAATACCTAATTATTGACATGCATGCGTGAAAATGTTTTTCTAAGACGCGTGCGAATATAATTTTCTTACTATATTCTATTTACTAACACTATTATAAACTTAAGAACTGACACAAATACCAAAGAGTACATTCGAGATAACATTTAAGAAGTCCTCAATCTAACAAAACTTTAATATAAAATAAAGGGCCAACTTGGCAAAACTAATTACCAGTGTGCTCTTGTGAGTTTGAGGGCGAAATCATTCACATCCAAACTTAGAGGATTGAAACGGCACTCCACAACTAGAGAAATATCATTCTTGATAAAAACATCTACGCACAAAGCCTTGAATATAATGAACACTCTTTGATAACGAGCAACGCCGAGTCCGAAAAGTAACTAGCAACAAACCAACTAGTCTCCTACTAGCACGAATTTTGTGCGAACACTGTCAACGAAGATAATTATTCTAACAAAGTAGATCCAAAGGAGTTAATGACATACCAACACAAAATTAAATTACTTACGGAGAAAGAGTCACACACCTCACTAAGGAGGCAATTGTTGACAGAAATACTAAGACGAGAAATAGATAAGCAATAATTCATGAGAAGATAAAGGAGAAAGATTAGAAAGTTGAGAGAGGGGTTGCCACCGGTCCCAAGTCAGAGTAGGGAGCCGACGACTAAGGAGTTTGTAGATTTAGAGTTTGGTAAGAGACGTTTTATGCATTTTAATTTTTAACGTCCACGCGCAAGTTAGTAAAAGTTGTGAATGTACTCATGATCCTTTTTACAAAACTTTTGGTTATCGAATAATTCTTAGTTCAATTGTTTGTCACCTTGACTATCATCGGGGACATGCCGTCGTGCGATCGATGACTCAAAATTGCGTTTTATCTTAAGTATTTCTGATTATTCACTAATCGCTTTTAATCAGTATCTGATAATAATTACTTTCAAATCAAACAACTATCCTCAGCAGCACAAATTACTGAGATTGTGCATTGTTTTCTTTAACCATGTACAACCAAAAGGTTCAATGCATAAGAAGGCTTTACCAGGAAACATTGTCGGTAAGCCAATCCCAAAGTTTTAAGTTTCAACCATACAACACACTCTTAGTTCGATGTTGATCTTCGTTTGGTTGGGACGGCCAGAACCCTCGAGGTGTCTCCGATCCTTTAAGCACTCTGTGTAAATTCTTGATCACCATTCCAGGAACCAGGAAGGACCTTCACCGCTTCTTTGTAGGAACGTTGATGAATTTTCTTCCATAGACTGCAGAACTCTATCTACTGATAATACAGTTCTACCAAAATTACAGCCGGCTCATATGTGTGTCGGTATATGGTACTATGTCATCAACAATATTTTTCCCCTGTAGGACAAATCGATCGAATCAGAGACACAAGGGCAAAGCTAAAACTACCTGTCCAATAGGCGGAGAAATAAAAGGGGGGATTACCGATGAAAAGTTTCACAGCAGATCAGACTAGAAAGTAGCCAAACCATACAGAAGCACCTATTACACCAACCAGGCATAACAGGGAAATGATATCTGCAGTCCCGATGGATGGATCTGATAACAAGTAAATCTTATGAGCATTGCTGTCCCCTCTAAAACCTCTGACAATCATTGCCTGTAAAAGCCATAACATTGGTGAAACATGCAATACCAGAATTACTTTTTCTCTCTCTTACTTCTGTGAGTTAATGCACAAACCTGTGAAATCTGCTCTGCATGGCTAAAAATATTTGTGAAGATCCGACGGAAGTAGGCAAATAAAACTGAAAAGTAAGAACCAAATCATATAAGGAAAGTCGCCAATGACAATCCAAGAAAAAGGTGATAAGACGGTGTTCAAATAGATAAATGTTTAATATCAGTTTGTCCCTCATCATCTAAGCTGACAGTTACACTAAAGTGATAAGAGCATGAGGTAGTTCTACATGTAGGCAATGAAACATCTTTAACAGAGCACAGAATTCATAAAAGATGAAGGTATCAGATTGATAAGATTACTCAGTCAAGCTGAAAATATATTTACTAGACCAAACTAGACAATATCCATAAACAAAAGAGGGGGGGGGGGGGGGGGCGCTATAAGCGTTATACAGTGTGAACAACACACAAATATGATAAATTTAGATAGCAGAAACTCTTCCTGCTTTGAGGACCCTACAACTCAGATTCATTTGTAGCTAAGGAGGAGAAGACCAACAATAACAACACAAAAATTCATATGTTGGATGTATGCTTACGATCGATTGTTTCCACCATTGTCAGCTGTTCCCAGTTTATCCTACGAGATACAATCCCCAATGCAACATTCCGTACCTACAAACGCATGAGAAGTATATTCCAAAGGAGTGGATATCAGTTTGAGTAGATTTTAGAGCTAAATCACTAATCCTCTGTCAAGAAAATCATCTGAAAATTTTGGAATCACTGAACACAAATCTTATTGACCAATCCCCTTACCTCATCAAAAACCAGATTGATGAACCTCAATGAAAGCATGAGGGTAAGAATAATTTCAGCCACTGGCACACCAAGATGTGTCAAAGGGAGCATAAACCACCGCAAAGCAAATGCAAGTTCTTCAGGGGTTGTGGTTGTAAGGCAAAGGCTCGCACTTTGAAAGACCTATCACAAAAATACAAACCCTAATTATCAGTATAAATAAAAGCTTCTTCATCAATTGTATGGTTACATCACTTTAATCTCAAAATTCGTGTCCCTACATATACAAACACACCCTTATAATGTGATTATATCAATGGGCACCCAAACATATCGTTATTTAATAAGAGGCAAAAGGTGCACTGAGCAGAGATAGGAACAACTTACAGTAAAGGTTAAGCAAGCAGCTGTGCTCGCTACAGACAACCCCTTCCTTGTAAACTGTATTGGACCTAGCTTCATAATTAAATATGAGTAACCTTCCAGGGATGCAGGAAGATTTGATAATCCCATCATTCCAGGAGGTGGGGTTCTCAACTGAACAAGCGGTGGTACACCATCTGAACCCAGCCCCAGCATAATGAATAAAATTCCAGAAATCAAGGACACTCTTCCCAGTTGATCCTGTAACCAAGAAAATATCCTGCATTAGTATATTGATTATCAATTCTCAACAAAGGAAGAAGGAATAACAAAATACTGGATGCATCACTAAGGCCTTGTTAATAAAATACTAAAGACTAAGAAGTTAGTACAATTAAAACTAGCTCCTGACTCATAGGAAGGTGCTTGGTCATGTACCATCCATGTGTGTCTCGGAAGAATCCATATTGACAAAACGCCCAAGTATACTACTAATCCAAAGCGCAGTATTATATGTGACCTTGCTGGTAAAACAACTAGAGCCAAAAGCCAAACCTGCATGATCAAAATGAGAAAAGGTAATAAAACAGAAGTTACATAACCCCATATGCCCTTTCCCAAAAAAAAAATTATCATGTAAACTTTACCAACAGTGAGGTGTTATTTACAAGTATGCATTTAACAAAAGACAGAAGCCCAGGATGCAGAAGGATATCTTTACCATCTGATTGTTAAGTGCATTTAACAACATAAACAGCCTCCGGTTTTGAAACCATTTGATTGTGCTCAAAATTTTGGTTGATCTAAAAAATTCTCATTCCATATGATGTTTCTACTTGACTTAGCTAGTATATCATTTCAATAGAAATGTCATCTCTTAAGGTTTGAGAGTCGCCGCCTTTCAATAATAGTTGGAGATCTCAGGTGTATCATATGCATGGAGTTCAACTCCTGTCATCTACAATTTTAAAGGACATTGCCGTTGCAATTTCTTACACTACACAAATCGGTTCTTCCTAAACCTCGCATGTTGACAGGCCAAGTCGAAACTTGGACACGGAAACAACCATTTAATGTTCCCTAACCCTCTCTCTGGTACAGAAAAAAGAAAAGACAAGTGAACAACAACATTCTTTCATATTAAAGTTCTATGTTGTAACACAATTAAAATCAGGAAGAAGAAGAAAAGGGAACATTTTTTATCAGTCTTATCAAATTGTTCCGCAACATATACATATCAAACACATAACACTAGAAACTCAATACGAAACAAACTGAAATACCTAAAATCAAAAATAAAAACTTGAACTTTAAATGCCATCAAAATCCAAAACCCATACACCAATTCATCCTTTTCAGCTAAATATACGGTACCAAATTAGACCAAACCCACCATTTATCATAAAAAACCAACAAATACCCATCAAAATTAAGCATACCAATTTGATTCTGGGGTCCACAGAATGAAGGAACGTGGTGGGTTCCGAGACGTACTGGCAGATGGGGCTAGCAGTCGCGCCTGAAATCAGCCTGAGGAATTTCTCGGCTCCGAAAGCTTTGGTCGGCAAAACGTTCACCCACCACGGGCTTTGGCTGCTATCGCTCGCCGCAGCTCGAATTTGGAGGCTTAATCTCGGCTTTGCTTGTATAAGGGTTTTGTTCAGTGAGCTCGGGTGAGTGAAATTTGGGGCAATTAGGGTTTTGGGATTAGGGTTCAGCGGGAAAGAGGGGAATGTTACCGTTGTGACGGCACGGTAAGCGAAGCTCATGGGTGAAGCTGAGTGTGGGAGAGATAGGGAGGATTTTTTAGGGATGTTTCTGTACAGTTGGTTAATTTCCAAAGTGGCGGGAATTTACGGTTTATCTCAGCTTATGAGAAAATTTTGCAGCCTAGGGAGGTTAATATAACCATTAAATGAAGATATTTTTCGGTCTATCCCAAATAGGTCTGGCAAACGGGTCGTGTCTGTCGTGTTCATGTTATTTTCGTGTAATATCTATTATCTTAACGGGTCATGTCGTGTCACATCTGTTATCTTAACAGGTCCTTAACAAGTCGAGTCACTTTACCCAACGGGTAAAGTAACCCGACCCGTTATAACCCGTTATGACCCGTTAAGAAAAAAAAAAATTCCTTAAATTTGCACATACCACACTTTGCCACATAAATATTACTTCAAAACATTAAAACACATAATTTAATATATATATATATATATTATAATTATTTTAGTTTTTAGAAGTATAAAATTGTGAAATTAATGTATATAATTATTATAGTTTATTCATACTCATTAAGTATAACATAAGATTTTGTGGTATCCATTAGTGTAATTTTTTAAATTGAAGATCGAATTCATTCATTGTATTCATATAGGGTCAAAGAGTGTAGCTGTAAAAAATCATCAAAATCGGAGTTAAAATAACCGTTAAATCATGATTTTTCTTTTTATAACCGTCAAAAAGTTTTGTCCCGTTACTTGATCTTTGAATGTTTGTTTTTTGCAATTTTTGACGTATGCGATCTCGAAGTATATAAAAATATGTTTGACGGTTGAATCGTTGAAACTAGTTTCGAAGAATGCGTATCTCATCAAAACAATAGATTCACTAACACTTTTAAGAGTTTATTTATACTTTCATTAAGTATAAGTATAACATAAGATTTTATGGTATCCACTAGTGTAAATATTTTAAATTGAAGATCGAATTCATTCATTGTATTCATATAGGGTCAAGGAGTGTAGCTGTAAATAATCATCAAAATCGGAGTTAAATGACTGTTAAATCGTGATTTTTCTTTTTATAATCGTCGAAAGGTTTTGTCCCGTTACTTGATCTCTGAATGTTTGTTTTTTGCAATTTTTGGCGTATGCGATCTCGAAGTATATACAAACATGTTTGACGGTTGGATTGTTGAAACTATTTTCGAAGAATGTGTATCTCATCAAAATAATAGATTCACTAACACTTAAGAGTTTATTCATACTTTCATTAAGTATAAGTATAACATAAGATTTTGTGGTATCCACTAGTGTAAATATTTTAAATTGAAGATCGAATTCATTCATTGTATTCATATAGGATCAAGGCGTGTAGCTGTAAATAATCATCAAAATCGGAGTTAAAATAACCGTTAAATCGTGATTTTTCTTTTTATAACCGTTGAAAGGTTTTGTCCTGTTACTTGATCTCTGAATGTTTGTTTTTTGCAATTTTTGGTGTATGCGATCTCGAAGTATATACAAACATGTTTGACGGTTGGATCGTCGAAACTAGTTTTGTAGAATGCATATCCTATCAAAACAATAGATTCACTAACATTTAAGAGTTTATTCATACTTTCATTAAGTATAACATAAGAAACACTAGTGGTATCCACTAGTGTAAATATTTTAAGTTGAAGATTGAATTCATTTATTGTATTCATATAGGGTCAAGGAGTGTAGCTGTAAAAAATCATCAAAATCGGAGTTAAAATAACCGTTAAATCGTGATTTTTCATTTTATAACCGTCGAAAAGTTTTGTTTGGTTACTTAATCTCTGAATGTTTGTTTTTTGCAATTTTTGGCGTATACGATCTCGAAGTATATACAAACATGTTTGACAGTTGGATCATTGAAACTAGTTTCGTAGAATGCGTATCCCATCAAAACAATAGATTCACTAACACTTACGAGTTTATTTATATTTTCATTAAGTATAACATAAGATTTTGTGGTATCCACTAGTGTAAATATTTTAAATTGAAGATCAAATTCATTCATTGTATTCATATAGGGTCAAGGAGTGTAGTTGTAAAGAATCATCAAAATCGGAGTTAAAATAACCGTTAAATCGTTATTTTTCTTTTTATAACCGTCGAAAAGTTTTGTTCCGTTACTTGATCTCTAAATGTTTGTTTTTTGCAATTTTTGGCGTATGCGATCTCGAAGTATATACAAACATGTTTGACGGTTGGATCGTTGAAACTAGTTTCGTAGAATGCGTATCCCATCAAAACAATAGATTCACTAACATTTAAAGAGTTTATTCATACTTTCATTAAGTATAACATAAGATTTTGTGGTATCCACTAGTGTAAATATTTTAAATTGAAGATCAAATACATTCATTGTATTCATATAGGGTCAAGGAGTGTAGCTATAAAGAATCATCAAAATCGGAGTTAAACTAACCGTTAAATCGTGATTTTTCTTTTTATAACCGTCGAAAGGTTTTGTCCCGTTACTTGATCTCTGAATGTTTGTTTTTTGCAATTTTTGGTGTATGCGTTCTCAAAGTATATTCAAACATGTTTGACGGTTGGATCGTCGAAACTAGTTTTGTAGAATGCGTATCCCATCAAAACAATAGATTCACTAACATTTAAGAGTTTATTCATACTTTCATTAAGTATAACATAAGATTTTGTGGTATCCACTAGTGTAAATATTTTAAATTGAAGATTGAATTCATTCATTGTATTCATATAGGGTCAAGGAGTATAGGTGTAAAAAATCATCAAAATCGGAGTTAAAATAACCGTTAAATCGGAGTTAAAATAACCGTTAAATCGTGATTTTTCGTTTTATAACCGTCGAAAAGTTTTGTTTGGTTACTTAATCTCTAAATGTTTGTTTTTTTTGCAATTTTTGGCATATGCGATCTTGAAGTATATACAAACATGTTTGACTGTTGGATCGTTGAAACTTGTTTCGTAGAATGTGTATTCCATCAAAACAATAGATTCACTAACATTTAAGAGTATATTCATACTTTCATTAAGTATAACATAAGATATCCACTAGTGTAAATATTTTAAATTGAAGATCAAATTCATTCATTGTATTCATATAGGGTCAAGGAGTGTAGCTGTAAAAAATCATAAAAATCAGAGTTAAAATAACAGTTAAATCGTGATTTTTCGTTTTATAGCCGTTGAAAAGTTTTGTTCGGTTACTTGATATCTGAATGTTTGTTTTTTGCGATTTTTTAATGATGCAATCTCGAAGCATATACAAACAAGTTTGACAGTTGGATCGTTGAAATTAGTTTCATATGGTATATATATATATATATTTATTAAGTAGATTTAAATCTATTTATTATGTACGTATAATTATTATAGTTTTTAGGGGTATAAAATTTAATTTAAAATTATATATATAATTCTTATAGTTAATATTTTGGGGGTATAATTATTATAGTATATATAATTATTATAATTATTATAGTTAATTTAATATATATATATATATATATATATATAATTATAGTATTTTTAAGGTTATAAAATTATTAAATTAATATTCTTCTTATCATGTATCGTGTTACCCACGTGTATACTCGAACCAACCAGTTATCTTAATAGGTGCTTATCGGGTTACCCGATAATGACCCGATTTGTTATCGTGTCGACCCGAACACCTGTTAATTTCTTGTCGTGTCGTGTCGGGTTATCGGGTTGTGTCAGGAATTGCCAGGCCTAATCCCAAATACAAACCGGTACATTACATGTATAGCTACGAAATTGTTGATATTTCCATTGAAATATTTGCAAAATTAAGGATCGATATGAAAATGGATGGTAAAATGCAAACTTCACCTTACATCGGCAAGATATAAGAAAATCAATTAATAACGGCCATTTTTATCAATTTACTACAGAAATTTTGCCATAATCCATTGCAGATTTCTAATTTTTAATTATTTTTTTAGAAATTTTTCTTTAATTTTGACTAATTTGAATGGAGTATATACCCTTTTCATTGCAAACTTCTATAATTTTCGTTGAAGGCAACCGATATCAATATCGATGTCGATATTTCCACTAAATCAATATTTCAAACATCAAATATAACACGTAATCTGTTTTGTATTCTGAGTGCACATAAAATATATACATTAAACAGAGAAGTGACAACATTATTCTTTATATACACATATTTTTCTAAAATATTAGATGTTTATTGAAAATATCATAAGATAGTACAAAGGATAGCTCAACCCATTTCTTACCAATAATATCGGATTGAATTGATCTGGATTGAAATCTAATCCATTAACTGGTAATTGGTAGTTTAATTGCACTTTTGTATTCTAGTTGCACGTGAGTTGAGATGCAAGATGCTTATTTCTCAAGACTAGTTGATATTTAACAACAATTAATACATGAATAATCAACATTCAAGCAGTGTATTAGTGTGAAATATAACACTAATTAGGGTGATTAAACTCTTCCAGTGCGGCTCCTTTCTTAAGCAATAACATCTTCAACCCCAGCATGGATGACACACGTCAAAAACAACTGCGTTGCAGTTACAAGTATTATTATTGTCTCCAAAGTACGCTGTTAATACAACATATAACACCGTGATTAGTCATGTAATTAGTTAAGCTTCTTCTGTTTCTGCAATAAAACTTTCAAAACTATTACTACTTGCTCTTTCCCTAACTATACGAGCTGTCGGTAAATTCTTGCATGTGATGAATGTATTGTGTATACAACTTGTCACATCCTTACCCGGGGTCTATCACATCTCATGCCCGCTCCACCACCGTACCACGATATTGTCCGTTTTGGGCCCCGACTATGCCCTTACGGTTTTGTTTCTAGGAATTCACACGAGAACTTCCCAGTGGATCACCCATCATGGGATTGCTCTCGCGTGCTACTCGCTTAACTTCGGAGTTCTAATGGAACCCGAAGTCAATAAGCTCCAAAAATGTCTCGTGTTAGGTAGAGATATGAATATACATATAAGCCATACAAGATCCACTTCCCTGAGCAATGTGGGATGTTACAATCCACCCTCCTAAGTGGGCCCAACGACCTCGTCGGCACACCACGGCAAGGGTTAGGGTTTGATACCAAATTGTCACATCCCGACCTGAGGTCTACCACATCTTGGGCCCGCTCCATCACCGTAGCATGATATTGTCCGCTTTGGACCCCGACTACGCCTTCACGGTTTTGTTTCTAGGAACTCACACGAGAACTTCTCAGTGGGTCACCCATCATGGGATTGCTCTCGCGCGCTACTCGCTTAACTTTGGAGTTCCGATGAAACCTGAAGCCAGTGAGCTCCGAAAAGGTCTCGTGCTAGGTAGAAATAGGAATATACATATAAAGCTTACAGGATCCACTCCTCTGGACGATGTGGGATGTTACACAACTTCCTTCTTATAGCTATTAATCATGTGACGACTAGTAGGTGAGGGTTATGTGTGAAAGGACAATGTGTATGCATCTATGCAAAAAGGCTGCTAGTACTAATTGTAGTGTGCCACAGTGCTTAGTACAAGGAAATCTTAGGTGCAAGTGAAACGGATTGTATCGGTCTCTCTTGTCACACGACTAGTCACGTATGAAAGAGTTATTACATGTAATTGTATATACAACCGGTGAGAGGGAAATTTTCCTCGCCAAGTACGGTAATTATGCTTATATTGGTTTTCTGTTTAAAAAAAAAACATATATATATATATATATAAGAGCAGCAACTTACCAAGTTGGAATCTGTCCAACCAAGATCAATCTCTTTACATGCCAATCTGAAACAGAAAAAGTGGAGTAGAAATACATAAATGAATTGGAGAGCAAACAGATCAAGTGTACCAAAAAAATCACAATTACGCATGTCATACTTTAAGAAAAAGCTTCAAACTCCGTATTTTAAATCAAAACCTAACTTTGTAACACTAAAAGAATTTCACAACTAAGAATCAATTAGAGCATAACAAGTAGATAGAAAATGATTTTTGCCACTCCAATCGGGCTCTTGAAGTGTTTTTATATAAAACCTATCGTTGTCGGGGCGTTTGTTTTTTTCCTAATTTACTGAAGAACAAAAAGAAGCAGAAGTATTCACCCCATGGCAAGAAGGGTGAGTGACCAAGTAGCAAGAGAAGCAGCAGCAGCTGTGTGCAAGCTGGGGCCGTCCCATTGGAAAACGTTGTGGAGTCCAGTGAGTGAGGTCCCAAATCCAACAACTCCAGCAATGAGGGAGAAGATCACGAAGAACCCAGTAGCCGTATTCCCAAATGGAACATATATTGGAAATATCCGAGCAGGAATCGACAACACAGATGCTGCATGCATGCACGTTAAATGTTGTTAGTTATCACAATTAAGTTGTAATTGACGAGAAATTGTTCAATGTGATTGCCACAATTCAATCACATGTGATGTGATGGTCATGCCAGAAGATTTCAAGTAATTGAAAGACTGCAAATCGATAATTACCGGCTTCGCGAGACCTTTGGATTCCATGGTTGACAGCCCAAGAAGCAATGACAATCACAATGAAATATAGAACAAGATTAACAATTAGGAGAATTGATGCTGCAGATTTTGGCCCTCCATTAGCCATGGCCTTTGAAGTTTTTTCAGAGATGGAAGGAGAAGAACTAAATGTTGTCACCCTTATAGAGCTCAGCTTACAGAACTATATATTCTGAATTTTAATATGTGTCTTTAATTCAAAGAAATGGCTTACATTCTTTTCCTTCATTGGGTTTGCCTCATGGAAGGGCCAAAGAATCCTTTATTTGAATTCTGCACACTCCCTTTCTTTCTACTACACATTGCTGTTTAGTTTTCGCTTTTAAATTAGATTAAATAAATCAAATGAGATATGAGAATTAACATACGGAAATAAACAAATTATAATCACTTCTGCACGGCAGCTCTTTAGACTTTGATGGAATAAAGGATCCCTGCTAAGCACACAAAATAAAAGAATAAAGTTATACTTCTCTCTGTTTAATGCTTCTTTTCTGGCAAAAGAAACGCGTATTATTGTACACAGTAGAGCTCGAGTGCTAACCAATTCATGTGTCACTATTTACGCGTCTGGAACCTTTACAGAATTTATCCCATAATCTGAATCGTTCGTTATTCGGATCCTCATTGAAATCTCACTCACTTCTACCAGAATTTGATGACAAGGTTTAGCTGTCTGTGTGACTATATAAATAGATGAACATAGTGTTTTCAGATTTTGGTGAATTTGCAGGGAAGATCTTCGAACCAGGACTTAAAAAATGAACAGTTCGAATCAGTTATGAACTTTATTTCTTAAGCAAAAACCAGAGTTCATATGCTGCATAAAATATCCAATAAACTGTCAAATGATTCAATTAAGGCTCTCCGATCTACACGATTTCTTCGATACAAGAAAACATTCTACAAAGTTGAGCATGACATGAACAATCACTGACAATGGGACCTTTATTTACAAAGGAACTTCTCAAAAGGATTTAAAAGGTGAAGGAATATGCTGCCCACACTTGGCTACTTTGTCCCAATTAGCTGCGTTTTAGGCCCCAGTGGATTATCTTCGGCGAATTGGTTTCAGACGTTCAATGCAAGCTTTTGAGCTGCAAGAGCTTCAGCCTCAAGGGTTGGCTCCCACAACAATGTAGTTTCTGCCAGCAGTGAGGTCACAATGTAAGGGTCCATGTTTGAAGCTGGACGACGGTCCTCCAGATAACCTAACACAAGAGTCAGCAAAATCGAAAGGTTCAGTGGTGCAGGTCGTTTATAAAAGTGACATAACAGAAAGGAATGCTGGGAGCATGCCGATGAAGCTTAAAAGACAACACAAATATATTTACACATTTAACCACAGCTTAAGATGGTAAATACTGAAACTGGGGGTAGTACCTTTTCCTTGCTTCTCAGTTTCACGACCAACACGGATTGAGCAACCACGATTAGCCACTCCCTACGAGTTCAAGTTAACGGAGTATTTAGTTATAAATTTTATAATCTGAAACTTTCTGGTTCCATAGTTTAAAGTTCAAGAGAAACAGCTAACAATTGTTAAGGGCATACCCATGAAAATGTGTTAATGCTGGCTGTTTCATGCTTTCCTGTCAACCTTCTCTCATTTCCTTCTCCGTAAGCACTAATGTGCTCACCGTGGCGAAGGGAAAGATTCAAAATGGCCTTCTTAATAACTTCAAAGCCTCCTTCTTCCCTCATGCTCTTTGTACTGTGAAAGCAATGATTATTCAATATATTATTTTTCCTAAGCATACTATCCAATTATACGTAAATATTGTCCATTTCATCAATGTTGTATTGGCTAATTACCTGTAATTGGTGTGGCATCCTGCACCGTTCCAGTCACCCTGTCGATGCAAAATAGGGGATAAGTTCATTCATCGGTGTACAAATACTGAAAATATCGGTATATGGTAAAATCTATATTACCTCTATTGGTTTTGGATCAAGTGTGAGAACAACACCAGCTTGTTCAGTGATTCTCTGCCAGGGTAGGGAAAAAATAAACAATTTTTAGTGAATCATAGGACGCATCGACACACCAAAACTAGTTGAATGATACCATTCAGTTGCAAAACTGCCACCAAGTTATGATTAGGATGAGTTACCTCAAGAATATATCTTGAAGCCCAGATATGATCTCCAGCTTCAATTCCCACACTCGGACCAACTTGATACTCCCACTGCATGATAATACTGATGATTATTACTGATGGATGAAAAAAGGTATAGCTACAATACTTGAATTCAGAAGCAGGAAAAGATAGAGAAGGGAGAAAGGAAAACCTGGCCAGGCATAACCTCCCCGTTGGTGCCGCTGATGTTAATTCCAGCATAGAGGCAAGCCTTGTAGTGAGCATCTGAGATGTCACGGCCGAATGACTTGTCTGCACCAGCTCCACAGTAGTAAGGACCCTGCGATAAATAGATGCATCATTACCCGGTACTTATTGATTGCGAAAGATTTTATAAGACAGACGTTTAAATACTAGAAATAAAATTATTGAGGCTGAACTGACAGATACTTGCAAACAGAATAACAACCTGAGGACCAGGGTAGCCTCCAACTGGCCAACCCAAAGGCCATTTCACATCGGTTTGGAGTAATGTGTACTCTTGTTCAATCCCATACCTGAAAATAATGGTCAAGATTAGTAGATTCTCGAATCCAAATAAACACATACTTGACACATTAATGTACACAACCATGACTACGTTGTTAATCACTATGTATTAACACAAAGGGATGAAAACTATAATTCCAGTCCGAAACACCTACGAGACAGGCAGGTACACACACACAATTTAAAACTAAGACTTAAGTTATCAAGGGAGAAATTACCATGGGACTTCGTCTATAACCTTCTTGTTCTTGAAAATCTCAGCAGCCCTGGCGCGCTTGTTAGTTGGGATAGGCTCGCCTTGCGGTGTGTAAGCATCACAAATTACCTTTGTGAATTCATAGAATTATGTCAATTAAGTTTTTTATTATATGCTTAGATTCACTGGACATCACAGTACTAACATTTATATGTGATACCTACCAAAATATTGTTGCCACCACGGAAAGGGTCCTTAAATATCGCTTGAGGGCTGGAAGATAGAAGTTATATAAATTTCATGCTGTAACAATGAAGAGATACAACCATAAATGTGGTTTTGTTCTGAAGATCTTACTATAAGATTACTTCACTGTCTTCACCGGGTGCTTGTCCGGTACTTGATCCATCATAGTTCCACTTTGGAAGCTCAGACGGATCTTCAACAGGTTTTGATATTGTCTGAAACATTTGTAAACAAATATACGCATGAGAATAATCGAACCTCAATCTTTCAAAGTTAAAATTTAAAGTCCATGGACATTTATCATACCCTTGACTTGCTGCGGACATCAACCCCTGACCCTCCGATCCTGTTGCAAAATGATAAAACATCATAACATTTTTTGGAAGCAACCTACCATGATATCAAAGATTAAACAACTGACTGCCGAATTTCTTTCAGGTGCAGTTAGTTTGCGAGTGCTAACATGCATTACAAATATCAGATGGGAGAAGATGAGGCATACCAAATGTACTCGGCAATAATCCTGTCAGTGAATGGAGTAAGGTCCAGGTTCAGTAAACCCTCTAGCCTGTTGATTGTATAACCTTCGGCCTTGGTGGCGAGCACTCTAAATTTAGTAGAGCTCCTAGCTGGTCCTTTCTTGTTCTGTTTCAACACAAGAGAACCCCACATCTTTGCTGTCATAGGACTGGCAGTGGTTGAGCTCCTTGTAATCTTCATCTGCCATTGTGAATTGGGTGCCAAAATCTGCGCCATTTCGGCCTACTCCTCACTGAAAAACAGTATAAACCATCATCAAGGACTTGTAAGTAAACGGATCATGGCGTCTTAACATCAAGATCCATCGAACTTACGAAATTAAGATAAAAATACAACAGTTTGATGATAAATCTTCATGTGAGAGTAAGAATACTCAGCATTGCCACTTCAAATTACTGTATAACTAATGAAATTGCATTCCTTCCATTATATAACATGAGATGACCAAGTGTTTTCTTGTTATTATACAATTTAACTATGAAATTCATCGAATTGACCGCCTAATCTCTCCTTTTGTTTTGTTTTTTTTGTATGAATATGCATTATCTATTCTTTCTTGCTATTCCCAAATCTATGTTTAAGCGTTAGTTTCTTAGCATTACCACAATTGTTTTAACATGGTTAACATTTTGTGAGCTTTACAAGTTAGCACTAGTTTCTTAGAACAAAATTACCACTAGTTGGTAACTTGGTAGTGCACAACAGCGTTTCGAAATTACTATTCGTGAAAATTGTTGTATAAAAAAGTCAACTTTAAGTATTGTTGGACGAGTAGTGCTATCTACACACTCATTTTTACCCCCACACACTTTTTATTAATTCTGCCATTTAATCTTATTCAATTCATTCAATTTGATATTGGAAAATTGTGTGAATGTGCGAGAGATAAAAAATGGTACGTGGATAAAACCAGCGTATTGGACAAGTGGAAAGGAATTACAAAAAATAGTAAACGCACATTTGACAGCTGACAACTTTGACATTGTAAAGCATATACCAAATGACATAACAGAGCCCTAATTAATAAACAAGGTAATAATAAATCTCACAAAAAAAAAAAAATGAAGAAGAAAAAGAAACAGAGAAAACAAATGTAGTAAAAACTCTACCATTTGGCAGACTTTTTGCAGCAGAGTTACAAATACAAGGCAAGAAATGATAAAATGTAGTATCAGATACTGTTAGTTTTGACCGAATGCTTGACTACCCCATCAGCCATTAATTAAAAAAAAAAAGTACATTACTTTCCAGTCCCCCATTGATTTACCTGAAGACTGCTGCAACTTGGCTAGGAACTGGGTTGTGCTGGAACGAGCTTAAGAGAGAGAGGAGAGGAGATGTATTTTTGGTGGGGGAGTTTTATGTATAAAATAGTGGGTGATGGGCAAAAGATTTTGTTGGCCTTTCCTTAGCAGATAGGGGTGTGGATGTGTGGAGGAAAATAGTTTCTGGTCCCTTTAGAGGCTCCAAGAGAGGATCCAAGAGAAAGGCTTTGGATTATGTGAATATTTATGCTAGGCATATGTAAGGAAAGGAAATAAAGTACGATTTTAATGCTTGGTCAAGGTTATATATTGCATTGTAAAGTAATATATTTACTTCCCCATAACAAGAAAGTCAATGGGGGATTGAATTTCATTGTTTATTATTCAATCACTTGCTTGTTTCGTTTGATTAGAAGAGATTTCATGTTCAATTACAACAAACGAAGCAAACAACTAAGCCGGCAACGCTGCAGTCTAAGCTTTAGCGGTTCCAACCTCTGATCTATATAGCTCCTGATGGAATATCAATTGTAATGAACGGATTTCTTCTAGGTTTCGTATCGGAACGGCACTTTAATATAATGATAAAAATAGTCAACCATCTTGTATTTTGATTAACCACTAAAGAGATATGTCTAACCTTGCTAACGTGAAGCGGATACGAAGAATATATATATTGGCGGTCAGATTAATACCTACCTACCTAGTTGTGGTTGATTACATAATAATAACGCAGCTTTATTGTATGCATGTCACCTAGTCGTATAGGTATCATTATAAATATCATATGGTTTGTTGTATAAAAAAAAAAAAAAAAGGATTAGCTTCTTGATTCCAAGGAAATATATCATTATCATATACAAGGGGTGATCAACGTAATCATGTTCACTAGAGATACAACTCAAACTTCAAAGTAAAAGCTTGAAAAGATGTATAAACTTCGATGACTTATGCTAAACTCATATTTAATCATACAATTCATTGGATGGACTAATAATTGAGTTGTATAATATTTGATACATGGAACTGATTTTAACACGCTTTTTTTCTTCACACGTACACTCCATGCTTGTTTCTGAACTTTTAATTTAGTAAAGTAAAGAAAATCAATCGACGACATCAAACAAGCATGCAAACAAAAATCAAAGGGTGCGACGAAATCAGTTCCGTTGATATATAATAAGGAGTAAGCCCTCTTTTTCTTCATTTCGAATAATCCAACAAATGCTTGGTAATGTTTGTTGGAGAAAAAGACATTATGCAAATTACACTCTTGGGACCATGGTGTGTCTTTATATAGAGATTTGAGATGCACATTTCAAATGCGATTCCTTCGATCGAATGAGATCATATCTGCTGCTATCTGGTGGCTGAGTTTTTCACATGCTTTCCAGCCAAGCTTTGTGTGGTAGTGTGGGAGAGTCTCTTATTAGTCTTGCTAGCATCTGCACTTCTGAATCTCCAACAAATCTCTCAGCTTTTTAAGGTACAAAACAGTTTATAAAATTTTGACGCCAGTGTGATAATAATGTAGTACATGTGCGCGCCCATTTTGGTTTAGGAAATAGGTTACTTTAATCTGTTGGTTGAATGGAAAGAAACTTACATCTGAGACGTTACTGTGATGGTGTTTTAATGTATCTAACTTTGTCACATGATATTTTGTTACTGATTTAAGATACCCCACATCTTTGCTGTCATAGGACTGGCAGTGGTTGAGCTCTTTGTAATCTTCATCTGCCATTGTCAAGTGGGTGCCAAAATCTGCGCCATTTCGGCCTACTCCTCACTCAAAAACAGTATAAACCATCATCAAGGACTTGTAAGTAAACGGATCATGGCGTCTTAACATCAGATCCATCAAACTTACGAAATTAAGATCAAAATACAACAGTTTGATGATAAACCTTCATGTGAGAGTAAGAATACTCAGCATTCCCACTTCAAATTACTGTATCACTAATGAAATTGCATTCCTTCCATTATATAACATGAGCTGACCAAGTGTTTTCTTGTTATTATACAATTTAACTATGAAATTCATCGAATGGACCGCCTAATCTCTCCTTTTGTTTTGTTTTTTTGTATGAATATGCATTACCTATTCTTTCTTGCTATTCCCAAATCTATGTTTAAGCGTTAGTTTCTTAGCATTACCACAATTGTTTTAACATGGTTAACATCTTGTGAGCTTTACAAGTTAGCGCTAGTGTCTTGCCCTCGAACTTGTGACATCTTCCAACATTCAAAACAAAATTACCACTAGTTGGTATTGCACAACAGCGTTTCAAAAATATTATTCGTGAACATTGTTGTATATAAAAAAAGTCAACTTTAAGTAGAAGTAGTACTATCTACACACTCATTTTTACCCTTCTCCCACACCCCTTATTAATTCTACAATTTAATCTTCTTTAATTCATTTGATAGGCATATGTAAGGAAAGGAAATAAAGTATAGTTTTAATGCTTGGTCAAGGTTATATATTGCATTGTAAAGTAATATATTTGTTGAACAACAAAATAACTGAAGATGAATGGAAGTAAAGCTGCACATCAAAACCAAAGAGATAAAAAAAATCCTACCGTTGTGTACGAAGACATCAGGCAAGCTTCCAAAGCAAAGAGTCACCACCAAAAGACACCTGCAACAAATCATGAATAAAAAAATGAAGTTGCGGAATATTCATCAAATCCAAACAAAACGGAAAAAAATGAATGAAGCCTTACTGACCGTTCTGTTCTTCTTTTCAAAGAAAATAACGAATAGTAAAACAATGGTGCGGGAGAAGCTTGTACGGAAGAACTGATCAAAAGAAATTCAAAAAAAGGTTTGGAAGAATGTTATTTATCTAAAACTACCAAAATGGGGGAATTTGAATTGCTTTCTCTGTTAGTCGCCTAGCATGAAATAAACCCCTAAATAAAAAAAGAGTTTTGTAGCAAACAAACTTCTCAAAAGAAAATAGGAATGTTGCCGCCCACGTGAAGTCCTGCTTAGACTTGGAAATCCAAGTCAACAAGGAGAAGAAACGAGAACCGAAAATAAAAAATAAAAAATAGTAAAAAAAAAGAAAATATTTATTTCTTCCTACAAAAAGGGGAAAGTTACGTGGAACAAGGGCTTCCTATTTTTTTCTGCAAGACGTGGAAGATTGCACAGTTAGTGGGAGAGGTTAAGAGAAAGTGGCGGAAGACATGGCCTCCATCTCCCCACGTAAAAAAAAACTCTAGAGCCCTCCTAGGATGTATATAAATAGGCATTAGCTACAGTAAGAAAAGAGAAAAGAAAAAAAAAATAGGAGGAGGTATTCTGCAAAAATTGAGAGACAACGGAGAAGAACAGACGGCAGAGATCTTGAGAAAGTTGGAGAGAAATCAAAGAAGTGAACTACTACGGAAATTCAACGAGACAAAGGCAAACAGAGAAGAGAATACACGGCAAAGGAAAGCAACAAAGCATTTAAAGGTACAAATCCATCCTTCTAAATCTTTCTTTGTTTGGTTTCTCTCGGTTTTGCAGGAAAAAAAAAAGAAACAATTTGCTTCTCCGACCTCTCTCATTCCCCAACTTTCTATCAAGTTGCAGCCCAACAAACTGCAACAAAACCACCACATCCTTCTGCCGCCGCGGCGAGATACAATGGAAATTTCAGCAAAACACAATGGTTGGATTCAACCCCAATTTCAAAAGGAAGAACCAGTTGCATGGGTGCCCAAAGAAGTTTGGAAGTATGATTTGCATGGAGGAACAATGCCTACCCACCGTGCCCAGCAATGATTCTGAAATTCATCAACGACGCAAGGGTGGTTTCCGAATGAGACAAGCCATAGATGTACGAGAACGCCACCGAGAATCTCTGCCCAACTTGCCGATGCGATGCCACCGAACACCACCACTTCAACAACACCGACGGCCACAGCAGCCTCTCTGTCCTCCAGCCTAGCGTCGCAGCATGCTCCATTTTCTCATCGACGGCGTAAAAGAAGATGGTCATGAACGAAGTCCTCTGCCGTGAGAATAACAACCGCAATGGCTGCCGAAGTTGAAATGGTTGTTGCTGCTCCATTTTAGGAGTTCATTTCAAAGAATTTGGTGGTTGCTGCTGTTTCGTTTTAACAGCTTATTTCAAAGAATTTGGCAGTTACTACTGCTCTGTTTTAGGAGCTCATTGGGAAACTTCGAATTAAGAGGAATAAGACTCGAAGAATTTGGCACAAAGTTGGAGAAAGAAGTCACACCAAAAAGAAGGATGCTTCCAGCAAAGAAAAAAACCCCGTCGCAGCCGTTGTCTTGGAGTTAAGAAGAATAGGGGTTGCTGACGATAAAGAAAAAGAAGCAAAGTCCACCTAAACTGGTTCCTTTGTTCCGCAGAGAAGAAGACCATTGGTTAGTGAAGTAGGAGAACGAGCGTCCGTGGTTCGGGATGTCGACAAAGAAGAAAATTACTTGCAGAAATTACAAAAGGGTTCCCGTTCAAACCAAAGTCTCCTGTCGATGCCGCTGTTGTCCATGTTTCACGACCAAAAACTCCCTGCCATGATGCCTTCTTGAATTGCTAAGAGTGATCTAGATCACTCGGATGAAACTCGAATCCAAAATCAATCCTGCAAAAGGTGCTCTCTGCTGTCTTGTCAAGCCATTACTGACCCAGCATGGAAGCCATTTGAAGACCCGGTCGTTATAAACGAAGCAGTCCAAAAATGGCAATAGCAAGAAGTTTTCTTTCTGTCTAAATGTGAAGAGAACAAGAGTACCCAAGAACTCCATTCACCGCCGTTGACATCAAAACCTAGATAAACATCAAAATCTCAGTTTAACCTATTGATCATGGTTATCCTCAAAAGCCCTTGGTGTTCTTCCTTGCGACAAAAACCCAAAAAAAGCCCAGCCAAAGAAGAATGGGCGTTGCTTGTTGCTGAACAAAGTTTCTTTCAAATTCTGTCTAAATTAAGAATTGGAAGAAATGATTTCCAACTAGCAAATAAAAAGGTGAAGAGGTGAAGTTTGTCATGACTCTAATTAAAGACTGGTTTGATCCTACGAGAACAAATCCAAACAGGAAGTTGTAGCTTGAATTAATTCATGGGCATGATTGAATTAGTTCATAGACAAAAGAGAGCTTGTTTTAAAATATAAAAAAAAGCTTAGCACATGGTGATTTTCAAATGAGCAGCTCATCGTTAAATGTTGGTTGAAAGTTTAATCAAAAGCATGGAGACAAAAGCTACAAGCCAAAAGCAAAGGAAGGGAAAAAGTTTAAAACTCAACAGGAAAGACAAGTAAAAAAAGTCTTTTTCACCAAAAAAAAGGGACCAGTTTTCTTGCTTTCAAAGACAAATTTCAAATAGGATTGAATTCCTACGAAACCTATTGGAGAAGGAAGCTGCAAAGGAAGAGGAAAAATAAAATACCTCTCATGTGAGTTTATCACAAGTATGACCTCCATCAAGTTAAAATTAAACATGGAGCAAGAAATAGTACCAAGCCAAAGTCAAATGCCAAAACTAAATATTAGTGGGTTTTATTACAAATATACCCGTTAATTTCATTTGACAAATGAAGTGGTACAAAACCATGAAAGCTTTTCAATAGTCATCCAACCATAAAGTTTTCTCATAAGGCACAAAGCCACTCCAAATTTAAATGGCACAAAGCCACTCCAAATTCAACTGGCATGAAGCCATGACAAGTTTCAAAGGGCACGAAGCTGTATCAAATCTCAATGGCACGAAGCCGTACCAAGTATCAAAGGGCATGAAGCCGTAACAAGACTTAAATGGCACAAAGCCACGTATTGCTCCAATGGCTCAAAGTCCTTGCCCACACGAGCTAAAACTGCACTAGGCATCAAATGCTCCAATGGCTTAAAGTCCTTACCCGCAAGAGCTAAAACTGCACAAGGCATCAAAAGCTTCAATTGTTCAAAGTCCTCGCCATCACGAGCTAAAACTGCACAAGGCATAAAGCCCCAACAAATACATCATGAACTACGAGTGACTTGATCCTTCAATGAGGGTACGTAGGCAATTTAGGGCTAAACCTAGGTGCAGTTGCAAAATCAAATAAACACCCAAATCCCCAATTTATGATTTATTCATATTAGAATCAAGGGGTATTCCTTTCCCATTAATAGGCGCGTAGCCTAGAATAGGTTGAACTCAAATTAATAAAACCCTCTTCAAAAAAATGAACGAGAGTGAAATTGTGTCAAGTGAAATATTTGTTTACATATTGTGTACAATTTTTGCTCAACATGATTTTTGGCACACCCAGTAGGACCCATTTTCCGTTTCATCTCTAAATTCGAAGATAATTAATGTGCTATGTTTTTGTTTTTTGTAAACAGGAAGCATGGCGCCACAAGTTACTGTTTACTTCCATGAACTCCCTGCTGTTGAATCCAAACTTGGATGTGGAAGGCGTGCTAGTCGCCGAATCATCTTCACCATCGATCAAGCACCAACTAACTGTAGCATGGTGAAGACGAAGGTAGCGATAAAGACATGCAAGGTGGCTGTCAAAGTCATCAAAGATGGGCCGAAGAAATGCCCATCGAAGAACGCCCTGATGAATGCAAGGAAAAGATCGACATGAGCTCTTAGGAAGAAGATCGCTAGGGAGCATTTACTCGAAGACATCGAAATTGTCTCAAGGGAGCTTCTTGGAGCTGTTTCATCTAAGGACACCATGGTGCCTCAACGCAAGATCGTCAAAGTGACATCATCACCGCCTATCAAGGTTCCTGTCATCACTCAAATTATGATCGGAACAATCCCAATTACTTTACATATAACGGTGTCGGTCATGATGACCTTTGTTGAGGAAGATGGAGAAATCCTACCAATAGTGTCCGAAAATGTTCAACAAAAGGCCAAGGCCTATGAACTTGTCGAGGAAGGTGACAACATTCAATTCGAGGGGCCTATCATGCGTACAAGGGCCCGAGCATTGACAGTCCACTCTCCTGAGAGTTCATCTTCCATTGGAGACACTTCTGGAGGAAACAAATCTTTTTCCCAAGAAGAGATTCCTAGAGTAATGACTCGATTCCAAAGGTTGGAAATAAATGAAAGCATCGAATCTAAGAACATGCAAGTTCTGATGACTGGTGCATCAAACACTGAAGAACAAATGCTAGAAATGTAATGGAAACTAGCAGAAAAAGAAGCAGAAATGGCATCTTTGGTGGCTGATAAGGAAGCGGAAATTGTGACTTTAGCAGCTCAGTTAGCCCTGCAAGCTAGCATAAATAATGTTGGACATAGAGCAAGAAAAGAAACAGAATGAGAAAGTTTCGTAGCCAGCTCACGCATCAAGATATCAATGCAATTTTCACTAAAAAGATCAGAATTTCAAATGTCTTTAACGACACCAATTCTTGGATACCAGAAGCCTTATCCAGCTCACTATGACACAGTGCCATTTCCCCGAGGGTATCAAAAACCAAGCCTTGATAAATTTGATGGTTTGAATGGTTCTCCCTAAGAACACTTAGCTCATTTTTACTCAGCTTATAGGGAAACATCACAGTCAAATCCTTTATTGGTTCAACAGTTTGTTCAGTCACTCAAAGGGTTTGCTTTCACATGGTACACTCAGTTAGAGCCATGATCTATTCTAACGTGGGATGATATGCAAAGAGCTTTTCTAGCTCAATTCGTCAATTCAAAGAAAAAGGCCACATTAATGAATTTGGCTCAAACGAAACAAAGGCTTGGAGAAAGCGTGAGCGAATTCATCACAAGATGGAGGAGTCTTAACCTACAATGCATGGAAAAGATTTCTGAATTTTCTGTAGTGCAAATATGTTATAACAATCTTATCCCCGAGATTGCAACATTTGTAGGAATTGCAGAGCCTCGAACATTTGACGGGTTGGTATCTAAGGCAAGTAATGTGGAGAAGCAAATGTCCCAGAAAAATGTGATTGGAAAGATGATCCAAGACTTAGAAAAGAAGTCTGACACCAAGAAAGGAGATAACAAAAGAACGCCGAAGAAGGGAGATTCTATGGTGACATTTGTCAAAGTAGACAAGAAAAATGACAATGCAAAAAGAAAAGAAGAAACCAAATGGATGAGGAGGTTTTCGCTTAAGGAAAAAAAATAAGTTAAATATAGTTTTGATGATGAAAATGTTGGAACTATCTTCGATGAACTCCTTGCACCAAAGATGATCATGCTTCCTGAACCAAAGTGTCTCGCTGAAGTAAATAAGACTGATGATCCAAAGTATTGTCGGTGTCATCAACTCATCAACCATACGATAGAGGATTGTTATATCCTTAAGGATATAATTTAAGAGAAGATCAATAAGCACAAGATCGAGGTGGATTCATCCTCGAAACATCAAACGGCAATGTCCAACATGATCGAAGGAAAATCAACACCCTCTTCTCCATTACCAAAAGGGTCAATCCCTGTAGGATTCCATGTCGATAATGAAACCACAATTGTCCATGCTTATCCTGGCATGCCTCGTTTCAGAAATCCAAAAATTCCAACTCTGTACGAGCTCATGACAGCACCAAGTTTTGATGTTTGGGAGGATTCGTCGGAGTCATCACTCGAATCCGAAGACGAGTGGCAAACTGTTAGAGAAAAGAAGGTGAAAAAGACCGCTAAACGTCTTTCTTCCTTAAAATGATCAAAAGAAAAATTATGGAGTTGACCACCCTCAAAGGATAGAAAGAATAAGAAGAAAAGTACTCAAAGAAGTATTAGAGTCTTTCAAGATGATGAGTACAAGCAGCCTTTCAGAGCACCAATAACCTTCAAAGACTACCTCCCTCCAAAACTTTTCAAGAGTAAGATAACCGAAGAAGAAATTGGAAAGTGTCGTGCAACCTCATGTGAAATCCATAACGATGATGAGGTAGATGAAATAACTTTAGGCTCTGGTCAAAAGATCCCGTATAAGAACGAAAAAGGATGTAAAGAAGCAGTTGATTCAGTCAATCATTCTGACAATCCAAGTGCAAGAAAGGTTCCAGTCACTACCACTGTAGAGCCTGCGGTAGAAATTTCAGTCTCAACCACAAAATCAAGTACCTTTAAGAGACATGCAAAAGATGTACTACAGTCCTAAGATGGCAAATACAACATCTTCGACCATTTTAAGCTCATCCCATCTCTTCTCAGTGTGTACGATGCTCTGAAAATGTCAAAGGAGCTTAGAGAAGCATTCATCGCTTCTTTGACAAGTCCTAAAGTATTTGAAACAAGCTTCAAATTTGCAGAAGTGGATACAACGTAGCCAAAGTATTGCGCTTGCTGCCTCACAAGTATCACATTTGACGAAATTGACCTTATACTTGGAGACGAGTATCATAATCGGCCCTTGTACGTCAGTGGACTGGTAGGAGATACATCAATAAATCGAATCTTGCTTGAATGTGGATCAGCAGTAAACCTGCTTCCTCTTCGAACACTTCGAGCTTTAGGGATGAATGTTCGTCAACTGATACCGTCAATGCTAACTGCTCAAGGCTTCAATCAAGTGGGACAAAAAGTAATGGGAACGATAACGTTACAAATAGAGATAGGAGAGTTGTACTATGACGCCTTTTTCCATGTAATCGATGCTGACACATCTTACCGTGTTTTATTAGGACGTCCATGGCTTCATACATATGGTGTCGTTCATTTTACACTTCATCAATGCTTCAAGTTTTTGGTGAATGGCGAAGTCGAGAAAGTTCTAGTGGACATCAACCTATTTAGGGGTGAAGAAGTGAATTATGCAGATGCAAAATTCTATAAACAGTCAAAAGTCACTTTTTCATAACCAACAAAAGATGTAGTGGTGCAGAAGGAATCACAATCACCAACTGTGGAGAAGGCAAAGTCGTCGAGGCTAGTCAAAATTACAGTTCTAAAACTCCAAAATCCAGAAAGTAGTTCTCAACCGCTCATTAAAAGATCAAAGAGAACTTGAAAATAAGGCAATGGAGCAAATCCAAAATGCATTTGAAGAACTCATGACCAACTACACGAAGCTTCTGCACAGAATCAACCAATCAATTCTTGGAGGCAATTTGATAGTCTCAACAAATTTGCAAATGAATAATGGTCAACATGGTCGCATTGTTTCGTTCAACGGAAATGAGTCCTCATCAAAAGTTCCATTAAAGATAAAAGTGAAGAGGCATTGAGCTAAAAAGAGTGCTATCAATGTCACGGTGCACCAAGAAAATGGCATGCTCAAAACATTTGTCTCAGAAACCAAGAATCATGAGTTGGAAGGCTTTACTGATCTCGAGAAAGCAATGTTGACTAGAGAAGAGTCAAATAACAAGCCACCTTGAGTTTCTGTCTTCTAACGACTTGGTAAAATCACTAACTCTCAATCTAAAATCTCATAAAAGCAAAAAGTGGAGAGTCAAAAGCCAAAAGGTGACGATAAACAGAGACAAAAATGATGACGCACAAGAAGAAGTACAAGACGTTGTTCAAGTTAGCATGGTTGGTATTAAAGAAAGAAGCAAGGAAGCTCATAATGAGCCAATTGCACCTGTTAGACAATTCCCCACCTGTTTCCTGTCAAAAAGAAATATGGGCAAAGTCGTACTTGCGCAAGCTTCAGAGCCATCAACAAAGCATCGCCACTTCTAGAAAGTGAAGCTTATGGAATGGATGAGGAATCAAGCACATAAAAAGAAGTTCATAATGTTGCTAAAGTAAATTGTGTCACCATTGAAGATGAAAAAGAGGGGAATGGTGACAAATCAGCCAAGTTTATTGACAACGCTCAACCGACACCACCTCAAATAGGAAATGGGGGGCAAGCCACTATGGTTAAACTTCGAGAAATCAATCTCGGAACAAATGATGAGCCCAATCCTATATTTGTAAGTTCCTTACTAACACCGGAAGAATTAGAAGATTACAAATGTCTTCTCCAAGATTACCGAGATATGTTTGCATGGGGTTATCAAGATATGCCTGGTCTAGACACTAAGGTGGCAGTTCATAGATTGGCTATATCAAAAGAAAGGCGTTATGTTAAATAAGCACCACGACATTTTCAACCTGAGCTTGAAGTAGAAATTAAGGCTGAAATTGACAAACTGATAAATGTTAGGTTTATCAGAAAAGTTCAGTACCCTACATGGCTCCTCAGTATTGTACTGGTAAAAAAGAAGAATGGACAAATTCGTGTCTGCATAGATTTCAAATATCTTAATGACACATGTCCAAAAGACGAGTTCCCACTTCCAATTACTGAATTATTGGTAGACACCACAACCGGTTTTTGGGCTCTATCTTTCATGGATGGATTCTCAGGGTATAATCAAATTAAAATGGCACCTGAAGACAAAGAACTTACGACATTCCGCACTCCGAAATGAGTCTATTACTACATTGTAATGCCGTTTGGACTAAAAAATGCAGGAGCCACATACCAAAGAGCCATGATCGTCATTTTCAGCGATATGTTGCATAGCACCATCGAATGCCATATGGACGATCTCATCATCAAAACAAGAAAAAGGGAACGTCATTTGAACGACTTAAAGAAAGTCTTTAACAGACTCTGAAAACATCAATTAAAGATGAATCCTTTGAAATGCGCATTTGGAGTGACATCTGGAAAATTTCTTGGCTTTGTGGTAAGGTACAGAGGAATCGAAGTTGACCCTTCAAAAATCAAGGCAATCGTGGAAATGTCTCATCCTTGAAACCTGCGAGAGCTACGAGGACTGCAAGGAAGATTGGCATACATTAGGAGATTCATCTCAAACTTATCTAAGAGATGTCAACCATTCACGAGGATGATAAAAAAGGGCGTGCCTTTTGTGTGGGATAACACGTGTTAAAACGTTCTCAGCAGCATTAAAGAGTATCTTTTGAAACCCCCAGTGTTGATAGCTCCAATTAAAAGGAAGCCTTTAATTTTGTATATCGTAACACTTGAACGCTCATTGGGGACAATGCTTGCACAAAACAATGAAGAAGGAAAAGAAAATGCGCTCTACTATTTAAATCGAATGCTTGTAGGGGCAAGGCAAAATTAGACCCCTATCAAGAAGATTTGCTTGGCTTTAGTCTTCGCTTACAAAAGCTACGACATTACTTAGGGCTGGTTTGGTATTGCTGTGCTTTGAAAAAAAATTGCTTTGAGAATAAGCAGCTGTGTTGTGAGAATAAGCGGTTGTGAAATAAATCAGCAGAGTGTTTGGTAAACTTTTTTGTAAAAGTGCTTTTGGAAAAAAAAAGGTAGTCTGATAGTGGGTCTTTTCATTAAAGGAGCACTGTAGCTTCGTGTGCTTTGAAAAAAAGCCAGTTTTCCAAAGCTGCAAATAGCAGCTTCAGCTTTTTCCTTTGATTTCAGCTTATTCTCACAGCAGCTTCCAAAATAAGCCTTTTTTTTTAGTTTACCAAACACCTAAAACTCTCACAGCTTTTTTTCATGGGTACTTTTTTTTTAAGCACCTTACTCCCAAACCACCCCTTACTGTCACACAATATTACTTTGATATCTAAAGCGGACCTGCTCATATACTTGATGTCAAAACCAATGCCATCCGGTCGTCTTGCAAAATGGTTTTTGCTACTATTGGAATTTGAAATCAAGTATGTCTATCAAAAAGCTATAAAGGGATAAGCACTAGCTGATTTCTTAGCAGCTCATCCTATTCCCAACAACATGGAGTTACCGAGCAATTTGTCAGATGAAGAAGTATTCTCAACATACATTTCTCAATGGCAACTTTACTTCGATGGAGCAGCAAGGAAAAAAGGCACAAGGGTAGGTATTGTGTCCATCCCACCATGTGGGGGCCTAATCCCGTATTCATTTTCACTCATGGAGTTATGTTCAAACAATGTGGCAGCATACGAGGCACTCATCATCGGACTTGAAATTGCACTCGAACTGCATATTGATTACCTTCAAGCTTATGGTGATTCAAAATTAATCATCAAGCAAATGAATGGTCAATACGTCGTGAAAAATGAAAATCTAACCTTGTATTATGAAAGAGAAATTTGCAACTTGGCTCGACTACGTATGACTTGATCATTCAAAAAGGGTATGTAGGCAGCCTATCATTAAAAATGGGTGTAGTCATAAAATAATAATAATAACAAAAAAAGTAAAAAAAAATAATTCCCAAAAATCAAGGGATGAACTACGTTCGACTTGATCCCTTTACAGGGTACGTAGGTAGTCTAGTTTTATTACTAGATACAGTCGTAAAAACTATTTTCCCAAAATCAAGGAATGAACTACATTTGGCTTGATCCCTTCAAACAAACCACTCAAGCTCTGTTCGACCAGATTCCAAAAGGTTAATAATGGGATGCAAAACATCAAACACCAGATTCACTTCATCACGACAACCAAGAATTTTTGTAGGTGAGTTGCAAGAGGAAAGTTTGACAAAAATATTCTTTACTTCACTAATAATATATCATTGCCTAAGATGATGGGACAACTTCATCTGACACATAAGCAACTGACTTCTCCCCGTAAGGTTGGTTCATCACCTTTGCATGTAAAGATGGTGTAATCGAATTTTTAGACATCACTTCTGAAGTAAATTGCCTGCATCAGCAACAACTACAGTTTCAATATCCACACCACTAAGATCATCAAGTTTCTCATAATGAGCATGCTTAAAATTCTCATCATGGCTACTCCCTAAAGAAGACTTTGGTGAAAAAGATGATAACCTTGCACTTCTTGTCAGCTATCGCATTCTTGTTTTTAGAAAGACCAGAACTCTGACCAGATTGTCACAAACTAAGACTCTCACCAACTGGTCGCAAGCTAGGAGACTTCTCAATTCCCACTTCAGAAAGCAAAACTTCTTTTCTCAGACCTGGGGATATGTCTCTCAAGACTGACACAATAAAAATTGTCTTTTTATTAAAAGGACATTTATTGAAGATAGCGTAAATATTGGTCAAAGAAATCCCAAGATATGTTGCACAAGAGGTCCTCCACCACTTGCAATTGCAATACCAATATGTACAGGTTCCTTGATGAGTTGAGCGTGGAACATAAAAAAGAGATTCAGTGTTCCTCCTAAGAAGCACAACCTGCGCTTCGAACATATCCTCAACACTACAATTTTGTCTACTAGAAACACCAAATGCTAATTTGTTCGCTGGAACCCCTTGATCGAAGCCAAATTGACGAGCAAACCTATTAGGAAAATATGGTTCTATCCAAAGGTGTTCACCAATTTTGACAAGAACCTTTGCAGTGCGAACATAGACCAACAATTCAAAATGGTCATCAGATAAGTCTTCATTATCCATCAAAGAACAACCTTTCTCTTCCACAAAAGCAGTTGAGCGATAAATAATCGATTTTTCACTCAGGAAAATAAACCTTGCATAAGATATACTAACCTTCCTGGGTTCAATACCCGCATATCTCGCTAAGGGAGGATAACCCTTAGGAAAATCACTGTCAGGACGAGGTCGGTATAAATATGGAAAATGCTCCCCTAACCAGCCAACAATATAGTGAACCGGCATGGAAGTATATGTTGATCCAGGCCCCCTCGGACAAGAAGCAATATTCCCAAGGCCATGATAAATATAGCCAAGAACAGTGGGCGCAAGAGAGACTTTAGAGCCTTGTGCCATCAAACAAGCCATGGGGAAAGTCTCGAGCCTCATTCTACTGCCCTTTAATGGCAAAACAAATCTACAAAGCCAGAATGTTAAAAATGCAGCCAAGGCCCCTTGTTTCGTGACTTCCAGTGGGATTTCTTGGGCCTTAAAAATCTTTTGCTCATTCGGGAACATCCGTTGATTTTCCTCACCATAACCCACATAAATTATTTTTCCTCGATAAAAATGAGCCAACCATTGATCCCAAAATTTTTGTTTCTACCCATAAAACTTGCACAGTTGGGAAATAAACTCTCAAGAGTTAGGAAAAAGTAGACGAGTACACTCTTTCTTGCACAAGTCATGATTTGGAGGAATAAACTCTTCGTAAGGAGCACCAAGAATTGGTGAACCACCTATAACCTTCAAATCATATAATGAAATATTCATCTCTCCATTTCCCTGATGGAAGGTGATGGTTAAAGGACCCTATAACTCACAAAAAGCTTTCCATACATTGGATGAGTATCCATAAGGTTAACAAGACACTGCCACAACGCCATAAATATCTGCTTGACGCAGCACACTTGCATAAGTTCATAGGGTAGCCTCTGTCCACTCTAGCACACCAACCTGAAAAGTAGCACAACCTGTGACTTTGACATCGGAACCCCATTATTATGTCTTCTCCCGAATCATTTTGTGTAGAAGCGAAAAAAAATCATGGTCAACCTTAAACTTGGTGTCTCCATTAGCCTCATTGTTCACTTTCATCAGAATATAGGCCTGAAATAAGTCGCCTTGATTCCGAGCAACTTTGATAGCACCATCTTCTTAAGTAAAGTCAAGATGACTAGAGTTCACTTTAGAAGGGAGAAACCAAGTGGGAGGATCACCAAAAGATAGATTGTAGTTAAGTGAAGCCAATGGAGAAGAACTCTTATACTCTAGACCCGTGGCAAACTCTTTTCCGTCCTTGTCAACAGCTTGCTGGATACAAATTTTTCCATTTGCATTCATTCCCTGAAATATAAAATGCGGGTCAACAAAAGTGGGTGATGGGAAAAAAGATTTGTTGGCCTTTCCTTAGCCGATAGGGTTGCGGATGGGTGGAGGAAAATAGTTTCTTGTCCCTTTAGACCATTTTTAACCATGGGCTAAATGTCAAATTCCCCCTTATCCCCCCTCCCAAACCTAACCTAACCCAACCCAAGCCAAATCTTTGGGCTAAAAGCCAAACCCAAGCCAAATTCCCCCCAAAATTTAGCCCATGATTCGATGTGGGCCTCACCGAAATGAGTGAAACTCGGCGTTTGTGCACCAATACCCCCCCCACCCACTCGCCTGACGCGCGCGATGCTCTACCCTTTAGACAGACAAGGCCCCACCCACGTGGGCCTGTCGGCCACCTTTCCCAGGCGTCCCAACGGCTACTTTGATCCGACGATCGCGATCAATAGGCCGTTGGTTGATCCAACGGCCTAGATTCAAATTTATATTTTTTTTGTTTTTATATTTATATATTTATTGAATCCAACGGCTGAGATCGAATATAATCAAATCTAATGGTAAAAAAAAAAAAAAAGATCTAACGGCCCAAATTTAAATCCAAAGACTAAAATAATTAAAAAAAATTATTTAACTCAAAATTTACCAAAAAACTCTATAAATACCTATGTATTTGTTCAAACATCCATACAAAATTCACTTTTCTCCTACAATTATTCCAATTTTTCTTTCTACCATTTCCAAATTTTGTGTTTATACATCTATATCATGATTTTCATATTCTTCCATAGTGTTTCATGAGTTTCATATATGGATGTAGTAATTTTGCAATATTTATCGGAATTTAAATATTTTTAGATTAAAATGTTCATATAATTAATTTACAATAGTCTACATAATTTTTTTTAAAGTAAATTTAAGAAAAAATATTAGCCTAAGTTCATTCTTTAATAATCCCGGGCTAAAATTTTAGACCAGAAGGGTTGAAGTAGAAAAACTATTTCTGAGCTAAAAGCTAAATTGTCCGAGCTAAAAAATTTGGCTTTTAGCCCAACGTTGGAGATGGTCTTAGAGGCTCCAAGAAAATGGCTTTGGATTATGTGAATATTTATGATAGGCATATGTAAGGCAAGGAAATAAAGTATAGTTTTAAAGGAAAACTAATGAAAATGGCTTGAAAACTTTGAGTTTTAATGATAAGGACAAAATAAATGGTAAAGTGAATAGTACCAGGATTGACTTTTTAGTGTAAAAATGTGGTTTTTCGTTAAAGTGAACAGTACCATGTGCTTTTCGTTAAAGTTCCCTAGTTTTAATGCTTGGTCAAGGTTATATATTGCATTGTAAAGTAATATATTTGTTGAACAACAAAAAAACTAAAGATGAATGGAAGTAAAGCTGCACATCAAAACCAAAGAGATAAAAATATCTCACTGTTTTGTACGAAGATATCAGGCAAGCTTCCAAAGCAAAGAGTCACCACCAAAAGACACCTGCAACAAATCAAGAATTAAAAAAATGAACTTGTGGAATATTCATTCAAATCCAAACAAAACGGAAAAAATTGAATGAAGCCTTACTGACCGTTATGTTCTTCTTTTCAAAGAAAATAACAAATAGTAAAACAACGGTGCGGGAGAAGCTTGTGCGGAAGAACTGATCAAAAGAAATTCAAAAAAAGGTTTTGAAGAATGTTATTTATCTAAAACTACCAAAATGGGGGAATTTGAATTGCCTTCTCTGTTAGTCACCTAGTATGAGATAAACCCCTAGATAAAAAAAAGAGTTTTGCAGCAAACAAACTTCTCAAAAGAAAATAGGAATGCTGCCACCCACGTGAAGTCCTGCCTAGACTTGGAAATCCAAGTCTACAAGGAGAAGAAACGGGAACTGAAAATAAAAAATAGAAAAAAAAGAAAAAAGAAAATATGTATTTCTTCCTACAAAAAGGGGAAAGTAACGTGGAACAAGGGCTTCCTATTTTTTTTATGCAAGACGTGGAAGATTGCACATTTAGTGGGATAGGTTAAGAGAAAGTGCACAATTAGTGGGAGAGGTTAAGAGAAAGTGGCGGAAGAGATGGCCTCCATCTCCCCACGTAAAAAAACTTTACAGCCCTCCTAGAATGTCTATAAATAGGCATCAGCTGCAGTAAGAAAGGAGAATAGAAAAAAAAAAATAGGAGGAGGTACACTGCAGAAATTGAGAGACAACAGAGAAGAACAAACGGCAGAGATCTTGAGAAAGTTGGAGAGAAATCAAAGAAGTGAACTGCTGCGGAAATTCAACGAGACAAAGGCAAATAGAGAAGAGAATACACGACAAAGGAAAGCAACAAAGCATTTAAAGGTACAAATCCATCCTTCTAAATCTTTCTTTGTTTGGTTTCTCTCGGTTTTGCAGGAAAAAAAAACAATTTGCTTCTCCGACCTCTCCCATTCCCCAACTTTCTATCAAGTTGCAACCCAACAAACCGCACCAAAACCACCACATCCCTCTGCCGCCGCGGCGATATACAATGGAGATTTCAGCAAAACACGCTGATTGGATTCAACCCAATTTCAAAAGGAAGAACCAATTGCATGGGTTCCTAAAGAAGTTTGGAAGTATGATTTGCGTGGAGGAACCAGCAAAACACGACGAAATCAATTCCGTTGATATATAATAAGGAGTAAGCCCTCTTTTTCTTCATTTCGAATAATCCAACAAATGCTTGGTAATGTTTGTTGGAGAAAAAGACAATATGAAAATTACACTTTTGGGACCATGGTGTGTCTTATATAGAGATTTGAGATGCACATTTCAAATGCGATTCCTTCGATCGAATGAGATCATATCTGCTGCTATCTGTTGGCTGAGTTTTTCACATGCTTTCCAGCCAAGCTTTGTGTGGTAGTGTGGGAGAGTCTCTTATTAGTCTTGCTAGCATCTGCACTTCTGAATCTCCAACAAAGCTCTCAGCTTTTTAAGTTACAAAACAGTTTAAAAAATTTGGACGCCAATGTGATAATAATGTAGTACATGTGCGCGCCCATTTTGGTTTAGGAAATAGGTTACTTTAATATGTTGGTTGAATGGAAAGAAACTTACATCTGAGACGTTACTGTGATGGTGTTTTAATGTGTCTAACTTTGTCACATGATAATTTGATACTGATTTGAGATACCGTCACAGTGACATTTTGAGCACAAATAAGTTATTCTCAAAACGAGCCCAAAGTGACTTACTAGTCGGATCCAATGTGAGATCGATGTAACCTTTACTTCTAATTAAATGAACCTCTCTCTCTCGTTTTTCACCTATCTTAGCTTCATTTTTTTTCTATGTACTTCATTCTTCTATGTTCTACATTTAAGATTTATATAGCCAAGAACAAGATTAAGTTGCAGTAATCACAATCAAGAAAGCACAAAACCTATTGCATGTAAACTATTGCAATCACACTAACCTGATGTACCTCCATTGGAAAACGCCATGGCTGCTGCTGTCCAAGCTCAGTGCACTGCAACTCTTCCCCTCTCTGTCAGATTACTTAATGCTTTAACTAAGAATAGGACTTGGTTCTTAATCGAGCGTGTATCTGTGAGAGCAAAGATTACAACATATATATAGACATATATCTCTCCTAATCCAATAAGGATTCCCTATTAAAATCCCTGTAGGAAACAACTTATGTCTCCTAATCTATATCAGTTCACCACTATGATAGACTCCTCTATCAACAAGAACTCATATTCATCTTCCTATAAGGCTTTCTTAGACTAATCGGTCCAAATAGCTAATGCAAGTTCACCGAAAACTCATGTTCATATTCTTGCACTAAATAACTTATTAAGAGTGTTCATGTAATATCTTTTCTGCGATGAGAAGTCATTTTCCAACACAGGATGGTTGCACGATATGAGTGATTAGTTGATTGGTTACTCATATTCCGCGACTATCATGTCTTGCAACGAAGAAAACCTAGTGAATATTTTGAAATTGGACTTTCTTCTTTTTTCTTGTAGGGTCTAGTTTCCAATGGGCCACAATGAAGTGGGATGACATTATCATTACTATTATGGGTAAATTATATAGTAACTCCTCAGGTTTGAGGTCTATTACAACCCATACAACATTTTAAAACATTTCACTTTGATACCTCACGTACTGTTTTATTTCAAAATAATATATCCGTTACATTTTCCATCCATTGATCCGTTAAGTACTGACGTGGCTGCCACGTTTGTGCCACATGGCTGCCAAATGTGTGCTGCGTGGCAAAAAAATAATTTTAAAATTTTTTTTAAACTGAATTTTCTTAAAAAAAAAAAAACAAAAACGAAAACAAAAGCTGAAACAAATGCCCACAATGTAACATCCCACATCGCCCAGATGAGTGATCCTTAAATGTATATTCTCTTCCCTACTTAGCACGAGGCATTTTGGGAGCTCACTGGCTTCGAATTCCATTGGAACTCCGAAGTTAAGCGAGTAGCGCGCGAGAGCAATCCCATGATGGGTGACCCACTGGAAAGTTCTCGTATGAGTTCCCAGAAACAAAATCGTGAGGGCATGGTCGGGGCCCAAAGCGGACAATATCGCGCTACGGTGGTGGAGCGGGCCCGGGATGTGGTGGACCCCGGGCCGGGATGTGACACACAACCCCCCAAACCCATGAAGAAAAAAACCACCCCACCTCCCTGTTGATTATTCCCCCCACCCTCATCTCCCCTCTCCTCCTCCTCCGTCGACTGACCCCTACCCTCCCCCTCCTTTCGTGACTGACCTCGCCAATTATTCCCCCGCCCCCCACACACACTCAGAAAACCACATCTCTCCCTCCGCACCACCCTCTTCCCTCCTCTACACACCCCACTCCTTAAATCCAACACCCATTCCTCCCATCTTCACCTCACGAACCTAGCGTAAAAGGGATCTGAGTTTTTTTTTTTTGGGTTGCAGGTGGGGGGTTGGGGGAAGAAGATGAATATGGGGGAGAAGAGAAGGGAGGAGGAGGGGGAAAGACGAACTAAAGGGTTTTATTTTTTATTTTATTTTTTTCTGGGTTTCAGCTTTTGTTTTTGGTTTTTTTTTTTAAAAAAAATTTAGAAGATTCAGGTTTTTTTTTTAAATATTTTTTTTGCCACGTGGCACACATTTGGCAGCCATGTCAGCGCTTAATAGATCAATGGATGGAAAATGTAACGGAGGTATTATTTTGAAATAAAACAGTACGTGAGGTATGAAAGTGAAATGTTTTAAAGATGTTGTATGGGGTTGTAATAGACCTCAAACCTGAGAGGTTACTATGTAATTTACCCTACTATTATTTAAGAAGAAAAAACAAAACAATATGGAGTAAAGTACCCCACCCTTATATAATTTGTTAAAGCTAAAATTAAAGGATGCAATTGGACCGTTACCTTTGTTGGTTTTGGCCTTAAATTGTATCCTATTTTTGGTGGCCAATACATTATTTGGCAAGTGACTTCACCTCTAAAATATATATTTTGTATCCAAATTATTCATCTGCAAAATCCAAACTAAAGTTGTAGAATCTAATTTCTCTCCAAATCTTTTTGGTGAGGATTTTAGGAATATGTAAACCGTGTATGTTCATCGTACATAATGTTTTTATCAAATATTGTTTGTATTTAATTTTAAATAAAAATATGTAAAATAATTTATGACAGCACGATGTACGATAAACGGATATAATTCACGGATTTCCGAAATCTTCACAAAGAGGATTCGGCGAGGATCCGATTACGAATCCAACAAACTAGGTCAGATGATGGGCTAGAAAATAACAATACTTGTGTTTATGTGCATGACATCACTTACCTTAAACATGATTACACAAAATCTCCAATTGTTAATTATTCCTTTATAACAATTAATTTTTTCTTTCTATTTGTATCTTCTACAAACTAAAGATTCGTTTGAATGTGCTTTTAAAATAGCTGAAAGGGTTTTTAGTGAAATTGATTTTTGATTCCAAAAACACTAAGTGCTTTTTGGAAGAAGTATCAAATATTTAAAGTGTTTTTCTATGATACACTTGAATTTTACTAAAGATTAGTTTAAAAAATATTTTCACAAAAAACGATTCCAATCATTTTATAAGTACTTCGAAACGAGTCCCAATTATTTGTGTGACAAATTTTTCTTGTTGTCGGAGTTGGACATGAGAATAATCGTTATGCTTGAGTTAGTCTTTTATGTACGAGTAAACGACTATTCTTAACATATTTTATTCGACCCTTTAAATGACTAGCTACTCTTAACATTTTTTTTTTTTTTTTTTGTAGTTTTTGGACCACTGGTCTTATCATTTCTCGAAGTGATCAAGGTGGTTACTAGAGTGATTGATTTGCTTATTACTTGAAGGCAAATGGATGATCCCGTGACACAAAGTGGGAGACCATTTGGTAAGGTGGGTGCTACTTCACATCATGAATTACCAACATTGGTAATTGGTCGTTATCATTACCTATTTTACTTTATCTACTCAATCTTTGATTAAAAAAGTCAGAAGCTGTCCTAATTTAATACCCTACGTAAGCTATAATCCATTTGCATTTGTGGTTTTTTAGAAATGATACGATATTCTTTGAATGGAGAGATACCGTATAAATGATGTGGATATGGTTCTTAATAGTTCTCGATAAAAATTTTGTTAGGAATTTTAATTTGATCGAAGGAAAAAAAGAGTGTTCCGCACAAACAACTGAACAATTAACTATCCTCTAAAAATTTATTTTCAAAAGAGAAATAGTATTGGAATTTATATCAACAAAATCAGATTAAAAATAAAAATAAAAGTAAAATGGTTGTTTTATTCACATCCTACGTTTTGTTAACTACACCCCACATACTTAATACATTCCACATATACTTTTTAAATCAAAATTTATCTTAATGCGCCCCACATGTTTTCCAATACTATCCTCACACCCCATATTCTATATGTACACCCCATACGCTCTACTTAAACCCCACATCAATACGAAGAATGAAGAAGGCGATGAACAAGTAAAGGAACTGGAGTCAAGTATGAAACAAATTTTTCCCTATTCTCTATTCAATTTATAACATTGTCATCCGGTGGGGTTAAATAGCCCATACCTTCCGCCGATCTATTATTTGATAATTGGATTGCATATAAGATTGTATCGTTCATTCTCAGTCCGAATATATATGAATTCACATGCACAACTATTTGGCGTTCTATCATGGTCAAAGCCAAATTTGTGAACACATTGCATTTTATTATATCAGTTGTTCTTCTAGGTTGCACCTACAAAGTAAAAAAAATGTATTGCTGGCTTTAAACTGACCAATTTCCTTTTCCTTTTTCCAATTCTAAAATTTCTCTCATCATAGAATCAAGCAAATTAAAGATCTGCAGAACGAGGATGAAAAATAATCTTTTCCCACGTTTTGTGCTTTTAGTAGTTAGAGTCTTGTTCTACAATGAAGGACGTGAGTGACTTTGAGAGCTTGAAGAAAAGCAATCTTAGAATACAAGTCTAAATTAACTTAGGGTGTATTTAGAAATTTTTTGGGCCTAAATAGTCATTTTATATTAGGTATATAAGCCACTTAGCAATAAACTTTTATGTGAAGTGCATTCAACAATAAGTGGGGTGTTAATAAAAAAAAAACAAAATAAAATTATAAGTAGGAAACCACTATCTCTCATTTGTATTAAAATAAATACAGTTAATTAGTTTCTATTAATAATTCATCGCATATATTTCAATACATTTGCACTGAAAACCCGACCCTTTTACCCGGTTCCAGCTCTGAAATGGAGACGTATGCGTAACACGTGCGAGGAGCGAGGGAGGTTAGAGAAAAGAAAAGAAGAAGAGCCAGAGAGGCAAAGAGAGAGACATGCGTCGGGACTCGGAAGGAAAGAACAACAGCAATCAAATTAATTAAATAATAATAATTAATACTTAAATAAATACGTATTTTTTGTTCTTCTTGTTTGCAAGGAAGCAAACACAAAATTCTTCTCATATTTCCACCCCAACAGCACCGGGCGGGTCCTTTCTTCTTCTTGTTTTCTTATTGGTCTCTGCAACTCCTGATCACCCATCAAGTTCAATTTTTGTTTCTTCAGGTATTATTTTTTGTAATTTAATTTTTTTTTTTGTAATATTTATTGTATTTTTTGCTGAAAGAAGTAAAATCTGTGGAAGAACAGCTAACAGCTCGGAGAGGGAGATCGTTTTTTGAATCGATGGAACAGCTAGTCAACTTTATTATTCGGCCTCCCAGGTGAACAATTACCCTTTAGCCCTCAGTTTACTCTGTAGCTCTTAGATTTTGTATTTTTTGGATTTTGGGATTAGATTTTGTGATGGGTTTTTGTTTTTACTGTGTTTGGTTGCTGAGAAAGATGGATTTGGAGATGAAAGTTTGAATCTTTAGTTGCTTTCCTGTTTGGGTTCTCAAGGAAAAAGAAACCCTTTTGCTGAATTAGCCCAATTCAACTATTTGTTTATTTAGAATTCATAATTTTCTACTATTTCCTCTTTTTTAGTAGAAAGAAATAGAGTATGAAAGCATATGATTTGAAATTTGATTTGATTAGCGTATTTTTTTATGGTAGAGATGGAGTTGAACCTTGTTTCTGTTTTTCTTCTCCTTCCTCGTATGTTGGAAAGCAAGATCATTTTGTGTAATTTCGGTATTTCTCTGTCCCATATTTGTTCTGGTGTTAATTTAAGATTTTGTGAAGTTTATTTGTTGAACATGATACTTTGAGTGATTTCTTTGCCTTTCAGAATTAGAAACCGAAATGATTTGTAACTGTTTGAAGAGTATATGAGTTTACGGGTGTTTGGTTTCAGGGCTGAGTACGACCCACAAAATGATTTGTTGGATCAAGAGTTCATACTGAAAGGGAAATGGTACCAAAGAAAAGATGTGGAGGTAAGCTTTCCATATTCTGTATGTCCACGGAAGGTAGATTAAGTATTTTATTTCAGTTTCTGAACTTACAAGTGTACGTCCTGTTGGAGGGCGTAAAAACCTTTTGGATATGCAACCCTTGTGATTGTTTGTCTCAGAATTTTTTTATCTTGCACATTATTTTCTGAATGATGTTCACTTTCTGCCTGCTTATGACTTGAGAATTCCTGTGGTTGTCACTTGTCACCTTTTGATATAATGGTGTTTGAAAATCCTGCAGTTGAAAAATAGTCGGGGAGATGTCCTGAAGTGTAGCCATTACACGCCCATTGTTAGTCCAGAAGAAAAGCCTTTGCCTTGTGTAATATACTGTCATGGAAACAGGTATGAAAATTTATGCTTAGTTTGAGTTTCATTGTTTATTTCATGGGCGTTTCATCCAGTGTTTACAGCCTTTCTGACATTTCAGAACTTGGAAGATTGTGATTTTACTGCTAAAATATGGATTTCATGTAGTAACTAGTAATGAAACAATTCTAAATGCCCTTAATCTTCACCAAGAAAATGAGGTTGCTCGACAAATACTGAAGGTCATAGTTACCTCTGGTTTCACATTCTTTTTAACCCTAGGATATGCAAGCGATGTTTATCCGTAATGGTCACTTTGATTTAGAATTTCATATTAATATAGCCTGGAAGAGTACATCCAGTCACAATCTTATACCAGTAATGATTCACTGTAGAAGAATATAATACAAAATTATGTTATTCTCTTGAGGTTTACGTGCAAAAGAGAAAACCTAGTTGTCTTTACATGGGCTCTGGGATTCAATGGTCCTCAGCAACCCTACTGATATTATTTGCACATATCACACGTGTGAAGCATACTTCATAGCTATGTCATCACTCATGTGTATGCTTGTTATGTCCCTCAGATCTAAATGATATTTTATGCCTTTTTATTTTTCCTCCATAGAATATAACGTGACTGACTGCAGCATATTGTGTTGACAGTGGGTGCAGGGCTGATGCCAGTGAAGCAGCCATTATTTTGCTTCCATCAAATATTACAGTTTTCACTCTTGATTTCTCCGGGTCCGGAATCTCCGGAGGAGATCATGTGACTTTAGGGTGGAATGAAGTAAGTACTCAATAACTATTTGTAACAGATTCATCATAACGACCGGAGCACAACAACGTGGAATGGGTTTGTTCCACGTTATTTCTATATTGTATGACGACTACTGTTGACTTAAAGAATTTGTAAGTTGAAATGGAAGGTGTAATAATGAGCCCACATAGAAGAGAGACTAATTTAAGAATTGGTCCATTGAGTATCCAAAATTGTAGTTAATATATTGTTGAGGGTGCTCCATACGTTTTCTTGGTTTGTCAAAACCGTCTTTGTGAAGATGAATGCTAACTTCTTTATGAAATTTTCTGTGTTTCTCCTTATTTATGCATGTAGTTACCATTCTGAATCAAGGGAATTGGCACCTGACTTTCTAACTATTTTTCAGAAGGACGACCTGAAGACTGTGGTTGATTATTTGCGAGCAGATGGAAATGTATCTTTGATTGGTTTGTGGGGCCGTTCAATGGGTGCTGTTACTAGGTTTTGCTCATTCACTTATTGCTTAATTGTAAACGTGCATATATGAATGTAGATGTAGGAGATCTTTCAGTTAATTGTATTAAAGGTTGAATAAATTTTGAAACACAAAAAAGGCGTATCGATGTTTCTGGAAGATTTTTATGGCCAGTAATTAGTTCATCATTTCTTCTGGTTCTTGGTATGGTGGCTAGAGTTATGACCATTTCATGAGCTCGTAACTTGATGGCTGCAAAGCCTCACATGGCACCTGTGGTTTTGAAACTATCTAATCAATCTGTACTTTTGCTTGTATTATATGTAATATTCCCCTAAGTGTTTGCATGCGGCCATTGTCCTCCTCAACTGATTGTATAATAAAATACGGGTAACATTGACGACCATAATAACAACAATTGAAGAGTCCATTAGGTTAAACAACAAGTGAAGAGATTATGGTGTGCAAGGTGGTGATAAGATATTTTAGTATATGAACCATATGAAACCAGATGTACGCTCTGCATCAATACTTGGATCTTTGTTATTACTTGAGGGTTAGCGTATCTGCTTTTAACCATATACATATTTGGCAGTCTTTTGTATGGAGCTGAGGATCCTTCAATAGCAGGAATGGTTCTTGACAGTCCATTCTCTGATTTGGTTGATTTGATGATGGAATTGGTGGACACTTACAAAATTCGTTTGCCTAAGTTCACTGTAAGTAGATCCTATGTCTGATTGTCTGGGATGTTGCAACTGAATTTTGGTGCATATTGGGGAATAGATTGCTTTTAATTAAAGCCTTTCTGATGGTCGCTATCAGTTCTCGCCTATAATGGGCAATGAAGTTTTGTTGTTTATCAGTTGTAGCTACATACTGAGTCATGACTGTTATAACCTCTGACCTTGACCTTTTTTTTCGCTTACTTAGGTGAAGTTTGCAATCCAATACATGCGGAGAGCTATCCAGAAAAAGGCAAAATTTGACATAATGAACCTGAACACCATTAAGGTACCTTATCTATGAATGTTTTTGAATCTAAGACAAAACACATTGGAATAGAAAACACAAATTTATGTTCTTTGTCACGATATTTCATTCTCTTAATTTCTGGTTGACTATATTTTTTTATTAGGTGGCAAGCTCTTGCTTTGTTCCAGCTTTGTTTGGGCATGCCATTGATGATGATTTCATACAACCCCATCATTCAGATCGTATATTTGAGGCGTATATGGTAAATATCCATAATGTGATTACTATAATTTTGGCATGATATACATTCTGGCATGCATCTTATGGGTGAATCTGTGTCTCGTACAATGTTTGGGTGCGTGTAGTGTCTCACAGTGTTTACATGGAGTTGAAACAAATTAGAACTCTCAATTTTCTGTGACGTCTAATGAGTTTGGTATCATTACACAAACCAGCTAGCACTTAGTCTAGTGGTATTTCATATCCAATTGTAGAAGAGCTCCCAAGTTAGATTCTCCTCCCCAATAATAAAAGGAGATGCCTCCTGCTTCTACTCTCCCTTGGTTTTCATCATTCTGTCTTCCAAATATCCTTATGTAAATGAGAACTTTGCAGGGAGACAAAAACATCATCAAATTTGAGGGAGATCACAATTCTCCACGACCTCAATTCTACTTTGATTCTATAAACATCTTTTTCCACAATGTTTTGCAACCCCCGGAGGATGAGGTTGTGGAAACATTTTTTGACACTTTACACGAGACCTTTGGTAAGGTAAAAAAAACTGTGATTCATTTGGCTGTAAGTTTCTATTGTATAAGAATTGCTAGATTTAGCGTTCACAGCCCTTCTCAAATGTTGACTGCTGTACCTGCAGGGTAGTTGGAGAAGTGTGCACACAGCTGATTATGATCACGGATGTTCAACTGCTGCTACAGGTGATTAAAGTGCCTTATTTTCTCTTTAACTTCTCAAGTGCACAGGCTCTTTATTTGGCTAATCTCCTATCGATTACTTTTACCTGCAGAAGCACCACCTAGCAGCGGCCAACAGGATGCCATTAGACAACTCCGTTCAAGAAGACCCATGAGTCGGATGGAGGTTAGTAATTAGTTCATTCTTAATTTGTTTGCACAAATGAAAAACGATCCAGAATAAAGCATTTTGAATGATGTTTACTGTTCTGCAGGTGGATTAACTATATTTTTTTTCTTTTTATCTTCTATGATTTTTCCTCAGGTTCCTTCTGGCATTTCATCTACCGATGGCCAATCCGAATCCAAGGTATTTTGCATTTTCTCTTATGAAACTGCTTCCAAATCCCAAATTTTCTTCCTCGTAATTAACATGATGCAGTAACATGACATATGCCTGGTCACTTGATCAGTATTCTGAAATAATCACTCAAATTAATAGAAAAAAACCTTTGTGCCGCTGTAGCTGATACTTGTGACAGATTGGTACATGTTGTGGCTCACAAATTTTATGGTGCATTGGTGCCAGAGTAGTTCGAAGTCATCATGTCTGGTTCTATCTGTTAACTATAAACATAACAGAGTTAAATGTCTTGATTATATATGGTGGTGCAGGATGGACAAACTGATAATGGCCCATCATCTTCTGATATGATTAGCTTTGAATTTGCTAATGGCAGTCCTTGTGGGCCCCATGTTCCAACCACGATGGACGATGATCAGTATGTAGAATACCAGCTTGATGACCTGGAAGGTTTTCCAAGTGATGTCGATGAGGAAGAAAGGGTGAGTTATATAGTTGATCTAGATGAGTTCTGGATTCAGGACCTTTTTGAATGACTGCTGAATTTGAATTAACGTTTAACTCGTCCAAATTACCAGATGTTAATGGAAGCAGTGATGTTATCACTAAAAGACTTAGAAATGAGAGGCCCTCAGGCAGATGAACAACCGCCCTGGGATACCCCTGATTCTTTAAATTTGTCGCAAAAAGATGACCAGCCTGATGATGCATCTACTGCAGAGAAGCGAGAGCTGTTGGAGACAGAATCTACTTCCACTTCAGTTGGGCACTTGGGATCCTCGAAAACAGAATCTATTTCTACTTCAGTAAGTAAATCCCCTGAAGATCAAACTCCTACAAGGGTTCCAACAACAGAACCTGCATCACAAACGCCTCTATCCATAATGGATGGGAGCGCGGGGCCATCTAGCCAAAGCGATACATCAGAAAGCATCCAAAGAACATCAGATAGTGACTTGTCAGCCAAGACGACAGCCACAGTAACGGTGGTAAAAAATCCTGCAAGCAATGTCATGGATGGTTTGATACGGCGTTGGGATTTTAACTTCTTTAGAAACAACCACAGTCGATAGATGACTCTTTTCCTTATTTTTTTTTTCGTTTTGTCCGCAGACAATATGATTGCATTTGTTTGTAACTAAAATATCAGGGTTCATGATTTGTAAAATGCTCGTCTGGAAAAGGAAAACCCGAACCGGAAAACGGAAAAGAAAAGAAAGATTGCTGTGAAAATTGTATTGATTTTAGTTGTAACATAAAAAAAAGGTTTCTTTTGGTTCCAGATTCTTATTCAGTGTCTACAACACAAATGAATATATTGTTTTGTTTTTCTCGGTGTTCTGATGTCTTCCTTTCATATGTACCACGTATAATTTTGAACAAGTTATGGCTGGTGAACGGAATCAGGACTTCATGTGTAAGGGTGAATGCTATTGATAATGTCGTGAAATATGGCAACAACTTCCTCCGGTTAAGTAGAAATTTCAATGGTGATAATTTGTGCATCGTGTTTACGGTTTAATTTACAGTACAAGAACTTTCTCCAAAAAATTAACGGAGTTCAAATATGTGTTTAAGTGAATTTGATGAATTTAAAGGCAAACATAAGTGATGAATTTGATACTGCATTATGCTGCATCATTTGACCCTTCAGCTAGCAACCCCAAAGCAGTCTCTACCAGCGAATGGATCGTCGTGCTGTGCCGGCTCATTCCTACGGTACCAGAGAAAATGTTGAAGCTTTCGAGCTCTGCGGTTGTCTCTAGCACAAAATCCAGCTCCTTTTCCATCCCCAAATCCCTGAAAACTCGGACGTTTTCCGGTTTGTCTCTCATCATACAGATTGCCAGCTCTATGGAAAACCTCCTTATTCTTGGAACTTTGATCGGTGGATACCTGTACTTCTTCAGAATCTGGACTATTTCATTTGCCACTTCTCCCTCAGTGATTCCGGCTTTCTTAAACATGAGGTTTGATTCTGCGGGAGACAAGAATGTAAGAACCGGTGCTGCTAGTCCTACCATTGCTTCCTGCAGTTTGTGTTCGTCTGAAGTGATTGCTCTAAGCACCTGCAATCGAAGCCAAATGCATAAGAAATGAGTCTCTAGTGCAGAAAAAAAACCTACAGCGACTCTAGTCACATGTTATTGTTGATTTGTCAAACATATATATATCAGATTCTTGGGCAAGAAAACATTACTCGTACTTAACATATGTTAATGCCGAATAAAAGTAGAGGTAGGTAATGTGGCAAGGAAGAACTTACTGTAGGTGCTGCATTTGTAATTCCCTTCAGCTGGTGGAAACAGTTTGAGCCGTTGTAGGTGCACAGATTCCTAAGAATCCTAGCAGCATTTACACGAAGCAATTGAACCTCAAGAGCTTCAATGAGGTTTTCCAGTACTCCCAATTTTAATATCCGCAGACAATTATTCTTGCTCTCTAACACCAGCATAGCCAGCGCTTCTCCAGCTTTGGTCCTCACCTGTTTATTATTCTCCAGCATTCCCTTGTTGAAGAAAATGTTGAACAACTCCTTAAGAACTCCACCTGTTCCACCTACTCTCTCAGTTGCATCTGCTTCCAGCGCCAAACTCGTTAAGATTTCAATTCCCAATTGTTGCAGCATTGGATGTTTCTCTCCATATCTCAAAATATCTCTAATATTGCTGATTGTGAAAACTATCTCCGAAAGATTTCTCCTTAGGTTCTTTCCCGTGCTTCCGGTTGTGCTTGCAAGCCTCTTCACCAACTGGAGTGATCGTTTCAGCGTCAGTATTTGATCGTGTGGCATATCAGTCACTTCTTTTAGAAGCCTCTCGTCAGCATGTGTAAAGTCTATGATCTTGGGCAGGAGGCCTCTTGTGTTTCCAATCTTCCCACAGTTGTCGTGAACACGTGCAAGTTTCTTCAAAATAAGTAATCCCAAATGGTTGAATGTCAAGAATCCGTAGTTTGGGTGGTCAGAAATGATCCTGTTTTCACTGATCTCGTCAGCTGCACCACTTGAGCTCCTGCAGGTTTGGAGCAGAGATGAGATTGATTCCATTGCGCCGGGAACTCCAGCTACCCGAATGGAGTTCTGATTTTTGCCAGCGAGTTTTGACAAAATCTGTGCTGCTGACCTTCTGATCTCCTCCTCCTCTTGATCTGTCCAATTCAAAATCTCAACCAATCTTTCAATCACCGCAATATTTAGACCAATCTTCTGCAATGTATCATCTGAATACCGATGGTTCATTGAAAACTGTCGAAGAATTCTCGCTCCAATGAGCTTCTCATCGGGGGAATTCGAACCCAACAAGTCTATTCCAAAAGTAACCATATCCATCTTCAAGCCATCAAAAATGCTTCCATCAACACACCTCGAATACGCATCATAAAAAAACCTCCTAACCGAAACCAACCCCGAAGGCCCCAAATCACACTCCTTGTTCACCTCCTCCAACAATTTACAATAGCTTATCATAATCTCACCGTAAGCTTTCTCCATAAGAAACAACAGAGCTTCTGCCAATGCTAACGAATAAAATATAATAAGAGCAGACTGCCTGTTCCTCTTGTCAGTGTCCCCCTTTGCGACCTCTCCATAGTTGTGCTTCACGAGCTTCACCAGCGAAAGAGCCACGCATGATGAGGCGGACAGGAGCTGGAGCCAGTAGAGCAGCTTACTTATATGCTTTGCGCGAAAAATCCATTGCGCGTAAGGCAGGAGAGGGACTTCCGAGCTAGTCCAAGTCCGGACTATCTTCCTCTGAAGATCAGAGTTTCGCGACGACTCTGAATTTCCATTAGTCCTCGTCATGTCTCTGCTGCGTTGACTTTGTTTCCTGACTGCAAGTTTCTGCACAGGCCTGAAAAATGCTCTGATGCTGTGGAACACGGCACTGGAGCTGATTCGCAGTTCGCGAAAGCTGTTGATACCAGCATCGGTTATGGACCACGTGGCCTGGTGCTGCCACTCCAGCTCATGGCTCCTGCTGAAAATTCTTGTCCCTTCTATCAGCAAAATGATCGTGATGAACCAGAAGTCGGTCTTGTCTAATACAATGGCGAAACCGCCTAGCAGAACCACCGTTGCCCAGATGAAACCGAGGGTTCCTAGGCCGGTTGCTGTCTTTTCGAGCACTGCTAGACGGAGCGCGAAAAGGGTCAGCTTTTTCTCTGGTGCTGGGACTGGCTGTGCAGTTGGAGGACCAACGGAAGCTGTAGCGCTGCTGTCTGTCTTCTCAATGCTGTTCTGAGGCTCGAACACTGTGTTGATCGTGGTGCTGCTTGTTTCGTTGAGGCGGGGATGAAGAAGCTCGTCAATCTGCAAATGAATGCTTCCTTCACCTTCTCCTGAGTTATTATGCTCAACCATGTTGCTCTCTCTCTCTCTCTCTAGTTTTTCAAACGTAGAAGATTAGGCGAGATTAGCTCCTCTAGATGGCGGAAACACTCGTGACCCTCAATTCCGATTCTCCTCCTCTCCCGGTCTCGATTTTCGATCAAATATGATTGTATTGCAGAAGTAGATGATAGAATTGAAGCCGTAGAAAAGGATGAGGGGATGGATTTATAAACAAGGATGGCGGAAAATGAGCTTGGGGAGCACGTTTAATCTGTGGAAATGGAGAGGAAAGAGTGAACGTCATATTTTGCTTTTGTAATTTTCCTCCTTATTTAACTCCTAAGTTTGTTATGTTTTGTTGGAAATTCAGTTTTTGCTCTTCTTCCCTTAGATTCAACGTCTCTTTCTTGCTTCCACTAATTAGTTTATTGATTAGCATCGTAGTCAAATTGGTTAGAGTAGTATTTTTTTTTTTATGCGAGATCCATTCTAACAATTCTCTTAATATATGGTGAATTTTCAAGTCTAGTACATGGACAACACAAATTGGGTGTCGTGGAGCACATGTGATCATTGTGCTTCACACACAGGACAATCTGGATTTGATACGATACTAACTACATTGAAATATTTAAGAATTGAAGAGAAAACGAAGAAGAAAAGATGAACCGTGAGTGATAATGTTGAATCTCCTAAGTTGGAGAATAACTTTCATACCATGATGATACTATTGGTATGATGTCTTGTTCCAATCATGAAATATTGGGAAGAGGATCCGCCTTCTCATCAAACAATCTGGACTGCATAAATTAAATTCAACGGTTTCTATTAATTTATTTTTCTGGTCCACCACACACAACCGACGGCACTAATTTTACTTGCACACGAATCAGCGGCCCAAATTACTTGATGAGGAGGTTCCGAACGCTAAGATCCGGAACAGATCCTCTTCCGAAATATTGTGCATAAGTTTTGTATACATGGCATTATATTAGAATAAAGTTGATAAAAGCAACTAATAGACAGAGAAGCCTACCTACTTTCAATAAGCAAAAAGTGCCCTTTATATATAACTTTTCACTTTATCTGAAAGAAAACCAATAAGAAAGAAAGGGTGGAATTTGCATGGTGTTTTTCTCTCAAATTTCCACTTTACCATGTCTCGTAGCCTGGAGACATTGACTTATACTTTTTTGTTTTTTTCTATAGACATTATGTTTCCAAAAAATCGCTTCTGCAAATCACAGTCTGATCCATGTACAAAAACAATTTAGTAAACATAAAAGAAATTTTATGCACGTCAAACAGCTGTAAAAAAGAAGGACCTGAGTATTTTCCTTTTGTTTTGACGATTCTTAGAGATATCCGCATCTGTCTTTTTTTTATATAATAGTAGCTCCTAATCAATAATTTCCTCCTAATCTTCCTCTTATTAGATAAACTTTCCAATGAAATGCTATATTAATATATTATGCCAACTAAGCATCTGATAATGGTTAGGATATGAGGACATAATGTTTTTAAACTAACCAAAATTTGAGTCATATTAATTAATTTAAAACTCCAGAGCATTTGCTCTTACATCCGATACTTCTCGTGTTCAAATCTCCCTTCCTATAGTTTAATATAGATTATGGTATCGTTTATAAAAAAAAAGAAAGAATAATAATTCAAAACTCCATCTAATCATATACATGCATAAGCCAGCATAATTGTTCCTCTAAGATCAATTTATTAAAAAGATAGTGATATATTAAAAAGAATATTCCTCTTATGTGTAGGATTCGCAAATTAGTTGGTCATGGTTTGCAGAAAAAGGTTTTTATTAGTTCTATCTAGACATTCATTTTTACTTTTGATACATTCCTCTTAATTTTCAACTGTCAAATTAAACGAATTAAAGAATAATAACGCTTCTATCTGGATCAAATCTTGCATAAAAGGGTTATAAGTTCATTTGTGTCAAGTTGAAGGCTCAGATGGGTCCCGCTCCCTGCTTTCCTACAATCCCTTTTGAGTTTGAGTGCACGGATCCAATTTCTGTGGAAGAGTGTTTTGGGCAACAGCTAATAAGCCTCAAAGGCCGTGGCTTTTAGTTTTAGTTAATAAAGGTTGCATTTGATCTTTATTGGCTCTAAACTTGGTTCCTTTTAGTTAATTCCACGTACATAGAAAGTCTCGAGCCGAGTGATTTTCGGTTTATTTGGAACACAGCTACGTGATGCTACTAATTCATTAAATCATGTTACATGATTTTCGGTTTATTTGGAACACCTCTACGTAATGATACTACACCACTGTAGTCTGTAGTTGTATTCCTAACCAATCAAATAGTTACAGTACTTGATTGTTTTGGGATGCCGCCACAGCTGTATCTAAGTTTTAGGTAATCTCTCCATAATAGTGGAATGAGTGGTGGAAGCAACATTTTAGAATTGGGTATTGAATGAGTCTGCTGTTTTGGGTAGACTTCGAGTTTAAAGTCATGGGTGTTGAATGAGTCCTATGGATTAGGTTAGATGCTCGAGTAAGACAATTTGGCTGTGCTAGGGAGGAAGGCATATTTTAGACAACTTGATCAAATTCTTCTACCTAAGCCAGGTCATGACCAATCTTCCCGAGGGGCAGCATCGAAAGTTCGAAACTATCAACCAAATCAACTCATCACATAAAATTGAATCTTCAATTCAGACTGACTAATACTATATAGAATAGCAGCAACAGTTGCTGACATACGAAAAAAAATACAGATAGCGGCATATACCAACGTTCTCAGGCATTTTCAGAACAAACAGAATACAGCAAAAACAAGCAACACTAAGCACTTCAGGTCCCTCTCATATCTAAATTCCAGCTCAAAGTAGAAAACAAAAACTGAAGTGTGCCTCGAAGCTTATTAAGCTATAGGATGGCAAGAGGAAGTCAACGTCAACACACATCAGCGTTTAATCTATACGAATTCAAGACAAACAAAGAGATGACAATGGGGTAGGATTGAATTATGAACTTAACCACTTAAACATCATCATGAAACATAGCAGTCTATACATTGGAAAATATAAAATTAAATGTATGATGCAAAATCTAATTCTGGACTATCGATACCTGACCAAGAAAATCCAACCGGTGAGCAGCTTGGGTTATGAATTGGGAAAACTATGTAGCCCATGAGCAGAAATTATATAAAAATAGGAACTTTATGCATGTTTAACAAGCCTAGCTACAACACAACAGATCCATGTCAATGGCCACTAGATTAACTAACAGAATTTGCATAATGGTTCAGTAAATATTTGCAGCCTTCAAGTGACAAACAAAACCAGATAATTCTTTGAACCAGTTGAGCATAAGATGGGGAATACCAGAATAGGCAGGTTGAGCAGACAGGTTCGGCATTTAGACGGCCATAGATGATATCTGATAGCAAGGAGATCAAAACCAGATTTCACTCTAAACATGCCAAAGCTAACATAGATCGATTTCTCTAATTCACCTGTTTAAATGTCCTGCTAATATACAAAGACAGGACATCTGTAAACGTTTAGCAAAGCCAGCGTGAAGTGAAGCATTTTGGTTCAGTATGGAGCACAATGGTTATCAAAGGGTTGTACAGCAATAAAAAGATATCACTTCTTATTGCTTATCTCGTAACGAACTCATTTTACTAAAAGTTTGTGCCATAAACATCTCCAATGAACCCGAATATTTCATAATCAACATACCTTCCACTAATTAGGGCATCAAATTCGATCATATCTAACACCGTGTGCTCAAGGATCATTGGTGTGCATACATGCTTAATAAAGATAACTTCGATAAAGATAATAGCTTGCTTCCAATTTCTTGAACAGCACATTGTGATTCTGTGAACTGCAACTACTTAAAGCAGTTGATTTTCCTAGGTTCTAAAATTCACATTCAAATTGTTACAAAATAAACAACTTCCTATAAACCATTAGAACTTGGATCATAGCGTGCGTTCTGCCACACGCGAAACTAATCCATTCAAATTGAACAATTTATAACTAAAATTAAACTCGTAAAACACAAATTCGACCCGCTACCACATTTACCTCCACAGCTATATCACAGAACTCTTCTGCTGCACCTTAGCTTTCTCCGCGTCGATAATGGACTCCACCAACTTCACCGCATTGTCCAACCTCCCCTCCGCATTCACTACCACATAATCGAAATTCTTAACGTGCTTCACCTCCTCCCTAGCCGTCGCAACCCTCACAAGAAGCGACTCCTTCGTCTCGGTTTTCCGGTCAATCAGCCTCTCCACAAGCTTGGCCTCACTCTCCGCCATCAAAAATACGAAAACAGCCGAGTTCCCAAGAATCTTCCTCAGAGTATGAGCACCCTGGATGTCGACTCTCAAAACGATGTCGTACCCTTTCCCCAATTCATCCCTAATCTGCTGTTTGGGAATCCCCTTGTAGTCTCCATACACCAGCGCGTACTCCAGAAGCTCGTTCCTCTCCACCATTGTCAAAAACTCGTCTTTGCTCACAAAGTAATAATCTTTGCCGTGAACTTCGCCGGGACGCATTGCGCGGGTCGTCGCCGTTACCACGAAATGCAAGTTCTCGTTGGAATCCTTGAGCTTTTTTATGACGGCGTCCTTCCCGACGCCGCTGGGGCCGCTGATGACGATAATTAGGGGGATTGGGCTGGGCCAGAGCGGCTCGGAGCTGAAGGCCGATCCCAGAGAGGACTCCAGAGCGCGGAGGAGCTCGGAGCGGTCGGCTTTTTCGATGTGGGGAATGGGAACCGAACCGGGTCGACGGGCGTCGCCCATTTGGGAGGATAAGGGTCGGGTGTTGGAGGGAAGTGAGAGGGTGGGTTTTGGGTAGGGGCGGTGGAGGGAATTGGGGGATGGGAGGATTTTGGGGCGGAGGAGGAGGAGGGGAGGAGGGGAAGAGCGAGAGAGAGAGGAGGTGAGGAATCTGCGAAACATCGAGAGGGAGAGAGAGAAGGGAGGAAGGTAGATGGGGGTGCACTATATGAGGTTGGGGAAGCAGAGCATGGAATCGAAGCTCTGAGGTTAACGGTTAAAGTAGATATGATCCCTTTTTGGGCTGAGCCTAACCAACACCAACAAGGCTTGGGGCCTTGGGGCCTTCGAAAGGATGGCAGGCGGCGGCACCGTGCAATTTAAGGGTATGTATTGTGTAGAGAAAAGGAAATATACGGAAGATGTCCACTATCACCTGGTGTTTCAATTTAGTAAAATATGAAATTTATTGAAACGATATGCTACGATAGTGTAAATTCATCTATACAAGTTACTCTTGTTATACGAAGTTTAATGGATTTTAATAATGGGAGTTTTAACGAAAAGCCCACGGTACTGTTCACTTTAACGAAAAACCACATTTTTACACTAAAAAGTCAAACCTGCTACTATTCACTTTACCCTTTATTTTGTCCTTATCATTAAAACTCAAAGTTTTCAAACCCTTTTCATTAGTTTTCCTTTTAATAATTGCAAGTGGCTTGTAGTTAAAGTTGGTTAAGAACATTCGCTTATGCACTCGAGATCTTCTTTTTGAATCTCTCTTCTCGTAAGAGCAAGTCTACTCATTTTAGGAAGGCAAGGGTAAGGGCAAGGCATTGAAATTGTCCTTACTATTCACTATGAACAGTAATTGTCTTTGTGCAAGTCCACTCATTTTGGAAGAGTAAAAACGATTACTAGTACAACTATATTTTCAACCACTCTCATTGCGTCATGTGTCATTATCCATTAATGGCAAAGTAGTTATCAGAGGTAGCATTGAGGGGAAATGAAATGTGCGATCGCACAAGGCCCCAAATCCTCAAAAAAATTTCCATCTAAAATTTATATGTAATAATGCTATATATTAAATAAATAATTGCTTTTATTAGCACTTTAAAATCTCATTATGCATTTCCTTGTAAGTATAAATTTTTTTTTCTTTCTAAAAATAAAAATTTGTAGTGTACAATGAGATATTTAAAGTGTTAATAACAACACCCTAAAAACGATTTTTTTTTTCAATTCTATTATATAATAATAATGCTATATATTCAAGTGAAACATTGAAGTTAGAGTTTTTGAAGGTTATATTTGTATTTCTTTTACTTATTATTTAATGATATTTATAAATTTACAATCAGTGAGTCTTAAGTTTGTTTTTATTTAAGTTATTGCTTTCTAGCATCAGTACATTGTCTTGCGTTCTTCTTAGCAATAATTATTGCAGTAGAATAATGACTAGGAGGATTTGAAGGGCATTATGACATTAATATTTCCAAGGCTTAGCTTAGGACCCTACTACTCGTCGTATTTAATTTGGTATTGCTATCGCACAAGACTTCAAGAGTCATGATGATATTACTAAGGAATGTTTTTATCAAAATATTTTTGCTTCTCATTTTAGGCAATTAGCAATAATTTTTTTGTGGACTTCCGAAAATCTGTTTCATGTAGCTTGGCAAGGAAATTTTGATGCATGGGTACTTTTTCTTAAAAACCTATCTTAAGAAGGGGTCCTTTTATAAATTTCACACGTGACCCTTAAAATCTCAAAGACGACCCTGGTTGTTATGCAATGCCTCCATGAACCTCCCTAAAAAGAAAGGTCTGTTCTTGTAAACATGCTCAACAAAATGTCAAAAACCAATGATTGCTTGAAGGTGTTCGGAAGAGCTACCAAATAATGCCAGTGAGTCCAAGAATTTTCCTACGGATGGGCGACGTGCAAAACTCCCAAGAATTTTAAACCAAAAATACTCATATAAATAATAAATCAAATTATACTTTTTTTATTTTTTTTATAGAGTGAGTTTGATTCCCATCGATTTTCTTTTCCTTGTCAAATTGTGAAATCCCGTCCCCGGAAATTCACTATTCATTACGTATCTTGTAATTTAAATTCGTATTTCACGTTTATGTTATTTTCATTAGTTAATTTTAACTCCGTTAGTTTTAAGAATTAAACTGATTAGTTATTCGGTTTGAATTTTCGTAATTAATCTTTAAAATTCGTTAACCTTTCGAAGGCACAATTAGTGTTTTCAAATAGATCTTGAAACCACGAGTCGTAGGCGAAAGCCATTTGTGAGTCTGGGTTATAGCGGTATAGCTGCAGACGTTTGAATTGTTATTTAAATTACGTTTGAATTGTTATTTAAATTTTAGTTTATAAATTAAGTAAACTCCCACTAGGTGGGAATTACTTTAGTCTAAAGAAGGCTTTTCAATTGCACTGTACAAATGAATAGTCTTTGGAGCTGAATTTCACTTTATTTACGAGGCTGCCATTGACTTTCTCTGATGCTGATCTTCATGCCGCATGTTGATGATCGTGGAAAGGCAGGGGTGCGATGGTCATTTTAGTTTGTAAGGTTTCAAACGGGTTGGGTGGGTTAGAGACTTTCATTTCCTTTCTTTCTGAGCTGCAGTGGGACTCAGTGAGACCATGCCATTGGGAGAGAGAGACCGAGCGAGCAGAGAGAGAAGAAAGACACATAGGGAGAGAGATAGGGATTTGGTAAGAGGAAGGCATGCGGCTTGCAGGCAGATTGAGTCACATGGGGTGTACGATTCGAGGGAGAGGTAGACAGCGCGAAAGAGAGAATGGGAGAGGGAGGAGTAAGGATCGCTCGCTGAGGGTTTCGCAGTTGGGAGGCCATGATGATAGAGATAGAGATAGAGATAGGAGATGAAGAGGGAGAGAGGGAGTCAGAGATAGAGCGATAATGAGAGAATGAAAGGGAAGAGTGGAGATCTCAGCGCCATTGTTGCAGATCCTTGATCTTCTTCGATCCCATCTCTGTGTTCTTCTCAGCCTTTCACAGTCACAACATCACTTACCCACTGACTCACTTACTCACTACAGGTACACCTCTTAAACTCCCTTTTGTATTCTTATCTTTCCTGATTGATGATTTAATTTGGGTTTTATTAATAGTTTAATTTGGAGTTTAATTAAAGGTTTAATTCAGGTTTTTAGTTGGGGGTTCGATTGAGGGTTTTACTTAGGTTTTGAATTAGGTGGGTTTTTGGTATTTCATCTCCCCAAGTTTTTCACTTTCATTGTGGATTGTTGGTTTTGGATTTAATTAGCTTTGGGTTTTTCATTTTTCTCAAATTCCCAGTTGATTAAGCTTCCAAATAAAAACCAACAAATCACCTAAAAAATGAGCTCCCATTTGTTATTTGAAGAGATTTGTTGGGTTTTGTTTGGTTGCCCTAGACAATGGATAATAAGGGTTCTGTTTGAATGTCTGCTTGCTCTGCCCTTGTTTCTTAAATGATTTGTGGGCTGCTGCTTCCATTATGTTTCCATTCAATTCTTTACAATCTTAGACTCTTTGATTGCATTGGTATGTGATATGTTGTTTTTCCCCCTCTATGCATTGTTCAGCTGAACGATGAGTACTCTGATGTGAAAAGAGATAACATCTCGAAGGCACTATGGTATGATTTATTTATTTTTATTCTTCCTTATGGCAAACCACTAATAGTAGGCTTTCACTGTTACTGGTTCAGTCCCTCTGGTGCCTAAATTGTTCAATGCTATAATTCTCTGGGATTCTGAACTTTGTTATGTTCATTTTACAAGGGGGTATAACTTCTAAGATGATTTCTTCTGATTTTTGTTCTTGACATTGTTGCCAACACAAAAATTTCTGATTAAATTGATATTAGCTAATGACTATGTTCATATTAATATACAATGTTCTTTGTGGCTTGACTTGGACTAGGACTCTGACTCTCTGAGTGCACATGAGAATGCTTTTTCTCTAATACTTTTACAATAATTATAGGAAGTTGTAACTGGAACATGATAGAATTGTAAAGCAGTTCTGAATACCTCTTTTTTTATTATTAGTATGTATATATATAATGGCTTGCCATACAAATTAAGGCACCTGAAGAGAAGGAAAATTGTACTTGGGCGTATGGGAAACTTATATTTTATTGCTCTATGTTTGCTTTTCCAAAGCAACAATTAAGATGGCAACAAAACAACGTGACATTTGTAGCTACATTGGATTTATGTTTCTGATGTGGTAAGTACATTGTTAGGACTATAGATTTGGATTGAACTCAATGTTGTCCGTATATATAAATATATGTGTGTGTATATATGTGTGTGTGAATATATGTGTGTGCAAATAGATTTATAATAAAGGGAAGATGGATGGATAGGTGTATGCTTAGTCCATAAGAGAAGAAGAGAAAACGAAAACCACAACAAACAACTCGCATTTAAAGCTCTTTTTCTTTTTCTCTTTTGACATAAATCTCTCTTTGTTAGATTGCTAGAGGGTTGCACTGTGTGAAGGCCATGTATGTTTTATTACGGTCGTATCTATAGATTTGGGAACTGGAGAAAATAAGTGGAACAAACCATTTGCATGGCAGAGGCCGTATATCATATATACCAATTGGATCTAATTAGTGTGTTGCCTAACAAATTGGTGGGTTGAGAACTGGGAATCTTTAAAGGAAATGCCTCATGAGACTTTTGATTTTAATATTTATTATTTAGCTGTTGAAAGTTTGCAACTTTTTGTTGAGGTCTCAAAAAAGTTAGGACTGGTTCCTCTTTGTCTTGTACAGTGAGAAGTGAGAACCTTTAGTTAATGGGGTTTGTTTTTTATTCAGATTAATTTGGTTCATTTGCTGCTAGGACGGTTGCAATTTCAAGTAATTTTCTTTTTTTTTGTGTATGTTATGTTAGTCATTTATGAATAAAATGCTAAACGACTTACATATTTGATTCAAATTTTGCATGTTTGTGATTTTTAGGATTGCACTCTTACTGTGCAGCATCTTCAAAGATACCAGGTGGCTGGACTAATTGTTTGCAAGTTTGTCAAATGTATGAGGAAGAAGGATTTTTACATGAAGTGTTGCACATAGATATTATTCAAAATTATACAACAATATAATTTGGCAGTTCTAATTCTTCTATTTTACTACCTGCATTGGAAAAGTTATTGATAGAAGTTTCTGATTGTTTACTATAAAAGGATCAAAGGACGGGACAACAAATATAAGATCGTATGGCTTTTGCAACCGTAAACTAAAGAGGTATTATAATCTATTTCTCTCACCAACTTTGATCCACAATTGCAAATTGTATAAATACAGTAACAAAATAGGTTTAGTGTGTGAACTTTGTTAAAAGTTTTTCATATTATAAATCTGGCAAATGTTTAATATGTGACCTATATATATCATTTATTCCTTTGTTTCTTACCGTTATAAATTATCCCATATGTAACAAATTTACAAATTAACTACTTACACTAATACTATAATGAATCTTTAATAGACGCATCACAATTTTGTTGATAAGATTTGTACTTTTGTTAAACAGAAAAGCAGTGCTACTAATACCATTCACCAAAGTGCAAAATGATCAACAAATAATTTTGTGCTTCTTTTAAAGCCCCTTTGTAAGATTTCAAACTTTACTTCTAATTGTATCTTCTCTCTATTTCTATGCTTTCAAAAAGTTTCAGTTTTTTGTATTCCTCCAGCCCACCAAACACAGTTTTCATTTGGAAAAAGAATTTACCTTTTGAGTAGGAGTTGTAGTCTTGGTTACTATTGTTTTAGTTCATGCTACTAATCATGCATTCGGTAGATTTATATATACAACAACGTTTAAATGCTAATCAATTACTAACATAATGCGGTCTTTACAGAAAAGCAATGGATTCTCAAGAGGGGTTTCAATGTACATAAGAATTACAAGGTCTTATTAGCTATTCATAATTTTATATAATAATTTAGATAAAATATAATATATATACCCAAAAAAAATCTCTAAAATCTCTTTGTTTTGTTTCTTCTATGTGTAGCAGACGTCATCAACATGGAAGATGGCTAGCCAAGATTGGAAAGGTTACTGGAAATAAGGATCTCTATCTTGGGCATTCAGTAAGTGATTTTTCAAACTTTATTTGTGTTTTTTCGTATCTAAAAAATTTCCTAATATTTTTAATATAATCAGTGAAACCACGATTTCATGTACTAGCTAGCTACTAGAATGCTTGGTTTTTGTATGATTCCGATTATTTGAGGTATCTAGGTAAAGTTTTGTTCAAAGTAGGAAAATGAATTTAAACTCAAGCTTCTTTACAAGCTTTAGGAGAGATTTTAGTCTTATAATGATTAATAATTAAGATAAAATTAGGGTAATACATGTACTACACATATTGCTAACTATGCTAGACCAAAAGTATCATCATCACTGCTTAAACATACCAATCAGTTTACTTTTTGTGAACGTATATGACGACTGAGGGGTTTAACCTTCAATTGCAATCTCATTTGTAAAGCTTTTGCTATCATAACTGATACACTCGTGTAATTTTGTGTTTACACCATACTAAACAATATTTTTTTCATATGTTTAATCAAACTCTTATCTAATTTACATTTCATAGAGACAAACGTGCAAATATTTGATGACATCCTATAAAAAAATTGCCAAAAAAAAAGGTCATTTCCAACTAATGCAAAACCAGACTTCTTTCCCTGTAGAAAAACACTAGGTAAACACAATCTATCCTTATTTTGTTCACAATATAATTCTATTGTGATACAATTTTATTTCGTGTATGCATGTTATTTCTTTTCCCCATATTTTTCATATAATTTATGAGGAATGTATAGGAACGACAATGATCGAGTGTATTATGCGAGTCTCACCATATAAACTGTAAATTTCACATTATTGTTCCTCTTCCCCCCTCTCAAAACATAGTTTGGGTAGATTAACTAAGATATGTGTAGTTAATCTTTTTGTTTGTCTACAAGTCATGGTTTTGAACTTTTGGTTCTTGGTGACTAACAATGTAAAATATAATTAATGGGGTAGGCAGTGACACATATTTGGGCAGGGCTTGGAGAGGCAGACCCCATATGGTATATGCCTGCACCAGCATAACCAAGGTGGTTAATCTTGCTGGCTGGAGCAACGATAACCACCTTGAATGTAACAAGTAAGTAGATTATGTCAATTAAAACATGATTAAGCATTTTCATATAATTAGTTTGAGAGTTAATAATATAATTTGAAATTGCAGCTATGTGGCATGCGAAGAGTAGTTATATATATTCAGGGTATGGTTGCTGCCTCCACCAAATCCAAAAGTGTAGTTATATATATATATATATATATATATATATATATATATATATGTGGGTTCGATTACAAAATTATGTCGATTGAAAATGATACTTTATGTTATCATTTACTTGGTACATGAAGATGTTTCATTTTGAAAATGAAAGATAGACTATACTTGGAACAAAATTCTTGAGATTGTTGAGGTGTGCCTTTATAAAGCATATTCTCAGCTTTAATGCATTTTCAATCTGGTCTTTAATTTGTTTCAATTGGGCTCATGAAGTTTGATTACTCTTCATTTTCAATTGTACCAATTAGTGTCATAAAGTGGTTCAAAGAGCTCCAAGAGCTTGATTCACTCATTTTATACTTTTCATGTAAAAATTCTTTTAAAAAAGCCAAAACATCTTTCATTGTAAATAAATTTAACCATAGGTAACAATCTTTTATCTTTTCTTTTGGTTTTTTGTTGCATTGTTTAGGTGGTGAATTGCGTGGAAAATGGGGGAGAGGGGTACAATTTATTTAATTTTGAGCAAAATAGTAGCATTTAAGCTTAGTTGGTTAGTGAGGATTAGAGTCAATAAGGCGTCGTCTGTCTAGCTATATCTGAAATCTGAATTCATTGAATGATGAATGAGGTTGTAGTGAGAGAAATTGAGAAAGTCAAGGAAAGACGGTCCATATAGTATGTTGTATGTTTCGGGATATCTCAACATCTTAATTTATGCTCTCATGTTGCTGAAAGTTTGTAATTTTACTTGCTACTTGATTATAAAAATGTAAAACAAAATCTTTACATGATTTACAAATTTCTATTTGATTTTAGATGTTTTTCCAGTGTAAGGCATATGTTACATGCATGTAAATGGTACAAATTGTTTTGGTTTTGGACAATAAGCTTTTGAGTTTTACAACCCTTGCAAGGGGATTGTGAGTCCAACAAATTTAGTGTTGGGGGATACAGTTTGGTTCTCCTTAATACATAATATAACAAAGGCCTAGAAATTTTCCTTCAAGGAATATGCAAATGTTTTTTTGCGCATCTTGGCTTGCAGTTTGTATGAAGGGGCATTAGTGCGTGTTATCTGCATTGGTGCATTTGAGGGTGTGATTCCGTTCTTACTGCCTTTTTAGGTTTGAACATTTGTGCTTGACAACTTAGTTGCTCGAACAAGAACGTAACACTTTTTCTGTTTTTTGGTAATTGCTAAAACAGTTGCCTAGCCTGTAGGACATATATTTTGCCGTCTTAACTGCAGGGGCAAAATATGTGTGAACTGTATGTTACTTCTGTTTCTTCTGTTTCTTATGTTTCATACGGAAACATGGCTTCTGCATATTTTTGCCTTTGAACATTTGTGCTTGGAAAATTAGCTACTTGAACAAGTACAAATGTTCATACGGAAACACTTTCTATGTTTTTTTTATTAAGTGCTGAAATAGGTGTCTACCATGTAGGGCACATATTTTGCCATCTAAACTACACAATGTGTGTGAACTGCATGTTGTTTTTGTTTCTTCAGTTTCTTCCTACTAATTGTGCAATGTCTTTACATGTTAGTTCAGTTGAATGCATATAAAGCCAAGCTGCTTAACTTATCGATCTCATTCTCATGTGTCCCTCTGTTCATTTATGATTGTGTTGAATTTATTCAGGTTAAATGTGTATTATTCATGCAGTTATGGCTAAAACAATGGTTCCCGCCCAACGCGCGGGCTTATTTTCTAGTGAGAACTAATCAAGGGCTTGGTTTCGGCCCAATCAGTTAATGGGTTTAGTGGACCAATCAACTAGAAGGAGAAGGGACCAATCAACTAGAAGGAGAATGGACTAATTAGAAATTAGAAAGGAAGGCAGCAACTAATCAGGAGAAGAGAGAGAGACCCCCATTTTCTCGTCTACCATCCCCGTGCAGCAACCCGTTTCTGACCGAGCGATTTCCAGCCACTTCCACCATTTTTTCAGGTGATGTTCACCCATCCAGCACCTGCAACCTCTTCCACAATCCCTCATCTACCTTATTTGCCTAGATTTTGTTATGAACTTAGGATTTAGTGATTGGCTTAATCACTATTAAGGGTTTAATATTGGATTTCTTAGGCTTATTCTTGTTAATTAGTGAAGTGTATTAGAAATGCCCGCTGGCACTAAAGGTGTAGAAGTCTATAAAAGGAGCTGAGCTCCCTTAATTGTAGCAGATCAGAATTTATACAAAAGAAATATAAACAAAAAATAATTCAAGAGCTCTGCTCTCTTTCTTCATTCCCCCTTCATCTCCATCCTTTATGTTACTTGTAGGTTGATTAGGGGAATTGAGAATTGGATTGTATCAATGGTATCATCTTTCTCGAATCCTGGCTTCCCTTCTGTGCACACCCACCCACCTACGTTTTCTGCCATGGTTGCTACAAACGAGGATTTGATTCGTGGGACCGTGAATGCTCTATTCGCACCCTTTCTTGCTAAGATCCGTTATGCCCATGAGTTGGCTCTCAACGTTGAGGGAGACTCCACTCTAACCCCTATGATCGCTATCAGCGATAGGGGAGATTTTGATCCAGCTTCGACGTGTTCCAAGGAAGCTGAATCGATCGAGGTCGGTCACCAAAAACCTCAAAATGGAGACAGCAACCCACTGCAAATTATGTTGACAATCCACGACCATTCCATTTCGTTATTGCTCTCATCTTCATCAATGTTGTGAACATTGGCAAATTCGACCGTCAAGCCACACTCGAACAACTCCACTGCATCTACAGTCTTGCTTCCGGAATCGAAGACAATGACCTCTGCTTCACAGCTACTCCATAAACACTCGTTCTCCGTTAATACAAAAACTGACATGATGTAGTTCTTAAATTGAGTATCATTTTAGAAAATTCGGAGCTAAATTCCCTTCCCTTTTGATTGATAACTATAGTGCATACCTGAAAGATAAATTTGGATGGGTTAGTTGGTATGTTGTGGGTAAATTTGTGAGGAAGGATTTTGGTGCATGGAAATTGTTTGATGAAATTCCATACTCAAGTTGCTATGCTGTTCTCAATTGTGACATGTGTTACTGCAATGGCATTCGCGATAAGGGTAGAGGCTCTAAATTTGGCAAAATGCAATTGAAGATGGCAGTGGCTCAAATAAAACTGCTGAGTAACAAGAGGCAGGCGGTGGTGAAGCCAATGAGGTGTGGCATTGCCTTGCTCCTACAATCTGGTCAAGATGCCACTGCTCGAATCGAGGTTAAACATGTGTTCAGAGAACATAAAATTTTGTCTGCCAATGAGTTCATTGAGCTCTTCTGTGAATTAGTAGTATTTAGACTTTCTATCATCACAAAGCAAAGGGAATGTACGCCTAAGCTCAAAGAGGGAATTACTAGCTTAATCTTTGCCTTTTCCAGGTGTTATGAGGTTTCTGAACTGATCGCAATAAGGCATATTTTTTAGGAAAAGTATGGTAAATATTTTGTATATGCAGCTATGATGTACGTCCTAGCTGTGATGTGAATCATATGATATGGTGTGAAAGATGACATATGCAGTTTGTAGACTCAGCATCAACTGCTAAAGCAGCTGCAAAATCTACCAGTGATGCAATGGCTACTGCACAAGTTGCTGCATATTTTGGCCAACACAGACTGCAATCAGGACATTGATATTGTATCTCTCAAGAAAATAAAAGGAGATTCCCCATTGAGTTTGATAGTTTCTTTACGATCGATATGTGAGGGCAGATTTCAATCTCTTGACCAGTTTCTACCTTGTGAATATTGTATATCTCTTGCTAACAATATAGAAAGTCAAGTCAAGTTGAGGGAGGAAGACTATTCTCAACTCTTTTCTAACGTGCATAAATTTGATGTGATTTCCAAATTGAACAATATGGTTTCTGCAATTCCTGTGATGGTTACACAGTCTGATGAACTTAAGCTTAAGTTCGATGAAGGGTCCATGATGAGCAAGCTTTGTCTTGTGAATTTGGGTGGCAATGAGAGTCTAGCAAAAACTACAGTTCACGGGGAAAGCCTTAAGGAAGCTCAACACATCAAGAAACCTCTTTCAGCTCTTGGGGATGTGATCTCAACTTTGTCAAGAATTAAGGCTTTAAACCGATTGGGACATGTGGACGAAGAGAATGCCAATGCCATATTCCTGTCTGAGAATGTAGTGGACCTTAGTGATTCTATTGAAGATGAAGTCAAGTGGGTAGAGAATTTGATTAGAGGAATATTTGCAGGAAATATATTTGATCTTGGTTATGTACAGCTTGCAGAAATTTTCTCAAATGAGGGAATGTCATTTTCAGTTAGTTGTCAAGACCTTGTCCCTCGACCTTGGGACTTGGACTAGGCAATGGTTGTGTGTGTGAGATTTGCGTGCGAGCAGTCAGGTGCATTAGACCATGGAAAAATGGTGTACTTTACCTACTCTACAAATTCATTTGAAAATGAAGCTGTGGTTGCTGAGATTGTGCGGAGAGGTGGTGGGGCTCTTCGTTGTACCAAATTACAAGGAATGTCAACGTCCATTGATGATAGAAGGATCCATGAGTATCTGTTGATGGTGGGATTCATAGGGAATTCACATGTTACGAATGCACAGCTGGATCTTTATGCAAAGAGTGAAGCCAATATCATTACTGGGATTTCTTATATTGCCATAAAGATAACAATACAGCATTGGATCAATTTTGGTACACCAACATGTACTGCTGTCAAGAGCTATATTTCCTCGACTAATCTTAAGACATCCTCAGTGCATTCAAGTTGTGTGAGGCAACCAAAATTTATTTTGTGTACTAGTGGGTATCTTTCAGCCTTCACTTCTACATACTCAACATTACTTATTGGGACTGAACCTCACTCCAAGAGAGTCAAGGTTACATGGGAAGTTCTGTCCGATGTCCTTCATGATGCGAATAAAAAACATAGGTGCGAATCATGTTCACAAGTTCAGACCATCCCTATCCAGTGGGTTATATTCGTGCAACTTCACCAGCATGCTTCTCCCAAACCCACAATTTTCTGTCTGGAACAGCTGATCCTGAAGCATGGTACTGTTGCTAGTGCCATAGAGAGTCAAGCATTGGTGATTGAGAGTTTGCGAATGGGGTGAATCAGAAACAAAACAGTAGGGTGAATTACATGCAATCAAGGCTTCATTTTGTTATGAAGTTCTCTGCAAAAGAAATTGCTTTTGATTAGCATTTTCAACATGCACTACAAGGTGGAATTGACTAGTTTGTGGGTGATGCATTGGCTAAAGTTGTCAAGCTGATACTCTATTTTCAGTACAAGGAAGGCAAGTGAATGGGTGCTTTTGAGAATCTATTTTTTCGAAGGGAACTACCATTGAAATGTTTTAATGTTGACCAGCAGGGCAATGGTTGCAGTTGAATTGAAAACATGTCATTTCACAAGTGTGGCGCTGTAAGTTCTTATGCTTCATAATTGGTGGTCTTATGCTTCTTCCTTAGCTCCCACTGTTGAGCCTTCAACCACCTTGTTACTAAGCACAGAGGAAGGTCTAGTTCAGAAACCATCCCTACAAGTAGTATTGGCTCAACTGATTTCTCACCTTCATTCCAAGAACTACAAATTCACACTTCGTTTGCAAGACTCCTTAGTTGAATTTCACTGCAAACAATTCCAGATTCCAAGTGCTAATCTTAACCTTGAGGACAATGTTGTTTTTCAAGGGAACGGCAATGTTATGAACTTAGGATTTAGTGATTGGCTTAATCACTATTAGGGGTTTAATATTGGATTTCTTAAGCTTATTCCTGTTAATTAGTGAAGTCTATTAGAAATGCCAGCTGGTACTAAAAGTGTAGAAGTCTATAAAAGTAGCTAAACTCCCTTAATTGTAGTAGATCAAAATTTACACAAAAGAAATATAAACAAACAACAATTCAAGAGCTCTACTCTCTCTCTCTCTCTCTCTCTCTCTCTTCATTCCCCCTCCCTCTCTATCCTCGGTGTTACTTGCAGGTTGATTAGTGGAATTAAGAATTGGATCGTATCAGATTTGAGGATTTTTAAGTCCAAAACCGTGTAAAACCATGTGGGTGAACCGTGGAGTTTTGACAGCGATTCTGCCGTTCTCGTGAGTCTCACCACCCACTACCACCCTTAATCAACTCCCCTTGGACCCAGGAACAAGACCCAACTAGTTGTAGGGGTGTCAGAGCACTGAGGAAGGAGAATCGAAGCTCACTCATTCTAGGGTTTTCGACAGGTTTAAGAGAAATTGGAGCTTTTCCCGGTCAAATTGGACTTGGCCACATGTATAAAACTTACTCTACTCATTAAGATCTTCATTCCTGTAAAATTTGGGAATTTTTGGAAAAAAATGAATTTCCTGCGAGTCAGGGCGCCCAGCCCCTACCTTTGAACAACAATTCAACTTCTCTTAAAATTTTATTGTGAGGAACCTATTGAAGCTGTGGTTATATGAATTATTGAAGGAATTCTAAATGTGGGCTTATACTTTGTTTTAGGCTGCCATAGAGCGCGACGCCTTGATTCTCTTGCTAGGGTGCGTTAGCGCGGACCCTAGTTGAGTTACTTTAATATATGTGATATAGTTATTACCCTGAAAACTCCCGTGCTAGGATACTTTGTGGATATAGCATGGATTTCTAAAATATGTTTTATGCTAAATAATTGTTTATATAAAGTGTGCCATCGATCTACTTTATGAAATGTTATGTGACTTGGATATTTGAATTGTTTATGAATTGTGTTTTAAAATATGTATTTGATTGTTTGATAAATGTGAGGGCTAATAGATGACCGTTACCCTGGTGTCATGGGGTTAGGTGACACTGAGTCTGCACCATGTAGCAGTGGTACATGGATGGTCCTGCTTGGTTAATCCGCGATAGGGGACCATACTATTTATGGATCGTACTTGGTTAATTCGTGATAGGCAATCCTTATATCTTTGGTATGGCCATACACACACTTAGGGATGATCATGCTTGGTAATCTGCGATAGGTGATCACTGCCTAACAGATGCGTATGAGTGACTTTGCTTGGTTAATCCGCGATAAGGGGTCACTGCCTTCTTGGTTATTGCAGGGGCGGCTCTGCTTAGTTAATTAATGATAGGAGGCCACTTCCTGTTTGGTTACTTATGTAGGCTTCGGATGAACTGCATCACTCTAGCCTTAGTTTTTAGTGTTTTTGTGAACTATAGTTTTGAGAACGTTGTGTTTTGATTTAGAAAAGTTGTTGGATGTCGGGGTGACTCATTCGGAGAGTTCAGAGACTTGATATTGATTCTTACGAATGAATTATATTCGAGGTTTATAAACTGTGACTAATGGTTGGTTTTATTATTATTATCACATACTTTGCATTATTGTCACTCACACGAGCTTTGCAGCTTATCCGGGTTGTTGTTTGTCCGGTGCACCATTCCGATGGTGTAGGCACTGATCATACAGGTGACAGGTCTGAGTAGATTCTGAGAAGTCCGTAGGTGGGGGTAGCAGCGCAGTTATCATAAACTTGGAGCGTTAGGTTACCCTTTATCCTCTCTTGTACTTTATTTTTTTGGACTTTCTTTTGAGCACCTCGGACTTGTTCCAAGTCTAGCGAGGGTTATGTTTCTTTTTGAAGTGTACATATTTGTAAATATCTTGTGGATGACCTAGCCACCCTCATAATTATTTTGGGTTATTTGTTAGAGTCGTATTTCATTCCGTAACTTATGACATATTCAACGAACGTTACTTCCTCTTATCACGTGTCGATTCTCGACATATGTCGGGGTCGGGGCGTGACATAAATAACTATTTAACCGACTAATGTTATAGCTCTACTAAAATAATAACGATAATAACTAGTCTTTGATGATATCCCACATTGGGCAGAGACAGTAAAAAAGAAGAGACTAAATATCATAACTCCACTCCAACTAATACATAAACTTTTTGTGATAAAATCTTACATCTGAAAAAAAAAATTGCAAAACTACAGTGAGTGCATTGGATGCACTTGAGTTTTAGTTTTCTTTTTTCTTTTTCTTTTTTTTTCTATCGGCCTTCACCCACAACTATTTTTCCCTTGATTCCTCTATCTTTTTCCTTCTCGAGCTCAAAATAAAATCTCAATTAAACACAATACCTAAGTTAATCTTTTATGATTTATTGAGCCTAGTGTTAATCTAATTTTGAATACACTAAGTACGAGTGTACAACTTGCTATACTTTCATTAAGGATTGTGAAATTCATTTTCCACTTTTGACAAAAGATCTCCTGTATTCTTGTTTGTCGTGTGTTTAACTCATAATCTTGGTGTATAATACGACCTTTTGGAAGTACGATAACAAATCATGCACAATATAAATGAAAGTATGATCAACTTCTAGACGCTTATTTACTATGACCTCAACAACAACAAAGTCTTTTCCCACTAAGTGGGGTCAGCTAGATGAATCCTAGAATGCCATTCCACTCGGTTATGTGTCACGTCTTCCGTTAGATCCAAATACTCTTAAGTCTTTTCTTAGAGTTTCTTTTAAAGTCTTCCTGGTTCTTAGAGTTTCTTTTAAAGTCTTCCTAGGTCTTCCTCTACCCCTTTGGCCCTGAACATCTGTTCCGTAATCGCATCTTCTAACCGGAGCATTAGTAGGCATTCGTTTCACATGTCCAAACCATCGTAATCGATTTTCTCTCATCTTTCCTTCAATTTCGACTACTCCTACTTTATCTCGGATATCCTCATTCCTAATCTTATCATTTCTTGTGTGCTCACACATCCAATGAAGCATTCTCATCTCTGCTACACCAATTTTATGTACGTGTTGATGCTTCACTGTCCAACATTCTGTGCCATAAAGCATTGCTAGCCTTATTGCCGTCCTATAAAATTTTTCCATTTATTTACTACGACCCCATTGTTATAAAATTCTGCCTCCACCATAGATTGTGCAGGTGGTAATTAATAAATTAGTGACAATATCGGTGTTGTTGAAAGTGGGCCTTTGACCTGTCTCTATGATAATTTGATAGTCTCTCCCATATGCTTACACGTGTACGAAATTAGTTTTTATGTTAAATCATGTTTTTTAGGTTTTTAATATAAAAAACTGATTTATATTTTCTTGTTAAAGAATTGGTCAAAAAAGGGAAGCCACACGTAAACCACCCACTACAAAGTCCACGTATGAGAATTGTCTTTGTAAGACCTAGTCCTACTACACGCATTAGAAATGTCTTTGTAAGTCGTGTGTGTGTGTATATTAACGCCCAGCCTCGTTTCTCATTATTCAGTCCAGTTTTCGCAACAGTACCCTCTTTATTCTCTCTTTCATATATCTTAGCCATGGGAGTAGCCATGTCTGCAACTTATACTCCCATATCTACAGGTAAAAGTTCAGACGACTGCGAGAATCCCGATTCCTTACCCATTTCTGCAACTAAAAGCTCTCTGTTATCAGCGTGCGATAAAATCTTTTGGGTCTTGATGCTTGCTCTTTTTCTCATAGCTTTTGCTCTTCTCATTGGGCTCAGGGTGTCGTCGTCCGAAATAAGTAGTTCGGGGTACAAATGCCCCGACTTCACCATCAACGGCGCTCATCTCACCCAGTTCAATTACACCGGAAGCAACCGTACTCTCTCCTACAACCTCGCCCTCAACATCACCCTCACAAACCCCAAGAAGAAACTCTTCCTCGAGTTGATTGACGTCAAAGTCAGTGCATACTATCAAGACAAGAGAATTGGGCAGGTGACTTTGATGGATCGGTCGATGTCGTCGACACCCAAGAACACAACCATTTTTCAGAATGTAGTCGTTCAAGGGCACGATATGTTGTTCGAGCAATTTCAATCTGTGACCCGCCCTGCAGCAGCTGAGCTTTATAGTATCGACGTGGTCATTGCTTTCCAGGATAGGTATACTGTTCATCGGGGTGAGGTCATCTACAATCTGAGGCTTCCTTTGAGTTCCAATGGAACATATTGGGATGCTGACAAGACTACAAACTGCCCCATATATATATAGTTACTAATTTGTTATATTGCGTCTGATAAGAGGGAGGCTAATATCAAATTAATTCAACTAAATATGCATTAAATGAGAAATTTGTTGTTTGAAATAAAAAATTGGCTAAATCTCATTTCTGGTTCCTGTAGTTTAGTTGTTGTTCACTTTTGGCTCCCGTGTTTTTAATTGTCTCAATGTAAATCCTTATATAGTTTAGTAAACGATGCAATTCAAAGATATTTTAATGAAATGTGCCACTACATGGGCATTCTAGTCATTGCAAGAAAAATTAGGACGCCTTCATCTCCTTTTGGCGTGTTTAATAAATTGGAAAACAATAAGGAAGAGATCAGAATGCTTTATTCTATAAGGCTATTGTTGGGACATAAAATATTCGGACTAACATGAATACGTCATGTGTACAACTTATCAAATATGATTATTCTGTCCTTAACAGCATACACAAACTATTAGTCAAACTTAATAGGCCACATTCTCTACGAAGGCCTTAAAAGCCCACAATCAAGGCCTCCATGCCCAATTCATCGTCAACTGTCCAACTCGATCGCCATGTGACATACATAGATTACCCTCATATGCAATGGGTTTGCCTATCCGTATCTTAGCAAAGCAAGACTATTTGAAGCATATTCTCGAAATCTCAGGAATATTCCTCAATCGGTTTGCATACTAGGTAACACTCTGCTAACGGGTTCAAAGAATCTAGACGCTAAGGTTAACTCCTCAATTCTCTTTAAATAGCCAAGGTAGCCACTTTAGTCTGGTAATCAAGAACTTTCACCATGCCCTTATTGCTTCCTACAGTTTTTCTGACTTAAGCATCAAAGACCCTTTGGATAATACCACCCCGATGTTGGTCTAACTCCGTTTGTCTCTTTTCTTTGTGTGTGTATGTTTTCGTCAATTCAATCCCGGGGGAATATTGGTCCCCTTTGTGACTTAATTTGTTTTCTAATTATTGGTATTTGTTCAAGGAAGAATTTGCTCCCATGGATGCTTTATATCAGACCATACAAGTAGTATTTCCATGTTTCCCTTGCCTACTTTGTGTTCTCAATATATATATATAGCTTTGTTTAGCTACTGGCAAGATAATCAGAAAAGAATTGTGGCTTTGTTTAGAGTTTTTGCTGGGTTGATGTGGATGTTGTGCAATTGCATAGAATAATGCTAGAGAGATTAATCTTATAGATAAAATTTTGTAAACTAAATGATATGAAAGTTGATGATTGAATTATTACTTAAGCATTGATAAACGTGCTCATTCCTATTGATAACAAATCATTTTATTTGCAAATTTTGTTTACAAATTTACAAATGGATGGAAAATGTTAAATGTCCTTGAATTGCATCATTAACCAAATTACAAGGATTGACCAAAAAGGAACTTGAACTAAACTATTACAGGGACCAAACGTGAGATTTGGCCTTAAAATTTCTTTCCAAATTTGTTTCTACATCAGTTACAAACTTTCAATTCCAAATTCAACATACACGACTAAATTACGGGTTTGTTTGCATGTGTTTTTAAAATAACTGAAAGCGTTTTTAGAGAAAATGTTTTTTTATTCCAAAAGCATTTTAAGTGTTTTTTAAAAAAAAAAAAACTAGTTTTGTGATTCTTCCAAGTATCACTTTAAGTGTTATTTCAAGTTTTACTAACATATTTACTAAGAATTGTTTCCAAAAATATTTTCACCAAAAACGCTTTCATTCATTTTAAAAGTACATCCACATTCTTCTTTCAAAAATTAAAATAGAAAGGCTAATTATATTAACACCCCACAAATTGTTGAATAAACCTCACAAACTTAATACACCCCACATTTGCTTTTTCACTTAAAGACTATCTTAATACACCCCACTTACTTTCCCATAATACCCTCACACTCCACATTTTTAATATACATCTTATATTTTATACATACACCCCCACATTTCTCAAATCTTATAACACTCATTTTTAATTTTCAGGGATTGAATCTAACCATATGAACACTAAAAGATGAAATGAATATAGAAGTTTAAATAATGCAGCAAACGCAAGATTAAATAATTATCGGTGTCATCGAAATCACTAAAACAATGAAACTATGAAGTCTTACCTCATGTGAAGCTCTTGAAACATCGATTTCATGTTCCATTCATAAAAAACAAATTTTCTTAATCAACATGTTTGATAGTTTAGAATATAAATAATACGCTAAAAGTGATTTGTGATGTATTTATAAATCTTTATTTTTTTTTAAACCTAATAAGGTCAAAATTGTCATTACATAGTAGAGTAAATAAGTCATTTAATATTAAATTTTAATATGAGGTGCATTCAACATTTTGTGGGATGTTAATGTAAAAACCCAATAGAAATGCTAGGGATACTTTCTCAAAATTGAAACTTTGAATTTTAACACAATATTTTATAATGTGGTCACATAAATGAAAATTAAACCGTGAAGTAACATATAGTTTATAGTGAGTCCCGCTATGAGAGAGTCTCATTAGGAATTCTCAAATTAAAAAGTATTTCCCACATGAGAAAATGAGTGTTAATGTTATTCTGATTGTTATATCTTTAGTTGCTTATTTTATTCACATATTTAATTGCTTAATCAATGTTATTCTGATTGTTATATGTTTGTCGTCTTGTTTCCTAAAAGTAAGAACTCGAACCTCATTCCAACCATATAAAAACCATTACCCCCACTCGACCGGAATCAAAATATTAATCTCACCACCGTCATCACCATTCACCGCCAACCCACCACAAACCCACATCGCCGCCGCCGCCGCCGCCCGCCAATTCTGTTCTCTCGCTCCAACCCTTCCGATCCTCAATTTTGGACCACCAACTCCAACCCCAAAACCCCCCAATTTTACACCCCAACCCTGTTCAATCAAAACCCTAATTCCAAATACAATCCAACCCCTTTAACAATTTCCCTCCCTGAGAAACCCCAGAACATCAAAATCGATCCTTTTCGCGCCACCGGCCAGTAATTGTTAATGGACAGAATCGGGGTCCGCAATGAAACTCTAAAACACAGCTCGTCCCCACCGCCGCTGGCTCCGCCGGTTACGTGCTCGACGTCGTGCACGGAGACCGTAAATGGGTGCCACGAGTTTAAGATCAGTGGGTACTCCCTTGCCAAGGGTATGGGAATCGGTAAGTACGTCGCCTCCGATTCGTTTGTGGTGGGTGGGTACACGTGGGCTATATATTTCTACCCGGATGGCAAGAGTATCGAGGACAACGCCGGGTATGTGTCGGTGTTCATAGCTCTGGCCAGCGAGGGCACGGACGTCAGGGCGTTGTTCGAATTGACGCTTTTGGATCAGAGCGAGAGGCAACGGCACAAGGTGCATAGCCATTTTCTGAGGATGCTCGATGGCGGTCCTTATACGCTTAAATACCGCGGAAGCATGTGGTATGCATTGTGAATTACTCTTTCGATGTATACTTTTGTTTAAGTTGTATGTATATATGTCTATTGGACTCTGATTGCATATTGTGTGTTTAAAAGTGCGAAAAATTTCCTTGAATTAGTTAAACGAATGATGTTGTAGGTTTGAAGTTTAACCATTTTAGTTCGACTTCCGCCACAAACTTAAAGCTCCTTGAATGCAATTCGGAGATAAAATACCTCATAAAATTTGTTTAAATGTAAAGAAAGTAAAAGACCAAACAGTATTATCTTCTCTTATATGGTCTAGTCTGACAACTGGATAACTACTTCAAGTTTTGGCCATTGTTTACAGAGTGTATTATGTACTTCATGTTTTGGCAAAGCTGTCATTAGCATTGTTAGTGAGCATTGCAAAACACCGTAATTGTTTGGGCCTGGATTTCCGCAAATAAATATAGTGTATACAACATAAATTGTTGCCTGTAATGTTGCGGGTGAAAAACATAACTGAGTAGGTTCAACTTTTGGATGTTGCAGGGGTTATAAACGCTTCTACAAAAGAAGTCTTTTAGAGGGATCGGACTACCTTAAAGATGATTGCCTTATAATAAAATGTCGTGTTGGTGTTGTTAAGACGAATACAGAAGGACCTAAAACATACAATATAGCAGAACCACCTTCTAATATCGGCCAGCATTTTGGTAAGCTTTTAGAAAGTGGGAAGTTGACTGATGTAAGTTTCAAAGTTGACGAAGAAGTATTTGCTGCCCACAAAGTGGTGCTCGCAGCACGCTCACCTGTGTTCAAGGCACAACTTTTTGGTCCATTAAAAGATAAAAACACTGATTTCATAATAGTTGAAGACATTGAAGCTCCCGCATTTAAGGTACTCTCGCTCTCTCTGTATGAAGGCTTCTCCTCCGCCGCATGTTTTGTTCCCCCCAGCAAAAGCGTTAAGAGGTGTATAACTGTTAAAATGAATGGGCAATATGCTTTGATTTTCGTTTTTGACGCATATGGCTGAGAAGTCAGTTTCAAACTTTAGCAGAAGTTTGATTGTCCCAAAGAAAGTGTTCATGTTATGGTATGAAGCAGGACATTTCTACAGGAAGCACGAACTAGGAGATCATACACAAGAATTTTTTCTGTCTTTATCACCTATTTAGTAAAGCTGTTCATGCCTTTTTTATGACTTTATTTTGTTGTTTATATGGATTGGTGGGTGTGCTTAGGGATAAATACTCTCTTCTTCAATTCAAATTACAATCTTAAATCATATAGTAACAGATGATAAAGGAGATGTCATTTTTGTTTCTTAGCTTATTTTGACTGCAGACTTCAATGTGTAAAAGAGAATTAGTTTCATTGTGGCTGATTATACATGGTACCTATATTGCAGCTCTTTTTTGTTCTAAAATGTGAGTTTTTATTTGCTGAAGGATAGGAAGTTCATAGTAATGCAACCTTCAAGTGTGTATCTGATGGAGCTAGGTGTTTTGTTTTTGCATTATGGCATTGTTCAGCTATGAAACATATGTATTAACTTAATTCAAATATTTAATGGAAACGTATCTACCAAGTATTTCATTGTGTTACTTCTGTCTTTGTTATTTTACTGCATATTTAGCACTAGCATTGACAATGCCCTGTTCCCTCTTCAATACATCTTTTATGCACAGAAGACAGTTGCTAACAGTTTGATTGATATCTGCTATTCTAGTAAAGGGAACATATGAGTTTGATTGATTTCTTGTTTTGGATTTCTGCAGGTATTACTTCACTTCATCTACTGGGATTCTCTACCAGACATGCAAGAGCTTGTGGGCCTGCTAAATTCAAGCTGGGCGTCTACAGTAATGGCCCAACATCTTCTGGCAGCGGCTGATCGCTATGCCCTCGAGAGGCTCAAACTGATGTGTGAGGCTAAACTTTGCGAAAATGTTGCCATAAATAATGTTGCAACAACGTTAGCCTTGGCAGAGCAACACCAATGTGAACAACTTAGAGCTGTATGCCTCAAATTTATTGCAGTGCCTGAAAATTTAAGAGGTAAACTTTTTTCTTTAACTGATTTGTTCTGACTGTTAATATTTCTAGACAGCTATTTTTTAAAATAGAAAAATCGTCCATTGTTGGTCTCCCAGTGTTCCTCGATTCTTCAATATCTTCTTTTTCGTTCAAATATGAGTGAACTTCTCATGCATATTGGGGAGGGGACTTCCATTTTGTGGTGGTTTGGGTTTGGTTTTGAATTAAAGAGGCTTCACTTGTTGGTTGGAAAATGAGAGCTTCTCGGGCATATATTTTTCTTTTCATTTACCCTAATAATGCGGATTGAATGTCTGTGTTGCTGTCTGCTGAATAACTTTATATTGACAAGAAAGCTGGTAAATTGTTTTCAGCTGTGATTGAAACTGATGGATTTAACTACTTGAGGGAAAGCTGCCCTTCAGTCATCACTGAGCTACTGCGTTACGTTGCAAGTAGTGGTGATCATTCTTTTTTTACTTCTGGGTACGGGAAAGGGAACTTATTAGACAGCACTGATGGGAATGGAAGGCGGGTTAAGGCAAGGTTGTATTGATTTGGAAAATAAGCAATTAGAAGAATAAAATAAAAACGAGAGCTTTCTACGTTGCATATTTTGTACTGCACTGAACAAGACCCTGCTAATTCTTTGAAAAGAAGGATTAGTGTTTAGTTGGTTTTTTGTTTGTTTGTAATATCTCGTGTTGTCTGTTGGTGATGTAGTTTGTAAACCTCGGATGATAGCTGGCTGTAGCATGTGTGCATTTTTTCTTGGTCCAGATTGGAGTTGTCGTTTTTACAGATGATGAAAAATGGCAGCATCTTTACTATGATCACTTTTTGTACCCTGTCACCCCTCTCGTGTGATTGAATATGTAGAATTTACGAAGTTACGTCATTCGATTTCGTCAGCTTTGACACTATATATATATATATTCACATGTTGATTGTTTTATTTGAGGATTCATCGCGTATGTTTTGCTTGACGAGATCAAAGTTGAAGAAATTTAGATACAGGTGAGGTTTTCTAAGCGTCCCGACTCCAAGAATTTCAGACTGCTGAAAATTAAGAATCGATTTATGGCTCGTTTGGTGACTGAAAATTTGAACATGATTGGAAGGGATGTGTTTTGCTATTAAGTAATTCATGTTCTCTACCATAAATTCGACAGATTTTTTTCGTTTTTTCCTTCACCATTCCATGAGCATTGAAAGTTATCCAACAATTCGATGACTATCGAGTCCTCGCCACCAAACAAGCCCTTGGCATAAACTGAATCAAAGTGATTTTCACTGATAACGATAGGAAAATGATTTTCACACACCATTTTTGTGGACTTAGATGCATAGGTGCATGCATGAAAGTAGATACTGAAGTCTGGATCACAACATAAAATTGAAAGCGGTTGTATTTCACTGTACCATTCAAGCAAAACAAGTTTAAATTTGCCAGTAAAAGTACCACAAAATCAAACCAGTTAACCCCCTACAGATTTCCGAACATGTTCAAGAAACGGAGGGTGAGAGAGATCACTATTTCGAGTAGAAAAGAAATACAAGGTGAATCTACAAACATTGACGTTACGCCAGAAAGGATGAAACGAAAAATTACTCCAGTTACTATGGTAAAAAAACGACAGATGGAAAGAACCAGGTAAGTCGATGCATAGCTTGGCATTTCTTCGTTCAAGTTGTCACCTGCCCCTTCACGTCTTTGTTCTGATTCGAATCAGAGAGTAGCGGAATCATGAAGACCGATCATACAACAACCCCTTCACTTTCACTTGGTGATATAAAGTACAATTGTTCGCTAAACTTCCTCTGGTGGAGATTGAAAGGGCTCAATCTTCTTCACGCAGATGTGGCATTCTCCGGAACTGGTATTCGAATCACTTAAATTGATGAAGTTTCAATTAGTGATGGATCAATCCTGGTTACCATGCGGTGGATAACAGCTCCATCTAACATTTGTTATGGCTATATTGGATTCCACCATATAAACCCGCCAAAGAATCAGTACCATTGGCTACCAGATCCACCCTGAGCAGCAGCAACTTTCCTCGGTATGTATTGCGGAGGCTTTGGCTGCAGTCCGTTGGAACCTTCAACACCTTCACATTCTCCCCTCTCATTTTTACAGGGCAGATTTCTTCTAGGATATGAAGCTGCACTTGCAGCAGGGTATTGAGCCGGAGCAGCTGGATTCCTCACCACCCTTCGCTGCTCAAGAGCCTCTGCTGCAGCTGCTGCCCCGCAATTATTAAAGCGTAATACCGAGCCCACAACTTTCCCAGGCCTTGCAGCTCCTGCATCAAAAAGCAGCATTACAAGTTTAAAAAAAAGTAAGGTGACTAATGTGAACAAGATAAATATTGCAAGAGCATCTAAAGGGCGAAAAACCAGACACCCTATTAACAACATTTATTTGTAATCATGTCTGCACCTTGGATGGTATGAGGAACTTGAATTGGGAGCCTTGTTGTAGCGATCCCACTGCTCCTGTCCGTCTGTGGTTTCTCAACTTCTTTGATGCAGCATCTTGAGAGGTCATCTGTCACATCTGTTGAATGCTGTACCTGGTTATCTGAATATGAAACACATGCCCTACAAGCACAAAATTTAGTCAATCCCCAGATTTCGAATCAGATTTCGAGCAATACAATAAGAATACTAATAGAATTCACAGGTGATGCTTAGAAAACAGGAGCTACAAGGGATACCTGGGTAGCGATGCATGTGTTCTTTCAGGCGCAACAGCTGTTGTGCCATTTCCGTAGTGCTCCTCAAGATAAGCGAATTGCTTCTTGAAATGGTCAACAGCACTGTATTGAGAAAGCAAGTATATTAAAAATTAAGATAAAGCTTTCTCCTTTGAAGAGCAATAAGGCTTGCAAATTGGAGGAAACTTGGTATGCATGCTCTCCCGGTGGTTTGCATGCTATTCATCCACCAAATTTGACATTCAAGGTTTAGATTCCAAATCAAATACTTGATTACATGAAATAGACCTAATATCTGTTAACACTCTGTCTACTAACATTATAAAGCCATAGTTCTTGCCTTTTCAAGATTGTAAGACGTGCATATCTATCTTACTTGTATACCGATTCCTGTACCTTATATACCTCCCACCTCAAGAGCAAACTGTGAAGGCTCCTGAGAGTGACAGTTCACCTCACTACACAAGGAAACCCTAAATAGGCTTAAAGTGGTGCATTTCAGTTTTCTTTGTTTATACGCTTCAGATGCAATATCACAGAATCATTCTTATGGAAGCCTGGTACAGTGCCAAAGTTTGATCAGATCATCTTGACGTTAACACGAGAAATCATCTGCTTCACTGGGAAGAGCAGTCATGGTTTTATTTCGAGGTGCTTCAACTTTTCACAACTCAGAGTAACAGTTCTATTAAAACACCGACAATGTTGACCAGACATTTTTATGTTATGAGATACAGAAAGTTGACCAGACTATGAACATCTACATGATTATAACTACAATAGACTCTTGTAAGAGAAATGTATAAAGGTCGTACCCAGTGCACAAGGCTCCCGCTTTACGCAGGGTCCGGGAGAGGTGAATGTCGGCTAGCCTTACCCCCATTTATGGAGAGGCTGCTCCCAAGTTGTAAGAGAAATGTATGACTAGGCTATTTTAAACTAGGTTGATAATATAAAATTTAGGATGAGAATACCTTGGATACATGAAGCCAGTTGGCTCAGATCCTTCTAAGTACTCCTTCAACATCTTTGGATGGTATTCAAGAGTCTCACGGTAAATGAGCTCCCTTACATCTTCCTTGGTTATCCTTCGCCTCTCAAATTCAAATTCCATCTTGGTAACAGGCTGAGCAGAAGGTTCTCTCTCCACCTTTGCCAAACCCTTAAAATAGGGATCAGCAAGAGCCTAAACGAAGCAGAAGAATATCTCCATTAGCAGAATTTTATACATAGTAGAAAGTAATGAAAAATTTGCATGAAAATTTACCTCTTCAGCAGTAGGTCTGTCCTTTGGTTCAAATGCCAACATTCTTTCTAATAAACGAAGAGCAAGTGGGTCTGCATTAGGGAACTTCTGGGAGAAAGGAATTTGCTTCTTCCTTCGCATACTGCTCAAGTATCTGCGTGCCTTCTCATTGCGTACCTGTTTGATAAATTTTAGAATTAGACTCAGAAAACAGTAGCTCAGACAATGAAATGTACACACAAAATAACATATAGTCAGGATTTGTTAATACTGTAAATAAATTTATTACAGGAAACTGACCCTGGCAATTGCATCGGTAGATGGTGTTCCCAATAGTTCAGTCATCAGATCCAATTGATGGACAACGTTTTTGCCAGGAAATAGAGGCTTTCCAGTTAAGAGCTCTGCAAAAATGCACCCTATGCTCCATATATCTATTGCAGGTGTATACTGGAAATCGAAAACAGAGTGTCAATAGACTGAAAGTCACACCTGGAAAAGGAAGAAGTAAAACGAACACATTCATTGCAGTAGACTGAGATGGCTATGATTGGTGACTGCATGACCTAACTTAAAACGGTTACTGTTCAATGCCATATAGGAAGTACACGTACTTCCAATATCTAATAGTTGGGAATGTTAACCTCGCAGACAATGGAAGGCCAACCAAAGAAAGATTTTCATAGAAGATAGTGAAGGTATGGCTCATTCTAATATTATATTGTATAAAATTATTAACAATCTGCCAAACGGCACCCATTATAGGAAGGGTTACAGATACAGTATTGTTTTCCAGGCAAAGCCTTGGTTAGCAAAAGGGTTAACAATATAGGATTGCTAGTGCATATTAGGATTGCCAGTGCATGCCAAAATTAATTAATTAATTTCTTTTCCAACAGAAGAAAAAATACCAATATAGGATTGCTAGTGCATATTAGGTAGGAGCTGAGTTCCTTGTAGGCTACAAACCATGACAATAGATTAAATAAAATGTCCTAAATCTACTGAAAATAAGTTAAGGAGAAAAGGGCAGATGGTGAGATCTCCACAGCGCTAATGTTCACTGCAAAATTAGAAGTGAATTGGAGAAAAGAAGAGATGAAGAAGCATTACATGCAATGGGACAATAACACACACACACACAAAAAGAAATCAGTTGGAAACTTCTTAAAGAATCATTATAGCACACGGAGCTACAACTACAATACCAGATGAAAGGATCAAACTGCATCCAAAATAATGAAAGGGATAATTATTCTTGCACCTTTGAGAAAAATGATCCACACAATTCAGGGGCCCTGTACCATCTTGTGGCAACATAGTCCTGCATAGATAAGAGAAAGTTATAGATGAGACCTGAACAACTTACATTGCAGAGAACATTGAAATCTGATACCATGTGGAAATTGAAACTCACAAGTTATTAAATGAGAAACTTACTGTCCAAAATATAGCGGTAGGAGTATCACTGAAAGCTACTCTTGCAAGACCAAAGTCACAGATCTTGAGCTTGCAGTCAGCATTTGCTAAGATATTTTTGGGTTTTAGATCTCGGTGAAAGACATTTGCTACAAAAACCAATATATAAAGAAAATCAGAACCAGTATTGTCATGATCCAATTGAGTTTGAGGTAAAAAGAATCTGCAGTAATGCTAAATCTTGTAAATGTACTGCGAACAAGGTCATTACAAAGTATGAAACTACCTGTGTGTATGTACTTCATGCCTCGAAGAAGCTGATAAAGAAAGAACTGATAATGTTCTGGTGTTAAATCGTCATTTGCTTTAATAACCTGGTGTAAATCAGATTCCATAAGTTCAAAGACAACATATATGTCTTTGAATTCCCTTCTGGATGGTGGTAACAAGATGTGCTTGATCTCTACAATGTCAGGATGACGTAGGAGCCTAAGAAGTTTAATCTCGCGAAGAATGCGGGTGGCATCCGATACATGTTCAAAGATATCATTTATTTTCTTTATCGCAACCTTTTCTCCAGTATGTGTATCATATGCGGAGCAAACAACACCATAGCTTCCCTTACCAATGACTTCCTCTATTTTATACCTACTACCCTCACCATATTCTGTGAAGAAGTCCACATCTGCAGATGACTGTATGATCATAAACATACCATTTCATCAACCCAAAACCATAAGATAGGTCAGTATGCAATTGAAATGATTCACAAATGGAAACAGTTGGTCTGTACCCTCCACAACACTACAATGTTAAACGAGACCAAAAACACCGAATAATTCGCATTTGCAAATCTAAGTAGAAGATGATGAAAGAATGTTTGGAATTATTTCCCTGCATCAAGCATAACTGAAATGCAAAGAAAATCATGCCAATCTACCCTAGTATATGTCACAGTAAGAGCATCATGGAGCCAAGATGAACACCCACTAGTTATATTCTTGAAATATTTCCCTCTATATTTTTACTGAAGACTACTAGTGTTTATCATTATACAGGAGGTAAACAGCAACAAATGTAAACAGAAGATTTGTAAATGATACTGACTATTTATTAGTTGAGTAAAACAGAGATGCACATGTTAAGCATAAAAGCAACTTATGCAAGTCTTGTATTTCAGTTTGATTAACCTTTAGTCCATGAATTACCCATAAAATGTTTTACAATACAAAACGAAAACTGAGCAACAGCTTCATATGACAAATACATTAAAGTGGGCCTTTTCCCTGACAGAAAAATGCACAGAAGAAAATGGCATAGAACTGAGACATCAAACATGGCACACTGTTCAGTCCATATATAAAAATAATAGCATAATACAGCAGAAAAATATACTAAACATGGACCACAAAGTAAATAACAATTATCGTGAATAAATTAACAAATGCAATAGCAAATCTTCCAATAAAATCATCAATAACTACCAACATGAACATATGATTGCAAACATCAAAAGGACATCAGAAAAGTTTTGCATTTTTGCAGGAATACATCAGAAGTAATTGAATTTACCTTTTTCCTTTGATCAGACTGCATCTTAGCAACAAAACATCCAAAGGGTTTCTAAGCAGCAATCCAACAGGTGCATCTAACACTTGGGTTTAAAAAAAACCCAGACCCAGATCAAAAAAAGCAGCAAAAATATTACCCAAATCCCACTTAAATCGAAACACCCGGATGACCAAATCTCCAAAATATCACCAACTAATGATCAAAATCTGAAACCCAATACAATACTGAAAAAACCCAATTCCAATTCTGATGTTGTGAGAGCAAAGCAAAGAGCTTTAGTCCAAAAAGAGACAGCTAAAATGGTTTAGCGGAAGTATCCAATTTAGTTGGAAACAAATATTTTCCAGATTAAGTGTGACTTCTGCTAAGCAATCCAAAGAAAATAACTAACTTTGGAGGATCTAAAGAAGGCGGTAATCTCTAACGTTTTCCAGATAATATATATAAAACAAAAAAAAAAGGATTATTTTGGAGAAAAAGGTAATGGGTTCTTCCAGAGCAGAGTAGAAGTGCTTTTGGATTAAGTAGAATTGGGAGTTGAAGAAGTGGCAAATATGTGCAGATTAGACTGGAGATTTCTGAGTGGAAATGCTTCTGGATCTCGAAGAGAAAGGGGAGAGAGAGAACCGCAGAACAGCGTACTCCAAGTCGGAGCCTTTGAAGCGAAGAGATATAGGGACAGAGAAGAACAGTAGAACATTACTAAACTGAGAAAACAGCATAATGTTTAAAGATGGCAATTATTTTGCATTACTTATTTCTGATAAAATAATAATTTTAGAGAGCGATTTGCATATAAACCATATTTGTGGTAAAAAGACCTCTTTACCATTCAGTTTGGGCTTTTATTTATTGTTTTTGGTTTACCAAGATAATATACATTCTGAGTCCGAAAAATTTACATGTAAAGGTTTTTCAAGATTCTTTGAATATTCGGTACACGTCTCTTTTGTGTCTATGAAGTGTTTGATGTAATATCTACTAGGCATAACTTGACAGATTGCGTCAATAACACTGAACAGATTCCGATATCACCATTCAGATTATTTGGGCATATACTGATATTTGTTGATATGTACGTAACAAAATTTGACAAATGATAACAAACCTCAAAGTGTTTGATGAACTTTCTTAGTGAATACTTACAATTGAAGATACACAAAAATCTCCCCTCGATCTTACAAGTTGATGTTACATGGCTTTCATCTTGAAAGGTACTAGCATTTGCCTACACACTTTGTGTGTATGAACACATTTTTTTTAGAAAATGAGAATGAGAGAGGGAAAGAGAGAACGTGGGGGGGGGTAGTGGGAGGTTTTTGTTTTTGGTTTTTTATTTTTTATTTTTTATTTTTTATTTTAAATATTAGAGATTCATCTGTAGTTGAGGTTTGAATAAAAAATAATAAAATTTGGACATGTGAAATTACATTATTGCCTATCATTTTTTTGTGTGATAGAAGACTAAGTTGTCTTTTCACTCTCTTTTGATTGACAAATAAGGTTTCATTAATTAGTAGAGATTATGATCAATATTTTGAAGGATAACGTTCTCCTTTCAAACTTCGCAACCAACAACCAATAGATAAAGAAAAAGTGTGCACATAATTAATGCTCGTTACCTAGGCCTAGCCTAACCGTCATTAAAGTTTCATATACGAATTGACATTTTAAAAATCTTATTGTGCATTCTTCACAAATATATTCTTCATTTTACATAAAGAAAATTTGGAGTGCACAATAATAATTTTAAAATGCCAATAACAATTTCTTAAAAAATTATTGATCTTTTGATAAGTAGACCTCTTATTTTGGTTATAGAAATTAAGAGGTAATTAATGTACTAATAGTAATCTAACATTAATTTACATTACCCAGGCGGGCGGCCCAGGTGCATGTGTGCATCACATGGGATCTCCAAAGCATAATCTTTTATAATCATGAATTGGATCTCCGAACTACTTTATCTTCAGTTCTGTATTTATGTTTTTCTTTTTCATCATTGGACAGCCCAGCCATATAAAATTAAATCACAAATTAACACTTTGGTTTTGTTTCATAATTGGTGGAAGATCGAACTCTGGCTGGACTTAAACAACTAACAAATCACATATTAAACTACAAAAATAATTTCCATGCGTTTAATTTTCTTGTACAATAAAAAATCTGATTTTCTTAGGCCTTTTTTTTTTCTTTCTCATTTCTCATTTTTGAATTCATGTTCAGTGATGTGGGTATGGGATGAAGTTTCAAACATACTCCTAATTTATGGAAAAATAGACAGCATTAGTGATAAGGACCAATGGTGCAACACGTTGTTAAGTTCGAGGAGCAAAAAAATTAATATCAGAGTTCCAAGATTAAAATTTAACTAGAGGTAGTTTAGAAATCATTGCTACAATTAAGCCTTATAAATAATATTACTTCTCTAAATTGTACTAAAAAAGAAATAAGAGAATTTTAAACTGCGATATAGTGGGTTGAACATAAATAAAAACTGCAATCCATCACTCGCCAAAGCTGAATTATTGACTTAAGTATATGGGTTGAGATGAGTGTTTGAACACGGGAAGTAGTGGGTTAAAAGAGAATGCTCCAGTCACTAGGACAATCCACCGCTTAGAGATAAAAAGCAATTGATGAGAGGATTTAAGGTACTCCAAACTAACTGCGTCTTCCCAAGTGACGATAAAACACTTCAGCATTGATGGTTCCAGTCACTTGACATGCTCCAAGAACCACCCCAACAAATCTTGATGAGCCTCCCCAGCCGCCTTGACAGCCACCTCGTCTTCATCGTCGTACCTCAACGTCCACCCGTGTGCCACCTTCGGGAATATCTTCACATGGCTTTTAATCTGTGATTCCATTACACAGACAGTCACTTATAAGGAGTCTGCATTAATCAAAATCAATATCGATGAAGGAGTATTCCTACCTCAGGTTTTGCAGTTAAAACCTCTTCAAATTGTTTGATGACTTCGGGTGGATACATCTGATCAATCTCAGCTCCAAGTACAGAAATCGGAACCTTAACAGCTGAAAGTAGTACCAGGAACAGATCAATAATCTGACGATACTTTTGTTATTTCTTGAAAGAATTGTAATACCACGTTTTGTTTCTCTTCCTCTAAAATCTCCATACTCAAAACAATAATTAGAGTGCTATATTTAGACCATTTCAATGTGTAGAAAACATTCACTGCCAAAATCCCCCACAACCATTTTTTCATGCTAAACTGTGCAGCCATGAGACGTGGCAGCCAGGGCTGCACAGGAATCGCGCAACACAGGTTTGTTGTCGTTTTTAAATTTTGCTGTAGGAACAGAGAGAAGTGGGTGTGGAGAAACATTTTGGCTGTAATTACAGAAAACGTACCCTTGATATCATCCAGAGTGACAGATGAAGGATGACACAGAACAGCGGCTTGGATAAAGTCATGCTTCGCAAGATCAATGACACCCTTGGCTAAGAACAGCACAAATAATTCAAATGTCATATGAAACAACCTATGCCGTAACGAATTGAGCAGGCAAATGAGCACTTACTGGTATGAGACATTGTTAAACTGGAAGAGTACTAATGAAACAGTAAATAGATATACATAACGGCAAGCAGGAAAATGAACTCACCACCCCAACAGAAGCCTGCAGCACCAATTGCAGAAACACCTTTACTTCTTAAAGCTTCAATGACCAGTTTTGCATCTTCGATTGTTTTTTCCTATCGACATGACAACAAGAGCTCATAAGCTCAGTTTTAGCGGCACTTATGCACTAGACAATTCCATATCAAATTTTAAAACACCAATATATAAGGTCCTTGGACTTTTTGTCACAATAGTCGAGATGCGGAAACATCCTATCGTTCAAGACCATATGAAGCCCAAAACAATGACACTGGGGCTGCCAAGCTGAAAAGAAAATGTCTCCCAAGGTCTAAGTAAATTCACGAATCACATACATACAGATACTTGTGAAAGGACTTATATTACAAATAAACAAAATATTTAGAGATCTGCATCAATACAAAAGAACCAACCGGTGCATGAGTTTTTCTCCAAACGGGTATAGAGGCACGGTCCCCATTAAAAGGGTCTCCGTTGAAGAAGTCTGGGAGCACAACAATGAACCCAGCAGCTGCAATTTTGTCTGCAAGCTTCCTTTGAAAGAGAAGGGCAGGTCGCATTAGTTAAACGTATATGACAATGTGACAATCTCGCAAAATTAATAGTGATACAGGTGAAAACCATAACCGTTCTTCAAAACAACAACTTCTGGTGTTGGAAACTAGAAGGGCCCGACCAACTATCATTTACAATTGTACAGAGCTGACACTAAAAAATGGAAATGAGAAGAGAAGGGCAGGTGGCATTAGTTAAACGTATATGACAATCTTACGAAGTTAATAGTGATACAGGTGAAAACCACAACTGGTCTTCAAAACAAGAACTTCTGGTGTTGGAAACTAGAAGGACCAACTATCATATATTGAAAGCGTCACGAAAAGGGCATCAGAACAGGTATTTGATGTAAAATTCGATTCAAAATGTAGTTACATTAGACCTATTATAGCCTTTTTTTCCCTTGAAGATTAATGTAACTTTTGAGTATTTAATTTCAAAAGTGTTCTCCAGGTCATCCAAGAAAACGCGACTCGAAGAACTTATCTGCCAAGCTATTCAAAACAAATGAATTAGCTGTAGAAAACAGATGTGGGAATGAGTCATACCTAGCCTTTGGAGCTTCATACCCTGCATTGCCAAACAAATGTAACATTAACAGGTGGTTTTCTGATAGAACAGCAATGCAATCAACTGTATAGCAAAGAAAGAACAACAATCATGCAAAAACAGAAGAAAGAAAGAACAGAAATTGGGGAACAAGTAAATAGTTGATCAATTAATCAAACATATGCACAGAGCCAAAAGGAAAAGGAAAATGTCAAAACTGATTCCTCCATCAATTAATCTAACATATGCAACAGTGTCAGAGATTTTAGACAGACACTCAGCAGCCCATTACTAACACACCGTAACACAGATAGTAAGACAAGACCTCGATATAATTAGATATACAACCACCAATATATATATATAGGTTACATTAATTTTGTCAATTTTCAGACGTGAGATTCTTGCACCCATTAATTCACACAAGCTAAAAACCAGAAGCCATTAAGCTCACAAACTCAAATCATAAACTGAACAAAAAACGCAAACTTTAGAAACAAGTAAAAAAAGAAAGACTTTTGGAGTGGTGGGTAAAGTACCAAAAGCGTCATGGACGAGAAGAACTGAAAGCCTGGAGTCAGGGGAGCCAGTGACATAGGAATCGAAACCGCCGAGCTTTTCGACGTGGCCGGAGCCGCTGGACGGGTTCAGGGCTGGTGGGTTTGAGCAGCACTCAGAGCTTGCCATGATTTCTTTCTTTTTTTTCTTTCTCTGAATTCACAAACACCAACACACTCAGTCAGTGTTTGATTGAGCTACGACAGCAGATGCTATATTTATAGGGGGGAAATTATTTACTGGTAAAATAGATTTATCGAAATTTGATATTGGGTACTTAATCCTTTATTCAATTCTTTATTTTTTAAATGACGGAAGGAATGACTTATTTTTTAGATGACGGAAGGAATGAGCTAAGCCGCAGTCCAAGACTCCAAGTCCATGGCACTCCACCGAGACACTCGACTGAGTATTGTTCATGTTGACGAGTTACTCGCATCCCGCAACTATCCAGAAAATATTTCTCTCGTATTACAGAAAATCGCTTAATGTGCGGTTCTATTCTGATAATTGGTTTAAAATAACAAAAAAAATTTACTTTATGAAGCACTAATCAACATCATCAAATGTCTGAGCATGAATTATACCACTCAGCAAATTCCAAACCTTAAAGAACCTTGCTGTTCTCAAACCTCTAATCTTCCAAGCGACAAATTTTACACACAAATATTGGCACATAAAATTGCAGACATTGTTCTGATTCTTAGTAAATAGAATGCAGTTGGGACGATAAGGTTCAAATTATTCTTATCCTTCACTGAAAATAGAACGCTTCACAGTAATGACGATACCATTCACTTGACATGGTTCAAGAACCACTCCAACAAGTCTTGATGAGCCTCCTCGGCAGCCTTACAAGCTGCTTCATCTTCATCGTTGTACCTAGTGGTCCACCCGTGTTCCACTTTTGGAAATATCTTCACACGGCTTTTGATCTGTGATTCCATAAACCAAACTGTCATTCCAAATACATAAACGCGAAACATTGAAGAAATAGAGCCACATTAAGAAGGCAGAATATCTAAGCATAATATATAAGCCCTTGAACACCTTTGGTTTTGTAAGGGCAAGTTCGACCTACAATCCGTGACATATTTCTACCAATAACCCATGACAGAATGAGAACGACTAAACCCGAAGTCATCTCAAGGGCTATAAGGATGTCCATGATTAAAATCAGCAACTACATTGAAATCATTGAAAAGTGTTTGGATCAAGATATTTCCTACCTCAGGTTTTGCAGCTAAAGCCTCCTCAAATTGTTTCACGACTTCAGGTGGAGACATATTATCAATCTCAGCGCCAAGTATTTGAGTGGGAACCTTAACCGCTGCAATTTAGTTCCAGGAATAAATCAATAAACTCAGGCCGAACAGATTTTATTTTTCTATTTACACTTTCTTAGCGTAAATGATAGAAAACTTAGTGTTCGTTTAAATTGACACCTACACTACTTAGCTAAATATTTCTTGAAATTAAACAGTGAAATCGTACCCTTGATATCATCCAGAGTGACAAATGAAGGATGACACATAGCAGCAGCTTGGATAAAGTCATGCTTTGAAAGTTCAACCACAACCTTGGCTGAAAACAGCACAAATGATTTAATGTCAAAGGAAGCATCCCATCGGTTGAACTAATAAATTAAGGATGAAAAGCAATACGAAAAGAAACAAAAATTGTAGAAAGACGGGACATTCTTTTAACCTGAAAAATGAACTAATAAATTATAGAATAAAGAGAAGAATCCACAAGAAGGGGAAAATGAGCTCACCCCCATAACAGAATCCTACAGCACCAACTGCAGAAATACCTTTACTTTTTAAAGCTTCAAGTATTGGTTTTGCATCTTCTAATGCTTTGTCCTGTTTAGAAGCGTAACATTTTAACAATACTTGCACAATCAACAGTTTGGATATAAAACAACACCACAAAATAAGGTATTTTTTCGTGTCAGAGGTGGAAACGATCATATAAACTTTAAAAACAACAACAATAATTGGACCTCCAAGCTGAAGCTACATGCATCTTCAACTTAAAACAGCCCCAAAACGAGAATACACAATAAGTATCTTAACATTTTATGTGAATTTAAGAATCACAAAGGGATACTTGTAAAAGTATTTCCATTATAAATCAGTAAACAATTTCTTGATCTCTGCATGATAAGAGAACCAACCGTTCCATGATGTTTTATCCAGCCAGGGAAAGCGGCAAATCCCTCCTCTCCGAGTACAAAAGGGTCTCCGTAAAAGAAGTCAGGGATCACAACAAAAAAGCCACCAGCTGCAAGTTTATCTGCCAGCTTCCTTCAAAACAGTAGGTGGCATTAGGTGAAGGGTACATAAGATTATGAGAACACGCAAATGATATAGTGATTGATCAAGTGAATAACACAACTGTGCTTCGAATTTTTTTTTTTAATGATGTTGGAAACTAGAAGGATAAACTATCCCAGTCTATCTTTCTAGATCGCATAGACTCGGATCAAAATATAGGAGGTGATCTTCTCAGCATAAGGAAATACCATTTTCAAAAGTAGGGAGCTCGACAGTTGCTACGTCCGATATATGATCTTAAACTAATGGTTGTAACTACTTGAAAATTTAGTTGCATGTAACCTATTACAATCTTTCTCATTCTTTCCCTTAACGACAAGTATTTATTTGAAAGTGTCCACCAAGACATCAAGCAGGTTCAAATTCACGAAAATTGCAATTCAGAGAACCAATCCATCACATCGTGCAACAAAAATAAAGGAGCTGTAGCAAAACGGATATGCAACAAGTCATACCTCAAGTTTGGAGCATCGTATCCTGCACAGAACAATAAACATGTTAAATTAACAGTGATGTGCTGATACTACGTCATAGACTCATACGAAGCAATTTTACAGTACTGATCGGGGAAGGAACAGAAACAGGAGAAAGAAACACACTAAAAGGCAAACAAACTATGCTCTGATATGACATACAGTTACAAAGATCCTCCTTGTTATGACTGAGGCTAAATACATATTTATAGCACCTATTAACATTTTCTTCCAAACTATGATATTTTCTGCTGAGCGGGGTATTTCGGCCAAACTATACAATAGGCCCGCCATAATAGTTAAGTATCGACCTCAGTCAAGTAATATTGCTAGACTGTAGTATCAGTGACATAACACGAATTAACATAAACACCCTAAAAATATATAACCTTTAAACAAGAATCACGTACAGACCAATCAAAACACAATAAAGAAACTAAACCCATGCCATAAAATGGAAAAAAAAAATTGCAGAAAATACTGAACCAAATTAAAAAGCAGAGATTTTTGAAGTGGTAGGAGTTGGGAAAGTACCAAAAACATCAGAGACGAGAAGAACGGCGACCTTGGAGTCAGGGGAGCCGACCAGATAGGTGTCGAGACCGCCTAACTTCTCAACGTGGCCGGAGCCACTCGATGGGTTCAGGGTTGGTGGGTGGGAGCAGCACTGAGGGCCTGACATTTTTGTTTTTGTTTTTGTGGTTCTCTGAAACAAACACAGTCTGCTAATCTAATCTGGCCAAATGGTTTATAGGGTGGTTAGGGACAGGGACCTGGTTTGTCTGCCCTCTCCCATCCCATTCACTCTTATTTCTGTGGTCACAGTTAAACCACGTCAACAAAGAGTTGAATTGACTCGTTGACTAGTTGATTAGAAAGAAAGGTTAGGATTTAGGGAGGAAGAGGAAACCTAATCTTATATTCTCACCTGTTGTAGTAGGCCTATTTGATTGAACTAATATAAGGGATTAGAGAGAGAGTGGGCCGGTGGTAGCTAGAGAAAAGAGATAGTGATTTAATTGTGAGGTGTGTTTGTATCAAACTATTGTGCTTTTATTTATTTATAGTATTAGGATAGAAAAAACCTTACCCTTTTAGAATCACAACTTCAAATAGGTCATAATAGGAATATAAGAGATATTCATAAATTCACTAGAATTTACACAATCACATCCCTATTCTAAATATGACTCACCCATATTTTAATACTAATTTTTATCCTTTGTAAGATTATATCTTATATACTAAAACTCAAACAGGGTGGGTACTGTGGATGACCAGTGGGCGGACTGTGAGAGGAGGGTTGAGGGTCTGCCACGTGGCAGGCAATGAGAGGAGGAGAAGTTTAGAAAATCTGAAAAGGGGATTCTAATTGGATGAGAGTAGGGGACCAAAATGCAAATTTCATAAAACTCTAGGGGAAAATTATGAAATTACAATTATTTGGGGGTGGGGTTTAAGCATGTGATTTGAAATACATGTTGGATTGTTTGTGAAAAGCAAGGGCTAGTAGTGGACCGTTAACCCATTGTCATGAGATTTTGTTTGCTTCGATATTGTTTCATTTCTCGCTTCGTTGACGTGTTCTAAATTTAGTACTTGGTTTTGTTTCATTTCGTTAAGCGTTTGTAAATTGAGCACTTGATTCATGTTTTGTTTCTTTGAGCCGTTGTTATGTTCTTGGACTTCCGTTCGGTTCCGTTGAGTGGTCCGAAACTAGGTTCCGTAGGGTTCCGTTGTGTGGTCTGGTTCCTTGCTCCGTCTAGATTCCGTTGAGTGGTCTGGAATCGTATCCACTCGGATTCCGTTGAAAGGTCCGGAATCCCTTCTACTCTGCTATTCCGTTGAGAGGTCCGGAATCCCTTCTACTCTGCTATTCCGTTGAGTGGTCCGGAATCGTATCTTGGTTTGGATTATGTTGAGTGGTCCATAATCCCATTTGGTATTTTGGTTCCGTTGAGTAGTCCGGAACCTGATGTTGTTGGATTTTGTTGAGTGGTCACATTCTTCAAAGATGTAGGATTCAGTCGAACTGTGTCGCTCTAGCCTTACATTTTGGTGTATTGTATGTGTTATTGATTGATGTGATTGTAGAATGGTGTTGGAAAGCACATGTGTGTGTGAATGGCATGATGACAACACTTGTTGGGCTTATGGTTGATGTGTAGTGGATACTCTAGGTTTTTTGCTAGGAAGTATTTTACGAAAAGTTTAGAGTTTAACAAATAGTGAACTACGAATGGTTTGATCCCTATTTAGGGTACGCACGCAATCTAACGAAAAGGTTAGATGCAGCCAATCTGAATCATGAGTTGTGCTTTGTCCATATCTCGGAGATTGAGTATGTTAGATATATGGGGTATTTAGTGACGTCACGTGTTGATCTTAAACATACGTTGGGATCGGGGCGTGACAAAATGTAACATGAACAAGTAGTTTGCTGATAGAATACCAGCAAGCAACTGTATAGTAGAGACATGGTTTGAAGGATCGAATATCAATTACGCCTATTCGAATTCCCAATTGGAAGCAAACTGGGAAAGAAAGAACATCAATCATGCAAAAACAGAAGAAAGAAAGAACAGAAATTGGGGAACAAGTAAATAGTTGATCAATTAATCAAACATAAGCACAGCACCCACAAAGCCAAAAGGAAAACGAAAATGTCAAAACTGATTCCTCCATCAATTAATCAAACATATGTAGAGTGTTAAAGATTTTAGAAAGATGAGTCAGCAGTCCGTTGCTGACACACCGTAAAATAGACAGTAAGATACATACGATCTCGATATAATTAGAAGTAAAACCCCTCAACATATGTAGGTTAGATTAATTTTATCAATTATCCGACGTGCAATTCTTGCACCCATTAATTCACACAAGCTAAAAACCAGTACCCATTAAGCTAAAACACACACACACAACTCAAACTCACAAACTCAAATCATAAACTGAACAAAAAACACAAATTTTTGAAACAAGTTAAAAAAAAGACTTTTGGAGTGGTGGGTAAAGTACCAAAAGCGTCATGGACGATAAGAACTGAAAGCTTGGAGTCAGGGAGCCAGCGACCTAGGAATCGAACCGGCCCAGCTTTTTGACATGGCCGGAACCGCTGGACGGGTTCACGGCTGGTGGGTTTAAGCAGCACTCTGAGCTTGCCATGATTTCTCTCTTCTTCTTCTTTTTCTCTGAATTCACAAACACAAACACTCTTTGTCAGTGTTTGATTGAGCTAGCACAGCTTTATAAATGGGAAATAATTCTCTGGTACGTAAAAAATTTGGAAATTTGTTCATGGTCAGCAGATTCATCGGAATTCGATATTTGTTAATTTATTCAATTCTTTATTTTTGAGTTGACGGGATGAATGACCTAAGCCTGAAGTTCAGGAGAATAACTAATAACCGCAGTCCAAGACTCCAAGGCCATGGCACTCCAAAAGGGACATGGAATCCCCTCCGGATCCATTGATCCTAATCTGCCAATTCTTATAATTCGGATCATTGAAATTTGATTTTAAATATTATAAATAGAAGTTCGTTTTAAAAGTTATAATAATTTTATCTGTTGAATTAATTTTCAATGATCTGAACTACGGAATTTGATGGATAAAGACCAATGAATCCGGAAAGGATCCATGTCATGTCCCTCCAAAAGCAGTACAACAAGACAGTTGACTGACTTGTGCAAATTAAACAGTTACTCACGTTCCGCAATTATCCAGAAAATCTCTTGTATTACATAAAATAGTTTAATGTGTGGTTTTGTTCCGATAATTGGCTTAAAATAACAAAATTTATTTATTTTATGATGCATTAATCAACATCATCAAACGTCTGAGCAAGAATTATACCACTAACCAAATTTCAAACTTTAAAGCATCATATTATTCTCAAACCTTTAGCCTTCCAAGCGACAAATTTTACACAAAAATATTTGCACATAAAAATGCAGGCATTACTGTGGTCCATAGTTAATAGGGAAAATTTTTAGTTGTGACGGGAACACGAATGGTACACCATGTGTTTTTATGTAAGTGGTGAAAAATTTTAATTTTTAAGCTATTAACTTTTTAACACACATATCTAATCATTTACATAGAAACACGTAGTGTACCGTCTTGTGTGGCGGTCACACTGAAAAATCTCTCGGTAAATAGGATGCAGTTGATACGATACGATAGGGTTCAAATTATTCTAATATATCAGAAAAAACCTCTTCACAGTAAAGAAGGTTCAAGAACCACTCCATCAAATCTTCATAAGCCTCCTTGGCAGCCTTACAAGCTGCTTCATCTTCAACGTTGTACCTGGTGGTCCACCCGTGTTCCACTTTCGGGAATATCTTCACTTGGCTTGTAATCTGTGGTTCCATAAAACCAAGAGTCATTCCAAATACATAACGCGAAACATTGAAGAAACAGAGCCACGTTAAGAAGGTAGAATGTCTAAGACCTTTGGTTTTGTAAGGGCAAGTTCGACCTATAATTCGTGACGTAGTTCTACCAATAACCCATGACAGAATGAGAACGACTAAACCCGAAGTCATCTCAAGGGTTATAGGGATGTCCATGACTAAAATCAACAAATACATTGAAATCATTGAAGAGTCTTTCAGTCAAGATATTTCCTAGTTCCTACCTCAGACCTTGCAGCTAAAGCCTCCTCAAATTGTTTCACGAGTTCAGGTGGAGACGTACCATCAATCTCAGCTCCAAGTATTTGAGTGGGAATCTTAACCGCTGCAATTTAGTTCCAGGAATATATCAATAAACTCAGACCGAACTGGTTTTATTTTTCTATTTACACACTTAGAAAACTTAGGTATGTGTTCGTTTAAATTAACACCTACACTAAGTATTTCTTGAATATTAAATAGTGAAATCTTACCCTTGATATCATCCAGAGTGACAAATGAAGGATGACACAAAGAAGCAGCTTTGATATAGTCATGCTTTGAAAGTTCAACCACAACCTTGGCTGAAAACAGCACAAATGATTCAATGTCAACCGAAACATTTTCCCATAGGTTGAAGTTGAACTAATAAATTAAGGATGAACAATCCGAAAAGAAGAAAAAAAATTGTAGAAACATGAGACGTTCTATTAAACTGAAACCGGAACATAAATTATTGAGTAAAGAGAAGAATCCACCAGAAAGGGAAAATGAGCTCAACCCCATAACAGAATCCTACAGCACCAACTTTAGAAGCACCTTTACTTCTTAAAGCTTCAAGTACTGGTTTTGCATCTTCGAATGCTTTGTCCTGTTTAGAAGAGCGAAACATTTCAACAATACTTGCACAATCAAGCTGAAGCCACACGCATCTTCAATTTAAAACTGCCCCAAAAAGAGAATTTCACAATAAGAATCTTAAAACATTTTATATGAACCAACCGGTGCATGATGTTTTATCCAGCCAGGGAGAGCGGCAAATCCGTCCTCTCCTAATTCAAAAGGGTCTCCGTAAAAGAAGTCAGGGACCGCAATAAAAAAGCCAGTAGCCGCAAGTTTGTCTGCAAGCTTCCTTCAAAACAGAAGGTAGGTGGCATCAGTTGAAGGGTACATAATATTATGAAAACACGCACATGATATAGTGATTGATCAAGTAAATAACACAACTGTGATCCGAAAAAAAAAATGATGATGTTGGGAACTAAAAGGATAAACTATCCCAGTCTATCTTTCTGGATCGTATAAACTCAGATCAAGATGCAAGAGATGATCTTCTAAGCATAAGGAAATACCAGTTTCAAAAGTAGGGAGCTCGATAGTTGCTACGTCTAATATATGATCTTAAACTAATGATTGTAACAATTTGAAAGTTTAGTTGCATGTAAACCTATTATAATCTTTCTGATCCTTCCCTTAACGATAAGTAATTATTTCAAAGTGTCCATCAAGACATCAAGCAGGTCCAAAATCACGAAAAATGCAATTCAGTGAACTAATCCATCACACCCTGCAACACAAATAAAGTAGCTGTAGTAAAACGGATATGCAACAAGTCATACCTCAAGTTTGGAGCCTCATATCCTGCATAGAACAATAAACATGTTAAATTAACAGGTGGTGTGCTGATACAACGTCATAGACTCATAGAAAACAATTTTACAGATCGAAAATCAGTTATTTCACCTGAACGGGGAAGGAACAGAAACAGAAACGTCCAAGGACCAAAAACAAATGGAAGAAACACACAAAGGCAAACAAACTATGCTCTGATATGACATACGGTTATAAATATCCTTCTTTTTTATGACCCAAGTGAACATTACTGAGGCTAGATTATCATCAGTCAACCAAAACATATTTACAATGATATTTTCCTCTAAGGGGCGGGGAATTTGAGCTAAACTAAGCAATATCCCAGCCATAATTGTTAAAAATAGTTAAGTATTGAACTCGTCATTAGTGACATAGCACCAATTAACATAAACACCCTAAAAATATCATTAGGTTATCATCATTCTTTTTGCTATTCTATTGATTAAAATCTTATTCCTTTTCAATTTTTGATCAAGGTCCTTGTATTAATAACATCATTAATAATTTCAATAATAAAATATTTTTTTATTTCTAATATATTCATTTAATGTTAAAAATGTTACAATTAGTATATTTATATTTATGACTAAATTTTTTATCATATATTTTTAGTTTTAGTTTATACCCATTTTTAATTTGTAATTCTTTTTTAATTTGTACCAATTTTCTTTTTAGTTTTAATTTGTACCCATATATTAATTTCTTTTTGTGCCCTTATTTTTTAAAGTTTTTTTGTATTTGTACCCATATTTTTTTTATTTGTACATTTTATTTTGCTAAATGAACCCATGCTAATTATATGTACCCATTCATGTAAAACTTTTTAATCTAAAAATATACTCTTTCTTAAATATATCAATTTGTTATATGTAAAATGTACCTTTTTTTTATATAAAATGTGACAACCTGTCCCAAATCTTACGTTTTTACAAAATTTAAAAGTGTGATTTTACGAAAATGCCTTTAGAGGCGAGGGTCTTAACCAACGTATAGCGAGGTGTATGAATTAATACTTAGTGTTTTCTTGAAGTACTCGACGTTACGGAATTATAAAACCGAGAAGTACTTTTGTTTAGTCGTTATTTATATATTTTATACATTTTTATAATGATATATTTTGTTTATCATTTAGTGATTTTAAAAATAGTTGAAGAAAAAGAGGAAGAAGGAGGGGGGACGGGAGAGAGAACAGAGGGAAGGGCTGCTGCCCAATCAAAGGAGAGGAAGAGAGAAGACTGCCCAATCAGAAGCAGAAGCAGAAGCAAGGAGGGAAAGGAGGGAGAGTGGAGAGCGGGGGAAAAAGGGGGGAAACGGGGTTCCCATCCCATGACCTGTGTACACCCAGTCCAATTCTCCATATTTTCCGATGGTTTTCCATCGGATTTCTCACGAATTTGGACCAAGAAACCATTCCCAATCATCCCCTAGTCCTTTCCTCTTCCATTCCCAATCAAATTTTATAGGATTTGAGCTTGAATTCGAGTATAACGAAACTATGGGTTCCGAGGGTGCCATGACAAAATCCGAAGATCGTGAAGGTAATCTAGCAAATTGCTACCACCACTAGACTTCCCTAGAACCCAGGAACAAAGCTCAATTAGTGGTGGAGGCGTCGGAACACATTTGGAGGTCGAATCGAAGCACACCTAATTCTAGGGTTCCGACGGGTTTTGATGAAATTAGAGCTTTTCCAGGCCAAATTGGCCTTGGTCACAGGTATGAAAGTTGTTCTACTCATTGATATCTTCAAATCTGAAAATTTTGGTAATTTTTAGAGATAGTTGATTTTTCTGGCGAGTCGGGGCGACCAATCGCCACCCACAGCGGCGCGTGGCTAAAGGGCCGCCAATGATATTTTAAGGCTATATTTGAAGCCTTGAATTCATTTTGGAGAATTGAATGACGTAGATTGATCGTTAGAACCAAAATTCTCTAAGATACGTTAATAGGCCATTATATGAATCGACAATTCGATCGTTATATCGTCATCAAACTTTAATAGGTTATTATTCATAATATTTGAGGAATATAGGAACTTAAGGATTGGGAATCCGACGTACGAATCTTCTCGAATTGGATTTGTAAGTTCGTAAAATAAAATGTTAACCGCCACTTGGTTTTGGCAATTGGTGGAGATCCGACTGTTGGATCGTTTCGAAACTTTAGTATGTTATTCTAGAAGCATAATGTGGATCCTTGGAAGTTACGGAGATCAAAGATCTGATTTGTAGATCTTCTGGACCGAATTACGTAGACTCATGTGCGATGTAAGTTATGTATTGTATCAACGAGAATTCTGAGATATGGTTTGACAATTGGTCACAGGCGCCGATCATTTGTGACACCTCGATGTTTGTGCTAGGAAGTTGTAGCGCGGACTCCAGGTGAGTGGATCTTTCCTTGCTTATCATATTTTTCATGATTGATAATTTTATAAATGCTTTTAAATAAAACTGAGAAATTTATGCCATGACATATATATATATTTATATGTTATAAAATACTATGAGATGGTTGAGTTTAGATTTCATCGTGATATATCCATATGCGTATTACTATAAATGATTATTGTGAACTACGAATGGCTTGATCCCTGTTTAGAGTACGTAGGCAGTCTAACAAGACGTTAGATGCAGCCAATAAGAAATGAGATTATATAATCGAGACAATAGCCTTGTTTAAGGAATTGAGCAATGTGAGGGATATTGGTGAAAAATGTGCGTTTTAACTTTATGTTTTGGTGATTAATAGTTAGTACACCGTATTATGTAATTGGAAATACTATGAAATGTTTTTATTTTAGATTTCATCATGGCATATCCATATGTATATTCCTTGCACATAATTATTGTGAACGCTCTGAAGTGCAAAGGTGAATGCAGGACACATGTAAGTTTGGGTAAGTTCAAGTAAGTATATGATATTAGTTGAATTGATGGGGTTATGATATGACTACATTTATGTTTAAAGAAATTCCAACACTGTCGTACAAGTTGCAATAGTAGGCAACTCTAGCATTGTCGTACATGTTGCTTATGAGTCGTACATGTTGTATTAGATGCATTCAAAGCTCATAAACCTGCACCTTGGTGTTAGTGCTCCCGCCCGTGGCCAGGGCACAATCCTTCACGTAATGTTCACCTCCCGCACCATATGCTCACCTTGAATTCAAGGTAGGTGCACAGGCCTGTCGTACAGACCACTATAGGTGGTTCCGACTCGTAGGTGACTCTTCACTTGATTGTAGCACTTGAGCGTATTCATTTACACCCAGTCATATCGTACAGACCACTACTGTGATTCCGACTCGTGTGCAGGCGTAGTGCCGTATAGATCACTAGAGGTGACTCCGGTTTATGTGCTAGTAATGATTCATGAAATATGAGTACAGTCGTACAGGTCACTAGAGGTGACTCCAACTTATATGCTAGCCACGATTGATGAGATATGTGATGAGCTAGCATATGTGATGAGTATGTGATGAGCTAGCATATGTGATGAGTATGTGATGAGCTAGCATTTGTAACGAATAAGAGATGAGCTAGCATATGTGATGAGTATGTGATGAGCTAGCATATGTCATGAATAAGAGACGAGTTAACATATGTGATGAGCTAGCGTATGTCATGAATAAGAGACGAGTTAACATATGTGATGAGCTAGCATATGTAATAAATATGTTATGAACTGGCATATGTGATGAGATATGGGTAAGTTGTACAGGTCACCCTAGGTGACTCCAACTTGCGTACTAGTATGAGTTATTTATCGCATGATTATTTGATATTATTGATGAAATGCTGTGTTGTGGTATATTATGAATTTTCAGGAAACTATACAGGTGTTGTAGTGAGGGGTTATAATGTTTTACATTGTTTCTATTAAAATTTTACTTACAAGGCCACTCACCTTGTCTTGTCTTCACCCTCTAGGTTTTATTAGCTGAGCTTTCTTATTGTCGAAGATTTGTGGTGATTCTTAGTATTGGAGATTATTTCGAGGTACAATTCTTAATTCACTATTCTATACTTGTTCATGCTCTAACGTCACGTGTGAAGTGAGTTCATTCTTGCTCACAGGTGCACTCTGGTATTTAGGCACTCTTAGGTTTAAATTTATTCACAATCTTCCACATCATCACATTTTATAGCTTCTTCACATTCCAAGTGTCGGCCAGCACAGCTTGATTTGAAGTCCTAGTGAACATTCCGGGTCGGGGTGTGTCATGAAATCTATTCAATTTTTTTTCTAATCCATTTTTAAACTTATATGGTACATTAATTCTTTTTTCTTTGATTTGAAAATGTATCCATGTGAAGTTTAATTTAAGAAATTTACTAATGTTATTAAGCCTAATATCTTTTTTTTTGTTGTTGTGATTTTGAAGAATGTACCCATGTTTTGATACAATAAATTTTTTGGTTAATTATTATGAATGTACCCATGTTTATATATAGACACACACACACACACAATAGAATATTTATATTTTAATAATTTTAATCCAAAAATTATGGTTTTTTATTTAAAATCTCATTTATATAAACAACTAAAATTTCTAATTTTTAATTTAAAAAATATAGTAACCTACATAGAAATAAATTATCACATTAATTTCAGGGACCTTGATCAAAAATTAAAAACCAACAAGGTTTTAATAAAAGAATATTCATAGCTAAAGACCGTATCCAAAGTCTCCCTTTCATTTTTTTTCTTTCTCTATGTTTGTATTTATTTTTATTTTGAATTTTTAAGCCACGTGGCATTTAGTTAACAAAAATATGGAGCCCACAAAGACCACGTCATCAAACTAACAGAAAATCTCACGATGTTAGTATGGAGGAACCAATGCTCTACATTTTGTTAAGTTCAAGGACCAAATCTAATGAATTTTAAGTTTAAGGACCAAAACTACATTTCGATCATAGTTCAGGGACCATTCCTCCAATTTCCTCTAATTTTACACTTATCTAATTCTCACAACTAAGGAATCGTAGTTAACTTAATGAAGATGAATACCGCTAGATCATAATACTAAGTGGTCAAATCGTAATTAACTTTGATTCCCTTTGATGACTTTGACAAATGAACTACCAAACCTACACCATTAAATAAGTTTTATTATCTAATCGTAACACAATTATCTGGAATTATCAAATCAAAATATAAATATCAATTCGTTGAAGATCTACTAATTAGCTACAATTATATGATATCTTCTTCACTTTTAAGTGGAAGATTTCAAGTTTAGCTTGCATGAATGACTAGAAAGTAATATATTTATAGGCTTTAACAAGTTTTGGTTAGCCCTATGCCTATCGATTCACCCAATCTTCTACATTGGAGTCTATCTAATGTAGAATATGAGTGAATTGGGGTGTTTGGTTACAAAGTGGGATAGCTATAAGGTTAATTATGTCATATTAAAATTATTTTATGCTAATGTCAATATAAATCGAAACTCTAACGGAATGAGGTTTGTGAAATGATTTTGAAACATCAAGGGTTTTTGTGTTACTTTCAAAATCGAAAGAATTTTTGTGAAAACTCAAAAAATTCCAATAAGTATGTAATTAACCCAATAAAAAATATGAATATATACAATTGACAACTAAAACTTTTCAGAAAAAACAAAAAAAACAAAAATTTGTTGCAGTCATATTTATAATAGGAATGTGATTGTGTAAATCCTAGTAGATCTAGGAATATCTCTTATATTCCTATTATGAGTTGATTACTTATTAAGAGTTGTAATCCTAAAGGGGTAAAGTTTTTACCTATCCTGCTACTATAACTAAAGGCACAATGAGATGATACAACACACACCTCACAATTAAATCTCTCTCTTATCTCTTGCTACCGCTGGCCCCCTCCCTCTCTATTCCCTTAGAATAGCTCAGTCAAATAGGCCTACAACACGTTATCAGCACACTCTTTCCAGAAGCTGAGGAATTTACGGATCATAGGAAGAGGCTATCTTCCACAAAATTCAAAGACTCTTTTTTGTTTTCTGCCAATCAGCTATGCTTAAAATAAAGGAAGATATTTGAAACGTCCACGAAGCATGAAAACATTCCCCATGATGCATGAACCCCTTTATGTTTATATTTTCCTTATGATATATATATATATATATATATGTGTATATTGTATATGTTCATATATTTGTCAATATGTATATGTTTCATGCATTATGCAATTAAATTGCTATGTGGAATTTGTGAGTCAAAACATATAAATAAATTAGAAGCAATTCTAGGGTTTTCAAACGCTAATTATGTCGGAAAAAAAAAGGGAAAATTTTTACGTTGGGCACTGTGCAACACCACTGTGGCATTATCGGACCATCACTGGCCTGAAGCACAGTCATATGGACCACACGGCAACAGCTTTTGGGCTTGCTGCACTGACCCAGACATCCCAAGGCCTTTGGCCTAATGAAACTAATGGGCCTGAAGTCCCTTGGCCCAACCAAAAGCCTGCAGCTTTTTGGCCCGATGTCCTGCGAGTCCTTGGCCCTCTGGGTTGTGCCATGAAGCCCCGACCCACTCGCCCGCAGCCTTTGCTGCTGGGCTTGGCTTGACCCAACCTGGACCCAGCCTCGCCTGGGCTTCCCATGCCAACCCAAGGCTAGTGTTATGCTGGGCCTGACTCGTGCCCCACATTTAACCCAAAAGCCAGCAGTTGCTGCTACTGGACTCACCTGTCCCAGCCCGTGGCCTATAGTCATATATGGGCTGCTTTTGCAGCAATACCCGAGCCCATTTACCCCTAGGGCTTTGCCCTACTCTCGGCACCCTAGCCCAAACCTGTTTTTAGGCTATACTTTTTTGACCCAATGCTAATTTTTGGCATTTTAAATCATTTTAACCCGAATGTTATTATTATTTTTGCTTCCACAATCAACCCTGTTTGGTCTCGATCTATTGAATTAATTAAAAGTGATATGCAGTCCATTAATTTGATAATTAATCTAAAATTATTGACCTGAATATCACTTTTGGACATTATCGATTCAATAATTTATTTTTATACTTTGAACTGTTGACATACTTATGTAGTAATGAAGCTCTCACACTTGAGTTCCCGAAGAAACTCAAATTTACTACACTTAAGTCAGCATATTGCATTTTGTGTTTCTTGCAGGAACCTCTCCTTTATGAACTAATCGTTCAAAAAAACTAAATTGAACCTGTACTTTCATATTTAGTGCCTTTGAAACTTGAAGTTTTCATTCAAAACTTACCACATGAAACCTATAGTTTTCATGCATAAATTAAACCAATGCATGTCTATAGAACCCAAATGTTCTACGATGTATGTTTATGGATCATCTGGAAGATGCTACTACATCCATGGAGATATCAGATTTTTAGTCAGCGCCTATGGACGAATAAATTATACATATTTTTAGGGTGTTTACCCCTAATGGGCGAACCTAGTAGGAGTGGTCGGCCCCTCTCCCCTATTTTTCTAGGTTTATGGTTTAATTTTGAACAATTTTTCTAAGTCTTTGGAATAATTTGTTTGGTTTTGGTTTGTTTTGAATTATGGATTGTTATTTGATGGATATTATTTCTCGAATTGCTTAATTGAATGAATAGAATTATATTTATGTATGTGACCAATACAATCAATTTATTTCTAGGTATGTCTAGTGGGGAAATTAGTTGTCTGGCTGATAGTGCTACCAGGCACACCATCTTGCGTGAGTGACACTATTTTACTAACTTAATACCCAAGAAAGCACCTCTGACAATTGTTTTAGGCCCATCCAACTTGATTGAAGGATACAGAAAAGCCAGTATCATGTTGTCCAATGGTATAATCTTAACCATTAAAGAGGCACTCTATTTTCCACGTTTCGGAAGAAGTTGTTGAGTTTTAGAGATATTCGAGATAATCAATATCATATTGAAACCACTGAAGATAATGGTTTTGAATTTCTTTGTATCACTTCGTACGAATATTGCCAGAAGCATATTCACGAGAAGTTGGAACGTCTCTCGAGTGGGTTGCACATAACAACCATTCACGACGCCTGAGTTCCATAGCACTTTGTTGCTTTGGCATGACCATTTGGGACATCCTGGATGTGACATGATACGTCGTATCCTTAAATCATCACATGGGCATCGGTTACCTCCTTATGTTGGATTCCCGCCACGCAAAGCATGTTCTTTAGGGAAGTTGAATACCCACTAGGGGATATTTGTGGAACTATCCAACCAACCTGCGGACCATTTCGATATTTTATGGTGTTGGTTGATGCATCGACATGATGGTCACATGTTTGTCTATTGTCTACACGTAACACTACATTTGCAAAACTCCTAGCACAAATTATTAAGCTAATGGCTTACCACCCTGATTATCCGATTAAGTCGATTCAACTAGATAACGCTGGAGAGTTTACATCACAGACTTTTGACGATTATTGCATGTCAGTAGGGATTGATGTGGAACATCATGTACCCCATGTTCATACTCAAAATGGCCTAGCAGAAGCTTTCATAAAGCGCCTTTAATTGATAGTTCAGACTTTGGTTATGAGAGCCAAATTACCGGTATCTGCCTGGTGCTATGCAATATTGCACGCAGCTATGTCGGTCCGCCTGAGGCCCATCACTACCCAACCTCATTCACCATTACAGTTGGTTACTGGTACAAGCCTGACGTCTTGCATTTACGTGTGTTTGGGTGCACAATTTATATGCCAATAGTGCCGCCACTATGTACCAAAATGGGTCCTCAAAGAAAAATGGGAATCTATGTCGGTTATGATTCGCCATCAATTGTTTGCTATTTAGAACCCTTGATAGGAGATCTTTTTACCGCATATTTTGCAAACTGTCACTTTGATGAGACAATCTTCCCGTCGTTAAGGGGAGATAAGTATGCTAACGTTCTTGTAGAACGCCACAAATTGTTGTGGTATGCTCCCACTATGTCTCATTTAGATCCCTGCACTGCCCAGTCTAAAACTGAAGTGCAACGAATTATAGATCTTTAGAACATTGCTTAAAGCATGCCAGATGCTTTTAATGATCTAGCAAAGATGACAATATCACATATACCCGCTACAAACGCACCTGTAAGGAGATATATACCCCACATACGTCAAAATCCTGCCTGGGAAGGCCGGACCATCCCCGAAGATGGTAAGGCCCCACCTTCCATGCGGCAAAGTACATTGGCGGCTAGCCAATCATCTGCTCCGACCTTGAAGCGTGGTAGACTCATTTGTTCTAAGGATTCACAACCCTAGAAGAGGAAATCGGCACCAACTAGTGACCCTAGTTTGAATCCAACCATCGTTCACTCATTCGTTCCAATGCATGAGGTTATTCTAGATTACGGTGATGTCTTAGACAAGACAAACCGACCTCCCGAGAATCGTGAGATTTCGGTCCACTACGCAATATTGGATAAGGTTTGGAATAAGAATGAGATGATCGTCGATGATGCATTTAGGTACATAGTAGCTACTGACATCATGCTTAGCGATGACATTGAACCACGTTCTGTTGATGAATGCCAACGTTGAACGGATTGGTCAAACTATAAACAAGCAATCCAGGTCAAACTCAATTTGCTTACGAAACGTAAAGTGTTTGAACCTATCTTTCCTACACTACCACGTGTGAAGCTAGTGGGCTAGAAGTGGGTTTTCGTGAGGAAGCATAATGAGAATAATGGAATAGTGGGTTACAAAGCACGCCTCGTACCGCAAGGCTTCTTTCATCGTCCTGGGATTGATTACAAGAAGATGTATTCCCCTGTAATGGATGTTATAACGTTCTATTATATAATCAGTTTGTTAGTTTCCGAAAAACTGAATATGTAGCTTATAGACATGGTAACCGTGTATCTCTATAGGGATCTAGATACATAAATATACATGAAAGTTCTAGAAAGACTTCCATTGACTGGTTCAAATAGTTCTAGACCACGGAACACTCTCTTGATTAGATCGAGGAGGTCACTCTACGGATTTAAACAATCCCAGTGGATGTGGTATAACCATCTGCGTGAATATTTGACAAGTCAGGGTTATGTGAACAATGAATTATACCCATGCGTGTTCATAAAGAAGTCAGATTCTGGATTTGCAATCGTTGTAGTTTATGTCAACGACATGAACCTCATTGGAACTCCCACAGTGCTTAAGGAAATTGCTACGCACTTGAAATCAGAATTTGAGATGAAGGATCTTGGGAAAACTTGATACTGCCTCGGCCTGGAGATCGAGCATTATTCATATGGAATCCTAGTACATTAGTAAACTACACCCAAAAGGTATTGTGACGTTTTGTTGAGGATAAAGCGAAGTCTTCGAGTACACCTATGGTCGTTCGAACTCTAGATGCTAAACGAGATCCTTTCAGTCCAAAGGAAGATGAGGAAGAGGTTTTTGAACCCGAAGTTCCTTACCTAAGTGCAATTGGGGCTTTATTGTACTTGACTCAATGCATTAGACCCAACATTTCCTTTGCTGTTAATCTTTTGGCTAGATACAACAATGCACCCACATGCAGGCACTGGAATGGTGTTAAAGATATTTTCCACTACCTCAAGGGTATGACGGATTTGGGCTTGTTTTATACCCGTGAATCTTCGAGTGTTGCTGCCCCCTATGGTTCTCAAATTGATTTTCTCCTTGTTGGTTATGCAGATGTTGAATATCTATTTGACCCACATATGGCACAATCTCAAACAGGCTATGTTTTTACTGTTGGAGACACCGTTATATCTTGAAGGTCTACCAAGCAAACGCTAGGTGCGACTTTTTTGAACCATGCTAAGATTCTCGCCCTGCATGAAGCATCGCATAAGTGTTTTTGGCTGAGAGCAGTCATGGAACAAATTCGAAGCACTAGTGGTCTTACTTCCGTCGTTGACCTTCCTACGACGATCTTTGAAGACAGCATGTAACGAGCAGTTAAAAAAGGGATACATCAAAAGAGACAACACGAAGCATATAGCGCCGAAGTTCTTTTACTCACACCAATAACAACAGCATCATAACATTAAAGTCAAGCAAATTCGTTCCCAGGACAACCTGACAGATCTCTTTACCAAGTCATTACCCAAGTCTACTTTTCAGAAGCTCGTCCAAGAAATTGGTATGTGTAAATTATCTAAGTTGAATCGCTTGTAGTTCTCTTATTTAGAAGTTATGTCTAACTCAGGGGGAGTATCCAGAAGCATACTTACTTGATTTTAATGTACTCTTTTTCCTACGATTAGGAGCATTTTTTTTACTAGGTTTTTGCTACCTATAGAGGTTTTGATAAGGCACCAATCCTGAGATAATCATACTCCGTTAAGTTAACTACTTTCGTCCTGTTTGATGTTTGTTTTAGACATTATGCATATTTCTCACTTCTCTCCTTAGTATATGGGGTTTTCCCCATGCCTTGGGTTTTACCATAGCGAGGTTTTGTAAGTTTTACCACCAATGTATACTTTCTTTAAATTTGAGACTCACGTTCACCTATTGTGCCGATGACTTCATCAACTATTCTACCTTATCTGCTGAAGATCTGATGTGATGGTTTGTTAAGTATTTACACACTCAAGGGGGAGTGTTGCAGTCATATTTAGAATAGGAATATGATTATGTAAATCCTGTATATCTAGGAATATCTCTTATATTCCTATTAGGAGTTGATTACTTATTAAGAGTTGTAATCCTAAAAGGGTAAGGTTTTTACCTATCCTACTACTATAAATAAAGGCATAATTGGGTGATACAACACACACTTCACAATTAAATCTCTCTCTTCTTTCTTGCTACAGCCGGCCCCCTCCCTCTCTATTCCCTTAGTATAGCTCAGTCAAATAGGCTTACAACAAAACTTAATTTGTAGAGACAAATGTCCGAGCAAAATATAAGTATCTCATCTCCTTCCTAAGATAAATCCTACGTATCTCACCTTGCTTAAAATTATGATGGTATACAACTAGTTACTTTTAAAACTTTCTCCGAAGCAGCTTAAATTTGTAAAAATCATGTAGAAACTAGAAAAAAAAAAACCTTTCACTAATCACTTCTATAAAACATATTTTTAATCCACTTTATAATTATCATAATAATCTCTAGTTAGTGAGGAGACAACTATCCCTGCAAAAGGTAGGCATTTGATCTCGTTCCAAGTAGCGAGGGAGAGAGAAAGAACCCATGCATCACATGGGAATCAATCAAATACACAAAGCAAAAACATGCCATCGAGAACAAATGCGTGATGCTATCTACATTTTTTTTTTACCTTTCACACATCTTCTGTTAATTTATGTCCTTCGTGGTTACGGAACAAGTAGTTAAGCAAGAGCCAGGGGATTGATGGAAGAACCTGGCCGAAGTCAGTGTTGTGTTCAACTCCACGGATTGACTGCCTTTAGTCGGCTTATACGGATTAATCTTTTTTCCAATAACAGTCATCTTCAATTTGTCGATTCAATGGCCAAAAATTGAGACGAGTGTGTGGAAAATAAAGGGCACATGAATAGCACCATTCACAAATTAAGCAAAGATTAATAATGTATGTGATGAAATCAGTAGGGACTAGTAGCTGAATGCATCGGTGGTGTGGGGGGGCCTAGATAAAGTCGAGTAGATAATTGATTCCCCATTGAAATTTAGCTTTTGTTGCTTTTGTGAACAAGGCTTTGAGACTGAGCGACTTTGATCCCCCAATTATTATTTATCAAATACAAAGATTTATCTGGCTAATCAGCTAGTCCCACATCTAATAGTTCCCCGACAAGATTGAGAAATTTCCTACTAATAAATTCGCACATTTACATCATATAATTGTTCCTGCGGTCGTTTGGTTACCATCTCAGATCTTATAAAATACAATTGTCATCAGCTTACTCTAGAGACTAGAGTGATTAGTCATATAAGCATGATCAGCTGTTACATTATGGAAGTCTTTATCAAGGAAGCTACAAGGTGTCTGAAAATGTGTTTACGCATCGAGCAGCTTAGGCAATAAAAAATTTTAAAATTAGTAGCACTTTGTGATAGTGACAGTCACACTAAAAAAAAATTCAAGATGATTAGCCGCACTTATTAAGTTCATATTCTCGAACGTTAAGACCTTAGTTAGGATTCTAGAAGAGACTAGAAAGATTGATCCGCACGATGCTGCAGGAGTTTTATGACATATTATATTTCAGACATATGAATGGTGGTGTTGTAGGTGATCAAAAGTATTTACAGTGAGAATGTTGGGACTATATTTTACACCTAAAAGTTTCAATTCATATTAGTTCATATAGAAAATATTACAAAATGTTTGACCATCACAACACAAAAATGGTCAGGTTAATACATTCCCCTTCAGCCATCTTTCCACTCTTTGATAAGATGAGTACTTCTAGATAAAACATGTTACAAAACTTTGGAACGTTTATATGCAAAAAAGAATCGCTTCCCATGTTTACCTCCATTAGTTAATAAAAACCCGTTAGAGGACCATTAAAATTAGAAGAAAAATGTAATTTCACTACAAACCCACAAAATGTACGCGACCCTGCCTCAAATTATTTTGGCGCCAAATAGTCTTGCAGACATCTATTTTGCGGGATTACAAATCAGCTGCGTAATTGTGCCGACGTCGAGTCTTTTGAGTTTGAAAAGCTTTTGAGATTTTTGGCTAATAGTTTGTTGGCATCTTGTTCACTTTTAGTGGAACAATATTTGTTCTCATTCACATAAACTTAATCCCATGTACATCAATCAAGGACATAATTGATAACTACATCAAAGTCACGAAAGCAATTTCCTTCGAGATCACAAAGAAGAATGAGAATCCTTTTATACTCTAATATTCAATTTCATGCATGGGGCATGCACTTGTTTTTGGATCATCTTTGTGAGTATCCTGGGGATCCTCCAATCATATCCGTTCATCGTATATTGTGCGGTCAGAAATTATTTTAATATTTTTATTTAAAATTGAACATAAATAGTACCTGACGAAAACTAACCGCACGATGTACGATAAATGGACACGATTGGAGGATCTCCGGGATCCTTACAAAGAGGATCTGGAAAGGATCCTCATTCCACAAAATAATGAGTAATATGTTGAAAGTGCTTTCCAATTGAAGCTCACATTCAAATCCAAGAAGTTCTTCAAGAAAGGCAATGCTCGAGATGACCAGCAAGGCGGGGAGCAAAGATGGAAAAAAGGCGAGTCTAGCAAAAGAGATGATACCAAAACCAACAAAGGTAATAAGCCTTTTTGCAAGATTTGTAACAAAAGTAACCATGCTATAGCTGATTGTTTTAACCGCAGGAAGCCAAAGTGTCATTATTGCAACAAATTTGGACATGTTGAATAGGAATGCAGATTTAAGAATTCTAATCAAGCAAATTTTGCGGAGAAGGATGATGCAAAAGAAGGAATTTTATTTTATGCTGGTCAATCAAAATCCGAAGAAGGAAATAATGTTTGGTATGTGGATAACGGCTGCATCAATCATATGACATCAAATGAAAAATAATTTGTTGATTTGGACACTTCCATTACTCCCAGAATAAATATGGGAGATGATTATTATCATCAAGCGTTGGGGAAATGCACTGTTCTCGTCCAAACAAAAAAGGGAGTCAAATATATCCATGACGTTTTGCTTGTTCCAAACATAGCTAAAAATTTATGTGTTGGGCAACTTATGCGAAATGGCTACAAAGTTGTTTTCGAAGATGTGGATTGCACTAGAATGATAATGAACAGCTTGTTGCATCGGTTCCGATGGAGACAAATCAAACTTTTCCCCTTTCAATGCGTTGTGGAAATGAAGTTTCTTTGAAGGTTGATGTTGTGCATGACTCTTGGTTGTCGCACAAAAGGTTCTGTCATTTAAATTTCCAGGGGCTAAAGCTTCTCCAAAAGAAAAGCATGGTGAAAGGATTACCAGAAATTGAAGCAACAACTAATGCTTGTGAAGGGTGCGTCATGGACAAGTAGCACCGTAATTCATTCCTAAGTCAAAGCACGTGGAGAGCAAAGGCACCGCTGGAACTTGTGCATACTGATATTTGTGGCAAAATGCCAACTCTTTCCTTAAGCCAGCACATGTACTTTCTCACGTTCATTGATGATTTTTCGAGGATGACATGTGTTTACTTTTTGAAGGAGAAATAAAAAACTTTCATTGTCTTCAAACAATTAAAGCTTTAGTAGAAAAGCAAAGTGGTTGCAGCATCAAAATCATTCAAAGTGACAGAGGAGGCGAATATACATCTCATGAATTTGAAGACTACTGCAAAGATGAAGGCATTTGGAAGCAATTGACAACAAGGTATAGTCCACAGCAAAATAGGATTGTCGAAAGAAAGAATCGAACAATCGTGGAGATGGCTAGATCTAGGATGAATGAGAAAGGGCTACCAAAAAGTTTTTGGGGAGAAGCTGTGTATACAACAGTGTACATTCTTAATAGATGTCCAAAGCCGTAAAGAACAAAACTCCATTTGAAGCTTGGAGCGGATTCGAACCTTCGGTGAGTCATTTCAAATTTTTTGGCTGCATTGTTATGCTCATATTTCTGCTGAAAAGGGAACTAAGCTTGATGAAAAAAACCAAAAATGTATCTTTCTTGGCTATTGTTTGAGCACCAAAGGTTATAGGTTTTATAATGTTGAAACTAAGAAATTGACTGTGAGTAGAGATGACATCTTTAATGAAAAAGCTTGGAATGAAAATAAAGCTCAGGAGATGCCATGTGCAATTGTGTAAGAAGAAGGTGAAATTCCAAGAGAGCAGAAAGTCATGCCTCAGACTCCAGTAGTTGCCGGAAGAAGAAGTTCAAATGATGCTGGAAGTAGTTCGAATGCAGAACCTGTTTCTCCGAACTACTCTTCATCAGAAAGTCCTCCATTAAGAACTCGAAGTTTGAGAGAAGTGTACAAGACTTGCAATTTCATTGGTGTAGAGCTAGAAAGCTTTAAAGAGGCACAAAATCATGAAATATGGGTGAAAGCCATGAAAGAAGAGATGAGAATGATCAAGAAAAATCAAACATGGGAGTTGGTTGATTATCCACAAGATAGAGATGTCATACACGTGAAGTGGATTTTCAAGATGAAATTCAATCAAGATGGGAGCATTCAAAAGCACAAAGCTAGGCTCGTGGCAAGAGACTTTACTCAAAAGCCAGGTATTGATTTTTCTAAAACCTTTGCTCCAGTTGCACGGTTGGAAACTATTAGAACTTTGATTGCTCTTACTGCTCAAAAGAATTGGTTGATTTATCAACTTGATGTGAAGTCTGCATTTTTGAATGGAGTGTTGGAAGTAGAAGTTTACGTTAAACAACCCCCAGGTTTCATGCTTGAAGGGGGAGAAGACAAAGTTTACAAGCTAAAAAAAGCCCTTTATGGGTTAAAGCAAGCACCTCGAACATGGTATGTTGAAATTGATAAATACTTTGCCAAGCGGGGTTTTGAAAAGAGTCAAAGTGAGCCTACACTCTATGTTTTGAAGAGAGGAGCTTCCATTCTCATTGTTTCCTTATATATGGATGACTTAGTCTTCACTGGAAATGATCAAGAAAGATATGATGAGCACCTATGAGATGAGTGATCTAGGTTTGCTTCATTATTTTTTGGGAATTGAAGTTTCCCAAACCAAAAATGGGATATTTATTTCTCAAAAGAAATATGTAGAAAATCTGCTCAAGAAGTTCAATTTGTCTGACTGCAAAACAGTAGCTACTCCTTTGATGCCGAATGAAAAATGAAGAAATGTGATGATGCCGGATATCATGTTTGCTTCAAGTATGCTTTCAAGATACATGGAGGAACCAAGTCAGCTTCACTTTGGTGCCGGAAAAAGGGTGTTAAGATATGTGCAAGGCACGCTTGACCATGGAATTATGTACAAGGCTGAAGCACGAAGTTCAAGGCTTATCAGGTACACTAATAGTGATTGGGCTAGATATCTAGGAAGAACTATCTAGTTAGAACTCTCTAGTACTTTGTATTCTCTTTATATAGCCTTTGGCATATCATTTTGTATCAAGAGAGTTACAATAAGAAGTAATACAAGAGCTTTGCTGTAGCAACTCAGATTTCCTATAAACTTGTTAAGTATTTCCATCCCTCTACACTTCCTACATGCCAAGCTGAAATGAAAATGTCTCCCAAGGTCTAAGTAAATTCACGAATCACATACATACAGATACTTGTGAAAGGACTTATATTACAACCAAACAAAATATTTAGAATCTGCATCAAAACAAAAGAACCAACCGGTGCATGAGCTTTTCTCCAAACGGGAATAGAGGCATGGTCCCCATTAAAAGGGTCTCCGTTGAAGAAGTTAGGGAGCACAACAATGAACCCAGCAGCTGCAATTTTGTCTGCAAGGTTCCTTTCGAAGAGAAGGGCAGGTCGCAATAGTTAAACGTATATGACAATGTGACAATCTCGCAAAATTAAAAGTGATACAGGTAAAAACCACAACTGTTCTTCAAAACAACAACTTCTGGTGTTGGAAACTAGAAGGGCCCGACCAACTATCTTTACAATTGTACAGAGCTGACACTAAAAAATGGAAATGAGAAGAGAAGGGCAGATGGCATTAGTTAAATGTATATGACAATATTACGAAATTAATAGTGATACAGGTGAAAACCACAACTGTTCTTCAAAACAAGAACTTCTGGTGTTGGAAACTAGAAGGACCAACTATCATTTATAATTGTACAGAGTTGATACTAAAAATACAGGTGGGGATCTTGAAAGCGTCACGAAAAGGGCATCAGAACAGGTAATTGATGTAAAATCTGATACAAAATGTAGTTACATTAGACCTATTATAGCCTTTTTTTCCCTTGAGGATTAATGTAACTTTGAGTATTTAATTTCAAAAATGTTCTCCAAGTCATACAAGAAAAAGAGACTCGAAGAACTTATCTGCCAAGCTATTCAAAACAAATGAATTAGCTGTAGAAAACAGATATGGGAATGAGTCATACCTTGCCTTTGGAGCTTCATACCCTCCATGACCAAACAAAATTTAACATTAACAGGTGGTTTTCTTATAGAACAGCAATGCAATCAACTGTATAGCAGAGACATAGTTTGAAGGATCGAATATCAATTACGCTATTCGAATTCCCAATTGGAAGCAAAATGGGAAAGAAAGAACAACAATCATGCAAAAACAGAAGAAAGAAAGAAAAGAAATTGGGGAACAAGTAAATAGTTGATCAATTAATCAAACATATGCACAAAGCCAAAAGGAAAAGGAAAACGTCAAAACTGATTCCTCCATCAATTAATCAAACATATGCAAGTGACAAAGATTTTAGATAGACGAGCCAGTAGCCCATTACTAACACACCGTAACACAGATAGTAAATACATACGACCTCGATATAATTAAACGTAGAACCACCAAACATATATCAGTTATCCGACGTGAGATCTTGCACCCATTATTTCACACAAGCTAAAAACCAGTACCCATTAAGCTAAAAACACACACAGACAACTGAAACTCACAAACTCCGATCATAAGCTAAACAAAAAGCGGAAACTTTAGAAACAAGTAAAAAAAGAAAGACTTTTGGAGTGCCAGTGGTGGGTAAAGTACCAAAAGCATCATGGACGAGAAGAACGGAAAGCTTGGAGTCAGGGGAGCCAGTGACATAGGTATCGAAACCACCGAGCTTTTCGACGTGGCCAGAGCCGCTGGACGGGTTCAGGGCTGGTGGATTTGAGCATCACTCAGAGCTTGCCATGATTTCTTTCTTTTTTTTTTCTCTTAATTCACAAACACAAACACACTCCAGTATTTATCAAATATAGCCAAATATTAGTCTTTAATTTAAAAAATTTCAATTTTTATAAAAATTTTCATATATATCCATAATTTTACTTAAATAGACACAAATACCCTAAAATTTTAAAATCAAATAAACTAAAAAATAAAAACCCTATATGATAAATTTCTGACGGCAAAAGCTAAGAAATAGTGGAGACATACTGAAGGCTTCGCTATTGGTTGTGTAGCCCTAAACAACGGTATAGATGGTTAATTTTTTTTCATTTTTCCTCATCTACGATTTCTTTTTATTTTTTCAATTCATTCCATGTTTCAATCGGTATCTTTTTTTTGGTTCTTTGGTTTCGCTGATTTTGGGAGAGAAATAGATAATACTTACATGTGTTTTTGCAGTTTTGTGGTTCTTTGCTATCGGTCTGTATGTATTTGGGTACATTTTTATTTGTTCTCAAGTATTTATGCAATGTAGTTTTTATGTAAATTGCCTAATGTAACTTTAACATCATTGCTTATGTAGTTTTTATCCAAATTGCTTCTGCATTTGAACATAATTGCTTCCGTAGTTTTTATGCAGGTTGCCTTTGTAACTTATGCAGCAGACCAGTATCTACTTCTCTTACAAATCATTTGTTTGCAAATTGCTTTTGCGTGTAAAGAATTATCCTACCATCAATTACGCAAAGAAGACATGATAGGAGGAAAAAAAAAGAGAATCCCATTACATGAAGAAGAAAAATCAACTCGGAAGTGTTCAAAGTGTGGTTCAAATGATCATTATAAATAAACTTCTAGGAATCCGATTCAACTTCATCCTACTTTGTTGAACTCTTTTAAATTTGGAGTGTAATGAATACATTTTTATTTGGATTGTTGTATTGTTTATTTTGGCTGTACAATCCTTTAAATTTGAGACAAGTAAAAGTTAATTTATTTTTATTTGTTCATTATGGTAGTTCACTTGTTGCTATATATATATATATATATATATATATATATGTTTTATGTTAATTCCTAGCTGGATAAGAACAAGAAATCTGGCCAAGTAAGATTCTATTTATTAAAAAAAATAAAATTGAGAGAAACCTATGATCTTTGTTTGACAAAGAAAATTAAAAAAAAAAATGAGAAAAATATTGGTGGGACCAACATTTGATTAAAGTACAAGAAATTTTTTAATCAACAACTATTCACATATATTGAGAGTATTTGTATCTATTTAAGTGAGATTTTAGATACAATTCAAAGTTTTTATAAAAATGACATTTTTGAAATTAAGAGTGAATTTTTTACTATTATTGATGAATTCCCAACACAATCTGTCAGTGTTTGATTGAGCTAGGACAACTAAGGCTATATTTAAAGAGGGAAAATAATTCTCCGGTAAATAAAATATACGGAAATTTCAGAATTTGATATTTGTTATTTATTTAAGGGAGTTTCATGAAAAATGACTTAGTGTAACATCCCACATCATCCAAGGGAGTGGATCCTATAAGCCTTATATGTAAATTCCTATCTCTTTCTAGCCGAAGGTATTTTGAAAGCTCACTGGCTTATGGTTCCATCGAAACTCCGAAGTTAAGTGAATTCGTGCGAGAGCAATTTCATGATGGGTGACCCACTGGGAAGTTCTCGTGTGAGTTCCCAGAAACAAAACCGTGAGGACATGGTCGGAGCCCAAAGCGGAGAATATCGTGCTACGGCGGAGTTGAGCCCGGGATGTGGTGGGGGCCCTTGCCGGGATGTGACACTTAGGTTAAGTTTATTTTAACAAAAAACCATACTATAACTTTATTTAATGAAAAATAATAAATTTTAATAAAAAAATCCTTAAATTTTAATAAAAATGACAAAAAAAACTAAAATTTTAATGAAAAAACACAATTTTAATAAATAAAAAGAAAAAAAAATACTTGACGCGTTGGACTCGCGCATCTATAACAAACATTATTTATGAAACTGAATACTATTTATGAAACTGAAAGATAATACACTATTTATTGATCTACTTTCATAAATAGTGCCTAGTTCTTGGTCCATTTTCATATATAGTGCCTAGTTCTTGGTCACGTTTCATAAATAGTGCTTAGTTAGTAGGTCTAGTTTCATAAATAACGTATAATAGTTGATACAATTTCATAAATATTGCCTAGTTATTAGTCCACTTTCATAAATAGTTCCTAGTTTTTTATCATGTTTCATAAATAGTGTTTAGTTCTTAGTCCAGTTTCATAAATAATGTATAGTCTAGTTTCATAAATAGTTTCCACATCTTGGCTTAGTTTTAGAAATAATGGCTAATTCTTGGTTTCGTTCCATAAATAGTGTCTACTTATTGGTCCAGTTTCATAAATAATGTCTACTTATTGGTCAAGTTTTATAAATAATGTCTCATTCTTGGTTCAGTTTCATAAAATTTGAAACTTAGACCCTGTTTGGTCTTATAAAAGCACCAATTGCGTTGAAAACGATGAGCCAAGTTGTGACGACCCGTCCCGAATTATAATGCATTTTATCCTCGATAGCGTGGAAATGTTGATTTTACCCTTGAGCGTTGGGTTGTGAATGTATAAATGGACTAAGGAAATTGACCAATTATCTCATTTCCGACTTCTTTGGACCCAATTGAAATTTGGGATTGTTTTGGATGATTTTTAGCCTATAATTGGTGGTCCAATTAGAGCTTTAGGATTGTATATGGGTGCCCAATCTGGATCAAGACACACACACACACACACATTCACACATGTTCACCTTCTCGTACTCTCTCTCTCTCTCTTGGTCTGGAACACTCTCTCTCTCCGTACACCTAAGACCAGCCACAAATCCCTTCAAATCGTCGCAGATCGAGTTAGCGGACGTTACTTCCGGGTTCCTTGCAAGCTCAGGAGTCGAACTATACCTTAATTTGGAGGAAAGATCTCGGGAACTCGAGAACCAGTGAGCTCCGACGAGGTGCCCTGTTGCTTCGTCGTGATCGCGGGTGTTTCTCGGAGTTTTAAAGTTATAGAAGGTCTTAAAACAACTTTACGAAATTGTTAGAGAAGTTTTGGAAGGTTTTGGACATTGGGACACTCAAGTTCAACGAGTTGCAGACTTAGCCGATTTTTCAAGAAATTTTCCAGCCAGTTTCCATTTGTTTTAGGATGTAAAAGTGGTAAGAACTTGTTTCTCTTGTTCAGAGCTTCATTTTGGTACAAATTTCATGGAATTTGATTGAGAAATGGTGAAGATATTGAAGTTCAAAGTTTTTCCAAAAATCGGCGAGTGCAGCGGCTGCCGGCGTCGGAATCTGGTGAACCATTGGAGAAGAAGGCGAATATTCCGTCAATTTGATGGAATATGCTAACGACGTCAAGTAAAACTAATGGTATATACTGTCATTTAACAAAATATTCTCTAACGCCGTTAGGGAATCCGTCAGTGTGCCAAGCACGTGCCTGCGCGTGGGCGGTGCGTGTGGCCTTGCCTTGGCCGGCGCGTAAGGGCATGTGGGAACATAGAAAATTTTTCCAAAAATATGGGAATATTCGTGGTGTCGAGTAGGCCACGATGGTATATTCAAACACCTCAATTGAGCAACGTATGAGAAGTTATTACATAGTTTTGGTTATATGCTTAAAATAACGTTAGAATAGTTGTTTTGCATATAGGTGAGACGTTTCCAGAGGACGAGCACAGTCAAGTGAGACTTGGGGGCTACGACCCTTCCACATATCAGTGAGTAGGCTTTTGATTTTCTATATAAGCATATATGCTTTACATTTTTCCCATAAAGCTTATTTAAATGATTTTATATGTTGAAATGCATGTCAAATGTTTTATAATTAATGTTGATGCACAAAACCGGAGGTCTTGGAACAACGTAAATCCAACCGTGAATCTGCAAGTAATGTAAATAACACAAGATGTATCGTTGTTCACCCCAAGGTTTGGGCTACGTCTACACTGATTGTATTGTATTTCTCTGAGAAGTGCGGGAGAGAGAGAGCTCTGGGAGTGAGAGCGTTGAGAGGGGTGAGAAGGCTCCAGAAATGGCCTCTTTCAATTGTGAGGGTGATGGGTCCTTTTATAGAATAAGGACTCCTCACTTATTACATATTTGCCTATTCCTTTATCACATAATTACATTTAAGTCCCCTGAGTATTTATACGAGATTTAAATATGAGGCCCTAAATATGGTATAAACAGTAGTCCCCCAAGTCTTCAGTCAAGAGAGTCTTTTGGCTAGAGACTTGAAATTCAGTCCATATGTGGGTCGAAGTAACTAGATATTGTCTTGAACTGATGCTCGATATGAGGCGGTGCTCAATCTGCAATGATGCTCAACTAGAAGTAGCATATGCTGCGAGGCTGCTCGGCTCGTGGCTTATGTTGCCTTGGTTGGTTCGGCTTGTGGCGTTAAAGGTGAGGGAGTCCCTTTTATAGAATAAGGGCTTGCTCCTCAATACATGAATGATGGGCTAGAGTTGATGCTCTCTAATGATGGTGAGGGAGTCATTTTTATAGAATAAGGGCTCGCTCCTCAATACATAAGTGATGGGTTAGGAGTGATGCTCGCGGCGAGGCGGTTGCTCAGCTGGCGGCATTGCTCTCTAATGAAAGTGAGAGAGTCCCTTTTATAAAATAAGGGCTCATTCCTCAATACATAAGTGATGCTCGCGGCGAGGCGGTTGCTCAACTGGCGGCGTTGCTCTCTAATGAAGGTGATGGAGTCTCTTTTATAGAATAAGGGCTCGTTCCTCAATACATAAGTGATGGGCTAGGAGTGATGCTCGCGGTAAGGCGGTTGCTCAGCTGGTGGCGTTGCTCTCTAATGAAGATGAGGGAATCCCTTTTATAAAATAAAGGCTCGCTCCTCAGTACATGAATAATGGGTGCTCTCTAATGAAAGTGAGGGAGTCCCTTTTATAGAATAAGGGCTCACTCCTTAATACATAAATAATGGGCTAAGTCCCCCAAGTATTTTTCATGAGGCCTAGTTGAGGCCCAATATATGGTACATAATGTAGTCCCCCAAGTCTTCGGTCAATAGAGTCTGTTGGCTGGAGACTTCAAATTGAATCCATGTATGGGCTGAAGTGGCGGTTGTTCGGAGGCGGTATTTGTATACCTTGCACTGAAGCTTTGTAGGTTAAGCTTTGCAAGTGAAGCTTTGAAGCTGGAGCTCTGTAAATGAAGCTTTTGAAGTTAGAGCTTTTGTAAATGAAGCTTTTGAAGCTGATTGACATGAGTGATGCTCATGAATGTTTAATTGACATGAGTGATGCTCATGGATGTTGACATGAGTGATGCTCATGAATGTTGACATGAGTGATGCTCATGAATGTTTATGTATGATTGATATGAGTGATGCTCAAGAATGTTTATGTATGATTGACATGAGTAATGCTTATGTATAATATGAAGTACTGGGCGTACTTTTGATCACTTGGTTGGTGGCATGAAGGAAAGTACGAGTTGTACATTTCATCGCCTGGTTGGTGGTATAAATGGCTAGTTGCCAAATGATATCAAAGTACGGGTTGTACATTTCATCACCTGATTGGTGGTATGAATGGCTAGTTGCCAAATGATATTAGAGTACGAGTTGTACATTTCATCACCTGGTTGGTGGCATGAATGGCTAGTTGCCAAATGATATTAGAGTACGGGTTGTACATTTTATCTCTTGGTTGGTGGTAATAGCGGCAGGTTGCCGAATAATTTTTTGTAGTGCTTGGCGTACTTTTGATCACCTGGTTGGTGCTATTTTGGTCTTATGGGCCTTCGCCCTCCACACAACATGCCAGCCCATTTATTTTGGGCTTTGCCCTTTTTTTCTTTTTTTTATTTTTTATTTTTTTATCATTACCCTTTGATGGGGTTTATACATATGTCTCCGAAAGATAAGAAAAATAAATTACATGTTTTCAGCATGTTAATGGGCATCTTCTGGTCCAACAGGAAGTGGAGACGGGAAACCTTGGTGGCCATCTTCTTATCTTTAATCATGTTATCTCGTGGGATAGTGGAGTAGTGGAATAGTGCAGCATATTCTTTTTGGCTTTTCCTTTTCTACTTTCTGCTTTTCTTTCTGATTTTCTTTCCGTTTCTTGACCTTGATGAATATGGCAGACAAGGAATGATAATAGATTTGATAATAAGAAAATACTCTTATCTCCTCTTTTGCTTTCTTCTTTTCACTTTCCTCTCTTTCTGTCTCTGAGCTGTCATGCATGTGCACCTAATCTGTAGGTTGGCCACGATGGTAATGCTGTGTTGGTACTGCTGGAAAGGAAGGAGCCGATCACGTTCTTTGCTTGACCAAAGCTTTTCAAACACTGCTTTTGCCGTCTCCATTCCTGTTGCACGCTCCCACACTGCTGCTCAACCTTGACGAAGCTAGATCTCTCTTTAGGGCCCTAAGCTCCTCAGCCAATGCCATCGTCTTTTCCACAGGGCAGATCCAGGTATCATTGTCGTGGGATTGATTCACGTTCTAACCCATATTCCATTTTCGCATTTTTCGAGCCATTATTTGATTCGGCACCGATTCAGGGAAGCTTCAATGGCAGCAAGATGAGCATCTATGGTGGAGAGATGCGAAGTCGTGGTTTATCGAGAAATAGTGAACGCGGTCGTATCTGGGTCCAAAGCTACATTCATGACATGGCCCACGTACAACCCATGTACAGCCTACCATTCAAAAGCCACGAACTGAGTCAGCACCGAGTCCAGTTTCGACTCGTCACTCCCGACACCCCCCCTCACCCTCCTCATTTCCCTTGACCTGGTGTGAACTCGGAGTCTGCCATGGTTAAAGGCAAGCTCCAACTCATGGAAAAGGCTAAGCGTATTTTAACGGTCCGTCTTGGGAGCTTGGTCGCGGGATTCGAAGACAAAGAGGAAGAAAATGGTGGGTCCGACTTGCCGTTAGAGTCGGGTGAGGAGGTGGAGACGATTCTGCCAAACGGGCTCGGGTTCGGATCTGGCAGAGAAAAAGATTAACGAAGACGATGAGGATTTTGATGATGAGACGGTGGATAGGGAATCGGGTTTGAGGGTCCGGCAAAGACCCGAAATGGAGTGACAAGAACTACGGGACACCGTAAGCAGATCAATACCACTACCTATGAACTTCTCCACAGTTTCTTCCATCAATTGGATCTGCTCTGCGATTCTTCAAACCAAAGCACTCTAGACCTGACGAATCTCCGGAGTAGCTTTCTTAATCTCGTCTGATAAGTTTTGAGTCCTGCAAGAGCTGGATGGGGATCGGAAAATGTTTGAGAGCTTGAGCTTGAATCGGTTTTGCATTGCACTTGCAGAGAGCTATGGAGAAGAATAATCAAATTTCTAGAGAGAGTGAGTTAGTTCAGTTTTAGGTTTTCTGTGGAGATCAAGAAAGGGGGTGTCTTGAGAGATTTAGTGGGTTTGTTTCTCACACTTTAGTTCTCTGAATTTCTGCCAAAAAGTAGAGAGAGGGAAAGAATGTGACTGTTTCCATCGATGCTGCCGTGACCGAGAGCTGAAGTGGAAGACATGGGTTTTGCAGTAACTGTGTAGGTGTTTGGTTATTGGGTTTTTGTAGATTCACGGCGGAGGTGAAAAATTGAGAGAGAACCGACATAGCTTTTCGTGTCGATTCCCACAGACGACGCTAAATGTTGATGCACAAAACCGGAGGTCTTGGAACAACGTAAATCCGACCGTGAATCTGCAAGTAATGTAAATAACACAAGATGTATTGTGGTTCACCCCAAGGTTTGGGCTACGTCCACACTGATTGTATTGTGTTTCTCTGAGAAGTGCGGGAGAAAGAGAGCTCTAGTAGTGAGAGCGTTGAGAGGGGTGAGAAGGCTCCAAAAATGGCAATTTTCAATTGTGAGGGTGAAGGGTCCTTGTATAGAATAAGGACTCCTTATTTATTACATATTTGCCCATTCCTTTATCACATAATTACATTTAAGTCCCCTGAGTATTTATACGAGATTTAAATACGAGGCCCTAAATATGGTATAAACAATTAGAATATGCATTTAGTAGTTATATATGTTATTGTTGATGCTGCGGACGCTCAGGTAAGTTCCAGGTGAGTTTATAGATGGTGGATGTGAGTTGCATGGTTATGATTACAATTTATGCATTTAGAGCTCATAAACCTGCACCCCAGTGTTAATGCTCCCGCCCGTGGCCAGGGCACAATCCTTCACGTGATGTTCACCTCCCGCACCGCATGCTCACCTTGGATCCAAGTTAGGTGCACAGTCTTGTCGTACAGACCACTATAGGTGGTTCTGACTCGTAATTAACCCGCGATTATTCGCACAGCCTTTACGTGATCGTAGCACTTGAGCGTATTTATTTACACCTAGTCCTGTCGTACAAACCACTCTAGGTGGTTCTGACTCGTGTGCAAGCATATTTGATAGCTATAAGTTCAGCCGTACAGGCCACAATAGGTGGATCCGGTTGACATATTACTTTTCATTGATTTACTTCACCTGGTTTACTTATTTCATTATGTTGAGATATTTGGCATGGCATACATGTGGATTTGGCTATTTCAAGTATGGTTTCGATATAGATATGTATTCTATTTTCTAGAAAATTATACGGGTTTTACGGCGAGGGGTTATTACTTGTTGATGCACAAAATCAGTGAGGACTTTGGTACAACAGAAAGTGTTAAGTTTGTGACCTTCACTAGATTCCTCTGGTCACTAGTGTGGATAAGTATGTAAATGGATAGAGACAGGAAAGCAAACACAAGATGTACATGGTTCACCCAGATTGGCTACATCCACGGAGTAAAGGAGTTCTCATTAATTGTGAAGGGTTTACACAAGTATATAGATTCAAGCTCTCATTTTGTAAGTACTAGTAAATGATTTAGTACAAATGACATTCGAAAATATTGTGAAAGAATGATCTCCATTTATAGAAGAGAGTTTCTAGTTTCATTCTGACATTGACACGTGTCATGTTGTGATTGGCTTCTGATGTTGACATGTGTCGCGCTATGATTGGCTTCTGATGTTGACATGTGTCGCACTGTGATTGGCCTCTTGGTTGGAGGGAAACTCTTCTGGGTCCTTAATGGTATAACGTTGACTGGTGCTCAGTAGTTTTGGGATTGGTCAAGTATGGTACAAACAGTGCTCCCCTAAGTTCCCGAGTGAGGGAAGCTCCTCGGTTGGGGACTTGCAAGATCCAAGCCATTGAGTAATCACGAAACTTCTAAGTACCAAAGTGTGGTATCATTTTCACTTGCCTTATCTGTCTCATACGTAGATGTGGCATCTTCTCTGGAAGTACTTTTCCTCCATCCAGGGGTGGTATCTTTAACCGATGAAGGTGCACAAGGTAATGTATCAATTTCACTTGAAGCTTACTTGTAGTTTCGAGCTTGGTCAAGTGCGATACAAAACCCTATAATAGGAGTCCCAAGTTGCCGAGCTAGGAGATTTGCTGAAAGAGGTAACAGACAAGGTAAGCAATCAGACTTCCAAGCAAACAACCTGGATTGAAGGTTCGATTTCGGCTTCCGGTTGATTGTTCTCATTCTCTTTGTGTCGTAAACAGCAACAAGGATCAGGAGAAGCAAATGGAGAAGAAATGATATGAGATACTTTTGCTTTTGAAAAAGTAACTTTCTACAGGCTTATTCTTGAACTGGGCTGGAGGGTTTTCTGGTTTCCTCCAGAGTATAAGGCCGACTCAAGAATTTGAGGGTCAAAACAAGTCCATCAAATTAAGAGTGCATTCGACCTTGATGATATGGGATACTTTTGCTGTTGACGAAGTAATAGATGAATCGGCACGTGTTCTGTTGCGCTTGTCTCCACATGCTTTCTTGTATCCTTCTCACTTACCCTATCTGTTCCTCAGGCAGATGTGGTATCTTTTCTAGAAGCATAAGATGTTGAAGATGAGTACTCGAGAGCAATGCCAGGTAAGTAATCAGGCAAGGCGTTCCAGGCAATCAATTCCTGACTGTAAGCTTGATTCCAAGTGCTGACTGATTGCTCTTTTTCTCCTTGTCTTGCAGGTAAGAACAAGGGCAAAGGAAAAGATAGGGAAAAAGCATGATATGGGATACTCTTGCTTTTGACCCTTATGATATGAGATACTCTTGCTCTGGTGTGGCTGGTTTGCATAGGTATTATTTGGGGGGAAGAAAGTTGAGTATTTCGAGAGGCTTCGTTAGGAGTGCCCTCTCAGATATGAGGAAGGGTTGAGCATTTTTGCAGGTTTGCTTGTCCGTGGAGGATGAAGGTCGACATATATAGGAGTCTCCCTAACAACAAGTAGTAATGCTATTTCTTTACCCTTCTTGGTCGTAGCAATGTAGTGGGAGCTGCAAGCTTCACGTGTTTTAACTTTGTCAGAGCACTTTGAAAACATGGTATGTGGTATCTGGAAAGCTGATGTTGCGTGTGAAGATTGCAGACAAGCTTTATCCAAGGAAATCTGGCTGTCGAAGTTCGGATAGCGATGCCTCTACGATTTTTAAACAAGTAATCCTGTCGGGAATCTGGCTCTCGAGATTCGAAGAATGGTGCCTCTTCGATTTTTGAGAAAGCAATCCTGTTAGGAGTCTGGCTCTTGAGATTCGAAGAGCGGTGCCTCTTCAATTTTTGAGAAAGTAATAATGCTATTCATTTACGCTTCTTGGTTATAGCAATGTAATGGGAGCTGCAAGCTTCACATGTTTTAACTTTGTTATAGCGCTTTGAAAAAGTGGTTTGTGGTATTTGGAAAGCTGATGTTGCGTGTAAAGATTGCAGACAAGCTTTGTCCAAGGAAATCTGGCTCTCGAAGTTCAGAGAGCGGTGCCTCTTCGGTTTTCGAACAAGCAATCCTGTCGGGGATATGGCTCTCGAGATTTAGAGGACGGTGTCTCTTCGATTTTTGAGCAAGCAATCTTGTTGGGAGTGTTTTCTCGAATGTGAGTAAAGGTTAGGCATTTTTGCCAGTCTGTCTTGCCACGGAGCACGGAGATTGACACACATTGGGACTTTCTAGTTATCAAGCAGTGGTGTTGTTCCTTTACCCTTATGGTAATAGTAGGGTAGCTGGATCTTCAGAATTTATGTGTCTAAACTTTGTCAGAGATTTTTGGCAAAGTTATATTTGGTACCCGAGGAGCTGATGTTGCGTGTGGAAAGTGGTGCCTCTTCGAAATCTGGAGAATGGTGCCTCTTCGGAATCCGGAGAGTGGTGCCTTTTCTATTTTTTAATCAATGGCCTTGTTGCCCTTTCTTTTATAAGGGCACCAATTGTGTGCAAGAAGTACATTCAGAGAGTTATTGCTTGTAGGAATTTTCCCCTTACTTAAGAGATTTATTGCACCTCATTTCTCCTTCATCATTTCTAAAAATGTTTGGCCCATCCGACCGTCGTTTTGACTTGAACTTTGGTAAAGAGGCAGCCATGCCTTCTCAAGACAATATATGGCGCCCATCCTTCTTATCCGCTACTGGTCCTCTTACCGTTGGGGACTCTGTGATGAAGAATGATATAACCGCTGCGGTGGTGGCTAGGAACCTTCTCACTCCCATAGATAACAGACTACTTTCCAAATGGTCTGATGAGTTGGTTGTTAAGGATTCTCTAGCTTTCAGTGTTCAGTGTGCAAGTTCTGTGTCTAATATGGCCCAACGCCTATTTGCTCGAACCCGCCAAGTTGAATCATTGGCGGCTGAAGTGATAAGTCTCAAACAGGAGATCAGAAGGCTCAAGCATGAGAATAAACAGTTGCACAGGTTCGCACATGACTATGCTACAAACATGAAGAGGAAGCTCGACCAGCTGCAGGAATCTGATGGTCAGATTTTACTTGATCATCAGAGGTTTGTGGGTTTGTTCCAAAGACATTTATTGCCTTTGTCTTCTGGGGCTGTACCGCGTAATGAAGCTCCAAATGATCAACCTTTGATTCCTCCTCCTTCTGGGGTTCTGCCTAATACTGAGGCTCCGAATAATCACTTTCTGGTGCCTCCTCTTTCTGGGGCTCTGCCGACTGTTGAAACTTCTCCTGAGCAACCTTTATGAAGGCTCCCTCTTGTTTGTTTATTTTGATTCATGTATATGTACATATTTGTAACTTATTGGAGATATTAATAAACAAGCTTTGCTTCATTTCAATGTATTGTGTTAAATACACCAAGGCATTCTTCACTAAGTTATTTGAATTTTTCCTTTTATTGAAGCTTGTATGTTGAAGCTTTGTGAGTGAAGCATGTAGGTTGAGGTAGTGCTCCCTTAATTTCCCGAGTGAGGAAAACTTCTTGTTTGGAGACTTGAAAAATCCAAGTCACTGAGTGGTCGTGAGACTTGTGACTATTAAGGTGCAGTAGCATATGGTAGGAGTCCCTCAAGTCTCCGGTCGAGGGAGTTGACGAATGAGGCATTTCCTTTCTAAGTTGTAGCCTAAAACTCCTTCATGTATATTTATTATGAAAGTTGTTAGGCCCAAAAAAGATGAGGCCTAGGCAATTTTTTTTTTCGAATTTTTTTTTCTTTTCGAATTTTTGAATTTCCGAATTTTTGAATTTTCAAATTTCTGAATTTTTGAATTTTCGAAATTCCAAAATATATATATATTAAAGCTTTGTAGATGAAGGTTTGAGGTTGAAGCTTTGTTGGGCACCATGAATTGATTTTGCTTCACACTATCTTGATCAAGATAGTGTGACGCTTTTGGCTTTTGTGGGTCAAGCTTTTGTAGGTGAAGCTTTTGTGGGTCAAGCTTTTGTGGGTCAAGCTTTTGTGTTGAAGCTTTTGTGGGTGAAGCTTTTGTGTTGAAGCTTTTGTAGGTGAAGCTTTGGAGTTGAAGCTTTGTAGGTGAAGCTTTTGTTGGGTAACATAAATTGGTTTTGCTTCACACTGTCTTGATCAAGAGTGTGTGAAGCTTTTGAGAATTGTGGTTGAACTCCTTTGATGAAGCTCTTGTTGGCACCATAAATTGGTTTTGCTTCACACTGTCTTGATCAAGAGTGTGTGAAGCTTTTGAGAATTATGGTTGCCCTCCATTGATTAAGCTCTTGTTGGCACCATAAATTGGTTTTGCTTTACACTGTCTTGATCAAGAGTGTGGATGCAAATTTTCTCCTCTTCGATCTTGGACGATTTTGCACCTACAAAACAACTAGCACCTTAGGTTAAGGTCAAGAGCCTCACGCGCCCACGATGAATGGGGGGGGGCTTTGGCCGAAGAACCTCCGATGCCAAAGTTAGAATTTTAGAGAGAAATAGTGTTTAGAATATTTGGGATTTTTTGTAAGAGAATTGGAACTAGTGTTTTGTGAAAATGGGACCCAATTTATAAGAGAGGAAATGGTGATTTATTTTGGGGGGTTATGGAGATAATGGGCTAGTTATTTTGGGGAGTTATGGAAATAATTGGCTAGTTAATTAGCAAATAGTAATAACCTAATTAACTAGCTATTTGAATGTCATAAAAAAAGGGAGAAAATGGCAGCAACAAACAGAAAATAAAGGGCATGGCCGGCCCTAGTGGGTTTTTGGTTATAATTTAGAGGTTTGGTTGACAATTAAGGGATTGATTAGGTAATTAATCCCTTAATTAGTCAATTTTAGGAAATATGAAAGGAATAAGTATATTATTTAGCTAATTGATTAGCTAAATAATGAAATGGGAAATATATGAATAAATTAGGTTTTAAGTTGATACCTATTTTGGGCACTTTTGACTTGGTTGAAGGATAATTGTCTGCTGATTGCACGTAGGAATCCTGATATACCTCAAGGGTAGTTTTGTCTTTTTTTGTCAAAAATCCACGTGTCACCTTGTGATTATTTTTGGCTCCACAAATGCCCCCACACCTGTTGGGCTGCTTGTAGGTAAGGGCAACAGGTGTAGAGATTTTCTTGCTTTAGGAAACTTAAGACTGTTTCCTATTTTGATGTTGATTCTCTCTTTAAATGGAAATTAGATCCTTCTAGGAAAGGGAAATAAATTTCTCTCAAAGCCTATTTAATTCCACCTTAAGTGGGTTATTAAATCAACTTTGGAGAGCAATTTATTCTACCCAACAAGAGAGAGAAAGTTAGAGGATATTTGTTCCCCCTCCTCTAGCAATCTTCTACATCTTGCCCGTGCAAAGGACCGTCTTTCATTGATTTCTTCGTCTTCTCCGTGCCGCACCGATGTAAGAAGAATTTAATTTTTCTTGCCTTCTTCTTGGATAGTGCTATTGCAGGGCAACCGTCGGGGTGGTGCGGCACGTCGGCTGGCAGGGGCCAGGAGTTGGCTTGGCATGGGTTGAGGAGATGTCGTGGCAGGGACCACTGCTTGGGTAGATTGGCTTGGCTTGAGCCAAGGGTAGCTTGTGCAGCTGGGGTCGAAGATTGTGGCGCTAGGGCGTAGTGCTAGGCGAGCCGCATGGCTCATGTCCTTTGGGTTCTTGGACCTGACTCGGGCCAGGCTGGCGATTGAGAGAAATAAGAAGATTGCGGGTCTCATGGGCTGCTGGAATGTTGGGCATGCAGGCCTCCTGCCTGCTGGAATGCTGGGTTGAGCTCCCCTGCTGAGTACCCTGAATGTCGTTGGCTGCTTAGTCCTCTTTGCTGAAAGAAATGTGGGCTGCTCCAGAAAGAGGAGGTAAAGAGGATCAAGGCGAATGCATTGGCTCGTCTGATCGCTGTCGTGGAGCTTACTATGAATGAAGATGGAAAGAAGAGATTTTCCCCGCCTGCTCATGAGATGCCAGTTAAGAAAAAACTAAAAACTTCTTCTGCTGCTCATGAGGGTTCGCTTGCTACTGAGAGGTATGTGATTGACATGACTTCTTCCAATGGGAAGAAAAATAAGGCTGCTAGATCTGAGCATGTGGCGTCTTCCATGTTGAGAAAGGCTAGTACAATTGTGGATAAGATTGCTCAGCGTAAAGGTTTTATCATGCCCCCAGTGCCGAAGTCTGTACCAGGACGTTCTTTGGGAGCCAAGTCCGGTTCACCTTTGTAGAGACTTGCTATTATGAAGAGTGGTAAGGTGGACTCTGCTGCTAAAGTGGCGCCAAAGCCTGCTTCCTTTGCTGCTGAGATTGATTAGCCTCAGATTCAAGATCGTAAGCTTGCAATTTCTGAGCTTCGTTTTGCTGCTTATGCTAAGAAGGGAGTGGATGAGCTTCTCTATTTCTCCAGAAGACTTGCTTGCTTTTATTTTTAAGGCTTCCATTGGTGAAGTAGTTGGAGAAGTTAGTGCCCAGACTGGGGTAGCCGGGGGTGAAGCACCGGATGAAGGTGTTGAAGGAATTATTTTGTGAAAACATGTTCATTTGAGCAACATCATATAGCATGCAATTAACAATTAAAGGCGGAATCATGCTTACATGCACTCAAATACAAAACATTTACCCATGAAATTCAAAGCCTAGTAGATTGGTGAACCAATAATCAACTAAAAAACAAAGTGAGTTGAAATTAATACCTTTGTAGATTCCTCTTTGCATAAGCAAAGGCTAATCACCCAAAGAGATAGGGGCCTTCATTCCTTGCTTCTTAGATCCATGGATTTGGATGGAAGAATAGGTTCTCCAAGTTCCCAAAATTGAGAACCTCTAATTCTCGACACCAAGGTTCGATTGTAGAAGAAATGAGTGACCTTGGAGTAGTAGGATTGCTAGATGTACCCTCCAAGGTGTTGGCCTATTTAGAGAGAAAATGGAGAGACAATTCTCACCAATTTTCCCCCAAAATAAACCCTTAATATTTCCTTAATGAATTTTAGTTATAAAGTCATTTATATAGTCACTTCTTTAAGTGACCTAAACAACCAAAACCCTAATTCATTTCATCATGGCTGGCCATTTAGGGATGTTTGGGCTTTTGGGCTTTAATGAATCTTCATTCATTAAATTGTCATACAACTTAAGTTAATGGGCTTGACGTTCGAAGCCCATTGGGCCTTAAGGTCCAAAACTATCCCGAAGTCTTTAACGAACTTTTTCGTTTGATTAATTAACATATTAATTAATCCTTGCCATAATTAAATGATTAAACCATTTAATCATTCTTACTCATTTCCGTTTAATCTCCAATCTCCACCTTTCACGGTGTGCGATCCTTTAGGTTCCTTTTAGCGAGGTAGTGGGCGATTAAAACCATTTTACATCGATTGTGAATTGAAACTATTTTCAATTCTCCCTTTAGTGATTACACACGTTTAGGGCTTCCACAAACCATGGTTGACGCCTAGCAGCATGTCATGGTTACCCAAGCTAATCAGAAGAGGTTAGAGAACCTATTCAGTTCGGGATTACAAATGCAATACGGTCTTTCTCTAATCTAATACTCTTGACCACATTGTTTGGTTTGATAGTTTATTTTCTCATGTCTACTATCCAATGTGTGTCTTGTGCTTATATGATTACCATGAATGTGATTCGGAACGCATTCCCTAATCTCATTCATACTCTGATCAGAGATTTAAATCATATCATAGAGTATTCTCCCTCAAACGGTTTGAAGGTTAGAGATCCCTTGTTGCGCATTCACTTGTCTCTATAGCTAAGTCACTTGACCCCAACGATGCCGTGGACACCCTCCTGATGGAGTGACTTTGACATAATCAAAGATCAAGGTCTTAACCACAAGACAACTATGATGCCTCAGGTCAAAGGACTACTTTGCATTATCCCAACCATGAGTTCTCATGTGACATGGAATATGAGAACCCTTCGTTGATCGCGTTCAGTGAACTCATTCTCTATTGAGCACCTACCGTACTTGTCTTGATGTCACACAGACCAATGACTCGAGACTAATCACTCTCTCCCTGAGAGAAGACATAGTACGTACTGATCTTAACGGACTGTCAATGCCCAATTGGCAATCCTATGATCAGGAACGTTTAGGATGTGTCTACGAAAGAATGGTCTCATGAATCTAACTTCATTAGATTACATTCTCCCAATCACATATTCCTTGGACTTTATCGTTTAAGCATATAACATTTATATGAGACGGCTCAAACAATAATCTTTGCCCTTTATATGTAAAACTAGATTAGTTTAACATGTGAAATGTCCGTAAAGTATCATCACATGATTGGCTTTAGGGCACATTTCCAACAATCTCCCACTTGCACTAGAGCCAATCAGCTTGGTCATCTTGACGATACCTCTTCTGTAGTCATTTCATAAATGGCTGAATAGTAGGCCTAGACAGTGGACATCTATATGTGTTATCCACAGAAGCAACCTTGAGAATAACGACGTCACCATTATACATGATTCCCAATCATGTGGTTCAGTCTCTCATTTGTGTTCGGATCTTGATGAGACCTTGATTCCCAGGCTTGAGCTATCGCCCCATTAGTGTCATACACTTTCTGGTTGGAATCGAATAGAGAGTTCATAAATGAACTTTCCCATCCAAACAACATTGTTGTAAACTTCTATATGGCAATATATCTTGCATTCATAATGGAACACACTAAAGTCATTACTTTAATGTTTCCATCCAAATATCTCTTTAGTCATAATAAAGAGATATCTGTTTATCTCTTCATTCATAATGAAGAAACATCCAATGATGGATTAGATTCATAATCTAATACATTTACGCTTCCATTACGTCACTTTGATTCTTCCTCGATCGTTGAGGAATTTATGCTTTAGTATTTCTCAAATACTTAAGGACTCACTTGACAGTTGCCATGGTTCTGATCCTGGGCTTGCACTGATATCATCTTGTACCGTTCTAGGTACAACTCATATCAATGTTTTTCATACAATATGAAATACATAAATCACCTTTCTGCGTATGCATAAATGATTCAATTTACGCATTATTTCTTTGGGAGTCAAAGGGGCACATTCCCTTTGAGAAGGGCAACTTGCTAATCTCACTAGAATCGTCCTTCTTATTGAAGTTTATCATCATATGAGAAACTTCCTAGCATCCATTGTCTATTATTAGGGATTGATATAATCCAATTATATCATGAAATATATCATTATAGATTTCCTTCCCATGTATATAGACTATATCTCCCATATACATTCTATCTTCATATAATGTATTAAAGTCATAACTTTAACGAAGAAGTATTCTTTTCATTTCCAAAATTAATATATCATATATATTTAAATTTTTAGGAACATGATTAACTCCCACTAATCTTTTGTAAAACTAGTAAACAAAAGATTCATTTACATCTTTATGAGAAATCAAACGATTTGATCCTTTTTCTCATAAAATGCAAATAGCTCCCACTAACTTGCTAAGATCCATGATGGATGGATCTCTACAACTTACATGTCTTGTGATTTATAGTTTTAGACATATATTATCAAGACTATCTTAATAATGGTTTCGGAAACCCATATTATGTCCAAACATTGAATCACCATTTAGTTGTAGCTAGCAATCTTCGAATTTATTGAAACTAAGACTACGTCAAAAATGGTTCCTTTAAAGTCAACCATTCTATTTGATTGTAGTCACCTTAAGCTACCAATTAGCTTTGAAGGTTTCATTATTTCGAGTCAAATGGTACTTTACCATTTCCTTGAGTATATATCGTATATGCACTCAATGTAGTCATAAGGATTTTCATTCTTATTTCTTTCGAATTAAGAGGTGCAACTCTATGACATAGTCATAAAGTTCAAAACCATTCAACTGAGACGGTTTATAAATCCTTATCGACTACCTTGGAGCTTGAGGTATAGGAACTAGGTTGTTATATTTGTTGATTACTTTCTTGTCTTTCAAAGAACCCATTCTTTGAGTTCTATCTCTCGTTCATTTGCTTTTAGGCAAATCACATTGTAGAATTACAATGAACTACCAAACAAAACAACATTTGTTAGTTGGTTTATAGAAGCGATATCCAAAAGTTATTTAAGGATATCCTGCAAGATTGTTATCAAACAAATATTGCTTATTAGCACACAACCCCAAATCTTAACATGCTTAAGATTTGTCTTTCTTTTCAAACTACATCTTATGGAGTTATGAAAATATTGGAAGATCTTCTCATTGACAATCATATTGTTTTAGAAGTATTATCCTATATATGGGTAATAGATAACATCTAACGAACTAAATCTTATTCGAGTTCGTTCTTCTCCTAATGGAGAAATACATTATCTTATGATGCTATTTTCCTTGATATCTTTCAAGGAAACTCATCTAAAGTGTTACCTTTCCTTGGATCAAATCTAAGGAGGTAAATACTTTAGATGCCTTACTCATCAACTTACATTTCTTGAATTCTTTGAAACATTTTGCAAAGTATTCGGACTTGTGTTTATTCAAAATAAACTATAGTCCAACCGAGAGTGATCTTCGGTGAATGTTATTCAACATGAGTAGTATTATGTTTGTGGACAAGTGCCACAAACATCTTAGTGAATTAACCTCAACAACTTTGTGATTCTTTCTTCTTTCCAAAAGAATAAAGATTCGAACATTTCGCCTCTATACAATTTTAACAAGAAGGTATTGGATCCGGATCTAACGATCCAAAGCATCCATCTTTCACCAACTCATAACTTATGTTTTTAGAGGAATCACAACTTAGTTGGGATTAGTCACTTCCTTGCAACCTTTTGGGTTTTAAGCATCATTATTTTCTAAACAGTTAACACTACCATATTATCTCTACTATAGAGACAATTAATTAGATTACCATAATCTAATCATTGATTAATAAAGAACATTGTTTTGTCAAACAAAACATTTATCCATTTCACATAGTGACGGAATTTAGTTCCTTAAAATTGGAATATAAAGACAATCTATGTTTTTCCAATCTCTTTGGTAGTTCATATGAGGAAGTAAGTACCATCTGCTTTCGCAGAGATCTTCATTTGATTCACTTTCCGAATGTGAAGCACCTTTTCTTCACTCATATATCTTCTACTTCTTATTAGTCACACTTTTACAACAATTGTAAAACATAGTTACTAATACGGAATCATGCATTCAAGTAGAAGAACCAACTGTTTTGAACTATTCAAGAACATTTTTCAACACCTTCGAAATGTGTGTTCTTGACACTTGCAAGACATTTCTTGCAAATACCCCTTCCAATGTCCATCCTTTCATAAAGAAAGTTTGTTCCCTTGGAGTTATTTATCTTCTTTATTTGACTTCTCCTTTGACTACAATAGTCATGGTCCCTAAACTCCCACTATCTCTCTTGAAACCTTTTTCAATTGTGTTATACACATCAAACATTTTGGAGAGCATGTGGTTATTTTTCACTACACAGTTTACAATAAACTTAGTGAATGATTAGTATAGGGAAACAAAGGTGAAGTCCTTGCCTAGTTTCCGTCTCGTTAAGTGGTTTATCACTTCAACATTCAATGATTCAAAATCATCATAAGTCCATGTTAATGGACTATTTTTGTCAACCAACCATTATGTTCTAAACATAATTACAAACCTTCAAGAGTTGTACAAGGCAACTCTCATTTCTTCATACAACAATTTGTAAGTGAAGAATCATGGCACATAAAGTGTTCATGCCTTTGTGCTTTCTTCTCAAGTTCTTTGTTCATTTAACAAAGAAACAAGCACTAGTGTTTGCATTGACTAAGAGTTGTTCAAAGCAACTCCTATTTCTTCATACAACAAATTGTAATTGAAGAATTATGACATTTAAAAGTGTTGTCCTCTTTATGATAGACCTTTTCTAACATATTCTTCTAATGATACATTATCAATAGTAAGATTGTGAGGAAGAGACTACTTAGATACATATGCAATCCTTTTAAGACATTCTTTGGGATTGTGGTACCTAAGTACGGAAACTAAAACATTCGGTTTTTATTTGTCAAGTGTTGGATAGCGTTTGCAAATATATTGGTAATCAAATACATAACGAATATAAATTGATTGATTTTAAGCCATTTGATTCGGGTCTTTAAATCAAATAGCATCACCCACTATTTTTGGCAAATTTCATATCCCTCATTGGAATTCGAGAGTTTTAGATGAAACTCTTAGTAGGTTATGGGAGGCTCACTATTACCAAGCCCACCTCAGAAGAACTCCATATTGGCTAGCAACAATAATAATGAGAGAGTACGCTTACTCATTTGCAACTAATGCAAGTACCCATCTCGTTTGGCCTCTAGAGAATGATGCCTCAGAAGAACTCCATATTGGCACCATTGCACTTAGTTAAGTCATTCCCACCATGCTAGTTCAAGTAGGGGTTCAAGAATGACCTCAGAAGAACTCCATATTGGCCACACTTGTTGCCTACCTTTCACTTCATCATATGTGTATAGGCTTCTCCTGAATGTAAGCACATACTTTGCAACCCCAGAACTGGACGAATACATTGTACGAGTCACACACGATTGAAGCCTACCACGGTGGAAGGCCACGAAAGAGTGTTCAAAGCACTCTCACGCTTATCAACTTAATAATGATTTGGTTGAGGGTTTTTGGTCTCATCACATATAAACATACATTTTAATCTCTATTAAAACAATTTTGGTCCTATTACAACTATTGGTCCATCTCGTTTGTTTTAGTTGTACATAATACTCCCACTATGCTTTTAAAACGATTTTTAAAGCAAGAGTATATGATACTACTAACATAAACTTTGCATTCATTTGATGGACAATATATAGTTGCCTTAGGGCCTAAGGATGATTATGAACCTTTGTTTAGATTCAACACGAGCCTTGTGTTGAATCTCGGTCTAGAAATGGTGATTGATTTTAGTTACGCGTTTAATCACATTAAGGCGTGTTGTCTTATGGGCGTTGGACCCAACTACTTCATTTTCATGCATATCATATAAAGCAAGAAAGAAGTACTTCAAAGTAAAGGTGAGCTTATGCTCATTACAACATTTGCATATAACAAATTACTTTAAAGTAAAGAAGAGCTTAAGCCCTTTTACAACATTTGATCAAATCAAATTACAACCAAAATCAAATCTACACATTCCCATGGTTCAAACAAATTTGAAACGCCTTTCACATAGCTCAATTATATTAGGCTTAGGTTCATAATCACCCTTTAATTAATTAACACTTTAACTAATTAAATTGAATGCAACATTTTCATTTGGTTTTTGTATCCATAAAATTGATTTAAATGGAGCTAAACAAAATGAAAATCCAATTCTCATTTAAAGAGACAAAACAATTTTGTTCTCATCCTATTTGGGCCATCATGCAATTAACCTCAACTTTTGGGCCATATTGCAATAACAAAAACTTTTGGGGTCACTTTGTATAATACACAAAAGTCCACAACTTCATGTAAATACAACTAGAACCCAAACTTTTAATAATGCAAAAACTTCATTAAAGGAACAAAACAATTTGTCCTTTAGCGTTTTTGGACCTAAACGTAAAAACGTAAACTTTTGGGCCAAAGTGCAAATACACAAAAGTATCAAAACTTTATGTAATTGCATAAAAGCCCCAAAAGTACTCCCTTTGAGGGAGTGGCCGGTTTTAGGGGGAGAGATAAGGTTGGTGTGTGTGTTGATTTGTGAGTTTTGTCAAAAACATGCAAGTGTATGTAAGATAAGTTTTTTGAAATAATTCAATCACAATTATTTCAATCATCATTTAAACAAATATCTAACACTTTAAATACATGATAAATCATTTAAAAACATATCACATAAACTTTATGAAATAATTCAAAACTTTGAATCAAAACACCAAACCTTTTTGTTCTTGGCAAGAACATCAAGAACAATGAAGAACATCCATGAAAAACCCAAATTTTTCCATGAACTTTTTTCACCCAAAAACATTCCAAAACCATTCTTACTTAAGGGAAATAACATCTAACCAAACTAGGGTACTTAGGGGTTCCAAAGAACACATTAAAACACTTTTAACAAGTCAAACAAGAACCCAAAAATTCACCCTTTGGATTTGGCCGAATTTTCCCAAAAGCATGGCACCAAATTTTAGCTCCAATATTCATGCTCATATGAACAACATCTACAACATTTGAGATGGCAAATTTTCCAACAAAATTTACATTCAAAGAAGCAAGAATAAAGCTTGTAACAATTACAACTTTTAGATCACAAACTTATGAACTACAAAACCCAAAAGGATTCACCAACTACTAGACCTAGGCTCTGATACCACTTGAAGGAATTATTTTGTGAAAACATGTTCATTTGAGCAACATCATATAGCATGCAATTAACAATTAAAGGCGGAATCATGCTTACATGCACTCAAATACAAAACATTTACCCATGAAATTCAAAGCCTAGTAGATTGGTGAACCAATAATCAACTCAAAAACAAAGTGAGTTGAAATTAATACATTTGTAGATTCCTCTTTGCATAAGCAAAGGCTAATCACCCAAAGAGATAGGGGCCTTCATTCCTTGCTTCTTAGATCCATGGATTTGGATGGAAGAATAGGTTCTCCAAGTTCCCAAAATTGAGAACCTCTAATTCTCGACACCAAGGTTCGATTGTAGAAGAAATGAGTGACCTTGGAGTAGTAGGATTGCTAGATGTACCCTCCAAGGTGTTGGCCTATTTAGAGAGAAAATGGAGAGACAATTCTCACCAATTTTCCCCCAAAATAAACCCTTAATATTTCCTTAATGAATTTTAGTTATAAAGTCATTTATATAGTCACTTCTTTAAGTGACCTAAACAACCAAAACCCTAATTCATTTCATCATGGCTGGCCATTTAGGGATGTTTGGGCTTTTGGGCTTTAATGAATCTTCATTCATTAAATTGTCATACAACTTAAGTTAATGGGCTTGACGTTCGAAGCCCATTGGGCCTTAAGGTCCAAAACTATCCCGAAGTCTTTAACGAACTTTTTCGTTTGATTAATTAACATATTAATTAATCCTTGCCATAATTAAATGATTAAACCATTTAATCATTCTTACTCATTTCCGTTTAATCTCCAATCTCCACCTTTCACGGTGTGCGATCCTTTAGGTTCCTTTTAGCGAGGTAGTGGGCGATTAAAACCATTTTACATCGATTGTGAATTGAAACTATTTTCAATTCTCCCTTTAGTGATTACACACGTTTAGGGCTTCCACAAACCATGGTTGACGCCTAGCAGCATGTCATGGTTACCCAAGCTAATCAGAAGAGGTTAGAGAACCTATTCAGTTCGGGATTACAAATGCAATACGGTCTTTCTCTAATCTAATACTCTTGACCACATTGTTTGGTTTGATAGTTTATTTTCTCATGTCTACTATCCAATGTGTGTCTTGTGCTTATATGATTACCATGAATGTGATTCGGAACGCATTCCCTAATCTCATTCATACTCTGATCAGAGATTTAAATCATATCATAGAGTATTCTCCCTCAAACGGTTTGAAGGTTAGAGATCCCTTGTTGCGCATTCACTTGTCTCTATAGCTAAGTCACTTGACCCCAACGATGCCGTGGACACCCTCCTGATGGAGTGACTTTGACATAATCAAAGATCAAGGTCTTAACCACAAGACAACTATGATGCCTCAGGTCAAAGGACTACTTTGCATTATCCCAACCATGAGTTCTCATGTGACATGGAATATGAGAACCCTTCGTTGATCGCGTTCAGTGAACTCATTCTCTATTGAGCACCTACCGTACTTGTCTTGATGTCACACAGACCAATGACTCGAGACTAATCACTCTCTCCCTGAGAGAAGACATAGTACGTACTGATCTTAACGGACTGTCAATGCCCAATTGGCAATCCTATGATCAGGAACGTTTAGGATGTGTCTACGAAAGAATGGTCTCATGAATCTAACTTCATTAGATTACATTCTCCCAATCACATATTCCTTGGACTTTATCGTTTAAGCATATAACATTTATATGAGACGGCTCAAACAATAATCTTTGCCCTTTATATGTAAAACTAGATTAGTTTAACATGTGAAATGTCCGTAAAGTATCATCACATGATTGGCTTTAGGGCACATTTCCAACAATCTCCCACTTGCACTAGAGCCAATCAGCTTGGTCATCTTGACGATACCTCTTCTGTAGTCATTTCATAAATGGCTGAATAGTAGGCCTAGACAGTGGACATCTATATGTGTTATCCACAGAAGCAACCTTGAGAATAACGACGTCACCATTATACATGATTCCCAATCATGTGGTTCAGTCTCTCATTTGTGTTCGGATCTTGATGAGACCTTGATTCCCAGGCTTGAGCTATCGCCCCATTAGTGTCATACACTTTCTGGTTGGAATCGAATAGAGAGTTCATAAATGAACTTTCCCATCCAAACAACATTGTTGTAAACTTCTATATGGCAATATATCTTGCATTCATAATGGAACACACTAAAGTCATTACTTTAATGTTTCCATCCAAATATCTCTTTAGTCATAATAAAGAGATATCTGTTTATCTCTTCATTCATAATGAAGAAACATCCAATGATGGATTAGATTCATAATCTAATACATTTACGCTTCCATTACGTCACTTTGATTCTTCCTCGATCGTTGAGGAATTTATGCTTTAGTATTTCTCAAATACTTAAGGACTCACTTGACAGTTGCCATGGTTCTGATCCTGGGCTTGCACTGATATCATCTTGTACCGTTCTAGGTACAACTCATATCAATGTTTTTCATACAATATGAAATACATAAATCACCTTTCTGCGTATGCATAAATGATTCAATTTACGCATTATTTCTTTGGGAGTCAAAGGGGCACATTCCCTTTGAGAAGGGCAACTTGCTAATCTCACTAGAATCGTCCTTCTTATTGAAGTTTATCATCATATGAGAAACTTCCTAGCATCCATTGTCTATTATTAGGGATTGATATAATCCAATTATATCATGAAATATATCATTATAGATTTCCTTCCCATGTATATAGACTATATCTCCCATATACATTCTATCTTCATATAATGTATTAAAGTCATAACTTTAACGAAGAAGTATTCTTTTCATTTCCAAAATTAATATATCATATATATTTAAATTTTTAGGAACATGATTAACTCCCACTAATCTTTTGTAAAACTAGTAAACAAAAGATTCATTTACATCTTTATGAGAAATCAAACGATTTGATCCTTTTTCTCATAAAATGCAAATAGCTCCCACTAACTTGCTAAGATCTATGATGGATGGATCTCTACAACTTACATGTCTTGTGATTTATAGTTTTAGACATATATTATCAAGACTATCTTAATAATGGTTTCGGAAACCCATATTATGTCCAAACATTGAATCACCATTTAGTTGTAGCTAGCAATCTTCGAATTTATTGAAACTAAGACTACGTCAAAAATGGTTCCTTTAAAGTCAACCATTCTATTTGATTGTAGTCACCTTAAGCTACCAATTAGCTTTGAAGGTTTCATTATTTCGAGTCAAATGGTACTTTACCATTTCCTTGAGTATATATCGTATATGCACTCAATGTAGTCATAAGGATTTTCATTCTTATTTCTTTCGAATTAAGAGGTGCAACTCTATGACATAGTCATAAAGTTCAAAACCATTCAACTGAGACGGTTTATAAATCCTTATCGACTACCTTGGAGCTTGAGGTATAGGAACTAGGTTGTTATATTTGTTGATTACTTTCTTGTCTTTCAAAGAACCCATTCTTTGAGTTCTATCTCTCGTTCATTTGCTTTTAGGCAAATCACATTGTAGAATTACAATGAACTACCAAACAAAACAACATTTGTTAGTTGGTTTATAGAAGCGATATCCAAAAGTTATTTAAGGATATCCTGCAAGATTGTTATCAAACAAATATTGCTTATTAGCACACAACCCCAAATCTTAACATGCTTAAGATTTGTCTTTCTTTTCAAACTACATCTTATGGAGTTATGAAAATATTGGAAGATCTTCTCATTGACAATCATATTGTTTTAGAAGTATTATCCTATATATGGGTAATAGATAACATCTAACGAACTAAATCTTATTCGAGTTCGTTCTTCTCCTAATGGAGAAATACATTATCTTATGATGCTATTTTCCTTGATATCTTTCAAGGAAACTCATCTAAAGTGTTACCTTTCCTTGGATCAAATCTAAGGAGGTAAATACTTTAGATGCCTTACTCATCAACTTACATTTCTTGAATTCTTTGAAACATTTTGCAAAGTATTCGGACTTGTGTTTATTCAAAATAAACTATAGTCCAACCGAGAGTGATCTTCGGTGAATGTTATTCAACATGAGTAGTATTATGTTTGTGGACAAGTGCCACAAACATCTTAGTGAATTAACCTCAACAACTTTGTGATTCTTTCTTCTTTCCAAAAGAATAAAGATTCGAACATTTCGCCTCTATACAATTTTAACAAGAAGGTATTGGATCCGGATCTAACGATCCAAAGCATCCATCTTTCACCAACTCATAACTTATGTTTTTAGAGGAATCACAACTTAGTTGGGATTAGTCACTTCCTTGCAACCTTTTGGGTTTTAAGCATCATTATTTTCTAAACAGTTAACACTACCATATTATCTCTACTATAGAGACAATTAATTAGATTACCATAATCTAATCATTGATTAATAAAGAACATTGTTTTGTCAAACAAAACATTTATCCATTTCACATAGTGACGGAATTTAGTTCCTTAAAATTGGAATATAAAGACAATCTATGTTTTTCCAATCTCTTTGGTAGTTCATATGAGGAAGTAAGTACCATCTGCTTTCGCAGAGATCTTCATTTGATTCACTTTCCGAATGTGAAGCACCTTTTCTTCACTCATATATCTTCTACTTCTTATTAGTCACACTTTTACAACAATTGTAAAACATAGTTACTAATACGGAATCATGCATTCAAGTAGAAGAACCAACTGTTTTGAACTATTCAAGAACATTTTTCAACACCTTCGAAATGTGTGTTCTTGACACTTGCAAGACATTTCTTGCAAATACCCCTTCCAATGTCCATCCTTTCATAAAGAAAGTTTGTTCCCTTGGAGTTATTTATCTTCTTTATTTGACTTCTCCTTTGACTACAATAGTCATGGTCCCTAAACTCCCACTATCTCTCTTGAAACCTTTTTCAATTGTGTTATACACATCAAACATTTTGGAGAGCATGTGGTTATTTTTCACTACACAGTTTACAATAAACTTAGTGAATGATTAGTATAGGGAAACAAAGGTGAAGTCCTTGCCTAGTTTCCGTCTCGTTAAGTGGTTTATCACTTCAACATTCAATGATTCAAAATCATCATAAGTCCATGTTAATGGACTATTTTTGTCAACCAACCATTATGTTCTAAACATAATTACAAACCTTCAAGAGTTGTACAAGGCAACTCTCATTTCTTCATACAACAATTTGTAAGTGAAGAATCATGGCACATAAAGTGTTCATGCCTTTGTGCTTTCTTCTCAAGTTCTTTGTTCATTTAACAAAGAAACAAGCACTAGTGTTTGCATTGACTAAGAGTTGTTCAAAGCAACTCCTATTTCTTCATACAACAAATTGTAATTGAAGAATTATGACATTTAAAAGTGTTGTCCTCTTTATGATAGACCTTTTCTAACATATTCTTCTAATGATACATTATCAATAGTAAGATTGTGAGGAAGAGACTACTTAGATACATATGCAATCCTTTTAAGACATTCTTTGGGATTGTGGTACCTAAGTACGGAAACTAAAACATTCGGTTTTTATTTGTCAAGTGTTGGATAGCGTTTGCAAATATATTGGTAATCAAATACATAACGAATATAAATTGATTGATTTTAAGCCATTTGATTCGGGTCTTTAAATCAAATAGCATCACCCACTATTTTTGGCAAATTTCATATCCCTCATTGGAATTCGAGAGTTTTAGATGAAACTCTTAGTAGGTTATGGGAGGCTCACTATTACCAAGCCCACCTCAGAAGAACTCCATATTGGCTAGCAACAATAATAATGAGAGAGTACGCTTACTCATTTGCAACTAATGCAAGTACCCATCTCGTTTGGCCTCTAGAGAATGATGCCTCAGAAGAACTCCATATTGGCACCATTGCACTTAGTTAAGTCATTCCCACCATGCTAGTTCAAGTAGGGGTTCAAGAATGACCTCAGAAGAACTCCATATTGGCCACACTTGTTGCCTACCTTTCACTTCATCATATGTGTATAGGCTTCTCCTGAATGTAAGCACATACTTTGCAACCCCAGAACTGGACGAATACATTGTACGAGTCACACACGATTGAAGCCTACCACGGTGGAAGGCCACGAAAGAGTGTTCAAAGCACTCTCACGCTTATCAACTTAATAATGATTTGGTTGAGGGTTTTTGGTCTCATCACATATAAACATACATTTTAATCTCTATTAAAACAATTTTGGTCCTATTACAACTATTGGTCCATCTCGTTTGTTTTAGTTGTACATAATACTCCCACTATGCTTTTAAAACGATTTTTAAAGCAAGAGTATATGATACTACTAACATAAACTTTGCATTCATTTGATGGACAATATATAGTTGCCTTAGGGCCTAAGGATGATTATGAACCTTTGTTTAGATTCAACACGAGCCTTGTGTTGAATCTCGGTCTAGAAATGGTGATTGATTTTAGTTACGCGTTTAATCACATTAAGGCGTGTTGTCTTATGGGCGTTGGACCCAACTACTTCATTTTCATGCATATCATATAAAGCAAGAAAGAAGTACTTCAAAGTAAAGGTGAGCTTATGCTCATTACAACATTTGCATATAACAAATTACTTTAAAGTAAAGAAGAGCTTAAGCCCTTTTACAACATTTGATCAAATCAAATTACAACCAAAATCAAATCTACACATTCCCATGGTTCAAACAAATTTGAAACGCCTTTCACATAGCTCAATTATATTAGGCTTAGGTTCATAATCACCCTTTAATTAATTAACACTTTAACTAATTAAATTGAATGCAACATTTTCATTTGGTTTTTGTATCCATAAAATTGATTTAAATGGAGCTAAACAAAATGAAAATCCAATTCTCATTTAAAGAGACAAAACAATTTTGTTCTCATCCTATTTGGGCCATCATGCAATTAACCTCAACTTTTGGGCCATATTGCAATAACAAAAACTTTTGGGGTCACTTTGTATAATACACAAAAGTCCACAACTTCATGTAAATACAACTAGAACCCAAACTTTTAATAATGCAAAAACTTCATTAAAGGAACAAAACAATTTGTCCTTTAGCGTTTTTGGACCTAAACGTAAAAACGTAAACTTTTGGGCCAAAGTGCAAATACACAAAAGTATCAAAACTTTATGTAATTGCATAAAAGCCCCAAAAGTACTCCCTTTGAGGGAGTGGCCGGTTTTAGGGGGAGAGATAAGGTTGGTGTGTGTGTTGATTTGTGAGTTTTGTCAAAAACATGCAAGTGTATGTAAGATAAGTTTTTTGAAATAATTCAATCACAATTATTTCAATCATCATTTAAACAAATATCTAACACTTTAAATACATGATAAATCATTTAAAAACATATCACATAAACTTTATGAAATAATTCAAAACTTTGAATCAAAACACCAAACCTTTTTGTTCTTGGCAAGAACATCAAGAACAATGAAGAACATCCATGAAAAACCCAAATTTTTCCATGAACTTTTTTCACCCAAAAACATTCCAAAACCATTCTTACTTAAGGGAAATAACATCTAACCAAACTAGGGTACTTAGGGGTTCCAAAGAACACATTAAAACACTTTTAACAAGTCAAACAAGAACCCAAAAATTCACCCTTTGGATTTGGCCGAATTTTCCCAAAAGCATGGCACCAAATTTTAGCTCCAATATTCATGCTCATATGAACAACATCTACAACATTTGAGATGGCAAATTTTCCAACAAAATTTACATTCAAAGAAGCAAGAATAAAGCTTGTAACAATTACAACTTTTAGATCACAAACTTATGAACTACAAAACCCAAAAGGATTCACCAACTACTAGACCTAGGCTCTGATACCACTTGAAGGAATTATTTTGTGAAAACATGTTCATTTGAGCAACATCATATAGCATGCAATTAACAATTAAAGGCGGAATCATGCTTACATGCACTCAAATACAAAACATTTACCCATGAAATTCAAAGCCTAGTAGATTGGTGAACCAATAATCAACTCAAAAACAAAGTGAGTTGAAATTAATACCTTTGTAGATTCCTCTTTGCATAAGCAAAGGCTAATCACCCAAAGAGATAGGGGCCTTCATTCCTTGCTTCTTAGATCCATGGATTTGGATGGAAGAATAGGTTCTCCAAGTTCCCAAAATTGAGAACCTCTAATTCTCGACACCAAGGTTCGATTGTAGAAGAAATGAGTGACCTTGGAGTAGTAGGATTGCTAGATGTACCCTCCAAGGTGTTGGCCTATTTAGAGAGAAAATGGAGAGACAATTCTCACCAATTTTCCCCCAAAATAAACCCTTAATATTTCCTTAATGAATTTTAGTTATAAAGTCATTTATATAGTCACTTCTTTAAGTGACCTAAACAACCAAAACCCTAATTCATTTCATCATGGCTGGCCATTTAGGGATGTTTGGGCTTTTGGGCTTTAATGAATCTTCATTCATTAAATTGTCATACAACTTAAGTTAATGGGCTTGACGTTCGAAGCCCATTGGGCCTTAAGGTCCAAAACTATCCCGAAGTCTTTAACGAACTTTTTCGTTTGATTAATTAACATATTAATTAATCCTTGCCATAATTAAATGATTAAACCATTTAATCATTCTTACTCATTTCCGTTTAATCTCCAATCTCCACCTTTCACGGTGTGCGATCCTTTAGGTTCCTTTTAGCGAGGTAGTGGGCGATTAAAACCATTTTACATCGATTGTGAATTGAAACTATTTTCAATTCTCCCTTTAGTGATTACACACGTTTAGGGCTTCCACAAACCATGGTTGACGCCTAGCAGCATGTCATGGTTACCCAAGCTAATCAGAAGAGGTTAGAGAACCTATTCAGTTCGGGATTACAAATGCAATACGGTCTTTCTCTAATCTAATACTCTTGACCACATTGTTTGGTTTGATAGTTTATTTTCTCATGTCTACTATCCAATGTGTGTCTTGTGCTTATATGATTACCATGAATGTGATTCGGAACGCATTCCCTAATCTCATTCATACTCTGATCAGAGATTTAAATCATATCATAGAGTATTCTCCCTCAAACGGTTTGAAGGTTAGAGATCCCTTGTTGCGCATTCACTTGTCTCTATAGCTAAGTCACTTGACCCCAACGATGCCGTGGACACCCTCCTGATGGAGTGACTTTGACATAATCAAAGATCAAGGTCTTAACCACAAGACAACTATGATGCCTCAGGTCAAAGGACTACTTTGCATTATCCCAACCATGAGTTCTCATGTGACATGGAATATGAGAACCCTTCGTTGATCGCGTTCAGTGAACTCATTCTCTATTGAGCACCTACCGTACTTGTCTTGATGTCACACAGACCAATGACTCGAGACTAATCACTCTCTCCCTGAGAGAAGACATAGTACGTACTGATCTTAACGGACTGTCAATGCCCAATTGGCAATCCTATGATCAGGAACGTTTAGGATGTGTCTACGAAAGAATGGTCTCATGAATCTAACTTCATTAGATTACATTCTCCCAATCACATATTCCTTGGACTTTATCGTTTAAGCATATAACATTTATATGAGACGGCTCAAACAATAATCTTTGCCCTTTATATGTAAAACTAGATTAGTTTAACATGTGAAATGTCCGTAAAGTATCATCACATGATTGGCTTTAGGGCACATTTCCAACAGGTGTGGCGACCGAGTAGTCGTGGGATGTCCAAGCTGCTGTAGTGTAGTATTTTAGGTAGCCTTTAGGATTTTCTTTGTTTTTCCTTGTAGCTCTTGTTTTGCTTGAACTCCTTCGGCCTTTGCTAGTTGTTTATAAACATGTTTTCATTCGTTTTTCTTCATCTTCACTTCTTTTGTTCATGCCCTAACCTTTAAACCTGATAGACCAGTGGCAGGCATGCTACTTTTTTATAAGCAGACAAGCTCGCGTAGCCTATGCAGCCGTAGGTGTTGGTGTAGAACTTTGCAAAGTTGTTAGCCATAGGGTTGGCAGCCGGATGCCTTACTTACAGAAGCAAACAAGTCCGCGTAACCACTAGGTTGTTAACCTTGACTTTCTTCAATTCTGTAGGTTGTGTAGCAAGTATCACAACACTTTAGGACTTGGTGTAGGTTGTTCCGTGCTTGGCAGAGGTGAAGCTTATCGACTACGTAACATGTCGGCAGTGGATAAAACTTCGTATATGCGCGCTAGCTTGTTTAACCTTTCACAAGAATGTGCAGTTGCATAAGTCTAGCGCGGCTTTACTACTCGAAGAGCAAGCCGTAGGCAGTCTTCCGAAATCCGTAGGCTACCTTAGTGCACTCGGTAGCAGCTTTAGGATTCCAGGGCAGCCGTCCATCGAATGTACTGCGTAATGTGCCCTCTCCGTCTCTAGGGCCCGGTTCCCTACAGATTAGGCCAAGAGACCCAAAATCCTTCAGTTAGCTAAGCCTTGAAAAAGACCATTGCGGCTACTTCTAGGAATCCCGGCGCAAGCCATCGTGCATCTAGTTATACTAGGGCAGCCAGGCTCATCCACGTCTGGATATTCGGAGTGTAAAGTTTATCCTCCCGTCTTGGAGAGCTGACCCATATGGGTGTCGGGGAATTGGTTTACCCTCTCGCACTGAAGAGCAATTAGTTTACCCTCTCGCATTGGAGAGCATGGTTGGTCCCTCGGGGGGCGTAATTCCTGCAATGGGTCCCTAAGAAGGGCGCATTCTTCTTTTGAAGTGCCGGAGTGATCAGTTGTTATAAGCATGCAGCCGAGCCAAGTTGTGATTACTTCTGAATTCCTCATTGAAAAACGAGTGAAACAAACGAGAACTTAGCTATAAGGTAGGAACTGCATAACAACTGGATAGTCCTCGACTTGTGAGGTGGTGCCCGTCGAACTTCTTGAGTCTTCGGGCTTTGATGTAGTGGGAGGTCACACATGGTACTTCTTCAGATTGTAGGCGCTCCACTACTTTTCGATCTTTTTATCGTTTCATGGTAGCGGGGGTATAATTACTCTTGCCGCCTATTCTGCTGAGCTTGTACAGACCTTCCCAGATGAGATCCATCTTTTTGGATGTTTCGGCCTGCCTATTGCCTTGAGGATATCTCGGCATGGACATATGCTGCTTGATGCCATATTTTTAGAAGAACTTCACCAATTCTTTGCCCACGAATTGCAGGCCGTTGTTGGTGACGATGGATTAAGGGATGCCAAATCGGTAAATGATGTTCCTCCATATGAAGCGCTCTATGTCCGTCTGAATTGTGGTCGTCATGGGCTCTGCTTCCACCTATTTGGTGAAGTAATCGGCTGCCACGAACCACGGCTGCTCGCGAGCCTTTGTAGTTGGATGCGCTGTTGACATGCGAATGCCAGAAATCTCCATTGAGGGAATATGTGCGGCTAAAGTGTGATCGACTGCCTTCGGGGCATCGTTGGGCCGAGTTGTTACGTTCGTCAGAAAACTTTGCATCTGCCAGGGTCTACGCCTTTATCGTCGTCGGTTTAGATTCGGCGGAATAGTACGTCATGATGATGACTGCAGGTAACTGTAGAATACAGGTAGTCGAGCCCCCAGCTCTTCTCGCATGATGGTAGAGCTTATTACTACTTTAGATTCCGTCAAACATGCGAATAAGTCCTCCGCTGCTTCTAGGGAGATGATGTCGGGTACTTCTTCAAGTCCTTGAATATGCATTGGCGAGCCTCATCCCAAAGTGCATGCTTCTCTGCTAAAGCAAAAGAGTCTGCCAGAGTTAGATCTTCTTTCATGATCAATTTTTCGAATAGCGGGTGGTCTGCTGGAAGTCCTTTTTGGAAGGCTGCTCTAGCTATCGAGTCGTTGCATCCAACTATTTTTGCCTTCTCTACTTTGAACCTCTTCACATAGTCGCGAAGCGACTCTTTTGGGTTCTTCTTGATGTCGAACAAATGGTCAGACTTCTTTTTGATCGAGCGATAGGATGAATATTCTTTGGTGAAAACCAAAGAAAGTTCGTAGAAATTCCGGATGGATTGTGGCGGCAGGGTGTAGAACCAATCTTGCGCCTTGCCTTGTAGAGTGGTGGCGAATATCTTGCACATGAGATCATCGTTGTTTCGATAAAGGATCATTGCACTTTGGTAACGTTTTAAATGTCTCTCCGGGTCTTCATCCCCTTTGAAAGATGTGAAATGTGGCATGCTGAACTCGCGTGGAGGCTCTGCCTGCTCGATCTCCTCCGTGAAGGGTGACCTGCTTATGTTGGTTATGTTCCGTTGTAGTGCCTCGTCGGTGACCTCGTTGCGTTGGAAATCATGTAATCGCTTGGTCAAGAGTCTATCTACTTCTTCCTGAATTTGCCTTTGTTGGGGGTAGCGGAGCTCTCGGCTGCCCCCAGTCATGACTTGCTGGTCTAGGCTGCTCTTCCATGTGTTTGGCTCGTCTATGCCGCGGATGCAGTGCATGTGGTGCGTTCCTAGTAGGCGAGCGAGTTCTTCGCAGGCTGCTGGTTGAACTTGAGCTGGATTGAGTGACTGCTTCTCTCCGTCCATCGTGCTGCCTACTCTGATGTGAGGTGGAAGACGCTCCTTATGGGCTTAGCTGCGAATAGACACTTTGCCCAGAAGGTTGTTCATGTTGACTATCGGAGTATGACCCCAACCGTGAATGTATGCTCCTCCGTGGGCCTAGTCGAGAGTGCATGCTCCTTCGCGCTCTAAGACGGGAATGTACACTGCCCAAACGTTCGGCTCGTGGCTGGTCGAGTGGCTGCTTACCAAGACGCTGCTGGAAATGTCCGTCTGCACGTTGGATCCCGATGCGTTGCAAAAGTTGATTCACCAAGGTTGTCTGTTATGCAAGGGCGCTCGTCAACTTTATAACTTGTCGAGACAAGTGTTGTTCGCCATTTGGATTGGAAGAGCTTGGAAAGAATGCGCCTCCTTGGGCAGTGGAAGAGTGGTAGACTCCGGGCTCGAGATTTGAGTTGGGAAATGTCAAATCCATGAAAAAATATGGTGAGAATGCTCCCGGCTCGATAGTAGGTCCAGATGGTTGAGATAGTCTTGGGCCGACTTGGGCTGCTTGGAAAGCCACGGGAGCAGTCTGGGCCTTGAGAGTGGGCTGCTCGTCGGGAGCAGGCTGGGTCACGAGAGCAGACTGCTTGGCAGGAGCAGGTTGGGCCGTGAGAGTGGGCTGCTCGACGGAAGCAGGCTGGACCACGGGAGTGGGCTGCTCGTCGGGAGCAGGCTGGGCCGCGAGAGCAGGTTGCTTGGCGGGAGCAGGCTGGGCCATGGGAGTGGGCTGCTCGACGGAAGCAGGCTGGACCACGGGAGTGGGCTGCTTGTCGGGAGCAGGCTGGACCACGGGAGTGGGCTGCTCGTAGGGAGCAGGCTGGGTCACGAGAGCAGGCTGGGCCACGGGAGTGGGCTGCTCGACGGAAGCAGGCTGCTCAATGCGTGGTGCATATGAATGCGAGGCTTGGGCTTGGGTCCACGTAAACTTGGATGGCACGGCTTGGGTCGTGGTCTTGGTACCGTGAGCCTTGGATGGCACAGCTCGGGCCGTGGTGAAAGCTCCATGGACCTCGCCACGAATGGCTACCGAAGTAGCCACCGCGGTGGTTCCCATGGTGGCCGTGGTGAAGGCACCATGGACCTCGCTGTAGGTGGCTACCGAGGTAGCCACCGCGGTGGTTCCCATGGTGGAAACTCGTGGTGGTGATGCCGCTCCCCTTATTGTCGCATTTTGCCTCACGGATCTCCGCAATCCCATTTCTTGTATATTAGAATTTTCACTTATGGAATTTTCTAAATTTCTAGCCATTATATTTTGCTTATACGTTTTATCAAAGAACCTTTGCAAGTAAAAAATTCTAATAATAAGAACATATGAAAAATATTCAAATGGACTAGAAAATAAAGAAAAAACCTTTTTGTGCAAGGGTCTTCTACGAGTATGGATTTCAACTCTCAATGAAAGCACCAATTTGTGGATGCAAATTTTCTCCTCTTCGATCTTGGTACCATAAATTAGTTTTGCTTCACACTGTCTTGATCAAGAGTGTGTGAAGCTTTCTACGAGTTGTAGTGTTTGCATTGTTATAGAGGGGAAATGTTTGAAGCAGATGCAAGAGGGCTGAATAGCTTGATCTTCGTATGCCATGCACTGAAGTTATTGTTAGCTTGCAATAAAACTTTGTTGGTGACTATAACTCTTGTTAGGCATAAGTGCTCCCCTAGTTGAGTTGTCAAGCTTGAGGGTTTTTTATTATTTGTGAATGCTAGGAGTTCATATGTACAAGTTGTACCACTCGTCTTCTGGTATGTGGAATGAATGGTAAGTTGCTTTCATCACTTGGTCGGTGGTACGAAAGTGAGTTCCTTCTTCCCTTGGTTGGTGGCATGAATGGCAAGTTGTCAAATGATATTAGAGTACAGGTTGTACATTTCATCACCTGGTTGGTGGCATGAAGGAGAGATGAATGGGTCGTTACAGAGGGGCTATGTGAGATTCCACGATCAATGGGTCGTTGTGAGGGTAGATGATACCTTTTTCTTCCTCAGGGTAGAAACATATTGGATCTCAGTTAGGCTTTTGATACTTACCTCCCCTGATGTCTTCCACGTAAAACACTTGGTGGCTAGACCTTAAAGCTCGTTCACTATTTTCATGGCCCTGTTGGAAGATTTAGATATGGGTGTGCCACCACTTATGGAATATATCACATTTACCTGGCGTTGGTTACGGTTACCCCTTGGAAGGTGAAGGAGGAATTGATCAATTTTTCCTTCACGTGCCAAAACTTCAATATGATCACGAAGGGTGATACACTTCTCGCCGTCATGGCCGTTATGCTCGTGGTAGCAATAAAACGTGCTCGTGTTCTTCGTGGACTTGTAATCCGGGTGCCTCGGCTTTGACTTCGGTATCAAGTGTGCTATGCTGGGGTAAATGGCCACGCATGTGGCGTTCAAAGGTGTGTATGCCTTATACCTCGGGGTAGGGGCTGTCCTGACACGTGTTTGACCTACTGTGTTGACTGCTTGGGGTCGGGGATTATCATGGCGATACCCTTGGTTATCGCGGTAGTGTCTCTTACTCCTTTTACTAAAATGGGACTGGTGATGATGGAAATCTTTCCTTTTGCCCTGAGATTGATATGTTTGTTGACTTGGCAAAGTATGAAGTAAAGCAGGGGGAGGCACTGCTGCCGTTTTGAAGGTCGAGGTCTTCTCATTTGGTTGGATCTAGCTTCCACTCCTTACTTGCTGATAAGGGGTGGTTGTGGGGGGTTTCCCTTGATATGTCCTTGCTTCGGCGGATGCATGGTTGTAAGCATGTGCCATCACCTCAGAGTAAGTCTTCCAAGTGTTGGCATTGATCATGTACTTGAAGAAACAATCACGTAGGCCTGCCGTGAAGGCCTTGAGGGCGGTCTTGTCATCTGCCTCAGCGCAGCGAGAATACTCATGGTTGAAACGACCGGCATACTCTCGTAGTGACTCGTCCGGCTTCTGGTGAATAGTGTATAAGTCATCTGCAGAATGCAAGCGATCAGTCTGGAAGATGTGTTGAAAGACAAACAGTTTCCTCGGTTTCTCAAATGAGTCTATTGTCTCAGGTGGAAGACGGCTATACCAGTTTAGAGCTCCGCTAGAGAGGGTGGAGGGGAAGAGAAGACATCGCTCTTTGTCGGTGTGCATCCGATATGCCATGGTGGACTCAAAGAGGTTAAGGTGTTCAATTGGGTCTTCCCTTCCAGTATAGAGTTGTAAACCAAGCTTTTGTTTTGTCTTTGCTTGAATGGGGTGTCAAGGATCCTCATTGTGAAAGGGCCAGGCCTGGGTTGGTTCCAATCAGGTATCTCAGCCTGACGTTCGGCCTTCAACTTGTTTACTTCCTCAAGGAGTTGTAGGACAATGGGGTCCTGAGTGGAGTCATGTACCACTGGGATTTTCTTTCGTAAGTCTCCATCGTCTCTTGGAAGTAGGAAAGTTTGAGCAAAGGCGTGTGATTTTTCCTTGGACTCGCTATACTGACTTCTAAGGCAAGTCTGTCGGAATACCTCAGAATCCCCTGTACCTTCATCTCCCTCTGAAACATGTCGTTCCTTCGCTAGATTGGCAGATGGCTTGGGTCGTGGGAGGGGACCGAGTCTTTCAGAAACCTTTGGGTCATTAATCTTTGAGCATAAGTGAAGGGGATTCTCTCGATGTTGCTTTAAGAAGTCTCGGCAGTCACGATAAACGGCTTTCGATCCTTCTAACCCTTCTGCAATGAGGTGTCTTCCTCCACTTCTTCTGCTTCGGGTCGAAGTAGCTGGGTTGAGAGATGTCTCATGTTGATCAATGTTTTGATGATTAGCTCGCTCTTCATCAGGGATACCCATGTCGAATGAAGGTGACCCTCCGTGTTGGAGGGCACCCAGATGATGGTTGATGTCCACAGGGGCAATGAGCTCGCGTGTTTGAGTATGCCTAGTTTCGTGGAGCGTCTCAAATAACTTCTCATACTGCTCTTGGAGGACCTTATTCTTCATTGCTATCTTGTTGTTCTGAGCTTCTAGCTCATCGACTTTAGCTTGAAGAGTAACCCTCTTTCCTTCCTTTTTTCGTTGCTTCGCACTAGGTGCAAGAGGGGTGTCATTCTGTGTGCTGTGGCTTCCTTCGCTTCCCATGTTGGAGAGGGATGCATGGTCAAAAGAGAGTGTACGAATGGTGGAAACCAGCTTGACAAAGCTGAAGAGAGTAGGAATAAGTGTCATTCCCACAGACGGCACCAAATGTTGATGCACAAAATCAGTGAAGATTTTGGTACAACAGAAAGTGTTAAGTTTGTGACCTTCGCTAGATTGCTCCGGTCACTAGTGTGGATAAGTATGTAAATGGATAGAGACAGGGAAGCAAACACAAGATGTACATGGTTCACCCAGATTGGCTACGTCCACGGAGTAGAGGAGTTCTCATTAATTGTGAAGGGTTTACACAAGTACATAGATTCAAGCTCTCATTTTGTGAGTACCTGTAAATGATTTAGTACAATTGACATTCGGAAATATTGTGAGAGAATGACCTCTATTTATAGAAGAGAGTTTCTAGTTTCATTCTGACATTGACACGTGTCGTGTTGTGATTGGCTTCTGATGTTGACACGTGTCGGGCTATGATTGGCCTCTTGGTTGGAGGGAAACTTTTCTAGGTCCTTGACGGTATAACGTTGACCGGTGCTCGGTAGTTTCGGGATTGGTCAAGTATGGTACAAACATTACTTTTAATAAGTGTTTCTGAAAAGCTTTGTTATTGTCTACTCACACTTTCTGTTTTGTGTCCTTCCAGGTTCTAGGTAGGTGTGCTTGTTGGTGGCTTGCGAGGAGTTGATGGTGGTTCTGACAGACTGTATTTAATGTAGGACCATCTCTCTGGTATTATATAATTAGTATTTGTCCTGCTGGACTGCACTTAGGTTACCTTTGCTCTGGTTATGTGTAATTATACTTAAATCTCGTCGCTCGCACCTATATTTTTTGTCTAGTGTAAATTAGTTAGCTTGGTTTTTATTTACTCACATTTTTATATCCTTATCACTTCCACATCGTGCACATGGTTACGTTACCCTCACGTGACAGCCAACACGCCTCAATTTAGGTCGAGGTGTGTCACAAGCAAGGTATTAAATATCGGTAATATCGGAAATATCGGTAGTCCAGAAACACGGAAATATCGATGGAAATATCGGGATATTATCGATATCGATAAAAATAATATGGAAACCACGGAAATTGTAAGAAAAACTTGGAAATTTTTATTGAAACTTTGCAGGATATTTATTTAGTCAATTATCTATTAGTTTATCACAAAAAATTGGAAGGAAATGCATTGCATGATTGATTTAACTGATTTAAGTTGATTATATAGCGAGCTGGCAAACATTGTGAGTGTAGAAAATATGTAGTAATTAATGAAAGAAGTTTAAACACACCATAATCATTTATATATAATGAATTAGTACAATATTTTACACTTTATACATTGCATGGTAAGATACATGAGTGACTTAGTACCACATAGAGTTCCTAAGAGGTTCAAAATTTTCACTATCTTCATCATCTCTATGTGTAGAGTAAGTGTATTTTAGCATATTTTCACAAAAACATAAATGATATGGTGGTCAAGGTGTTGAAGGAGTAAAATGGGAGGGGTTCGAATCCCTTGGTGTTTTTTTAAATATAGAAATTTATCCTAGATAATAAATATTAGCTTGCAAGCCTTGCAGACATCTTAACGACCATATAAATATTACAAACTGAATATGTAATCACAAACACATCTGTAGCGAGTTGGATAAGGCCCAGGTGCGTGGTTGACAAAGGGAGGGGTTCAAATCCCTCTATGCTCAAGATTGAGACTTTTCAGCATTTTTCAAGTATTTTTGGGTTTCATCTCGCGATATTATCGATAATGTTCTAAAAAACGCTAGGCGCTAGTTGGGCGGCGAACTGGGGCCTAGCACCTAGGCGGATTTACGTAAAATTACTATATATGTTATAAAATATGAGTATATTTGTAATATTTTAGGGTTTTTTATGTTGATTTTGTATCATTTACTCAGTTTACATATTTAATTCATTATTGGACTTTGCTTTTTTTTATTTATTCAAATATTGGTCTTTGCCCTTCAATTAATAACAGCCTTGTTTTCTTATAAAAAATAAATTTATTCTCTAATTCTACAGACGAGGCAAAGAAAAGCATTGTTTCCTTGTTTCTACAGATCTCTACCCACTTTTTTTTTTTTTTTGGACAATGGTAATTCATTACCACCAAAGCACACAATATACAACAAAAAACAGAGGCCCAATACAAATAAAGCACAAAACTAAAATATGGACCTTAAAACAAAAACCCAACCCGTTGAGCCCAAAACAAAAACACAAAAACAAAAAAACCCTAGCAACTTTGAAGCCTTCAGATCCGCCAACCTTGAATGAACACCTCTTGCAGCCACCAAAACATCAACCAAACGAAGCCTCCTAGACGGAAAAGAAGAAAGTTCCACCCTCCACCAAACCGCAAAATTCAAACCCACAGCTTAATATCTTATCAGCCGGTGACCCTTTACACACAAACCCAGAAAATCTCTCTTTCTCTCTCTCTCTCTCTCTCTCTTTAGTTTTTCCAGAAACCTCTAACAAGGCTAGATTCAGATGCAGACGCAAGTCGCGATGCAAGTGCAACTGCGAGTTTGATGCAGGTGCAGCTCTCTCTCTCTAGTTTTACCAGAAACCTCTAGCAAGGCCAGATTTAGATGCAGACGCAAGTTGTGATGCAGGTCGTCGCCATCGCCGTCGATGGTCAGGTCAACTCCCGGTCCCTCACCTTCTTACCTCTTCGATTGATTCATGCATATGAATTGTGGTTGTGTTTTCAATCGCTCTGTAGCTTAGATCTTGATCTTAATTGTGTTTTTGCAAGGTTTTTGAGACGAAATCGGCACACCCATTTCCGGCGTTCTTCTCTGATTCGCACGTATCCCAAATATCGCGATAATTTCGGAAATATCGCGATATTATCGATAATATCGCGATATTTTTCCGAAAACCCGTCGGATACCTATTAAAATATCGGACCCGTGAAAAACCGATAATATCGGCGAAATATCGCCGATATTATCGGCATTTTGTTCCTTGGTCACAAGAAGTGATCATTTAAATCAAAACCTTGAGAAGATTATGTTCTCAGTAATTATATTTAAAAAGTTGTTTTCAATTACCATATTAAAATTCCCTCACATTTTTTTTCATACCTACAATAATTAAACGTAGCTCTCCATCCAATTTCTTGAGCTTGGGTGTCATCTTGAATAAATTTTTCATTGTGCTCGTAACATAAGTAGCACACTACGTGTTATTATACAAGTAGTGAAAAATTTTATTTTTTATATTATTAATTTTTAACATAAAAATCTCACCATTTATATAAAGACATATTTAGTACCGTATTTCAGGCACATTAAAAAATATCTTATCATCTTTACTACTATTTAAAACAACACTATAAAAATAAAACTGGGAGGAGAAAATGGCAAAGTGACGTGCAAGGCACACAAATGAACATAGGAAATAGAGTGGGTGAAGATTAAAAAAACAAAAGAAATGTTTCTAATGATTTAAAAAATAGAACTCAAATCTTCTTCGGATCCTCAAAAATTGAACTTAAAGATCAAATAATCCGGACTATTGAAATTTGATTTAACGACTACAATTATTATAACTTTAGAGAAACCTCTTATTTGTAATCGTTTGATTAAATTTCAATGATCCGAATTATTTGATCGTTAAACTTAATTTTTGGGAATCCGGGTTCTAAAAAATACAAGAGAAATGCAAGTGATGATTAAAAAAAGCAAGAAGTGTTGTTTTGTCAAATCCCCCGACGTGGTTTCCACCAAAGAAAACATTGGGCACAGTCCACTGGCCGGTCCACTCACGCGAGTATGGTAAGTTTGTTTTTTTTAATTTTTTAATTTTTCTTATCTTTATCATTTAATAAAATTATTAATTTTTTTTAAATATAAAATTTTAAAGTTGTTTTTATTAGTTTTTTTTTATTCAATTCTTTATTTGTGAGATGACGGGAGGAATGACCTAAGCCTAATGCTAAAAGTTCAGGAGAACAACTAATAGCCGCTCCAGTCTCCAAACCCAGTACATTAAGAAATTTTTAGTTGTGACGAGAATATAAATGGTACACCATGTGTTTTAATAGAAGTGGTAAGAAATTTTATATTTTAAGTTATTAACTTTTTAGCGCACATATTCCACTATTTGTATAGTGACACGTAGTGTACCACCCTATATACCAGTTACACTGAAAAATCTCTCCAGTACACTGAGACAGTCGACTAACTTGTATTGTACATGCTAATTTATTACTCGCGTTTGGCAATTATCTAGAAAAGAATTTTGTATTACACAAAGGACTGGAATCACATCCGGATCCCTCTTGCTAAGCAAACTAAGCAAAACATCCTATCCTTCCATTTTTTATCTTGTGGCCAAAAATCAAGGTTCTAACAAACGTTAGGCGCTAGTCGGGCGGCGAGCTAACCCCTAGCGCCTAGGCGCCTAGGCGGGGTCTAGGCGGCCTAAGCGGATTTAAGTAAATTTCTTGTATATCTTGTAAATAAGTGAATATTGACACTTACAAAAAAATTATACTTGTATGAGATTCATGGATAAGATAATAAAAGAATGATAAAAGGCAAAAAGAGTATCCAACAAGTCCAAAATTTTAAAACACATTAAGCATATATGTCATATAACCATAGTGAGGAGTATTGTAGGATGACACATGTACAACAAGCTCACAATTTAAAACCACATATTCAGCGAATTTAAATAAATTTATTATATATCATATAAATAAGTGTTTGTCATATCTAAAATATACATAATTTCATTTAGAATTATAAGATAATCAAATTTAAATATTAAATAATATGTTTTTTTTAAGCGAGAGCTTTAACATTTTAAGTACATAATAAAAATATGTATGGTATGATCTTAAAAAAATAAAATAAAACATTACAAAAAAAATAAAAAAAAGAATGAAAAGTAATAACGAGGTTAAGGCCTCGTTTGGCACGCCGTATTAAGGATCGGATAGTATTAATAATACGGTAGCAGTTGTTTGGTGTTCATCTGTACTAATTAAGCACCGGATAAATTAAACCGGTCCCACCATTTTAATACCCCTCACACCCGCTAATTTATACCCTCCAAAACCTCCGTATAATTTAGTCGGGTCCCAAATCACGCTCGCCTTCTCCAACCTTTCCGCTCTCTTACGCATCGCGAAATCTTCATCCAAATATTCCTTTTTCTCCCTCCCCACCTCCTCCGATCAACATCAAGCATATACAAACAGAAAATCATAGGTGGCAAATTAAACCCAGGCCATGGCGTCCCTATTCATACATCCATGGTGGTGGGTTGAACTAGAATCTGAGAGCTGCGCTACTCCAGAGCCGTCATCGCCGTATAATCAACTCGTTCTCAGAAGCCTCATCGTCACTGCCCATGATCCGCTGCTTCTCTATGACTGCTCGCACCATCGTCTTGCACGCGAATATGTTCTGCACCGTCTGCCTGACATAGCCACTGCTGTTGTATATTGAAACAAGGTCCTGTGGTTGCAAACTGTTGCTGCCTTGAACCACTGCACAAACCCAAACCCAGAAAGCACCAAATCCATAGCCTTGCCCCCGCATCATACCAGACCATTGGGGACGAAGGTTGCCAAAGAAAAATCCTTAATTTACCTTTTTTTTCAAATTAGGTTTTGCTCTAATTTGGGGGTTTTTTTATTTGCTTCCTATCGTGAAGATATGATTTGCTTCCTGTCAAATTTTTATTATTTTTTTAATCCGGTGTTGTACCAAATACAGTATAAATAATACGGTTATAATCCGATATTACACCAAACGTCCGACTAATTTAGTCAGTACTATCCGATGACTATTTATCCTATCCGATTGAAATAGTCAGTACAGTCCGAGCTGCCAAACGAGACCTAAGAGTGGAAAAAGAAAAGGGTATAAAAAGTAGTACAAAAAATGGTGAGAACCATTCAAAGAAAACGTGCAGGTTGCAATAGATGCTTTTCCTAGATAAAAGATGGTGGGACCATCTTGATTGAATCATGCAAACTGAATAATGATCCATGTTTACAACCAGACAAAAACAGAAACAATATTAAAAACAAAATAAATATGCTATAGTCGTAATAAACAAATTAGCCTTACGCAGAAACCAAGATAAAAAACAAATTAAACAGCACAAGAAACAAGGAGAAAAAATAGATAAACTAATTAACTAGCACAGGAACCAAGAAGAAAGAAAATAAAGTAAAGCATCATCTTCATCTTCCTCGCGCTGAGTTGCACGGCGGCTCTGCAACAATTTTTTCTAGATTCCGGTGTGCTCTACAAACGCCCGTTTAGCCTCCGCCCAACGCCGTCCTGACGGGCATAACTCTGACTAGTCCCGCCTAATCCCGCCCAAGCGTCCATCTAATATATTTCTGATTTTGTGTCCGATTGGAAGCTAATCGCCGCGGCAACCGAACGCCCAGCGCCTAAGCGCCGTCTAGACCGACTTTTAGAACACTGCCAAAAATAAACTTAAATAGTAAAAAATTTCACGCAAAACAAGACAAGATGAAAATAGAAGGTTGTGATGTTTTGCTCAGTTTGCTCAGCAGGGGGATCCGGAGGTGATCCCAGTCCTTACAGAAAACCACTTGATGTGGGGTTGTATTCGGATAATAGGTTTAAAATAACAAAATTTATTTATTTATCACACACTAACCAATATCATCAAACGTCTAAGCATGGATTTATACCGCTCAGCAAATTCCAAACCTTAAAGCACCACATTATTCTCACAACTCTACTCTTCCAAGCGATAAATTTTACATACAAATATTGGCACATAAAAGTGCAGGCATTGTTCTTATTCATAGTAAATAGAATGCAGCTGGTACGATAGGGTTTAAATTATTCTTGTCATTCACTGGCAATAGAACGCTTCACAGTAATGACGGTACCATTCACTTGACATGGTTTTGGAGCCACTCCAACAAGTCTTGATAAGCCTCCTCAGCAGCCTTACATGCTGCTTCATCTTCATCGTTGTACCTAGTGGTCCACCCGTGTTCCACTTTTGGAAATATCTTCACATGGCTTTTGATCTGTGATTCCATAAACCAAACTGTCATTCCAAATACATAAACGCGAAACGTTTAAGAAATAGAGCCACATTAAGAAGGTAGAATATCTAGGCATAATATATAAGCCCTTGAACACCTTTGGTTTTGTAAGGGCAAGTTCGACCTATAACCCGTGACATATTTCTACCAATAACCCATGACAGAATGAGAACGATTAACCCGAAGTCATCTCAAGGGCTATAAGGATGTCCATGATTAAAATCAACAAATACATTGAAATCATTGAAAAGTGTTTCGATCGAGATATTTCCTACCTCAGGTTTTGCAGCTAAAGCCTCCTCAAATTGTTTCACGACTTCAGGTGGAGACATATGATCAATCTCAGCACCAAGTATTTGAGTGGGAACCTTAACCGCTGCAATTTACCCCCAGGAATTTATCAATAAACACAGACCGAACCGTTTTTTATTTTTCTATCTACACTTTCTTAGGGTAAATATTAGAAAACGTAGGTATGTGTTCGTTTAAATTGACACCTACACTAATTAGCTAAATATTTCTTGAATATTAAATAGAGAAATCGTACCCTTGATATCATCCAGAGTGACAAATGCAGGATGACACATAGCAGCGGCTTGGATAAGGTCATGCTTTGAAAGTTCAACCACAACCTTGGCTGAAAACAGAACAAATGATTCAAGGTCAACCGAAACATTTTCCCATAGGTTGAACTACTAAATTACGGCTGAGAAGAAATCCGATCGAAAAGAAACCAAAATTTAAGAATCCACCAGGAGGGGAAAATGAGCTCACCCCCGTAACAGAATCCTACAGCACCAACTGCAGAAATACCTTTACTTTTTAAAGCTTCAAGTAATGGTTTTGTATCTTCGAATGCTTTGTCCTGTTTAGAAGAGCGAAACATTTTAACAATACTTCCACAATCAACAGTTTGATTTTAAAACACTACAAAATCAGGTCTTTTTATTTCGTCAGAGGTGGAAAAAATCATATAAACTTTGAAAACAAGAACAGTAATTCGACTTCCAAGCTGAAGCCACACGCATCTTCAACTTAAAACAGCCTCAAAACGAGAATTTGACATTATCTTAAACATTTTATGCGAATTCAAGAATCACAAAGGATACTTGTAAAAGAATTCAATTATAATTAAAGGAACAATTTCTTGATCTCTACATGATAAGAGATCCAACCGGTTCATGATGTTTTATCCAGCCAGGGAGAGCGGCAAATCCCTCCTCTCCGAGTTCAAAAGGGTCTCCGTAAAAGAAGTCAGGGACCACAACAAAAAAGCCAGCAGCTGCAAGTTTGTCTGCCATCTTCCTTCAAAACAGAAGGCAGGTGGTATTAGTTGAAGGGTACATGAGATTATGAAAACACGCAAATGATATAGTGATTGATCAAGTGACTAACACAACTGTGCTTCGATTTTATTTTTATTTTTATGATGTTGAGAACTAGAAGGATGATCTATATTTCTAGACAAGTGGTGGATCCAGAAATCTAGACTAGAAGGGTCTTTAAGCCATACAAAAATAATTAAACAAAGTAATTGCAATTTATTGAATGGGAGAAAAATTAAAGGTTTTGTTTTTTGTATTGGAATGAAATTTTTTAATCAAATAAGAGTAGTAGAGCTTAAAATTTTAGTATTGAAATGATTAATATATCATAAGAACAAAACTTATTTATAAGCTTTGATAAATAAAAGATTAATACGTTAGATTCGAACAAAATTTTTTAGTCAAGACTTAAAACCCGATCTTGTTCTAGACCGTCTTAAGTCTTGTTTTACCCCTTGTTTTATATTAACTGTCTAAAAAAGTGGATATGGTTTTTATATGGTAAAACATAAGGCTAATTATTACAAAATAAATAAGTGGGTTTGGTTTTAATATGGTAAACAGAAAGCAAATTATAAAGGTTTTTTTTTTCTTTAGTTCTCTGAAATGCAATTCAGATAACTAATCCATCACACCGTTGCAACACAAAGAAAGTAGCTGTAGAAAAACGGATATGCAACAAGTCATACCTCAAGTTTGGAGCATCGTATCCTGCACAAACAATAAACATGTTAAAATAACAAGTGGTTTGCTGATACAATGTTATAGACTCAGGAAGCAATTTTATACAACTGATCGAAAATCAGTTATTTCCCGCGATCGGGGAAGGAACAGAAACAGACGAAAGGAACACACAAAAAGGCAAACAAACTATGCTCTGATATGACATACAGTTACAAATATCCTCAGTCAACCAAAACATACTATGCTCTGATATGACCTAAAGTGAACACAGCTGAGGCTAGATTATCATCAGTCAACCAAAACATATTTATAGCACCTATTAACATAGTAGTTGAGTATCAAACTTGTCTAGTAAATATCGCTAGACTGACATAACACCAATTATACACTCCAAAAATCTATACCCTATAAACAAAAACCATACACAGGCCAATCAAAACACAATAAATAAACATAACCCATGTCAGAAAATGAAAAAAAAAATTGCAGAAATTACTAAACCAAATTAAACAGCAGAGATTTTTGAAGTTGTGGGAGCTGAGAAAGAACCAAAAATATCAGAGAGGAGAAGAACGGCGAGCTTGGAGTCAGGGGAGCCGACAAGATAGGTGTCGAGACCGCCGAACTTCTCGACGCGGCCGGAGCCACTCGATGGGTTCAGGGTTGGTGGGTGGGAGCAGCACTGAGGGCCTGACATTTTTGTTTTTGTTTTTCTCTGAAACAAACACACAGTCTGCTCATCTGATCAAATAATTTATAGAGTTGAGTTGACTCGTTAACTAATTGATTAGAAAGTAAGGTTAGGCTTGGGAGAGGGAGAGAAACTCTAGTTAACATGCATTAAACATTGACCCTCCTTCTTTTCAATAATTACGATCTCATTTTACTCAAATTTAGAGAGTGGCTATAATAGTACGCTCACCTAATTCCCACAACTTTGGAATCGTATCCAAACCTGCTTTTGATGACTTTGACAAATGGACTACCAAACCAACACCATGACTTTAACAAATGAACTCCCAAACCAACACCACTGAATAAGATTTACAATCTCATTGTTATACAAACATCTAGTATTATTGATAGAAACATATTTATGCGACTTAATTAGCTTGTTCTTGTGTATTTGTATTGTTATTTCTTAGTTAATTATGTATTTTAAACTATTTTCGTGTGTTTGTAGGTCATAATAACAAAGTTAGCAAGAAAGTGCATTTTGGAGCATTTTAGAGCATTTTTGAGCCAAGATTGGATAGTGCAAGCATGGAGACATGAGGATGGATGTTTTTGAAGATTTGAAGGCTAGAAATCAACATGTTTGTGTGCAAGTGTGTTGACCTACAACTCCAAACATCCATCCACTATACCCATTATGTCCACTCATTACCAAACATCCATCCACTACACCCATTACATCCACTCATTACCACAACACTCACCCACTACACCCATTACATCCACTCATTACCAACCACTCATCCACTACACCCATTACATCCACTCATTACCAAACATCCACCCACTACACCCATTACATCCACTCATTATCACAACACTCACCCACTACACCCATTACATCCACTCATTATCACAACACTCACCCACTACACCCATTACATCCACTCATTACAACTCCATACACTCCTCTCCCTAGCCTATAAATACATCCACCCTTCACCATAATTTGGGGGCCATCATCCAAAGACACTACATTTCACATCTCACAACTTCATTCACAAACACAATTTCCTTGCCGTGACCTCCATCCATTCATCTAGCCATACTACATCTCACCAATCCATACACTTTCATCTCTTAGCCGTGCAAATCCATTCCATCCATATATCCATACACATCCTAGACACTTGTGCTACAACAAGGTGGTGAAAACAAAGGTCCTTGGCGTTTCAAGCTTGGAACTTTGGAGCATTTTAGGTGTACTTCATTCTTGCTTTCAATGTCTACTTTGTTATTTTCTAATTTTGTTGCAATTATGAGTGGCTAAACCCTTATTTAGTTAGGGGGAAGTTTAAAGCCATGAACGTGCTTGAGATATGAATTGATTTCTTCCAATTGTGATTTGATAAGTTGTGATTGCAATTCAATTATCTATTTTATTCATAACTGATTCTTGTATGTTTATTAAGGATGCATACTTAGTTTTCATGTATGAATTAGATGCTAGAATATAAATGAGTTTCACCTAATCATTACAAGTTTATATTCATGAGTAGTGAAGGTTGTCTATCACAATTGCATTAATTGAATTCTTGGCAAATGTATCATGCATTCATAGTTATAATTGCCTCGTCAACACTTATGATTTTCATTGAATGTAATGATCTCTGATTGTATCTCTATTATGCATTCATATAGGGGACTTTTAGAGAATGATTTGGGTTGTCGCATGCATTCATCCAATTCAATGAGTAAAGGAAAATCTGAGGGTTAATTTGTGCATCACGGTTAATCTGGGGTGTTGAGCATCATAGTTTATTGAAAAGCAATTGGAAATCGATTCATGTACAAGTGTGTCATGTGTGAAGAACGGACCTCTAACTAATCCATCCATCATCTCATTTCTTAAATTCACTTTACAATCTGTCTAATTTTATAAGTTGTTTGTTTGTTTCGAATTCGTCAAAACCAAAATCCCCCTTTTACTTTATTGTTTCAAAGTATTAAATTTCTATTTCGTTAGTGTTTTTAAGTTGTTTTGTGTCTTTACAATCTGTTTTGAGTCCTTTGAGTCTATTCAAACGTTTTTAACGTTGTTTTTATGTTTTTGAGTTAGTTTAGAGGTTTTAGCAAGCCCTGCTAATCCCTGGTTTAGAACGATCCCTACTTGCATTTTTACTACAATTTGACAGCAAGAGGGTTTAATTTGTGTGTTAAGTTAATTTTCGCATCAAATTTTTGGCGTTGTTGCCGGGGATTAGCATTGCTAATCCCCCGTTGTTTCTTTTTCATGTCTTTTGTTTTAGTTACTGACTTTGTTTCTGTTTGTGTCTTTTATTTTTACTTGTGATATTTGATTTAGTTTTGTTTCCTTGATTTTAGGGACTAGAGAAGTAGTTCTTTTTCATGTTTTTTGTTTTAGTTACTGACTTTGTTTCTGTTTGTGTCTTTTATTTTTACTTGTGATATTTGATTTAGTTTTGTTTCCTTGATTTTAGGGACTAGAGAAGTAAGACATGGACTTTGCTACCATTCAAGCTCAATTAGCGAAACTTACTTCTCAATTGTCACAATATGCCGAAAGGACCACAATGCAAAGTGTCCCTACATGTGGTGTGTCCTATGGGCAAGGATATCCAACTCATCAATGTCCTCAATTCACTGCGAATGAAGATGCTTGGGGTTATCAAAGCCATAGTCAATCATGGGACAACATGTTTTCCGACGCTTACAATTCGGATTGGAGAGATTATTCAGATTACATGTGTGGAGAACCGCAACAATTCCAACAAGATGGATATTGGCATCAAGAAGAGGAGTTCTATCACTGGCCATATGAACCATCACAGCCACCACAACAATCTGCCCAATTCAATTCAGGTACATCTTTAGATAATGATATGTTTAATAAGTTACTCAGCTCTTTGAACCAGGATGTAGAAAACCAAAACAAAGAGGTGCAAAACCAAGCCAAGAAGACGGGCGAATTGGAAAAGCAATTTGGGCAGATTATGGAGTTCACGGCACAAATTCAAGAGCAAAGTGAATTCTCCAACTCAACTGTTGAAAATTTGAAGGGAGATTTTGAAATCCATGATGCTATCACTTTGGGAAGTGTTATGGAGGTTGGAGGTGAACCCAAGACGTCCAAACCAAGCCAAAACATGGATGAACAGCTGCTGCTCGAAGAAGAGGAAAGTAACAAGGCCACGACAAGGAAAGAACCACCCTTGCCGCAGCCCCATGTGCCCTATATGCCGTCCACTACAACCAAGGTAAGCCTAAATTCAATTCGTCCTGACCCCGTTTCACCAAATGTCCTTATTCCTTGCAGGATCATGCAATCCAAGGAAGAAGAGGGTGAGAAAGGCATATTTGGAACCTTTCCAAAGAGTCAAGAGCAAGAAGTGTATGGGGAATGTCTACAATTCATCAAAGAAGATACCCTTGAGACGAAAACTCCCAAACAAGTTGGATTTTATGACACGGGAAAAGTCATAACTCTCAAAACACCAAATCTGGCCAAATCCCATATCCCTGCAACCTTCAAAGATGTGGTGTTCGTAATTGAGTTTGTGTTGGAGCAAGCAAGTAAGCCATCTTCTCCAACTTCGATTTTATTATATACTAACTTGCTGATTTTGATGATTCAGGCACCTACACTAGAATTTAAACCATTGCTGGATCACGTCAAGTATCACCTTCCATTTACGGATCAATTCCATGTCGTGGGCCCTGTACAAGCTTAAATGGAGGTATCGTCTGGCTGGAAGACGTTAAAAGCAAGCGTTTCTTGGGAGGCAACCCATGTATTCAAATAAGGAAGATTTTTGAATTGCTCCACAATCAGTTTTGCGTTTCTAAAAACCTTCCCTTTTCTGTAGTTTTATTTTGCCATGATTGTCATTTTTATTTGTTGCTTGTTTAATTGTTTTTGGTGTGGGTTTATTTTTGAAACACTGACAGTTATGCAAGGTATTTTTACATTCATAAAAAAGGAAAGGAACATTAAGCAGATAAATACAAGAGGGAGCCTCACAAAGGCTGCTTAGGAGAAGTCTCAGTAGTCGGCGAAGCCCCATAAGGAAAAGGCATCGAAGGTTGATCATTTGGAGCTTCATTACGCGGTACAACCCCAGAAAACGAAGGCAAATGTTGTTGGAACAAACCCACAAACCTCTGATGATCAAGTAAAATCTGACCATTAGATTCCTGCATTTGGTCAATCTTCCTCTTCATGTTTGTAGCATAATTATATGCGAGCCTGTGCAACTGTTTATTCTCATGCTTAAGCCCTCTAATCTCCTGCTTGAGACTCATCACTTCAGCCGCCAATGATTCAACTTGACGGGTTCGGGCAAATAGGCGTTGGGCCATATTAGACACGGAACCTGCGCACTGCACACTCAGAGCCATAGAATCCTTAACAGCCAACTTATCAGACCGTTTGGCAAGTAGCATGTTATCTTTGGGAGTGACAAGGTTCCTGGCCACCACCACAGCTGTCATATCATTCTTCATCACCGAATCCTCAACGGTAAGGGGACCAGTAGGGGATATGAAGGATGGGTGCCATATGTTGTCTGGAGAAGGCGGGACTGCCTCTTCACCAAGGTTCAAGTCAAAACGACGGTCGGAGGGCTAGACATTTTCAGAGGTGTTAAAGAAAGAAGATGTCAGACAAGTCAAGATCGTAGAAGTGCAAGAAGGGAGTTTTTACAAGCAGAAATTCAAGTGTGCTTTGAACGTCCTGCGTACCTCTATAAAAATCAGCACTCGATGGGATTTCAGAGATCGAAAAGGCGAGCTCAGAAATCGAAGAGGCCAACTCAAAAATCAAAGAGGCGCTAGCTTTCTCAAAAGCTGGGCTTGCTCAGAAACCACGACCAATCTTCTTTTCCAGATTTGTCCGCACTTGTCACATGCAACCTCTGCACTAGACGGGATTTCAGAGATCGAAGAGGCAATCTCAGAAATCGGAGAGGCATCTGATTTTCCAGACGTGTCAGCATCTGTCACATGCAGAGTCAGCTTTGCGGAAATCACGGGCAGTTTGTCGAAGCGCCGATTTCAGATATCGGAGAGGCATATGCTTTTCCAGACGTGTCAGCATCTGTCACATGTAGAGTCAGCTTTGCGAAAATCACAGGTAGTTTGTCGAAGCGCTTTTCCAGACGTGTCAGCATCTGTCACATACAGAGTCAGCTTTGCAGAAATCACGGGCAGTTTGTCGAAGCGCCGATTCCAGATATCGAAGAGGCACTTGTTTTTCCAAACGTGTCAGCGCCTGTCACATGCACACTCAACCTTGCGGAAATTATGGGCAATCTGTCGAAGATCTCTTGTGAAGTAGAGAGCACGTGAAGTTTACTATTAAATCATCCAACGGTTGCTGACAAGAGTGAAAGAATAGTACCGGTTATTAATTCCTATAAATGTCACCCTTCACCCTCCATTGCAAGGCAGACATACATAACCCTTCTTCTTCTTCGAGAATGCCTTTCCAACAAACCCTCTCGAGTTACTCAGTGTTCTTTATTCCTTAGGGTACCTTTGCAAACAACTCATCCAAAGAAAAAGTATTTCATATCATAAAGGTTGAAAACAAGAGTATCTCATATCATGCTTTCTCCCTATCCTTCTCCTTGTCGTTGTTTTGGGACAAGGAGAAAGAGAGCAATCAGCCAGCACTTGGTATCAATCTTCCGATCTGGAACCGACTGCCTGGAACCCCTTCTTGATTGCTTACCTAGCCTTGCTCTCGAGTACTCATCTTCATCATTTTATGCTTCCTCTTCGTCTACCACATCTGCCTGAGGAACATATAAGGGAAATGAAAATGATACCTCGAAGCATGTGGAGACAATTTGCCAATTCATCCTCAACTAGAGACAAGGAGAAAGAAAGCAAGAGGTGGGCACTTGGAAAGATTGAAGAAAGAAACAGACCAACACCTCTACCTCGTGCCTACCTGCCGTGCAGAAGAAACAAGCAGAGAAGAATGTAGATTGCACAATCAAATCAACCCGGCAAAAGGAGTCTGATTTGAAACCAAGGAACTCTGATATTCCTCGCTCAGAATTCCAAACCAGTTCGAGATCAAAGCTGTGGAAAGTCAACAAGATCATCTATCTCCAAAACCAGATTTGCGTTCTTAAACTCTACTCTATATGTTATTTTTTTTTTTACTTTGCTATACTTGTCATGTTTATTCGTTGTTTGTTTATTTGCTTGTTTCTGTGTGAGTTTATGCTTGAAACATTGAGGACAATGTTTGATTTAAGTGTGAGGGGGGGTAACCATTGTTTTGCATGAAATTCGTAGGAGTTTATCACCCATTACTTCTGATGTTGTTCCCTGCTGTTTTAAGTGTTTTTAAGCTGTTTTGGAGTGTTTCAGTGTGTTTTGACATAAAAATCCGAAAATCTCATAAAATTTTGAAAAATTGTTTTGAAAAACCCAAAAAAAGTTGTTTTTGTATGTTTATTTGTGTCTTAGGGTACCTTCCAACACAATGATGAGGATTTGGTTTTTAATTACATGACTGTTAAAGAGAGATATAAACATGGATGTAAATTTGATTTACTCTTTGGTGTATGCTTGGTTGTGGTTATAATTTATGAATTCACATGCAATCATAAAGGAAAAATCAATTTTTGTAACATGCTTGAAGGAAGGAACTCAAATGAACGCCACAACCTTGTGAGACTTGATCCTAAACGTTTATTTGGAGAGTTAATAATCTGTGCACTATTGTTTTCTAAAGTCGTTGCATGATCTCATTATTCTTTGCTTGGTTGCTACTTAAAAGGCGTTTCATCATTTAGTTCCAAATGCTAGAACTCATGCCTATTTCATTCAAAGCATGTTATTGATTTGCATAACACATATTCAAGATAAAGTTGTGTAGTGACCACCACAGCCAAATTGTCGTGCCCTATTTCATTATGTGTTTAAGTTTAACCCCGTTGAGCCTTTTGTAGCCTATGTTCTTTGTTAACCCACACTATCCTCACCTAGCCTAGATTAGGACCATCCATATCCTTGTTCTTGAAGCATAGTAAAACTTAATTTAGAAAGAATTCCTTTTGTTGAACTTTTGCAGAAAAACAAGTGTGGGGGAAGTGATTCTTGTGTATGTGTGTGTGTGCCAAAGTCCTTAATAAGACACGGGTAGAAAAGAAAAAGAAAAAAAGAAACATTCATGGAAAATAGAAGGAAAAGAAGAAAAGTTGTGAAAAGAGTGAAAAAGAGTTGAAAAATATGTGAAAAAGAGCTCTAAAGTGTTGTTTGTTGAAGAAAGGGTCCAAAACATTGAATTTGGCCCTAAGTGTTGCTTGAATCTTCCCTTTGTGTTTAAAAGTTAATTTCTGCATTATTAAGTGAATTCCAAGTGTCTATTTCATTACTTTGCTTGCTATTACTTTCAGAACGTTTGTTATCCTTATCCTTTCTTTGTTAGCCATTACTCTTAAACCCCGTTACAACCCTTGACTTCAATCTTGAGTGTTGTGTGTTTCAATTTGTGGAGTTTGAAATTGATATGAGCATATGGTGTCACTGGTTCTTGCATCTAAGTAGTAGCATTCCATTCATGAGATCATATATATACATGAATTAATAATTCCAGAAATTGCTTCTTTGTTGAAAAACATATGTGAGTACTAGTTTTCATGTTTACATCAATCTTCTCACATATACCTAATATAGGGAGTGTAGTCAGAAATTCTTGTGTGAAAATAAGAGTGTATTTAGTAAGGAATTGAGGAAATTCTCTAAGGCATGTTACTATATTCAAAATGCTGTTTTAATTGATTAAATGTGAGCTAGTGAATGGTGACTATGATTAAGTATGCTCGAGGATAAGGAATGCTTAAATCTATGTAAGTCGTGATCTTTGGCATGTCATGTTTCATTGAAAATCCCTGACGCAAATGTTGGAAGGTTAGGTTGTGTTTTGTTTGTTTTGTTTGTTTTGTTTCGTTTTCTTTCTTTTGTTTTGCTCGAGGACTAGCAAAAGCTAAGTGTGGAGGAATTTGATAGGTACATATTTATGTGACTTAGTTAGCTTGTTCTTGTGCATTTGTGTTGTTATTTCTTAGTTAATTATGTATTTTAAGCTATTTTCGTGTGTTTGTAGGTCATAATAACAAAGTTGGCAAGAAAGTGCATTTTGGAGCATTTTAGAGCATTTTTGAGCCAAGATTGGATAGTGCAAGCATGGAGATATGAGGATGGACGTTTTTGAAGATTTGAAGGCTAGAAATCAACATGTTTGTTTGCAAGTGTGTTGACCTACAACTCCAAACATCCATCCACTACACCCATTACATCCACTCATTACCAAACACTCATCCACTACACCCATTACATCCACTCATTACCACAACACTCACCCACTACACCCATTACATCCACTCATTACCAACCACTCATCCACTATACCCATTACATCCACACTACACCCATTACATCCACTCATTACCAAACATCCACCCACTACACCCATTACATCCACTCATTACCACAACACTCACCCACTACACCCATTACATCCACTCATTACAACTCCATACACTCCTCTCCCTAGCCTATAAATACATCCACCCTTCATCATAATTTGGGGGCCATCATCCAAAGACACTACATTTCACATCTCACAACTTCATTCACAAACACAATTTCCTTGCCGTGACCTCCATCCATTCATCTAGCCATACTACATCTCACCAATCCATACAATTTCATCTTTTAGCCGTGCAAATCCATTCCATCCATATATCCATACACATCCTAGACACTTGTGCTACAACAAGGTGGTGAAAACATGCTTGAGATATGAATTGTGATTGTGAGTGGCTAAACTTTGGAGCGTTTTAGGTGTACTTCATTCTTGCTTTCAATGTCTACTTTGTTATTTTCTAATTTTGTTGCAATTATGAGTGGCTAAACCCCTATTTAGTTAGGGGGAAGTTTGAAGCCATGAACATGCTTGAGATATGAATTGATTTCTTCCAATTGTGATTTGATAAGTTGTGATTGCAATTCAATTATCTATTTTATTCATAACTAATTCTTGTATGTTTATTAAGGATGCATACTTAGTTTTCATGCATGAATTAGATGCTAGAATATAAATGAGTTTCACCTAATCGTTACAAGTTTATATTCATGAGTAGTGAAGGTTGTCTATCACAATCGCGTTAATTGAATTCTTGGCAAATGTATCATCCATTCATAGTTATAATTGTCTCGTCAACACTTATGATTTTCATTGAACGTAATGATCTCTGATTGTATCTCTATTATGCATTCATATAGGGGACTTTTAGAGAATGATTTGGGTTGTCGCATGCATTCATCCAATTCAATGAGTAAAGGAAAATATGAGGGTTAATTTGTGCATCACGGTTAATTTGGGTGTTGAGCATCATAGTTTATTGAAAAGCAATTGGAAATCAATTCATGTACAAGTGTGTCATGTGTGAAGAACGGACCTCTAACTAATCCATCCATCATCTCATTTCTTAAATTCGCTTTACAATCTGTCTAATTTTATAAGTTGTTTGTTTGTTTCGAATTCGTCAAAACCAAAATCCCCCTTTTACTTTATTGTTTCAAAGTATTAAATTTCTATTTCGTTAGTGTTTTTAAGTTGTTTTGTGTCTTTACAATCTGTTTTGAGTCCTTTGAGTCTATTCAAACGTTTTTAACGTTGTTTTTATGTTTTTGAGTTAGTTTAGAGGTTTTAGCAAGCCCTCCTAATCCCCGGTTTAGAACGATCCCTACTTGCATTTTTACTACAATTTGACAACAAGAGGGTTTAATTTGAGTGCTTAACTTTCATCGCATCAATTATCAAATTAAACTTTAAACATCCATTCGTTGTAGATTTACCAATTAGTACTATAGAATGACGATATTTTTGATATTCTTAATTAGAGATCTCAAATTTAGCTCATATAAACGATGAGAAAGTATTATATTTTTAGGCTTTAATATCAAAATGGTCCAAGTGCTTTACCCTAACGGTCAATTTGGTCCCCGTTCTTTTAATTTGGCCAAATTGGTCCCCCTGTTTACCTTCATTGGCTAATTTTGCGTTAAAAGACTGTTAAATTGAGACAAATATATAATTCAACTGTAAACCCATTAATGCGCATGAGATCAGATGATCGACAATGACGCTTCAAAAATATTTCACTCTTGATAGTCTTGAGGACATCTTATTGTTGAATTGCAAATCGGGTAATGCTAGGAAGACCAAATTTTTAAAACTAAATTTTGTAAATTAAGTGATTGGATTGTTGATGATTAGATATTAACGTGCTTATTTTTTATTAGTAACACATCATTTAGTTTACAAATTTAGTTTACCTAACATTACCTTGCAAATCAGATTTAGTATACCATTAATTTCCTCGCTATCTAATACGTAATTATTGTAAATAGCTAATAACATGTGTAATATATCCTCTATGTGCTATCGTGTTATATAATGGATATAGTTTTGTTTTTTTAGGTGATTCTTTATATAATGTCTGAAAATATGTGTGAAGAGGAAATGGAAAGAGAAGATGAAGAATATCATGAAGCCATTAAGTTAATTGATGGCAGTACAGGCAATGGTTCAAGTGCTAAATGCGTTAATAGTTATTGTACATGATGATCATATTGAACGTCCATTGGCTCGACGACCTATTAGTAGAACTGGATACGATTATATTAACAAGGTATTGAATGAGGATCCTCAAGATTTTCGAGTCCTATATAGGATGTATCCGGATGTTTTCTTAAAGCTATGCGATGTCCTTACGGAAAAGACGCATTTGAAGGGTACAAGGTTTATTTGTATTGAAGAAATGATTGCTACATTTCTACTCACTATTGGTCAAAATTCTTGATACTGCCAAACTCGGGACACATTTTGCCGGTTACATTTTACAACAAGAAAAAATTTCAATAATGTTTTGAAGGCCTTGAACATAATTGCACCATATTTGATGGTCCAACTTGGATCCACGGTGCCAACTAAAATAAGAGAAAGTACAAGATTTAACCCTTATTTTAAGGTTAGTAATTAGTACTTATCTTAACCATGTCCTGATTAAACTGGTTTCATAAACATATTCTTAGCTATGTATTAACTCTTATAATTATTTTAGGATTGTGTTAAAGCTATTGATGGAACACATATACCAGCAATGGTATCGGGACCTAAAGTAGTTAGCTATCGTGATCATCATGGTAAAATATCACAAAACGTATTAGCTGCTTGTAACTTTGATTTGGAATTCATATATATTCTTAGTGGATGGAAGGGTTCAGGTCATGACTCCAAACTATTACATGATGTTGTATCAAGGAGGAACGGACTTAGAGTGCTAGAAGGTTCATATTCATTCATTTATTTATACTAGGACGTACCATAAATAATAACTTCATGTGTTTTAATTTTAGGTAAATTTTTTCTAGTGGATTGTGGATTTGCAAATCGCCATCAATTTTTAGCTCCGTTTTGATGTGTTCAATATCATCTCCAAGATTTTGTTGGTAACAATCGTGACCCTGTAAATGCAAATGAGTTGTTCAATCTTCAACATGCTTCCTTGAGAAACGTAGTGGAGAGGATATTTGGTGTATTTAAATCTCGATTCACAATTTTCAAGTTTGCACCTCCATTTCCAATTAAAACACAATTAGCAGAGTTAGTGTTAGCTTGTGCAAGGTTGCACAACTTTCTTCACAAGGAGTGTCATTTTGATGAATTTCCAATCGAACCAGAAGATGATGAACTAGGTAATCAAACTCAAGAGCAACAATGATAGATTGCTAATGCATGGAGAGCTGGCATAGCTACAAAAATGTGGACATATGCTGTGAGTGATAGCATTCAAATATGAGAAATAAGGAATTAATTGTTTTAACGGATTGGAGTATGCAATTTATGTTTGAAAAACTTTGATAGCTAGTTTATTTTGTAAGCCTTAACTTTCAAGATTTTGGATGCCAATGTTTAATTTCACTTTGATTGCTAGTTGAAAACATTGCATGTGAACTTGGTATTGCAATTTGGTATTAGTAGGATGAAACTAATTGTTTATAGTATCATAAGAAGTTCAATGGTTATCCTCGGATTTCAAAAGCTCATCTATGCTCTCCTTTTCTCTCCTTGCCATATTTTTTCAGGACGCCGGTGCAGCTTCACACTTGGATGAAGTCTATAGTGGATGTTGTTAGGTTGATATAATAGGTATATTTTGTAGCCTCTTTTACCTATTAATTTAGGGAACTTTAACGAAAAGCACCCGGTACTGTTCACTTTAACGAAAAACCACATTTTTACACTAAAAAGTCAATCCTGGTACTATTCACTTTACCCTTTATTTTGTCCTTATCATTAAAACTCAAAGTTTTCAAGCCCTTTTCATTAGTTTTCCTATTAATTTAGTCATGGTTGATATAAAACAGTTGGATTTAATGTGTTTTGTGTGAATTTTATACAAATTATTTTTTGGAGAAACTGGATTTTTGAGAAGAATTACAAGGAAAGCATGAAAGAATATCGAAGTGAAGTGTTGCTGAGATTTGTGTTAGTACAAAATTGTCTAACTTGTATAAATTGGAAAGCCCAGAGTTTTAATCTAAAAGGCGGGCCGGTGCTTATTTAATTTCCGAATCCTTATTGGTTTGCTCTCATTTTCCAAAAGGGTTTAAGGTGAATTCCTAGCGGCTAAAGCTTGGGGACAGAAAGGGAAAAGAAAGGAGGAATATAAAAAGGCACGGCATAAATTGAAAGGGGGCTCTCCATCATTAAGCACACATATACATGTGACAATTTGGCGAGTACTCCAAGGAGCTCTAAGTTTTTCCCAGCACATACACACACTCAAGTACGAAGTTGGAGTTCAAGTTTTATTCCATGTCATCGAATTCATACATGTTTGTCATCAGTTTAATCATACTACAAAAAAAAGTAGTCATTACCAACGAAGAGTTTCTGAGGGCCCCAAAAAAACCGTCGTAAAAAGCACATTTTACGACCATAAAATATGGGTCGTCAGTAATATGGCATGAAACTAGTTTTTATTACCAACGCACATAATGTCCTCGGAAAAAGTCTCAAGTTTCATCGGAAATGCATTTTTGTTTGGCAGGAAGAATTGGTGCCAATTGTATTAACAACGAGTAAAGTTCTTATCGGAAATATAATGGTTATTTCCGAAGGTTTACTCATGTTGACGAAATGGATTTAGAATTTTCGAGGGAAAAAAAGTCCTCTTACTAATGTTTTTATATTTTTGAGGGAAAAAAAGTCCTCTTAGTTTATATTTTTGAGGAAAAAAAGTCCTTTTGCTAATGCTTTTATATTTTCGAGGGTGATTAGTTTTTGTCGGAAATCATCATATTTTTTCAGACAAAATTTTTTTCTTTGTCAGAATAAATTTTTAAGGCATGTGGTTTTGTTGGAATCTTCAATTATTTACGGGGAATATTCTTAAAATAAGTTTGATGCTTAATTTAAATTCTACAATAAATAAATCATATAACTTAGAATACATATGGAAAATATTGGACCTTAAAATTAAAAATAAAACCGTTGAGCAAAAAGGTGCATAACTTAATATAGTGTTCTATGATAAAGAAATAATTTGCATGCCTTTGTTAACTCATAACATTTGTCATGGACATTGAACAAAATAGTATTTTCGACAACAAAAAAAATCAAAATCGTAATTGAAGATTGAATTCATTCATCGTACTCTTATAGGGTTGAGGAGTGTAGTTGTAAAAAATCAGCAAAATCTGAATTAAAATAACCGTTAAATCATGAGTTTTTGTTTATAATCGTCGAAATGCTTCGTCCCGTTACCTAATATCTAAATGTCTATTTTTTGCGATTTTTTTACGTATGCGATCTTAGAGCATATACAAACAAGTTTGATAGTTGGATTGTTGAAACTAGTTTTGTAGAATGTGTATTCCTTCAAAATGATATATTCACCAAATACTTGGAGTTTATTTTATACTTCCATTAAGTAGAACATAATATTTTGTGGTATCCACTAGTGCAAATATTTTAAATTGAAGATCGAATTCATTCATCATACTCTTACAGGGTTGAGGAGTATATTTGTAAAAAATCATGAAAATCGGAGTTAAAATAACCGTTAAATCGTGAGTTTTCATTTATAACCGTTGAAAGGTTTCGTCCCATTACCTAATATCTGAATGCTAGTTTTTTGCGATTTTTGGCATATGCGATCTTGAGATATATAAAAACAAATTAGACGGTCGGATCATGCAAATTAATTTTTCAGACAATAAATATTAGTTTTTGATAATGTTTAGGGTTTCGACTCTTTTCCTCAAATGAAACAATATTATTTTTTATATTAAAAAATGTTTGTAGAATTTAGTGTTTGGCCATTTCCCCCAAATAAATAAGGGTTTGGCTTCCCACCTCTTTTTCCCACAATTCTCAAACTCTTGTTTTTATGGAATTTAAGTGGGTTGGCTTTTTCTCCAAATTAATTAGGGTTTTGGCGTGTCCCTCCCTCTTCTCCCACAATTTCCAAAAAAAATTTTGGTAGAATTTATTCTGCCACAGCCAAAAAAAAAAGGGAGGGAAACTAAAATGGATAGATTAGAGCTGTCGTTCTCTATATTACCACCTCTAACCTTGATTAGATTAGGGCTACATCAATTCATCAACGTTGTTTACTGTGTTTCAAACCCAGTGCCTGATCATGAACCAGCAAAGTACTGACATTCCATTGTGCCTCTTCGCTATTTGAGTTGGTAAGAATTGGCCTACTAGCCTAACAATTAGGGTTTATGTATATATTTTGCCTTCTGCCATCGAAACACCAATTGTTCTCCTTGCTTATTTTTTTTATCGCTAAATTGTCAACATAATTCCATCTCAAAAGCTAAATTGTCATGGTACAATGTTGATTGGCTTTACAATATTGAAGAGTTCAAGTAAGAATATTCTGAATACACTCTACATGTTCATGGTACAATGGCAGACTCTATGACAGTGCTCAATGGAACTCTATTTTAACATGTGTAATAAATTACAGCCCGCGTTTTGTTCCAATAGCAGTTTATAAGATCATCCCACTTAGAGGCAATGGCTTTGTGGGAAAGGAGGAGACACGGTCAAAAATCAACCATCTAAGATGTTCGGCTGCAAGGATGGGATGGAGAAACCAGCCGATTTTAAGTTTAGGGTTTATGTAAATATTAAATTTCAATTTTATTCATTTTTCATGGTTGCTGGGATTTCCTAACAATTAGGGTTTATGTATATATTTTGCCTTCTGCCATTGAAACACCAATTCTAGTCAATTTTATTTTAGCTTTCATGGTTTCTTTTTTTCATTTTTCTATCTTTAAGTACTAGGCATCTAATTTTCTTGTCTTTGTATGATTGATAGATATGGCAAAAAAGGGAAGGAGCAAAAAAAAATTCATCAAGCACACATCCTCTGTCATCTAGACTCTCTTTAAACCAACATGATACCAATACTGAACTACATGACAATGGAATGCAAGAGACCCAACATGCAAATATACAAGGTAATTTTATATGTGGATTTTTTCATTTTTCTATCTTTTGGTACTAGGCATCTAATTTTCTTGTCTTTGTTGGTTGTTTTATGAACTTTGTCATATGTTATAAGAAACTAATTCTCTAATAATTATGTCTTATTTAGCTTTGTGTTTTCTTTGAAAAATTGTAGCCACGGCAACAAGAGGGATGAGTCAAAATAGAGCACCGCACACTACTACTCATTCCTCTACACCCTCTTCAGACTAACTTGATGTTACCCAACCATCACATGATAGCGAAATACACGAGACACAACAAACATCTATTAAGAATCAACCTTTAAGTGTGGAAGGTACCGTATTTATATCGATTTCAAAATGTGCATTTTTGTAATTGGTTATTTATTAAACTTACAAGCACATTATTATTTTTATTATTTGTCTTACTGTTGAATAATATATTATTTCTTTACTTAAATACTCCCTTCATTGTTTATTTGATAGGAGAATGTTGAAAGTTGGTCAGATGCTCAACATGAAGATCAGTAGTGCATCATACTTTCATTTTGATATTACCAAATATCTAAACTTGTGAAGTTTTATTAGTGGGGTATTGTTTTTTTTTTCCAATTTAAGTATTGTCTATTTTCTTTTTCTTTTAAATAATTTCGTTTGGATGTTGAGAAATTTAATACAATGGTTTGGTTAATTTATTAGTAACGATTACATACCTATTTTTATCATATTTTAATTTCAATATATAATTTAATTATAAATAGTGTTTGTACCATACTTAACAAATCCTAAAACTACCGAGTACCGGTCAACGTTATACCGTCAAGGACCTAGAAGAGTTTCCCTCCAACTAGGAGGCCAATCACAGCGCGACACGTGTTGACATCAGAAGTCAATCACAACACGACACATGTCAATGTCAGAATGAAACTAGAAACTCTCTTCTATAAATAGAGATCATTCTCTCACAATATTTCCTAATGTCATTTGTACTAAATCATTCACTAGTACTCATTAAAGGAGAGCTTGAACCTATGTACTTGTGTAAGCCCTCCACAATTAATGAGAACTCCTCTACTCCGTGGACGTAGCCAATCTGGATGAACCACGTACATCTTGTGTTTGCTTCTCTGTCTCTATCCATTTACATACTTATCCACACTATGGACTGGAGCAATTTAGCGAAGGTCACAAACTTGACACTTTCTGTTGTACCAAAGTCCTCACCGATTTTGTGCATCAACATTTGGCGCCGTCTGTGGGAACGACACTTATTCCCACTCTCTTCAGCTTTGTTAAGCTGGTTTCCACCATTCGTACACTCTCTTTTGACTAGGCATCATTTTCCAACATGGGGAGCGAAAGAAGCCACAACACACAGAATGACACCCCTCTTACACTTGGTATGAAGCAACGAATGAAGGAACATAAGAAGTTTGCTCTTCAGGCTAAAATCAATAAGCTGGAAGCTTAGAACAACACGATAGCGATGAAGAATGAGATCCTCCAAGAGCAGTATGAGAAGGTATTCGAGATGCTCCACGAGGCTAGATATACTAAAACACACAAGCTCATCACCCCTGTGGAAGTCAACCATCAACTGGATGCCCCCCAACATGGAGGGTCATTTGCCCTCAACATGGGTATTCCTGTTGAGGAGCGAGCTACTCATCGAAATGGCGACCAATATCAGACTTCTCTCAACCCAGTTGCTTCGACTCGATGCAGGAATAGTGGAGGAAGGCACCTCCTTACAGAAGGAGTGGAAGTCACGAAAGCCGTCTTTCGTGACTGTCGAGACTTTCTAAAGCAACGTCAAGACAATCCCATCCATGTAAGCTCGAAGATTAATGACCTAAGGATCTCTGAAAAACTTAGTCCCCTCCCATGTCCCAGGCCAGCTACCAATTTGAGGAAGGGGAAACAAGTCCTAGAGGAACACGAAGGTATAGGGGACTCAGAGATGTTCCGATAGACATACCTTGGAAGTCAATACGGGGAGTCCAAGGAAAAATCACATGCTCTTGATCAAACATTCCTACTTCCAAGAGGAAATGGATATTTACAAAAGAAAGCTCTAGTGGTACATGATTCCACTCATAACCCTCTTGTCCTACAGCTCCTTAAGGAAGTAAACAAGTTGAAGGCCGAACGACAAGCTGAGATACCTGATTGGAACCAACCTAGGCCTAGCCCTCTTACAAGGAGGATCCTCGACACCCCTTCCAAGTAAAGATAAAGCAGAAGCTTGGCTTGCAACTTTATACTAGAAATGAAGACCCAATTGAACACCTTAACCTCTTTGAGTCCACCATGGCATACCGGATGCACACCGACGAAGAACGATGTCTTCTCTTCCCCTCCACCCTCTCTGGCGGAGCTCTAAACTGGTATTGTCGTCTTCCACCTGAGACGGTAGACTCATTTGAGGAATTGAGGAAACTGTTTGTTTCTCAACACACTTTTCAGGCTGATCGCTTGCACTCTGTGGATGACTTGTACACTATTCGCCAGAAGCCAGACGAGTCATTACGTATGTATATTGGCCGCTTCAGCCATGAGTATTCCCGTTGTGCCGAGGCAGACGACAAGACTGCCCTCAAAGCCTTCACGGCAGGCCTACGTGATTGTTTCTTCAAGTACATGATCAATGCCAACACTTGGAAGACTTACTCTGAGGTGATGGCACAGGCTTACAACCATGTCTCCGCCGAGGTAAGGACATATTAAGGGAAACCCCCCACAGCCACCCCTTATCAACAAGTAGGGAGTAGAAGCCAGATCCAACCAAATGAGAAGACCTTGACCTTCAAAACGGTAGCGGTGCCTCCCCCTGCCTTATTTAATACTTCGCCAAGTCAACAGACATATCAACCTCAGGGCAAAAGGAAAGATTGCCATCCTTACCAGTCTCATTTTAGTAAAAGGAGTAAGGGACACTATTGCGATAACCAAGGGTATCGCCATGATAATGCCTGCCCCCAAGCAGTTAACATAGTGGGCCAAGCACGTGTAAGGATAGGCCCTACCCCAAGGTATGAACGCCACATGCGTGGCCATTTACACCAGCATAGCACACCTGATACTGAAGCCAATGCCGAGGCAGTCGGGTTACAAGCCCACGAAGAACACGGGCACATTTTGCTGCTACCACGAGCATAACGGACATGACGGCGAGAAGTGTATCACCCTTCGTGATTATATTGAAGCTTTGGCGCGTGAAGGAAAAATTGATCGATTCCTTCTTCACCCTTCAAGGGATAACTGTAACCAACGCCAAGTGAATGTGATATATTCCATAAGCGACGGCATACCCATATCTGAATCTTTCAATATGGCCATGAAAAACAGCGAACGAGCTTTAAGGCCTGGCCACCAAGTGTTTCACGTGGAAGACATTAGGGAAGGTAAGTATCAAAAGCCTAACTGGGATCTAATATGTTTCTACCCTGAGGAAGAAAGAGGTATCATCTACCCTCACAACGACCCACTGATCATGGAGGCTCACATAGCCAACTTTGAAGTACGACGAATCCTGGTAGACACGGGGGTTACGGTCAATATCATGTTTGCTGAAGCTTTCAGGGCACTTAATGTAGCTGAACACTTGCTTGATCGCTCGATTTCTCCTCTGATAAGTTTCTCCGGTGATATCATGCAACCTTTAGAGAGTATACACTTACCTTTCACCATTGGTACATGCCCTTTCACAGCTACCATTACCACTAACTTCCTGGTGGTTGATTGCCCAACGGCATACAATGTCATCTTCGGACGCACATGCATCAATGATCTCAAGGCCATGGTATCCACACATATGTTATTGATGAAATTTCCAACCCTCTATGGCAATGGTTACATCAGAGGAGATCAACTTAGTGCACGATCATGTTACAACACTTCGATCAAGCAACAGCACCTGCATGTGCCCAAGGAAACCCTTTCTATACATGACCAAGTCATAAAGACCAGCCCCGACAAAGCCAACTTGGATCTTCACGGTGGTAACAGTTAACCCGACGATCATCGAGATGACTTTTTCACCCAGCAAGCACAACCCGCTGAAGAGTTGGAGAAGGTTTTTATCTCAAAAGATTATCCGGATCGCATGGTGAAGATTGGTACCACCTTGTCACCACCCATTCGGTTGGCATTGATCTTTTTTTTGCAAAAGAACACTGAGGTCTTTGCCTAGTCATACAAGGACATGCCAGGCATCTCTCCCGATATAATCTGTCATCGCTTAAGTATTGACCCCAAGACCAAGCCAGTGAGACAGAAGCGAAGATCTTATGATGCTGAACGGTACGAGGCAATGAAGGCAAAAGTTGAAAAACTCAAAGGCATAGGCTTCGTCCGTGAAGTCAATTATCCAACGTGGGTAGCAAATGTTGTCTTTGTTAAGAAGAATCCGACCAAGGAAAGTCTCTTGCTCCAAAAGGTCTTATGGAGAATGTATGTCGATTACACCGACCTAAACAAAGGATGCCCGAATGATAGCTTTCCTCTTCCTCTCATAGACAGACTTATAGACTCTACGGCAGGGTGTGAACTCCTAAGCTTCATGGATGCTTACTCAGGATACAACTAAATCTTCATAAACCCTCCGGACCAAGAACACATAGCCTTCACTACTGACAGGGGACTATATTGCTATAAAGTCATGCCCTTCGGCCTAAAGAATGCAAGAGCGACTTATCAGAGACTGGTCAATTCAATGTTCGTCAAACAGATTGGGAAGAGCATGGAAGTTTACGTTGATGATATGCTAGTTAAGAGCAAACATGCTGAGCAACTCATCACCAACCTATCTGAAACTTTCACCATTCTGAAGAGGTATCGAATAAGGTTGAACCCTAACAAATGTGCCTTCGGCGTAGGCTCTGGCAAATTCTTAGGCTTCATGATAAGCCAACGAGGCATTGAGGCTAATCCTGAGAAGATCAGAGCAATCCTTGACATGAAGGAACCGGTAACTTCAAAAGACATCCAAAGCCTTACTGGCAAGGTGGCAGCCTTAACTAGGTTCATCTCTAAGGCCACAGACAGATGTGCTCATTTCTTCAAAGCACTTAAGGGAAGTAAGAAGTACATTACATGGACTGATGAATATGCTGAGGCATTCAAGAACCTCAAATACTACATGAGTCAAGCCCCTCTAATCTCCAAACCTAAGGTTAGTGACACTCTCATTATCTATCTGTTGGTACCGGCTTCAACAATAAGTTTTGTTCTCATTCGAAATGATGGTAATGTCGAACGGCCTGTCTACTACGCTAGCAAGGCCTTACAAGATGCGGAGACACGATACTCCAACATTGAAAAATTAGCTCTAGCATTAGTCATGTTTGCTCGAAAACTTCGCCCTTACTTCCAAGCACACTTCATCATCGTGCTTACCAATCATCCTCTTCGACAGATACTCCAAAGTCCTAACACTTCCGAGCAAATGATCAAATGGGCGATAGCATTGGGTGAGTTTGATATCTCCTACCAACCAAAACCAGCTGAGAAGAGCCAAGCAATGGCAGAGTTCATCGCCAACTTCACACATCCTGTTGACATTGTTTCTACGCCTAAAGAGGTGGTTTCATTACCCTTGGAAGCTTAGAAAATAGAACCAACAGCCCCATGATGGAGTCTATATGTTGATGGCTCGTCCAACCAACAGGGTTGTAGAGCAGGACTAGTCCTTACGACCCCTGACTAATGCGAAATATATAAGCACACAAATTAAACCCTCTTTTTATCAAATGTAGTAAAGTATGTAAGTAGGGATCGTTCTAGGCCGGGGATTAAGAGGGATTGCTAAATCACTTGGAAACTGACTTGAAAACGTAAAAACAAAGTTTAAAACACTAAACTAGACTCAAAGAATGCAAAACTATACTTTAAAATACTAAGATAAACAAAAAGATTCAAAACAGCAACCAAAGACTCAAAACTGTCTTAAAAACACTTTCTGGGCAGTTTTGGAACTCTAACACAAACTTGGATGAATTTTGGTTTTCTAATGAACTAAAACACTTAAAAACATAATCTAAGACAAGTTCTAATTAATATGATTCAAAGAAATAAGATGGGGTTGATTTTGGACGAAAATAATTAAATTAAGACAAGAACAAAGTAAACAGAGTCTTGGACAAATTTGGGTGAATCAAAACACTTAAAAACACAAACTAAAGTGATTACTAACTAATCTAACACTTTGAAATAAATGGGAGATTGGTTCTTGACGAATTTGAAAACAAAATAAACTTTGTAAAACAAAACAGATTGTAAATGAATTTGAATGAAACTTATGGATGGAAGGTTAGCTAGGAGGTTCTTCTCCACACATGTCACACTTGCATACAAAAAGATTTCCAGTTGCTTTTCGATAAACTATGAATACTCAACGCCCCAAATTAACCGTGAATTGCACTAATTAACCCTCAGTTTTTCCACAAGTTATTAGGTTGGATGATTGCATACGACAACGCAAAACATTCCCTACAAGTTCCCTACATGAATTGCATAATAGAGATACAAGCAAGAATCATTAAGTTCTATGAAAAACATAAGCATTGACGAGGCACTCGTTACTATGATTTGCATGAAACTTATGCCAAGAATTTACTTAACGTGATTGTGACTAGCAACTTTCACTACTTGTGAATATAAGTTCATAACGATTAGGTGAAACTCCCTTATATTCTAGCGTCAAATTCATGCATGAAAATTAAGCGTGCACTCTCAACCAACATACACAAATCAGTTTTTATACGAACGGATAAGTAAATTGAATTCACAACTGGATGTAATCAAATCATATTGTAAGCATGAACATAGTTTCGAATCACCCCCTAACTAAGAGGGGTTTAGTTCCTCATGCTCGCAATTACACAAAGATAACTTAAATTAAACATTGAAATCAAAGATAGAAAACACCTAGAAACGCTCCAACACTCCCAAGGCTTGGGCATAGGCACAGCACAAGATGTTCCTTCTCCTTCCTTCCTTGCAATAGTCACGGCATAAGAGATGTAGAACAGGTTTTGGGTGGTTTTTATGGTGTAGAATGGATGGGGAATGGTATGGAAAGGTTTAGGGTTGATGTGTGGTGTGGCTAGGGGTGGTGTTTGGCTGAATTTTTAGAGAATGGTGATGGAGAGGTGCGGCTAAGGTAAGGGATCAAAATCTGTTTTGTTGATGAATATGGGAGGTGGTATTTCTAGGCTTGAGAGAGGACCACTCCATTTCCTTTGCATGTGCATCTTGTGTGGGTGTGTGTTGTCATGTTTCCCCTTTACATTTACACACACATGCTTCATCATTTCAACCACCAAACACACACATTTTCTGCCATGTTTTCCTTTACATTTACACACACATGCTTCATCATTTCAACCACAAAACACACACAATTCCTACCCATGTGTGTGTGTTTCCTTTGCCCATGTGTGTGTGTTTCCTTTGCCCGTGTGTGTGTGTTTTTCCTTTGCATTTGCAGACACATGTTCTTCATTATTTCAGCCAACAATCCACCCATCTTCTGCCCATGTGTGTGTGTTTCCTTTGCCCATGTGTTGCCTTTCTCTTTTTATTAGCCAAATCTGCTTAGCCCTTTTCTGACCTTTCAGTGTTACAATGCCCATAACTTCTTCTAGAAAAATGAGATTAACAATCCGTAAATTGCTCCAGAAAATAGACATCCGTAGCTTTCCACGCATATAAGGCTCATTCTCTCATTCATTCTGAGCTGTTTGTAACATGCTTCCAAAGTCAGATAATCTGCACAGGCAGTTTTGACGAATTTGTTACTTAATAATTCACTTGTGCTACTTTTCTTTTCTTTGCTTGATAAATCACACAAAACACAAAAACATAGTAAATAGCTCAAAAATATAAGGAACTAACTAAGAAAAGACAAGTGAATTTTATGTAAAATATATATAAATATGAGCTTATCACTGACAAAGTGGCGATGGAGTATGCTCTTCGTTTCAAATTCAAGGCTTGAACAATGAGGCCAAATATGAAGCCCTCCTAGTAGGCTTATGTTTGGCCAAACACCTTGGGGTTAAACGAATTGATATCTTTAGTGACTCCTAATTGGTGGTTAACCAGGTCACCAACAACTTTAAAGCTAAGGATAGCTCCATGGCAGCATATCTGGCACAAACACAATTGTTGCTCAAGCATTTCCACTACCAGATCACCCAAATTTCTCGGGCGGCAAACAGTCATGCAGATGCTTTGACTCACCTCGCCTCAGCGGTGGAAGACAACATTGGGAGAAAAATCTAGGTCGAATTGTTGAAGCACCATGGTTGCGAAAGTGTGCAACTTACAACAGGGGGATAGTTGGATTACCCTGATTTATAGATTCCTTGCTCATGGCACCCTTCCAAATGACAAAGTCCAAGCTAAGCAGATTCGATACAAGGCTACCCATTACTTGATCATTAATGACAAACTCTACAAGCGGGGTTTTAACCTACCATACCTAAGATGCCTTATGCCTGCAAAGGTGGAAACTGTCATTCGGGAAATACATGAAAGAATCCCATTCTCACTTGCCTTTGGTACAGAGGCAGTTGTCCTAATTGAGCTTGAGCAAGCAACGTTCCGAGTCCAGAACTACGTGCAAAGCAAAAATGACAAACAACTTACCCTCAACTTAGATCTAGTCAAGGAACACAAAAACCAGGCTCACTTGAGGAATGTCGCCTACAAGCAGCGCATCTCCAACTACTATGACTCAAGGGTCAAACCTCGTTCTTTCAAAGTGAGGGACTGGGTATTGAAGGAAAGATTACTCTGCGACAGAGTCCCGAATGAAGGAACACTTAGTCTAAACTGGGATAGACCATTTGAAGTTATTGGCATTAGTCGCCCTGGCTCCTACAAGCTTAGAAACTCCGATGGCAAGAACTTTGGCCATCTATGGGCTGATCACTTGAAGTACTATTACAAGTAAACTTACATTGTACAAGTGTTAAGCTTCAGCCGTTCAGCATCCTATGTAACGAAGACTATTTGGCATGAATTCAATAAAGAGGTGATTTAGACAACTCGGTCCTAATCCTCTTACATTCCTAGCAATGAAACATTCGGGTTCAAAGCTTCAACATGAATGCTTCCAACATGAAACAAAGTCTAAGTACATGTCAACAAGACTATACAAATAAACGAACAGCTTCACAGTATATTCGTTTAATCATACATTCCAACACATTCATACATAAGCCAACTGTGCTTTGAAAAGGTTTAACATACTTTGTGTCATTCAACACTTGCTACAATATGCCTAGACACCTTGCCCTTATTCTTACCAACCAGGTGATGAAATATGAAGAAGGAACTCATCTTCGTGCCACCAACTAGGTGATGAAATGTATAACCCGTACTCTCCTTCATGCCACCAACCAGGTGATGAAATGTACAACTTGTACTCTAATATCATTTGGCAACTTGCCACTCATGCCACCAACCAGGTGAAGAAGGAACTCATCTTCATGCCACCAACCAAGTGATGAAATGTACAACCCGTACTCTCCTTCATGCCACCAACCAAGTGATGAAATGTACAATTCGTACTCTAATATCATTTGGCAACTTTCCATTCATGCCACCAACCAGGTGAAGAAGGAACTCATCTTCGTGCCACCAACCAGGTGATGAAATGTGATGAAAGGTGATGAAGGAACTCACATTCGTACCACCAACCAAGTGATGAAAGCAACTCACCATTCATTCCACCTACCAGAAGATGAGTGGTATAACTTGTACATGTGAACTCCTAGCATTCACAAATAATCAAAAACCCTCAAGCTTGACAACTCAACTTGGGGAGCACTTATGCCTAACAAGAGTTATAGTCACTAAAAAAGTTTTATTTTAAGCCAACAATAACTTCAGTGCATGGCATACGAAGATCAAGCTATTCAGCCCTCTTGCATCTGCTTCAGACATTTCCTCTCTGTAACAATGCAAACACTACAACTCGTAGAAAGGTTCACATTCTTGATCAAGATAGTGTGAAGCAAAACCAATTTATGGTGCCAACAAGAGCTTCATCAAAGGAGTTCAACCACAATTCTCAAAAGCTTCACACACTCTTGATCAAGAAAGTGTGAAGCAAAATCAATTTATAGTGCCAACAAGAGCTTCATCAATAGAGGGTAACCACAATTCTCAAAAGCTTCACACACTCTTGATCAAGACAGTGTGAAGCAAAACCAATTTATGGTGCCAATAAGAGCTTCATCAAAAGAGTTCAACCACAATTCTCAAAAGCTTCACACACTCTTGATCAAGATAGTATGAAGCAAACCCAATTTATGGTGCTAATAAAAGCTTCATCAAAGGAGTTCAATCACAATTCTCAAAAGCTTCACACACTCTTGATCAAGACAGTGTGAAGCAAAACCAATTTATGATGCCAACAAGAGCTTCATCAAAGGAGTTCAACCACAATTCTCAAAAGCTTCACACACTCTTGATCAAGACAGTGTGAAGCAAACCAAATTTATGGTGCCAACAAGAGCTTCATCAATGAAGGGCAACCACAATTCTCAAAAACTTCACACACTCTTGATCAAGACAGTGTGAAGCAAAACCAATTTATGGTGCTAACAAAAGCTTCATCAAAGGAGTTCAACCACAATTCTCAAAAGCTTCACACACTCTGATCAAGACAGTGTGAAGCAAAACCAATTTATGGTGTCAACAAGAGCTTCATCAATTGAGGGCAACCACAATTCTCAAAAGCTTCACACACTCTTGATCAAGACAGTGTGAAGCAAAACCAATTTATGGTGCCAACAAAAGCTTCATCAATGGAGGGCAACTACAATTCTCAAACCTTTAAAGCAAATTCAAGACTGTTCGAAGCAAATTCAATTTATATGGTTCATCCAAACCTTCGACTACTACAAGCTTTGGCTTGCATCACAATCTCTTGCTCAATAGTGTGGAAGCAAAATTTGTATATGTTGTCTCTCCCACATTTTCACATTTCTAGTTTCCCAAAAAAAAAAAAGGAAATTCAACCAAGTTTCACCTACAAAAGCTTCACCCATAAAAGCTTCACCAACAAAAGCTTCACTCAACAAAAGCTTCAACTCCAAAGCTTCAACTCCAAAACTTCACCTACAAAAGCTTCACCCATAAAAGCTTCACCTACAAAAGCTTCACCCACAAAAGCTTCACCCACCACAAAAGCTTCACCCACAAAAGCTTCACCCACCACAAAAGCTTCACCTACAAAAGCTTCACCCACAATAGCTTCACCTACAAAAGCTTCACCAACAAAAGCTTCACCCACAAAAGCTTTACCCACCACAAAAGCTTAACCCACAAAAGCTTCACCTACAAAAGCTTCACCCATAAAATCTTCACCAACAAAAGCTTCACCTACAAAAGCTTCCCCCACCACAAAAGCTTTACCCACAAAAACTTCACCAACAAAAGCTTCACCCACCATAAAAGCTTCACCCACAAAAGCTTCATCCACAAAAGCTTCATCCATAAAAGCTTCACCTACAAAGCTTCAACACAAAAGCTTCACCTACAAAAGCTTCACACTATCTTGATCAAGATAGTGTGAAGCAAAATCAATTCATGGTACCCAACAAAGCTTTAACCTCAAAGCTTCATCCACAAAGCTTCAACCTCAAAGCTTCACCCACAAAACTTCACCTATAAAGCTTTAATATATATATATATATATATTTCCTAGACCTCCTCTTCCTTGGGCCTAACAACTTTCATAACAAATATTTATGAATGAGGAGTTTTGGGCTACCACTTAGAAAGGAAATGCCTCATTCATCAACTTCTTCGACCGGAGACTTGGGGGACTCCTACCATATGCTACTGCACCTTGATACTCGGAAGTCTCACGACCACTAAGTGACTTGGATTTTTCAAGTCTCTAACTGAGAAGTTTTCCTTACTTGGGAAATTAAGGGAGCACTACCTCAACCTACATGCTTCACTCACAAAGCTTCAACATACAAGCTTCAACAAAAGGAAAAATTCAAAGAACTTAGGAAAGAAGGCCTTGGTGTATTTAACACAATACGTTGAAATGAAGCAAAGCTTGTTTATTGATATATTCGATAAGTTACAAATATGTACATATACATGAATCAAAATAAACAACAAGAGGGAGCCTTTATAAAGGTTGCTTATGAGAAGTCTCAGCAATCGGCAGAGCCCCAGAAAGATGAGGCATCAGAGGGTGATTATTCGGAGCCTCAATACTAGGCAGAACCCCAGAAGGAGGAGGCACCGAAGGTTGATCATTTGGGGCTTCATTACGCGGTACAGCCCCAGAAGACGAAGGCAATAAATGCCTTTGGAACAAACCCACAAACCTCTGATGATCAAGTAAAATCTGACCATCAGATTCCTGCAACTGGTCAAGCTTCTTCTTCATGTTTGTAGCATAGTCATATGCGAGAATGTGCAACTGTTTATTTTCATGCTTGAGCCCTCTAATCTCCTATTTGAGACTTATCACTTCAGCCGCCAATGATTCAACTTGGCGAGTTCGACAAATAGGCATTAGGCCATATTAGACACAGAACCTGCACACTGAACACTGAGAGCCAGAGAATCCTTAACAGCCCACTCATCAAACCGTTTGGAAAGTAGTCTGTTATCTTTGGGAGTGAGAAGGTTCTTGGCCACCACCGCAGCGGTCATATCATTCTTCATCACAAAGTCCCCAATGGTAAGATGACCAGTATGGGATAAGAAGGATGGACACCATATGTTGTCTTGAGAAGGCATGACTGCCTCTTCACCAAAGTTCAAGTCAAATCGGAAACTTGGGGGACTCCTACCATATGCTACTGCACCTTGATACTCGGAAGTCTCACGACCACTCAGTGACTTGGATTTTTCAAGTCTCTAACCGAAAAGTTTTCCTCACTTGGGAAATTAAGGGAGCACTACCTCAACCTACATGCTTCACTCACAAAGCTTCAACATACAAGCTTCAACAAAAGGAAAAATTCAAAGAACTTAGGAAAGAAGGCCTTGGTGTATTTAACATAATACGTTGAAATAAAGCAAAGCTTGTTTATTGATATATTTGATAAGTTACAAATATGTACATATGCATGAATCAAAATAAACAACAAGAGGGAGCCTTCACAAAGGTTGCTCAGGAGAAGTCTCAGTAGTCAGCAGAGCCCCAGAAAGAGGAGGCACCAGAGGGTGATTATTCGGAGCCTTAATACTAGGCAGAACCCTAGAAGGAGGAGGCAACGAAGGTTAATGATTTGGGGATTCATTACGCGATACAGCCCCAGAAGATGAAGGCAATAAATGCCTTTGGAACAAACTCACAAACCTCTGATGATCAAGTAAAATCTGACCATCAGATTCCTGCAACTGGTCAAGCTTCATCTTCATCTTTGTAGCATAGTCATGTGCGAGCATGTGCAACTGTTTATTCTCATGCTTGAGCCCTCTAATCTCCTATTTGAGACTTATCACTTCAGCCGCCAATGATTCAACTTGGTGGGTTCGACAAATAGGCGTTGGGCCATATTAGACACAGAACCTGCACACTGAACACTGAGAGCCAGAGAATCCTTAACAGCCCATTCATTAAACTGTTTGGAAAGTAGTCTGTTATCTTTGGGAGTGAGAAGGTTCCTGGCCAGTCATATCATTCTTCATCACAGAGTCTCCAATGGTAAGATGACCAGTAGGGAATAAGAATGATGAGCACCATATGTTGTCTTGAGAAGGCATGACTGCCTTTTCACCAAAGTTCAAGTCAAAACGATGGTCGAATGGGCCAGACATTCTCAGAAATGATGAAGGAGAAATGAGGTGCAATAAATCTCTGAAGTAAGGGGAAAATTTCTACAAGCAATAACTCTCCGAATGCACTTCTTGCACATAATTGGTGCCCTTATAAAAGAAAGGGCAACAGGGTCGTTGGTTCAAAAATCAAAGAGGCACCACTATCCGGATTTCGAAGAGGCACCACTTTCCACACACAACATCAGCTCCTTGGGGTACCACAAATAACTTTGCCAAAGATCTTTGACAAAGTTTAGACATATAAAATTTGAAGATCCAGCTACCCTACTATTACCCACAAGGGTAAAGGAACAACATCACTGCTTGATAACTAAAAAGTCCTAATATGTGTAAACCTTCATGCTCCGTGGCAAGGCAGACTGGCAAAAATGCCCAACCTTTACTCACATTCGAGAAAACACTCCCAACAAGATTGCTTGCTCAAAAATCGAAGAGGCACCGCTCTCCGATTCTCAAGAGCCAGACTCCCAACAGGATTACTTGCTCAAAAATTGAAGAGGCACCATCATCCGAATCTCGAGAGCCAGACTCCTAACAGGATTACTTTCCCAAAAATCAAAGAGACACCGCTCTCCAAATCTCAATAGCCAAACTCCCAACAGTATTGCTTTCTCAAAAATCGAAGAGGCACCGTTCTCCGAATCTCGAGAGCCAGAACCCAGACAGGATTGCTTGTTCAAAAACCGAAGAGGCACCGCTCTTAGAACTTTGAGAGCCAGATTTCCTTGGATAAAGCTTGTCTGCAATCTTCACACACAACATCAGCTTTCCAGATACCACAGACTGCTTTTTCAAAGTGCTCTGACAAAGTTAAAACATGTGAATCTTGCAACTTCCACTACATTGCTATGACCGAGAAGGGTAAAGGAACAGCGTTACCACTCGCTGTTAGGACAATTCTATATATGTCGACCTTCATCCTCCACAGCCAGGCAGACTTGCAAATAAAAAAATGCTCAACTTTTCTGCACATCCGAAAGGGGATTCTCAACAGAGTCTCTCGAAATACTCAGTTTTTTTTTCCCCGATAATACCTCTGCAAACAAGCCACACCAGAACAAGAGTATCTCATATCATCATGGTTAAAAGCAAAAGTATCCCATATCATGCTTTTCCCTGTCTTTTCCTTTGGCTTTGTTTTTACCTGCAAAACAAGCAAAAAGATAGCAATCAGTCAGCATTTGGAATCAAGCTTCCAGTCAGGAACTAACTGCCTAGAACCCCTTGCCTAATTACTTACCTAGCATTGCTCTCGAGTACTCATCTTCAACATCTTATGCTTCCAGAGAAGATACCACATCTGCCTGAGGAACAGATAGGGCAAGTGAGAAGGATACAAGGAAGCATGTGGAGACAAGCGTAACAGAACACGTGTCGATACATCCACTACTTTGTCAATAACAAAAGTATCCCATATCATCAGGGTCGAACGTACTCTAGATTTGATGGATTTGTTTTGACCCTCAAATTCTTGAGTCAACCTTGTACTCTGGAAGAAACCAGAAAACCCTCTAGCCTAGTTCAAGAATAAGACTGTGGAAAGTTACTTCTTCAAAAGCAAAAGTATCTCATATCATCTCTTCTCCATTTGCTTCTCCTTATCCTTGTTGATGTTTACGACACAAGGAGAAGAAGAACAATCAACCGGAAGTCGAAGTCGAACCTCCGATCCAGGTTGCTTGCTTGGAAGTCTGATTGCTTACCTTGTCTGTTACCTTCTTCGGTAAATCTCCTAGCTCGACGACTTGGGGAACTCCTACTATAGGGTTTGTATCACACTTGACCAAGCCCGAAACTACAAGTAAACTTCAAGTGAAATTGATACATTACCTTGTGCATCTTCATCGGTTAAAGATACTACCCCTGGATAGAGGAAAAACACTTCCAGAAAAAGACACTACATCTACATATGAGACAGATAAGGCAAGTGAAAATAATACCACACTTTGATACTTAGAAGTTTCCTGATTACTCAATGGCTTTGCAAGTCCCCAACCGAGGAGCTTCCCTTACTCGGGAACTTAGGGGAGCACTGTTTGTACCATACTTGACCAATCCCTAAACTACCGAGCATCAATCAACGTTATACCGTCAAGAACCCAGAAGAGTTTCCCTCCAACAAGGAGGCCAATCACAGCGCAACACGTGTCGACACCAGAAGCCAATCACAATACGACACACGTCAATGTCAGAATGAAACTAGAAACTCTCTTCTATAAATAGAGATCATTCTCTCATAATATTTCCTAATGTCATTTGTACTAAATCATTCACTAGTACTCACTAAAGGAGAGCTTAAACCTATGTACTTGTGTTAGCCCTCCACAATTAATGAGAACTCCTCTACTCCGTGGACGTAGCCAATCTGGGTGAACCACGTATATCTATATCTTGTGTTTGCTTCCTTGTCTCTATCTATTTGTATACTTATCCACACTAGTAACTAGAGCAATTTAGCGAAGGTCACAAACTTGACACTTTCTGTTGTACCAAAGTCATCACTGATTTTGTGCATCAACAAATAGAATAATAGCTTTTTCGATTGTCAATTCCTCATGTTAATGTGCACATTTCTAACAAAAATGTTCCTATAGGAAATACCCATTTTCAACCAAATATTGGTTACGAAAAAATTTGCCACGACTAAATATGGTCAATAATATATATTTTCAACGAAGCTTCACAGTCAGAAATATATATTACCGACGAAACTTCACCATTGCAAATATATATCTTCGACGAGGCTTCTTTGTCGAAAATATATACATTCCCAACGAAGCTTGCCATTACAAATATGTATTACCGACAAAGCATCACCATTGGAAGTACATATTTTTTACGACGCTTGATCATCACAAATTTGTTTTTGTGCCTATTTATGTCAAGCTGTTACGTATTTTTGACAACCTCGTATGGTCGGTAATTGTAATTGCGATGATTGTACACTCTCGTAAATAAAAAGTTATTTTGTTGGAAAAAGATTTTCTGACATAATTGTTTGGTCGGAAAAAAAATCTTTGTAAAAAATATTTGTCGTCTTTTGAAAAGTAATTTCGACAACTATATAATTATTTATGACCATATTTTCATGTTAAAAATAAAATAAGTTTGCCATTTTGAAAATTCATTTCCGATAAAAATCTAACTACTAACGACAAGTCATGTGCGTCAAAAATGAATTAATTCCAACGGCTAGTTGGAAAAAAGGTATTTCCAATGGATCAATTTGCGACACCCAGCGAGGGCTTTTTCCCGTCGTAAATAAGTATTTGCGACGGCAAAAAGCCTTTTTCGACGACATTTGACCCTTGCTAATGACACTTCATTTTGTAGTCTAGGACTAAGGTGTACTCTTATCATGAACATATAATTCTAATTATTTTATATTAATCTCAGTTATTTTCCATGTTGAGTAATTGTTATTGTGCTTCGTTGTTATCAAATAACTGGCCATTATTTGAGTGAAGAACTAAATTGTGACTGAAAAGTTGAGTTTAGTAGATTGCTTCTCATAACAATTACCGTGAGTTACATAATTGAGTAGACATACTGGTTATGATTTGTGTAGTATCTTGAAATTATCCATTGAGCATAAAGGGTTTTGGTTATCTATATCTGTGGCAAAACATGGTATGGGTAGATAGTTAGAAACACGGTTAGTTTATTCTGACAGGAAATATTGACGAATCAAAGGATAATTGCTAGCAACATGGGAATAATTTGATGTTAATATGAATAACGGGATTAGTTGGGATTGAGAATGAGGAACCTGATGTCCTAGTGCTTCCATATATTTATCTTGCATAATTCATTCACTTTTACTTCATGTTCGATCAATTATTATTTTTACTTTCGTTTCGTTTCTTTGCATCTTAGATTTTGTCATCGTAATCCTTCTTTTATTTAAGTTTAGTTTGAATTCAATCTCAATAGTAAATTTAGGTTAACCCGATCCTTGTTTGAACGACATTCTACTTATCACTATATTACTTGGACGATATTGTACACTTGCAATTATCAACAACAAGTTTTTGGCGTCGCTGCCTCGGATCGAATTTAGTTTAATTTTACTTTTGTGATTTTTCAGTCTATTTAATTTTTACTTTCGTTTTTTTTTTGATCAATTTTTCTCGGTGCATTCTGACTTTTTTTTTCATTGTTTCTTGGAGGTGAATGCTTGATACTCGTTCGTCGAATTGTGTATTACTTGAGTTTGAACCAGAAATTGAGAAAAAACTCCGTGAAATCCGAAGAGAACAAAGATAAGTTAGTGAGTAAGAAAAGCAGCAAGAGAGCAAGATGGCGTTAGTTCAGAATGAGACGATAGGAGATCTTGATATTCCAACCATTCCAGAATCACCGTCAAGCATAGCTCTTCCTGCATCTGTAAGGAATTATGAATTGAAGACTATCCACTTTAATATGATGCCTTCTTTTCATGGCATGAGCACTGAAGATCCATTGGCACATTTTAGAGATATTTTCAATATGGTGTCAAACATGGCATTGGTAGAAGGAGTCACCAAGGAACATCTCAGGATAAAGGTCTTTCTATACACTTTGAAAGACAAAGCCAAGACATGGTTGAATTCTTTGAGGCCTAGAACCTTGACTAGTTGGAATGATATTCAAAATAAATTTTTGGAGAAATTCTTCTCGACCCAGAAGACCAATACTATAAGAGATATATCATGCAGTTCACTCAACATACAGATGAGACTTTTTCTGAGGCTAGGAGAGATTCAATAATTTGTTGCAGTGTCCGCACAATTGGTTTGCCTACTCTCGTTCTCATGCAGATATTTTATAAAGGATTAACAGTTTCAAACAAAAATGCAGTGAACAATTATGCAAGGGGATCAATTAAGAACAAGACACTAGCCGGATCTCAAGCACTTTTTGATACTCTAACACTCGAAACGCAACATTCTAAAGCAAGAGGAAGACATGCAAGAGTTGGTTATGCCACGGTTGGTTGTCCGTATGGTGTTGATTTTCCAGGATTTGTTCAAGAGCAAGCGAACATGGTGAATGCTTACAGACATCCTAGTAACGATCCATACTCCAACACTTATAATCAAGGATGGAGAAATCATCCAAATCTCTCATGGGTCAACAATCAGAATGTGCAAAAGCCATCATCAGGTTTCATACCTTAAGAGAAGAAGAATAATTTAAAAGCTGTCATTGCTCAGCTTGCCGGTAACGTGAATACTCTTTATGTCAATACAAATTAGTTTATGAGCAAAACTGAGACAACTCTTTAGAACCAGGCTGCTTTTATAAAAAAAAAAATTGGAGGTCTAAATAGGGTATTTAGCTCAGTCATTGGTAGTTAGAGAAAATGTTAAACCGAGAAATCATGAGCAAGCTAAAGCAATAATTCTTCGGAATGGAAAACAAGTGAAGACTAGAGTGGATTTGGGACCAAATATTGAGGAGGACGAGGTCAAAGAAATTGCACAAGAGCAGCAACCATTGTCAGCTGTCATACAACCATTAGCCACCACGAAAACCACTGCCGACACTTCTCCGCATTGACGTTGTGCCGTTAACTGAGCCTGTTGCCCCACCCGTGAAGGCATATGTGCCTCTTATTCCTTTTCCTCAGCGGCTCAAGAAGAATAAGTTAGATGAGAAGTATTTCAAATTCTTAGAGATGTTTAAGAAATTAAAGATTAATATTCCATTTGCCGATGCTCTGGAGCAGATGTCAAACTATGCCAAATTCATGAAGGATATCATCTCAAGGAAAAGAAAATTTGGCGATCATGAGAAGATTCAGTTGACAGAAGAATGCAGTGTAATCCTTCAAAGAAAGCTTCCGCTCAAGCAAAAAGATAGAGGGAGTTTCAAAATTCCATGCATTATTGGCACTAATTTATTTGAAAAAGCGTTATGTGATTTTGGTTCTAGTATTAATTTATTACCGTTATCTATTGCTAATAACATTGGAATGTGTGAAATTAAACCCACTACTGTTTCTTTGCAGATGGCAGATAAATCAATTGCATATCCAGAGGGAATTATCGAAGATGTGTTAGTGAAGGGTGACAAGCTGATTTTTCCAACGGATTTCTTGGTGTTGGATATGGAAGAAGATTATGAAACTCAGTTGATTTTGGGTCGGCCCTTTCTGATCACAGCAAGGACTTTAATTGATGTAGAACATGGGGTTTTGACATTGAGAATTGTGGAAGAGAAAGCAACATTCAAAGTGTTCGAGGTTGGAAAATTTCCAAGAGAAGCAGAAGATTGTTTTCGCGTTGATCTAGTTGATACTGCTATTTCAGAAAAATTAAGAGTTGAGAAGCCTAGTGATCCTATGGAAGCTGCACTAGTTCATGCTGTTACTTCAAAAGATGAAAATCAAACTTTTAGCGGAATGTGCTCTTTACTTGGATGCTTTTAAATCGGTTGCAAAGAGTGGAAAGTTGGAGTTCAAAGACCTTGGACCTGCACCTTCAAAATTGTAGCCAAGTATCATAGCCGCACCTACCTTTAATCTGAAACCATTGCCATCGCATTTAAAGTATGCTTTCTTGGGAGCTTCTGAGACTTTACCTGTTATAATTTCTGCAAATTTGAGTGAAGTTGAAGAAGAAAAACTATTGAGATTGTTAAGAAGGCATATAATGGCAATTGGGTGGAGTATTGCTGACATCAAAGGAATTAGTCCGTCCATTTGTATGCATCGGATCTTGTTGGTTGACAATTACAAGCCTTCAGTTGAGCATCAACGCAGATTAAATCCAAATATGAAGGAGGTGGTTCGAGCTGAGATTTTGAAGTTATTAGACGCTGGAATAATATATCCAATTTTAGACAGTAAATGGGTGAGTGCTTTGCATTTGGTACCGAAAAAGGGTGGAGTTACAGTGGTGAAGAATGACAAGAATGGGGTAACTCCGACGAGGACTACAACAGGATGGAGAATATGCACTGATTATAGGAAATTGAACAATGAGACTCGAAAAGATCATTTTCCTTTTCCGTTCGATTTGATGTTGGATAGACTTGCTGGATATGCCTACTATTATTTTTTAGATGGGTATTTTGGTTATAATCAGATTCCGATTGCACCGGAAGACCAAGAAAAGACGACATTCACATGCCCTTTTGGTACTTTTGCGTATAGGCGTATGCCTTTTGGGTTGTGTAATGCGCCTGCTACTTTTCAAATGTGCATGATGAGTATTTTTTCTGACTTGGTAAAGCGTTGTATTGAGGTATTCATGGATGACTTCTCAGTTTTTGGCTCATCGTTTGATTCTTGTCTGGATAATTTGTCATCGGTGTTGCAAAGATGTGAAGAAACCAATTTAGTTCTAAATTGAGAAAAATGTCACTTTATGGTTCAGGAAGGGATTGTTTTGGGTCATAAAGTTTTAGTCAAAGGCATCAAGGTAGACAAGGCAAAAATTGAGACAATTTTGAAGTTACCACCACCCACTTCCATCAAAGGAGTTCGAAGTTTCCTTGGTTATGCTAGTTTTTATCGTCGTTTTATTAAGGATTTCTCGAAGATTACAAAACCGTTGTGTAACTTGCTCCTTAAAGAAGCAGAGTTCGTATTCGATCCATCATTTATTGAGGCGTTCAATGTGTTGAAAATGAAGCTCACGATAGCCCATGTGATAGTTGCACCGGATTAGGATATACCTTTTGAAATCATGTGTGATGCAAGTGACTATGCTATTGGAGCAGTTTTGGGTCAGCGGATAGACAAGCTTCTGCATGTGATTTATTATGCTAGTTGAACTCTCAATGACGCACAACTAAATTATGCCATTACCGAGAAAGAGCATTTAGCCCGTTGTCTTTGCTTTAGACAAATTATGTTCTTATCTCATTGGTTCAAAGGTAATTGTCTACACCGATCATTCAACTTTGAAGTATTTATTATCCAAGAAAGATGCAAAGCCTCGGTTAATTCAATGGGTGTTGTTACTACAAGAGTTTGATTTTGAGATACGGGATAAAAAAGGGTCTGAAAATGTGGTGGCAGATCATCTTTCTCGAATTATGCACCATGAAGGTGATAATGACTTAGTTCCTATCTCCGAAACATTCCCTGACGAGCAGCTCTTTACCATTAAATCTTCAGTCACTCATTAGTATGCAGATTATATCAATTATTTGGTTAGTGATATCATGCCTCCTGATTTGACTTGGCAACAGAAGACAAGATTCATCTTGTTAGTCAGACATTACTATTGGGATGAGCCGTATTTGTGGAAGCATAGTCCAGATCAATGTATAAGGCGGTGTGTTCCTGATGACAAGATGGAGTAAGTCTTGTGACTTTGCCATTCTCTAGCATGTGGTTGTCATTTTGGTGTTACAAAGACTGCTACCAAGGTACTACAATCTGGTTTTTGGTGGCTTACATTGTTTAAGGATGCCCATACTTTTGTTTCTGCATGTGATCGTTGCCAACGTGTTGGAAATATCTCAAGTAGACATCAAATGTGGTTGAATAATATTCTGGAAGTTGAACTTTTTGATGTTTGGGGTATTGACTTCATGGGACCATTTCCATCATCTTATGGCAATCAATACATCTCGGTAGCTGTGGATTATGTTTCAAAATGGGTTGAAGCAATTGGTTACCCACTAATGATGCTAAGGTTGTTGTTCATTTTCTCTGGAAGCATATTTTCACTCGCTTTGGCATCGTGCATGCCATTATTAGTGATGGAGGCAAGCACTTTTGTAATCATCACTTCAATGCTCTCATGGCGAAATATGGAATCACTCATAAGGTTGCTACACCTTATCATCCACAAACTAGTGGGCAGGTTGAGATTTCCAATTGAGAAATCAAGCAGATTTTAGAGAAGACTGTGGGACTTTCACGCAAAGATTGGGCTGCAAAGTTGGATGATGCATTGTGGGCATATCAGACTGCATTCAAGACTTCAATTGGCATGTCTCTGTATCGATTGGTGTTTGGAAAAACATGTCATCTACATGTGGAACTGGAGCACAAAGCATTTTTGGCACTGAAGAAGCTTAATTTTGAGATGGACGCAGCGGGAGAAAAGAAAGCTCTTCAATTGAACGAGATGGAAGAATTTCGGAATGATGCATATGAAAATGCTAAAATCTACAAGGAACATACCAAAAAGTGGCATGATCAACATATTCTTCGTCGTGAGTTTTATATTGGCTAACAAGTTCTTTTGTTCAACTCTCGGCTGAAACTCTTCCCTGGGAAGTTGCAAACACGATGGTCTGGTCCTTTTACAGTTGTTCAAGTTTTTCCATATGGAACGATTGAAATTTGTGATCATACAACATATACTACATTCAAGGTTAATGGACAGCGGTTGAAGCCATATCTTTCTGCCACTTTTTAGCGAAACACGAATGTTGTGACCCTTGCTTCTCTAGAGTGATTGCAATCCCAAGTCGGGCTGAGGACTTTAAACTAAGTGCTTGTTGGGAGGCAACACAACTAGGTTCAATCGTTCCTTTCCTTGTTTATTAGTTTTGCATTTTCTTCTTTTCTGTCCCATACTACTCATTGCATCTTTATGTTGTGATTTTACATTGAGGACAATGTTTAGTTTAGGTTTGGGGGGAGAGAATAGTTTTTTTGTTGTTAGTTTGGTTGATTCATTTGAATTTTTGTTTTTAAGGTCAACAGTTAAGGTTTTTATGTTCCAAGTTTAATAATATTGATTTCTTCACCCACATGATGATTTGAACATGTTTAGTTTGTCTTTTCAAATGTGTTTGGGTTGGTTTTGTTGTTATATGCCAAAGAAATTGCAAAATTGCACTTTGAGTTTATATTTTGGTCATAATCAACTTAGCTACCTAAATTAATTTTGGATGTTTTTCAAGTTAATTTGATGATGCCAACATGTTTAGAATGTTTAATATGGTGTGTTGGAATAGTTTTGGGGACAGAAATTCGACCTACATTGTGAATTGGGAGGTTTAGAAGCTCAAAAAGTGAAAATAAACATGTAAATTTGCTGCATAATATCTGCAGATTTTCTGTCATAAAAAAGCTTTAGTGACGATCTTCAAAGATTTGCTCCGTCACAAAAGGCTTGTTCATACTTTTAGCGACGGTTTCTGGGAATTTGTTTTGTCACTAAAAATCAGTTTTTGCTTATTTTTGCAGATTTTTATCCTATGATGAAGGCAACAATTTTGGTGAGGAATTCATTATTTTAAAAGCCATTTCTTCTACCATGATGCTCAAAAATAGGTGTATTATTTCCCTATTATCTCATTTTCTTCCATGCTTATATTTATACTTCTTTATGTGATGAATTGTATTTTTAAAATTTAAAGTATGAGGTAGGAATTAAAATTTTGGGATTGGGTGTTAGAATTTGTTGGAAACAATAAGAGCTTGGAAACATAAGTTGTTAAGATTATCACTTTAATATATTAATGGCGATGTATATGTCTTACTAAATTTTTCTTCCTTTGCTAAAGGGTTGCCTACAAGGTTTGTGCATCACATTCTTTTTACCATTCATTTTCCATGTCTCAAGTACTTTGGTAGACAAACTATCCATGTTTGGATGATGTGGATAAATAGCGGAGACTATCCATGTGAGTTGTTGAGCCTATGTTTTTCTTGAGAGGGTTTATTTGTTTCTACTCTTAAACACTTTTCAATTTCTTTCTTTAATTTTTATGATCTCATTAACATTATTTTGCATTGGGTACTAAAGAACGTTAATATATGTTGGGTATTCTTACCATTGGGTTAGACGGAACTATAGAAATGATGTTAGGCTAAGCATGTTTTCCACCACTAAAAGTCCTATTTCCTACCCTTTTGTGTGCTCCATTAATCCCTTTGAAGCCAAACACTTAGCATTTTCTTTCATCACCCACATAAATTCTTATCCACTCTACCCTATATTAGCTATACCATATAGCTTGAGAGATACCAAAGTGATACCGAAAGAAATCAAGGTTGAGTTCTACATCAAAGTAATGGCGTGTATCGAGGTACCATGTGTCTTATTATTATTTATTGTAGTTATTATATATTTCCAAAAAAAAAAAAGTCAAGAAAAAGAAAAAGAAGAGAAATTGTACCATTCTTATAACATGAGTCATGGACACCACAAATTGTGCATCAAGGTTCAAATGGGTGTCAACCTAACTACATACGAAAAGTCTTGATGTTTCTCAAGTTCTTGTTTTTCCTTATCCTTTCTTTCTTAGCCCAAATACCTTGCCATATGTTACAACCGGTTCAAAGACCTAACAGATTTATGGGGAAGTCTAGCTTATTTGGTGAAGGTTGATACCTATGTTCTTAGTATTCGATTCCTTTCATGAGATCTATTTTCAGAAATGGCTGTTTTTCAATGTTGATCATATGTGATTATATATTGATTCCCTTTGCATAAACTCATCACATATGCTTGTTAAGAGAGAAAGCCTAGGTTAGGTGAGAAAATTGAGTGATATCTAGTGAGGCTTAGAGTCAAGGCGAATTTGTACACACGCAGTGTGGATGTTTTTACGCCCGAGTGCTTGGGATGTTGGCTACATACTTTCCATTGTGATGCATTGACTTTTAAGGGCATAACTTTAGTTTTGGAAGTGTGATTGTCATGCATTGGTTTTCATTAATTGATGGAAGTGATAAATGTAACACCTTTGCTTTTCGGTAAAACATTTGTGGGTAGCGTAACTAGTAAACCCTCAGGAGACACAACTCCTCCGACTAGGGACACCTAGGGGTTTAAAGGCTTGTTGCACATGCTCAGTGCAATCGTTTCGCCAGCGAAAGTGGGCTTAGTTAGACTTGTTTTAGTTAGTTTCTAATTTTTGTTTTATGTTTTGCTCGAGGACTAGCAAAAGATAGGTTTGGGGGTATTTGTTAGGTTGATATAATAGGTATATTTTGCATCTCGTTTACCTATTAATTTAGTCATGGTTTGATATAAAATAGTTGGATTTGATGTGTTTTGTTTGAATTTTATAGAAATTATTTTTCAAAGAAAACTAGATTTTTGAGAAGAATTACAAGGAAATCACGAAATAAGATCGAAGTGAGGTGCTGCTACGTGAGATTTGTGCTAGTACAAAATTGTCTAACTTGTGTAAATTGGAAAGCCCAAAGTTCTAATCTAAAGTGTGGGCCGGTGCTTATTTAATTTCTGAATCCAAATTGGTTTGCTCTCCTTTTCCAAAAGGGATTAGGGTGAATTCCTGGCGGCTAGAGCTTGGGGACAAAAAGGGAAAAGAAAGGGGGAATATAAAAAGGCACAGCATAAATTGAAAGGGAGCTCTCCAACATCAGTCACACATATACATGCGACAATTTGGCGAGTACTCTAGGGAGCTCCAAGTTTTTCCCAGCGCATACACATACTCAAATACGAAGTTGGAGTTCAAGTTTTATTCCATGTCATCGAATTCATCCATGTTTGTAATCAATTTAATCATGAACTAAGTCCTTTTGCTAGGACTAGGGTGTACTCTTATCATGAACATATAATTCTCATTATTTTGTATTAATCTCAGTTGTTTTCCATGTTGAGTAATTGTTATTGTGCTTCGTTGTTATCAAATAACTGGCCATTATTTGAACGAAGAACTAAATTGTGATTGACAAGTTGAGTTTAGTAGATTGCTTCTCATAACAATTACCATGAGTTACATAATTGAGTAGACATACTGGTTATGATTTGTGTAGTATCTTGAAATTATCCATTGAGCGTAAAGGGTTTTGGTTATCTGTATATGTGACTAGACATAACATGGGTAGATAGTTAGAAACACGGTTAGTATATTCTGATAGGAAATATTGACAAATCAAGGGATAATTGCTAGCAACATGGGAATAATTTGATGTTAATATGAATAACGAGATTAGTTGGGATTGAGAATGAGGAACCTAATGTCCTAGTGCTTCCATATATTTATCTTGCATAATTCATTCACTTTTACTTTGTGTTCGATCAATTATTATTTTTACTTTCATTTCGTTTCTTTGCATCTTAGATTTTGTCATCGTAATCCTTCTTTTATTTAAATTTAGTTTGAATTCAATCTCAATAGTAAATTTAGGTTAACCCGATCCTTGTTTGAATGACACTCTACTTATCACCATATTCTTGGACGATATTGTACACTTGCAATTATCAACAATAGATGCTTACCATCTTAGCCAGGAAGGCACTCTAATAAGGAAAGCAAGAGACCTCATGAACCCAAAGATCATTCAAAAAATGGAGGAGCTGGAGTAGTTAGTTGAAAACAAGTTCCTGTGACAAAGATAAATACTGCTACAGATATTCAAGAGAACAGTAGCCATGAATCTTCGAATTTTCTCAAGTTCTTGGTAGCGTGAGCTACGAAGCTTGGAACTTCAAACATCAAAATGTTATGTCAGCCTTATAGGTTAATGTTGACCCTAAAAATTACCAAGCCTACGTGGCGCGCAGGCCGAGTAATCTATAAGCTAACTACGTCCTTCGGTGAATGCGGGGCGTGCCAACTCGTCGGCCGAGCTCGGCCAAGGAGTAAATTTTGTTGATGTTGCGTTGGGTGCGCGTCTGACTTCTGCGTCTTGCGATTGCGGCCGAGAAAGGAACACGTCTCGACCTCTTGGGCTCTCGAACCTGAAGACAAGGTTACTATTCTTACGAAGTTCGCGAGTCGTCGTTGTCGGATTCAGTCACAGTGATGTTATTCGTCAGAGTAAACTCACGCCGAATCGACACCAGAGTGTAAGGGCACAAATATTCAAAGCAAATATAAGTTTTAATGGTGAACGTGGTTCGGCTGTCTGAATGCCGAACTCTAAATCCCACTTGGGAATATCCAATCATAAAATGACTCGGCGAGCAAAGCGCCGAGCTCGATATGCCGTAACACCTCATTTCGCCGAGAAGGCTAATGAGATGACCTCAATCAATAAGGATCCGGAAATCCTTCTCGACCGAGACTTAGATAGGTAATCAACCGTTCTCGCCTCAGTGCTGTTGATGCCAACGGAAGATACTGCGAGATCGACTGATTCTACGGTGACAGAGTTATCTATGCTGACTTAAGATATCATCGGTTGCTTCCACAGTGCTGTTGATGCCAACGGAAGATGTGTCAGCGAAAAAGAAAGAAAAAATCTCAAGTTGTTGAGAGTTTGCGCAGGGCAGTTTTGTATTGATTTGCAGGGGGCTTGAATGATGCACAGCCTCTCCTATTTATAGCAACGGCTCCCCCATGGTCGAGTTAAAAACCTACTCGGACTAGGTCTTCTTCTCTTGATCAGCAACAACTCGACCAGTCCTATTTTCACTAGGATTGTGAACCTAGTCCTTAACCGAGCTGGATTCGCTTCCGGGTCCTGCCGAGACTCCTCATTGCACTAGGACTCGACTTCTTGCGTTATGACCTAGCCGACCTAGGTTTGGAGGCCCACGTACTGTACAATCCATGGTATTCTTGTTGCAAGGCCTTTCCGGGCCGAGAATGATTCTATACTCGGCCCAAACTATTATTTTGGGCCCAAACATTGCCCCCTCGCTTCTGAGGTCCTCGGCCTGAATTCGTTGGCCGAGGTTCGGCCTTGAAGAAGCGAATGTAATCCTCAGAACCCTAGTGCTCTATTTCCAAGGCGCATTTATTGAGCACGATTGCACGATCTTGATCCTGCTAACCAACTCGCCACGTGGCATCTTCTAACACGACCAATCCCTAATAATGACGTCTAAGGCGTGCGGCTACCTGAACCGTCGTGCCATCATGACTTTATGGCTGAACCTAGCCACTCTATCTCAATCCACGAACCGCTTGTCATCGTGCAGACGTCGAAACATCTTTCGCCATTAATCTCGCCATCATACGCAATCGTGCGCCCCCAAAACCTGAGACTCTTGGTCTTCTCAACTGCATTTCCTAAATGTTCATCATGATTAGCGATTCCTTCGGTCGATTTTGCCCTTTGTTTTGAAATTCGAACGATTGCCCTTCCTTCCAAAATCCTATAAATACTGAGAATCCCTAATTCATACTTTACGCTTTCAAAATCTCTCTGAAATTTCTTGCCCTTGTTCTCCAGCGCAGTTCTTTTTCCAAGTCTTCGTCTCCAAATCCCCCAACCCAGAAAAACCCATTTTTCACCGTACCTTTTAAACCTCCTACAATGGCCTTCTTCATCTCTAAGCTTTCCAAGGAATGTGATCAGTGTCAGAAGATTCTTGATCGAAGCTCAATCAAAACCATACGGTTTGAAAGTGACATGAGCACTTCTCACCAAATCTTGGGTCCTCTTTTCAAAGCGGCAGTACCGTCAACCATTACTGGACTTCTCCAGGAGCATTGCCTATCACCCTTGCTCCAAGGGTTTGAATGGTCGAGATGGGATGCGGCGAAACCTCAAGGCTCCTGGCCTTCGACCACCACAACCTGGGCAGCCTGGGTTGTTCGAATGGAAAAGCTCTTCGGCGAGCAATGAAAGGCCCTCGGCATTTATGACGCCATCCTCCTCTCATCTATGGATGTCGTTCTCGACAAGGAGCTTCTCCTAGCCACCTTGTGCTTCTGGTGTTCGGCCACCAACACCATGGTTCTCCCCTTTGGTCCCATCGACCCCACCATTCTTGATGTCACGGCCATCTTGGGCACCTCGGCAACTGGAATCCCCATCGATGCGGCCCTCTCCGGGTACCCGTCGAATCTTGACCTGAAGACGATTTTTTATCGACGAGCTTTTGAGACGTTGAGCCGTGAGGGTCAAATCCCGTCGAAAGAAGATGTTTAGAAACTCCACAAGAATTTCTTCAATTACAACACCCTCTATCTTCATTTCGCCGGCCGAGGAGAAGAGGCCCTGCGAGAAGGGGAACATGAAGCTTTCTTCTTCTATTGGTACAACAAATACATTTGTTGTACCAAGTCGAACAAATGCTTGGTCGAGAACATGCCGGTAGCCGAAGCCCTGGCTAGTGGTCACGTCCTGTCACTTAGCTCCAACATTCTTGCCCATCTCCTCCGCTGCCTGGCCGAGACGACCCTTCATAAGATCGACCCACACCAAAATGGTCCCCTCTGGGTTTTCCAACTCTGGCTGCAAGTTTACTTCGCCTCCCTTCGACCGGCCATCGCCGATTTCTCACCAACGGCCTCCCGACCGACACCCCCTCACCAAGCCGAAGAGGTATTTAAGTACTTTTTCACCCTTGATGACCTTTCCAACGACGAATTCCTGATATGTCGTCGTCGAGACTATCCTTCCTCCGTCAGGCTACCCACATCCATGTGGGGCGCGGACGAAGATGCCGACCTTCGTCAGTCCTGGAGGTCGTTCGTGCTTACTCGCGACCTTCCTCTCGGCTGTGATGGGCAACGAGCGGGTTGGGAAATGTACCATCCTAACTTCCTTGCTCGACAGCTCGGCTACCTTCAAGGCTGCCCGGTCTCCCTTCTCTCCTCCTGAACCGTCCTAAGCCGTGGACGTGAACCTGGTTCCTCGGAGAAGGAATGCAATACCGCCACGAGGGAGTTCCAAGAGTAATGCCAAAATTTTCGCCTTCGACCGGCCACCCCAGAAACCCTTTGCACTGACACCTTCGGTGATTGGTGGGAGGAGTATACCCAGGAGTTCTTTGGTGTTTCGGTCGAAGGTGTGTTGAACAAACTCTTCGGTGATCGACCTAAGAAGACCTCGGCCCCCCAAGCTCAAGGTAACTGTTCATGTCTCCCCTTTTCTTTCAACTTTGCACATTGATTTGCCTTGCTGATTTGCTTTTACTCTCTCAGGTAGTCGGCCGTTGAGAAAGGTGGAGGTAGTCGCTGCGGCTGCGGCCGAGAAAAAATCAGTCGTTGCTAAGAAGGCTAAGACTGCTGGTCGAGCCGTACTGAACAAACGGCCTCGCCAAGAGGCCGAGCCGGCTGTCGAACCTCCGCCTCCTACCAAGCGGGTCAAAAAGCTGGCAAAGAAAGGAGCACGAGAGATCCACGTCATCTCCAGTCAAACCACGGGGGCGACGACTCCTAGTGTTTCCCCTTCTCCCGCCGTCGGCCAACCCTTGGTCAAGAAACAGCCAACTCTGACTGCAGAAACAGTCCAAGCCCGGCCTGTTTCTGAGGTCGGGGCACCTGTTGTAGCTCCATCGGTCGAGACTGCGCCTGTCCTAGAAAAGGCAGTCCCTGCGACCGAGGAGACTTCTCCCGTACATCTAAAACCTTCGATTTTTGTTCTGGAAGAGAGCGAGGGGAGCGATGAAATTCCATTGGCGAGTCGCCCTCATCCCCACCGTCGACCTCTACCTGCGTCCAAGGCGGCCGTTCCAGTCGGTCCTTCCACGGCCGACCGTGGCAAACGACCGGTCAAAGAGCCAACAACGGTGGCAGAAACGCCTGCTCCTCCGCAGGACCAGGACCTCAATCCCGCACTCAAAGCGGCTGTCTCGGTCGGCCCTTCCATGGCCGACCGTGGCAAGCGACCTGCCGAGGAGCCAGAGGCGACGGCGGAAACGCCCGTTCATCCTCAGGACCAGGACCTCAATATTCTTTCCCAGGAAGCCACTTCGGCCTTCGTAAGTACCTTCCACCGTATTTCCTTGATAACTTTTCTACTTTAGAATTCTAAACGAGGAAAATACTAAATGTCAGGTGCCTATACACTCTTTTCATCGAAAATTCTATGCGCCGAATGGCGTTATCTATATTTCTTGGCCGCCTCAGTGGCCATCGAACGTAGATAACCTCCATCGGCCACGTGAACTGAGAAGCAGTCTAAGACACTGGGCTCGGCCATTGAGTTCTTTAGGTTCAAGAAACGATCCTGGAGACATGGCCGAGGTCTCCTCTCGGCAGGTTAAAAAACGAAACCTTCTTGCTATCATTTTCATGACTTCTTTTGAGCTTAACCTGATTTATGTGTGTAGGCTTCGTGGGAGGTCGAATTCAAAGCCCTCATCTCCAGCACAACTGCAGGGTCTGGTCCTTCAGCCGCCGCGACTGAAGCTGCCGATTCAACCGCTCTAACTCAGTTGTGAGAAGTCTTGTCGCTTTCGGCGTCTCAAGTACTCGAGCGCAACGGTCTTGATTTGCTTGGCGCATGTCTGAACGACCTCAGAGCTGACGGTTGTCTGAGTGGAGATGCTATCGTTCGGGCATCGTTTTCCTTGGAGCGGGTTCTGGAGACATTTAGTATCTTCCAGACCGCTCTAAAGGCCGAGCAAAACCTGCAAGCTGCCACGGCCGTCCAAGACACTCTCCGTCCGAAAATCGATGCTTTAAAGGTAAAAGGAGAAGCATTGGCCGAGCTCGACCGTCAAATGGCTGAACTAGCGAAATGTAGGTCGGACATTACCTCCGAGCTTACTAAGGACTTCGAGTCGGGCGGAAAAGATTGCCTAACCGAGTATGCGGCGAACATAAAACGGGTCGAGCGGTTGAAGCTAGATAAGAGGAACCGGCAAGCCGAGGTTATCATGGGCGAGGTGCGGTGGTTGGAGTTGAAGGCCCTGCTCGGCACTCTTCTACCCTCTTCACCTTGAATGTACTTGAATGTAAACCGATCGACTTACTCATTTTGTACATGCTTATCAATCTTAATGAATTGGTTTTCTATTCCCGCATTTCCCATGTGACCGGATGGTATTTCTTTAAAAACTTCCCATTGATTGGTAATCTGTGCACTACACCAGTCCGGTCTTTAAGATGATACGCCCCTTTTCCGTATACTTTATGCACAACGAACGGCCCCTCCTAATTTGGCGACCACTTGCCGAACCTAGGGTCTTTTAGTCCTACGGATAACACCGTTTGCCAAACCAATTCACCCTCGCCGAATGTTTTCTGACGCACCTTTTGATTATAAGCTCGCTCGGCAATCCGTTTTTGTGCCACCAGTAAGTTATAAGCGTCAAGTCGTGCTTCTTCCAAATCTTCTAATTCCTGTCTCATGGACTGATTATATTCGGCGCTAAACAAACTACTTTGTTCAATTAATCGCAACGAATTTATGCTTAACTCGACTGGTAACATTGCATCGTGTCTGTAGGTTAATGCATACGGGGTTGTCGCAGTCGCCGATCGGGGCGATGTTCGATATGCCCATAATGCCTCGTTCAACTTCAAATGCCACATGCCGGGTCTTTCTTTTATTATTTTTTCAAGGATGCCGATCAACACTTTATTACTTGCCTCGGCCTGCCCATTCGCTTGTGGATAATACGGTGTAGACTGTTCGAACCGAATTTTTAAATTTGCCGTATACTCTTTAAACCTTTCGGCTGTGAAGATTGTTCCAATGTCAGTTATGATCGTTTCTGGTACACCAAATCTGGTAGTGTATCCGGGCATCCCTAGTGTCGAGATAAGCATCCAATCGCGCAACACGTGCTATTTCATCTGTCGTAAAGCCGAAGAGAGAAACAGTCGAAAATACTTCGAAGTGATATCGTAAATACTAAAGGTCCTCCATTGAGAAAGAAAGGTCGGCTGCATCGATATCAGTGTATGGGTCGACTTCAAATCCAAGGACACAAGCTTCTCGTATGTGCTGGAATCTTGCTTTCAATCCTGGGTCTAAGGTCTTCTGAATGATTCGCTCGGCATCAGGACAAATCAAGACTAGATCAATTGTATCCTGACATGCCTTCGGCAAGCCATACAGATCATTGGCCGAATGTTTCTTATGGAATTCTCGCATGTACTCCAAAGCCTCCCCGAGGAACGGTGGGTGCAAATTCCGTCAAATTTTAATCAAAGGTTCTTGTATGGCCGGCGGGGCTAATTTGCTTTTGGCCTCTTGCCTGAAATGCTCGAGGCGTGCCTTCATCTCCCCCGGCCGAAGAAGAAGTTTGATCCGTTTATCAGCCTCTTCGAACATGGTTTCGATATCTCGGTTGACCAGCCGTTTCCCTTGAACCAACTCTGTCATAATAGCTGGAGGTGGTCGTTCATCATCAGTAACAATTGTGTCCTTCGGCCGCCATTGAGGAGCCGAAGTTTCTTGGGCCGCTTGTCGGTGGGCCATGCAATCTATCCTTTGGTGCCGGCGTTTCTGGGATTTGGACAGTGCGGTGTAAACGCCTTTCGAAGAATGATATGTATACCAACGTTGATCACTAGGTTTGGGAGGTTTGAAAGTTTTTTGGCTCCGCGATGACTCCGAACTGCTAGAATTACGTTTATAGTAGTCCTTGTCGTAAAATGAAGCATTAAAATCAAGACGCCGCCTGACTGAGGGTGCCTCTTCCATCCTCACTTTGGGACCGAGCCTATCAAAAACCCCTTGATGTTGGCCTACGTCGGCAACCTTCTGCTGGGTTGCGGTCGTAGGTCGTTCCGTTATAAACGAAGAGGGCTTCTCCTCTGGCTCACTGCCAACCTTTGCTCTACATTTACTGCACAAAATCGCTGTCCCACTATCTTCATTGGTGGTATAATCTATCATAGGTTTAACAATAGCGGGTCCCGTTAAAGCTGTAGGCGGTTTGTTTGAATGAAAATCGGCCATGAAACGTGGCCGAGAATTCTGATTCCGAAAGCGTTGCGTCGCAACATCTTCGGCCTTCCCTTTCCCTTTGTCTTTAGGTAGGCACGCATCGACCATATTTACTGTTGCCGTGGGGAACGGGTCAGTATCAACACTCATCTTCTTCTCTGGAAATTTCAGTTTGCCATTATCAATCCAGCTTTGGACGTTGTCTCGAAACACGACACAATTGTTTGTCGTGTGTTTGCTTGAATTGTGGTATTTGCAATATATCTTCCCTTTAAGCTCTTCGACCTTGGGAATGTTGTGCCCAGGCCGAAGTTTGATGATCCTTGCTGATAATAGTTGATCAAAAATTGCATCGGCTTTTGTAATATCAAAAGTATAAACTTTCGACGGTTTCAGTGCTCCTTCAGTAGCCGAGCGGGTTTTGACTTCCTTAGAATCAACTTGAGTCAGTGCCTTGCAGACGTATGGCTTATCTATCACTATCTCGACTGCATCCACACTAACGCATTCATCCTCGGTTGATGCATAACTGACAGTAGGATTCTTGTAAATCGTCCCCCGAGATGGAGCTTTCGAAATCTTTTCCTCGCGGAGCAAATAATCATACTGCTCGACATGCTGGGCTAATTCGTACATATCCCGAAAGTTTGCCCCCAAGAATTTCTTTTTGTATTCGATGTCAAGACCGTTCAGAGCAAGTCTGACGAATTCAACTTCGAGGAGAGGCACTCGGCACCAATTCCTAGCTGATTTGAATCTAGTAAGATAATCCATTGGTGACTCGTCGGATGCCTGAGCCATCCTTGCTAGTGAGGATACTGACATTTCCATTCCCGGCCAATAAAACTGCTCATGAAATTTCTCGACCAACTCCTCCCAACTCTGGACGGAGTTCGGTGGGAGGTTAATATACCAAGCAAACGCTGAGCCAGTCAACGAAAAATTGAAAAGTCGCAGCTTGTGAAAGTCACTATTAACGTCTCCGCACTGTGCGGTGAAACGAGCTACATGTTCCAACGAAGATAAGGATGATTCTCCGGCAAAAAGGCTAAAATCCGGAATCTTAAAACCTCTAGGGTATTCGACCTGTTCCACGTAAGCTGGATACGGGTGTATAAACTTAGGGAACTTCGGCCCTTTCTTCATAGCTGAATCAATCATCCGTTGAACTTCGGTCATATCGACGGGCGTTACTTCCACTCTCTGGTCGGATCCGTCTGACCTACTATTCGACCCTCCTCCTCTTTCCAATTGAAGTGGCCTGAGCCGAGCAGGAATTGGCTCGGCCGGTGCACTTGATAATAGATTATTCCTCGGCGGCAAATGCTGGGCAAGATCGAAAATTCTACCATCGCTGACCTTACTAACCAGTATTTCGAGTAATCTGGTTTGTGCTTCACTGGAATTACGTATCACGTCATGAAGCTTATCGATTCCTAGACTCAATGTCTGTTCAACTGTCCGAGATTGCTTGTCAAGCCATTTTCGAAGAAACGACCTTGTGGGTGGATCGGATCCTTCGCCACCATCTTCATCACAATCTTCTATTACTCCTTCATTGAGAACGCAAGTGTTCCTGTCGGGAATTTCAAGACTGCGAACCTGACCGCCGAGATTAACTTCCCTCTCTCGGTGAGTTGCGCTCGTGGACTCAGGTGTCACGGCGCTGATGGGATTCTGCTCTTGTGGCACATGGTGTCCTGCGTTCTGATTTGGTAGATCGGCTGTCGACTTTCCCATAGCTGTTTTCTTTTTTACCGATCGTGTTTCAATTGGCATGAACTTCGTAGTCTAGCACTAAGTCCCACTGGGCGTGCCAAAATGTTGACCCTAAAAACTACCAAGCCTACGTGGCGCGCAGGCCGAGTAATCTATAAGCTAACTACGTCCTTCGGTGAATGCGGGGCGTGCCAACTCGTCGGCCGAGCTCGGCCAAGAAGTAAATTTTGTTGATGTTGTGTTGGGTGCGCGTCTGACTTCTGCGTCTTGCTATTACGGCCGAGAAAGGAACACATCTCGGCCTCTTGGGCTCTCGAACCTGAAGACAAGGTTACTATTCTTACGAAGTTCACGAGTCGTCGTCGTCGGATTCAGTCACAGTGATGTTATTCGTCAGAGTAAACTCACGCCGAATCGACACCAGAGTGTAAGGGCACAAATATTCAAAGCAAATATAAGTTTTAATGGTGAACATGGTTCGGCCGTCCGAATGCCGAACTCTAAATCCCACTTAGGAATATCCAATCATAAAATGACTCGACGAGCAAAGCGCCGAGCTCGATATGCCGTAACACCTCATTTCGCCGAGAAGGCTAATGAGATGACCTCAATCAATAAGGATTCGGAAATCCTTCTCGACCGAGACTTGGATAGGTAATTAACCGTTCTCGCCGCAGTGCTATTGATGCCAACGGAAGATACTGCGAGATCGACTGATTCTACGGTGACAGAGCTATCTATGCCGACTTAAGATATCACCGGTTGCTTCCACAGTGCTGTTGATGCCAACGGAAGATGTGTCAGCGAAAAAGAAAGAAAAAATCTCAAGTTGTTGAGAGTTTGCTCATGGCAGTTTTGTATTGATTTGCAGGGGGCTTGAATGATGCACAGCCTCTCCTATTTATAGCAACGGCTCCCCCATGGTCGAGTTAAAAACCTACTCGGACTAGGTCTTCTTCTCCTGATCAGCAACAACTCGACCAGTCCTATTTTCACTAGGATTGTGAACCTAGTCCTTAACCGAGCCGGATTCGCTTCCGGGTCCTGCCGAGACTCCTCATTGCACTAGGACTCGACTTCTTGCGTTATGACCTAGCCGACCTAGGTTTGGAGGCCCACGTACTGAACGATCCATGGTATTCTTGTTGCAAGGCCTTCCGGGCCGAGAATGATTCTATACTCGGCCCAAACTATTATTTTGGGCCCAAACAGTTAAACACGTAGTTATTTCCTGGAATTTTGTAGTATGATATACACCCAGCCTTTTTTTTCACTGTACAAATAAGGAAATTGTTGATCAAATTCTATGAACCCCATGTAAAGAATTCTCTCACAATTCATGTGAATTATCTGGAAGTTATAATTAATTCACTCAAAATCTCTAGAAATTCTTTTTTTTTTTTTCTCTTAAACTCTTTCAAATTCTATAGATTTAAATTCCCTGAAATACTCTCAAAATCTTAATTGAATACACTCCACTTAGGACAATTATCTTGGAAAATAAACCAAGGATTTGAAAGATTACAGTCCACTTGCGTTGCGTTCTGCCACTCTACATCGCAAGGGTAATTGTGCCGAGGTCGAGTCTTTGAGTTTGAATGGCTTTTGAGAATTTTTTGCTAACAGTTTGTTGACACCTTGTTCACTTTCTGTAGTAGTGGAACTATATTTGTTCTCATTCGCATAAATTTGATCTCATGTACATCCTTGTCTGCACAAAGAAATCAAAGACATAATATATAACTACATCAAGGTTTCCAAAAAACCAATTTGAAATTGAACTCCTTAGAGATCACCAAGAAAACATTTATGAGGCATCATCGTCGATCATTTGATTTCGCGTGGGTTTAATAGGTTATAGTGGAATTATATTTTTGTCTTCTTATGTACCGGGTACATGTCAATCTTAACGGTGCTTTAAAAGATTGTCTAAGATTAGCTAACAAAGATAAACACAAGGGTCAATTTGGCTAAATTGAAAACACGGCACTGATAAGGTAAAACACAAGGACCATTTTGGCATTTAAGCCATATTTATTTGAGTTCAACACCTAGTTAGTGTATGTCCCATTATGAGACCTAACTTCTCCTCTTTTTAGCAGGGGCGAAGCTACAGCAGAGAGCAGAGCAAAGAGGGGTGCCCGTCGAAAATCCTCATGAAGAGCGAGGAATACGCCCCTCAAAACTTCCCCGGAAAGTGTTCAATGAAATGCTTGAATGAAGGATGCTATCGATGCTGCTGTGCTACGTTCAACAACAACAACAACAACAACAAAGCCTTTTCCCACTAAGTGGGGTCGGCTATATGAATCCTAGAACGCCATTGCGCTCGGTTTTGTGTCATGTCCTCCGTTAGATCCAAGTACTCTAAGTCTTTTCTTAGAGTCTCTTCCAAAGTTTTCCTAGGTCTTCCTCTACCCCTTCGGCCCTGAACCTCTGTCCCGTAGTCACATCTTCGAACCGGAGCGTCAGTCGGCCTTCTTTGTACATGTCCAAATCACCGGAGCCGATTTTCTCTCATCTTTCCTACAATTTCGGCTACTCCTACTTTACCTCGGATATCCTCATTCCCAATCTTATCCTTTCTCATGTGCCCACACATCCCACGAAGCATCCTCATCTCCGCTACACCCATTTTGTGTACGTGTTGATGCTTCACCACCCAACATTCTGTGCCATACAACATCGTTGGCCTTATTGCCGTCCTATAAAATTTTCCCTTGAGCTTCAGTGGCCTACGACGGTCACACAACACGCCGGATGCACTCTTTCCATCCAGCTCGTATTCTATGGTTGAGATCTCCATCTAATTCTCCGTTCTCTTGCAAGATAGATCCTAGGTAGCGAAAACGGTCGCTTTTTGTGATCTTCGCTAGATTGCTCCGGTCATTAGTGTGGATAAGTATATAAATGGATAGAGATAGGAAAGCAAACACAAGATGTACGTGGTTCACCCAGATTGGCTACGTCCACGGAATAGAAGAGTTCTCATTAATTGTGAAGGGTTTACACAAGTACATAGGTTCAAGCTCTCCTTTAGTGAGTACAAGTGAATGATTTAGTACAAATGACATTAGGAAATATTGTGGGAGAATGAACTCGTAATCACGAAACTTCTAAGTATCGGAGTGTGGTGTCGTCTTGACTTGCCTTATCTGTCTCATAGGTAGATGTGGCATCTTCTCTGGAAGTACTCTTCCTCCATCAGGGGTGGTATCTTTAACTGGTGGAGATGCACAAGGTAATGTATCAATTTCACTTGAAGCTTACTTGTAGTTTCAGGCTTGGTCAAGCGCGATACAAACCATGTAGTAGGAGTCTCCCAAGTCGCCGAGCTAGGGGGTCTGCTGAAAGAGGTGACAGACAAGGTAAGCAATCAGAGCTCCGACTGATTGTTCACCTTCTCCCCATCTTGCAGCAGCATGAAGGATAAAGAGAAGAAAAATGAGAAGAGATGATATGAGATACTTTTGCTTTTGAAGAAGTAACTTTCCACAGGCTTATTCTTGAACTGAGCTGGAGGGTTTTCTGGTTTCCTCCAGAGTATAAGGCCGACTGAAGAATTTGAGGGTCAAAACAAATCCATCAAATCTAGAGTACGTTCCACCCTGCTGATATGGGATACTTTTGCTTTTGACAGAGTAATGGATGTATCGGCACGTGTGCTGTTACGCTTGTCTCCACCTGCTTCCTTGTATCCTTCGCACTTGCCCTATCTGTTCCTCAAGCAGATGCGGAATCTTCCCTAGAAACATAAGATGTTGAAGATGAGTACTCGAGAGCAATGCCAGGTAAGTAATCAGGTAAGGGGTTCCAGGCAGTCACTTCCTGGCTGGAAGCTTGATTCCAAGTGCTGACTGATTGCTCTCTTTCTCCTTGTCTTGCAGGTAAAAACAAGGCCAAAAGAAAAGACAGGTAAAAAGCATGATATGGGATACTCTTGCTTTTAACCCTGATGATATGAGATATTCTTGCTCTAGTATAGCTTGTTTGCAGAGGTATTATCGGGGGGAAAGAAAGCTGAATATTTCGAAAGGCTTCGTTGGGAGTGCCCTCTCAGATATGATGAAGGGTTGAGCATTTTTGCAGGTCTGCCTGTCCGTTGGGGATGGAGGTCGACATATATAGGAGTCTCCCTAACAACAAGTAGTAATGCTATTCCTTTACCCTGCTTTGTCATAGCACGGTAGTGGGAGCTGCCAGTTTCACATGTTTTAACTCTGTCAGAGCACTTTGAAAAAGTGGTCTGTGGTATCTGGCTCTCGAAATTCGGAGAACGATGCCTCTTCGATTTTTGAGAAAGCAATCATGATGGGGGTCTGACTCTTGAGATTCGGAGAACAGTGTCTCTTCGATTTTTGAGGAAGTAATCATGTTGGGAGTCTGGCTCTCAAGATTCGGAGGGCGGTGCCTCTTCGATTTTGGAGCAAGCAATCTTGTTGGGAGTGTTGTCTCGAATGTGAGTAAAGGTTGGACATGTTTGCTAGTCTACCTTGCCACGAAGCACAAAGGTTGACACACAGGGACTTTCCAATTATCCAGCAATGGTACTGTTCCTTTACCCTCTCTTCGATTTTGAGAAAGTAGTCATGTTGGGAGTCTGGCTCTCGAGATTCGGAGGACGGTGCCTCTTCGATTTTGGAGCAAGCAATCTTGTTGGGAGTGTTTTCTCGAATGTGAGTAAAGGTTGGGCATGTTTGCTAGTCTACCTTGCCACGAAGCACAGAGGTTGACACACAGGGACTTTCCAATTATCCGTACTGTTCCTTTACCCTTGTGGGTAATAATATGGTAGCTAGACCTTCAAAATTTATGTGTCTAAACTTTGTTAGTGCTGTTTCTTTGCTATTCTTTTACCTTTCTTGGTCAGAGCGATGTAGTGGGAGCTGCAAGCTTCACGTGCTCAACTTTGGCAGAGAACTTTGGCAAAGTTATCTATGGTACCCATGAGTTATTGTTGCGTGTGGGAAGTGGGTGATTGAACAGTAAGATTCATGTGCTTTCTACTTCACCAGAAGTCTTCGACAAAATGCCCATAATTTCTGCAAAGCTGAGTGTGCGTGTGACAGGTGCTGACAAGGCTAGAAAAGTAGGTGCCTCTTCGATTTCTGAGATCGGCCCTCGTGGTCTCTGAGCAGCCCAGCTTTTGAGAAAGCGAGCGCCTCTTCAATTGATTCGGAGAACGATGCCTCATCGATTTTTGAGAAAGCAATCATGCTGGGGGTCTGGCTCTTGAGATTCGGGGAGCAGTGTCTCTTCGATTTTTGAGAAAGTAATCATGTTGGGAGAGTGGCTCTCGAGATTCGGAGGGCGGTGCCTCTTCGATTTTGGAGCAAGCAATCTTGTTGGGAGTGTTTTCTCGAATGTGAGTAAAGGTTGGGCATGTTTGCTAGTCTACCTTGCCACGAAGCACAGAGGTTGACACACAGGGACTTTCCAATTATCCAACAGTGGTACTGTTCCTTTACCCTTGTGGGTAATAATATGGTAGCTAGACCTTCAAAATTTATGGGTCTAAACTTTGTTAGTGCTGTTTCTTTGCTATTCTTTTACCCTTCTTGGTCAGAGCGGTGTAGTGGGAGCTGCAAGCTTCACGTGCTCAACTTTGGCAGAGAACTTTGGCAAAGTTATCTGTGGTACCCATGAGCTATTGTTGCGTGTGGGACTACTTCCCCAGAAGTCTTTGACAGAATGCCCATAATTTCCGCAAAGCTGAGTGTGCGTGTGACAAGTGCTGACAAGGCTGGAAAAGTAGGTGCCTCTTCGATTTCTGAGATCGGCCCTCGTGGTCTCTGGGGAGCCCAGCTTTTGAGAAAGCGAACGCCTCTTCGATTTCTGAGATCGGCCTTCGTGGTCTTTGAGCAGCCCAACTTTTGAGAAAGCAAACGCCTCTTCGATTTCTGAGATCAACCCTCGTGATCTCTAAGCAGCCCAACTTTTGAGAAAGCAAACGCCTCTTCGATTTCTGAGCAGGCGCCTCTTCGATTTCTGAAGCTCCGTCGAGTGCAGATTTTTATAGGGGCTGGCATTAAGTTCCAAAGCACACTTGAATCTCCACCAGTAGAAGCTTCATTCTTGCACTTCTAAGATCTTGATTTGTCCGACCTCTTCTCTCTTCAACACCTTTGAAAATGTCTGGCCCCTCCGACCGTCGTTTTGACTTGAACCTTGTTGAAGAGGCAGCCCCGCCTTCTCCAGACAACATATGGCGCCCATCCTTCGTCTCCCCAACTGGTCCTCTTACCGTTGGGGATTCCGTGATGAAGAATGATATGACCGCTGCGGTGGTGGCCAGGAACCTTCTCACTCCCAAAGATAACAGACTACTTTCCAAACGGTCTGATGAGTTAGCTGTTAAGGATTCGCTGGCTCTCAGTGTTCAGTGTGCAGGTTCTGTGTCTAATATGGCCCAACGTCTATTTGCTCGAACCCGCCAAGTTGAATCATTGGCGGCTGAAGTGATGAGTCTCAAACAGGAGATTAGAGGGCTCAAGCATGAGAATAAACAGTTGCACCGGCTCGCACATGACTATGCTACAAACATGAAGAGGAAGCTTGACCAGATGAAGGAAACTGATGGTCAGGTTTTACTTGATCATCAGAGATTTGTGGGTTTGTTCTAAAGGCATTTATTGCCTTCGTCTTCTGGGGCTGTACCGCGTAATGAAGCTCCAAATGATCAACCTCTGATGCCTCCTCCTTCTAGGGTTCTGTCCAGTACTGAGGCTCCAAATGATCCCCCTCCGGTGCCTTCTCTTTCTGGGGCTCTACCGACTGCTGAGACTTCTCCTAAGCAACCTTTGTGAAGGCTCCCTCTTGTGTGTTTATTTTGACTCATGTATATGTACATATTTGTAGCTTATCGGGGATATCAATAAATAAGCTTTCCTTCATTTCAACGTATTGTGTTAAATACACCAAAGCCTTCTTCGCTAAGTTCTTTGAATTTTCTTTTGTTGAAGCTTGTATGTTGAAGCTTTCTGAGTGGAGCATGTAGGTTAGGGTAGTGTTCCCTTAATTTCCCGAGTGAGGAAAACTTCTCGGTTGGAGACTTGGAAAGTCCAAGTCACTGAGTGGGATCGGCTATATGAATCTTAGAACGCCATTGTGCTCGATCATGTGTCATGTCCTTCGTTAGATCCAAGTACTCTAAGTCTTTTCTTAGAGTCTCTTCCAAAGTTTTCCTAGGTCTTCCTCTACCCCTTCGGCCCTGAACCTCTGTCCCATAGTCGCATCTTCTAATTGGAGCGTCAGTAGGCCTTCTTTGCACATGTCCAAACCACCGTAACCGATTTTCTCTCATCTTTCCTTCAATTTCGGCTACTCCTACTTTACCCCGGATATCCTCATTCCTAATCTTATCCTTTCTCGTGTGCCCACACATCCAACGAAGCATCCTCATCTCCGCTACACCCATTTTGTGTACGTGTTGATGTTTCACCGCCCAACATTCTGTGCCATACAGCATCGCCGGCCTTATTGCCGTCCTATAAAATTTTCCCTTGAGCTTCAGTGGCATACGGCGGTCACACAACACGCCGGATGCACTCTTCCACTTCATCCATCCAGCTTGTATTCTATGGTTGAGATCTCCATCTAATTCTCCGTTCTTTTGCAAGATAGATCCTAGGTAACGAAAACGGTCGCTCTTTGGTATTTCTTGATCTCCAATCCTCACCCCTAACTCGTTTTGGCCTCCATTTGCACTGAACTTGCACTCCATATATTCTGTCTTTGATCGGCTTAGGCGAAGACCTTTAGATTCTAACACTTCTCTCCAAAGGTTAAGCTTTGCATTTACCCCTTCCTGAGTTTCATCTATCAACACTATATCGTCTGCGAAAAGCATACACCAAGGAATATCATCTTGAATATGTCCTGTTAACTCATCCATTACCAACGCAAAAAGGTAAGGACTTAAGGATGAGCCTTGATGTAATCCTACAGTTATGGGAAAGCTTTCGGTTTGTCCTTCATGAGTTCTTACGGCAGTCTTTGCTCCTTCATACATATCCTTTATAGCTTGGATATATGCTACTCGTACTCCTTTCTTCTCTAAAATCCTCCAAAGAATGTCTCTTGGGACCCTATCATACGCTTTTTCCAAATCTATAAAGACCATGTGTAAATCCTTTTTCCCATCTCTATATCTTTCCATCAATCTTCGTAAGAGATAGATTGCCTCCATGGTTGAGCGCCCTGGCATGAACCCGAATTGGTTGTCCGAAACATGTGTCTCTTGCCTCAATCTATGCTCAATGACTCTCTCCCAGAGCTTCATTGTATGGCTCATTAGCTTAATACCCCTATAGTTCATGCAATTTTGTACGTCGCCCTTATTCTTGTAAATAGGCACCAAAGTGCTCGTTCGCCACTCATTTGGCATCTTCTTCGTTTTCAAAATCCTATTGAAAAGGTCAGTGAGCCATGTTATACCTGTCTCTCCCAAAAGTTTCCACACTTCGATTGGTATATCGTCTGGGCCTATTGCTTTTTTATGCTTCATCTTCTTCAAAGCTACAACCACTTCTTCCTTCCGGATTCGACGATAAAAAGAGTAGTTTCTACACTCTTCTGAGTTACTCAACTCCCCTAAAGAAGCACTCATTTCATGTCCTTCATTGAAAAGATTATGAAAATAACCTCTCCATCTGTCTTTAACCGCGTTCTCTGTAGCAAGAACCTTTCCATCCTCATCCTTGATGCACCTCACTTGGTTTAGGTCCCTTGTCTTCTTTTCCCTTGCTCTAGATAGTTTATAGATATCCAACTCTCCTTCTTTGGTATCTAGTCGTTTATACATATCGTCGTAAGCCGCTAACTTAGCTTCTCTGACAGCTTTCTTCGCCTCTTGCTTCGCTTTTCTATACTTTTCACCATTTTCATCGGTCCTCTCCTTGTATAAGGCTTTACAACATTCCTTCTTAGCCTTCACCTTTGTTTGTACCTCCTCATTCCACCACCAAGATTCCTTTTGGTGTGGGGCAAAGCCCTTGGACTTTCCTAATACCTCTTTTGCTACTTTTCGGATACAACTAGCCATGGAATCCCACATTTGGCTAGCTTCCCCCTCTCTATCCCACACACATTGGGTGATTACCTTCTCTTTGAAAATGGCTTGTTTTTCTTCTCTTAGATTCCACCATCTAGTCCTTGGGCACTTCCAAGTCTTGTTCTTTTGTCTTACTCTTTTGATATGTACATCCATCACCAACAAGCGATGTTGATTAGCCACGCTCTCTCCTGGTATAACTTTGCAATCCTTACAAGTTATACGATCCCCTTTCCTCATTAGAAGAAAATCTATTTGTGTTTTTGACGACCCACTCTTGTAGGTGATCACATGTTCTTCTCTCTTCTTAAAGAAGGTGTTGGCTAAGAAGAGATCATATGCCATTGCAAAATCCAAGATAGCTTCCCCATCCTCGTTTCTCTCCCCAAAACCATGGCCACCATGAAAACCTCCATAGTTGCCTGTCTCCCTGCCCACGTGTCCATTTAAATCTCCTCCTATAAATAACTTCTCCGTCTGAGCAATTCCTTGCACCAAGTCTCCAAGATCTTCCCAAAATTTCTCCTTCGAACTCGTATCCAACCCTACTTGAGGTGCGTACGCACTAATCACATTGATAAGTTCTTGTCCTATTACAATCTTGATTGCCATGATTCTATCTCCTACCCTCTTGACATCTACAACATCTTGTACCAAGGTCTTGTCCACGATGATGCCAACACCGTTTCTCGTTCTATTTGTGCCCGAATACCAAAGTTTAAACCCTGAGTTTTCTAGATCCTTTGCCTTACTACCAACCCACTTAGTTTCTTGTAGGCACATAATATTTATCCTTCTCCTCACCATAACTTCCACTACTTCCATAGATTTTCCCGTTAAGGTTCCTATATTCCACGTTCCTAAACGCATTTTGCTCTCTTGAACTCTACCCTTCTGTCCTAGCTTCTTCACCCTCCCCCGTCTAATAGGATCAAAGTACTTCTTTTGTGTGTCCCGGGTAAAGTTGATAGGAGCATATGCTCCCAAACAACTTTGAGTGGAGTCGTTCGAAAAGAAGTTTCTATGGCCCCCTTGCTCATTTAACACTGCATCCGGGTGCCGATGGAGATACAGCGACCCTTGCTCACTTATCACTGTGCTCGGGCCACACAGCGCGCCACTTACGGGTGACGCCCTAGCTTTAGCGCGATTTTGTTCTGGATTCATTTTCATAAATCTGCATTTTTTGCGGCTTTGATTCCAATGAAGAAGATATCAGGAAGAATAAGAGGGTTTCTCTCTCTCTACCATTCCCACCCACATGACCTCCTTAACTTTTAATTACGTTATGGTAATATACTATAAAAAAAAACAGTGCTTAAATCCTCTTTCAAATATTCTCGTTAGTCTAAATCCTCCTTCAAATATTCTGGATAGTCCAAATCCTCCTTTCAATATTCTGGTTACTACAAATTCTCATTTCAATATTCTGGATAGTTCTCATCAAATGAGGTCACTTAACTAAATGAAATAGTGACTAATCTTTCTGCAAACCATGGATTTAGACTTCGAATAGTTGTCTTCTTTTTTTGGACATTTTATCCTTTTAAATGTTGCCCTCTTCCCTACAATTCATGGCTTCACCACTGTTTTTTTAAATATTGCTGTATAAATTAATAAATATATCTTCGTGGACCTAAGTTTTTCGAATCTAAATTCATATTGAATTGGTTGCAATTGACTAAATATCAATAGTTTTAAATCAATACAAGACCCGTTTGATAACTATTCGTTTTAGTTTTTATTTTAATTTTTTCTCGATAGAGAGAAAATTTATAAAAAAATTGAGATGAACAATGGACGAGGGTGGAGAAAGAGTATGGAAGGGGGGAGATGACGAAGAATGTTGGAAATAAAAACTACGAAAGTAAAACCAACTAAATGTTGTAAAATCGACTGTGGGTGCAGTGGAATAAATGAAACAAGACACAAAATTTACGAGGTTCCTCTACAATCAGTGTGACTGGAGTACGTCCTCGGGGCAGCAGTGGTGCTTTCATTATAATTTGAAATAATAGGAGTACAAAGATAACTCTCTCTATTATCTCCTCTCCTCTTCCTCTCATTTCTCTCTTCCTCTTTCTTTTTTTTCCTTTCTCTCCCGTGAACCTCTCACATTCATCTATATCTATGTTGTGTTTCATAAGGCTTGCTTTTATAGAAGCAAGTCACAAGCAACATAGTGAAAGGCAAATGAATGGGTTAGTGGCCAGCCATCCATTCACCTTTACAACACTCCCTCTTGGATGGCCACAAGTCTTCAATTGACTCGTTAAAATCTTGATCTGTTTTGAATGCTCCCCCTGATGAGTATCTCCCCTGATTTCAAACCATTTAGGCTGATCGTTGATCATTCTGCTTCAATCTCTTTAGAGAAAAGAGTTGTCGAAAGAGGTGCTTTACTTGTTGTTAACTTTCCATAGGCTTGTTCTTGAACTGGGCTAGAGGACTTTCTGCTAGACTTGCATCTAAAGGTCTGAATTTACTCCTTTGATCTGGAGCAGATTTGATTCAAGTGTGGTGGACACTTGATCTTGAATCGGACTTGTGATTTCTTCAATGACCTTCGAGGCTTGATCTTGAATGAAATTGGACCATGAGGAGCTTCATGTGGCAAGTGATCTTCAGTTTTGTCAGGGATGAATCAGCACGCGTTTATTGCGCTTGTCTCCACATGCTTCAATGTATCATTTTCACTTTCCTTACTTGCTCCCCTTGCTTAAGTAGTATTTTCCCTGCTTTTCCCCCATGCATGTGTGGCATCTTCTCCGGCAGTATTTGCCCTCTGATGCCGGAATGGAGTGCAACCCTTGCATTTGGATGGTTCATCACTTCTTGGTGACTGGAGACCCAGCTCCAACTGTTGAAGATGACTACTCGAGAGCAACACTAGGTAAGCAATCAGGAAAGGTTCCAGGCAGTCAGTTCCTTACCGGGAGTTTGAGTGGAGGTTCCGACATATTGCTTTCTTTATCCTTGTCTTCGCAGGCAAGAACAAGGACAAAGGAAAGGACAGGGAGATTGCATGATATGAGATAATCTTGCTCTGGTCCCTGAAGATATGTGATAATCTTGCTCTGGTGTGACATGTTTGAAGAGGTATTCTCGGAGAGGAAGAAAACTGAGTATTTCGAGATGCTATGTTGAAGATGCATTCTCGGAGATGAGGAAGAGTTAGGTATTCTTGCAGTGTTGCGGGTCTGCCTTGTTATGGAGAACAGAGGTCGACATATATAGAGATTTCTCAATAGCAAGTGGTGGTGCTGTGCTTTTACTCTTGTCAGCAACTGTGGTGTAAATAGAACAGTAAGATTTACGCGTTTTCAACTTTGTCAGAGATCTTTGACAAAGTTGCACGCGATATCTGAAAAAGCTGGGATTACGTCTGAAAAATGCCAACAAACTTTATTCAGGAAAATCTGGCTTTTGAAATTCGGAGAGCGGTGCCTCTTCGATCTTTGAACAAGTGGCTCTGCTGCCTCTTCTTTTATAGAGACATCAATTGTGTTCAAGAGTATGCTCAGAAAGTTGCTGCCTGTAGAAATTTCCCCTATCTTGCACCTTTGAAATTTTATTTGACCTCTGTTTTTCCTTCATCATTTCTGAAAAATGACTTGCCTATCTAACATTTGCTTAGATTTGAGTCTTAGGAGTGATACAGACGAGCAACGTCAGGATAATATATGGCGCCCGTCCTTCTTATCTTCTAATGGTCCTCTTACGGTTGGGGACTCTGTGATGAAGAATAACATAACCGCTACTGTGGTAGCTAGGAATCTTCTCACTCCAAGGGATAACAAGATCCTTTCAGAACGGTCTGAAGAGTCGGCCGTTCAAGACTCCTTGGCTCTCAGTGTTCAGTGTGCTGGCTCTGTGTCCAATATGGGCCAATGCCTACTTGCTCAAACTCGCCAAGTTGAATCATTGATGGCGGAGGTGGCAAGTCTTAAACAAGAGATCAGAGGGCTCAAGCACGAGAATAGGGTGTTACACGTGCTTGCAAATAGTTACTCTATGAGCATGAAAAGAAAGCTCGTCCAACTGCAGGAATCCGAAAGTCGGATTCAAAGTGATCACCAGAGGTTCGTTGCTAGATTCCGAAAGCAACTGATGCCTTCCCCTTCTGGTGTTTTGCTAAGTACTGGGGTGCCACATGATCAATCTCCAGTGCCTCCCCCTTCTGGGGTACTTCCGAGTACTGAGGCTTCACATGAGCAACCTTTGTGAAGGCTCCATCCTGTTTGTTTGTTTTAACTCATGTGTATGTATATATCTGTAATTTCTTGGAGATATTAATAAATAAGTTTTATTTCATTCAATGTATTGTGCCAAATACAATAAAGCATATACTTCACTAAGATGTGGTACTTCTGGACCAAATATTAATTTATCTTTACCCTCACGAAGATAAATGATTATTCTTAGTGTCTTCATCATATGAGTATTCAACTCATAATCTTCAATCCATATGGTTCTTTTAATATCATAAATATCATGGATAAGATTCGTGTTGGTAAATTGTTCGATCTGCAGCTCGAGACAATAATTCCTTCAACACTTTATAATTTTTTTTCTAGACTCTTCAGGAGTCCCAATTTAATATCATCAACTCTTCAAGAGTTCTAATTTAATGTCATTGACTCTTGCAAGAGATTTTAGTATGTTGCAACAATATTATAATGATAGTACTCATTAAGGCAATTTATATCATCCATTGGTATTGAGTACATATTTTATGTTTTACCCTTCAGGGGCTTACTTCAAGAAGTTTGAATCCTTTAGGGATTTTCTACACTTCATGACACATTTTCCTTTGGAATTTATACAGAGCAATTTGCTCCCATGTATACTTGAGGGATTTACTTATGGAGATATAATGTGGGCGACTCACAACCCTTCGTATATAATTCTCCATTCATATGAACTCGTTTACAACCTTGTGTCATATCATGTAAGTGTATTACACTGTATTACAAATGCCCATATATAACCTCCTTGGTTCAACATCCTTTGGCTATTTGTATTGTATTCAAATATATATAGGTTCATTTGCCCACGTTCTTACAAAATTGTAATGGAATTGTCTTTCTCCATTTTTGGCCAATAATTTTCCTTTTGTCGACAAACAAAAGAACGTGACTCAATATTAACACAGCTCATTGATGAATTTAGTAGCTACTTGTAAAAACCAAAATTATCATTGGTTATCATCAATCTGTGATCCCATATTCTCATATGCATGCGCATGCATAAAAGCTTTTTTTATTTCTTTTGGATATCCATTGCCTCTTCAAGGGCATTATACTATCTCTTCCAGGATAGTCGTAATTTAGAGAATTCGGATCATAACCTCATTTTGAGCGTTATAGAGCTTGGATTTTAATCTCCACTTCTAGGAGTTGAGTCATTGGAACCTATACGTCTATCATGCTACATGCAAAAGACATCAATATTCCCATGTCTGCGGATTGTCCTTTCTAGAACGTATTATCCATGCAGCGACTGTCATGCTTCTGGCATGCAACAATTATGCTTCAGGAATGCAATAGTTCAGTAGTGCCATATTCCTTTTCTTTTTTTTCGAATGACTGAACCTTTTGAGTCTAAAGGTCTGCCACACTTCAGACGTGCAACAGATAAATCATTTACTGCCTCATTATATTGTCCAATGAGGACATCAATTCTTGTAGGCACATTTGCAGTAAGTATATGTGATTTCATCACTTTCGTTGCATCATTCAATTATTCCAATTTCATTTTCTCATTGTTTGTTTCGTGAATCCAAATAAGACAAATTATCTTCGTTCTTCTGGAATGATATTTTCTCATCATTCTTCTGGAATGACATTTTCTCATCATTCTTCTGGAATGACATTTTCTCATCATTCTTCTGGAATGATATTTTCTCATCATTCTTCTGGAATGATATTTTCTCATCGTTCTTCTGGAACGATGTTATTTTCTCCCCCTAACGGCGGGAAAATTGTCTTATCAAAATGATAGTCCGCAAACCACATGGTAAACATATCCCCAGTCAAGGGTTCTAAAAATTGAATGATAGATGATGTTCAACATTAATGCCCATTTCAGTAAGTTGTGGCAGTGCAATAGGCACATAGATAACACAACCAAAAACTCGTAAATGTATAATGTTTGGTTGGTTCCCAAACCCGAGTTGTACTGAGAAGTATTGATGGTTGATAACATATCTCAACCGAATTAATAATGCATCATGTAAAGTTTACATGTCCTCATGTAGAAAACTAGCAATTTCGTTTTCATGAGCAGAGCGTTGGTAATCAATTTCACCCACTTAATAAATGCTTCTGCTAAACCATTTTAAGTATGGACATAAGGAACTTCTGGTCCTTGTTTAATAGTCTGTGAACCGAGACTCTTATGTCCTTTATTATGGTTAAGTTGAGGCACTGCGGCACTTTAAACTTACGGTACTCATCAAGGAATTTCATGTCCTGATCTTCAGGATCAAAGGACTTCATGCCTGATCTTTTTGTATGATGGAACTTCGGGTCCTATCATTTTATGTGATAAGGATCAAGAAACTGCAAGTTCTGATCTAATCAAGGAACTCTGGGTCCTTGTTATACTCATTGTAACAAAAGATAAGTACAATAAATAAATTAAAGCAATAGGCGGTAATTCCAGCCATAGTAAATAAATTGCATTTAAGTAAATAAAGCTTGTGACAAGGGTTTTAATTCAGCACCATTCACATAAATCAAAACTTAAAGCAGTAGGTGGTAAAACCGTCCATGATAAATAAATTGCTTTAAAGTAAATAGAACTTGTGACATGGGCTTTAAACCAACACCATGCACATAAATATCAAAGCTTTAAAGCAAAGGGTAATAATTCTACCCACTGTAAATAAATTGCTTTAAATAAATAGAGCTTGTGAAAGTGTTTTAAGCCAACACCATTCACATAAATAAATAGTATCAAAACCTTTTATTTTGTCACATGCTGCACAATTCCTTTGATTTTTACCTTTTTCAAGCTCATCAGTCTCTTTCCTTATCTCCTGATTATGTATTATTCCTCCTTGTCTTTTTGTTATTATTATTATTTTTTTTTCTTACTTTCCACATGGTGCCGTGCACCTTTGTCTTCATTTCCAATTTCTTTTCTTTGTTTATTATTTCTTCCACATGGTGCCAAGGCACCAAAAACCTTTTCTTTATTTTATTTATCTTTTCATATGGTGGTGTAGGCTATGGTGTGGTTGTCAAACATGGTAGATCAGACAAGCTTTCCATCTCCATTATTTGCGCCAGCATGCATCTGCAACTTCTGCAAAAATAGAGAAACAAAAGCTAATGCCATGAAAGATCAAAGAAAAGTTTTATACCATCCTTCTTGATGTGAATCTCTATGTTATTGGTGCGGCTGCTTCCTGCCTATTACAGAGAAGTTTTGTTGACAGTGACATGGAGTTTGCCGTCTTCCTTGATCTCCGCTTGCAGCTGCTGCTTAAGCAGATCACCACGTGTTCTGAAGGGACATCGGACAGCGCGGGCGCAGCTGTCAGGTGAGGATGACAGAGTCTGTCCTCCAACGCCAGCGACGATAAGGCAGATGAGTGCCATGGTGAAGATGCTCCATCTCGAGTCCTTGAAGATGATGATATTAGGTGCCTGCTTGCTCATGCAGGTCATCAACAGTAACCAAAGATGACAGCAAGCCAAATGGAGCTCAAGCTGATCTTGTGATTTCTCCATGGGTCTGAGATAAGACCAACAATTCTCGTTTCTTTCCACCGACACGAGAGCAACTCGTGCTGATAACGTGTTGTAAAATCGACTGTGGGTGCAGTGGAATAAATGAAACAAGACACAAAATTTACGAGGTTCCTCTACAATTAGTGTGACTGGAGTACGTCCTCGGGGCAGCAGTGGTGCTTTCATTATAATTTGAAATAATAAGAGTACAAAGATAACTCTCTCTATTATCTCCTCTCCTCTTCCTCTCATTTCTCTCTTCCTCTTTCTTTTTTTTCCTTTCTCTCCCGTGAACCTCTCACATTCATCTATATCTATGTTGTGTTTCATAAGGCTTGCTTTTATAGAAGCAAGTCACAAGCAGCATAGTGAAAGGCAAATGAATGGGTTAGTGGCCAGCCATCCATTCACCTTTACAACACTAAATTTGTTTTCAGGTTTTTAGTTTTTAGTTTGCGCTCTCTTCCGTGCAGATATCTTCCGGTTCCACCAACATGCGTCTACCTTTTGCTCATCCCTCTTTTTCTCCTTTCTTCCTAACAAAAATGTAATAACTACAACTAAAACCGAAATGGTTATGTATCGGTGTTTGGACCCAAATTTACACCATCGGCCCGTGCAATCAAGGTCGTTGAGTGAGCATAGCTCTCAATCGTTGGATGACAAAGTGAAGATAATTTTTATCATTATTAAAGGATAATATTATGATTTTAATCATGATGTTATCTCTCAGTAATATTTTAAATTATTATTTGATTATATCTCAATTGCCTTTGGATGAGATGTTGGTTTTGGCCACGTGATTATGTTTTTGGGGATTAGATTCGATCTTATTTTGCGTGCATAGCTGCACCTGGAAGCAAAGTGGTGGACATAAAGTTCTAATTGGACTAGGAGATAGTCCACGATTTCTTTTGAAGCATGCAAAGGATAAGGAGGAAAAAACAAATGTTTTTTTTTTGAATAATGGTGAGGAAAGTTGTCAGGTGATGGACGATTTGAAAGGCCATCAACTATATATACATATATATATATGTATATATATAATTGGTAAGCAGTCGGCATGCTATGGAAAGCGCAATACACGTGGAAGGAAAACAACGTTATCAAGGTGGTTTTTTGGCAGTGCCTCCTTTATTGCCGAGTCTAGGAGATAATGATGCCTCTAAAAAATAGGCTGTTGCTTATCTGGAGAAGTCTTTTACTGGGATTCTAGCTGACGAGTTTGAATTAAAATCAAATCTTGCAGTAGTGTGAAGCTGCGCCACACAACATTTGTTCCTATAAATACAGAGGTGCTGTGCAACGTGAAGGACCTCCAATTCAACACACAAAAACTGCCCTGCGCAAACTCTCTCAACAGCTTTGAGATTTTTTATTTTCTCTTTTCGCTGACACATCTTCCGTTGGCATCAACAGCACTGTGAAAGCAACCGGTGATATCTTAAGTCGGCATAGATAGCTCTGTCACCGTAGAATCAGCCGGTCTCACAGCATCTTCCGTTGGCATCAACAACACTGCGGCGATGACGGTTGATTACCTATCCAAGTCTCGGTCGAGAAGGATTTCTGAATCCTTATTGATCGAGGTCATCTCATCAGCCTTCTCGGTAAAGTGAGGTGTTACAGTTATTACATTTGGCACATTGAAAGCCGAATTTGATATTGAACTTCGTAAGAATAGTAACCTTGTCTTCAGGTTCAAGAGCCCAAGAGGCCGAGACGTGTTCCTTTCTCGGCCGCAATCGCAAGACGCAGAAGTCAGCCGCGCACCCAACGCAACGTCAACAAAATTTACTCCTCGGCCGAGCTCGGCCGACGAGTTGGCACGCCCCGCATTCACCGAAGGACTTAGTTAGCTTATAGATTACTCGGCCTGCGCGCCACGTAGGCTTGGTAGTTTTTAGGGTCAACAATCGGAAACAAATTTATGACGCTTACAAAACTCTCATTTTTGGTGGGAGGCATAAAACCATAGGGCATCTCCAACTAGTATACGTATATGACAGCGAAATGGTGTGGGAGGTTCTTCCGGGTTACATGGAGGACGCCGGTCCAGTTCAAACTACAAAACTTTACAAAGAAATACTGGTACATAAAACTCCCAGAGGCATTATTTAATCACTACTAATAGAGAGCAGCTGATAAGATAAGGAAAACCACTACGCTGACAACGTCACTCCCTTGACATGCTTCAAGAACCAATCCAACAAGTCTTGATGAGCCTCCTCGGCAGATTTACAAGCTGCTTTGTCTTCAACATTGTACCTCACCGTCCACCCGTGTGACACTTTCGGGAATATCTTCACATGGCTCTTAACCTGTGATTCCACAAAACCAACGATCGTTTCAACAATTTCGAAAGTTTACCACTACAAGATACCACAGTAGTGAACGCAAACGTGGAAGGGGCTGTTTTTGGTGTTGTTCTATCATTTCTTCGAAAAGAACAAATTAAAACGTTTTCGAAAACCATATCTCAGCATTGGTATATGAGTTCTCGGGCACCCTTCCCTTACAAGTTGTTTTTGCAAGGGCAAGTTACCTATAAGTATTAAACCATGCACAATTACATGTCATAATATTATAATATGAAAGACAAAGTTCGCAAGGCATCTCAACTTGGAAATGTCGATGATTAGAATAAATAAACAAAGGCACAAAGTATTGAAGATGAAGGATGTTCCTACCCCATTTGCAGTTAAAACCTCTTCAAACTGTTTCACGAGTTCAGGCGGGGACATCCGATCAATCTCAGCTCCAAGTATAGAAATCGGAACCTTAACCTCTGAAAGTAGTTCCAGGAATAGATCACAGAATGAGTGTGAGGCTAATTATTTGTTTTTTCTGTTCCAATAATGGTTTCTAAGTAGATTTTTTCTGAATATTAATACAGATATCTTACTTTTGATATCATCCACAGTGACAAATGAAGGATGACACAGAACAGCAGCTTGGATTAAGGCGTGCTTTGCAAGTTCAACCACAACCTTGGCTGAAAACAGCGCAAATAATTCAACGTCAACCGACAAAGCAACAAATAAAAGTAAATAGATGCAAGGAAAAATGAAATAGAGCAACAAAGATGTTAACGAGAGAGGAAAATGAAGTCACCTCCCCAACAGAAGCCAGCAGCACAGATTGCAGAAACACCTTTGCTTTTTAGAGCTTCAAGAACTGGCTTTGCATCTTCAAATGCCTTGTCCTATCAATCCAAAAATACGATTCAGAACCTAACAATACTTGAACATATCCAAATTGCAAAGTAACTTTTATAACACCCCAATGCTAGGACTCGTATTTTTTCATTGCCACAGAAGGTGGAATCAGCGTAGCTGTGAACAACCATAAAGTTTTTAACATAACAACAGTCATGGGACTGCCAAGCTGAACCCACTCACATAAACATCTGAGATTTCTTGTAGAAGTACTTCGATCAATCATTAACAAAACAAAATGGTAACGGATATGCATAAGTAGACAATGATAAAAGAACCAACCAGTTCGTGATCTTTTATCCAAACAGGAAGAGGTCTATTGGCATCTTCAGGCACATAAGGGTCTTTGTTCAAGAAGTCGGGGACAACAACGAAGAACCCAGCAGCTGCAACTTTGTCAGCAAGCTTCCTTTACAATGGAAGGCAGGTGGCATTAGGTGAAGGATATATGGGAACATGGTAACTATACAGTGATTCAACACACAGTTGTTCTTCGATGAAAATCTCTGATGTCAGCAATTGGCATGTGAAATTTAAGCCTTCCATAGATTTTAGAGTGAACAATTTAAGAATATAGGTCTGGATCTTCAAACCATCAGAAAGGGTCATTAAAAAGGCAGGGTATCCCACAATCCGAAACTACTGGAATTTGGTTGTAAATACCTTAGAAAATTAAGTTAGACATAGATTACAGACCTACTGTAACTTTTATTCTTCTTCCTTAACGATTGTACTTTTTAAGTAAATTATTCATCAAACTTAACCAGCAAGGGTAACTAAAGGCCCCGAGTCAGTATCCGAAATCGAAAAAAGGACAGCATAAAAAGTTCAGATTCAAGAAAAAGCGATTCTTAGAACTAATCTAGCACATTAAGGACTGAAAATAAAATTAGCTATCGAAAAAAACCGAAGATAGTAGTCATCATACCTCAAGTTTGGAGCTTCAAATCCTGCATGACAAATCAAACATGTACCATTACAAAGCAGTTACAAAATACACACTTTCACCTAAAACTGAACGTCACATAAGCTAGATTATCATATGAAGAAAAAGAGAGGTTTTTGAAGTGGTGGGGAAGTTACCAAAAATGTCAGAGACGAGAAGGACGGCGAGCTTGGAGTCAGGGGAGCCAGTGACATAGGAGTCGAGACCGCCAAGCTTTTCGACATGACCGGTGCCGCTGGAGGGGTTGAGGGTCGGAGGGTTTGAGCAGCACTGAGGGCCTGACATTCTTTCTTCTCATGTGAGTCACAGAAACTGTTTGCAACTACTTAAGTAGCTAGAGAATGGTTCAGGGAGCTAAAAAGGTGTGACCACAATTCTGAAAGCATCTATGCGTTGCGTTACGTAGCTTGCTTTACACGCCATATATAGAAGAGTTTAGAAGAACTTATTGACTGAAAAGGTATGAGCCTCGCCACTTTTCATTCTTTTATTTGCATCATCTCAAACGTCACCTAGTTTGGAAGTATACGTGTGTTGCGTAACCTCAAACGTCACCACAGAAGTATTTTGAACATTTTGAAGTATATTTGCATCATCTCAAAACAGCATTAGATGTACGTGTTGTATTACTGTTACGCTAGATAGTTTACAAGCACATTTTGACTAGTTGTATGTAACAGACACAATATCATGACATCTTTTTTTGTCAATAATATTTTAATTTTGTCTGTCACATAAATTGTTAACGTGCTGATGTGGCAATGTACATTTTAATAATTTACTCATTAGAATATAAAAATTAGGCCATATGCTTTCGTGATCCGGGTGGTGAGACCGTAATTTAAAGTGGCCAATGTTGTGAAAAAGTTGTTCATAACACTGTGGTTAAGTCCGTTAGCAATATCAATTCAATTAGTAATTTTCAATCTTCGTTAGGGGAAAAAAATGTCCTTCACCCCCATTAGTCATCTCATCCAATCATAAGTCGTCATACTGACATATATTATTATTTTTTATTTAGAACTAAATAATAAATTAATAAACTGATATTTCCCCTGTTCGTGGCAGGAATTTCCGTCGGGGATGACTTCCTGGCCGACGAGCACACAGCTTCCCTGGGAGATTGGCGCCGGTTGAGGGCTGCTGTCGGGCTTCTGCTTTCCTGTCGGGCTTTGTCGGGCAAGTCTCGTCGGCCAAGACTTGTCGGGCAATACTCTTCGGGCAAGGCTGAAAGAGAAGGACAGCGTTAACTTTGAGAGGTGCCTTTGTAGGGCCTTAGGTGTAGGCCTTGAGGCTCACAATCAAGGTTAACATTTTAGTGCTCAGGCGTGCCACTGCCATCTTCAACATGGCAGATGTCGAATGGATGTCAAGTTTTAGTTGTGAATATGCATATGCCCGAGAAACCGTGTTAGATATAACAGGTGCCTTTGTGGGGCCTTAGGTGTAGGCCTTGAGGCTTCCTGTCAAACTAAACCAGTACTTGAGCATATTATATTTGGTCTTTATGGTTGTCGGAGTCTTATAACTATTATATTTCTGATTATCCGAGTCTGAGAGGTAGAGCAAACCCAAATAGGTGCCTTTGTGGGGCCTTAGGTGTAGGCCTTGAGGCTTCCCATTAGAGTTCGTTCCTATACTTAAACCATCTAGACCGCAGAATAGAATGAATCCAAATAAGTGCCTTTGTGGGGCCTTAGGTGTAGGCCTTGAGGCTTCCTATCAGAATCCATTCCATACTTAAGCGTTCTATGATAATCATGATATAATAGAAATAAAACCAAGAGGTAGGTCGATTACTTGCGCCCCAAGTAACTTCGGACTTCTCGTTTATCAAGGATTGTCGTGGATGGGTTAAGTCCACATAAAGTTCTTTTTTATGCCTTGAGGCCAAGGACTTTTAAACTAATCAGATTTACATGCCTGAGGGCTTAGGACTTGGATCTGATTTAAACACTGAAGATATATTCAAATCGGATCCAAGTACTGAGAAAGCTTTGTCATCGTGATTTTGCTATAAACAACTTGCATATAACTGGAAATATACAACATATTGCTAGACTTTAAAGAAAGAGAAGACAAAGACAGAGCAAAGTAGGTCGGGCAAGATTAAACCTTATCAATTAAGGCTGATCGTCTTGCAGGTCCCTATCTTTGTAGTTCTGTCAAAGGTCTGAAAGCTTAGAGGGGGAGAGGGGAAAGGAGAATACAAAAGGTGAATCGATACTACAACAAGTTCGAACAAGGTAGCAGAGCTATTACAGAGGTTGGGAGAAAAGATTATCCCGCAGGGGATGAAGGCTTGGGCTGACTACAACTTCGTTTTGAAAGGCAAATCTGGCTTTTTGAGCAGAGTTTGTGCTTTTGTTTGTTTGATTGAGTGTCTTTATTCCTGTCTTCTCTTCCTCCTTTTATAGACGACTCGGTTTGGCTCCTGTAGTAACAGCTTTGCCCGAATGCGGTCTGAGGGTGATGACTCATCAGCTTAATTACATGTAATGTCACCATAAAGTACTTTATGGGCTGTGCAGTCTGATCAGTCTACACCACTTGGTCCTTGGGTAGGTAGGAAAGTGGCCCTTATGAATTGTATCAAGTCAGAAAAAGCCCTTTCCTGCTTTCCCAAGTTTCGGCCGGGCCTTGATCTTCTATTCCTCCAGGCCTCCTTTTGGGCCGACTCCATCTTTGGGCCAAAAAATCAAGTTTTAATCCAAACATCCCCCACCCCGATCTTTCTCGTCTTTTGATTCTCAAGGAAGAAATAAAATTGGCAGCCAGGAAAGGAGTTTTCCAGAATTAAAACCTCATCATCCCCTATAACTTTCATAACCAATGGCGACTGATAGAGAGATTGAACGACATTGTGCATCAACAAGCTAACAACTGATCGAGTCCTGTTAGTGCAGCAAGACAGTTAGTTGTGCATGGTTTGTACATCTACTGTTAAGGATAGTTTTGTAAATGACTCAGTTGATGATAAAACTTAGAGTTGTCAATTTGTTGAGATAGTTGTAATAGGAGGTTAATTAGTTGGAAGTAATAGTTATTTAGTGTGTTGATGCACAAAATCAGTGAGGACTTTGTAGGCTTGGCAAACAGGTCGTGTCTGTCGTGTTCGTGTAACACATGTTATCTTAACGGTTCGTGTCGTGTCACACCCGTTATCTTAACGGGTCCTTAACAGGTCATGACCCATTATAACCTGTTAAGAAAAATATTTTTTTTTCTTAAATTTGCACATACCATGCATTGCCACATAAATATTACTTCAAAACATTAAAACACATTTGTCGTTTAAGTACTACATCTACACTCGAAAATAAGAGCATAATAAACAAACATCCATACACTACTAGTCTATTACAAAATATTAAATGTGCAAGGATATGCAAAATAAAAGAGTTTTTGTTTTCAAAGTTGTGAAGCATTTCTCAAAAGTTTAAATCTTGCCAATGGAACTCAAAGCTTGCATGTTATTCCTTTTAAAAAAATCCTCAATTTTCATCAATCATCATGACATAAGATTTTGTGGTATCCACTAGTGTAAATATTTTAAATTGAAGATCAAATTCATTGATTGTATTCATATCAGGTCAAGGAGTGTAGCTGTATAAAATCATCAAAATTGGAGTTAAAATAACCGTTAAATCGTGATTTTTAGTTGATAACCGTCGAAATTTTTTGTCCCGTTACTTGATCTATAAATGTTTGTTTTTTTGCAATTTTTGGCATATGCGATCTTGAAGCATATACAAACAAGTTTGACGGTTGGATTGTTGAAATTAGTTTTGTAGAATGTGTATCCCATCAAAACGATAGATTTACTAACACTTAGAGTTTATTTATATTTTCATTAAGTATAAAATAAGATTTTGTGGTATCCACTTGTGTAAATATTTTAAGTTGAACATCGAATTCATTCATTGTATTAATATATGGTCAAGCAGTGTAGCTGTAAAAAAAATCATCAAAATCGGAGTTAAAATAACTGTTAAATCGTGATTTTTACTTGATAACCGTCGAAAAGTTTTATCCCGTTACTTAATCTCTGAATGTTTGTTTTTTGCAATTTTTGGCCTATGCGATCTCGACATATATACAATCATGTTTGACGGTTGGATCGTTGAAACTATTCATAGAATGTGTATCCCATCAAAACAATAGATTCACTAATACTTAAGAGTTTATTCATACTTTCATTAAGTATAACATAAGATTTTGTGGTATCCACTAGTGTGAATATTTTAAATTGAAGATCGAGTTCATTCATTGTATTCATATAGGGTCAAGGAGTGTAGCTATAAAAAATCATCAAAATCAGAGTTAAAATAGCCGTTAAATCGTGATTTATCATTGATAACCGTCGAAAAGTTTTGTCCCATTACTTGATCTTTGAATGTTTGTTTTCTGCAATTTTTGGCGTATGCGATCTCGAAGTATATACAAACATGTTTGACGGTTGGATCGTTGAAACTAGTTTCGTAGAATGTGTATCCCATCAAAACAATAGACTCACTAACACTCAAGAGTTTATTCATACTTTCATTAAGTATAACATAAGATTTTGTGGTATCCACTAGTGTAAATATTTTAAATTAAAGATCGAGTTCATTCATTGTATTCGCATAGGGTCAAGGAGTGTAGTTGTAAAAAATCATCAAAATCGGAGTTAAAATAACCGTTAAATCGTGATTTTTCGTTGATAACCGTCGAAATTTTTTGTCCTGTTACTTGATCTCTGAATGTTTATTTTTTGCAATTTTTAGCATATGCGATCTTGAAGCATACACAAACAAGTTTGAAGGTTTGATCGTTGAAATTAGTTTCGTAGAATGCGTATCCCATCAAAACGATAGATTCACTAACACTTAGAGTTTATTTATACTTTCATTAAATATAACATAAGATATTGTGGTATCCACATCCACTAGTGTCAATATTTTAAATTAAAGATCGAATTTATTCATTGTATTCATATAGGCTCAAGCATTGTAGTTGTAAAAAATCATCAAAATCGGAGTTAAAATAATCGTTAAATCGTGATTTTTAGTTGATAACCGTCGAAAAGTTTTATCTCGTTACTTGATCTCTGAATGTTTGTTTTTTGCAATTTTTGGCGTATGCGATCTTGAAGTATATACAATCATGTTTGACAGTTGGATCGTTGAAACTAGTTTCGTAGAATGCGTATCCCATCAAAACAATAGATTCACTAACATTTAAGAATTTATTCATACTTTCATTAAGTATAACATAAGATTTTGTGGTATCCACTAGTGTAAATATTTTAAATTGAAGATCGAGTTCATTCATTGTATTTATATAGGGTCAAGGAGTGTAGTTGTAAAAAATCATCAAAATCGGAGTTAAAATAACCGTTAAATCGTGATTTTTCGTTGATAACCGTCGAAAATTTTTGTTCTGTTACTTGATCTCTGAATTTTTTTTTTTTTTACAATTTTTTGCTGATGCGATTTCAAAGCATATACAAACAAGGTTGACGGTTGGATCGTTGAAATTAGTTTTGTAGAATTCGTATCCCATCAAGTTCAATGGTATATTTATATTTATTAAGTAGATTTAAATTTATTTATTTTGTACATATAACACTTAAGAAATTGAATGGTTATGTATATTTAAGCCGATCCAATGGTCAACAATTTTTAATAGTTAATTTAATATATATATGTATATATAATTATTATAGTTATTAGGGGGTATAAAATTGTTAAATTAATATATATATATATATATATAATTATTATAGTATTTTTTTAGGGTTATAAAATTATAAAATTAATATTTTGGTTATCGGGTATCGTGTTGCCCACGTGTATACCCGAATCAACCCATTATCTTAACAGGTGTTTATCGGGTTACCCAATAAGACCCGATTCGTTATCATGTCGACCCGAACACCTGTTAATTTTGTGTCGTGTCGTGTTGGGTTATCGGGTCGTGTCAGGAATTGCCAGGCCTAGGACTTTGGTACAACAGAAAGTGTTAAGTTTGTGACCTTCTCTAGATTGCTCCGGTCACTAGTGTGGATAAATATGTAAATGGATAGGGACAAGGAAGCAAACACAAGATCTACGTGGTTCACCCAGATTGGCTACGTCCACGGAGTAGAGGAGTTCTCATTAATTGTGAAGGGTTTACACAAGTACATAGGTTCAAGCTCTCCTTTAGTGAGTACTAGTGAATGATTTAATACAAATGACATTAGGAAATATTGTGGGAGAATGATCTCCTTTTATAGAAGATTTTCTAGCTTTGTTCTGACATTGACATGTGTCGTGTTGTGATTGGCTTCTGATGTTGACACGTGTTGCGCTGTGATTGGCTTCTGATGTTGACACGTGTCGCACTGTGATTGGCCTCCTGGTTGGAGGGAAACTCTTCTGGGTCCTTGACAGTATAACGTTGACCGGTGTTTAATAGTTTCGGGATTGGTCAAGTATGGTACAAACAATGCTTCCTTAAGTTCCCAAGTGAGGGAAGCTCCTCAGTTGGGGACTTGCAAGATCCAAGCCGCTGAGTAATCACGAAACTTCTAAGTACCGAAGTGTGGTATCATCTTCACTTGCCTTATCTGTCTCATAGGTAGATGTGGCATCTTCTCTGGAAGTACTTTTCCTCCATTCAGAGGTGGTATCTTTACCAGTGAAGATGCATAAGGTAATGTATCAATTTCACTTGAAGCTTACTTGTAGTTTTAGGCTTAGTCAAGAACCATGTAGTAGGAGTCCCCCAAGTCGCCAAACTAGGAGATCTGCCGAAAGAGGTGACAGACAAGGTAAGCAATCAGAGCTCCAAGCAATCAGTCCCAGATCAGAAGTTTGATTTCGAGTTCCGGCTGATTGTTCTCATTCTCCCTATCTTGTAGGCAGCATTAAGGATAAAAAGAAGAAAAAGGAGAAGAGATGATATGAGATACTTTTGTTTTTTAAGAAGTAACTTTCCACAAGCTTATTCTTGAACTAGGCTGAATGGTTTTCTATTTTCCTCCAGAGTATAAGGCCGACTCAAGAATTTGAGGGTCAAAACAAGTCTATCAAATCAAGTGTGCGTTCGACCTTGATGATATAGGATAATTTTGCTGTTGACAAAGTAATAGATGAATCGGCACGTGTTCTGTTGCACTTGTCTCCACATGCTTCCTTGTATCCTTCTCACTTGCCCTATCTGTTCCTCAGGCAGATGTGGTATCTTTTTTGGAAGCATAAGATGTTGAAGATGAGTACTCAAGAGCAATGCCAGGTAAGTAATCAGGCAAGGAGTTCTAGGTAGTCAGTTCCTGACTAGAAGCTTGATTCCAAGTGCTGACTGATTGCTCTCTTTCTCCTTGTCTTGCAGGTAAGAACAAGGCCAAAGGAAAAGACAGGGAAAAAGCATGATATGGGATACTCTTACTTTTAACCCTGATGATATGAGATACTCTTGCTCTAGTGTGGCTTGTTTGCAGAGGTATTATCGGGGGGAAAATAAGCTGAGTATTTCGAGAGACTCTGCTGAGAGTGCCCTCTCGGATGTGAAGAAAAGTTGAGCATTTTGTTTTCATTTGCAAGTTTGCCTAGCTGTGGAGGATGAAGGTCGACATATATAGGAATTGTCCCAAAAACGGTAGTAATGTTGTTCCTTTACCCTTCTCGGTCATAGCAATGTAGTGTGAGCTACAAGATTCACGTGTTTTAACTTTGTCAGAGCACTTTGAAAAAATGGTCTGTGGTATCTGGAAAGCTGATGTTGCGTGTGAAGATTGCAGACAAACTTTATCCAAGGAAATCTGGCTCTCAAAGTTCGGAGAACGGTGCCTCTTCAGTTTTCGAACAAGCAATCCTGTCGGGGATCTGGCTCTCGAGATTCAGAGAACGGTGCCTCTTCGATTTTTTAGAAAGCAATCATGTTAGGAGTCTGGCTCTTGAGATTCGGAGAGCGGTGCCTCTTCGATTTTTTAGAAAGTAATCCTGTTTGGAGTCTGGCTCTTGAGATTCGGAGAGCGGTGCCTCTTTGATTTTTGAGAAAGTAATCTTGTTGGGAGTGTTTTCTCGAATGTGAGTAAAGGTTGGGCATTTTTGCCAATCTGCCTTGCCACGGAGCACAGAGGTTGACACACATAGGGACTTTCCAGTTATCAAGCAGTGATGTTGTTCCTTTACCCTTGTGGGTAATAGTAGGGTAGCTGGACCTTCAAAATTTATGTGTCTAAACTTTGTCAGAGATCTTTGGCAAAGTTATATGTGGTACTCGAAGAGCTAATGTTGCATGTGGGGATTGTCGACATATTTTACTCAGGAAAATCTGCTTCTCGAAATTCGGAGAGTGGTGCCTCTTTGATTTTTGAACAAACGGCCATGCTACCCTTTCTTTTATAGGGGCACCAATTGTGTGCAAGAAGTACGTTCAGAAAGTTATTGCTTGTAGGAATTTTCCCTTTATTTTGGTACTTCAGATATTTATTGGACCTCATTTCTGAAAATGTCTGGCACATCCGACCGTCGTTTTGACTTGAACTTTGGTAAAGAGGCAGCCATGCCTCCTCATGACAACATATGACGCCCATCATTCTTATCCCCTACTGGTCCTCTTACCGTTGGGGACTCTGTGATGAAGAATGATATGACCGCTGCGATAGTGGCCAGGATCCTTCTCACTCCCAAAGATAACAGACTACTTTCCAAACGGTCTGATGAGTTGGTTGTTAAGGATTCTCTGGCTCTCAGTATTCAGTGTGCAGGTTTTGTGTCTAATATGGCCCAACGACTATTTGCTCGAACCCGCCAAGTTAAATCATTAGCGGCTGAAGTGATAAGTCTCAAACATAAAATTATAGGGCTCAAGTATGAGAATAAACAGTTGCACAGGCTTGCACATGACTATGCTACAAACATGAAGATGAAGCTTGACCAGATGCAGGAATCTGATGGTCAGATTTTACTTGATCATCAAAGGTTTATGGGTTTGTTCCAAAGGCATTTATTGCTTTTGTCTTCTGGGGCTATACCGCGTAATGAAACTCCAAATGATCAACCTCTAATGCCTCCTCCTTCTGGGGTTTTGTCCAGTACTGAGACTCAGAATGATCACCCTCTGGTGCCTTCTCTTTCTGGGGCTCTGCTGACTGCTGAGACTTCTCCTAAGCAACCTTTGTGAAGGCTCCCTCTTGTTTGTTTATTTTGACTCATGTATATGTACATATTTGTAACTTATTGGAGATATCAATAAATAAGCTTTGCTTCATTTCAACGTATTGTGTTAAATACACCAAAGCCTTCTTCACTAAGTTCTTTGAAATTTTTCTTTTGTTGAAGCTTGTATGTTGAAGCTTTGTGAGTGAAGCATGTAGGTTGAGGTAATGTTCTCTTAATTTCCCGAGTGAGGAAAACTTCTCGGTTGGAGACTTGAAAAATCCTAGTCACTGAGTGGTTGTGAGACTTCCAAGTATCAAGGTGCAGTAGCAGATGGTAGGAGTCCCCCAAGTCTCTGATCGAGGGAGTTGACGAATGAGGTGTCTTGCTAGTAGCCAAGTTTCCAAAGTAACAAAACTTCACCATTTTCCTTTCTAAGTGGTAGCTCAAAACTCCTATTTCATATATACTTGTTATGAAAATTGTTAGGCCCAAAGAAGAGGAGGCCTAGGCAATTTTTTTTTTTTTCGATTTTTTTTTTTTTGAATTTCCAAAAATATATATACATATATATGTTTAAGCTTTGTAGGTGAAGCTTTAGTGTTGAAGTTTTGTAGGTGAAGCTTTGAGGTTGAAGCTTTGTTGGGTACCATGAATTGATTTTGCTTCACATGAAGCTTTTGTGGGTGAAGTTTTTGTGGGTGAAGCTTTTGTGGGTGAAGCTTTTGTGTTGAAGCTTTGTAGGTAAAGCTTTTGTTGGGTACCATGAATTGATTTTGCTTCACACTATCTTGATCAAGATAGTGTGAAGCTTTTAAGAATTTGTAGTTGCCCTCCATTTGTTGAAGCTTTTGTTGGTGAAACTTTTGTGGTGAAGCTTTATAGGTGAAGTTTTGTTGGGTGCCATGAATTGATTTTGCTTCACACTATCTTGATCAAGATAGTGTGAAGCTTTTGATAATTTGTAGTTATCCTCCATTGATGAAGCTTTGTTGAATTTCCTTTTTTTGTTTTTTTTTTCTTTTGGGAAAACTAGAAATTTGTTGAGTTTTCCAATTTCCCCTTTTTTGGGGGGGGGGACTAGAAATTTGAAAATATGGGAGAGACAACATATTCAAATTTTTCTTCCACACTGTTGAGCAAGAGATTGTGATGCAAGCCACACCTTGTAGTAGTCGAAGGTTTGGATGAACCATATAAATTGAATTTGCTTCGAACAGTCTTGATCAAAAGTGTGTGAAGTTTTCTACGAGTTGTAGTTATCCTTCATTGATGAAGCTTTTGTTGGCACCATAAATTGGTTTTGCTTCACACTGTCTTGATCAAGAGTGTATGAAGCTTTTGAGAATTGTGGTTGAATTCCTTTGATGAAGCTTTTGTTGGCACCATAAATTGGTTTTGCTTCACACTGTCTTGATCAAGAGTATGTGAAGCTTTTGAGAATTGTGGTTACCTTCCATTGATAAAGCTCTTGTTGGCACCATAAATTGGTTTTTCTTCACACTGTCTTGATCAAGAGTGTGTGAAGCTTTTAAGAATTGTGGTTGAACTCCTTTGATAAAGCTCTTGTTGGAACCATAAATTGGCTTTGCTTCACACTGTCTTGATCAAGAGTGTGTGAAGCTTTTGAGAATTGTGGTTGCCCTCCATTGATGAAGCTCTTGTTGGCACCATAAATTGGTTTTGCTTCACACTGTCTTGATCAAGAGTGTGTGAAGCTTTTGAGAATTGTGGTTGAACTCCTTTGATGAAGTTCTTGTTAGCACGATAAATTGGTTTTGCTTCACATTGTCTTGATCAAGAGTGTGTGAAGCTTTTGAGAATTGTGATTGCCTTCCATTAATAATTGTTGGCATCATAAATTGGTTTTCCTTCACACTGTCTTGATCTAGAGTGTGTGAAGCTTTTGAGAATTGTGGTTGAACTCATTTAATGAAGCTCTTGTTGGCACCATAAATTGGTTTTGCTTTACACTGTCTTGATTAAGAATGTGTGAACCTTTCTTCGAGTTGTAGTGTTTGCATTGTTACAGAGGAGAAATGTCTGAAGCAGATGCAAGAGGGCTGGATAGCTTGATCTTCGTATACCATGCACTGAAGTTGTTGTTGGATTGCAATAAGACTTTGTTGGTGACTATAACTCTTGTTGGGCATAAGTTCTCCCCTAGTTGAGTTGTCAAGCTTGATGGTTTTTTATTATTTGTGAATGCTATGAGTTCACATGTACAAGTTGTACCACTCGTCTTCTGGTAGGTGGAATGAATGGTGAGTTGCTTTCATCACTTGGTTGGTGGTACGAAGGTGAGTTCCTTCATCACCTAGTTGGTGGCACGAAAATGAGTTCATTCTTCACCTGGTTGGTGGCATGAATGGCAAGTTGCCAAATGATATTAGAGTACGGGTTGTTCATTTCATCACCTGGTTGGTGGCATTAAGAAGAGTACGGGTTATACATTTCATCACCTAGTTGGTGGCATGAAGATGAGTTCCTTCATCACCAGGTTGGTGGCATAGGTGGCAAGTTGCCAAATGATATTAGAGTACGGGTTGTACATGTCATCACCTGGTTGGTAGCATGAAGGAGAGTACGGGTTGTACATTTCATCACCTGGTTGGTGGCATGAAGATGAGTTCCTTCTTCACATTTCATCACCTGGTTGGTGAGAATAAGGGCAAGGTGTCGAGGCACATTGTAGCAAGTGTCGAATGACACAAAGTATATTAAACCCTTTCGAAGCACAGTTGGCTTATCTATGAATGTATTGGAATGTATGATTGAACGAATATACTGTGAAGCTGTTCGTTTATTTGTATAGTCTTGTTGACATATACTTAGACTTTGTTTCATGTTGGAAGCATTCATGTTGAAGCTTTGAACCTGAGTGTTTCATTGCTACGAATGTAAGAGGATTATGACAGAGTTGTCTAAATCACTTCTTTATTGAATTCATGCCAAATAGTCTTCGTTACATAGGATGCCGAACGGCTGAAGCTTAACACTTGTACAATGTGAGTTTACTTGTAATAGTACTTCAAGTGATCAGCGTTCCATGGATGGCCAAGGGTCTTGCCATCGGAGCTTCTAAGCTTGTAAGAGCCAGGGCGACTGATGCCAACAACTTCAAACGGTCCATTCCAGTTTGGACTAAATGTTCCTTCACTCGGGACTCTGTCGCAGAGTAATCTTTTCTTCAATACCCAGTCCCCCACTTTGAAAGAACGAGGTTTGACCCTTGAGTCATAGTAGTTGGAGATGAGCTGCTTGTAGGCGACATTCCTCAAATGAGCCTGGTTTCTGTGTTCCTCGACTAGATCTAAGTTGAGGGTAAGTTATTTGTCATTTTCCCTCTACACGTAGTTCTGGACTCGGAACGTTGCTTGCTCAAGCTCAACTAAGATAACTGCCTCTGTACCAAAGGCAAGTGAGAATAGGGTTTCTCCTGTTGATGTCCGATACGAAGTGCGGTATGACCAAAGAACTTGGGGTGCAAATTCTAGCCAACAACCTTTAGCCTTGTCCAAGCTGGTTTTCAAAGTTCGCTTGATTATTTTGTTAATGGCTTCGACTTGTCCATTAGACTGGGGATGAGCTGGGGAGGCAAAACATAAGTTGATGTTGAACTTAGAGCAGAACATCCTGAACTTATTGTTGTCGAACTGTCGCCCGTTGTCAGTGACAATCGCATTAGGAATGCCGAATTTGCAAAGGATGTTCCTCCATACAAAGTCTTCTATTTTTGCCTTAGTAATGGTTGCCAAGGGTTCTACTTCAGCCCACTTTATGAAGTAGTCAACTGCAACGATTGCATAGCGGACCTTGCCCTTCCCTGCAGGGATTGGGCCGATCAAATCAAGTCCCCATTGGGCGAAAGGCCAAGGGTTGATCATAGCAGTGAGCGGCTCGGGAGGGGAGTGAGGAATAGTTGCATAGCATTGACACTTATCACATGAGCGAGATATTCTGATGGCATCTTGGTGGAGCGTTGGCCAGTAATATCCTTGGCGAAAACCTTTGTGTGCTAGGGATCGAGATCCAGCATGATCTCCGCAGACTTCTTCATGTATTTCCTGAAGGATAATTTCTGCCTCCACGGGCGTAAGGCATCTTAGGTATGGTAGGTTAAAACCCTGTTTGTATAGTTGGTCGTTAATGATCAAGTAACGGGTAGCCTTGTATCGAATTTGCTTAGCTTGGACTTTATCGTTTGGGAGGGTACCATACGCAAGGAATTTATAAATCGGGGTAATCCAACTATCCTCTTGTTGTGAGTTGCACACTTCCGCGACCATGGTGCTTGGTGCTGCCAACAATTCGACCTGAATTTTTCTCCCAATTTTGTTTTCCACTGCTAAGGCGAGGCGAGCCAAAGCGTCTACATGACTGTTTGCAGCTCGAGGAATTTGGGTGATTTGGTAGTGGAAGTGCTTGAGCAACAATTGTGTTTATGCCAGATATGCTGCCATAGAGCTATCCTTAGCGTCAAAGTTGTTGGTGACCTAGTTAACCACCAATTGGGAGTCACTGAAGATATCAATTCGTTTAACCCCAAGGTGTCTGGCCAAATGTAAGCCTGCTAAGAGGGCTTCATATTCGACCTCATTATTCGACGCCTTGAATTTGAAACGAATAGCATACTCCATCGCCACTTTGTCAGAGGTCGTGAGGACTAATCCTACTCCACAACCTTGTTGGTTGGATGAGCCATCAACATATAGACTCCATGCTGGGGTTTTTGGTTCTATTTTCTGAGCTTCCGAGGGTAATGAAACCACTTCTTTAGGCGTAGAAATAATGTCAACAGGATATGTGAAGTCGGTGATGAAGTCTGTCACTACTTGGACCTTCTCAACTGGCTTTGGTTGGTAGGAGATTTCAAACTCACCCAATGATATCTCCTATTTGATCATTCACCTCGAAGTGTTAGGACTTTGGAGTATCTGTCAAAGATGATGATTGGTAAGCACGATGATGAAGTGTGCTTAGAAGTAAGGGCGAAGTTTTCGAGCAGACATGACCAATGCTAGAGCCAATTTCTCAATGTTGAAGTATCGTGTCTCCGCATCTTGTAAGGCCTTGCTAGCTTAGTAGACAGGTCGCCGTTTGACATTACCATCATTTCGAATGAGAACAGAACTTACTGTTGAAGCTGATACCAATAGATAGATGATAAGAGTGTCACCAACCTCGGGTTTAGAGAGCAGATGGGCTTTACTCATGTAGTCCTTGAGGTTCTTGAATGCCTTGGCACATTCATCAGTCTATGTAATGTACTTCTTACTTCCCTTAAGTTCTTTGAAAAAATGAGCACATCTGTCTGTGGCCTTAAAGATGAACCTAGTTAAGGCTGTCACCTTACCAATAAGGCTTTGGATGCCTTTTGAAGTTACCAGTTCCTTTATATCGACGATTGCTTTGATCTTTTCGGATTAGCCTCAATGCCTCGTTGGCTTATCATGAAGCCTAAGAATTTGCCAGAGCCTATGCCGAAGGCACATTTGTTAGGGTTCAACCTCATTCGATACCTCTTTAGAATGGTGAAAGTTTCAAATAGGTTAGTGATGTGTTGGTCAGCATGTTTGCTCTTGACTAGCATATCATCAACGTAAACTTCCATGCTCTTCCCAATCTGTTCAGCGAACATTGGATTGACTAATATCTGATAAGTCGTTCCTGCATTCTTTAGGCCGAAGGGCATGACTTTATAGCAATATAGTCCCCTGTCAGTAGTGAAAGCTGTGTGTTCTTAGTCCGGAGGGTTCATGAGGATTTGGTTGTATCCTGAGTAAGCATCCATGAAGCTCAGGAGTTCACACCCTGCCGTAGAGTCTATAAGTCTGTCAATGAGATGAAGAGGAAAGCTATCCTTCGGGCATCCTTTGTTTAGGTCGGTGTAGTTGACACACATTATCCACAAGACCTTTTAGAGCAGGAGACTTTCTTTGGTTGGATTTTTCTTTACAAATACCATATTTGCTACCTATGTTGGGTAATTGACTTCGCGGACGAAGCCTATGCCTTTGAGTTTTTCAACTTCTGCCTTCATTGCTTCGCATCGTTCAGCGTCATAAGATCTTCGCTTCTGTCTCACCAGCTTGGTCTTGGGGTCAATACTCAAACGATGACATATGATATCGGGAGAGATGTCTGGCTTGTCCTCGTATGACCAGGCGAAGACCTCAGTGTTCTCTTACAAAAAAGAGGTCAATGCCAACCGAATGGGTGGTGACAAGGTGGTGTTAATCTTCATCATGCGATCTGGATAATCTTTTGAGATAGAAACCTTCTCCAACTCTTCAGCAGGTTGGGCTTGCTGGGTGAAAGAGTCGTCTCGAGGATCATCAGGTTGATTGTTGCCACCGTGAAGATCCAAGTTAGCTTCATCCGGGCTGGTCTTTATGAATTAGTCATGTATAGAAAGGGTTTCCTTGGGCACAGGCAGGTGTTGTTGCTTGACCGAAGTGTTGTAACATGATCGTGCACTAAGTTGATCCTTTCTAATGTAACCATTGCCATAGGGGGTTGGAAATTTCATATACAACATATGTGTGCATACCATGGCCTTGAGATCATTGATGCATGTGCGTCCAAAGATGACATTGTATGCCGTTGGGCAATCAACCACCAGGAAGTTATTGGTAATGGTAGCTGTGTAAGGGCCTGTACCAATGGTGAAAGGTAAGTGTATGCTCCCTAAAGGTTGCACGATATCACCGGAGAAGCTTATCAGAGGAGAAATCGAGCGATCGAGCAAGTGTTCAGCTACATTAAGTGCCCTGAAAGCTTCAGCAAACATGATATTGACCGAAGCCCCCGTGTCTACCAGGATTCGTCGTACTTCAAAGTTGGCTATGTGAGCTTCCACGATCAGTGGGTCATTGTGAGGGTAGATGATACCTCTTTCTTCCTCAGGGTAGAAACATATTGGATCCCAGTTAGGCTTTTGACACTTACCTCCCCTGATGTCTTCCACATGAAACACTTGGTGACTAGGCCTTAAAGCTCGTTCACTGTTTTTCATGGCTCTGTTGGAAAATTCAGATATGGGTGTGCCGTCGCTTATGGAATATATCACATTCACTTGGCATTGGTTACAGTTATCCCTTGAAGGGTGAATGAGGAATTGATCAATTTTTCCTTCACGCGCCAAAGCTTTAATATGATCACGAAGGGTGATACACTTCTCGCCATTATGGCCGTTATACTCGTGGTAGCAGCAAAATATGCCCGTGTTCTTCGTGGGCTTGTAACCCGACTGCCTCAGTATTAGCTTCAGTATCAGGTATGTTATGCTGTGGTAAATGGCCACGCATGTGGCGTTCAAAGGTGTGTGTGTCTTATACCTCGGGGTAGGGCCTGTCCTGACACGTGCTTGGCCCACTGTGTTGACTACCTGGGGGTGGGCACTATCGTGGCGATATCCTTGGTTATCGCGATAGTGTCTCTTACTCCTTTTACTAAAATGAGACTGGTGAGGATGAAAATCTTTCCTTTTGCCCTGAGATTGATATGTCTGTTGACTTGGCAAAGTAATAAGTAAGGTAGGGAGAGGCACCGCTACCATTTGGAAAGTTGAGGTTTTCTCATTTGGGTGGGTCTGGCTTCCACTCCCCACTTGCTAATAGGGGATGGTTGTTGGGGGTTTCTCTTGGTATGTCCTTGCCTCAGCAGAGGTATGGTTATAAGCATGCGTCATCACCTCAGAGTAAGTATTCCAAGTGTTGGCATTGATCATGTACTTAAAGAAATAGTCACGTAGGCCTGTCGTGAAGGCTTTGAGGGCAGTTTTGTCGTCTACCGCTGCACAACGAGAATACTCATGGCTGAAGCGGCCAGCATACATACGTAATGACTTGTTTGGCTTCTGGCAAATAGTGTACAAGTCATCCTCAGAGTGCAAGCGATCATTCTGGAAAATGTGTTGAGAAACAAACAGTTTCCTCAATTCCTCAAATGAGTCTACCGTCTCAGGTGGAAAACGGCAATACCAATTTAGAGCTCCGCCAGAGAGGGTGGAGGGGAAGAGAAGACATCGTTCTTCGTAGGTGTGCATCCGGTATGCCTTGGTTGACTCAAAGAGGTTAAGGTGTTCAATCGGGTCCTCCTTTTCAGTATAGAGTTGCAAGCCAAGCTTCTGCTTTGTCTTTACTTGGAGGAGGGTGTCAAGGATCCTTCTTGTAAGAGGGTCAGGCCTAGGTTGGTTCCAATCAGGTATCTCAGTTTGTCGTTCAGCCTTTAACTTGTTTACTTCCTTAAGGAGCTATAGGACAAGAAGGTCCTGAATGGAGTCATGTACCACTGAAGCTTTCTTTTGTAAATCTCCATCTCCTCTTGGAAGTAGGAAGGTTTGATCAAGAGCGTGTGATTTTTCCCTGGACTCACCGTACTGACTTCCAAGGTATGTCTGTCGGAACATTTCAAAGTCCCCTATACCTTCGTGTTTCTCTAGGACTTGTTGCCCCTTCCCCAAATTGGTAGTCAGCTTGGGACATGGGAGGGGACCGAGTCTTTCAAAGACCCTTGGGTCATTGATCTTTGAGCTTACATGGATGAGATTGTCTCGACGTTGCTTTAGGAAGTTTCGACAGTTGCGAAAAACAGCTTTCGATCCTTCCACTCCTTCTGTAAGAAGGTGCCTTCCTCCACTCCTCCTACTTCGGGTCGAAGCAGCTGGGTTGAGAGAAGTCTCATGTTGGTCGCCATTTCGATGAGTAACTCACTCCTCAACAGGAATACCCATGTCGAGGGCAAATGACCCTCCTTGTTGGGGGGCACCCAATTGATGGTTGACTTCCACAGGGGTGATGAGCTCGTGTGTTTTAGTATATCTAGCCTCATGGAGCATCTTGAAGACCTTCTCATACTGCTCTTGGAGGATCTCATTCTTTTGTTCCTTCTTTCGTTGCTTCGCACCAGGTGCAAGAAGGGTGTCATTCTGTGTGTTGTGGCTTCCTTCGCTCCCCATGTTAGAAAGGGATGCCTGGTCAAAAACGAGTGTACGAATGGTGGAAACCAGCTTAACAAAGCTGAAGAGAGTGGGAATAAGTGTCGTTCCCACAGACGGCGCCAAATGTTGATGCACAAAATCAGTGAGGACTTTGGTACAACAGAAAGTGTTAAGTTTGTGACCTTCGCTAGATTGCTCCGGTCACTAGTGTGGATAAATATGTAAATGGATAGGGATAGGGAAGCAAACACAAGATGTACGTGGCTCACCCAGATTGGCTACGTCCACGGAGTAGAAGAGTTCTCATTAATTGTGAAAGGTTTACATGTGACTGCCCGTCCCTAATTTTAAGAGTTTTTAAAGTTTTAATAAAGGATTTTACAAAAATGCCCTTTGAGGCACACGCATTATTCGAGGTTAATCGTTGTGTCGTGCCATCTAAGATTTGTTTTCTTGACATATCCTCGTAGTACCCGTCGCTACGGACGCGTGGGCGCAGAAGGTACGTGATTTGGAGTTATATCGAAGAAATTATTAACGTTTGAAATTTGGGCATTTTAGGAATTATAATTTAGTAAAATCTGGAATTTCTTTTATGAAAGTGGATGGCCCAGATTTAATGAAGAAATAAATGGATGGCTGGGATGAGAAGAAATGAGGTTTTGTGTGTGTGTGTGTGTGTGTGTGTGTGTGTGTGACTGGTGAAGAAGAAGAGAAAAGAGACTGGGCAGAAATGCCCAATCGGGAAATGAGAAAGGAGGAGAGCAGGAGATCCGGGAGAGAAAGGAGAAAGAGGCTGGCGAATGGGGAGAATAGAGAGGGGAGACCGGCCAATCGGAACAGAGAAAGGAGGAAAGGAGAGAGGGCGAGAAGCGGATGAGAGAAGGAAGAAAACGGGTCTTCACCTGCGACCCGTTTCAACCCACGACACCCACACCCAAATTTTGACGTTTTCACCCATTTTTCCGATGCATTAAGCCAAACAACCACTCCCAATCAACACCTAGGCCTTCCTTCTTCATGTTTCATCCCAAAAATCATGAAATTTGATGGTGATTTGGTGAAGAACGCACCCGTGGGTGCCACGACTTCTTGTTCAAATTTCACCCAATTCCGAAGAAATTTCTTTCAATTGCCACCACCCATACACTTCCCTTGAGGCCTAGAACAATGCCCAATCGTTGGTTGGAGCGGCGGAGTTGAATTGAAGACGAATTGAAGATCACCACATATAGGGTTTCGTACGGATTTTGGTGAAATTGAAGTGTTTCCAAGCCAAATTGGCCTTGGCCTCAAGTATAAAGTTTACTCTACTCATTGAGATATTCATTTCTGTATTTTTTGAGAATTTTTGGAAATAGTTGGGTTTTCCGGCTAGCCGGGGCAGCCAACCGCCACCCGCGGCGGCCCGTGCGGCGGTGCATGGCCAGTGGCCCGCCAATGTCATTCTTAGCATGTGTTTAATGTTCTAGGTTCAGTCTTGATAATTGATTGACGTAAATTGAGTAATTGAACCTATGTTCGTTACGATTCGTGGTTAGGTGAAAATGTGAATTGACGATCCGACTGTTGGATTGTCACCAAACTTTGATACGTTGTAATACGTAATATTCAAAAATTATAGGAACTTACGGATTGGGAATCCGATTTACGGATCTTCCGAAATTAGAGTTGTAAGTTCATAAAATAGAATGTTAACCGTCACTTGGTTTTGACAATTGACGGAGATCCGACCGTTGGATGATAATGAAATTTTAGGATGTTGTTCTAGAGATATATTGTGGACCTCTGGGAGTTATGGATTGGAAATCTGAGTTGCAGATCTTCCGGATCGAACTACGTAGTGACGTGTTTTATATAAGTTGTATATTCTATCGATATGATTCTGAGGTTTGATTTGATGATTGTTCTAGGCGCCGATCGTCATGACGTCTTGATGTGTTATGCTGGGGGAGTTGTAGGGCGAACTCCAGGTAAGTGGGCATTTGTTTTCTATTTATACCTATATACTATTGATTTTCCCAGAAATTGAATTTATATGAAAGTATGTTTTAAAATGCCATGCATGCATATTGTGAATTATATGAATTGATAATTGATGCATATATATATGTGAATTGGTCCTGTGGACGCACAGGTGAGTATCAGGTGAGTTTTATGTTATTTATGTGAATCATTGATGATGTGAATTGTGTTAAGAGCTCATAACCTGCACCTTGGTGATAGTGCTTATATTATTCACCATGCACCACACGCTTACCTTGGATCCAAGTAGGTGCATGTCGTACAGACCGATAGAGGGTTCCGACATGCTAGTCGTACAGACCACTAGAGGTGGTTCCGACTGGTAGGTGACCTTAGATTATGTACACAAATGATTGATGAGAGAAGCACTAAAGCGTATTCTTACACCATTCTTGTCGTACAGACTACTTCAGGTAGTTCCGATTTATGTGCAGAGTAGTGCCGTACAGGTCACAGTTGGTGACTCCGGTTGGATTAGATATTGAGCTGTAGAATTAACCATACAGGACCAACTGCAGGGTCTCCGGTTGATTCCTTATTTCACCTGTTATAATGTTGCATCCTTATTATGTTTTGATGCATAGCATGGCATGTTTTCTTGAAAAGTGTTAAAGAATTAAGATTTGAGTTTTGAGATTATATATGATTATATATATACTATTTTTTGGGAAAGTATACAGGTTTTACAGTGAGGGGTTAGAATTGTTGTTAATTGAAATGTTTTCGAAAAACTTTGTTTTACTTACCCACTCAATCTTGTTTTGCGCCCCTCTAGGTTTAAGATAACAGAGCTTTGGTGGCCACGAGGAATCCAACGGTGTTCTGACAGAATTCACAAAAGTAGGACTCACCCTCGGGTGTTTCATCTTAGTAATTGTATTCTTTAAAGCTTCCGAGCTGTGTAAATGGTTACATCACTCTCACGTAACGGCCAGCATGCCCTCCTTCGGGACGGGGTGTGTCATTACACAAGTACATAGGTTCAAGCTCTCCTTTAGTGAGTACTAGTGAATGATTTAGTACAAATGACATTAGGAAATATTGTGGGAGAATGATCTCTTTTTATAGAAGAGTTTCTGATATTGTGGGAGAATGATCTCCTTTAGTATATACAACAATCCTCATCAACACCATTGATCAAATCCTCATCAACTCCATATATCAAAATCCTCATCAACTCCATATATCAAAGCCTTCTCAGATGCTGATTGGGCATGATGCACTTTTGATAGAAAATCCATTGGAGGTGATTGCATTTTTCTGGGTTTTTCTATCATTAGCTAGAGTGCTAAGAAACAACCAACTGTTGCTTGTTCTTCAACAGAGGCAGAATATCGATCTCCTGGTAATACAGCTACAAAAATCACATGGATATGTCAACTACTTATGGATAGTGGCTTCTAACTTCCCTGCACTCCTCAACTTTGGTGTGACAATATACCAGCCATTTCCCTAACTAAAAATCCTCTATGTCATGCTAGGACAAATCACTTCGATATTGATTACCATTGTGAGAAATGCAGAAAAAATGTAACAAAAATGCAGAAGAAGTTTTAGTGAGAGAGAGCTTGAGAGCTTTTGTGAATTGATCTTTCTTGATTACCAAGTAACTGTTACAAAGGGTCTTTTATACTACACTATTACAAAGCTTACTTATTAAGCTAATACAATGTGTAACCTCCTTATTTCAATAAACCACACTTCTAACAACCTACAACTCTAACAACTTTTGTATAACAACCATTCTTATCCATTGACATGTGGCATGATCTTAACCATTGTTTCCTCTTCACTTGGATCACTAGCTTTGATATTCTTACATCCCCCCCCCCTCAAGCTCATTCTTCATGGAACTAAGCATGATATTGTTGCAGTGTTGATAAAACAATGATGAAGACAAGCCTTTAGTTAAAATATTTGCAAATTGTTCAGCAGAAGACACATGTTGGACATGAAGGTCACCTTTTGTTACCCTTTCTTAAACAAAATGATAGTCAATTTCGATATGTTTTGACTTAGAATGAAACACTGGATTTGTAGACAAAGCTATAGCTAAGATGTTATCACAATAAAGCATTGGAGACATGAGAAGTGGAAGGTGTAGATCACAAAAAGGCTACCTTATCCAAATAAGTTCAGCTGCTGTAATTGCTAATGCACGATATTCAGCTTCAGTTGATGAACGTGACACTGTATGTTGTTCTTTGAAGCCCATGATATATGATTAGAACCTAAAAACACAACAAAACCAAAAATAAACATACTGTTGATATGAGTTGTGGATTGCTGCCTGTTAAAATCACATTATTTACATATAACAATAACACCACAGTACCAAGTGATGAGTGCTTGACAAATAGAGATGGATCATCTTATGAACTCTGAAATCCCAATCCAGGTAAAAAGCTTGTAAATATGTCATTCCATGCTCTAGGGGCCTGCTTGAGCCCATAGAGTAATTTTTGTAACTTGCATACAAAGTTAGATGGATGTTTATCACTTACAAAAGCCTGAAAGTTGCTCCATATAGACTTCCTCTTGAAGAACACCATGCAGAAAAGCATTTTTGACATCGAACTGTCTAAGAGACAATTTATAGTAAGCTGCCAATGCAAGAACTAATCTAAGAGACAATTGTTAGTTTGACTACTGGACTGAAGGTTTCCTCATAGTCAATTCCTTCCTCTTGACTATAACATTTTGCTACTAACTTGGCTTTATATCTTGCTATGGAACCATCTGCATTCTTTTTTATTTTGTAAACCCATTTACAACCCACTAGATTTTTTGTTGGTAGCAAAGGAACAAGAGACCAAATCTGTTGAGAATGCAAAGCATATATTTCTTCTTGCATTGCAGATTTCCATTATGGGATCTTGGTAGCTGCCTTAAATGTTTTTGGTTCCAAAACTGTTGATGGTGAATCAACAATTGCAGACAAAACTTTTCTATTGATAATGCCACTTTTTGATCTTGTTTGCATTGGATGCAAATTCATTGATATGGGAAAAACAACAGTGAGTTGTTCATGTTGAAAATCAAGATCCACAAAGACAAGTGACTGTGCAAAGGAGTCAATTGTTGTGGTAAAACTTGGAGAGTGAGAAATAACAATGTCATTGATAGGGTTTTAAATTGAATCTATGGCTCTAGATGCATCTGTTTGCAAGGATTTTGTGGCACTAGATGATGATGCAGACAAAGATTTTGAGACACTAAATGAATTGTTATCCTTATAGTGTGAAGATAATGACAATGATGAATACTCATGATATTAGGGTGACAATGTTTGAGTTTGTAATGAGATTCTTGGTAATGCAGTGATCTATGTTAATACAGGTGTATGCAGAGAATTTGAGCTTTGTGTTTTTGAAGGTATAGTGTGATATGAAAATTTTGTTTCACCAAAATGAACATGCCTAGATACATATGTTTTATTTGTCTCAAGATTAAAACAAATAAAACCCCTGTAGTGACCTGCATACCTCGGAAAAATACAAATTTTGGTTTTTGGTTGAAACTTAAATGTGTATATGGTTAAAGTAATAGAAAATAGGAACATCCTAACACTTTTAGATGATTTATACCAAGGATTTGACCATATAATAGCAGCTATGGAGATTTTATTTTTAGAGTAGCACAAGACATTCTATTTATCAAGTAGGTTGCAATGGCACAAGCATAAAACCAAAATTTGGAAGGAATATGTGCAGTTTGTAATAGAGTGATTGCAGTCTCAATAATGTGCATGTGTTTTCTTTCTGCAAGACCATTTTGTTCTAGTGTATATGGGGAGGAAATTTGATGTATAATGCCATGATTCAAGAGATAGTTCTTAAACTTGGTGCTCAAATATTCACCACCACCATCATCACTTTGAAAAACTTTCATTTGTGCAGAAAATTGAGTATATAGATATGCATTGAACTGAACAAATGTTGAAAACACTTTTGCTTTATTATGTAATGGAAATATCCATGTAAATCGAGTACATTCATCTATGAAACTTACATTGTACCTAAAACCTTCAACATATAACAAGAGAGAAAGTCCCCACACATCACTGTGAATGACTTCTAGAGGTGTACAAACTTATTTGAAGAATACAAGAAAGGAAGTTTTGTAAATTTTCCTTCTAAACAAGGTGTACAAATGTTTGCAGTAGTGTCTTGTGATGCAGGTACTTGATTATTGTGCAATATAATAGAAATAATTGCATTCTTTTATGCCACAAGGTTGTATGTATTAGCTTTGCAAGATAGCATGCATGTTTGTGAGATGATGCAAATAATAGCTTATGTGGTATGTAAAATGGTATAAGGTAATAACCATCCCCATATAGTCACTTGGGTAGCATTGTCCCTATGATCTTATTCTGAACCCAAAAAGAAAATTCATCACATATAAACCTGCATCTATTGTCTTTGCAGAATTGATAAATGGAGAGTAAATGTTGTGATAGCTTTGGTACATGAAGAACATTTTTGAACTCAAGAGTATGATTTGAAACATGCAACTTAGAAGAACCAATATTGGTAATAGCCAAACATGCACCACTAGTAGTAGTTATGGTGTCTATGCCTTGATACTGAGTAGGTAACTCAAGATTGGCGCTCATATGGCATATGAGAGGTTGCTCTAGTATCAACAATCCAAAATTGATCTGGTGGAGCTGAAGGGTGATGATTAACATGCATTGCACTAAGACAATGTGCATGAGGCCTCCCTTAATATGCAAAATTCCCTCTATGGTAGCATTGAATAGTAGTATGCCCAAACTTCCAGCAAATTTGGCATTGAACAGGTGATGATGAACCACTTGAAGAACCTATATGCCTTTGAAAACAATCAGCTACAATGTCATTTTTATTGCAAATTTGACATGTTGGAATTTCTGAGGGATGATCAGGACAATTGGATTAATATGGTTTTGGAGCCCCAAGAATGCTAGGATTATTGTTTGGTGTGTTAAATCTTAACACTGAGTTGTAATTGAATTTGCCTCTGCCTTTGCCCCTATAGTTGTTGCCTCTGTATCCTCCATTGTAACCACCATTGTAATTTCCATTATTATAGCTGTTTTGATTTCCTGATAAATAACTTTGACTGTTGGAGCTATTGGATTGATTTGATCCTCCCCCAAAAGATGAACCACAATTACTTGAATCTATAAAGTTAGAATCAAGAACTAGTACTTGAACCACAATTCCAAAAGACATTTGTTTCCAAAAACTAACTGATAGTTGCTTTTTCAGCAAGCAACTGGGATTAAAAGTCTTTGATAAAGATACCATTTTCCTTTCCTCTAATAACATATCGAAATGTGTTGTATTCTGCAGTGAGTCCCTTAAGAGTAAGAATGATGATATCATCATCTTCAAAGGCAACTCCAACTGCTGCAAGATGATCTCTTACATCTTTGATCTTTTGCAGATACTCGGAAACTGAATCAGAACCTTTCTTGATGTTTTGTAGCTTAGTCTTCAATTGAAAAGTGCTCGCTTTTTTTACAGAAGATAACCTTTCTTTCATATTCACCCACATTTCATTAGGACTAGTGCTGCCAATAATGCAAGCAAATGTTGTAGATGACAGAGTTGCAGTAATAAGTTGCATGATTACACGATTGTGCATTTTCCAAACTTGATAGGCATTTTGTCTCTACCCCTTTGATAGTTGAATCATTGACAAATCTTGGTGGACATTTCTTGGTCCCATCCACGAATTCCAGAATTCCATGTCCTTCAAGAAGCAATTTGATTTGAAAACTCCATGTTAAGTAATTTGTGTCATACAATTTCACTTTAACGGATGTTGGCACTGTTGGAATGAGGCTGGTGATTGGTGATTGAACAATCTCTAGCTGTGTTGCTGTAACCAACTCTGCAGAAAGCAAGAAATTTCTTCACTGATGTTTTTAATCAAACAATTGATCTTCGTGACCAAGAACTCAAATTTTCTTGTGAATTTGATGATGGGTTTTGCCCAATTGTATCTCAGAAGTTGTACAAACTAGAGGATTTAGAAGAGAATAAAATAGAGATTTCAAGAAGAATGTTGAAGCTTTAGATCATGTCTTAGCGATGCTACCATGTGAGAACTGCAGAAAATGCAGAAGAAATTTGTGAGAGAGAGAGAAAGAGAAAGAGAGAGAGCTCATGAGCTTTTGAGAATTGATCTTTCTTGATACCAAGTAACTGTTACAAAGGGTCATTTATACTATACTGTAAAAAAGCTTACTTATTAAGCTAATACAATGTGTAACCTGCTTATTTCAACAAACCACACTTCTAACAACCTACAACTCTAACAACTTTTGTATAACAACCCTTCTTATCCATTGACATGTGGCATGATCTTAACCATTGATTCCTCTTCACTTGGATTACTAGCTTCACTAGCTTTGATATTCTTACAACCATTACATTCGAGAAAAAGGGCTAGCCAAGGCTATCTCAATTCATTTTATTTGCACACAAGACCAAATTGAAGATATTTGCACCAAAATTCTTTCAAAGCACAGATTCCAGTTTCTGAGATCCAAACTGTCTCTTCGAAGTCCTCAGTTTAGTTTGAAGGGGATGTTAAGGATAGTTTTGTAAATGACTCAATTGATATAAAACTTAGAGTTGTTAATTTGTTGGGATAGTTGTAATAGGCGGTTAATATTAGGAAAAATATCTTGTATTTCATCATCCGAATAATATTACACACTTGAGTATTTATACAAAGTGCAAGACTTAGTGAGTAAGCTTACTTATCATAACAGCTGTCAAAACTAACTACTATATTGTCCTCAAGTTACACCTCTAGAGGATACAATTACATTTTTACCCTTAATATCCCCCTTTAAACAAAATGAAGGGATCTGAAGTGCTAGTTTAGAACAAAGAAACAAAAATCTAGGTTTTGACAGTGCCTTAGTACATATATCAACAATTTGATTTTGAGTACAAACAAACTGAACAGTGACATGTTTAGCTAAAACTTTCTCCCGAATGTAATGATAATCAATTTCAACATGCTTGGTCCTAGCATGAAAAATTAGATTTTTGGCAAAGGAAATGGCGGACACATTGTCACACCAAAGCTGAGGAGGAGAAGGCAGTTTGTATCCAATATCAACAAGAAGTTTGCAAATCCATGTGATCTCAGCAGCTGTATTTGCAAGAGAACGATACTCTGCTTCAGTAGAAGAATGAGCCACAGTTGGTTGCTTTTTAGCACTCCAACTAAGGATAGAACTGCTCAAAAAAATACAAAAGCCGCCAGTAGATCTTCGATCAATGGAACAACCTGCCCAATCAGCATATGAAAAAGCTTGAAGATAGAGAGGAGATGAAGATGAAGAAAACCACAGACCAAGTTCAATGGAGCCTTTTAAGTACCGAAGAAGTCGCTTGATAGCTTGAAGATGAGAAAGGCGATGAGCATGCATGAATTGGCAAACTAAATTAACTACAAAACTGATATCAGGCCGGGTCCATGTAAGGTACTGAAGAGCACCAACCAATGACCTGTATTCAGTGGCATCTTCAAGTAAAAGAGAAGCATGGTTAAGTTTAGCAGTACTCAAAAGTGTATTGCAGGGTTTTGCTCCATCCATGTTGGCTTTTTGTAAAAGATCCAGGATATACTTGGTCTAATTAATGAAAATGCTAGAAGAGAACCTCCTTACTTCAATCCCAAGAAAATAATGAAGTGGCCCGATATTTTTAATGGGAAACATGCTGCGAAGTTGAGAAATAACTTGCTGACACTCACTAGATGATGGTCCAGTAACCAGTATATCATCCACATACACCAATACAAACACAAGATGTGGAGAGCGTTTGATAAACAGAGAGTGATCATTCTGAGATCCAATAAACCCAAAAGAGTGAAGAGCACCTTGTAATTTGTCATACCAAGCCCGTGGTACTTGTTTTAATCCATATAAGGATTTATAAAGCTTGGAAACATGATGTGGATGACTGGAGACCTCAAAACCAGGTGGTTACTACATGAACACTGACTCTTGAAGTATGTCATGTAAAAAGGCATTGCTCACATCCAGTTGACTTAAGAACCAGTTGAATTGAGAAGCAAGAGTAAGAAGTAATCTGATAGTAACAGGTTTAGCTACCGGATTAAACGTTTCAGAATAATTCAGGCCCTCTTGTCGATGAAACCCTTTGGCTACCAACCTAGCCTTATATCTTTCAATAGAGCCATCTGATTTCCTCTTGATTCTGAACACCCATTTGCAGCCGACCAATTTCTGAGATGAAGATGAAGGAACCAAAGACCATGTGCACGTGCTACACAAGGCATTGTACTCTTCTTGCATTGCTTGGCGCCAATAAGGATACTTAGAAGCTTGCAAATAGGTAGTAGGTGTACAATCTTAAGAAAGATGAGAATGAAGGGGATGTGTAGTGGCAGTATATGCTTTTGGTTTAAAAATCCCGGATTTGAACAGTGTTTGCATAGGATGAATATTAGAAGGTAAGGGAATAGGAAGAGAAGGGTCAAAATCACTAGGCGAAAGAAGAGAGGGTGCAGGGATAGAAGTTGAAGTATAAGGCAATGCAGATGAAGAAGCTGCAGAAATATTTGGAGAGTTTGAAGAGGAACTTGAAGGTTGAGAGGATGAGGTAGTAATAAAAGTAAAGGTGAGTTCAGATGGTATAGGTAGGGAATAGTGTATGGGTGGTTGGGGTGGTGAGGAAGTATTTGAGGATAGGAAAAGTGACCGATGAAATGGAAAATTGGATTCATCAAACAATACATGCCTCGAAATATACATCATCTTTGTGACTGGATCAAGGCACTTATGACCCCTGTGATGCAAGCTGTACCCCAAGAACACACATAACTTGCTTTTTGGTTCTAGTTTGGAGGAAGTATAAGGTTGCAACCACAGAAAACAACTACAACCAAACACTCTGAGAGTACTATAATCTGGAGATTTCTTGAATAAGGATTCCCAAGGTGACGAATTGGTAGTAGTAAAAAGCCTGTTTATCAAATAGATTGCAATAGCAAAGGCCTCAACCCAATAGATATAAGGAACCTTAAATGCAGCTAACAGAGTCCTAGCAGTTTCAACTAAGTGCCTATGCTTTCTCTCAGCACATCCATTCTGCTCGGGAGTGTGGGGACAACTTAATTGATGGTCAATCCCATGTGCAACCAAAAATTTAGAGAAAGAAGAACTTAAATATTCTCCACCAGAGTCAGACCGCAGAGCAATGATTTTAGTACCTAGAGAGTTCTCAACCAAAGATTTAAATTGCACAAATATTTGAAAGACATCAGATTTATACTTCAAAGGAAAAAATCAGCTGTATTTTGTGTAATCATCCACAAAAATGACATAATACCGATATCCATTACTAGAAGTAACAGATGCTGGCCCCCATACATCTGTGTAAATGAGTTCAAGAGGCTTTCTGGGTATTACAAGAAGTTGAAACAAAGGGAAGCCTTGAACACTTGCCTAATGCACAATCTAAGCAAAATGACTTATTTGTACTATGTAAAACAGAAATACAAGATTACGCAGACAACTTATTAAGAACTTTAGTAGAGGGATGACCCAATCTTTGGTGCCAAATGGTGCTGCAAACCTTAGTAGCTGGTGCAAATGCTTTAATACTAGTAGGTGAAGAGGATCGAGAAGCATGAAAATGATAGAAACCATCTTGAACAGGTCATTTAAAAAGCATCCTCCCCGAGGAAAGATCCTTCACAGTGAAGTGAAAATGATAAAGATGCATAGAACACCAATTGTCAAGCAAAAATTGATTTGCAGATAGAAGATTTTGTTTCAAATCAGGGACATGCAACACATTGTTCAGTTTAAAAGTACAAGCGGATGTAAGTAAAATCGAAGAGCCAGAATGAAGAATGGGTAAACCTTTGCCATCACCAATAAAGACTTGGTCTAGACCAGTGTAAGGTTCTGGACTTTGAAGATGAGTATATGAGTTAGTCATATGGGAACTACACCGAAGTCAACAAGCCAGGATGGTGTAGAGGACGATGTGTTAGCAACCATAGCCGACTGCGAGGATTTACCATTGTAACTGGAATTCATCATGTGAGGACATTCATATGCTTCATGATCAAACTAGCGACATATTTGACAAATGATCTTCTTGTCAAACGTGTTGTAATGTCCAGAACTGTTGGAGTGATTACGACCTCCACGATTGTAATTTGGTCGTGAATTATTATACCGAAAATTACCACAATTGCCATGATTTCCACGATTGTAATTTCGAGAATTGGAAGAGCCACGACCCTGATTGTTATAGCTGAATGTAGGCTGAGCAGAGAAGGCTTGAGAGGAGGAGAGAGGCGGGGTTGGAAGAATACCAACTGAAGAATGATATGCCTGAAAAGGTGTGGCAGTAGTGGTTTTCTTACGATTTACAAGTTGAATTTCCTTGCTGAGAAGTAGACCATGTAATTCATCAAGTGTAGTAGTACTAAGACGAAATTGAATATCATCCACAAAAGAATCAAATTCATGAGGCATGCCATGAAGAGTAACAAAGATAAGTTCAGAATCCTCAACCAGAGCTCCGGCACTGGCAAGAGCATCAGCAATTTCCTCAATTTGCTGGAGATATTAAGCAGTAGATAATTCACCTTTGGTCAGATTGCGAAGCCGTGAACGAAGCTCATGAATATGAGACTGAGAAGCTGCTGCAAGACGCAATTCCAATTTCGCCCAAAGTTCACGAGCAGAGGTAACACCAACAGTGTACGAAATTAGGGATTCAGAAAGTGTAGAATTGATCCAGATAAGAATATTCTGATCATTTTCAAACCATGTGACATAGTTCGAATTCAAGATCACAGTACGATTACCAGAGGAATCACAAAGAAATTGAGGCGGTTCTTGCAGAGATCTATCAATCATACCAGTAAGATTGTACTTGCGAAAGATCGGAGCAAAAAAAGCACTCCAGGTGAGATAATTGGTGGTAGTAAGCTTGATCGGTACCATGGAGCCAATGTTCTGGATGGTGATAGAAGTAACTGTCGAAGCATTTAGGGAATTTGAGGAATTAGGGTTTGGAATCGCATGAGGAGAGAGATGAATCTATGACCCAAAGTTGGATAACGGCGGTGAATTGGAGGTCGACATAGCCAAAATCGTGAAGAATTAGGGTTTGCAGTCTGTGTGGAAGATCGAAGAGAAGACGATCAAAGGAGAGAAGAAGCGGGAAAGTGGAACGAAGGTCGTGAGACAGAGAAGGCGGGTGATACCATATTAGGAAAAATATCTTGTATTTCATCATCCGAATAATATTACACACTTGAGTATTTGTACAAAGTACAAGACTTAGTGAGTAAGCTAACTTATCATAACAGCTGTCAAAACTAACTACTATACTATCCTCAAGTTACACCTCTAGAGGATACAATTACATTTTTACCCTTAATAGTTAATTAGTTGGAATGTATTAGTTATTTGGTGAGTGTGAAAGGTTGTATATATACAACAATATTATAACATTATTAATCATTCAATGAAATTCACATTTGCTAACATCTGCTTCGGCTAATTAAGGATGACTCACTTGTTTATTCTAGATAGTATTAGGTTGACAATATTGCAAGTCCAGTATGGACGCTGAAAATAGGCTGGCCAATCTGTATTGGAGAGGCTCACTTCGGCTTTGCTAGCTGATTTTTTTTTTTTTTTTTTTTTTTTTTTTTTTGTGACATTCGAATATTTGATAGCGGTTACAAGACTAACTGATATGGAAAGCCATTGGTGCTTTTTGTTGGGGTAAATAACCATAGAGAGAACATACTATTTGCATCTGCGTTCCTTGCTAATGAGACTAGTGAGTCTAATGAATGGTTGTTGAGGAAATTTTTGTCTGCTATGAAAAGGAAGAAGCCCATCTCTGTGTTGACTGATGGCGATGAAGGCATAAGTTGCGTTATTTATAAAATCCTACCTGATTGTCATCACCGACTCTGTGCTTCACATGTCGAAAAGAATGGTAAGGACAACTTGCAAATACCAGAACGAGTAGCACTATTCAAGAGTTGTATGTATGCGCTAACGCGTCCAGAAGAATTCGACCTCCGTTGGCAACGCATGCTTGAAACATTTGGTTTCCAAAATGATGATTGGATGGAGACAATGCATTTGAAGAAGGAAAGATGGGCAATTGCATTTCTGGTGGACTCCAAAGTATTCAACGCGTTGAAAGCATTAACCGATGCATGAAGGATTTCTTTGGACGCAACGATTTGAAGCCATTTAAATGTATTCCCCAACTTGATAAAGTCGTCGTACAACAGACACAAATGTGCGATGGGTGATTTTAAGGTGAAGACCTCCACTCGGGACCCAATTACCCAACTTTGTGATTTGGAGGAACACGCGGCCACCATATACACAGAGGGAGTGATTTGGAGGACTTTTCTTTGGCATTCGCTTTTGGCTTTCATCCTTTCTGCGTTTGCTTTTCCTCATTTTTCTCAGGAACCAAACAGAAAATAAAAAGCACCTAGAAAAAAGAAAAGGAAAATCACAAGATTAAGAACCTGGGACTGCAACAATCGAGCTTCTGTGGTGAAATATTAATTGGGTTCCGTTTGATCTTCGGTGCTTCTTCTGCATTGAAAAAGTTGAGGTTTTTCTGCGTGATTTTTGTGTACTTATAAATTCCGGAAGAAAGTGGAGAGAAAAAGGAATATGCTTTGGGTGCGAAATGGGAACGCTATTCCAAATTCGCCCTCAATCCCAAAGTTTAGTAATTTATGCAATTTTTGTCGAAATTTATGTATTTTTTTTCTTCTGAAAATTGTTTTAAAAAAAAGGAGGATAGGAGCAGTAAAAAGAATCTACTGAAAATATTCGATTTGGAAGACTATCTCTGTTAAGAGTTGTCCCACATCGGTAAGGAATAAAGTTTGTTATGTGCTTATATGATCTTGGGCTACTCCTCATATTGCCAATTTGTTTTATGATAGAATCTCAATTTCATCATGGTATCAGAGCGGATTGTCTTCGTGTGAAGCCAAACGGTTACACGCTCACACGAGGACAACTATATGCACATAGCAAACTACTTTATTCCTCACTTATGTGAGACAACTCTCAACAATGTCTTGATTGGGTGAGCTTTGTTTTCCTTTTTTGAACTTTTTGATTTTTTTTTCCTTTTCTACATTTGGGCTAAATAGTTCTCAAACTTCCGAGCAATTATCGATAATCGTTGTTGCTTTGAATAAATTTAGTCAATGACTTACTAAAACACCAATTCTCCATAGCCAAAGCACTATTAGATGACGCTGGATCTGTGGAAAAAAAAAATTTGGGATAGACTAAGGAAATTTGAGCTTTTGTCAGATAAAATATCTTCTTCTTTTTTAATTCATGTTAATTTGCAGTAATTTATTTTGTTTAATTTGGTTTTTAATTCTTTTGTTGTTGTTTTATGATTATGGGGTTTTGTTTTCAGACTCGAACTCCGTTTTCCTCCGAAGTCCCCTATAATCAAGGTAAGCAATTTGAAAATTTTGACGGATTGAAATCAGAGTTTCAATTTACACATTTGTTTAAATTTGACTTTATTGAAGCAAATTTATACATATTTTCCATCAGTTTTTTCTTCTGTTACTTTGGATAGGTCATGTTGTCCAGATTTTGAGCATCTTCTTTTGGGAGTGATTAATAGCTGCTGTGAAATGTTAGTTTTATACTTTTTCTAATAAAAATTATGCATAGTATTTAAATGTTGTGACATTTTAAAATTCTTACTTATGTGGTTGTGATATGATATTATGTATTTGCTTTATTTAATTACAATTTAGGTGTGATGAAAAATTTAAGATTTAATTTCATTATTTTCTTACCAGCTATCAATTTGTAGTTAGGCATTTACAATTATTTTCCATCAGTTTGTTGTACGGGATCCGACACATCCAGCAGAGCAAAGCAACGTTCCCGCTGATAGAAAATGAGAGAAAGACAAAACAATGCCAAGAGCTCCGTCAATCCGTTGTACAGAAGATGAAAAATCATGGTATTCTTAATAGATGTTATCGTATATATCAACATAGATAATCAAGTTTTACAGCCTTCTAATTTATTAATTTGATTTTTAAAAACGACAGGATATTACTGAGATGACCAATGGCGGAGTTCACAGGAGGATAGCAAATCCCAAGTTTATGCACAGTCAATCTTCTAAATCAGGTTCAATTGTGCCTCAAATACGTAATTCTCAAATAGTTATTTTATATATTGTCTTGCACTATTTCCATTTTTACTTATGGTACAAGAAATCAAGATTCAATTTTGAATCTTTGTGCAGGTACATTTTTGTCACATCACCAAGTACTACTACTACACCTTAGGAACAATTAAACAATCGTATTCTCAAATCCATACAAAAAAAAAATCATGTAAATTGTAATAGTTAGGACTTAGAAAATTCGATTTGTATGGTACATTCTAAATCTAATAGAATATAAATGAAATTGAAAAACTTATTTTACCATGTGAATTCAATTGTTTTGATTGATTTCTGAATAATTTAAAAACGGGTGTGTTAAGTTGTGGGTTACGATTTGAAAACCCGCAGTAGAGCGCAGACATGTTTGCTAGTTAGAAATTAAAAACAAAATGGGTATCAAATGGCCTCTAAACATCTAGTAATCCAAATAAAAAACATGTTTCCAAATATCATATTTCACACAATCATTATAGGCTTATTTTTTGTATAATGTCTCTTAGAATTCAAGTTCAATCTCACTTTCCCATGGAATAAAAATGTAGCTGTTTTGCACCCTGGAACTTTATTTTTGCTACTTATCGAAAACTTGATTTTTACTTCACTTTGTTGGAGTCCTGTCAACTTCGTAAAAAGAGTAAATTGTAGCAATGGTCCCTGAACTTTACTCAAATTGGAACAATAGTCCGTCAACTAAAAATCCATTACCATTGGTCCCTCAACTTATCAAAATGTATAGCTATAGTCCTTTTCATTAATTTCTTCAAAATTTTGTCAAAATATGTTATGTTGGAATAACCATTTATTTAATTAGGGTCCCTCAACTCATCAAAGTGTGTAATTATGGTCATTTTCGTCAACTACGTAAAAAAATTTGTCAAAACGAGTTATGTTTGAAGGACCATAGCTACAATTGGGATAAAGTTAAGGGACCATTTCTCTAGTTGAATTAAAATTAAGGGACCAAAGGTAATGGATTTTTAGTTAAGAGACCATAGCTGCACGTTTTAATAAGTTGAAGGACCAATGGTAATGGATTTTTAGTTGAAGGACCATTACTCCAATTTGAGTAAAGTTCAGGGACCATAGCTACAATTTACTCTCGTAAAAAATAAGCGGAATGTGCTGATGTGGGATCAGGGTAGTTTAGGAAGTTCATGACGTGGCATCCTGGGAGCACTTTTTACTGCTACATGCCAAAAGGTGGGATCAGTAGGCTAGGGTCTAAATATGGCAAACACTAGAAACAAAGAGAAACCCAGGTCTAATTATGCTTGGCATAATCTTCCACTGTAACCTAACAGAAACTCAGTATAACGAAAGAGGAATTCGACACTTATGTTCGGATTTGGATCCTCTCCTGAGCAGGGTCCGAATCCTTCTGATCCAATAACACGGATCATTGGATTTTGATCCAACGGTTACAAATAGAGGATCCATTTAAAAGTTATAATAATTGTAGTTATTTGATCGAAATCCAACGACCTGTGTTATTGGACCAGAAGAATTCGGACCCTCTGCTCAGGAGAGGATCCAAATCTCTTATGTTCTACAACCCAAAATGCCCTTCTCTCTTTTGCTTTGATCGACCCCATATAATCAAAAAATTTGCTATGTTAAAATTGACATAATCTCATAAAAGTGGAGCAGAACTCGAGTTTCAAGGTGTAAAATGACGATATTTTGTTCTAGAAAAAAAGTAAAATCGAATTTGAGTTCCAAGTTGTATACCAAAAAAGTAAGCCTGTCAATTATTCTTGTTTTGGTGCAACCAACCAACTTTTCACTTGACATATTTGGTAAGCCAATTTAACATGTCCAAATGAGCCTCCTCAGCTCTCTTGACTGCCAATTCATCCTCAGAATTGTACTTTGTTGTCCATCCATGAGCCGCTCCAGGATATATTTTCACAAAGCTATCAAACAGCTGCAAACATTGCATATCATGGAGTGAATTTTAATACAAAAAGCACAATTTGAAAAACCAAACCAGTGTGATTATGATTATACTTAGAGTGAACAAGACCATTGGTTCTTAAACTATGACCGAAATGTAGCTTTTGGTTCTTAAATAAAAAATCTATTGAAATTGGTATATGCATTTCACAAAAAAATGAAGCATTGGTTATTAACGCCAAAGTCTATGAGAATTTTCATCAAAATCAAGGACATACTATTAATGGATAATTGTGATGTTCCCGATTTACTCATTAAAAGGATCTCATATGATTCGATGGAAACTATTAGGAAGTTGACGTCAAAGACCAATGCTCAAAGTTTTGTCAAATTTAGATACCAATTTTACTTGATTTTGAAATTATTAGGGAGTTTACGTCAAAAACCAATGCTCAATGTTTTGTCAAATTTAGATGCCAATTTTAATTGACTTTTAGAGTAGACAAAGCTACGAATTGATCATAATTTTGAGATCCATACTATAAATTTTCTTTATATCTAAGGAAAAAAGATGACATCTTTAAAACAAATAAGTTGAGATTTAATGTGGTGTTTTTTTTTTTTCTCTGAGAGATCACTACCTCAGATTTAGTTGATAAAATATCCCCAAAGTGTTTCATTTGTTCAGCGGGTGAATGCTTGTCAGTCTCAGCTCCCAATATTGCAGTAGGAACCTTAACCTCTGCATAAACATGTCCTTAAACCTTAATCAATCTGTTACAAATAGTTGTGATCAGATTAAACAGCAGGGACACAAAACTTACGATCGATTTCCTCATCTGTTATTCGACCAGGATGCAGTATTACAGCGGCCTGAATCTCATCGGTTCTCCCTAGTTTCACCGCCACATTCCCTGAATCAAATGGTTGCAACGCACATTTTATCAGATTAACCACTTCCTGTTCTCTATCAACAAGTAGTTCATCCGAACGTTGAAAATTTTAACTACCTCCCCAGCAAAAGCCTGCAGCTCCGATGGCGGAAACGCCTTGACTCTTCAGAGCAGCAATCAACGGTTTTGCATCTTCGCATCCTTTCTCCTAAAGCATTCCAAAAGACATATAAGTGATACATAAAATCCTTTCAAGTGTTCTATTTCTGCTTTACTTTCAGAGCAAGAAATGTCTAATTGTAAAATGGTGTGACAATTTAGACTTACCGTGCTATGAATTTTGAACCATATATCTGCATCGAACTGCGGGTTAGCGGGATTAACAGGGTCGCCGTAAAAGAAATCAGGAACTACCACCAAAAATCCAGCTGCAGCAACTTTATCCGCTATTTTCCTTCTCAGGAAAATATATATACACACATGTGAACACTTTCATTTCATGTAATAAGTAATTAAGTAGTTAATAGAAAAATCTACTTCCTAAGAAAAACTTGTATGTACTCGTTTCATGAAACACGTATTTCACATATAAGCAATAGAGCAAATGTGAAAGATCGTTTCATGAAACGGAGTGTTGATAGAGATTTGCCCTATCAAAACATACAAGACATAATTGGTTAATGAAGCAAAAGAAATAATTGGGGAAAAGAATCAATCATACCTCAGATTTAGGTTTTCATAGCCTGCAAAATCATAACACAAACAAACGAACCAACATTGTTACAAACAATATACTTCCATAAATTTCAAAATTGTAGCTTAAAAACAAGTTAATGAAAAAAGGTTGATACCCCAAATATCGGAGATTAGAAGGATTGCAAGCTTGGATTCGGATGGGCCAGCGACGTAGGTCGTAAGGCCCCCAAGTTGTAGGAGAGTCCCAGGTCCGGAGGTTGAGCTCAGTGGCGGCGGGTTGTTGAAGCATTCACTGTTAGCTGCCATTTTTGGGGTTTGGGATGTTATTCGGACTAGTGTTTCCAGACAGTGCGCAGCAGAAAGTTGACTATGTATCAACTGGGATTTTTTTTTTTAATTTTTTTTTTGTGTTGGGGGGGGGGGGGGAGGGGGAAGAGGACCATCACATCACATGTTGCTATATAAATTGTGAGATATGTGTGTTAAAATGTTAATAACTTGAAAAATAAAATTTCCCGCGTAAGGGGGGGGGGCCAAGTGACAAACGTCACTTCCTATGTCACAGAAATGAGAGATTTTTCAATATGACCGTCACAGGATGGTACATCACGTGTTGCTATATAAATGGTGAGATATGTGTGTTAAAAAGTTAATAACTTAAAAAATAAAATTTCCCACCTGGGGGGTGGGAGGTGACAAACGTCAGCTCCTATGTCACAGAAATGAGAGATTTTTCAATGTGATCGTCATAAAATGGTACATCACGTGTTGCTATATAAATGATGAGATATATGTGTTAAAAAGTTAATAACTTAAAAAATAAAATTTCTCACAACTTACATAAGAACACGTAATGTATCACTTGTATTCCCGTCACAATTAAAATTTTCTCCACATAAAGATCCTTTGCTACTTTCTAAAATTATTAAAAAATGGCGGCTTGGCCTATGAAAGAGAATCAAATATTTTCATATGACAGTGTACTTATAGTATCACTATTAATCAGAAAAGAAAAATAATATTCTGACGCAGACGAAAAATGATTCCAGCATACTTTATTTTTTCCTTCAATTATTCAACACGCTCTATTTAATTCCCTTTTTTTATTTATCAATCCTAGTGGGTGGCTAAAAAATGAAATAAGCTTGTGCATGAAGACAAAAGCAGTTGATGAAAATCGCTATCCTAAAAAGTTTGAGTGTAAGTTTCCATGAATTGGAGTCAAATGTCATAGTGACGTTATTATTAATGTTGAACACTTTTAGGCTCACATGACAGCATATGCCGGAAAGAAGTCATGAAAAAGCTCAAGGGAGAATTGAGAAGCCCAAGGCCCAAGAGGTTTAGAAGAGAATATTCCAGAGCAAAAAGTCAACCGCTATGAGCTCATCCTGACTAGGATATATGAAGAGCTTTTCAACTGTCAGGGGCATGTGGGCAGGTTGACAGCTTTATAGCATAAGTTTCTAGGAACAAGTCTACCCAAATGTTAATTAGGGCATGTGGCGGCCCATAGTCAAAGACCTAGGATGAAACATAAAGGTGTTTGGGACGGCGCTTAGAAAGATGAGGTTGGATAACCCAAGGCCGAGCGTCCTGCTCGGCCCGCATCACTCAGAAAAGGCACGTCATCTCGACTGGACACATGTTACTTCACTGCCGAATATCTAGTTGATAGGTAAAAATATGTCAGTATGCTAGTCTACATAAGTGGCACATTAAATGCCAACTTGGTAAAACTCAAGACTGAGGGTGAGGTCCTATATAAAAGGATGAAACCTCCTATATTGGGGTGGGACGACTAAAAGGAGGGAGAGTTCATGTATTAGCAGAGCGTAATTTTTAGTCTTAAAATCAATATAACTCGAGCAGCACAATGGATGCAATGTAACTTTGAGTGGTGAACTACTTAAATCTTTGATTTTTTTAAACTTGTATATTTTGAACACTAAAAGCTGCAAAAGAAAAGTTCCACCAAAATTTTAAGAACATTTTATCAAAACGGTGTTTTTTTAAAGCACATCAATTCGAAAACTGTCTCTTAGTTTTTTATTTTTTTTATTTTTTTGTCTGTAAACTAAAGACCTGTAATTACTAAATAATTTCTTAATTTATTTACTTTATTATAAATAAATATTGAATTTCTCAAAAAAAAAAACTGATTTTTTTTAAAATTAAAAAAATAAAAAACTCTCTCCTCACCGTAATGTAGATATTATTGTATGTATTAAAAAAAAAAAAACTAAGAATTCAATAGTGTCACTTTGAACTTACACAAATGTAACAATTAGAACTTTTTCGAAATACCTCCATTTTGAGTCCAAAATTCATACGAAAATCAACCGTATCCAAACATCTTGAAGTGAGACAACGGTTTATTTTTTGTGGTTTCATTCAGACAAAAATAAAATAAAATAAAAAAACGGGGCAAAGTTGGGTCGTTTTTTAGGGAGCCCAGTTCTCATAAAGCAAAAGCCCGTGGCCCAACCCGTGTTCCAATACGTCGCCGTTTTACACAATTTCCGTGCCAGTCACAGTTGGAATCCAAATATGTTACCGTGCACGAAAACAAACAAAAATAAATTACATAAAAAAATAAAAATCTATCTGCGACCGGCCTTTTCTGATGCGCTATCCCATCAAAATCCAACCACGTCACTGATTTTTTTCATCCGCAGGGTTTTTGTAGGGTTTCTCTCCAACCCCCAACAAAACCCAGTAACTGCAAAAAAATGGGTTCTCTGGAAAATGGGACGGAGAGGGGAAATGGAGAAGAACAAGTAACAGAGCAGGAGGAGGAGCCGATATTAATGGAGCAGACGCAGAGGTTTTGTATGTTTCCTGTTCGTTACAAGCAGGTGTGGGAGATGTACAAGAAGGCCGAGGCCAGTTTCTGGACTGGTAACTTGTTCATGTTTCCTGTTCGATTCTCGTGTTTCTTGTGAATTTTTGGTGTTTTTTCTTGCTTATGTGAATGTGTTCTGAAGTGGGTTTCTGTTACTTTCTTAAATTTCATTAATTTCGTGGAATTTGTACTGTGAAAGCTTGGTTCTTTCATATTTATAATCTAGAATTTGGGCTTTTATTTGTTATTTTATCTGTGTAATATTAGTGTTTTTCACTCTGTTTATATTGGAATTTAAAGAGATATGAAGTGGGAGTTTAATGCTTTTGTTTTGGTTTCAAAATTCGGTTTTTGGACTGAAAACTTGTTCAAATTTCCCTCCTTGTAATAAATAACAAAGATTCTCATGTTTCATGCGACTTTGGTTTTTTTTTTTTTTTTTTTTTTTTTTGGAAATTGCTTATCTGTATGTGTTTTGAAGTGGGGTGTCTCTTTATTTTCCAAAATTTCATACAATTTTGTATTTGTATCTGTACGATGTTAGTGTTTTTAATTTGGCTTTGTATTTGTAAATGAAATTTGAGATGGGATTTTCTAATACTTTTGGTTTGGTTGCAACGTTTTGGCAGTTGTTTGACTTATTGCTTGGATATGGTTAATGTGGGTGTCCTTTTCCTTTACTGGGTCCGTACATTAGTTTACGATTGTACTTATGGGGTCTGCTTTGTTTCTCTGAAGGGGAACATATTTGGGATTTTCTTGTGCGATAGGAAATAAATTATTTATTTATCTTTCTTCTCTTTCTCTTAGTTCATTATACATTGGTTGTTTATGGAGTCATACATAAACAAGATTGTAAAGACTTATGGAAATCCAACAAAATGGGAACATGTTCGAGCATAAACTCTTTGGGGGGGGGGGGGGGGGGGCTGCGAATTTCAACTGCAATGTATAAGTAGGTAGTATTGCCTGTGATTTACTTGGCTTGTTGTATTTGTGGTAAATAGCACTGGTATGTAAGAACCCTGCGTTTAGAATCTCGAACATATGATCCTTTCGCCTTGCGCTAGGCAGATCTAGTCTTTGGCAGCTGTGGTTAAATTATTGCTTAGAATGTCTGCATAAGGTCTGCATTTCAGTCACTTGATGCCTTACGTTACACTGTTGAGTAGTTTTGTTTTTTCCACACAGTACTTGCTAATGACATGTTAATTGGCTTACAGCTGAGGAGGTTGACCTCTCCCAGGATGTACAACAGTGGGATGCTTTGTCCGACTCTGAAAGACACTTTATAAGCCATGTCCTTGCATTTTTTGCTGCATCTGATGGGATAGTTTTGGAGAATTTGGCTGCAAGATTCTTAACTGATGTTCAAATTCCTGAGGTGATTTCTTTTTATGGTCTGTTCTTTATGGATAAGAGTGTTTCACGTCTCCCCCAATTTCATCCCATAATTTTTGAACTGTTGATGGTTTTCCAATTAATTAGACAAATATTACATTTTGTTTCCTCCTAGTTGACTTACTAACATCAAGGCTTCTCATCCTTCACAGGCTCGGGCATTCTATGGATTTCAACTTGCAATGGAGAATATACATTCAGGTAGAATTTTAAACATAGTTGCCTTGGTTCTTCTATTTGTAATGTATGTGGCCACCTGTCTAAGGAGATTTCGTTTTGTTTATTTTTTAAATACTGTCTACCATCAGAGATGTACAGCTTGCTTTTGGAGACATACATCAAGGATTCCACGGAGAAGCACAGATTGTTCAATGCAATTGAAAGCATTCCTTGTGTGTCTAGGAAGGCTAAGTGGGCTTTGGATTGGATACACAGGTATAAGCAGAGATGACACATCTTTGGGTTTGAAGTGCTTTATAATTTCCAGTGTTGGAGATATTATTTTTGTATAGTTGGAGTTGTTTGTGAATGATGTATGTGATCGTGTACAGTAAAACTCTGGTACTTGACGTGTTTACCTAGAAGGTCCTTTCAAAAATCAAATGTTAAGATTTTGTTGAGTAGAGAATGGATTGTATTTGTCCTGATACGTGTAGGATGGCCATTTATAGCAAACTCCGGAATATGACATGTGCACCAATTTGAACTTCCTTGTGTGTGATATCATATGTGGCTACTGTTGGTATATACATAATTTAACCGTGTATTATTTAGTTTCTAACAAAACGAAGAGCTTCCTCTGTACTTTCTGTTGTATGATATGTTGATATCACAAGATTTAAACTGAGTACCATCTGCTGCACTCTGCTAATTTAGAAGTGTCTTTCTGTACCCTGTCTGTTTGTTATCATCAAACTTCATGTGTAGTTTGTACATGATCTTTGTTTGATTAGATGCAAGGCAGATGTTCCTTAAACCAATTGCTTGTTCTGCATGATGTGCAGTTCCAATTCATTTGCGGAGAGACTTGTTGCTTTTGCATGTGTTGAAGGAATCTTCTTCTCGGGAAGGTAATTTGGGCTTGCATTATATATGCTCAAGTTTATATGTTTAATACTTTTCGTTATAAGGCTTGTATGATCTTTTCTTTTGTTTTCGTCACCCTTTTCTCTCTTGTTTTTTACTTTATTGTTCATTCTCAGCTTCTGTGCCATATTCTGGCTTAAAAAGAGGGGACTAATGCCCGGGTTGACATTCTCAAACGAGCTTATATCTAGAGATGAGGGTCTTCACTGTGATTTTGCTTGCCTTTTGTACGGGTAATATCTATTTTCTTTCTGGTTCCCAATATTGAGCTTCATGCTTTGCTAGGCACATGATAATAGTTATTCGGTGTGGTTCCTCATTCTTAGAACCCAATGGTTTATTATTTTTAGTCCTCGCAGAATCCGGGAATTGGAGAAACTTGGGCAAAAATGAGAGATTTTAAAATTATTTTCTTTTCCTCAGTATGTGAATGACGGAAACTTATTTGTTTTGTTCTTGTAGTTTGTTGCGGAAGCAACTAAATTGGGAAAAAGTTCATGGAATTATACATGAAGCTGTTGAGATTGAGACTGAATTTGTTTGTGAGGCCCTCCCATGCGCATTGATTGGCATGAACTCAGATCTTATGAGCCAGTACATAAAATTTGTTGCTGATCGACTCTTGGTATCTCTCTGATGATTTGTTCCTCTTGTTTTTTTTCTTTGATTCCCAGGGGATAGGGGAGTTGTGTTTAATATCTATAACTCTTATCGGCATTAGTATCAACATTAAATGTAGAATGTTTTCTTTGTTCCAGGTTGCATTAGGGTGCCAGAGGAAGTACAATGTGGACAATCCTTTTGACTGGATGGAGTTTATTTCTTTGCAGTGAGTATTTCTGAGAATGTGGTTTTGCCTGCTTTAGTCGATTCTTGAAACTGGTTGACGGATAATGATCTTGACCTCATTTGCTTGATTCTGCAGAGGAAAGACGAACTTTTTCGAGAGAAGGGTTGGTGACTATCAAAAAGCATCTGTTATGTCGGGCCTCCAAGATGGTGGCAGAAATTTCATCTTCAAGCTGGACGCCGACTTCTAGTTCATCAAATTTGTTGCAACCTGCAGCTTCCTCCAGCATTGAACTGAGTACCTGGAACTGGAACTAATTTTCTTTTACTATTCTTTGCGGTAGCAATTTGTACATTGTATTTCTAGGTAGTCATAGTCGCCTACGCCATGCGTGATTATATGTACCAACGAGAAGTGCTATCTTCAGTCGCCCATGCATGGGTAGGTGATTTCTGACCATTGACGCATGCACTTTCCAAGGTGGGATTGCATACATCCAACGGCAGAAACCAGTCACAAGCTGACGTGCGACTGATCCTAGTATTTCCCATATAGTTTCAAGTCTGCTGTTATTCATTCTATGTTAACCTTGGTGGTTGTCCTTATCAATGAAGAATTTTGTATCTATAAATATATTTTTTATTTTATTTTATTTTTGTTATCATAATTTGGAGTGTGCATTATATCAATATATCATCGTGTGTTTGCTTTCATTGGTGCTGCGATTATTAGCTTCCTGTGCACCCTTTTGCCAATTTTTCATGAATCATGCCTCTACTTGTCTCTCAGTCTCTGCGTATACCAACCATTTCGCCAATTTAGTTTAAGATTTTGTGCGGGACAATAGCAGACGTGCACGTGAGTGACTTTTAGCTGTTGATGCAGTTTGTATTTTTTTTTAAGCTTTGTGATGTTGACTGATGAAGTCACGCTCCCTTTAATTTAAAGGCAAGCAATCAACTAATATCCAAAAGCATATTTCCTCATTAGGGGCTTTTCGTGGGGATGTTGATTATTAGCTACCTAAACAACAAAGATAATAGTGCTCCCAATTAGTCCTTTTGGAGCCATCTCCATGTCACGACTTGCCCTTCATGGAGAATACCTGCCTATATGGTCTCACTCGTCGTGGGATGTATGAGATAGAAAAAGTAAAAATATGAGGGTAGCATTCCTTCTCTCTATCCCATCGGATGATTTGGTTGTTCATGTGATCTTATTTCTTTGTCTTCCATATCACGGGAGATTTTTTTTCTATTTCTCACATTGCTTGACCAAGTCAAATGTCACGGAAATTAAACAAATTGAGACAATGAGATATATGATTGAATGTACACCGAAGACTCTCCACACGACAAGAGAAAAACTTGAATAAAGGTGTTGATAATGTGATTCGTAGAACAACTTGCCCAAAATTATAAGATCCTCAATACTTTAGTCATAAATCGTAAATCCCCTCAAATTTTGTCACTCGATTTGAAAGCCATCATTATCATGCAATCTTCTTATACTTATCATCATATGACGTTTCAATTTAATAATATAATATCATATAAATAAAAATCTACACATAATATTATATTATTGAATAAAAAAGTACAATAACAATAAATTCATTTCATGTAAGAGCAACTCCACCCTTAGAGCCCTCCTCCCAGGCAATCGACTATTCAATCCACCATGTGAACAGTAACTGCCTTAATGAACAGTAACTGTCTTTTGCATCTCCACCGTGCACTTGAATAGCCCTGGCAATAGGTAATAAAATATTATTAATTTTTTTTTTTACAAAATAATACTAAATAAATTTATTTGTAATTTCTGATAAGATATTTTAAATCGTTCTCGTTGCGCCACGTGTCATTTACCCAAAACGACTATTATTAGTCATAGATTTAGATATGATTTCTATCCAATGTCATCGTGCCACATGTCGTTATCTTTTCAGAATCTTTGAGGATAGATTTCGATCAGATTTTAAATCGTTCTCTTTGCGCCACGTGTCATTATAAAAAAAGATAATTATTGGTGATGGATTTTGATAAGATTTTTATCCAATGTCGTCGTGCAACGTGTCGTTATCTTTTCAGAATCTTTTAGGACATATTTCGATCAGATTTTTAACAAATGACGGCATGCCACGTGGCACTATCTACAATCTAATCATTTCAGAATCCTCCATATAATCCATCATCCATCCTTTTAAATCTCACACCAATTTTCTCAATATCTCTATCATTATTCATAGTTTCTGCTTCCTTCTTCACCAAATCAAAATCTGTATCATTATTCATAGTTTCTACTTACAATGTCTTTTTCTTCAAGCATGATGTGGGAAATCGATCAAGAAGAGGAAGATTGTCTACTTACAATGTCTTCTTCTTCAAGCATGTCGTCTTCTTCTTTATGTTGTTTCGGTATCCTCCAAGCTCGCTAGGCGATCGTCAGGGGTGCTGCCAGATTGTTTGATGTAGAGTCGCTTCGATCCATTATGATGACGTGCATCATTCTTCACAACATGATTGTGGAAGATGAGTACGATTATGAAGTTGTTGATGAATATGAGCCAGACACGATGAACAATTCAAGAACACGTATATATTGTGCTCATGACGCCACCGATGAGCCCGTGCAACATGAGCCATTAGAAAGGGATGGACGTTACAATGAAAGGGTCATTCAATGATATACTGCATTTCAAAGGCCAGACATGCACAATGCCCAGCAAAATGACTTGATAGAGCACCAGTGAGCATTGAAATAAGCTGAAGATAATTAAGTTCATTTAGTGTGTTTTTTATTATTTGGTATGTTTATGTAATTTTATTTGGTGTGTTTTATTTTAGTTCATTTAGTGAGTTTTTTATTATTTGGTGTGTTTATGTAATTTTATTTGGTGTGTTTTATTTTAGTTCATTTCGTGAGTTTTTTATTTGGTGTGTTTATGTCATTTGAATAAAGACTCTCTTATAGTATAAATATATTACCATATTAAATAAATTTACTCTCACTTTAAATAAAGTACTAAATTCAATAAATTGGAAACAACATAAAATACTCAATTCAATAAATAATAAATTACAACCCAAGGTGATTGGAAAACTATGGGCTCCGATTACAAAAAGTACTATATTCATCATCACTTAACCAATTTGTGGTGCTATGACAATCTCATCTTGCTCTCGCTTCTCTTGCACGCCTTCTACACACCACATCCTCTTTCTCCGACTTCAAAAAATATTTAGAATTTGGAGACTTCCCTTATAAAGGCGTGTTCATAATCTCACGATCTCGTTGAGTCATTCTTTCTTCTCTAACCAGTTCCCTTTCTTGCCTAAGTAGCTCTCTTTCTCTTTGATTAGCTTGAAATTCTCTCTTAACAATTGCAGCTTTTGCTTCCTCTCTAGCCTTATCAGCCTCAAATTTCGCCATTTCCCACGTCAAAGTCAATTCACTATGGCAAGTAAGTTCTTCCATATAATTTGCATAATCATGGTTGGAAGCACTTATTTTTCTCTTTGAAGCCTTCTTATCTTGAGGCCTAATTAGATAACGGGTCAAACCCAACGCTTGTTCAGGGATAGGCGTTACGGGTACTTCTTCTGCATCATCTTCATGCGAGCCATTATCAGGTGTATAGTATAGCGGGGTGCTGTTTATGACAACTTCTGGACCGACATGCACAACTCTGAATTTAGGACAATCTTTGACAATATTCCAAGATTCCCACCGGTTGAATGATTTATTTTTGGTTTTGGCACCATACCAAGCTTGTGCTTGAATTAGCTACACAATGGGGGAGAAGAAATAATTATAATCAAACTAGGTAACAAATAAATAATACAAACAAATAATTATAATTATAATTAAAGTAGGTAACAAATAAATAATACAAACAAATAATTATAATTAAAGTAGGTAACAAATAAATGATACAAACAAATAATTATAATGTAAATTTGGGTATAGTACAAACAAACAAATAATATATTGTTATCTGATCCGTGTAATTTTCCTCACTTCGAAGATTACTACTAGCTTGTGCCAAGGCGTCTCTCCAAATAGTAAACGATTGGCTAAGTAATTTCCAACAACTAGACATCGATTCTTTGGTTCTACTCCCACCCATTTTCTTAAGATAATTGGTATGAATAAAACTCCACATTTCTCGCAACTGCATCTCATTACCCGTACGCGAACTATGAGTAACTTCAACCCAGCCAGTACACAATGCAACATCTTCAAGAGACGTCCAATTCGTACTTGCATCAGTAGTCATTTTGTTGAAAAAAATTGGATTGAAACTTTGAGAGAAAGATAGGAATGTGATTGAAAGTAGTTGAGAACATATGAAATTGTGGTGTAAGGTAGATGATAATGAGAGGGTATTTATAGAAAAGTAAAAACATTTTTTTTTTAATTTTCAGTTTTTTTTTTATTTTTTACAATTTTTTAATTTTTGTATTCAAATAATTAATCTCTGCCGTTAGATTTAAAAAAATTAAATTCCAACACTCCAGATTGTGCCATGTGTCACAACGGTAACTTTTTTTAATTTTAAAACTATTTTTTCTTTTTTTTTTAATTTATAAAATAGATTAATATCAACCGTTGATCTCAGATCGAACGGTTGATATTAAATAAGTTTTTTATTTATTTTTATTACCGTTTCAAATCGGACGGCTCATATTAAAGAGCCGTTGAGATCGAACGGACCGTGGGAAGTCACATGGCTTCCCAACGGTCACCTGCATTTCCTGGTGTGCGGGCCCTGTGCCCTGTAAACTTGTCGGCTGATGCGCCCCCACTCACGAGTGAAGGGCACGCGCCTAACACAAAAAAAATAAAAAAAGCACCGACGCCAGGCCTGGCGTCAGGCTAACGTCACACACACCTCGGGCTGCAAGGCTGGCAATTCTCCACGAGCCTCCCACCTTCACTCGGACTGCCCAATGCTGGAGGCCTATCCACCGGCCCTCGAGCTCCCACCTTCACTCGGGCTGCCAATGCTGGAGGCCTATCCACCGGCCCTCGGGCCCTTTCCCTTCGCCTGTCCCCAGAGCAGGTAAAATGTCTATATTTGTGCGTCTGAATTTGGTGTCAGCTTGACGTGACCATGGGCACTAAGATTGGGTACCAAAGCTCCACTACCTTTTCCTCCCTTTCATATTATTTTATACCATTACCCGAATTTCCTAGAATTATTTGGTACCCCATCAATTTAGTGAGAAGGTGAAAGTGATGGTTTTTTTTAATTTTAAGGTTTCATTCTTTTGCTGGCCTTGGCCGCATTCTTTTTGGTGGTAACTGGCAACCATCTTTTGAGAGAGAGAGAGAGAGGAGCACAAGTGTATAAATGTGTATGGTCTTTCAAAAAGATGACAACAATGCTTCCTAATTAAAGTTAATTAAGACTTAAGAATCGGATTCATGTGAGCTTATCTATATAAAAAAAATGAATAACATATTATGCATTGATTCATGGCCGGCCTTGAGAATTTGAAAGCGAGCCTTTAAATTGGGGTTTTAGAGTTCTTTGATTTTCGACTCTTTATATGTTATGTATAAAAAAAGAGTTCGCTAAATGCATTAAAAAGTCTATTTCTACATCAAATGTTATTAACAATTAATATCAAAAGAAAAAAATATAACAAACATTACTTAAATATTACATGTCTCGTGTTTTAGATGCATATGTACTAATTAAGTTTACATAATCTGTCTTGTGACAAAGTTGATGCAAGATAAGATTTGATCAATTTAATTTTGAAAAACTTCTTTTTGCAGATGCAACTGTAACTTGTGTGGTTAACAAAATTCTATAAGCAAAGACTCAAAACTGTAACTTGTGTGGTTAACAAAATTCTATAAGCAAAGACTCAAATTTGTAAACTTCTTATTAGAACAAACACAAAATTTATAATATTAATTTCCATATATATAACAAAGTTTGTAATAGTTCTATAACCAAATGCAAATATATTTCTTAATGCACACAACGAAGCTATTATCCAATCATCGATCTCTCATTATATACTATGTGAATTCTTCATAATATTCATAACTGAAAAAACTCCTTCAGCTAAATCAGTTGCAACGAGTAAAATAAACTTCAATGTCACAAACAAGTACACCACGTTTTCCACACACAATCCCATCTCTCTCATGAAGAATTATTTTTGCTAAGATTGTTGTGGGAGGTTGAACCACATTAGTTGAGACTTTTCAAGATTAATGACCCAAACATCTAAAGTTTACAGTAGTTGATATATAAGATGCCCAAAGGAAGGCATGCAATAACACTATTGCTTACCTACCAAGACATAACATCAACATGGGTAGGAGGGATTGTGATAACATAACCAAGAACTTCTTCAAAAACTGGTTCCCAGTGGAAAAAGTGGGGGAATAGGAGGACCACCTTCTCCCTTCCCATGCCTAATAAGCCTCATAAGTCCTAACTAATTTGCTTGGAGGTGGACCAACCCTACTCTCTCTCTCTCTAGTGGCCTTATCAACCACCTACCGCAAACCACTATGGTTTTTCAACTTATGGATTGGTTATCATTGGACCTTTTGGATTGGCTATCATTTGTGGGCCAGGGTTCGGCTCACACGTGAGAAAGGTCAGTGTAAGGTTACATATTTACCCTTGGTTACTTGCAACTGAAAGTTGAGCAATTCTTGTGCTTGTGGAGTTGGATCCGATAACTTGTACCTTGGTACATTGGTGGGGACACGATTTTGGTTCTAACTTCTGTAGGTACCTGATAATCTTAAATAGAATGTCTGCACATGACGTCTAATGACATTCAGTTTTTAGTTCGTGAAAAAAATCTTAAATTCAATTTACGCGAATGTAAAAATGATAATATATTTATAGTGACTTTCATATTAAATTGTGACTTCTAGTGAATGTCCAAATGATACAAGTTTGGTTTTTCTTGTCGAATGGTCAACTAGATAGAAAAGTAAACACAAAAGAATGCATTTTTGTTTACCATCTTCAATTAATGACAATAGTCACAATACTCATCATTTTATTTATTATCTTTAAATGAAATTTTAAAAATTATGATGTGAAAATATACAAATTTAAATGGTGAGCATTACCATCGTGCAATACAAAAAGGATACAACATCATAATAGAGATGTTGAAGAGAATCTGATTGAATTAACGAAACCACCATTCATTTGTCCCCACATGCCATTGCCATGTATAGGCAGAAGAAAAACCTAAATCCCAATACTACCCCTCACACAATTAGACATTTCTATTTCTAACACCAATTTTAGGCAATTTATACACAAAATTTCACAACTTATAAAAAAAAACAAAAACAGAGCATAAAACAATGAAACAATTCTCTCCCCTCCTGTCTCACTCATCGGTGTCACCTCTGCAGTTGTTGATCTGCTCTCTCTCTCTCTCCCCTCTCTTTCTATACATTCTCACTACTCTGCAGTTGTTGATCTGCTCTCTCTCTCTCTCTCTCTCTCTCTCTATACATTCTCACCAACCTACTCCAAATTCCAAAACCATAACCAAAATCTGACTCAGAAATGGAGGGTTCTTTCCGAGGCAGTCTCTGGGGCAGTGTGGTGGAGCTGACCAAAGGGGCACAGCAAAAGGGTAGTGATCCTCAGCTCTGGGTCATACAGTTGTCCTCCAACTTGAACTCCATGGGAGTTTCTTTGCCCTCGGTGGAGCTCGCCAACGTGTTGGTTTCTCACATTTGCTGGGAAAACAACGTGCCCATCGCGTGGAAGTTTCTGGAGAAGGCTCTGATGTTGAAGATTGTGCCCCCCATGCTTGTTCTTGCTCTGCTTTCACAAAGGTTTGTGCTTTTGCTCTCAGATTTTCTGTTTGAAGATTTTTGGTTTCTGCGTTTTAGCTTTTTTGGGTGGGTTCGGATTTTTGTAATTATTTTTTGATAAACGATAAAGATAATCTACACTAAATTCATCTTTACGGAAGGAGAATTCGAACCTTGGATTCACGGTGGGAAGCGCTCTGCCCTAGCCAACTTGACTATAAGTCGAGGTCTGCGGTTTTTTTGGATTTTAAATGAGGTTCTTTTTGAGACATTTTTCAGTTGGGATCAGATTAAGGGTGTGAAATAGTTTAAAGGTTTCATCTTTTGTTTTGCCCTCCTGCTGTTTGATTCATTGCTATCTGTGTTTTAATGGGTTTTCTGTGTTTAATGCTTTGTTTTCTGTACTGTTTTGTTTGGTTGCTTATAAAATGGAGTAATACCAGAATCTTAAATATGTTGGTGTTGTTTAGGACAAGGAGGATATGTTTGGTGAATTGTAGCATATTCTTGTGTTTCGGTTGACTAGGAGGAGAAATTAATGTGTTGCACAAATACTCCTCTTTATTTTCTGGACATTTTTTAAATTTCAGACTTTTCTTTAGCATTCCCCCGCATTTCAAATCATGGAATGGGTTCACATGTTTGTCCTTGTACTTTATGTTTTTCTTATAAAAGTTGATTCTTCTATAATTTCCATCTCGGTTTTCCCTGTCTCGATTATTCAGTACGATCAATGTTGTTAGGCATTCTTTCTAATGTTTCCTAGAAGCCAAAAAGAAGGGATAATGAGTGAGCCAAGTTATTGTGATGACATTAGTAGGGTGGAGTTTTCATTCCTTAGATGCGTTAAATATACTTTTGGCGTCTTTATTCCTATATTTCTTTCAACCGAGCAAAGAGTGGCTAGACATGTGATCATCTTAATTTAATCTTCATTTGCTTGCGAACTCAATTAAATTCATGGATCAACAATGTGTTACATTGATGAGTGAGTGTGGCATTGATTATTACGTATTTGCAAAAATATTTATTTTGAAGTATCAAGTGGCATGCTGATTACTGATCTTAGGTTGCCTTGCTTGCCACTGATGTGCTGGTACAGGATTTGGATAGTTGGGTTCTGTTTGTTTCTTTCTCCAGATCTAATTATGTTCACTTTTTCTTAAGTTGCCGTTGCATGGTTTCACTTGTGAGAAACTGCTTGCTCCCTTGTGTTGTAGGAAAGTGGAAACTCTCATAATGGTCGTATTGTTGTCTATCATTCTTTCTACAGGGTCATTCCAAGTCGACGTTCCCAGCCAGTGGCATATAGACTCTACATGGAACTCCTTAAGAGACACATTTTTACCCTTAAATCTCAGATAAACGGGCCAAATTATCAAATGTAAGCTATCTTTAGTGCAGAATATTGTTTGCTTACATTGTGCTGACAATGGTGCTTACATTGTATCTGGAATTTGTACCTATATTCTTCATACAGAATCATGAAATCTATAGAATCTGTTCTTCATCTTTCCTGGAATTTTGGTTTTCCAGCAAGTGACCCTGGGATTCTTGTGGTTGAGTTTTTATTTTCAATTGTATGGCAATTGGTTGATGCATCATTAGATGATGAAGGATTTCTGAACTGTACACTCGAAAAGAAGTCCAAATGGGCAATTGAACCTCAAGAAATGGAGATAGATTGTGAGGGTAGTTATTATGCGAAGAGGAGTGAACACAATGAGATACTGCTGGAAGCAAATACTGTCATGGCCATTGAGATAATTGGGCAATTTCTTCAAAATAATGCAACATCAAGAATTCTTGACTTGGCTCACCGAAACTTGTAAGTTCTTGTTCCCTTTATCAATTGCATCTATATTTCGTCCTAGTTCCCTTTATTTTGTACGACTTTAATATTTAATTTTCTCAAGCATTGGATGACCTTAGTACTCAAATTATATCCGTATGAATTTTTTTGAATGTTCTTTCAACAGATTTCCTTCTATTTACGTTGGAAATTCGTTGTATGCATTGTGTTTTTTTTTTTTTCATTTCATTTGCCACCAAGTCTGAAAATTAAAGACTAACTATTCCTTTCACCAGTACCTTGGTCAGTTTCCTTCTTGATCTTTGCCTTCACTGCAAGAGATTGCTTAACATGCCGACCTACATTTTCAGGCCTGTACATTGGACAAGTTTTACTCAACGATTACAGATGCTTGCATCAAACTCATTAGCATTAAGAAATTCGAAAACTCTTACAGCAGAGGCTCTTATAAACTTGACTTCAGATGGTCGCATGGTCTTGCCTCGAGAATGTAAAACAACTTCTTTGCTGAAGTATCATGCAGTGATGGCTTATAGATCTCTCACTTCTGCTGGTCTGTGTCACGGGGCTAGTCGTTCTGCTTTGTGGCTTCCTCTTGATCTTGTATTAGAAGATGCCATGGATGGATATCAAGTTGACGCAACAAGTGCTGTTGAAGTAATTACTGGTAAACACAAATTTTATCCCTTGTTCTTAAAGTAGTATTAAATTACTATTTGTTCTTATGAAACCAGTTCTGTGAGAATGAAAAAGCAAGGTTTTGTTTTGTAGGTTTGGTTAAAACCCTTCGAGCAATAAATAGCACAAGCTGGCATGATACCTTTTTAGGCCTTTGGATAGCAGCTCTTCGTCTTGTACAGAGGGTTCGTTCTGTTTTGAATAACTTAAAAATTTGTCCTCTTCTGTCTGAATGGTTAGCATGTTTCCTGAACAGAATCTTAATACTCCCTATAAACATCCTACTAGCCATATTTCATATAAGTTTAACATGACCGCACCCATATGTCATGGAAGTTTAAGCAACTTAATTTCGGTACTTCTGTCAACTTTGATTGGTGAGTGGCAAAATTTCTTACAAAGTTCTAAAACTTTATGAGTTAGACAATCGTGCCGGTTGATTGTCTATTTGGTAACCCCGAGTGCATCAAAGTTGTTGCTCAATGATATAATTTGTTGATTTATTGTAACTGAAAGGAAAAAATTGTTGTATTTTATCCTTGGTCCTAAAAGCTTAAGTTGTTTACTCTCTTAATACGTGAGTCACGACTATATTTATATTCAAAACTTCTCTCACATGCGGGTCACATTTCATCGTTAGAAAGTCCAACCTATGAAATTTAACATAAATTGGGAGATTCCAGTTGTAGGGATTTTAACACAGAATCTTCTGCAGCTCTGCTATAACACCATTAGAAATGCATTGGTTTCCCATATCTTGAAAAACTTAAGCTCTTACTGTTATGATGCATGCCATCGATAATGTTTTGGTATAAGAGTTGGCACCAGATTTACTTACTTTTTAAATATATTAGTTATGCCTTCTTTTTTATGTTTCTTTTATTCCGTGTAGGAAAGGTATCCCATAGAGGGGCCTGTGCCTCGCCTCGACACCCGCTTATGCATGCTATTGAGTATCACAACACTTGTGGTTGCTGATCTGATTGAGGAGGAGGAAATTGCACCAACCAACAAAAATGAATGTGGCTCAATCAATCGCTGGAAAGAAAAAGAGGTTCTAGGACAGCGCCGCAATGATTTAGTCTCCAGCCTACAGACACTGGGTGATTATCAGGGTTTGCTGACTCCGCCGCAGTCTGTTGTTTCAGCTGCCAATCAGGCTGCTGCAAAAGCAATACTGATCCTTTCAGGTGTCAGTGCTGGGAGCAGATACTTTGAGTGCATCAGTATGAAAGACATGCCTATCAACTTCTGTGAGTAATATGAACATGCCTATCAACTTCTGTGAGTAATATGAACATGCCTGTCAGCTTCTGTGAGTAATATGATCTAGCTCTAATTCAATGTCAATGAGTTGCTTCAACATGAAAGAAGAGTTAGAAGTGGCACAAATTTGAAATAAATGGATGTTTGGAGCATGGCGATTCAGTTCACTAAAATAATATACTTGTTCATTTTTCAAATGTCTACTGTTCAACATAAAAACCCTTAGAACTGTGTCGCACATTGCTGTCCATGGTTATTGCGATCTTGTATTATTTTCCTTGTCGAGTTTTTCTTTATTCTTTCAGCCTTATTTTATTCTCCTATGTTCTTCCTGTTTCGAGGTTTTAGTATAGTTCTTTTTGGTTTGTCTATAATGGTCAGTGCCATAAGCAACTTCAAGGTTGATACTGTGTATTGTTTTCTGGAGTCAAATGTATACCGGTTAATGTTAGGCATTCTAATCTTAGGTTTATGTATTTGTTTACAGCTGGAAACATGCGTCATTTGATAGTTGAGGCCTGTATTGCTAGAAGTCTACTGGATACCTCTGCATATTCCTGGCCAGGTTATGTTAATGGGCGCATCAACCAGTTACCTCAGGGCGTGCCAACTCAAGGGCTTGATTGGTCATCATTTATGTTGGGGGCTATGCTTACTCCAGCAATGGCTAATTCTTTGGTTTCCAGTCCTGCTTCAAGGTATACTAACATTTAACCTCTTAATTATGTTACATTTAGTAATTCATGTTGTAATTAAATTAGTTCCTTGCTGCTTTTCTGGCTTGAAACCGCTGTTCCTATACTACATGTGTCAAATATAAGTGGATAGGTAGTTTTTTCTCCCTGGTAACTATGGATTCCTTAAATCGGATTACCACTTTCTGAAGGCCCATCAATAGGTGATTTCTAAGTTTTCGGTTTTTGAGTTCATGCATAAATGCACTACTTAGGATGGAGGTTTTACACGGGTTTACATTTGGTTCACAGGAGTTTTAAGAATCTAATAATCTAATCGATGTCGTACATGGATACCTTTGGCCACTAGCGTTATGATTCCAATGTCCAAGTGGCGGGGTAGTGTGCAAAATATTAAAGGGGAACTCTGTATAGATAGATGACCTTTTATATTACCTTTTTAAGCTTCTTTGATGATGGCCTGGTCTTCAGTTACTCCTTTTTCTTTCCTGAAGCCAGGTATATCAGATGCTCTTTTTTGTAAATTTATCCAAAGGTAAAGCTACTGAATTAAGCTCATGGATTTGATGGAAGCTTAGCAGAACTCGAGAAAGTATTTGAGGTTGCAGTCAATGGATCCAACGGCGAGAAGATTTCTGCTGCTACCGTTTTGTGTGGCGCCTCACTAATTAGAGGATGGAATATACAGGTGAAGAAAACAATTTTGTTAAGACTTGATACATATTCTGATTTCTTTGCCCACAATAGCACAATGCAGTTACTTTTTTGCACTTGCCTGTTTGAATACTAAAAGTTCTTGTCATTTTCTACCAATCACTTGGCTTTCTAATTAACTTATGGTTCACCTGTTATGCAGGAACATACTGCTCATTTTATCATTAGATTACTGTCCCCTCCGGTTCCGGCTGACTATTCTGGGGATGACAGCCATTTAATAGGTTATGCACCGATGCTGAATGTCCTCATTGTTGGAATAGCATCTGTAGACTGCGTTCAGATTTTCTCTTTACATGGCTTGGTATGTATATGTTTTACTTAACTAAATGTGACGGATACAGTATAATCTTGTTAGGGTTTGTCACATCTTAGATTCAGTGATTGAACACACCCTTTACTTACAGCTAATTAGTTACAAGAGCCTCATAAACTACTGTCATTTAATTTTCTTACCAGGTCCCACAACTAGCATGTTCATTGATGCCTATTTGTGAGGTGTTCGGTTCATGTGTTCCCAATGTCTCCTGGACTCTATCAACAGGAGAACAAATCTCTGCTCATGCTGTGTTTTCGAATGCATTTACTCTCCTTTTGAAGCTGTGGAGGTTTAATCATCCTCCTCTTGAGCATGGGGTGGGAGATGTACCCACGGTTGCATCCCGACTTACACCTGAGTACCTCCTATCTGTAAGAAACTCTTACCTAGTATCTTCTGGAAGTCCTCACCAGGATCGAAATAAGAGGAGACTCTCTGCTGTTGCAAGTTCATCATCTCCAGAACCTGTATTTGTGGACTCATTTCCAAAACTAAAAGTTTGGTATAGACAGCATCAAGCTTGTATAGCCTCAACCCTCTCTGGTCTTGTTCACGGAACCCCTGTCCATCAGATTGTTGATGGGCTTCTTAACATGATGTTCACAAAGATTAACAGAGGAAGCCAGTCTATATCTTCCGTTAATTCTCCAAGTAGTAGTTCTTCGGGACCCGGAAATGAAGACAACTCTCTGAGACCTAAATTACCTGCCTGGGATATCCTGGAAGCTATTCCCTTTGTGGTTGATGCTGCTCTAACAGCCTGTGCTCATGGAAAACTTTCACCTCGTGAACTTGCTACAGGTTAGCCTTGTGTTCTCATCTCATTTTCTGTTAATGGTTTGTTACTTACATACAGCGATACCCAGGAAAATGTATGAAATAGTTTTTGAATTTGATTTTTCTTAAAACTAAATCCTGAATGTTTGATTGAGTTAATATTTAGTAACTGTATCATTGGATTTCATCTGACTGGGTATTTTAGATTTTCCCGAGGTCATAAATTTGACTTGTAGATGTAATTGAACGAAATTTATTTTTTATTTTTATAATTACTACACGTCGCCCTCAATTTTAAGAGAGAAAGAAGTCATTACACCATGGCGAAATATATTAGATAACTGGAATTTTCTCTATTTCAGGGCTTAAGGATTTAGCAGATTTTCTTCCTGCATCTTTGGCAACCATTGTGAGCTACTTTTCTGCTGAAGTAACTCGGGGTATTTGGAAACCAGTTTTTATGAATGGAACAGATTGGCCCAGTCCGGCTGTGAATCTATCCTATGTTGAGGAACAGATTAAGAAAATCCTAGCTGCTACTGGTGTTCATGTCCCTAGCCTTGCAGCAGGTTTTCCCCTATCACGAACTTGTAACGAGAAGGAATATAAAGCTATTACATGTTCTGGGACAGATTTTCTTTTCTTTCCATTTTCCCCATATTGTTTTTTCACCTCTAGTATTTTGACTGAGACTAAACTATTACAGGTGGAAGCTCTCCAGCTACACTTCCAATGCCCCTAGCTGCGTTTGTGAGTCTTACTATTACTTACAAGATTGACCGAGCATCAGAACGCTTCCTCAGTTTGGCTGGCCCCACCTTGGAGTGCCTTGCAGCTGGTTGCCCGTGGCCTTGTATGCCAATTGTCGCATCTCTTTGGACTCAAAAGGCCAAGCGATGGAGCGACTTCCTTGTCTTTTCTGCATCTCGGACTGTTTTCCTCCAGAACAGTGATTCAATGGTTCAGCTTCTTAAAAGCTGCTTTACTGCCACACTTGGACTGAATGCCACTCCTATTTCGAGTAATGGTGGTGTTGGAGCACTTCTTGGCCATGGATTTGGATCCCATTTCTGTGGTGGGATTTCCCCCGTTGCACCAGGGATTCTTTACCTACGTGTGTACCGATCAATTACAGATATAGTCTTCATGACAGAAGAGATTGTTACTATCTTGATGCATTCTGTAAGAGAGATAGCATGCAGTGCTCGTCCTAAAGAGAGATTGGAGAAGTCGAAGACAACAAGAAACCCAATGAGATATCAACAGGTTTCACTTGATGGAGCAATGTCTAAGGTGAAACAAGCAGCTTCACTTGGGGCATCTTTAGTATGGTTAACAGGAGGCTTGTGTCTGGTTCAGTCATTGATCACTGAAACCTTGCCTTCTTGGTTTATATCTACACATGGCTCCGAGCAGGAACAAGGGTCAGAAGGAATGGTTCCCATGCTTTGCGGCTATGCGCTTGCATACTTTGCAGTGCTCTGTGGAGCTTTTGCTTGGGGCATTGACTCGTCATCATCAGCATCAAAACGGCGTCCTAAAATCCTACATATCCACATGGAGTTTCTTGCAAGTGCACTTGATGGGAAGATATCACTTGGTTGTGATTCTGCAACATGGCGTGCCTATGTGTCGGGTTTTGTAACCCTAATGGTCGGTTGCACACCACATTGGGTGCTCGAGGTTGATGTAGACGTGTTGAAGAGACTGAGTAATGGTCTGAGGCAGTGGAACGAGGAAGAGCTTGCTCTGGCCTTGCTGGGGATCGGAGGCGTCGGTACAATGGGAGCGGCCGCTGAACTCATAGTCGAAAATGAGATGTAAAGTACATTCCCCAACGCAGGTTTAAGGTTTTAGGATGTCGGATGTAAATGTACAAAATGGTTGTAGATTAGATTTGTCGCCGGAAACATGTGCAACATTTTGTAGCAAAAAGTTACGTAATTTTGTTCCCTGAAAAATTAAGAGAGCAAACTGCTTCTTTATACATACTGTCCATCTTCGTGCAAGTTCTAATTTCTTTCTTTTCTCAAGTAGTTCATCGGATCCGATCAATAATACATAGATTAGACAGTTTGTAGCAAATTTGTCGGTTTTGTGCGCCTAATTAGTTACTCTTTCAATTTTTTTTTATAATATATTTCTTTTTCTTTTGTGCAATAAATTATGAATACCTTACCTTTTAAACCCAATACGAGTCGTATAATCCGGCTAAAGAACATGCATCTATTCTCAGTATATCATCGACAATGTGTTAATAACATTTTAAATTTGTAATCAATAAAATGTACCGACATGTTAAGAGATCTGCATAACATTTTAGTTATCCTAAAGAGAAGAAAAATGAATCAGCATAACTCAGTTTAATGATCCCTACAAAATTGTTCTAAATTCCCAACTTTTTTCCTCAACAATATAGAATCCAAGTGGCAATCTTACAGCCAGTTTGACTTTCTCCATGTTTGACCGCTTCAGTTTCAAGACCGAAAAAAAACACACATGCACATCATGCAGAGTCGCAGAATGTGGAGCAAATCCAAAAGACAATCCCTCAACATTCTTCTGATTCTCCACCACCCGAAATATCTCTCTGTCGCCGGAAACACCCGAAACACTGACCATTGTGATTGAGAAATGGCGGATCCCGAACTGAGCAGCCTCTGGGATGTTGTGATAATGCAGACCAAGGAGGCTCAAGAAAAGGGTAGTGATCCTCTTCTTTGGTCGATTGAAGTCTCGTCGAATTTGGCCTCTGCCGGGGTGTCCCTGCCATCTATAGAGCTCGCCGACGTTTTGGTTTCGCATATTTGTTGGGAAAACAATGTGCCGATTATGTGGAAGTTTCTTGAGAAGGCCTTGGTTTTCAACATGGTGCCCTCCATGCTTGTTCTTGCTTTGCTTTCTTCCAGGTCCGTGTTTCTGTTTTGATTTAAGGATTGAATGGTCGATATATCAAAACATAATGACATGATATTAGCACATTATCGACAATGTCAATACAAATCCATCCTTAAACAATGTACGTTATGCACATAGAATTCTCGTAAGATTAGACTTAGTAGTTGTTCTTTGTTGAATGAAAACTGTTCATGTGTTGCACTTTCATGTACAAATAAAACCCATGTTGCACTCTATTCGATATTATTGTGATCGCATGTCAACAATAAAACGTATTGATAAGATGTTGACAAATTATCAACAATATCGATATAAATTCGTTATTTATAAAGGACTAATATTTTGCACAGAGTATTCCAGTAACATAAATAAACTTTATAGTTGCTTCTTTTCTTTCCATAGGGTTATTCCGAATCGACGTGTCCAGCCAATAGCATATAGGCTTTACATGGAGCTCCTCAAGAGACATGCTTTTTCACTGAAATCTCAAATTAAAGGGCCTAGTTATCAACAGTGAGTTTCTAATTTCATCACTTGTATTGATGAAAAAAAAAAGCCGTTTACATTGTCTTAAAAGAAAGCCAACTGAGAGCCCGTTTGGGAGTGATTTTGGAAGTGACAAAAGCACTTCTCATGTGCTACTATCATAAATGATTCTAGCCCTCCCAAAATCAGTTCCAAACAGGCACTTAGTGTATAATGTAAATGTTTTTTTTATGAAATTTTGTTGTACCTTTTTTTTTTTTGGCATTGCAATATATAACTTATCTTCTTCATACAGGGTTATGATATCAATAGATACTATTCTTAATTTGTCCCAGATATTTGGGTTGCAAACAACTGAAGCTGGGACTACTGTGGTTGCGTTCATCTTCTCAACCGTGTGGCAGTTGCTCGATTCATCGTTAGACGATGAGGGGTTACTGGAACTTGCTCCGGAAAAGAAGTCCATATGGCCAACTAAACCCCAAGACATGGACATAGACGGTCTCGAAAATCATCATGAGGAGCGGAATGAACAATATGAGAGATTGCAGAGTCGTAACACTGTGATGGCCATTGAGTTAATCGCGGAGTTTCTGCAAAATCTATTGACTTCCAAGATTCTTAACTTGGCGAAACGAAACATGTATGTTTCCTTGCAATGGAAGTAATCGTTTTACCCCCAGGCAAGGTTTTTAGTATGGGAGATTAATGCTTGATAATTTTCTGCCACATTCTCAGGCTTCAACACTGGGAAGCTTTTGTTAAGCGATTGCAACTGCTTGCCGAAAAATCATCGGCGTTGAAAAATACCAAACTTACTAGTCCTGAGGAACTTCTGAAGTTGGCTTCAAACATTTGCATGAGCTCGCAAAAATCCAAATTGCGCTCGGTGCATAAGTGCCATTCGATTATGGATTCTTCGGATGGAATATGCCATGGAACCGGTCGCTCGACCATATGGCTTCCCCTTGATCTGGTGCTAGAAGATGCCCTGAATGCTACACAGATCAATGCCACAAGTTCCATTGAGGTTATCACCGGTAAGCAGATCACTTCTTATATCGACCGTTAGCAATGTCTGAGGATATAACATTTTCTTTCGTGCTCAGGTTTGATGAAGGTCCTTCAAGCCGTCAACTGTGCAACTTGGCATGACACCTTCTTAGGCCTATGGATTGCAGCACTTCGTCTAGTCCAAAGGGTTCGAAATTGCTAAACTTCTGTTGTTTCCTTGGAACACAAGTTAATCATACATTATCATTTTGGGCAATCGCGTTAATTGCTGCTCCTTTTTTCAGGAAAGGGAGCCTCTTGAGTCCCCTTTTCCTCACTTAGAGTCCCGCTTATGCATGTTGCTCTCTATCACCACTCTTGTGGTTGCTGGCCTTATCGAAGAAGATGAAAGCGCGAAAGTGGACACGACAGAATACAGCTTTGCCAATCACTCGAGACGACAAAAGGTGACAGGGAAGTCGCGCGATGATTTAGTTTCCAGCTTACAAATGCTGGGAAATTTCATAGGACTGCTGGCTCCCCCTCGTTCAGTTGTTTCTGCAGCAAACAGGGCTGCTGCGAAAGCAATGTTCTTCATCTCAGGGACGAGGGTTGAAAGTGCACACTTGGATTGCATCAGCACGAACGACAGCTCAACGGATTGCTGTAAGTAAAACCGGAGTTACAGATTCAGATTATAAATGCAATTCTCTCTAAATCCATGTTCCTGTTTCAGCAGGAAACATGCGACATCTGATAGTTGAGGCTTGCATAGCAAGAAATCTAATAGACACGTCGGCATATTTCTGGCCGGGCTATGTGAAAGGAGGCATCAATGGAATGCCTTCTAATATACCTACTGATAAAGTTCCTGGGTGGTCCCCATTGATGCAGGGGGCAGAACTTACTCCATTGTTGACAAAGGAATTGGTTTCAATTCCTGCACCAAGGTATATACAAGCACTTATCTTTTGGCAATGCTTTATAAGAACCACTTCTACTCATAAGCGCATTCATTAAAAGTTCTTTTATTAGGGCATTGAGAGTTAATAAAAATATAAGGGCTTCTTGAAAAAACACTTGAAAGAATATGCTTCTCTATGAAGCTTTTTCACAAGACACCACTTTTTTCAGCCAATTGTAGTCAAAGTGTTTTTGGTCATCTAGAACCGCTCTAAGCCATTCTAAAAAATTGAGGTGATTTCTGCACTTTCATTTTTTCCTTCTGCACATTCCTGTTTATTTTTGTCTTTTGATTCTCTTTGATTTATTCAATTCAAAGATGGTAAATAAACATGGGTGTGATATGTGTGTAGGGAAAGAAAAAGGTTGTGCGAGAATCATTTTCCTCTAAAAACACTTCCAAACAAGCCAAAAACTAACTAATCATTTGATAATCATTTCGTTTTTAATTTTCACTTTTTGAAAACTGAAATCCTGTTTAATAACTACTTTTAGTTTTCAAAAAAATGAAACTGAAAGCTACTTTCTTGAGTTTTTACTTTTTGGTTTTCAGTTTTTATACTTTTGATAACTAAAAACTAAAAATAGTTAGAAAACAAGACTTCAGTTAAAAAAAATGTAAAAACTGAAAACGAAATGGTTATCAAACCACCCCCAAATTGTCTTTTCTTTTGCAGGAGCTTGTTTAAAAACTGTTGTAGTTCTGCCTTGGTGACACCATCAATTTTAATATGATCACTCATGTTAAGATTATAAGTTCAAATCTCGTGTACAACAGTTAATAAAAACAATATATGTTATCCCACATCATGTGCTCTTTTTTGTGCAAACCCCAACGCCTTTGGTAAGCAATTGAATGTAAGCTCATGGTTTTGGTGGAAGTTTAACAGAACTGGAGAAAATATATGAGATAGCCATCAACGGATCAGATTCTGAGAAAATATCAGCAGTTACCATTCTTTGTGGGGCCTCCCTGAATCAGGGTTGGAATATACAAGTAAATTACATTCTTGTCCCTTACCTTCCCTCTTTCATTCTTCAGATCTTCTCCATCATCATGCATTAAGGTCCGCATTTCATGCAGGAACACACTGCCCATTTTATTATCAGGCTGTTGTCTCCTCCATGTCCTGCAAATTATTCCGGCAGCGGCAGCGGCAGCCATCTGATCGGTTATGCTCCGTTTCTGAATGCCCTTGTTGTGGGGATATCGTCCATCGACTGCATCAAGATTTTCTCACTCCTTGGCATGGTACTTTTACTTTCATTAACCTAAATGCTGTTATTTAGGCGAAAATTGATGTCGTTCGGTTTTGTAATGCTGTTGCCAGGTTCCACAACTAGCATGCTCAGTGATGGCGATCTGTGAGACTTTTGGGTCATGTGTACCTAATGAAACTTGGAGTAGCACACCAGGGACAGAAACCTCTGCTCATGCTGTATTTTCTAATGGATTCACTCTTATTTTGAAACTGTGGAGGTTTAATCATTGCTTTTCCGACCAACTAGGATACGTTCCAACTGTTCAATCCAACCTTACTCCCGAATACTTTCTGTTAGTACGAAACTCCCACCTAGTATCCTCTGAAAAGGTCCGCCAGGATCCTGAGAAAAGGAGACTTGCAGCAGTTTCAAGCTCATCATCTGCACACCCCATCTTCATTGATTCATTCCCGAAATTAAAAGCCTGGTACATGCAGCATAATGCTTGCATAGCTTCCACCCCCCCTGGACTCACCCATGGAAACCCCATTCATCGCCATGTTGATGAGCTTTTAAACATGATGTTCAAAGACAAAGAACAAGGAAGAGATTCTAATGCTTCTGTTAGTGGTAGTCCGTCTAAAGAAGCAGACGAAGATACTTATTTAAGAAACTCTGCAGCTTGGGATATTCTGGCAGCTGTTCCGTTTGTAGCCGATGCTGCTTTAACAGCTTGTAACCATGGGAGACTCACTCCCCGAAAACTGGCAACGGGTAAGTAAAGTACCCGTTTATAATTACCTATAATTGGATTCATCTTCAATGAAAGGAACCTACTCAAAAGTAGTCTTAAGTATCTTTTTGTGTGTGTGTGTGTGTGTGTGTGTCCGCTAGCATTATCTGCCGTCCAGGAAACCTACGTGGCAAACTGTACTTCAGAACCAATCTGACGTGTTTTTCGAGTCACTGCAATTACTTGGCTTTACATATGTGTACTACTAAAATCCTAGATGCTCTGTTGTCTTAGGGCTTAAAGTCTTGGTTGATTTTCTTCCTGCATCTTTGGGAACCATTGTGAGCTACTTATCAGCTGAAATACGAAGGGGTGTTTGGAAACCAGCTTATATGAACGGAACAGATTGGCCCTGTCCTGATGCAAATCTGCCAAATATTGTGGAGAAGATCAAAATAATTGTAGCTGCCACTTCTGTTGACGTCCCAAGCACTGCTCATTCAGGTTTCTTATTTTTCAACATTACGTAAATGTATGTGATGAATATTGAGATTCATGAACGTAATTCTCTAATAGGGGCATTAACTAGAGACATTTTTCTCAATTGTTGGATGTATATGGTTAAGATATGTAACATGCAGACACTGTACATATTTCTAACATGGATAACGGTTTGTTGTCACAGAAGGAAACTGTCAAGCTACATTACCGTTGCCCCTGGCTGCCTTAGTAAGCCTTACTATAACGTATAAAACTGACAGAGATTCAAAACGATACCTCGATTTATGCACCGTGGCCATGGCCTCCATTGCAGCTGGTTGCCCCTGGCCCTGCATGCCGATTGTTTTTTCACTCTGGACCCAGAAAGCAAAGCGTTGGGGCAACCACTTTGTCTTCTCTGCATCTCGTGCTGTCTTCCTCCAACACCCCAATGCTCTGATCCAGGTTCTTAAGAGCTGCTTCAATGCGACACTTGGCCTGCAGTCCTCTCCTCTCTCATACAATGGAGGTATTGGAGCTCTTCTTGCCCATGGAATTGGATCTCACATCCATGGAAGGGTTTCTCCTGTTGCCCCTGGGATCCTCTATCTACATGTTTATCCATATTTATCGGACATTGTCTTCTTGAATAAAGAGATTGTTTCCCTCATGATGTATTCCGTGAGTGAGATAACAGGAGGACAGGTTCCTACCGAGAGATGCAAGAGACTGAAAGCAGCAAAGAATGCAATGATAAAAGGACAATATCACATGGCTTCAAACCTCACTCGGGGTAAACTTATGGCTTCACTTGCGGCTTCTTTAGTATGGTTATCAGGAGGCTTAGATCTGGTTCAGTCATTGTTTAAAGAATTTCTGCCTTCATGGTTTGTATCTATCCACAGTTTCAGACAAGATGGAGAATCAAACGGAGATGCATGGTTAAGGGGTTATGTGCTTGCTTACTTTGCATCGCTGTGTGGAGGCTTTGTATGGGGTATTGACTCATCATCCTGGGGATCCAAGCGGCGTCCAAAGATTCTTGGAACCCACATGGAATTTCTTGCAAGTGCACTAGATGGTCAGATATCTCTTGGCTGTGACCAGATCACCTGGCGCGCGTATGTCTTGGGATTCATGAGCCTCATGGTGGTTTGCATGCCGACTTGGATGCTGGACGTTGACGTAGATGCCTTGAAGAGAATCAGTAAGCGGCTGAGACAGTGGAATGAGGAGGAGCTTGCTCTAGATTTGCTGGGGATTGGCGGTGTTGATTTCATGGGTGCAGCTGCAGAAATGATAATTGAAAGCGAGCCGTAATTTATTGTTTTCCGTTTACCTTTATTCTTCCCTTCTGAAATTCAGCTTGAAAATTGTAGTTACATTTGAATGTCAAATTATTTCAATTCTTTATGGTACAAGTTGAAAGCTTTCTCTCCAGAACGATTGTATAGCAGCCCACATCTTCAAATTGACGGAAACTTTGAATATTTTAAAACCCCAGCACCCTTATCATACAACATCACTGTGCCCTGGAGATCTCTCCAGTTTTAGGCTCTGCATTGCTCGCCGCTCTGAAAAGGCTTTTTCCCACTTCCCTGCATCTGCATATAAATTGGATAGGAGAACTCTAACTGGGCCATGAGATGGTTGCAACCTTGTCAAACTCTCTGCAGCCATTTCTCCTATTTCCAGATTCCCATGTGTTCTACATGCCGCCAAAAGTGTGCCCCATATGACTACATCAGCCTTCATGGGCATGCTCCTTATCATTTTCTCAGCATCTCCTACTCGGCCAGCTCTTCCAAGGAGATCCACCATACAACCATAATGCTTGATATTTGGTTCTACGTTGTAAACATTCTTCATGCTCTTAAAGTACCTCTCCCCAGTCTCCACGAAGCCAGCATGGCAACATGCACTTAGGACGCCGATGAATGTGATTGAATTGAATTTGATATTACGCTTTTGCAAGTCTGAAAACATTTCAAGGGATAACTTTGCATGTCCGTGCATGGCCAACCCACATACGATGGCATTCCATGGTGAGATTGTTGAGGTTTTATCTCGGATTTGATAGAACACCTCTAAGGCGGTATTGATACTCCCACATTTGGCATACATATCAATGAGTGCTGCACTTAGATTGTCATTGAGAGGAATGGAGTTTTCAATTATGTATTCATGTGCCCATCTTGCCTCTTTCAATGTGCCTAATGTAGCAATTCCAGATAAAACACTCACCATCGTAATTTCATTCGGTTGGATCCCAGTAGCTACCATTCTTTGAAGGAGTTCTAGAGCTAATTCAGGTTGATCACTCTGTGCATAACCAGAAATCATGGAACTCCATGAAAAAACATCTTTTTCAGGCATCTCATTAAACAATGAAATTGCCTGGTTGATCATTCCATTTCTTATGTATCCTGCAATCAGGGCATTCGAAGATGCAACATGCTCCTTGATGCCCTTTTGAAACTGACGACGAGCAAGGTTCATGTCGCCACAGCCTGCATAAAAATTGATGATCGTTGCCTGTATAAAGTCATAGCAGTCAAAACCTTCCTTTACAATTGTCCCATGAAGTTGCTGACCTTCATGTACCGCCTCAGAGCGCCCACAAGCCGAAATCAAATCTACAAGCATAACATCATTCGGCCCTAGCCCAGTACGCAGCATTGCCTGATACATCATCAAAGCTTCACTCAACCACTCCACTTGCACATACCCGTCAATCATTGTACCCCATGAGACCACATCCTTTGCATGAATATTGTCAAACAACTCTCTAGCCAAATCGATAAGTCCAGCTTTTGCATACCCATTCAACATGACATTCCACGAAACTATATTCCTCTCAGGCATCTCACTAAACAAACTTCTTGCATCGCATACACTCGAACAACCCCAATACATGTGCAGCAAATTCGTGGAGACAAGAACAAACCCCTCAAGCTGCAACTTAATCACCAGAGCATGAAGCATTCGACTTTTCCAAATACTGCCCAAATGCGAGTAAGTTGAGATCACAGTCGCCATTGTCACCTCATTCGGGATCACCCCCGCTGACCTCATATCCCTGAAAACCTCAATGGCTTCGGTCCAACACTGATTCTGGGCAAGACCCATTATCATAGTAGTATATGAGACACATCCCTTCTCAGGCATTTTTTCAAACACCTGGCGTGCACTCTCCAAACGACCAGATTTCACATAGCCAGCAACCATAATATTGCAAGACACCGGATCCAACTTAGAGCAAGAATCGAACAGCGACTCGGCATCGGCAATGAAGCCGCATTTGGCGTACGTGTTAATCAAGCTGTTCTTGATGAAATTGTTGGAGTCCAGTCCGGACTTCAGAACAAGGGAGTGGATTTGCTGGCCTTGGAAGGAGGCCGCGAGGGAAGAGCAGGACTTTAAAGCTGAAACCAATGCGAGCTCGTAGTCGGTTTGGGTTTGGTTGATTCTGCCGGTGAAGAAGGTACGGAGATTGTCCTCTGGGTTTTGGGATGCGGCGGCGGCGGTAGAGAGCCATTTGAGACATGAAACGCGAAGGACTGGAAGTCCAGGGAACGATTTCGGTCTCTGAGATTGGAGCATCTGACGAGAGCATGAGACGCGTTGAGAGGGAAGTGAATTCAAGGAGAGAACTTGCCACGGTGTAAATATAAAATGAAAGCAAAAACATTCGAAAAGGAAGTGACTTAAGACCCAAGCTAACTTTAAATAGTTCACCCGATAAAGCGGGAACAACCATGCACATACTGAGTCAGCTATAATTTGATATTAATCTCGTGATTTGTGAAGAACTTAGTGATATTTTTTTTACTATACATGTCTTATAACACGGGTGAATTGATGCAATCAATTTTGAGAACAAAGGCCTTCATCCATATATCCATAGCGGTCCATTAATTCCCCCATTTGGTAGAGGTAATATAGCTTTGCAAACAAAATATCCAATCGACAATTGCTATATTTAGTCTCATTCAATTCGTTATGCCCTTCCGAGGGGCCACCGCTCGGGAAGGTGCTTGTCTAGACAAAGGTGGTTTCAGAAATAAAAGTGCGCCACCGGAGTATATGACTAATGTAAAATAATTGTTTTGATTGAGAGTGAAGCCCAGAATACAAGGAATAAAAAACGAACATCCATAATTTAACAGGTAATCGAACATGTAATGGGAACTCCGGTGGCAAAAGCATCCTGAATAATCAGCGATGATCTCCTCCATTAAGAGCCGTACTGGCCAGAGCCCTGCAAGACCAAAGAGACTTATATAAATAATCGTCCTCAACCGTATACAATGCAGATGCAGCAGTAGATACTAGATAGCTTGCATGGTTGCAAGTAATTGCTCAATGCCACTTTCAGGTTTAACAGAGCCATACAATTGTTACGACACAAAACTTGCCAGCCTACAAAACAATAAGTTAACCTACAAAGTACTGTACATAATAGTGCACCCAACAAAGTACATTTGAAACTTACCGAGGGCATTGTCTTCTAACAAGGTAAGACAAGCTGCAAATAACTAAAGCCAAATCAAGATACACATTTTCTTTTCTTTTTCTATTTATAAGAAATACGTTCCACAGCAAAACTTAAAACCAAATCAGCAGAGTCATATGTAACTGCCAGATCTATCTGAACTAGAAATGCAGCCCGCCCAAAAGGAATGATGTTAAACTGGACCAACCCCTAGGTACGGTGCTAAAATTACTGGGTATATGCCCCAGCATCATTATAGCATTCTATCAGTTTATGTCGAGGACTCAAGTTTATGCATATACTTACTTTGTGAAGCAAAACTCATATCAAATCATGATCTATTCCACATTGTCAACCATGGTAACACTTTTCAGTAACCATTCTCAGTTACTCGTGAAATAATCATTCATGACCTACACCACAAATTATACCGTAGCATTCATGCGTTTAGTACTTCAGATTATACTCACTGCTACCGTTGTATTGATGTTCATCCAGCCTCTTTTCATATTCTGGTTAAAAGATTTCCACAGAAATCCTATAGTAATCTATCATGCATACCGTTGGGATTGATGTCTAGGTTATGAAACTTAGAGACCCTTAACTTTTTTACCTCAAAAACTATGGACCCAAACAAATTCTCTCCCTAATACTTCTGGAGTAGATGTGTAAAATGGGTTGTCATTAAAATCAAGCCATCTATGCTTCCTTTGGTACTTGGGAACAACATAATTGTGCCATGCTCATGCATCATATTAGTGTGGTGCCTTAATCGTGCCATATTTTTCTACACTTGTCCAGGGCCTCATCAGCTGGATTGTTTCAGTTATTTATTATAGTTCTTGTTGTTTACTTTGTTAGGGCTTTATCGTGTCAAATTTTTTGAAACAGGCAATGTCCATACGATACGCGTACTTGCCCAGCCTGCTTATCTCTATTAGGGATCTCCCATATGATTAACAAATGTACATGCTATTTACACAGATCAATCTGAACCCAATCATAAGTCTCTTGGTGCACTACCTAAGATGTTTGTCCAACTGACAACATATATACAGTATTACCATTAAATTCCAGATTACTCAGGCTCCACTGAGCAAACAAAACATTATTCTAGCCTACATTGTTCAAAAATGCCAGATGCAATACGGCACAGCTACCTAACAGATCTAACCACGGATACAAAATGAAAAGACACATTACGCGGACATAATTTTTTAGGTGGGTGGGCAAACGAAGAAAGGTCAAACCAAAAGAAATTTTTTAATTTTCCAACACAAAAGGGTCTCACTTACCAAAAGCCTAGGTGCTCGCACCTTCTACAATATGCCATCACCTATACTTCTACTCTTCCAGACGGATCATCTGATTGCTTAAAGAGTTTATGTAAGAGATCTCAATCTCGGACTCAAATCTAAGTCTAATGGAAGTTCATGTGATCTAAGCTCTACCTCTTCAGCCTTTAGCAATTCAAATTATTCAATAAACCTTCCAGTACCCAGCAACAATTACTTGAAAATTTTCGTAAAGTTAAGCAACCCCATTGAAGTCCAATTGTTCAATTCATAGCATCCAATAAGTTGCACAGAATATTGAAACTTGCCCAGATCAATACAAACAACATTTACTCAATGCAATTAATTTCCATCTAATCAAGTAATCAAGAAAATGCAGGCAAGAAAGGAGAAAGAAACTCACTTCTTATGCCGACGTTTTCTCTTGGGACCCCAGCCTTCGAGCTTGGCCACCGGGCATCCGCATCGAGCCCGAAACAGCAGAACGGCACGGCCATTGGTCGGCGCCATCCGCCTCAGCTCAGTCCTGAGACACTCGTAATCGGGATTGCCCTCGCTGCCGCCCTTCCACGGCAGCCTATCGATATCTTTAGACCCGGACTTGACACACTCCTCCGATTGCAATTGCAAATCGAATTCCATAGCCTTCTTTAAGCCCTTGCACCCAGGCCTATCGCACTTCCTCGATCGAATGCCGCAGCAGAACTCGACTACGAACAGCGCGGCGGCGAAGAAGGCGACGAAGCCGACGACGTAGGGGACGGGAATGTGGTGGAGGAGGAGGTGGAGGGTGGAGTGAGAGAGGAGAAGCGAGAGGGAGTTGAAGATGTAGGCGAAGTAGGAGGTGATGAGGAAGGTCCCGGAGAAGAGGACGAGGATGAGGATAAGGAGGTCGAGGGTCGCCGAGGGCGAGTGCTTGCAGAGGAGGGTGCAATTAGGGTTTGAGTTAGAGTTAGGGTTTGAGGATTTGGGTTTGGGGGTTGGGGAGAAGGAGGAGGATGACGTGGCAGCGGCTGAGAAGGAGGAGGATGAGGAGGGCATGATGGTGGTGGTGGCGCACAGAAAATGGCGCATGTTAGAGAAACACGAAGGACGGGGGTTTCTGTCATTTTTCAAATTTATTTATTTAACATTTATTTAATTTTATAAATAATATTTATTTATTTATTTATTTTGGGGCATTAATGGAGGTGATGGGGGAGAAGAAGGCTTGATGGTGAAGGAGAGATCACTCCGCCCACGCGCCTCCTGGAGCGAGTATGGCGTGAACCTGTAAACCTTGTTACGTCAACTATGTGAAAAGTATATTCCTACTTTTTTATAATTAATTTCCTAAGTATCAATCCTGGGTAATTAGTTTAAAATTTTTGTTTTAACAAAGAGTTTATGGAATGCTTACCTAATTAAAACAAGACAAGTTACGAATCATGGATGTTAAATGATTGACTAATCTTTCTAACATGTTTGCTTAACTGAAATGAAAATAAGAAAGAAATCAAAGAATTTACCAGAAGTAAGGAAAGATAATCAGATCCAGTGATACTCTCTAGTTAAATTAAGAGAAGTTCATCTCTGGTAAAAACCGAAACCATAACAAAAAAAAGGAGTGGGTTGTGACACTGTTTGACCAACATTACGTTATCCGTCCTTATAATCAATATTGTTAAATAGACAGAGCTCTAAGGCACATAGGGGTGGGTTCGGTACGGTTACCGTACCAAAACCCTTGTACCAATTACCGTACCAAACTTTCGGTTTGGTAAAATCTATTACCATTACCGTACCAAACTTTCGGTATATCGAAGTTCGGTATTGCCAAAAGTTTGGTTGGCATGGTATGGCAATGGTAATTGCCATTTTGTTTTGGGACAAAATATGTTTTTGTTTTTTTAACCCAATTCAAGGGCAAAACTTTTTTTTTTGTACCTTTATCTCATACATTATAGATTAAATTCATCTATTATTCATCATTCACAATTCACACACATAATAATTCAAATGAAGCATCAAGATTCATCATGAAAATTAAGCTTACAATCCAAATAAAAGTTACGAACCAAAACAAATAGAAGTTAACAATCCAAATAGAAATTAAAGTTTCAAACCAAATGAAAATTGGAAGTAAACTTCAAAAAGGAGAATTCATTGATCAGTTATTCAAGCTTGAGATGTCGAAGCTTTTGGAGGAGGCATTGAACTTGTAGAAGATTGAGTTTGTGTCAAGCTTACATTACAAACAAAGAAAACATATTAATTAGTAGCAAGAAGAATTAAAGTTGAAAACCATTTAATAACAAATTTACTAAAAAAATTAAAGCATATCTTTCTTGTTTTCTCTTCTTCTATTTCCTTGTAAAATTGAAGCATATCTTCCGTTGGTCCTTGTAGAAGTTTACTTCACTTGCCCTAAGCCAACCACTAGTACACACTAGTGCCTCAATTATTTTAGGAGTCAAGGATACCCTAAAAGGGTTCACAACCCTCCTCCCTAGACTAAATGCATTTTCACTAGCAACAGTAGAAGTGGGGGTTACAAAGATATTTTGGCTATTTGTGAAAGAATTAGGAACTCTTTTGTGTTTGATTTCCACAATTTTAAGAGATCAAAGTCACCAACAACAATGCTAATATAAGTAGGGTTTTATTTTCAAATTATTGGAATATTATAAATATGTGTTATATAATTATGTATTATATAAATTATAAATTATATTGTATTTTCGGTATGGTACGGTAATACCGTGGTAATGATATCCATTACCAATACCGTACCATGAAATTTCGGTACGGTACAATACTGTACCATTACCGATTGGTACAAAAAATTTGGCACAAAATCGGTATGACACGGTTGGCAATTCGGTTGACATGGTAATTTGGCAAAAAAATCCACCCCTAAAGGCACATGCTGGATTTTATGCAAAAATTGGTGATTTGATAAGGATAGTTTGAATAAAGGGTTAAAGGTTGTAAATACATGGCATGTTGGATAAGACTTGAAATGACTGGTCCGGAGAGAGGGTTCCGTGCGAATTACATGGGATTAGCACGTACTGGTGAGAGTTGGATTACTATGCAGAAATTTGCAGACATGGGATAATACTTCAAGAATCAAACTTTGGTTATGGTTATCACGAAATCCATTTCTATAAATAAAAGTGAGTCCGCAGGGTGAAAAGAGTTTTTAACTCAATACAAAAATATCCTGCGCAAATCTCGCGAACTTCTGATATTCTGAGAAATTATTTAGACGACCGATGAGCATCTTTAGTTTAGGGTAGTAGCACTACTTCAAATTCGGCTGGTTGACGAGGATGAGGATAAGGAGGTCATCTCATCAACATTCCCGACGAAATGAGATGTTAATAGGTTACTTGAGTGTGAGACACATTGAAAGTCGAACTTTATTGATGCCGAGTTGGCACACCTGCATTCACTAAAAAGATGCAGTTAACTCTTAGTTACTTGGTCTACTAGCTGCGTAGGCTTAATAAATTATAGAGTCAACAAACACGGAACGCATCAGTCTCACCTCGTGCTCGTCAATGATGCAGCCACTAAAGTCTTGATTTTGTTCTCGCGGATCCATCGCAGCTGATGGAGGAGAAGAAAAGAGGTCCTTCATATTTCCACGGCATACCATCCCCCAAATCAAACAAACAGATGCCGTTACCTGCCTAATTTGATTTGAAATTATGGCTATATTTTCACGTGAGACTCACATGTGTATATATAACCAAAAAAAAAAAAATACCAAAGTGATTTGAACCTCAATTGTTAACGGAGCTTATCACGAGAGTTTAATTAACAAATTTTTCACTACAAAAGTCACATAAAAAGTGATTTGGCACCACAAAAATAACGAAAAAAATTATTCATATATGTTATATGGTATTAGAATTTTAGTTGACTCACATGCATTAGTTTGTTGTATGTAGTTAGTATAATTTCATTCTCATAGCCACTTCAAATTTCAAATACATCATATCTTTATATATAAAAAATATTAAACAATAAAGCCGCCCTCGTACCTTCGAGGTTACTTAAAAAAACCTAAAGAAAATTAAAATTGGATTTAGATGAAACAAATTCATGTCGAATCAAAACAGCCTACAGATTTTGCACCAAAAAAATTAACATACGAAAAAGATTTGATCCATTCAATCAGAATACTTAGTTGTTCATATTTTTGGTCGAGTCCAAATATTTCAATTTTTTTATTTTTTGTCGAAAGACAGATATTTATTGAATTTATTTGGTCTGAATCAAAATATTCAGTTTCTTTAGGATCCTGAACGCACACCACACACACAAAAGTTAATTGACTTTCCTCCTCTAGCAAGGAACAACTACTTCATTAGGCTTTAGGACTCTGAACGCACACTACACACACAAAACACGCTCCGAAAGAGATGTGAGCGGTTCCATTCCCTCTTTGGAAGTACTTACGCCAGCTTTCGTTAGCAGAGTTACCCTCCATTCAGCCGTGTAAAACATGGTTTCGTATACTATTAATTCTGATTTATTTATTTATTTACTTTTTGGAGCTACTTGTGAAAAGCTTTACGGTTAATAATAAGTAATCCAATCTTCCTCACACCTTTTAGTTTCATCTCGGTAGAACAAGGAATATGCCAAGGCGGTGGACCGCAAATAGTTGACCCGGGCCTGAAGAAGGAGAGGCCTTGTGGCTTATCTAGTCAAACATGAAGCATAATCGACTGGAGGCGTGATTCTTCTTTTGAGCCACTTTTACAATAAAATAAAAAAATAAAAAAAAGACCCAAAAATGTTGTATAAGTGTCTTTATTGCCTTCCACTCTTTTTGCCACAAGTACAAGAAGAAGAAAGATTGTGACTAACTTATTCGGGGATAACTCTTTAAAGAAAAGGATCTAGTTTGATCCACTATACTCCTGTCAGTGGGATCTGCCAGTGACCCTGTGTGTCACGCCGTTTCCTCAGTACAGATTAGTGGAAGAAGACGATGAGTGATCAGTCGATGAGATGGAGTACAATGGCGGAAACAATGATGGGTTGTTATGGTTAACAATTTCATGACTCAACAAAAGGAAATCTTTAGACCTAAAGAACCCAGCAAGGTCGGAATGTACGTCTGTGGTATCACAGCCTATGCCCTAAGCTGTCTTGGCCACGCTTGAGCACCCGTTAGTTTTGGCATCCTGTTTGTACCTAAAATTACACTATCAGCCCATGCAATCAAGGTCATAGAATGAGCATAGCTCCACACTGTTAGATGGACAAGTGAAGATATTATTATGGTTTTTTATCATAATAATGATCTTTTAATATGATTTATCTTCACATTTTCTTTATACAGGATAAATGGGATTCAAGTTATCTCCAATGGGAAGCAATAACAACAAAGTTCAAATTAACTTGGGTTTGCTAGCAGTGAACATGTAGATTGAAACAACTTGGAGTAGAATAAGAGCTCACATGGGATTTGGAAAGGGATCATCTCCGGATCCATCAATCAGGGCCCTTGAAATTTGATCCAACGACTAAAGTTATTATAACTTTTAAAGAGGGCCCTTGTTTTTAGCCGTTGGATCAAATTTCAAGGGTCCGAATTGGTGGATTTGGTGAATTTGGTGGAAGGGATCCGAAGAGGATCCCTTTCGGTGGGATTTGATGATTACTTGAAGGAAAATAATGGTCTTGGTTAATGATGAGATAAGAAACCTAGGTAGGCTAGGCATTTTTGCATGGTGATGGATGTTGTCAGATTGGTTTGAAGTGACAAGAGAATGAAGATCTTCTCTAGATTCTCTTTGTGAGAATTTAGGAAATCCTCCAATCACATCCGTTCATCGTACATCGTGCATTAGTTTTCGTCAGGTAGTGTTTATATTTAATTTTAAATAAAAAAATTTACAATAATTTTTTACCACACGATATACGATAAACGGATATGATTAGAAAATTCTCGAAATCCTCACAAAGAGGATCGGAAGAGGATCCTCATTCGTGATAAGAATTGATGAAGGGGTCACAATGTATGCTGTGTGAAAGGATATTTGAGATTTCAAAGTCCTCTTGTAAAAGTCTATGGGCATAAGGAGACTAGGGAGGCTTTTGCCAAAATATGTCAAAAGATAATATCAGTTATTTTTATTTTTATTTTTGGAGTATAATCGGAAAATGTCTCTATTGGATTGGCGATCAAGGAGACTCGGCAATAAATACAAAGCTGCAAACAATGTGAAAAGCTCTTCAAATCAACACACAAAACTGTCATGCGTAAACTCTCACTCTATGCAAAACCTTTTAAACATCTTGAGATTTTTTTTTTCTTTTTTTTTTTCCGCCAATGACACACCCCAATCTCGATAAAGGACATTGGGATGGCCGTGTGATGGCCAACACCCGAGGGTGACGCAAGCCATTTAATGAATGCATATGTTGAGAACATGTAAACCATGCGTATAAATTTCATTCGAACTACATAAAATAATATACTAATATTCAACTGACAACAATGGTAAACATAGTGATAGTACATGACATGTTCATAGTATACATCTAATTCAGAATACAACGGAAGGTGCTATTACAATGATGTCAAAGCAGAGATGAAGGCACGATATCACTGGTAGGGGAATGCCTCGTAGCTCGAATTGTAAGCCTCGTTCCTATGTCCTGAGGGGGCGCACAATAAACATGAGTGGACCAAGTTGATATATATATAAATTACTGAAATAGTTATCACCATACTAACCCCCAAAGTTTTATGGAAACTCAATAGCATAATAAGTAATAGGTTTTTTCCGAAAACCCTAGCATGCCATAAAACCTTCATTAAACATATATTGTACAGTGATCTAACTAGAAGTATCATATCGCCCATAGGTACTATATCTCTTGGCCCGAAGCCAGTGCCTATATCTCTTGGCCCGAAGCCATCTACATATATCTCCCTCGGCTCGAAGCCATCTATATATATCTCCCTCGGTCCAAAGTCATATACATATATCTCCCTCGGTCGAAGCCAAAACAGTGACCACTAAATACGCACAAAAACGTTGAATATATATTCTTCCAACATAAGTATATATATCTCAAAGGCATCTTCATAGCATATAGTCATCCATCATATATACAATAAAGAAGTGTAAAAACATGTTCATAAGCAGTATATAGTCATCCATCATACATACTACAAAGAACATAAGTTCGATAAAATATGGTATTCCAATATATTCTCCATAAGCATGATAAACATCAAGTGTAAATATATTTTATTCATAAAACGTAACCATTAAATCATGTTTTTCATGTATGCATTTCTACTATTAAAACATGCATTTTAGAAAGGGTCCACTCGCAGATACTCCGTCGTCGAAGAGCCGTACAAAATAGGAATGACGGAATCGCCACTAATAATTTCACCTAAGCACATAATGGGTCCAATTTAAGGCTGGTTCGATATGGGATCCCAAATCGAAAATGGGATCCCAATTTCCAAACCGATTTTTTTCGGAACAGAGTTTCAGAAACCAAAACCAAATCGAACTTTTGGGATTCCCAAAATTTTTTTCGGGATTTTGGTATGGTTCAGTATTCATCAACCTCCCACCTTCCCTGCTAGCCCACACGGCCACACCTCATCCTAGATTTGTCGATCTCCCCACCCCCATCTTCATCCTTCTCACTCCTGGGCTTGTCTTTGCTGCCTTCGGGAGTCGGAGGGTTCTGCCAAGAAATTTATGTCATGGTATAAAGTGAGAGTACCACAACTGTATTTAGAACTTGAACTAGAAACACAATTTGGACATCAACATTTGGTTATTTGATGGCACCAAAACATGCATATACTTTTTTATTGCATTGGACATTTGAACAATTGAATGATTATCATACCCAACTTAATAAGCAACGTAGAGTCTTTTTGTTCCATTCATGTAGTTGTACACCACTATCAAACCCTTTCTCAGATTGCTGCAGTAGGAACTCAAGAACCATAGATGTATGCGAAAAAAGTTACATAAGAGAGAAGTGATACAACAGAAAGATAAAGACGAAGTGCATCGAACAGAATCAGGTACCGATCCTCGTCGATGTGTGAGCTTTTCCATGTCTTGTCGAACGAAATCACCATAATGGGCTACTTTGCTTTGCAGCGATAGATCTAATGTCTTGGATGAATGATTGGGTTCATCAGACGAAGGCTGCAATGGGTATGGTGTTTTGGGAAGAGCATGATGCGGGTATGGCTGCTTTTGAAGATTGAGAAAGAATTTGGAGGCATTAGGCTTGCTTATGCATTTGAGGGAGTCGGTGGAGGGAAAGAGATGGTGGCTGTCTGTGCCTCTGTGGGAATGCGAATAGATAATGTTATCAAGAAATAAAAATAAGGAAAGGAATGGTGAAGTCTGTGAAGAATGAAAATGGCAGACAAAGAAAGAATAAAAAAAGGAAAAGATGGTGAAGAAAGATAGTTATTGGCCAGATGAACGGTGGTTGATTAAATAATATATATATATATATATATATATATATTATTGGTTTGGGATTCCTGAACAAAGAAAAATGTGATACCGATTCCTGTATTGAACGGTTCGGGATCGGTTTGGGATGGGTACCAAAATTTTTAGGAGTTTTGGTTAGGGATTTTTTTGATATGGTTTGGGAATTTTTTCTAGCCTTAGTCCAATTAACAAAACTATACTCAAACGATTGAGTTTCGGAAAATAGACATCATAAACGGATTCAGGACGTCGAATAACATAAAGGGAGACCTCGAGTATCCTCAATTGTCATCATGGACCGCTGCAAGGTGGCGGCTCTGATGGCCACTAGCCGCCGTGGGTCGCCGAAAAATTCGCAGGCACCCATGCGTCAACCACGTGCAGGTTCACACGTGGTTGGGCTGCTGGGTTGGACAGGGTTTGGGCTTGGGTTCTTGGGCTTAAGGGTTTGGGCCTCATGGGCTTAGGGTCAATGGACCCAAGGTCGGGGTTTTCATGGCCCGAAGGTCAAGGTTCTCATGGCCTAAAGGCCTGGGGTCCATGGGTCTGGCGTATGGTTAATTGGGTTAAGGGTTTCTAATGGGCTTGGGCTTGAAAGCCCGGCCCAAGGGCCTTTGGGTTTCAGAAAATAAATACAATAAAAAAATAATTAAATGGGTTTGGGTTTAACGGGTTAAAGGGTTGGGCTTTTAACATAATGGACTGAAGGCCCTAGGTTTCTCGGCCCAAAGGCCTTGGCTCTTCGGGTTTGGGCTTGAAGGCCCGTTTTCTCGCTGGGGAAGAAAGCCGGAGCCTCCCGAGCTCCGGTCGACGTCGACACTAAAACCTAGGCTACGATCTAGGTACCAAAATGACGCTAGAGATGATAGGGAGAGATTTGGTACCTTTGATTAGTTGTGGGGTTGCCAAAATCTTGCTCGAAACCCACGGGGGTTCGTCGAGTCTAGGTTCTTGGTTTTGCCGAGCTTCACAGAGACAAGGAAGAGGGAGAGAAGGTCCACGATGGTGATGGTGGTAGTGGTGGTGTTGAGTCGTCATCACCGGGGTGTTTGGTTGAGTGTGTGGGTGTGGATCGTCGGGAAATAGAGAAGAGTAAGAGATAGAGAGTTTTGTGAGAGTGAGAGTGAGTGTTCACTCGGGGGAGGAAAAAGATAGGGAATGGAGGAAAGAGATAGGGGAGTGCCACATGGCAAATAGAGAGAGGAGTGATAGGAGCATATTTATGCGACTTAGTGAGCTTGTTCTTGTGCATTTACGTTGTGTTTTCTTAGCTAAATTAGTCTTTTAAGCTAGTTTCATGTGTTTTCAGGTTTTAAGGGCAAAATATGCAAAACGATGCATTTTGGAGCCTTTTGGAGCAAGATTGAGCTTGTAATGGATATTACGTGCTTGGAACGAAATGAATGGACGAGAATGAATGAGTCTTAATTGAAGAAGGATTCCTAATCAACGAAGGAGTCCTAATTGAAGAAGGATTCCTAATCAACGAATGAGACCTAATTGAAGAAGGATTCCTAATAATCGGAGGAGTCATAGTTATGGATGGATTCCTAGTTAAAGATGGATTCCTAGAAGAATGAGGATTCCTACTCAAACAAGGTTTCCTATTTGAAGTAGGAAAGTTAAGCCTAAAAGTTCCTATTTTGGGTTGATCTTTCCTAAACCTAAATGGCCTTAAGTTTCAGTAACATTGAAGGTTTCCTAAGCATTTTTGGACACAAAGAAGGTTCTAGAATATTTTTCCATAGGTGCGGCACCAATTTCAGCAAGGAGACCTATTTTCCTTGCCTTGCAAGGCTTTCTAGAAGCCTTATCCTTCATTCCCTATCCAGCCGCACCTCTTGGCTTTTTCCCTTGAGGATTCTAATTTTCTAAGCCTTTTTCTTGGTGGATTTGGTTTCTAGAAGCCCTAATTAGATTTCCCTAGGGTTTAGGTGCCTATAAATATGTATTTTACACCCCTTGCCGCACCTATCACCCCTCATATTTCATTATTCACGCAAGAAACACATCCATGCTCTTTGTCGCAGCCTTCATCACCATTCTTCCATAATTCCTGCCATCTTTCAGCCTTTGCCGCACCACCTATCAATCCTAACCACTACCATACCATCCTCCATCCATTCTACACCATTCTTAACTCCAAAAACCTGTCCCCAAGCTTTGTGCCGCATCAAGGAGGAAGGAGAAGTTCATGGATGCACCTGCTATCCAAGTTGGAGTGTCTAGGTGTTCTCTTTCTTTGGATTTCAATGTCTAAATTTATTTATCTTTGCTTGGTGTGTATGAGGAACTAAACTCCCCTTGGCTAGGGGGGATTCAAAACCATGTTTATGCTTGCTATATGATTTGATTACTTTCAATTGTGTTTCATAAGTTGTGAATTCAATTTGCTTATCGATATGAATTAAAACTGATTTGTGTGTGTTGGTTGAGAGTGCACGCTTAATTTTCATGCATAAATCTAATGCTAGGATATAAGGGAGTTTCACATAATCGTTATGAACTTATATTCGCAAGTAGTAAAGGTTGTTGATCACAATCGTGTTAAGTAAATTCTTGGCATAAGTTTCATGCAATTCATAGTTACTAGTGCCTCATCAATACTTATGATTTTCATTGAACGTAATGATCTTTGATTGTATCTCTATTATGCGCTTTCATGTAGGGAACTGCTGAGGAATAATATGATTGCGATGCGCTTTTTCCATCCAATTCATTGACATAAGGGAAATCTGAAAGTTAATTTAAGCGTATCTAATTAACTTAGGTGTTGAGAATTCATGGTTTATTGAAAAACAATTGGGAATCGTTTTGTATGCAAGTGTGATATGTGTGGAGAAGAACCCCTTAGCTAGCTTTCCATCCATTCACTTTAATCAAATTCGTTTTAAAATCTGTCTTAGTTTACAAAGTTTTTGTTTTGTTTTCAATTTCGTCAAAACCAATTCCCCCTTTATTTTGAAGTGTGAGATGAAATCAATTTAGTTTGTGTTTTTAAGTGTCTTGAGTCAAGTTATAACCTATTTTCGTCCAAATTTGTGTTTGGTGTTCAAAACTGCCCAGATTGTGTTTTTAAGGCAGTTTTGAGTGTTTATGTGCTGTTTTGAGTTTTTTTAGTTGGTTTTAGTGTTTTAGAGTTTAGTTTTGCATTATTGAGTTTAGTTTAGTGTTTTAAACTTTGTTTTTACGTTTTGAGTCAGTTTTCAAGTGATTTAGCAATCCCTCCTAATCCCCGGCCTAGAACGATCCCTACTTACATACTCTGCTACAATTGATAAAAAAGGGTTTAATTTGTGTGCTTATATATTTCGCATCAAATTTTTGGCGCCATTGCCGGGGATTAGCAACTTTGCTAATCCCTTGGATTGTTTTAATTCAGTTTGTTTAAATCGTTCCAGGTTCTGACCTTGTTTTTGTTTCTTGTTCTTAGGTACTAGTTTATGATTCAGAGTTCTCATCCGATTCGTGAACACATCTTGTACTTTGACGACGATTTCGAGCGAGAATTGAGACGAAAAAGGAAGAATCCAGAACCTAGTGAATCAAGTTTAAATTTAGAAGCCAAAGTAGAGTTTGAAGAAGAGGAACCCACGGCAAGAGTGGGTGAAGTAGAGGAAGTCATGGCACAAGACAATCGTACAATCAAGGAGCTTTCGGCTTTAGGATTGGACAATGCCGCGCCCTTATGCATCCAATACCCCGCGGCTGCTCAAGGCAAGACCGAGGAGTTCGAGTTAAAATCAAGCTTGCTGCACCATATTCCAAAGTACCATGGATTGTCCTTGGAGGATCCCAACAAGCACTTGAAAGAGTTCAAGGCAGTGTGTTCAAGCATGACTCCAATCAATGTCGATGGGAGCATATTGAAGATGAAGGCCTTTCCCTTTTCTCTCTTGGAAAAGACGAAAGATTAGTTGAATGAATTAGCTCCCGGAACTGTCACATCTTGGGAGAGCATGAAACGGGCCTTCTTGGAGAAGTTTTTCCCAACTTCTCGAGTCATTCTCCTACGAAAAAGGATAAATGGAATTCAGCAAGATGAAGGTGAATCTTTTCCTACGTATTATGAACGTTTTAAATCTCTTGTTGCTTATTGTCCACAACATCAAATGAATGAGGAACTTCTTTTACAATACTTTTACGAGGGACTTCTACCAATTGAACGTCAAATGCTAGATGCCTCAGCGGGAGGAGCTTTGGTGGATAAGACCCCCACGGCTGCAAAGACATTGATTGCGAATCGAGCGTTGAATGCTCAACAGTACGAAGGTGTTGGACAAATGACCACCCCACGGCAACACCAAGTGAATGAGGTAAGTGCCATCTCCGAACTTCAAAATCAATTAGCTAACCTTACTACTCTTCTTTCTCAGGTTGTGGAAGGACCAAAAGTACAAAATGTAAGTGCTTGTGGCGTGTGCTCCATGCAAGGACACTTTACGGACATGCGCCCACAATTGATCGAGAATGAAGGTTGGGAGACCCTCAATGCCGTGGGTTTTGGGCAGCAATACCAACAAAGAAATGATCCATTTTCTAATACGTACAATCCGGGATGGAGGGATCATCCAAATTTCAAATGGCGAGAATCCCAACAAGGCCAACAACAAAGCGCATTTAGGCAACAACCCCCGGGTTTTTATCAAAAGCCGTTTGCACCAACTCAACCCCAAGCACAACCTGCCCAAAACAAATTAGGTTCTTCTATTGATAATGATCAGATTTTTCAATTACTAACTTCTATGGCGCAGGGTATGCAAATTAGGGACAAAAAAGTGGACGAGTTGGAGAAGCAAGTAGGGCAGATTGCGGAGTTCATGGGGCAATTCCGAGAACAAGGAAAACTTCCTAGTTCAACTATTGTAAATTCGAAAGGAGGCTTTGAATCTGCCAAGGCAATCATACTAAGGAGTGGAAAGGAAGTTGGAACTGACCCACAACCATCTAAATCAGCCCAAAGAGAGGAAGAGAAGTTGCAATTTAGTTTGTGTTTTTAAGTGTCTTGAGTCAAGTTATAACCTATTTTCGTCCAAATTTGTGTTTGGTGTTCAAAACTGCCCAGATTATCTTTTTAATGCAGATTTGAGTGTTTATGTGCTGTTTTGAGTTTTTTTAGTTTGTTTTAGTGTTTTAGAGTTTAGTTTTGCATTCTTGAGTCTAGTTTAGTGTTTTAAACTTTGTTTTTTCGTTTTGAGTCAGTTTTCAAGTGATTTAGCAATCCCTCCTAATCCCCGGCCTAGAACGATCCCTACTTACATACTTTGCTACAATTGATAAAAAAAGGGTTTAATTTGTGTGCTTATATATTTCGCATCAAGGAGACAATTTGAGGGCAATCTATAAAAGGGATCCGGATTGGGTAATATTTCCATGGGTACATGTGTAATTTCATTAATTTTTGGTATAAAATTACATAAAATTAGGGAGGGGTTTTACAGCCAAATGTTGACCCTAAAAACTACCAAGCCTATGTGGTGCGCAGTCCAAGTAATTAATAAACTAACTACGTCATTCGGTTGTGTGCGGGGCTGATGCGAAATATATAAGCACACAAATTAAACCCTCTTTTTATCAATTGTAGTAAAGTATGTAAGTAGGGATCGTTCTAGGCCGGGGATTAGGAGGGATTGCTAAATCACTTGGAAACTGACTTGAAAACGTAAAAACAAAGTTTAAAACACTAACTAGACTCAAAGAATGCAAAACTATACTTTAAAACACTAAAACAAACCAAAAGACTCAAAACAGCCCCTAAACATTCAAAACTACCTTAAACACACAATTTGGGCAGTTTTGGGACTCTAACACAAACTTGGACGAATTTTGGTTTTCTAATGAACTAAAACACTTAAAAACATAATCTAAGACAAGTTCTAATTAATATGACTCAAAGAAATAAGATGGGATTGATTTTGGATGAAAATAATTAAATTAAGACAAGAACAAAGTAAACAAATTCTTAGACAAATTTAAGTGAATCAAAACAGATTGTAAAATGAATTTGAATGAAACTTATGGATGGAAGATTAGCTAGGAGGTTCTTCTCCACATATGTCACACTTGCATACAAAACGATTTCCAGTTGCTTTTCGATAAGCTATGAATACTCAACGCCCCAAATTAACCGTGAATTGCACTAATTAACCCTCAGTTTTTTCCACAAGTTATTAGGTTGGATGATTGCATACGACAACCCAAAACATTCACTACAAGTTCCCTACATGAATTGCATAATAGAGATACAAGCAAGAATCATTAAGTTCTATGAAAAACATAAGCATTGACGAGACACTCGTTACTATGATTTGCATGAAACTTATGCCAAGAGTTTACTTAACATGATTGTGACTAGCAACCTTCACTACTTGTGAATATAAGTTTATAACGATTAGGTGAAACTCCCTTATATTCTAGCGTCAAATTCATGCATGAAAATTAAGCGTGCACTCTTAACCAACATACACAAATTAGTTTTTATATGAACGGATAAGTAAATTGAATTCACAACTTATGAATCACAACTGGATGTAATCAAATCATATTGCAAGTATGAACATAGTTTCGAATCACCCCCTAACTAAGAGGGGTTTAGTTCCTCATACTCACAAAGCAAAGATACATAAATTTAGACATTAAAATCAAAGGAAAGAAAGCACCTAAAATGCTCCAACTTGGTAGCAAGTGCATCCAAGATTCCTCCTTTCCCTTGCTTGCGGCAGATTGGGTTATGGATAGATTTTGGGTAGTTTTATGATGTAGAATGGATGGGGAATGGTATGGAAGGGTTTAGGGTGAGTGTGGAGGAGTGTTTGATGGTTGGAGGGTGGTGGAGAACTAGGCAAAGAGGGTGGAAGAAGGTGGAGTGGCTGTTATGTTTTCTAGGCACTAGAATGGTGTTTTTGGGGTGTTTTGCTTCCTAGGGTGTGTATGGACGAATTTTTGTGATAAAATGATGAATATGGGGGATTGTCCTCTGGCCAAGGGGTGTAAACATGTATTTATAGGCCCCAAAAACCTTAGAAAATCAGGTTAGGTTAAGGATGAAATGCATGGCAATTTGTGTGTGTGGTGTGCAATGGTCCAAGGGTGAAAATGAAGTAATGATGCAAAGTGTGAAGGGTAAAATGGAGTGGTGTTGTAGCTAGGGAGCATGAATGATTGTGTACATTGCATAGAGATGGAAAAGGAGGTGAAATGTGTCAACAAATGGGTCAAAGGTGCAACAACATGTGTTGCACATGGCATTGGATTCCAAATGTGAATGATGGAGCATCAATTGGTGCATGTAATGGATGTAAATGTTGTCTAAAATCTAATGAGTGAAGGGAACAAGAGGTATCAAGCAATTGAGTGTAATAATTAAATGAATTGAAGCATGAAATTAGAAATTATGTAGGGGACAAGAGTGATCAAGCATGGCATGGAATCCAAAGGGAATTCTATGTGGTTTGCATGGCAAAGAATGCAAGTTGGGGTGACAGATTTTTTGGGCTGTTTTCTTCATCTTTTGGATCATAATTCTTCATATTCTTGGCCTCTTTAGTTCTCAAATTCGTCCATCCACTTGGCCCATGCATTTGCTATCCATTCCAAGCCCGAAACATGCTCCAAAGGCCTCCAAAATGCATCTTCTTGCATACTTTGTACTTAGAGTCTGAGGAAATACAACGTAAATGCACAAGAACAAGCTAACTAAGTCGCATAAATATGCTCCTATCAGGGGCGTGCCAACTCGACGGCCTAACTCGGCCGGTGAGTAAAATTTGTTGATGTTGCGTTGGGCACACTGCTGACTTCTGAATCTCGCGACTGCGACTGAGGAAGGAACACGTCTTGGCCTTCGAGTTTTAGAGACTGAAGACAAGGCTGCTAGTTCTGCAAAGTTCAATATCAAATTCGGCCTCAGGGTGTCGAATGTAGTAACCTGGTAACACTTCACTTCATCGAGAAGGCTAATGAGATGACCTCTGCCAATAAGGATTCGAAAATCCTTCTTGACCGAGACCTGGATAGGTAATTAGTCGGTCGAGAAACAGTGTTGTTTATCCAAATTGAAGGTGCTTCTTGATCAGTTGATTCTACGGCTCCAGTGCTGTTTATCCAAATTGAAGATGTGTCAGCGGAAAAAGAAAATAAAAATCTCAAGGTTGTTGAGAGGTTTCGCATAGAGCGAGAGTTTGCGCAAGGCAATTTTTGTGTTGAATTGGAGGGGGCTCTAGAATGATGCATGCGACTCTGTATTTATAGTGGCTGTCTTTTGCTTGGCACAACCTAATAACTTTGTAGAGTCCAACTGCAACTCTAACTCTGTGAAACTGAAATTGATCCGTGTGAAATGCCAAGGCATATCCTTCAGATTTCGTGACTTTTCAAACAAAATAAAGCCTATCTAAGCTTTGTCACATCACATCAGAGGCCTAGCTCACCTAGGCTTCTTATCTCACCAAAACTCCATCAATGGCTTTTAAACCTATCTAACAACATTATGCAAAAAGGGCCTAGTCTACCTAGGCTTGTCTCATCATCACCCAAAGCCATCATCTTTACTGTCGCATGCATCCTGACCTTATCTAAATGAATTTCAAATTCATTTCTAGCTTCCAAGTGCCGTCAGACATCCCAAATCAATTCGAACTGTACTGCTTGCTTGGGATATAACTCGCATCCTATTTATCTAGTTGAAAAAGATGCTAAGATAATTCATATTAAAAGATAATTATTATGATAAAAACCATAATATTATCCTTTAACAATAACAAAAATTATCTCCACTTTTTCATCTGACAGTTGAGAACTATACTCCCTCAACGGCCTTGATTACACGGGCTGATAGTGTAAATTTGGGTCCAAACATTGCCCCCCACTTTCCTTGAACTTTGGCTCGTAAGTCGAATGGTTAAGGAAATTAAGTTTCTCCATCCAATCAAAAGTACATTGACCGTCATCCCCTGCTACTGTTCACTTGATTCTTAGTAACTTGCCGAGGGAACATGGTCACAACTCCTTTTGACCAAAGAACAGCCCATGATCGAAGAGAAGTGATAAACAATCATGAACCAAGATCGAGAAGAATTGAGATTGGGGTCGAGAGTAAAGTGGATAAACACCAACATACCTTCAGTTTGGATAAACAGCACTGCTTTGCGACTGACTGGGTATCTATCCAAGTCTCGATCATCAAGGATTCCTTGAGTCTTTGTTGGAAGATGTTATCTCATTAGCCTTCTCGACGAAGTGAGGTGTTACGAGGTTACGACATCTCATTAGCCTTCTCGACAAAGTGAGGTGTTACGAGGTTACGACATTCGGCACACTGAAAGCCAAATTTGATATTGAACTTCATAGAACTAGCAGCCTTGTCTTCAGGCTCTAGAACCCGAAGGCTGAGACATGTTCCTTCCCCGGCCGCAGTCGCAAGATTTAGAAGTTATAAACGGGCGCCACGTAGGCTAAGTAGTTTTTAAGGTCAACACATCCTCAATGCATACTTAAAGCATTTGGGTAACAAGGTTACATAGGTTCGAAATTTCATTGATGTCGATGACAAGATAATTTGCAAAGCGAATAAGCTTGGGGAAGATCCATTGGTTTTAAGCAGTCGTTATTGCTAAGAATATCTTAATGACATGTATAATTTGTAGTGCCTCCGATCAACGCATCAATTGAGCGTTTCCCGTCACATAGAACAAATCAAGGATATGACCGCAAAGATAGTCTGGGTTTGGAGTTTCATATCCATGAAGCTAGTATCCACTTATTTGAAAGGACTCAAGCAGCAACAGAAGCAGAGGCAACGATATTTATTGACGATCGAGTCACTTATGGAAATAAAGATTGTAGTTAAGCTTGTTCTGAGCATTGTGGGTTTGTTATTGTCCCATACTTACTCTAAAGTTTTGGAGCGATTGAAGGTGAAAGCGTTGAAGAGAACAATTGAAGGTGAAGACGTTGAATAAGAGTCAATCCACCGTAGAGATAGAGACTATTACATGAGAAATTTACATTAACTTAAGAGATAAAAAATGCATCATGAAAGCATATACATAAAATTATTATAATCTAAATATCTAGACCACTGTATTTCCAATTTACATAACATATTAAGCTAAATATCATGAAGGCACAATAGTATATTATAATATACAAAATACAATAATAAAATTATTATATACAAAAACATTTTGTATGTAATAATATTATTATTGTATTTCCAATTTACATAATAGATAAGCTATAGAGTCATTGAATCAGTAACAGCAAAAGCTTCGAAGTTAAAAACAGAAAAGCAAAATGGGGTTTTAGTTTCAGAGATGGGTTTTGGCCTTGGGAATCAGATTAAGCTTCAAAGAGTCATTGAATCAGTAAAGCTGAGGAGTAATATCAAGAAAGCATCAAACGAAAGCTCTCACCAGCTGTTGCAGATGGAGACAACGAAGTAGTTGTAGACGACAAGTCTTATTTATGAGGTTTGAGTGAGGAAAAATAGGTAAATCCGAATTTTATACCCAAAAACGTTGTGATTTTTTGTCAAACAGTCGTTTTAGTTTAGCTAACTTTAATCAATCACGATTCTGTGCGGATTTATTGAATTTTTTTCTTCTTCTGATTATCCTTCGATTTTAGTTTGAAACGTATCCGAAAAGTAGGATACTCGTATCTCAACATTATCATACACATATCTCATCAATAAACAACGTATCCTTTCACTTCGATGCGTATCTATGCGTATCCTCTGCATATCTGTATCCATGCGTGTCAAATATGGATACGTTGGCTTTCCCCTGTGTCCATGCATTGTAGATAATAGGTAATCCAATCATCCTCACACCCTTTAGTTTCTTCTTGGTAGAATAAGGAATATGCCAATGCGGTGGACCTCGACTAGATGACCTGGGCCTGAAAGATAGGCCTTGTGGCTTATTTAGTCAGACATGAAATATAATCGACTAGAGTGCGTGATTCTGCTTCTGAGTCACTTTTACTGTAAAAAAAAAGACCCGAAAATGTTGTATAAGTGTTTCTATCGCCGTCCCCTATTTTTGCCACAAGTACAAGAACAAGAAAGATTATGACTTACTTATTCGGGGATAACTCTTTAAAGAAAGGTTCTAGATCGATCCACTTTACTCCTGTCAGCAGGATCCGCCTGTGATCCCGTGTGTTAGGTTTCCTCAGTACATATTAGTGGAAGAAGACGGTGAGTGATTAGTCGGTGAGACGGAGTTCAATGGAAAAAATAATGATGGGTTGTTATGGTTTCAATTCCATGACTCAACAGAAGGAAATCTTCAAACCTAAAGAACCCGGCAAGGTTGGAATGTACGTCTGCAGTATCACTACCTATGCCCTAAGCTGTCTTGGCCACGCTTAAGAGGCCGTCAGTTTTGGCATCCTGTTTGTACCTAAAATCAAACTATTGGCCCATGCAATTAAGGTCATAGAGTGAGCATAGCTCCGCATCGTCGGATGGATAAGTGAATTCAAGTTATTTCCAATCGAAAGCAATAACAACAAAGTTCAAATTAACTTGGGTTTGCTGGTAGTGGGCGTGTAGGTTGAAACAACTTGGAGTAGGATATCAGCACGTGGGGTTTGATGATCACCTAAAGGAAAATAATGGTCTTGGATAATGATGAGATAAGAAACCTAGGTAGGCTAGACTTTTTTGCATGGTGATGGATGTTGTCAAATGGGTTTGAAGTGATAAGAATTGATGATGGGGTGGGGTCACAATGCATGTCGTGTGAAAGGGTACTTTGAGATTTCAAAGTTCTCTTGTAAAAGTCTATGGGCATAAGGAGACTAGGGAGATTTTTGCCGAAATATGTCAAAGATAATATTAGTTATTTTGATATTGTTTTTTGGAGTATATTTGGAGAAGGTCTCTATTGGATTGGCAATCAAGGAGACTCGACTATAAATACAAAGCTGCAAACAATGTGAAAAGCTCTCCAAATCAACACACAAAATTGTCATGCGCAAACTCTTACTTTATGTGAAACTTTTTAAACATTTTGTGATTTTTATTTTCTTTTTTTCCCGCCTACATACCTTTAGTTTGGATAAACAGCATTGCTTGGCGACTGACTGGTTATCTATCCAAGTCTCATTCAGCGAGGATGGTCATCTATCTATCCAAGTCTCGATCAGCGAGGATGGTCATCTCATTAGCCTTCTCAACAAAGTGAGGTGTTACTAGGTTATGACATTCGGCACACTTAAAGCCGAATTTGATATTGAATTTTGCAGAACTAGCAGCTTTGTCTTCAGGCTCTAGAACCCGAAGGCTAAGACCTGTTCCTTCCTTGGCCGTGGTCGCAAGATTCAAAAGTCATCAGCACACCCAATGCCACATTAACATTCATTCACTCCCGATCGAAGAACGTAGTTAGCTTATTCATGTAGCCTAAGTAGTTTTTAGGGTCAACACATCTTCAACGCATACTTAGCATTTGGGTAACAAGGTTACATAGGTTTGAAATTTCACTTATGTCGATGACAAGATAATTTGCGAAGCGAATAAACTCGGGGAGGATCCATTGATTTTAAGTAGTCGTTATTGCCAAGAATATTTGAATGACATGTATAATCTTTAGGGCCTCCTATTGAGACATCTAAACTAGTCACTAGTTTGTTATAACAGTAAATAGTTAGTTGTGGTAATTGTGTAATTAGTTGTAGAATATAAGGGTACTGATGTAATGAGTATGTGGCTATATATATACCTGTGTACTGTCATAATTATTCATTCAATGAAAATATCTTTTCAACAGAAAGAATTACAGTTTCTATGTGGTAATTTGTTCTCAAAAGTCATACTCCTGTCATGGTGCTTGTGTATGTTGATGACATATTAGTTACTGACCCTGATTCTTCCCTTTGTACTCTATTCATCCAAAAACTCAGTGCTGTTTTTCCAGCCAAAGATTTGGGTCCATTGCACTACTTCTTGGGATTAGAGATTCAAAGATCTTCCACATGTATCTTCCTACATCAAACCAAGTATTTACTGGATCTTCTCAAAAAAACCAATATGGATGGTGCTAAGCCTTGTTGCACTCCATTTGGCTTTAAGAAACTAGATCACATAGGTCCTCTTTTGTCCAATCCAACTAAGTATCGGTCTATTGTTGGTGGTTTACAGTATTTGATATGGATGCGCCCAGATCTTTCTTTTGCAGTGAATCAAATCCGTTAGTTCATGCATGCTCCTCGAGACCAACACATGCAAGCTGAAAAACGGGTTCTTCGTTATCTCAAGGGCACTGTGTTTGAAGGACTATGGTTCAAAAAGGGTGCTACTAATCTCACAGCTTTCTCAGACGCTGACTGGGCTAGCTGTCCTTTTGATCGACGTTCCACTAGTGGTTACAATGTATTTCTGGGATCTAATATTATTACTTGGAGTGCCAAGAAACAATCCACTGTGGCACAGTCATCCATTGAAGCAGAATACCGTTCTCTAGCACACACTGTAGCTGAACTGACTTAGATATGCAAAATCTTTTGTGACATTGGTTTCCCACTCTCTCAGGTTCCTACCCTATGGTGCAACAACATTTCAGCAATCTCCCTTGCTTCCAATCCGGTGTTTCATGCTAGAACCAAACATGTGGAGATAGATTATCATTATATTCGAGAATTGGTCTTGGCCAATCTCATCAAGGTTAACTTTGTATGCAATCAAGATCAATTAGCTGACATTCACACCAAATATCTTTCCAAAAGTCGATTCAGCTATCTCAAATCCAAACTTCCTCTTGGTTCCTCAATTGATCCCAAGCTCAACTTGAGGGTGTGTATTGAGACATCTAAACCAGTCACTTGTTTGTTATAACACTAAATAGTTAGTTGTGGTAATTGTGTAATTAGTTGTAGAAGATATGGGTACTGATGTAATGAGACTGGCTATATATATACCTGTGTACTGTCATAATTATTCATTCGATGAAAATATCTTTTCAACAGAAAGAATTACAGTTTCTATACCTCCGACCACCGCATCAACCGCACGTTTCCCGTCACATAGAACAGATCAAGGATATGACCGCAAAGATAATCTGGGTTTGCAGTTCCATATCCATGGAGGTAGTATCGACTTATTTGAAGGGACTCGAGCAGCAGCAGAAGCAGAAGCAGAGGCAACAATATTTATCGTCGTCGATTCAGTCACTTCTGGAAATAAAGATTGTAGTTAAGCTTGTTCTGACTTCTGAGCATTGTGGGTTTGCTATCGTCCCATACTTACTCTGAGAAGGTGAAGGCGTTGAAGAGAGCGGGGCTGGCAGAAGACGATTGCTGAGCCAGATTAAGGAGAGAACAGAAGCAAGGAAAGGAGGAAATTTTGCAAAAGGTGATAAGATCAGAGCTGAATTGGCTGAAAAGGGAATCGCACTCATGGGCTTGGGGATGGGGACAACCACCTGGAGGCCTTTTGATCCAGTAAAAACAACAGAAGCAGCAGTTGGTGCTTCCTTGGCTGCGTTGGCGCCCCCCGCCCTGCAATCTTCTCTGCAGTCGTAATCTCCTTCTTCTCCATATGGGTCGTATCTAAATAATCCAACTTCTTTTCTTTTTCACTTGATTGTCAACACATAACTCAACATGAAATGATGTAATCATTTTAAATATATAGTGATTTACCTAAACTACTTTTAAATTTATTGAAATTTTTGTTCAAATGTGCAAAAAACATGCCTTAAATCCTGAAATTTCTATCACACATCGATCGATATTGAGCCGAGCTCAAGTTTTCCGCAGACTCCCAACCATGACTATTTCTAAAAGATAATAAGGTAATTACATGATTAAATTTATACTCCACAGGCAAACACCAAAAATATTGACAGTTCTTGAAACCTCAGAAACAAAGTGAAGGAGGTACCTAGAACTCACGATCAGGGATCAGTATAGGAGCAATGAGGGACCAAACATATAGTGCAGCAGTAACCCATTCTGTGCAGATTCTGACCCAAACCGATGTCCACCCAACGTCAATGAGATCTGAGCTCTCCGATGAGCTGGTCCAGCCCGAAAGCAGCATGGCTGAATACATGCTAGCCAAGGCAAATATCAGGTGGAAAAACGTATAGGAATAACTAACAGGTTTCACTTCTTTGTCATTTTTCTCTTTCCCTTCCTCCAACTCTTTGCCGTCAAGAAGAGGTGTCTTTTCAGCTGCACCTGTGCCACAACATTCAACAAGTTTGGAAGAACTTAAATACGTTATGAACAAGAAGCATGACAGTAGCTTTCATGAATTGTAAATTCATCTTTTATTACTTTTGACTGAATATAAAGGATTGCAAAAATCGATTGAGTACCTCCCCTGGGTGAAGATGGTGGTGATAGAAAATTTGTTGATGATCCAGCACGAAGGGCAGAGTACAAAACTGAAAGAACAGTCATTGCCATCCCAAGAAGAAGGGTACTCAGGGAGACTGCTTTCGAATGGTGAAGACCATTGCAAGCATAGCCATGAGGTTCACTGGAAAGAGCCGTGTAGCACACATAAGCACTATAAACAGATATCACCGAAGCAGGGAGGAGGCTGCCATTCACCTGTTTGAGATTTCCAGGCAAAATCATCATGTAGATAATTTTTAATAAAAACCTGATTGACAAACGAATGAAGTTTACCCTTTTATCCTTACCTTCGGGTGTAACGCAATAACTGCAAATCCAAATGCGAGAATCATTGTCATGACAATGAAGAAGATATTGAGGCCACAATCTTCACCAGAAGGGTTGAACCAAATGAACAGAACGCCTGAGAACGCAAATGCTGCAAGGTAGCATACAATTGATACGACAAGCAGTGCAATATACCTGAAACATACACATCCATAGAATGAGAGAACTCAAATTAAACAAGTGAAGGGGAAATTAATGTATTTCTACTTAAACCAACCATTTTTGCTCATCTTTTTCCACCCATGCATCATTCCATGAGTGAGTACAGTCTAATAATATAATGACTTGAACCAGTAAAAATAAGCCTGCCCCAAATTTTGATACGATACCTGCAAGCCCAGCGAAAGGAATAAAGTTTTACGACTAAAGCAGAGAAATGGTGGGAAGACAATCATTCTTGAGAATTCAGATTCATGACAAACTAAGACGGGCTTGAAACATTCTTTATTGCACCAGGATAATGAAATGAAGCAGAAAATGCTAACAGCTCAAACTGAATTCTTTCAAGAAAAAACTAACCATAGATTGTAATGACAATGTCTGGCATGAAAAACATGAGAACGACAAGCAAAAGCCATACCACCATCTTGGCAATCCATCCACCATGATGCCAGGAATCTCGTCTGTCATTTTGGTCCTTTACTCCAATCATTATAAGCGCAAATGCTGCGAAAAACAAGAAATTCCCCATGCTCACACGAAGAACCGCTTCTGTTTGATACCACTCCTTGGTGTGAGTCTCAGAAGAGCTTATCCCTGTAAAGACGAAAACAAAAGGATATCAAAAATAAAATCCACAACAGTCGAAAACAATACTTTGAGAAGTTAAACAAGCTTCCTGCAGAATCTCAGTTATACACTGACTAGTCAATAAGACCATCCATAAACAATATTAGGCTGAATTCCTATGATAGCAATTCCAATTTTCTATGCTCATGATAGAACTATTAAAAATGCAATTACTCAACCGATTACAATTAATCTAATTCAACCCAAAACGTCAAGACAATTACATAATTCACATATTTCGTATTAATTCATCATCGTAGAAAGTGATAATAACCCATCATTTCTTTACATTTGGGGCAATCAACTGCAAAATCCAAGAACTTGACAGTAACTACAACATGCAATTATGCATCCCATTACTAATCTAAAAAAAAAAAAAAAAAAACACATTTCATAAATTCAGAGTCGAATTCAATTCCAACACAAAAAACTGCAAAATCTGACGATTTCTCACATACCCAATTAAATTCCGCTCCAAGAACGAAAAGGGTTGTTGGAAAAACGGAAAACTCACATGGGATTTTCTCCAAGAGAGGAGCCCCAACTTCTCTGAGAATCCAAGACACGATCAGGGAAAGCCCGAAGAGACCGCAGTAAGCAAGCCTAGCCGATTTGCTGGAAACCCCAGAGGCCACAGAGCCGCACAGGCCGCAGGTGGAAGCGGCGCAGCAAGACAAGCAGCACGACATCTCTCTCTGTACCGGCGTTGTTGATTATTCCGGGAAACTGGCAATCACAGGGAAGGAAGGAAGGAAGGAAGGCGTTGAAATGTTGGTGTGGGAGGAGTGACTGGTAGCTGAGAGCTCTGGTGTGATTTCTGGACCAGGCGTGACGTGTTCTGTATTTTTGCGTCGACATTGAATCACGTACTTGCATACGTAATTTGAAAGGTGAATTTACCATTTACCATTTACCGTTTACCGTTTACCAAGGTGGAAGATAGGTAAATTAGTGGAGTTGATAATTTACGTAGACTAATGAACCCTTCTGTTTTCCTCGTTTAATTTGGGCTAACAAGCCTCATTCTGCTTTTGTTAGCCCAAACTTGGTTTAGTCCAGGCCCAAAGACTTACTAAACCACATCCGGGTTGGCCCTGAAACAAGGGTAGGTGGTTTTTTTTTTAATATTCTTTGGATGCGGTCGCTAATTATTAATATTTTTTTATTGAAACCTTATTGGTTTTTAATTTTTGATCGAAGTTTCTGAAATTAATGTTATAATGTATTTCTATGTAGGTTATTATATTTTTTTAAATTAAAATTTGAAATTTATAGTTGTTTGTATTAATGAGATTTTAAATAAAAAAATTTCATAATTTGTGGATTAAAATTATTAAAATATAAATATATTGTGTGTGTGTATACATATATATATATATGTGTGTGTGTGTGTGTATGTATGTATGTATATAAACATGGGTACATTCATCAAAATTAACAAAAAAAATAATAGATATTAGGCTTAATAACATTAGTAAATTTCTTTGATTAAACTTGACATGGATACATTCTCAAATGAAGAGAAAGAATGTACCCATATAAGTTTAAAAATGGATTAAAAAAAATGAATAGATTTTATATAAAAAGGGTACATTTTACTACAACAAATTGGTATAATTAAGAATGGGTATACTTTAAGATTAAAAAATTGAAAAAAATTACATGAATGGATACATATAAGATTAAAAAATTGGAAACATTTTTATAAAAAATTAAGAGGTACAAACTTATTCTTTTTTTTTTTAAATGTTTTGAATTGAAAATTAGCTAGGAGTTTAATAAAGGTGTGAGTATCAAAATCTTAAATCAATTATTAATTTTTTATTTTAAAAATTATATAACTGAAACGTAAATTTATTATTACATTAATGCTAGGGACCTTGATCAAAATCTGAAAACTAATAAGGTTTCAATCAAAGAACATTAGTAACTAAGGACTGGATACTAATTTTTCTTTTTTTTTTATATTATTTTTGTTAGTACAAATGATATTCTGCACTAATTTATTTTAATTGGATAGAGAATGGTTTGTACCCGGGACAAAATGACTTGCAAAGGAATGTGAGTTTCACACACCATATTTAGAGTCTCACACACTTCTTGTTTATTTTAGATGATAGGATTGAATAAATCAACCAAAATCAATAAACAAAATTAAACGGGAGTGTGCAATTTAACTATATCATTCATTTGTGTTATAACATGTATGTTTATTCATTTATACTATATTCTCAGATATAAAAAAAAATTACATTATAACACATAAATTAATAGCATTTCATGTTGATATGTCTATCGCGATAAAAAAAAAACTTCTCTTCCTTTTCCATCCCTCCTTTTGTGTAACGTGGACATGGTCGACCACTGGTGAACTAATCTCCCACTTCTATGGCTCTATCAGTCCATTAGATAGGTGGTATAGATGATGGTTGATTAAGATGGTACACAAGACCCTATACCTCACAGATGTAAAAATATTTATAATCTATTTAGTGAATGCCAAATACGACTAAGTAAGATGATTTTTGTGAATAACTCAAGTAAAATCTAAAAGCTTAATAATTACGTCCAAAAACTAGTACGAATCTATACTATGAACAAACTTATACTGTTAAGCAGCCTGAATCACTTGGAAAAGCACTTCGGACTAGCAAATGAGCTTCTCCGACTAGTATAGCAGCTTGATTCTGAATAAAAACACTTCAGTTGGGATATACAAGGTTCGAATCCACATCTTGGTTAATAATTTCGCAGACCAAATGCGCTTCGAGGTTAGAACAATACTTCATTTGAGCAACAAACTCCTTATCACGTTATGAGATTAGTAAACTGATAACACCATGTAGCCATATTATAGTCACTCTTATGATTAAACCATTAAACGCACACACAAACACAAACACAAACACACACCCCCCAAATCAGTTTATGATTTGAAACCGTTGATGGTTACCTTTGCCAAAATAGAAGCTGCTGGCTACATATGCTCCACAAACTCTCTCTCAACTCTAATTGAAAAGTCACCCAAATATGAGCTAAACCCTACCAGCTTTTGGTGTAGAAATAGAAACCGTTTTCTCTCTGACAGTCCAACGCATGCAGCTCTTTGCTCGTTATGTTTGCTGAAAGGGAATGTTGTGATTGTGGTGTCTCAGTTAGTCACAGTCTCAACTCAAAGATCAACCCACTTCACTTCACTTCCCAAACATCCCAACAAATTAATGCAACAAAAGAAAGGACTCCCCAGTCCCCACCAACTTGGAATTTTCCAATCTTTCTAATTATCTCCTAACTAAAGTAGTTCAATGACATTTTGATAGTGTCCCAAAGTTGCTAACACGCACTCGTGCCTCATCTCTAAGCATGCATGACTCTCATTGAGCTAAGTTTATAGGGCCATTCTGATTTGTATCTATGTTAGCTGGATAACAGTGCATCATTTTCTCATAGGTCCACACGGATTTAAGTGTTTGATATAAGATCTTATCGTTTGATGCTTCCTTCATAAGATAAGGTTTGTCAACGTTTTCATTGCTAATCTTTTTCATGTCAATAAGACATGATTAGACTCGTGAAGTGGGAAATGCGATTGTGATGTTCTTGGGGGCCTTGGAAGAGAGAGCACTATATGCTACACTCTTTGAAGCTACCGTGGAGTTTCATGTCAATAATTCAATGCAATATGTATTTTGACTTTCGCAACAATAGTATATCATTAACTCAAAACACTCTGATATATATACCATCCCAAGTTTCGTAGGAAAATCTCTCTCCTTTTGGAGAAGCCAAACTTGGTCAGTTGGAAAAACTTTGAGTATGTTGATCATACCGTACGCGTCGCATGTGATATTATTAATAAAAACGCTAATTACATAAGTGGATTGAAAACATCGCGATATTGTGAGGTTCACACAAGAACTTTCTAACAGCAAAGTAATAATGGGGTACTTAATTGCAATATGAATCTCAAGTGCTTTACCTAGAACTAGTTTAAACAAGAGGGTCAGTGATTAATGGCAGGAAAAAAAATTATCCGATGAGGACTTTTAGTGAAGAGAGAGACGGACTCCCCTACCCTCCAGCGGTCTTCAAAAAAATCTTGAATGTGACAATCACATCATACGCTTCATGGGATATGACGTGATATGACTAATTAACGTACATGTTATAATTAGTATGAATGGATGGCATAATTGATATTTCATAGACTTAAGAGTAGGATTAATTAAAACACTAATTAATCACGGTGGATTGAAAACATCGTGATGTCGTGACTTTCACGCAAACTTCTATAGCAAACTGATAACATATGGGGTCTCTAATTGCAACATGAATTCCAACTGTTGTGCTTAATTAGACAAGTTAGAACAAGATGGACAACCATTAATGGCAGGCAAAATTTATCCGATGAGGACTTTTAAGGTACATGGAGAAAGAGATACAGTGCTAGTGCACATGGCATTGAGGTGTTTTGAAGGTACAGGTGGACCCTGTGACTAAGCATTTTGGAAGGGTTTGATAGCTAGTTTATAAGAAGTAGATATTAGAATATATTACAAGACAAGTCCTTGAGATCTTATGCCAATAAATTAGGGTTTAGAATTGAAGGAAAGGTCATTGTTTGTTCTTGAAAGTAGCAAACCTGTAGAGAATGGTCATGGGGAGCATGGGCAGGAGACTTGCCAAATGGAAAAGAATGGTGAGGCAGCAAAGAGGGAAGCTCTATATTACTAGGGTTTGCATTTCTATGCTTCTTGGTTGGCACAAGTACGCTTAATCGTTCGAGCCATGCATTGCATGCAGTCCCATAATGTATGCGTAGAATTAGTAATACGTTCTATATCGTTAGGTTTTGATGTGAAGCAGCATGCATATTAGGTTGCGAGAGATTCTCATGTGTAATCAGGGATATATTTCAGTATTTTTATATCTCTCATCACGTGATATGATTTTTCGATGAGAGTATAGGAAGAGAAAAATAAGGGATATAGCTTCGTTAGCATGGTAGAATTTCTTAATTAATAAGAGGTTTTATTGTGTCACTAACGTATTCTATGCAATGTTTATAGTGAGCTCAATCTATCAAGAATAATATTTTTGTATAAGTGCAAATTTTAAGTGGTAATTGTTTTGAGTATGTAATTAAATTTTGTGTTTCCTAAAACAATACAAGATGGGAACATGATCTAACAAGATGAATTTTGTGGTGTTGAGCAACTATATAAAATTACAAATCATTAGAAATCCATCCGTGAAGTATTTATATATGTACCTACTCAAGCATGCCGTCCTATATATTCTTATTTATATACATGTATAAATCTTGTAAATAAATTTTAAGGAATCATCCAAAAGCTCCCTGAAATTCTGGAAGAGAAATTAGATTAATTTGTTAAGCCATCTATATCCTTCGTACAGCGGGACAAATTGATTACAGCTAATGGCGACAGAGGTGGCCTTGAGATTAGGATAAAAAAGCTCCAATCCTTGTCAAGTTTTTCAGGTGATTGAACAGGGAGACAAAGCTGATGTGTCTGCTTTGTCAACTTTGTATTCACTGGGACCCCACTCCATGTAAACCCATTTAACGGCCGACACTTGGCACCCTACCATGTACTGATTCACCAGATCTTTTCTGCGTGCCTCTCTATAAAATGCAAAGCTATGGCTGGCTCAACTTAGTCCATGCTACAACCTTGAAAATATTCATATCAGCCAAAACACAAGCATTCCTCTCTTTCTCTCGCTCTCTTTGCCTGAAATAGTCTCTACAGTTGTTGTCTAACATGAAAGGAGAGTTGGGCGGCTCCGCTCGAATGCCGAAGCACCGGCCGTGGGAGAAATGCTTAAGGTTGATGAGGGAGCGGCGGACGCGGTTTTATATCATGTGGAGGTGCACTGTCATACTTCTATGCTGGGACGAGTGACTGAGAAGAGACCGTTTTTAATATGAAGGGGTTAAGGTGTAGATAGTTGAGGGACGTTAATGAAGTTGTGTTCTTGTGATCTGTTGAATTTTCTATTGAAATTCGATCCAAACGGTTAACAAGAAAATGTATAGTTACTTGTGGCTGGGATGAGTTTAGATACGATACCCAGTAATTAAACGATAATGCTACCTGCAAAATTAAATGATAATGCTACATGTACCGTGTTTACTAAACGCTTTTAGACTACACATATTTAGTAGATGTGACATTTCCTTTATCTGCAAACATTCCTAAAATATCATGTCAAGAATAGCTTAATTATTGTGAACTTAACTCCACTGATGCAATCTTTAAGATCACTGACTCTTCTTTGACTTATCGTTTGACTTGGGAGTCAAATGTTAATTGTTGTGCCATTAAAACTCCACTACAAATTTGATACCGAAAGAGCTTGTTTAGGATCATGGCCATTGACTGCGGACCACGCAAGCCGTAACATTATAACATTGTAAATTCAAGAGGGCAACGAGAATTTATTACTACGCTTGAAGTCTCGTGTTCGATTCCCCTCTCCCTCAATATCGCTTGTGTAAAAAAATATTGAATGAATCCTCGGCTAGCATGCATGTTCGTTCTTTGTCTTCAAATAATCTTTTCGTTTAAGGTCAAACTAGAACACAATGGAAACTGAAAGTCGAGAATCGAACAAACTGTCTTCACTCATTTACTTCTTATTGTACAGACTTGAATATTTCTGTAAACTAGCAAAGTAGAAAGAATCCTGCGTACAAAACCTAGTATAATTAACACTTGGAAAACAGCACTTGTTATTGACTATTTTCCATATACCGTCGTTTACGAAACAAAAAGTAGTGCCAGCCACCTCGAACCTATCGATATAACATGAACTGAAAAACGAGTTTAAATAATTAATAAGGTACCAAACTTATAATCATATCCTCCTATCCAATCTAATGGAGAACAAAATGAAAAACAAATAGATAACTTTTGTAGATGCAAGTCAAAGCCACTTCCCTGAGGAGCGACCGGATCAGGAAATAACAAATGAGCTAGATGAATCATCTCTTATTTTCAACAAGTGGTTTACCAGAAGTCCCTTGCAACGTTGCCAAGGACCGACCATCAGCAGACTTCTTCAGGGTTAGTCCTTGCTTACTTTTTGGCCTACCTAGGGCATCATCACAACAAGAACGAGAATACATTAGTCAGCTTCGACAACTAGACATAAATTGAACATTAAAAAAAGACTGAATGTTAAGAGGTAAATCAACCTCCCAAGCCCTGTCGTTTGAAACAATCACCAAAGTTAGCAGTCCATAACAAGCAAACATTCCAACGAGGATACAAGCCAACCACCAAGCGAAATTATAAACAGGAAGCTTTTTCGTGTTATATCCCCAGACATAAATGCGGCAGCTACTAATATATCATATACGTAAGTTTTTTTGTTCCCAATACTTCCTTGTGGAATTAATTGCAGCACTATTATCATATTATCAAAGAAAGAATTCTAAGGTTTTAGCAATTTGGTTGCACAATACCCCCCTTCCTAGACCCCTTTGAAAATAACAGATTGAACAGGGGAAATACATTTTGTCCAGTGGCAGGTCCCTTGTTCACATTTAACCTCCGAAGCGATGGAGCCCGTGCCACTGATGAAGCAGCTGCAGCTGCAGCGACACGTATTCTGCAAAGAAGAAGATCAATCCACTTTCAAATAATCACTTTTGTACATAATGGCAACCATCTATTTGCTTTTGTCACTCTATGATACCTTTTATGTACATCAACATATTCATCTGTTTCATCCACAATCTCCTCCTGCATTTTTCAAGAAAATCATCACTACAGTATCAAGTCTGCTGCCAAATGAACAATTTTCATTAACTGAAAGCCCAAGAATATCAATTGCGTGTACATTACCTGCAGGAGTTCTTCAAATACATCTTCCAGAGTGATAATCCCAATGACTTCACCCTCCTCGATATCCTCTGATACCTGGGGCAATCCATTTGTTGCTCCATCACTATGGGATGAAAAAGTTTCCTTGTGTCTATGACTATGGGGCCTCGGTAGCCTGGGTATATCAACAACAACACCGTCCGGCTTTCCATCCTGCTTGGATAGCAAAGGAGTAGTCAGTTGGGAGTCTGTGCCAGTGTCTCCGTTCCCTTCATCTTTCTTGCCGTCAATGGTTGGTAGAGGAGCCTTACTTTTCGTTTTAGGCTTCACCACAGCAGCCATATGACTGCTGCCCTTTTGAAACTCGTTCAGTATATCATACAGTGGCATATCTGCAGGAACTCTGGGAATATGACCCACACATGAAAACCGAATATACCATACTCAGTACTGGAATTGAAGAATAAATAATAGCATATTTAAGGAAGTTGAATCACACCGTGGAATTCTACGAATGGAAACAGCACTAACTGGGGTCTCCGTTTCAGGTCGTACAGTGAGAAGACTTTTCACCTAATCCCCAAATGAACGTCAAGATTTTTTTGGGGGTGGGGGGGGGGGGGGGTTAAATAAAAACATGAGAACTACCAGTTACAGATGTGGTGAATTTGAAAGCCAGAACGGATGCATAATATGAAACTCCAAAGATTTAAGTTCTAAAACCCACCAGCAGAAGTCCAATAATATTCTTTGGGTTCCCAGAATAGACAGGAACTCGACTATGTCCCCGAGCAAGAACTTTCCCCATTGCTTCCCTGAGAGGGAAGAATGAAAATATAATTAGATACACTAGACACTTACAATCTACAATTTTTGCTGCAAATAAATTTACAAAATAACAAGATAGTAGAAAGAGAACAATGGTTGATGGGTTATCTTTCTGAAAGTTAATAGAACATCATGAAAAGTTCTTAGTTGGAAGGTTGGCTTCTAATTCTATTCATTTAGTACACTCCTTAGTTAAGATGATTTTAATTGTTCTTGACCAAGGATGTTGGCAGCATAACATAAATGTGATTCTTACAAGAACCAAAGGGACAGTTAATTGAGAAGGCGAAACCTGAATTTTTAAGGACCGAAGCTTACCAGTCCAATTTTGAATTGACATCTAAGGAAAATGTTGATTCAATAGGCGTCATAGCCTCCTCAGCTGTCTGTTGATAAATGAGAACAAAACAAAAAAAAAAAAAAAGGTTGAATTTGATTTCTCACTGCATGATATCTTTCAAGATTTATATCAATTAAGAGCAAGAATGAAATAGAAAAACAAAATACAAAGCAAGCTCCTAAAAATTTTCTGCTGAAGACCATCAACACTCCAATATCATGAGTTTTATCTACATGATTAAGATTTTACTAATTGCTACTTGTTCTACTCAAATTAAGGGTAAACTTAACATTGTCAGCTTATATTAGAAAATTCATAAGCAAGTACAGATAACAATAAACATCTCAGTGGCAAATCCTATTCATTTTGTATACATTGAAGGGGTAATATTCTAGAAATCACAATAACAAGGAAACCACAACAGTTGAGCATCCAAAAGAAAGGCAGTTTCACTACGATGTGTACCTTTTCAGTTAAATCAAGTGCTCCACTAATTATCGTCGTCTCATCATGTGTAAGCTCACCTCCCTTGCCCTCCTATACGTGAGATTAACAGAAGGCAACTTTTTAAAAGAGCAAATCAAGAATAATATTACCATATATTACTGTTTTGGTTTCCTTGCACAATCAAATAGTTTTACCCAAGTTACATATTGATTCTGAATTATTCACTTTACCTCCTGGCTGTGGATGTTAACAAGGGCTTTTAACTGAGCACGCCTAAATAATGCTTCATTATGCCCAAGAACACAGTCCAAGATCTGGAACACGTAAGTTTCTTAGTGTCAACAAGTAGATGCCATATCAAGGTGCATCACCGATAATTTGCTATGTACATGACAAGGTGCAGAAATGATATTAAAAAGAACTTTCAATTTCTAGCCAGAGACTGTACCTTGCCAATTGGATAAGCAATTGGATAGCAAACCACCATTAAAATCCTCACAAGCCACACAAAGTTCGAACCTACAGCGAGTCCGTATCTAGTACATATTGCTTGTGGAATAACCTGTAAGATCATAATAAACAACCAAATCAATTCCAATTCAAGCTAATCATGCCGAGTGTAAATGTCAAAACCAAAGAGCTAAATCATCGGAAAATTAGGATACAACACACCTCTCCGAAAAACAGGACAAAGGTCACAGAGAGAATTATAGCAACATACTGATTGAAAAGTTTATCCAAATATATCGGAAGCGCCTGCAGATTGCAAACATCAAAGTTAATAGCTGACATTGAATGTTCAAACTTTAAATGCTAAATGAGAACTTTCAATTGGATACACATTCGGCATTGAATAACACCGATATTCTTATACCAGATTCAATTTAATTTTCGCAAAACCAAATCCGATCTGAAAGAAAACGCATTGACAACGAAAACCGCTGCAATTCTTAAAATTGGAGTGCCACTCACCTCCATAGCAGCCGCATTACACAGTAGCAAAGTGACGAGAAGCTGATGCTGCTTCTGAACCACCGGTAATATAACAGCTGAAAGAAAAAACAGAAAAATTCGGCGAACTACGAGCTAGACGAAACAGAAATTCAGGAATCGGCGAGAATCGATATGGAGGCGAACGAACCTGCTTGTTTCTTCTCGGTGGGGGAGCCGCTGCGCTGCAGAATCTCGAGCTCGACGAGGCCGAGGGACATGAGGCCTAGGGTTAGGCCGGACATTATACCGGCGAAGATGACGAAGAAACAGGAGAGGCCGGCGTAAATGAACCACCAGGCGGATCCGAAGGGGATGGCGCCCATCCCCGATTCGAGGCCCGAGTTGCGAGTCAGCATCCGAGTCATCATGATCGCATTTATCGGATGCATCGCTGCTGCTGCTTATTCTTCTTCTTCTTCGTGATCGTGGAAGTCAAGTCAGCGTCTTCCAGAACGATAGAAGCTGAGTCTGAGAGGTTGTCGGAGGAGCTGCGGAGTGTCGACTTTATTTGAGTGAACACGTGGTAGAATCATCTGAGGATTTTGCTAGAATCCGTGTCCGGGAACAGATTTTCTGTACTTTTATTAGTAAAAGGGTTTTTTGTGCTTCTTTTTAATTTACAAATCCGGGTCTTCGCCAGATCCTCGAGGATCCCCAAGAGCTGTAAATGATATCTATTTATCGTATATTGTACGGTTAAAAATTAATTTAAATATTTTTATATAAAATTAAAAACAAATAATATTTGATAAAACCTGATCGCACGATGTACGATGAATAGATACGATTCACGAATTCTCAAAATTCTCACAAACCAGATCCGGATAGGATCATGTTGGAAAATTTACCACCTTCTTACCCTTTTTACCTTTTTGAGTTCATTTTTTATTTTTTATTATTTTATATCAGCTCTTATCTTTATTGTATGGATAACGGTAAGGAAATTAAATTTATAAATCAAATGATGTGGCGGTAGATGATTAGATTATTAACTAAGTTTCGATTAACGTGTTTGTGATCTTATTGGTGACACATAATTTAATTTACAAATTTTGTTCAAAAATTTGATCTTCTTAGCATTATCCTTATTTTATTAGGTGAGTTTTGATTTGAAGAAAAGCAAGCAAATATTAGAAATTAAAAAAGTGTCTAAAAATAAAATAGGATGTGTGGAAATTAATATTTCGAATATAAGAAAGAAGTGAAAAATAACCTTTTTACATCGTGAATAAAAGTAGCATGTTTTTGGTGTACTTAACACAATTTCACTCCTCCTAAAAAAAACACAATTTCACTCCAACTGTGACATGTGAATTTGTATTTTAATTAATATATCCAAAAAATTGTGCATATCGACCTTTTAGTCCACTCTTATTGTACATTAACGTAAAATAATAAAACACATAACTTGTATTTTCAATAACCCTAAAAAAATTTCTCCAATACCATCTCCCATTTTATTTATCATTTTAATTATTGTTGGAATGAAGGAAAGAGAGAGATGGGACTGGCCACCACTACGATTAATCCCAATGCGTTTAAAAAAAGAAAAAGAAATGATGTTTAGACTTGTCTAGACACCCACCTAGGTACTCGCCTATGTCGCGACTTTCATTTGGGCAGAAAATAAATAACTTCTATTTTGCATTTTATTTTTTCAATAAATTATAAGAGACTTAATAGATACCTAGATGAATACTAATTATATGCTTATTTTTAACATTTTCAATATGTTCTAGTACTTTATAATTTATATATCATTTTATTTTGCAATTTGTGTATCTGAATACAGTTATTTATAAGTATATATTTATTTAATGTTCTATAATAAATTTAAAACTTAAAAACCTCCTAAACTCCCTCCTAGACCCCGGTTAGACAACTAGGCATTAAATCTTTGTTTGTCTCCTAACTAGCGCCTAACACATTTTAGAACTTTGTGTAACAGTAAGTTTCACCCATGATTTTTTGCCATAGTTAGTCTAGATCCAATTAGGTTTTACCTCCACTTATTTCTTTAAGTCATGACTGCAAGAGCCTGGCAGGAATCATGTTAATTCTAGCCCCAAGCTCAAATTAATCCTTAGCGCTTACGTTAATTGTAAGGGAGAGTGGCATGACTGATTTTTTGCGACTGGGGTCTGCCACAACCGTCTTTCAACGACTTGTCCAACGGACAAATTACAGGTGGATATATAAATCTTGGTGATTTGGCAGCTCAATGGGCTCTTTCTATTATAATAATTATTATGTTAGCAGCTCAGCAGGATATGCAGGTGATTTGGATGAAGTTATATATACTGAAAATGAGAGTTTTCCTCTCAAAACTTATTTTCTCTCACATAAAATACATCCCTTTTTTTTTTAAAGACTTAAACCCCATTTACTAGAGTTCAACTAAGCAAATTTCCTTGACAAGCTTGGTATGTCAGTTTTTATAATTCTCGTGTTCCCAAAATACACTCATAGAGTGTAACGTGAGTTAGGTTTAACTTATGATTAATAATAAATTTCGCATTTTATTGTTTTCAATGCAATTAAATGTCAATTAACCTATTATTTGATTAGGCTTTCTTTTCTCAAATTTTTTTACCAACAATTGTTTTATCATGAAACTAACTTACCTTATTAGCATGCAATATATAATATAAATTAAATCTTATTATCAAGGGAGTTGTAGTGGACAATATATGTCTTTTATGTAGTTCCTCTTTGGAGTCAACGCTACATGTTTTCAATGATTGTCCATTTGCTCTTGCGGTGTATGTTGCCTCTCAATTAAATCTTGGGGTAAGGCTTCCGGTGAATGCTTCTATGTGTGATTGGTTGTCATTATGTGTGGATCAATTATCCTTAAGTCAGTTAGCTTTGCTGTTCATGGTTATGCATGGTATCTAGTGTGCTAGGAACACTCTGCTTTGGGAGAACAAAGTGGTGAACCCGGCCTTAGTTTCTCACCTCTCGAAGCTGTAGTTGACGGAGTTTGTTAAAGCCAAACCTGTCTAGCTTCCCGTCCACCTCAGGTGTTGTCGAATTGGAACCCCCCTCCGGCTGGGTGGGTAAAGATCAACATTGATGGCTTTTTTCTTCCTGGGTCTAATGTGGGACATGTTAGAGGGGTATTTCATGACGAAGCCAGTAGCTATGCTGGAGATTTCGTTCGCCAAATTCCCTCTGCATCGAGTCCTACCATGGTGGAGTTTCTGGCAGTTCGCGAGGGGATTCGTTGGGCTACGGAAAGGAACTTGGATCGAGTTATCGTGGAGTATGATTCATCGCAGGTGGTTCAAGCTGTTGGGAGCCGATTCCAGGGGTCTTCTTCTTCTAGTGGATGATATATGTGCTAGTTTGCAAGCCTTTGTGGATTGCCAAATTGAGTTTTGTTGGTTTGAGGAGCCTCCAGATTCGATTGTGGAGGCTTTCGTCGATGTTGATTGACTCATGATTATTCAATAAATGCTGTCATTTTTCTTCAAAAAAAAAATTATGGTGTTTTAAGTTGAAACATGGACAAATAATTTGTGTCAAAAAAATTATACAAAATAATCGTTATATTTTTTTTATGGAAAATAATTTACCTATCTATATGTTAATACCCACTTGGAATATAAGTACTGTAAAAATAATTTATCTACCCCATAGGCGTGATATTGTAAAGAAAAAAGGTATATGATTACTTTGAATATTATAAGTAATTATATGACAATATTATTTGTATAGGTAAATTAATAAGCAGATCAGTGAATTAGTATCTATTACAAAAATGCAGATAAATTAGCTTGTAACAAAAGAATGTAGTTAAATTAGTGAATTTTTAAAATATAGGTAAATAGTTTTTATCAAAAGAATGTAGGTCAATTAGTGAATTTTTAAAATATAGGTAAATAGTTTGTAATGCGTGGTTTTAAAATAGGAGCTCCTTGCTCATTGCTAGCATAATTGAAGGTGAGTAATAATAATATTTATGACATATTTAGGTCATTGTGGCATAAGTTGTAAATATTTTATAGGGAACTTTAACGAAAAGCATCCGATACTGTTCACTTTAACGAAAAACCACATTTTTACACTAAAAAGTCAATCCTGGTACTATTCACTTTACCCTTTATTTTGTCCTTATCATTAAAACTCAAAGTTTTCAAACCCTTTTCATTAGTTTTCCTTATTTTATAAGGATAGGTCATTTATTTGCCAACATGGCAGACTATTTGATTTTTGGGTTTTATTTGGATGTTTAATATGAGGTGGATTTTTGTCTAGACAATATATGACTCAACCAGAAGGTATTGTCAAAGCAAGAAAAGAAAATATGGTTTATAGATTAAAAAAGTTTTCATGGGCTAAAGCATTCTCCTAGGCAGTGGTACAGGCGTTTCGACTCATACATGAAGATTAATTTTAGAAGATGCTTATATGATTACAACGTTTACTACCATGTGTTCAAGGATTGTATACGTATACTGGTGCTACTTTATGTAAATGACATGTTGATTGCATGTGACGATATGTCTAGAATCAAGAGTTAAAGATGCAATTGAGTTAGAAATTTTACGTGAAGGATCTAGAAGCTGCTTAAAAGATCCTTGGAATGCAAATTAAAAAGGATAGAGATGTTAGACTTAATAATATTAAAACACCATATAACTAACCTTGAGAAGACATCCAAGAACACAAACTGCAGCAAGCATGCAAAGAACACCTTGGAACTTGATGTAGGTCTTCTACACACTCACCACAACTGTACTACTTAAACCTATGGGGAGTTCCCTGAGTATATGTTTCGGTGGTGCATGCAGGGACCTTCCCTTGGTATTTATACTACTACAACGTTAGTACACATTCCCATAATCATGCCATTAGAATCCCTTATTGTACAAGGATACAATCTACCAAATCTCAGTCTTAATAGGATAGTATCAAGAGTCCTTATTCTCCAATTATAACTGGAATATATGCTTTACTTGGAGTCCAAATTATATCTTATAACTAAACCCTAATCATACTTACATTTCACATCAATCCTTATTAACTATATTGACGTATTAGCCATTGGATTAGAGTCTAACATCCAACATTCTCTCACTAGGTCAAATAGTTAATTCAAGAAAGAACTTTAATGAATCTGTAAGCATGATTCTTTATTGGCCAATGGATTCAGTTAAGCTATTAAGCTTCTTGCTTGCTTCTGTCAAGCAAAGGTTACTTACTCAGATCTATTGAAGACTATGAACAAGAAAAGTGTCCATGAGCTCTTATAATCACTTAATAAGCTCCTCACTTACATGGAGCAATTAATCACAGACTTGGTACAGAAGTCCATAACAAACCACAAGCCAAACACATTGATTCCATCACTTTTAGGTCCACTTAATCAGTCTTAAACCTGACTGCCTAATGCTTCCTATGAACTATGAGAACATCTCAAATATCCGTACGTGAAAACTCAGTTCATATGTCAAGCAACCTTATGACATAACCAATTGCAACTAATAACCTTTTGTTGCTGCATTATTCCATCGAAAAACACATCAGTTGCTTATAACCTTTCAGCAACATTTATTTCCAACAAAAGATATGAATTAAAACTATTTTAGAACATTGTAATGAATTACTGAAAAAACATCTCTTTATTAAACCTTCAATTCAACCAAGTGCAGTAACTAATGAATACAAAAATCAATCCTCAATACTAACTATCTTGATACTAACTACCATGGATAATTAAACTACATATTGTTATTACTCCCACTAGTTCAACAAATCTAGGGTTGCAGTCACTCCCATATTGACTGCATGCTTATGAAAAATTGCATTAGGCAATACCTTAGTGAGTGGATCAGCAAGCATTGCATGAGTGTTGATTTCTCCAGCCTTTACTTTCTTTCTAGGCAAAGTATACTTGGTGTTCAAGTGCTTAGTTCCAGGAGACCTATTATTATTCTTGGAATAAAAGACAACAGCTTTATTGTCACACCAAATTTGAATAGGTTTTGTTATGAAATCCATAATCTTGAGACTGCTGATAAAAATTTTCAGCCATACAGCTTGTGAAGTAGCTTCATAACAAGCTACAAACTCAACTTACATGGTAGAAGTGGCAACAATATCTTATTTTACACTTTTCCATGACATTGCCATATTTGCCAACGTGAATATATAACCTGAAGTTGACTTAAGTGAATCAAGGTAGCCTGTAAAATTTAAGTCACTATAGCCTATTAGCTAGAGTCTTGAACCCCTTTTGTATACGAGCTAATACTCTTTAGTCCTATGTAGGTGTGGAGCCTACAATAATCCCAAAAATTCTAGAGGCGACACGTGGACTTTTATTCAAGAAAGACAAGATTGCCCTCAATAAATGGGTAGGTTTCTCAGATGCTCACATGCGCAGCTCATATCCTTAGAGGTCTCAGCAGCTAAATACGACTGCCCACAGCTCACTTACCCTTGGCAAGGAATTAAAGATAAGGATTAATTACCCAAATCCTATCTTTAATACATTCCCAATTGAAGATTGACTCCAATCAAGTAAGTAATCCTAATTTAAATAAATCAAGGATAATTATACCATTATCTCAAGATATTATTTCCTATTTAATATCTTGGGAATATTTAGAAAATATCTCTCCATTAAACACTATGGCCGACCTTATCCCTATAAATACCCCATATTCTACCAATTTTTCAAAGCTTTGGCAACCCTAAAAAAAACCCTAAACACTTTACTCTCTCAAAGAAACTAACTTAGGCATCGGAGATTCGTTGACCTAACCCCCCCAACCTCTTGGGCGCGTGAAGCTTAGGTCTCTAATCAAAGATGTTGATTGTTTTGCAGGTGCATTTTTGTCAAGACTGAAGACGACGAAAATTTGCATCGACAAATTGGTGCTTTCATTGAGAGCTGATTCAAAACACTCGAAGAAGCCTCTTGCATTTATTTCTTGAATTTTCTGTTACGTTGAATTTCTCACACGTCGTATCAATTAATTTTTCCTAGAAAAGTTTCTTGATCAATCCCTGGAGAAAGGATACAATGGTAGGAAATCTAAAAACTACGACAAACAGAACCACGTACGTGCAAAGATTTAGACTGGAGAGTGGAGACGAGGACATAGCCCCACGACAGAGGTCATTAAGGCTTAACGTGATGGCAGGAGGAGCCCCACCACCGTGGAGCCGCGCCACCACCATCACCAACGTGACCCAGTAGCCACGGTAAGGTCACCAAGCCACAACACCACTCCCACCGTTGCTGCCCTTGCAGTGCTACACCCAGCCAAACCCTAGATAGGAGACCCAGGTTCATTTCCAAGCCCATGGGTAGAAGGCCCAAAACTTGGCAGCTGCCACAACAGGCCCAGGGCAGGAGACTCAGCTTATTGCAACGGCAAGTCTAACTGCACAGCAAGCCCAAACCCGAGCCCAGAACGTGACAGCTGCTGCCAGCCAGGCAGCTTAACGGGCTCAAGCCCAAGCCACTCAGCCATCATGCCATGATGTGGCAGCTCAACAGCCAAGAGAACCTATAGCCACTCAAGCCCAGGGTGAGCAAGCACCGGTTCAACACGTCCTGCGACCTGCTCTGACGGCCCTGCCTACCACCCAATCTATTCCAAGGCCACCTCTAGTGATCCAGACTCCGACCACCGGACCCGCGATCGATTTAGGATTACTTACACCCCACTTTTCTGCAGGAATGCTTGCTTTGGGGATCAAGTTTTGTACCTGCAGTCCATTATACTTCCACTAAGCATGAAGATGCCCATTATCCAAACTCTTCCAATCTAAATGGCAAGCACCACCTGCCTCAGTAGGTCGCTAATTTAACGAACGCCCTCGCGCAACAGACCATCTTAGTGAACCAACTCCTCAAGTGCATCGAGATGCAGCGCGCCCCAGACGAGGTGTCTTGAAGCAGGATAAGGGTAGAAGAACGTGACTCATTCCAGTGACTTCCCAGCAAAAGAGCAGCTCAGCTCACCACGAACCGTGCGATCGGGTAGTATGCACTCTCGTTTGGGTCCTCGGGGAAATGTCTTCTCCAGCCTAGATGTTCAGAAAAGCGTTCATTCTTAACTCGACTCACGAGTCAGTGTGTATTCGAGGTTGGGTCCACATTTCGACGAGCACTCATGACATTCCAGGAGAAGTGTCCACACGAGGCTAGGCCCACAAGGATATCCTCGTACGAGCCAACGAAGTAGATAGCTGCATGACTCCCACAGAATAGCATGTGAGCAGTCTATCTCAAGTTCCACTGGCAGCCTCCAGCCAAAACGACAGAAGGCAACACAAAGCAAACCACGTGCACCACGATAATGGCACAAAAGAGCAAGATATGCCGAAGAACAATTTGGACCAGCAGGTTAACACCGGGGGCAGCTCGAGGCTCCGCTGCCCCCACCAGGCGCAAATCCAGGAGAAAGTACAAAAGGTCATAGCAGAGAAACTGTGCGGATTCCAATGCATTGACACTACCGACGATGCTCTCAGTAGAGATGTGGCCAACCTGAGCAGGTCACCATTTACAGACGAGATCGAGCAGACAGAGCCACCGCAGAAGTTCAACCCGCTACATTTCACCTCGTTCAGGGGAGATAAAGATCCGAACAGGCACATGATGCACTACCGAAGCGCTATGACCCTCTATGCCAACAATGACGCTCTCGTGTGCAAAATATTTACCACTACACTCCAAGACAAGGTGCAAGACTAGTTCCACACCTTACCGCCAAATTCAATCCGAAACTTCAACGAACTTTCCTTTGTTTTCACTAAGGAATATTCGTCTTACCGCTTAATCAAGAAAAAGTCTGACCATCTCTTTAGCATGAAGAAGAACCCGAAGAAGTCACTCCGCACTTATGTCAAGAGATTCAAGGCGGAGAAGGTAAAGATTGTTGGATGCGATGACAACATCGCATGCTTAGCTTTCCAAAAGGGGTTCCCAGCAGATCACCCACTTGTTGGAGAATTGATTATGGGTGAGAACCTGTCCTTGGCAAACTTTTATGTTTTGGCAAAAAAGCACTCCCTCTGGGATGAGGAAAATCACTCCCAGAAGCTACTTAAGCAGTTGCGCAAAGACACAGAGCCGACTTAGAAGAAGGCTAGCGATAAACCGCTTAACAACAAAAACAAGCCAAGAGATAGACACAAGGATCGGTCCTCAGCAAAGGAAGGCATAATGCCCAAAACGTACACGAAGTTCTCAGTCCCGATCAACCATATCCTTCGTAACCTCAAGGATAAGCCATGGTTCAAGCCGCCGCCACCCATAAGGGGCGACACTTTTAAGATGAACCTAACCAAGTACTGCGCATTCCACAGAAATCCTGGGCACACAACCAATGACTGCTCCACTTGGAAAAGGTACATTGAACAGCTCGTGAAGCAGATGCCGATGCTGAACCCCTAACCAAGATAATCAGAATCAACGAAATCTTTATAGAATCCAAGCATCTGAGGGCCACCAATAACTCCAAAAAAAGGAAGATCTAGCAGGCAAGTTCGATCTATCAGGTTCAAGCCATAAATGTTGTACTTGGACCAATCGTCGACTTCACTGAGCAAGACGCTGCGGAAGTAGACTTTCCCCACGATGACGCCATGGTGAGTTCTGTACAATTGGTCCACACCGTTGTTGATAGAATCATGGTGAACAACAACAACTCAATCAACATCCTATAACTATCAGTCATCCAGAAGATGGGCCTAGAAAGCATGATCAAACACAAAGCAAAGGTATTGACAAGATTCAATGGACTCACCTCAATTGCCATTGGCACTCTCACACTTAACGTAACCAGCTCACCGATTGTCTCATCGTAGGCCTTCATGACCGCTAGTAAATATTGAAGCCGTGACCTTGATTGAGTATCCGAAAATCCGATTTCGCATCTCGAGATGAGCAGTCGAAGAGATCAAAGGCAATCAGGCCATGTCCAGGCGATGCACTATACAAGTTCTTAAAGAGACGAAGGAAGAAGTCTTTCGCCCCAGTAGTAGCAGTTGAAGTGCAAAAAAAAAAACTATAACTTCGCCATATAGCAATTACAGCAGGTAGGTCAGGAAAATGACGTTAAGTTCGACAATGCCCTGACAGATGAATTAGGATGGAAACCCGAAGAAGAGGCCGAACATATCTTCCTTGACCCTAAGTAACGGTTAGACCACGCCGAATGCACATCCAAAGAAGATCTAAGTGATCCTGGATATAAAGTCCCCCACCACTCTGAAGGAGATCCAAGGTCTGACTTAACAAGCAGCTGCATTCAACCGATTCCTCTCACAACCTATTAACTAATGCAAGCTTTTTTCAAGACAATCAGGACACATAATGACACAAAGGGAATGATGAAGTGCGAGAAAGCATTACAAGATTTGAAGAAGTACCTGACATCACTTCCCCTACTATCCAAGCCAAAGGCAGTGGAAGATCTATGCATCTATATGGCTGTATCTGAAGCAGCAATAAACTCTACCCTCATATGAGAAGAGCTGGAGGCCTGACTACCTGTATCCCACAGTTCAAAAGCTTTCCTCGATGGGGAAGCCAGATACTCGAAAATCAAAACTTTGATTTTAACGTTAGTTGTTGCAACCTGAAAGCTCAAGTCGTACCTTCAGACGTACACAGTTATTGTTATGACGTGATATTCCGCACAGCCAGATGCATGACGTTTAAGGCGTAAAAACTGGCGGACATTCCAACGAGCGCAACAACTCAGCCCAGAAACGCCCCAGAGGCAGCCAAGCACACCGTAGTCGCACCAGCCCTACCTGCAAGAGATTTTCAACGTTTGCATGTCAATGTATCATTCAACTACCAGGGATTGAGGGCAAGAATATTTCTTACTACCTCACATGGTTTGATGCTCGAGCATGTGATCACTCTAAGCTTCTAGGCGTCAAACAACGGAGCAGAGTATGAAGCCCTACTAGCAAGTCTTCAATTGGCAAATGACCTAGCAGTGAAAAAACTCGCTATTTATTTCGATTCCCAGCTGATCACCAACCAAACTTCAGGGGAGTATGCAGCAAAGCATCCAAGGATGACCCGATACCTTGAGAAGGTACAAGAACAACTAGTGACGTTCTAGGCGTGCATACTCACTTAGGTTCCATGAGCAAAAAATGTATATGCAGACGCACTAGCAACCTAGGCTTTGTACTAGACCATTAGCTTAGGTGCTCTTTCCTAGTCTAGTACTTGGAAAAACCAAGCATAAATGAAGAATCAGCAGTTGAGGTGGCACAGATCAGTACAACCCCGAGTTGGTAAGATCCCATCATCGACTACATAGTCAATGGAACACTCCCCGCAAACAGACTTGAGTCTAGGAAGCTTCAGATGAAGGCAGCACACTATTACATATGGAACAACATGCTTGTTCGAAGATTCTTTTCAGGACTGCATATTCGCTGCTTATCGCCTCTTTACGATCTGAAGATTTTTAACTCAATCCATGAATGGGTCTGTGGAAACCACTCTGGAGGCCACTCATTGGCGCAAAAAGTTCTCAACACTAGCTATTATTGGTTGACCATGCATCAAAACGCCAAGGAGTATGTACAAAAGGTACGAAAGCTGCCAGCGCTTCAAGCCCCTCCACCTGCAGACGAGTTCATAGCCATTCATGCAGTGAGCGATTGACTTGGTATGACCAATACCTTCTACTACTGGAGGGCAGAGACATAATGATCGTAGCCACCGACTACTTCACAAAATGCGACGAAGCTGAACCCATGACAACAACTACCCAGACGGACATTGAGCGCTTCATATAGAAGAACATCATATGCCGCTTTGGTATCCCACACTTCATCATCACCGATAATGGTCCACAGTTTGTGGGCAAAGACTTGGCAAGGTTCTTAAAAAAATATAGCATCAAGCAGCATATGTCCACGCCCCGGTATCCGCAGGGCAACGGGCAGGCCGAGGCGTCCAACAAGACCATCTTCGACTGCCTTAAGAAGACCCTTTCAAACAAGAAGGGCAAGTGGCTAGACGAGCTCCCCTGTGTTCTATGGGCATATCGCACTACAAAAAGACGAGAAATCGATGAAACTCCATTCTTCTTGGCGTATGGTTTTGAGGCGATCATTCTTCCCAACGTCATGAGCCAAGCATCAGCACTGTACTCCCAAATTTTGAGCAAAACGAGATGGAGATGGCCACCAACTTATACTTAGCAGAGGAAGAGTACGAGAAGGTTATCACCCGCATTGCGACCTATTAGCAGCAACTCCTCTCCAGCTACAACAATAGGGTAAAAATCTGGCAATTCCAGCCAGGAGACTTAGTCCTCAGAAAAGCCTTCATCATCGCCCAACGGGAAGGCTCTAAAAAGATGGCTCTCATCTGGAAAGGTCCATACAAAATCAGCCGAGTAGGCGAAAATGGCAGCTACATCCTTACCACTATGAGCGATAAAAAAATTGACAAGCAGTGGAATGCCTACAACTTGAGAAAATACTACGTGTGACCTCCCACCACTCCTTGAACCCCATTCAAGATTAAAAAGTTCAAAGACTCAAGCAGCTCGACGAACAAAACCTAGCATGCCGAGAATTATCAGTTGTTATGCCATTACTGCATACAAGCAAAGTTAATAAAAGCCTTTATTTTCAATGAAGGTTGATGGAATTATTCACAAGCTTAGGCTAAATGCATAAACAAACGGACCAACCATATGACAAGCAAAAGATGCCCGCTGCCCTGCAGACATGGCGTAAGCTCTCCAACGAGAAAAGATAAACTAATTAACCCTGTGACAAGCAGAATATGCCCCGCTGCCCTGTAGTTATAGTGTAAGCTTTCTAGCGAGAGAAGATAAACTAATCACCCCTATGACAAGCAGAAGACGCCATCTGCCCGTTCAAACATGGCGTGTGCTCTCCATACAAGAGGCTAAACTAATTCGGAATATCCAGACGTGGATGGGTGGTATGACTGCTTAGTTTCCCTTGAATACAATGACTACTTAAACCGGACGACTTCTAGAATTGGCCACAATAGCCCTTCCCTGGAATAGACTTAGCCAACTGAAGGATTCGATTATGTGGGATCCCGAGTCTCTAATCGGAAGAGACGTTAAGTGCAGGACCCTTGCCCATGAAAGAGTTCACATGACAAGATGGTCCGTCCTCTACGTGCAAATCTTCATGGAGTGACTTGGTTTTAAAGTGTTGCAATACTAGTTAAGCAACTCTACTTTTTACACGAAGTACGTGTTCGACCATTGGCACTATAGGTTAAAAATTTCGTAATAAGCCTCGGGAGGGCTAAAGCTCACGAAGCTATCCAAAGCTGAGATACACAACTATAGTAGCTACGCAAACTCGCCTGCTTCTTTCGGAGGCAACGAGTTTGGCCGCCGGCTCTATAAGTTGGAAATATCGCATTTTTCCTCTTGCAGGTAAAGCTCTATGAGCATGAAAGCCAAAACTGAAGCCTAAAGTGACCACGCGAGTCAACTACTCCATCAAAGTAGCCAACACAACCACTCGTCATACGAAAAATTTTTGCAAGTTGCCTCAACCAAGCAAGGTTCCCGAAGCCCCGAAGACAAAGCTAAAACCTAAGTGATGATGTGGGATTGGCTGCTTCATTGAGGCAGCTCACCCAGCCTAACGTTCCAGGATAAAGTTTTGCAAGAAACACGGCGAAATAAAATGATGAAGCAAAACAAGGAAAGCTGTTTATTAAATTTCTAGCAAATTGATAAACCGACTCAAAGGCCAACAAAGTTCAAGCAAAGCAGAACAAAAAGGAAAAAAAAACTCCTAAGTCTAAGCAAAAAGACTACCCCTTGGCAACTTGCGCAACCACTGGTTCCTCGATTACCACGTCTTCAGCGATCGTATTGCTCCCAACAGCCAAAACTTCCATCAGCTCATTCTCAACCGCCTCTGCCTGGACTGCCTAACCCTCAACTGCTCCACCGAAGGCTGCCTCAAACGAGAAATCAAGCAGATTAACTAAAGAAATGGAAAAGGTCTTGAAGTCTTTCTTAGAAAACTCTTAATTCGACGGCCTGTCCTGAAGATGGTCTACATAGCCAAGCTTGTAGAAATCAGCCTGACAAGAAGCAAACGCCACTTCATGACCAACTTTCTCATTCTTCAACTACACATTCTCTTTAACAAGCCTAATGTGAGCACCTTGTAACTCATCCAGTTCCTTTTTCAAGTTCTTGCTAGCAGACAACGCACCTTACAAATCCACTTCCTTGGACTCAAGCTTACTAGCAACCTCTTTGCTAATATCCTCGTCCTTGGCAAAGCAAGAGGATTGTAGCTCAGAATTGACATACTCAAGGTCCTCAACCACTGGAGAAACACGACTAACTTCCTTCTCTGCAACTTCCAACATCGCCTGAATCGTACTAAACCTAGTCTTCATGTCAACGACTTTTTGATAAGTGATCTCCAGTTGCAAAGAAATGGGGGCAAAGACATCAGACCCCTTCAAATTCAAGTTCAAATTCAAGCTTCTCAATCTTTTCAGCAGCCGAGCGAAGTTAAGCCATCAATGCTACTTCGGCCTCCTTAGCATACTTGACAGCATTCTTATCAACGTGCATAAACTCAGTTGCCAGGATCAAAGTCTTATGCATTGTAACAATCAGGGATGACCTTCTCAAGTATGCAAGACACTTCGCAAAGGAGTCTGAGCGGATGAAAACTTTCTCAACACTATCAACAAACTTGGCGCATGCATCGATGTCCTCAAGCAGGTTAGTCTTCATCAGCGCACAAACCTTTCTAAATTCTCTGGCCTTAGACTTGGTGGATCTCTCACAACTGCCCGTGCAAGCAGATTTATCCTTCTCAGCAGACGAGCCAATCACGGTAGAAGGAAGAACAGGCCCAGGTGCCACCTTAGCAGTATAATCCACATTTTCGCTCTTCATAGCGGCAAGCCTATTAGAAGAGGAACTAGACTTAGCTCTTGACAAATGCTTTGATATAAACCCAGACACCAGAGGCGTCATCGAACCTTTTCGCTGGGCAAGTCTCTCAGCAATGGATGTAATCACCTTTGTAGTAGCAGGTTTCACAGGCTCAAACTAAACTTTCTTCTTTGCCCCATTGAGGGAAGTTAAATCAACGATAAGCTTCTTGGCAGTAGACGAGCTCCCACGAGCAACAGAATAAGTCATTGGTTTTTTCTCAGCCAAAGGTTCACAAGCAGGTGAGGACGACCTTTTCTTTCTACCTTCATTGGCAACAGGCTCTATAGCAGCGATCAGGCGAGCTAACGCCTCGTCATTTATCCGCTTTATCTCTTCCTTCGGAGGCAAGCCATCTTTCTTCCCACGAAAAAGGTTGAGCAGCTAGCACCACTCATGGCACTCAGTATGAATGCCCAAGGCGACATGCACTTTTTTCATATCTGCCAAAGTCCTTGGAGTTGAGCCAAACTCCGAATTTACAAAAAGTAAGAAAAACGATCAATAAATTGAAGTCATGGAGTAGCTCAACAAGAAAATTCAAGCAAGACAAGAATGAAGCAGTTCACTTACCACTGATAAAGGTAGTATGGACATGCAGCTCAGGAGAAGAGTCAGATTCCTACTATCCGCTTACCTCTAAGGTATCTTTTGCCCACTCATGATCACTTTTGCTAGAAACATCGAGCAGCTTATGGAGAAATCTTAGCTACCTCACACCTTCCTTGTGGCTGATCTTAAAGAAGTACTAAAACTCATTTATGGTCAAACCAAGATCAAAGAACCTACTTAAGTTCGAGAACCTTACCATCGCATAAACTGCATTTGGGGAGCATTGAGCAGGCGTGCATTTCGTGAAGCAGATCACCTCCTGGAAAAGACGTGGCATGGGAAAAGTAAATCCCAACACGAAGTAGTACGAATGGAATTTGATAGCTCTCTTCCTAGCAGATGCACCTTCGCCTCATGGTTCATGGCTACTATCTTTTTTCACCCACTTGACGTGAACCCCTGATGGAATCGCATGCTTGTACGCCTCAAAAAAATCCCAAAACAGCTCGTTGGAATTGATCTTCACATGTGCAGTCTTGAAGTAACCTATATTGCCAAAAGAACCACCTTGACGGTACAAAGGTGGATGATGTTCGTCACTTTTGCGGTCGAATGAAGACATCTCAAAGTCTCTGCGAAAAGTATGAGGAAAAATATTTAGAAGGCAACTCGCGATAAGAGAATAAAAAAAATTAAAAAAAAAGGAAGGATTGCAGAGCCCAATGCCCCACGGCCTAACTCATCCACACGGCCAGGCCATAAAAGGCCTAGCCCACACTTCAGCTCGCCCTACATGCAGCCCAAGCCGCTCAACCCAGCAGGATGGGAGGCCGGTGCCTCCTTCCTCTTCTCTTCTTCACGCGCCAAACACCTCAAGAAGTAAATCCATGCCTTTTAGCCTAGGTTACACATGCAAGAGGGCCGGCCCACACCGGTCTCTCTCATTCTCTTCCCGCCTGCCCAAGGTCCAGCCTAGCAGCCATAAAGACTCGACTCAAGGCCGGTCCCCTCGGCCCTAGCCGAGCCATCTGCCTGGCCCATGCCAGCCAACTTCCGCGCCACATTACCCTGCTGCCCACTGTGCACAGCAACTTCGTGGCATCCTTACCACGCCACTCACACCTCATTGGCACTCGCCAACCCAATTTTTCAAGTCCCAGGACTCCCAAAAAATTCAAGAATAAGAAAATTCATTTTTTTCTTACCTTGGTGTGGCATGGAGAAGAAGAACTATGCGAGAGACGACTCTTTGCAAGGGCAAGAAAAGAAGAACGCTAGGGAGGGGGAATAAAATTTTCCTTTGGCTTCTCTTCCTTGTTGGAATAATGATTGTTCTCCAAATTTATTTAATCCCCTGCTTAAGGCAGAATTAAATAGGTATTGGGGGCAATTATTTTCCTTTTTCTAGAAGAAGTCTATCTCCAAATCAAGAAAGAAGATCAAGTTCAAATTGGGAAACAATTCTACAAGCCTAAGTAGCTTAAGATTCCTACACCTACTATCATTTTCCTGCGAGCAGCATAGTAGGTGTGGGGGCATTTGTGGAGCCTAAAATAATCCCAAAAATTCTAGAGGCGACATGTGGATTTTTATTCAAGAAAGACAATATTGCCCTTAATAAATGGGCAGGCTTCTCAGATGCTCCTATGCACAGCTCATATCCCTTGAGGTCTTTGCAACTGAATACGATTGCCCACGCTCACCTGCCCATGGCAAGGAATTAAAGATAAGGATTAATTACCCAAATCCTATCTTTAATACATTCCCAATTGAAGATTGACTCCAATCAAGTGAGTAATCCTAATTTAAATAAATTAGGGATAATTACACCATTATCTCAAGATATTATTTCCTATTTAATATCTTGGGAATATTTAGAAAATATCTCTCCATTAAACACTATGGCCGGCCCTATGCCTATAAATACCTAATATTCTACCAATTTTTCAGAGCTTTGGCAACCCTAAAAAAAGCCCTAAACACTTTACTCTCTCAGAGAAACTAACTTAGGCATCGGAGATCCGTTGACCTAACCCCCCCCCACCTCGTGGGCGCGTGAGGCGTACGTCTCTGATCAAAGGTGTTGATTGTTTTCCGGGTGCATTTTCGTGAAGACAAAAGATGGCAAAAATTTGCATCAACAGCAGGTATCTTAAAACTTTCTTAGCAGCTATCCAATGCGCATTGCCATGATTAAACTGAAACCTTCCTAGCATGCTAATGGCATATGCAATATCAGGTCTAGTACATACATGTGTATACATAAGACTCCCAACTAGTGAAGCATAAGGCTTGCTAGCCATTTCTTTTCTCTCAAACTCAGTCTTGGGACATTGATCCTTACTAACCTTCTCTCCCTTTGTCGTTGAAACATCATAACCATTTGAGTCTTCCATATTGAACCTTTTAAGTCCTTTTTCAATATATGCTTTCTGTGATAAACCAAGTAGCCCTTTACTTCGACCCCTTATGATCTAAATCCCAAGAACAAAGTTGCCTCTCCCATATCTTTCATCTCAAAGTGTTTTGACAGAAACCTCTTGGTGTCACTCAGTAATGATGCATTATTGCATGCTAGTAATATATCATCTTCGTAAAGAATGAGAAAGATAAAACAGTTTCCATTCCTCTTGATATAAATGCATTCATCACTAGGGCTCTCTTCGAAACCATGTGATGAAACAACCTTATCAAACTTCAAATACCATTATCTTGAGGCCTGCTTCAATCCATAAATGGACTTGCCAAGTTTACAGACCATACTCTCTCCCCCTTCTTGAATGAAACGCTCTGGTTGCTTCATATAAATCACTTCTTCAAGATTTCCATTCACGAATGCAATCTTAACGTCCATTTGATGCAGAAATAAATCGAAGTGAGCCACTAGTGACATGATCACTTTAAAAGAGTCTTTTGTAGAGATTGGAGATAAGGTTTCATTGTAATTAATTCTTTCTTGTTAAGTATACCTTTTTGCTACAAGTCTAGCTTTGAATATTTCAATTTCACCCTTTGAGTCTCTCTTTGTCTTGTAAAGCCATTTACATCCTATTGGTTTACACCTTTGTGGAAGCTCAACTAACTCCCACACTTTGTTTTTATCCATGGAATCCAATTCTGATTGCATAGCTTCTTTCCAGTGTTCATTATTTGAAATCTCAATTGCTTTCTTGAAGTTTAATGGATCTTCTTCTTGGCACTTAAACTCAGCTTCCTGTAGATACACAAGGAAGTCATATGAAATTGTAGGATTTCTTGCACGAGTGGATATTTTGGTTTCCATTTGCATAGGTTCAATGTGCTCCTCTTGAATAGCTAGTGTGTTGTTCAATTGCACAGGTTCTTCTGCAACCATTTATTCTTCTTTAGTAGCCTATATTGGTTCTTCAATTTGTTCATTTGTATTTTGCACTACAATTGGCACAACAACTTAATCTATCAGAACATCACCTAGGTTTTCATCTTGCGGTGTTGTGGGTTTTTCATTCTAGTCAAGATTTTCTTCCTATTAATCATAATTAACTTTTTCAATGAACTTGGCTCTCCCAGTTTCAATGAATCTTAAGGTATGGTTAGGGCAATAAAACCTGTAACCCTTAGTTTTTTCTGGATACCTTACAAAGAAGCATGTGATTGTTATAGGGTCTAGCTTCTTCAACATTAGATTGTATGCTCTTACTTCTGCTTTGCAGCCCCATGTTCTCAAGTGATTAAGCACTAGTTTTCTGTTGGTCCACAATTCGAAAGGTGTATAAGGAACAGACTTACTAGGGACCCTATTTATCAAGCAGTTTGTAGTTTTGATTGCTTTTCCCCAAAGAAAAGTAGGTTACTTCGATTTACTCATCATACTTCTTACCATTTCAATTAATGTCCTATTTATTCTTTCACTAACTCCATTTTTCTCAGTGGTCCTATGATTGGTGTATTGAGCAACGATTCCATGCTCTTACACAAACAATGTAAAGGGACCATGTTGTCTACCAGGCATACTAAACTTTCAATGGTACTCTCTACCTCTATCAGATCTTACTATCTTGATCTTGCAGTCTAATTGATTTTCTACTTCTGCTTTATAAATTTTGAAAGTAGCAAATGCACTAGATTTCTCTCCCAACAAGTATAAATACCCAAACCTAGAAAAGTCATCAGTGAAAATGATGAAATACTTGTAACCATTGTGTGTTTGTGTTGGAAAATGACCACAAATGCCTATGTGGATTAGTTATAGCAGCCTTGTACTTCTAGTTGAACCTTTCTTTTTCTTGTTTATCATTTTTCCCTTAATGCAGTTGGTACAAATATCGAAATCACCATAATTCGGTGATGGCAAGATTTGTTCTCTAGCCAATTTTTGCATTCTCTCCCTAGAAATATGCCCTAATCTTTTGTGCCATAACTTGGATGAGGTATCGTTTGTCAGTGTTCGTTTATGCCCTACTGTGTTAACCACATTAATTGGAATTTTGCATTTAAGTTCGAACATGTCACAATTAACCTTCCATCTCCAATCAATTTAGAACTTTGAAATATTGAAAAACCAATTTCATTAGTATCAAACTTGAATTTTGATTTAACAAGCCTACTAATTGAAACTAAACTCCTTCTCATATAAGGTATATAAGCAACATCAACTAAATCTGTCATGCCCCAACTGGCAAATAAAGACTATTCATGAGTTAGGGTGTGAGTCATATCTTAGTTATAGGAATAAATTCTGCAACCAAGATATGGTGGAAAAATTAAAATAATTTGGCATGATTACACAATACATCATATAACAAATCTTACATAATAAAAGCTTGAGTTTACCACATATAATTTATTGAATACGTAGCAGAAATTAAATATTAGTATACACAATTAATTCATAACAAATGTACCAACTAAAATAATAATTGAAATGAGTAGCTCTTGTCAATACATAAAATGTATGCAATGAGATGCATGGATGCACTCACTCCCTTCTAATCCCGCTAACACATACCTAAGGCATCCAAGCCTGCACATCCCATACCATGCTTATACCACTTGGCTCCGAATACCTTAGAATATGAGTTAACTCCCGTTTATCCCTTAAACCTAATTTTTGTAATTAAATTCTCAGTTTCCACTTTATTATACAGGCACTTCCCCCGACGCCCAATTGTATATTCAAGCCCTTCCCCCAACGCCTGATATATACAAGATTTAATTATTTTATAACCAATCGGTTGTATACTCATGCCTTTCCCCCAACGCCTGACGTATACAAGGTTCATTATTTTATATTCAAGGCAAACTTCAACCCTTGAATATTTTCACAACTCAAACATTTTACACAAGTGAGCACTTGACACAACACAACTCCTTTTTTTTCTTTGCAATGCATATGTATATGTACTGCACATAAAGAGCAATAATTAGGTACTCACCATATATAAATATGAACATAGATTAAACTAACTAGTAACCAATGTAATATTTGATGCCATCATTTAAAATATTTATCATTTATCACTCTATAGAATTACCATCATCTTTTTCACTTTCGTCTTGCCAGTACCTGCTATTAGTTTGCCTCTGTAAACATGAACAAAATCATAAGAGTAAAATGTATACATGTCTCCAAAGAAACAAGGCATGAAACCATGACTCAATTTTCCCCCTCCAACCTCATCTTTCCAAATTCACTCATTTTTCTCTAATTTTAGTACGTACACCATTAGACTCATTTTATGTTTTCTTTGTGTTGATCCAACCACTCTATTCTTCCATCCCACTCATCTTTTATTTTTATTTCAACCCACCACTAATCTTCTCATACAATTTTTCCCAGAATTTCTCCCAAAGAACTATCTCTACCATCTTTCTTTTTAATTGGTACTCCCACTTGCTACAACCCAACCTCTCTCTCTCTCTCTCTCTCTCTCTCTCTCTCTCTCTCTCTCTCTCTCTTTCTCTCTCTCTCTTCACTCATATGTTGCTTCCCGCTCTTTTCCTTTCTTTCATTTCCTCTCACAACTCTCCATTTTCACTCATCACAAAACACCTCATCTCTTTCTCACCATTTTAGTCTATCAAATAATCATAACCAAGGGTGGTGATAGTTGGCGGGGATGGATGAGGCACATGGAGTGACTCTCATGAGAGCATAGCCACAACGTCATCCATCGTCTCATTCATCGTGGTTGCTATTGATGAGTGTGACTGGCCAAGCGTAGCAGTTGTTGCGTGAAAGGTGAGGTTGAGTTGATGATAAAGATATAAGGACTTGGGTTGGCAATGCCGAGCTTGACGTGATGATGACCAAAAGAATCCATTTTTTGGTTCCTTGGCTTTCTAATGTTGTTTTCTTCCATTCATTTGTAGTCACGTTAATTCGTCTTACACAATTAACTATTTTTTATTGATTGGTGATGTGTTTTCATAGCTCTTACTAGGAGAGTAAAGAAGAAGAGAGTAAGATCTTGTAATAACAGAGTCACGCACCGGATTTAAGTGGTTCACCAATTCGGCTACGTTCACTAAAGGTGTATATATATATATATATATATATATATATATATATATATATATATTTGTATTTCACTATGTATGAAAGATTTGCAAAATACAATGGAAATGGCTTCAAGCCTTGACATAATATGAAAGAAATGGATAGTGAAGGAGGGAGTGGTCTGAGAAAGAAGACATCTTTCTTGCTTGTGTGGTGGTCTTGATGTTCCCCCCTTCCCTTCGTTTTTCTCCTTCATTTATAGAGAGTAAATCCGATCGAAGAAGCTGTGCTACTGGATGTTAAAGATCTTCACTTACGTCTACTCTTGCATTTCAAATCCACTTATGGTTATCTCATTGTAGCATTTGGAATGATAGATTGAAGCATTGAAGAGAGAATATAGACAAATAATTGAAATTCCCCTAGGCTAGTGAGTAAGCACTCTAAAACAACAACATATTGCCACTTGCAAGCCAATAGATACACGTACCTAGTCTATGGCCCTATATAGACTCACATCTCTCCAATGTTTAGGGGTGAATAATCACACTACATTAACTCAACTTGCCACCTCACCATTTGTTAAAAAATATCACACCAATTCTAGTTAGATAATCCCCACTTCAAACTCTCAGCTCTTTGTTCCTGGTTGTGCGTCAAATTAAAGATCAATGAAGCTAGCAAATGGTGATTTTCCATCAACAAGTAAAAAGAATAAGTTTAAGGCCTAACAAAATAATATTATCCATACATATATATAACCATTTTTTTAAATAAGGGGTATTACAAAATCTAGCAAAAAAACCAATTACTTATGATCTACACATGCCACTTTGAAGGTTAGATTTTCCTAATTCATATTCTACTTGGAACCTCCAACATAGAACGTATATCTAACATGCAACCCGTCCGGACGTTCGGATCAAATCTAAACATGAAAGACTCATTATGCTTTATGAAAATCCTTTGAAAAACCATGCAATCCTTAAGACGTGATATTCATCCTAAGAGAAATTACAATTATTAATCACAAGAAGCCAGCGTCAATTTCAGGGAACCTTCCGACCAAAATTGCATCAAATTACTTTTCTAAAGATCCTAATGGTGATCAGGCATTAAGACAATTAGATAGTTTTTATCCCGGTGATTAACAATTCAAAATATGCATGCAATCAATCATAAGCAATTAAATAAAAATCACATATTCATGCTAAGGCTCAAGGCTTCGCCCTAGCAAAAGAAATTAGTTCCGCATATTCATAATTGAAATCATAGAAAATATTATTAAGAAAAGGATTGAAAACACCTTCAAGTAGAAAATCTTCAAAACCCTAGCACTTCTCTCTGTCTCCAATATTGCATAAAATAAAGCGTCCCCTAAAACTGTAGACGGCCAAAAAATATATCTCCTCAGCCACCACACAAACCCTAGGAAACATAACCCTAAATTAAATGATAAAATTCGTCTAAAATCTGAACAGCCACATTTTGGCCCATAAGCTGCTCCAAAACTGGCCCAGTATAGCTGGATTTGATGTTTGGAATATTCTGAACACTTTTCCAGAAGGCCACGAACCCATCCGAGGTCATCTTGGGCTCCAAAAACGCAATTTAAGCCTAAAAACGTCATTTTCCAGCACTGCACACTGTTTCTTTATTTCATCACCAGAAAATAACCGCTTGGTGAAAAAATCCCAAATTTTGATACGATCAAGCTAAGTGACTCACGAACGTCCTCCAATTGGAATTACTCCAAAATTCGTCCATTTGGTCCTGTTTTGCTCCAGAGGAAGTCGAAAGTCCTATATTGAAAATACAATTCAAAGTATCAAAATTCTTCCAATATATTAACCAAAATATACTAAGATTAGGGTAAAATATATGATATAAAATCTACTCATCACATATATATAACCATTTTTTTAAATAAGGGGTATTACAAAATCTAGCAAAAAAACCAAAAAATAATTCAAGCCTAACTACTCCAATGAACTCTACTGCAACTTTAGCTCCATTGCCCACGAACAATGACACCTAGTCCTTGTTTGGCACCCTCTTACTAATGTACATGCAATGAATTTGTCACATGAATTGTAGCACCAGTATCAAGCCACCATGTGTCATAAGATATCTTAACTAAATTTGATTGAAAACAAACTGAAATTCTATGTACTATACCTTTGTTTTTCTTGCACTCCTTGTTTTCCTTCCAACGTTTAAACCTGGTGCACTCCTTCTTCTGATGTCCAACCTTCTTGTAGAAGAAACACTTTATTCCAATAACCCTATTAACCCTTCCAGCACCCCTATTGTTATTTCTTTGTGGAAGATTAACTCTTTGCACTACATTGACTAGCTTCTTGTTCTTATCTTTCATATATTTTGCTCTTCATGCACATAGATGGCAATTAGCTCATTTAAGTCCCATTTTTCTTATACAACTATGTATGTGCTCTTCAACTAAGAGTACTTAGGAGGTGGGGAGTTAAGGGCAAGATGAACTAAGAAAGGATCATCTATCTTAATGTTGAGTGAATTAAGCTTAGCAGATGTATCAACCATTGAGAAAATGTGCTCTCTCACATCACCACCAACATACTTAATGGTTATCACGGTGTTCATAAGGGTACTAGTTTCAGCCTTCTCGGATTCCTTGAACTTGACTTTAATGGAGTCAAGGTATGTCTTAGCATTATCTAACTCAATGATGGCTCTTCAAACTCGGTCAGACATCAACCTTTTGATCACCAACAACACCATTATGTTAGCCTTAACCCATCTCTCATATTCATTCTTCTTATCTGCAGGTGCATCATCCACAGGCTTAGCTAGTTCTTGCTCTCTTAGAGCTAAATCGAAATCCATAAGTCCTAGAGCTACTTCAATATCTCGCCTCACTTGTTTTGGTTGGTTCCATTGAGTGTTTGAATTGAATTTAGGGAGAAAATTATTGAATTTTTTCAAAAACAAGATAAACATTCAAGACTATATTTTTTATAACTGAAATAACTCAACCTTTGTTTGGCATTCAAGTTTAATTAGTATCGGTGCAAAGTATATATGTTGCATAAGTAATAGAATAACATGAAAGCCATCCACCTTTGTTTGCTTTCAAGTTTAATCAGTATCGGTGCAAAGTACATAAGTTGCATAAGTAATAGAATAACATGAAAGCCATCCACCTTTGTTTGGCAATTAACTTTCCCAGCTCATCCATCTTATGTTCTTCCACTGAGTTATCAGTAACCTAACCAATATCAATTAGTCACACCTTTATTTGGGGATATAACCTAATTGTTATGGCTACTTATACAAGTTGATCAATTAATCCTTAATTTTTTAGCAGTTCGAATGACTGAAATGAATTTGTTATGTTCCATTCATCCAATTACATCTCAAAAAACATTGATCTTGTTGTAACTTTCAGCATGCTATGAACCTCTAAAACTTTAGGTCATTGACATGCTTGACAAATAAGATTTTTAAGCAATCAATTTTTAGTTTTATTTAGTCCAGAATTAATTCTTATACTAGTTATACATAGTAGGGTTTTCCATCTTCATACAGTTCTAGGGTTTCCTTGAGAAGATATGCATAACACAAGAAGTAGTTGGTTTAAATTATGAGCTGATGTGTAACTTAGTTCTTATAACAGTCGAGGTTTACATAAATATGCAGGAATAGCATCTTTAAAACATACATATGCATGCAATCATTAAATATAGCAGTGGAAAAATCAGGATCAAATTGAAGAAATATCAGTTCATCCATGCGCTTTCAGACTTGCATGCATGATTTCATGTATGTTAATCACATAAACGTTGGCTCTAATACTAACTATTAGACTTAATATGTTCATGCAATATTAAAACACCATATAACTAACCTTGAGAAGACATCATTGAGAGCACAACAAGAACACGAACTGCAACAAGCACGCCAAGAACACCTTGGAACTCGAGCTACAACTGTATTACTCGAATCAATGGGGAGTTCTCTGAGTATATGTTTTGGTGGTGCATGCAGGGACCTTCCTTTGGTAATTATACTACTACAACCCTAGTGCACATTCCCATAATAATGCCACTAGAATTCCTTATTGTACAAGGATACAATCTACCAAATCTCAGTCCTAATAGGATAGTATCAAGAGCCTTTATTTTCCAATTATAACCAGAATATATACTTTACTTGGAGTCCAAGTTATAGCTTATAACTAAACCCTAATCGTACTTACATTCCACATCAATCCTTATTAACTTTATTGACCTATTAGCCGTTGGATTAGAGTCTAGCATCCAATAAGAGAATCCGGCAAGATATGGCTTTCACAGGAAAAAAATGGACATAATATATAGAGCGTTTCAATATGGATGGAGTGAAGCCCGCCTATTCGATTGTCAGTTCACTATCGGTTGAGTGCAGCAATGTCCTACCACAGAAAATGAATTAGAAGAGATGAGAAAAATTCCTTATGCAAGCGGAGTAGGATGTCTCATGAATGCAATAGTTTGCACAGGACCTGACCTAGCTCAAGCATTAAGTGTTGTTTTAAAGTATATAGCGAATCCAGAAAATGAGCATTGATCTGCGGTTAAATGGTTTGTTACTTGAAAGGTACAAAGAGTCCAGGAATCTTGTTTGAAAAACAAGAAGATGAAGCATGTGTGCTGGGTTATGTAGATGCTAACTATGCAGAAGACATAGCCAAAAGAAGATCCACTACAGGTTACCTTTACGTTTATGGTGAATGACCGATTAGCTGGAGAGCTACTCTATAGTCAATTACAGCTTGCCTACTACTGAAGCGGAGTATATTGCACTAGGTTTCCAATAGGTGTAGGGGAAAGGAGAAAAGAAACGTGCACATGTAATTTCCCTTAAGAATTGGAAACTGGGTTTTTCTTTATGTTTATACCATACTTAGGGCCTCCGTATTTAGATCTCGTACAAATACTCGGAGAACTTAAAATGTAATTATGTAATAAAGGAAGGGGCAAATGTGTAATAAGTGAGGAGCCCTTATTCTATAAAAGGACTCCCCACCCTCACAATGAGGGGAGGCCAATTCCTAAGGCTCCTCACCCCTCTCAAAGCTCTCACTCTCAGAGCTCTCTCTCCCTCAGATAAATACATAATCAGTGTGGACGTAGCCCAAACCTTGGGGTGAACCACGATACATCTTGTGTTATTTATATTACTTGCAGATTCACGGTCGGATTTACGTTGTTCTAAGACTTCCGGTTTGTGCATCAACATTTGGCGTCGTCTGTGGGAAACGACATGAAAAGTTATGTCGGTTCTCTCTCAATTTTTCTCCTTCGCCGTGAATCTGCAGAAATCCAGGAACCAAAGTCACTGCAAAAAACTCATCTCTCAAAAATGCAAAGAGGAAGACTCATTCTCTGGCTCTTCCAATCTCTGTCTTTCTCTCTCTAAACTCTCTCTTTCTCTCTCCTCAAATTCCTGTCTTTTTCAACCTCCACAAAATCTGCAAAAGCTATTGTATTTCTCAAAAAGATTCCCCTGTCACCCAAAAACCCTACTCTCAGACTACGGAAACATCAATACATTATTTCCATGCGGGACCCTCTTATCGAGATTGCAAACCGGCATCAACGGATACCCTTGGGCATACCAGTCGAATTTCTCCTCCTGGGTCAGGTTTTCGAGTGATGGGTCAGGTGGATTTGTAGGCTCGGTCGAAACAAAAGATTGCACAGCGGTGAACGTCTTGAATGTTGATGATGCGGTTCCGCGATCGTCGTCACGAGGAAAGCTCGAGTGGTCCGACTCGAATTTCATCCTCAAATCCGCCAGAAGCTCCTTCTCTCTCACCCTCAAAGAATGCCAGGACCGCCGGCCTAGATCTAAAGCTTTATCAAAGAAATTAGACCGGCCAAGACCCGCCTCGTTGGACTTGAACAACTATGCCTTTGTCCTCACCGAGATTAGGCGCGATAAAGAAGGGTTCAATGGCGTCTCGAAAATCTGATAACTTCCCTAGTCCCGGCACACGAATCTCGAAGTTTAAAAGCACCGAAGCTCCGTCGCTGAACAGGCTGAAAAATGCTCCAGATCGGAGGATTCTACAACCTTCACCGCCCACTGGATCTCCGAGTCCGTCGACAGCAGATCTCTGCGCCACGTGGGCCTCACTACCAATCCACCGACCGAAGAAGACCGAGTTCTAGCACTTCTTGCAGTCCGACAAGACTAACAACAACGAATGCCAGACTGTGTTAAGGCTTATGATTTTGGAAACGGCGCCGTAGAGCTCGAAGAAAAGTAGGGCAAGGGAGACGACGACAGTGATGGATTCCAGAGACACTCCGTTAGTGGGCTCATCTTAAGAGTGCAGATGGGGGACAACGCAAAAACCCTAAACCTATGATAAGTAGTTGTCTTTTCCAAATGGGAGTCAAGTGTAAACACTCTCTCCCTACATGGAAGAAAATATCCAAAATATCGCTCGTTTTTTTGGGTTATCGATATTTTAATGAGTATCCAATGAGTTTTCGTCAAAATATCGCGATATTATCGATAATATCGCGATATTAGTCCAAAAATTCCTGAAAATTTTGAAAAGTCTCAAGTTTGAGCATGGAGGGAGGGGTTCGAACCCCTCCCACTTAACTCCTTAAGGCCTTAACCACTATACCACTTGTGTTGTTGTGATAATATGCTACAATATTAATATATATGCTTTTGTTTTGAATTCTTTTTACAAGAAACAAATTTGCACATTTTCCAAATTTTTTGTGGTATTATATTTTAAATTGTGTTAATTAATTACTTAGTCAATGGCATGTGATTTTTAATTTTTCTATTTTTTATTTGGTCACTTACATGGTAGGGCTGGAAAAAATTCCGAAAAATCCCAAACCAAACCGAAAAAGTCTCAAACCCAAACCGAAAAATCCCAAACCAAAACCATCCTGAAGTTCAGGAATCCCATCCCGAAAAATACCAAAATTTTCGATATGGGATTGGTTTCCAAATCCCATTTGTTTGGTAATCCCGAAAAATACCGAAGTATTCGGTTTCCTATTGACTTTTGGGTTTTGGTTCTTGAAAACCATTGCCATGGTTGCTAACTACTCTTCAAAATACACTCACTCTACACATAGAGATGATGAAGATAGTGAAAATTTTGAACCTCATAGGAACTCTATGTGGTACTAAGTCACTCATGTATCTTACCATACAATGTATAAAGTGTAAAATATTGTACTAATTCATTATATATAAATTATTATGGTGTGTTTAGACTTCTTTCATTAATTTCTACATATTTTCTACACTCACAATGTTTGTCAGCTCGCTATATAATCAACTTGATAATGTTAAATTCATCATGCAATGCATTTCCTTCCAATTTTTTGTGATAAACTAATAGATAATTGACTAAATAAACATCCTGCAAAGTTTCAATAAAAATTTCCAAGTTTTTCTTACAATTTCCGTGGTTTCCATGTAATTTTTATCGATATCGATATTATCCCGATATTTCCATCGATATTTCCGTGTTTTCGGACTACCGATATTTCCGATATTACCGATATTTTCTTCCTTGCTCCCTACAAATACTCTCCATTTTAACCAAATATTATGCTCGCATTTGTCTCTAAGAAACTAATAAACCGTGACTGCAAGCTACAAAAATGGTGAGACCATATGCAGTGAAGGGAAAATGAGGGCTACCCAATTGAGCTCGATGGTATTCCATTGGCCCCAGCAGAGATTAACCCCAAGAGTGGACTGGTGCTATATTTATCCTTAAGAAAGCTTCTCTGGAAGTTGCCAAAGTTGGAAATACTTATCAGCTATTGAATTATGACGACCACTCAAATTTCCTGTGGAAGAACAAAAAGGATCTTGCTCTTTACAGGCCCGATATCGTTTATCAAGTTAGCAAACTCTGGAGCACTTGGATCATTCATGCTCTTGCTGACTTTGCAAGTCATCAAGGAGTAGCCAAGGAATCTAAAAAGATGGTCCAGCAAGCACCTCCAAAGTCTCAGATAAGATTGCACAGTCATGGAGGGCTTCGATTTCTCGTAACACCGACTGGTAGCCGTGGACGTCACGGATATGGCGGGTCTCTGTGAAGTAGGTTTGTAGTATCAAGGATCTGGAAACATATAGCGAGATTCTTAATCAAGAGGCTGAGAGGGATGGTTGTGGGATGCTTTGGTGGTGGTCGGCGTTCGGTGGGAGAGATTCGAAGTCATGCCCAGGAGTACTTCTTAAAAATTTAAAAGAGCGGGACAATAACACACGTGCCTCCTTCGCGGCCAAAGCGCAAGGCTGCTTATCCTTACCCGCAGAAGGCCTCAAAAAATGGTGCCATTCCCTCTATCGTCTCTTTCTCCAGTGCCTTTATCAGATCCCCTCCTCCGACCACAACCACATTTAAATGAAAGCCTTGAACGGCACTTAGGCTTAGCTAGCATCCACAAAAGCAACAAAGGTGCATGGGGAAACAGAGAACTTGAGTGCCATCTGCACTCTGCAAAGTAAAAGCAAAAGCTAAAAGAGAAAAATTATACTTTTGCTTTTGTCGACGGACACATGTTCCTATTTTCTAAAAGCCAGAGAAAAGCAAATGGGCGATGTCGGAAAGGCTGTCCAAAGCAACTGTCATTTTAGAGAAAAGAGAAAGCAAAAGAGAAAGCAAAAGAGAAAAGCAAAATTAAGGAATAAACACCCGCAAAAGCAATGAATAAACACCCCACTAAAATGATGTGATTTACTTTTCTTGTTTTTGTATGATGTGATTTATTTTTCTTAGCTTTCGGAGACATCTGTATAAACCCCATCAGAGGGTAATAATACCAAAAAAAAAAAAAAAACCCGCAAAGCCCAAAATAAATGGGCTGGAAAGTTGTGTAGAGGGTGAAGGCCCATAAGCCCAAAATAGCTCCAACCAGGCGATCAAAAGTACGCCCAGTACTCCACAATTATTCAGTAACCTGCTGCTATTACCACCAACCAAGTGATCAAAAAGTACGCCCAGTACTCCACAATTATTCGACAACCTGCCGCTATTAGCACCAACCAGGTGATCAAAAGTACACCCTCCAAAATTATTCGGCAACCCGCCGCTATTACCACCAACCATGTGATGAAATGTACAACCCGTACTCTAATATCATTTGGCAACTAGCCATTCATGCCACCAACCAGGTGATGAAAGGTACAATCTGTACTCTTCTTCATGCCACCAACCAGGTGATCAAAAGTACGGCCAATACTCTAAATTATACATGAGCATTACTCATGTCATTCATACATAAACATTCATGAGCATCACTCATGACAATCATACATAAACAATTCATGACCATCATTCATGTCAACATTCATGACCATCATTCATGTCAACATTCATGATCATCACTCATGTTAACATTCATGAGCATCACTCATGACAACATCCATGAGCATCACTCATGTCAATCAAACATTCATGAGCATCACTCATGTCAATCAGCTTCAAAAGCTTCATTTACAAAAGCTCTAGCTTTGAAAACTTCATTTACAGAGCTAAAGCTTCAAAAGCTTCATTTACAAAAGCTCTAGCTTCAAAAGCTTCATTTCCAAAGCTCCAGCTTCAAAGCTTCACTTACAAAGCTTCAGTGCAGGGTATACAAATAGCGCATTTGAACAACCACCACTTCGGCCCATATATGGATTCAATTTAAAGTCTCCAGCCAACAGACTCTATTGACCGAAGACTTGGGGGACTACATTATGTATCATATATTGGGCCTTAACTAGGCCTCATGAAAAATACTTGGGGGACTCTAGCCCATCATTCATGTATTGAGGAGCGAGCCTTTATTCTATAAAAGGGACTCCCTCACCACTATTAGAGAGCATCAACTCTAGCCCGTATTTATGTATTGAGGAGCGAGCCCTTATTCTATAAAAGGAACTCCCTCACCATCATTAGAGAGCATCGCCACCTACTGAGCAACCGCCTCGCCGGAAGCATCAACTCTAGCCCATATTTATGTATTGAGGAGCGAGCCCTTATTTTATAAAATGGACTCTCACACCATCATTAAGAGAGCATTAACTCCAGCCCATCATTCATGTATTGAGGAGCGAGCCCTTATTCTATAAAAGGGACTCCCTCACCTTCAACGCCACAAGCCGAGCCAACCAAGGCAACATAAGCCACGAGCCGAGCAGCTTCGCAGCATGTGCTACTTCTAGTTGAGCATCATTTCAAATTGAGCACCGCCTCATATCGAGCATTAGTTCAAGACAACATCTAGTTACTTCGGCCCACACATAGACTGAATTTCAAGTCTCTAGCCAAAAGACTCTCTTGACTGAAGACTTGGGGGACTACTGTTTATACCATACTTAGGGCCTCCGTATTTAGATCTCGTACAAATACTCGGATGACTTAAATGTAATTATGTAATAAAGGAATGGGCAAATGTGTAATAAGTGAGGAGCCATTATTCTATAAAACGACTCCTCACCCTCACAATGAGGGGAGGCCAATTCCTAAGGCTCCTCACCCCTCTCAATGCTCTCACTCTCAGAGCTCTCTCTCCCTCAGATAAATACATAATCAGTGTGGACGTAGCCCAAACCTTGGGGTGAACCACGATACATCTTGTGTTATTTACATTACTTGCAGATTCACGGTCGTATTTACGTTGTTCTAAGACCTCCGGTTTTGTGCATCAACACTTTATAATTCCAATCAATTTAGGATTAGAAAATAAGTTAGTTTTCCCTATTCTAAAAGAATTTAGGAATTCTATATTTGTAAGGTATGTAACCACTGGTTTATGCACTTTAAATAAGCTTGTTGGGGGCTGATTTATACAAACATTAGAGAGAATACAAGGATAGAGAGCCAAGAGTGATAGAGAGATCTAACGCAAGGTTTTGTGGTTTAGCATAAGGGTTTAATAAGTTCTTGTTTAACTGAGTTGTTATTCTCCGTATTGCTGGTGATTTCCCAAGAGAGATCACCCGAGGAGTAGGTAAATTTCGCCGAACCTCGCCAAATTCTTTGTGTTTGTTTATGGCATGTTTACTTTACTGTTCATATATTCGAATAACATCATCTTATAAATTTGCATAACATCTAGACTATCGATAAACAAAGTCAACTAAAGAAGAGTAAAATCAACACCAAATACTTTGTCTAGCCATTAGTCAGTTCATATGCTGTTAAGATAGCTTAAATCCTAATATTTGCAAGGAGAGTATAATTCCTAATCTTTGTATGAGAGTATAAACAGTAAATACTCTTCTCTCGATTCATTTTGTAACTAACGAAATAATAAAAGTTGTTATTTCTTCTCTATTAAGAAATACAAAGCTTTGTTTCTTTCATTTCTGCATTTCAACTTCTTCGTTTCTAGAGATCTTTCTTTGATTTCTTTTTTCATGGTACACAACAGCAGATTGTTTGGCTTAAAATTCGCTACACATGAGGGTGTGTAAGAGGATGTGAAGATAAAAGATTCTCACATCAATGAAAAGAGAAATCTTGCAATGACTTATAACTTGTTGAACTATTCCTCATATTGCTAATTAATTTTATAATAGAACATCAACTTTCTTCACTTGTAATGTAAAGTAAAATAATAAATCGCTTGTATTTAAAATATATATACAATATATATAAGTGAAAATTAGTGACTTGCACTATTTGTTATTTGACCCCAACAATTTATGGTACCAAAACTGCAGGAATTGAAGTTTATTAATTGTTGAATGATATCACAGAGAAGATTATCATATTCTTTGAGTGAATTTTTTGAGGTCAAATAAGATATTTATCAAAGAAAAGGGAATACGTGCAAATAATGAGAATAGGGTGCTAATAATGAGCCTTGATAAAAAAAAAACTTTATCGAAAATTTCAATTCGGATGAAGGGAGAGAGAGCATCCTGCACCTAACAAATTAGATTGTATTTTAAAGGATGATAAGATTGTTCTTTTTACGTCTATAAGCCATGTATATACATGCACCAATTAAAACCCTCAAGCCACGAAAGCTCTCGTGTAAAATAAGTCATGTAAACATGTACATGATAGATGATACATGTTAGTTTCTTAAATATTTCTGAGAAGTACATACCCAACCCCTAAAATACCCACCTTTCTATTCTTATATAACTTGCTCAGCCAATGAGCAACCATGTATATACGCAAACCAAGGAGCAAACCACTTCCCATGTTTATTTTTCTCCTGATTGTAACGATTTTCTGCATGCATTTCTCGTCAACGTCGTGCATGTAATTTAATTCATGTAGACACTTAGGTGATACATGTTAGGGTTTTCAGTAACCATAAATATGTGAACGTAGCTAGACAAAGTGAGAGATATTTTAGCACACGTATCTTTAGGTGGACCGGATTGTACAAATATATTAACTCGGACTGCCGATGAAGGCTCAAAGTCAATATTATTTGGGCCTAATTGACATGTTAGTAAAGTTAAAAACAAATTGTGGATTGCATTATGGTTGTCGGGGCGGCCTGGCTTTGTTACATGTCTATTAGCACCAAGAAAACCAAGTCAGGAATATGGCTTGGGCTTTTGATTTTCCACGCGAGTAATGTTAAAACTTACAATGTATAAATTGATATTGATGACTTGCACCATAAGTTACTACCAAAAAGAGATTATAACTTGTATAAACAGAGGAAACGATGTTGTTGTCATTTAAAAAAAAAAGTTATTTTATATTTTTATAAATGTATATATTTTTTTTCTAGCCTAAACTGAGTCATATGTGACGAGAGTCATAGGTAAAGGGAAAATAATATACACTTCGGAGTAAGTAAGTTTCTCAACGTAAGTATCTGATAAATAGATTATAATGAGCAAAAATGCTCACACTCTATTGCAGGGAGAGCCATAAGTATGATATTGCAACATCTGATTTATTTTGCTATTCCTATTCCTTTTTGGCATCACTTGCAAAAAATGTAAACTCCAAGCAAGAGATTAACTTCGATGCATAATTGTTAAAATGAGTATAAAACTAACTTGTAATTACATCAACAATCCATATTACAAATCAAAGATAAACACTGATTAAAACGCATTCATACTTGCATACAAAAAGAAAGCACATAAACAGTTTGCAGTAAAGCACAATCCATAGCCAACAAAAATAGGTATGTTGTAGTAGCATATATTTTAAGAAAGGTCATCCAACGTTTTGTGTATAGGACATTACTCATTTAATAATATAAGGCTAAATAGCCAAAATAGTCCTTGAGATTTGCATAATCAATAGAAATGGTCCCTGAGATTGAAATTCAATATAAATGTCCCTAAGATTGTCCACCATCCATGATTTTGGTCATTCCGTTAAAAACTCTTAGGGCAATTTTCAAAGCTTCATAACTCAATCGGTTCTTAACTAAATTTGACCCATAATATATCAAAATGAAGATAGGAAGTGTAGAACAAGATTATACCTATTTGGAAGCCCAATGGTTGCCGAAGATGGCCGGAAAATAGCCTGGACGTTGACTGGTCTGCGGGAAAACTAGAAAACTTGCTAGAAACTAAGTAAACTTTAAACGTTCATAACTTCTTTAATACTCAACGAAATCGAGTTATTCAAAAACAAAAATCATACTTCTCGACGAGACGAAGAGACTGGTACCTTTCTCAACGGCTAACTTGTCGTGGTTTGGCTGAAAAATAGCTCAAAAGTGGCTAACAAGAAAAATTTCAAGATACAAAACTCTGACAGTAGAAAGGACATGATGAATGGTGATAAACACGTTATATCATAAAAGAAAACTCCCTCAACAGGCCATCCAACCACCACAAATACATCTTCAAAGGTTGGTAGTGTTAAACTGCCTATTGTTAGCAAATAATGTATATACATAAGTTCTAAAACATTGGCAGTGTTCAATTGCTCGATAGAGGCGCTACGAAAGCTAGATTTATACACATATGTCCATAGTTATCATAAAGTAAGAACATACACCTCTCTAGTCAAATGATGGTAAGGCTGCAACAGCTGCAATCTTAGTTATCCTCGAAAGAACTTTTGTACACAGCCACTCTATTTCTTCTAGTTCCATCCCTCTTTCCCTTTACCTTTCAGAAATCTCGCCTAATTTTGCGCTTCATTTGTTTTGAAATATTTCCAACATTAATTTATTTTCTAGATTATTCTTAAGGAGTTTGTGGAGGAACCTGTTGCCAAGGAGGTTACGAAGTTTGTTGATGCACAAAATCAGCGAGGACTTTGGTACAACATAAAGTGTCAGGTTTGTGACCTTCGCTTGGTTGCTTCGATCACTAGTGAAGATAAGTACGTAAATGAATAAGGACAGGGAAGCAAACACAAGATGTACGTGGTTCACCCAGATCGGCTACGTCCACGGAGTAGAGGAGTTCTCATTAATTGTGAAGGGTTTACACAAATACATAGGTTCAAGCTCTTATTTTGTGAGTTCTAGTGAATAGTTTAGTACAAAATGACATTAGAGATTATTGTGGGAGAATGATCCCTATTTATAGAAGAGAGTTTCTAGTTTTGTTCTAACATTGACACGTGTCGTGTTGTGATTGGTTTCTGATGTTGACACGTGTCGAGCTGTGATTGGCTTCTGATGTCGACATGTGTCGCATTGTGATTGGCCTCCTGGTTGAAGGGAAGCTCTTCTGGGTCCTTGACGGTATAACGTTGACCGGTGCTCAGTAGTTTCGGGATTGGTCAAGTATGGTACAAACAATGCTCCCCTAAGTTCCCGAGTGAGGGAAACTCCTCGGTTGGGGACTTGCAAGATCCAAGCCATTGAGTAATCACGAAACTTCTAAGTATTGAAGTGTGGTATCATTTTCACGTGCCTTATCTGTCTCATATGTAGATGTGGCATCTTCTCTGGAAGTACTTTTCCTCCATCCATGGGTGGTATCTTTAACCGATGAAGATGCACAAGGTAATGTATCAATTTCACTTGAAGCTTACTTGTAGTTTTGGGCTTGGTCAAGTGCGATACAAACCCTATAGTAGGAGTCCCCCAAGTCGCCGAGCTAGGAGATCTGCCGAAAGAGGTGACAGACAAGGTAAGCAGTCAAACTTCCAAGCAAGCAACCCAGGATCGGAGGTTCGACTTCGGCTTCCGGTTGATTGTTCTCATTCTCCTTGTCTCTCATTCAGCTGCCAGGATAAGGAGAAGCAAATGGAGAAGAGATGATATAAGATACTTTTGCTTTTGAAGAAGTAACTTTCCACAGGCTTATTCTTGAACTGTGCTTGAGGGTTTTCTGGTTCCCTTCAGAGTATAAGGCCGACTCAAGAATTTGAGGGTCAAAACAAGTCCATCAAATCTAGAGTACGTTCGACCTTGATGATATGGGATACTTTTGCTGTTGACGGAATAATGAATGTGGTATGGAAAGGTGTCGTGCTGTAGTGATCTGTTTCAGCTCACCGTTGAACCTTCTGCTTCAATCTTTTGCATGGCAGAAGTGGTGTGCAACCTTTGCATTTAAATGGTCATTCAGAACATTCCTTCATAGTGACTCATCCATGCTTGGCAGCTTCAGTGTAAAGAGCCAATATCTGATCAACTGTCATGAGGTATGTGCCGGTGGAATTCATGACCTTGATAGCAGTTGAGGATGAGTTCTCGAGAGCAATGTTAAGTAAGCAACCAGGCAAAGGTCTCAGGCAGTCAGTTCCAGATTGGAGGTTTGATTTCAGGTTTCGACTGACTGCTCTCTTTCTCTTTGTCCTGCAGGTGTGGACAAGGACGAAGACAAGGACAGGGAGAAAGCATGATATGGGATACTCTTGCTTTCGACCCTGATGATATGAGATACTCTTGTTCTTGGTGTGGCTTATTTGCTGAGGTATTATCGGGGGGAAATAAAGCTGAATATTTCGAGAGGTTATGTTGAGGGTGCATTCTCGAATGCGAGAAAGGGTTGAGCATTTTTGCAGGTTTGCCTGTCCGTTGAGGAGGGAGGTCGATGTATATAGGGATTTCCCAATAACAAGTAGTAATGCTATTCCTTTACCCTTCTTGGTCACAGCAATGTAGTGGGAGCTGCCAGCTTCACGTGTTTTAACTTTGTCAGAGCACTTTGAAAAAGTGGTATGTGGTATCTGGAAAGCTAATGTTGCGTGTGAAGATTACAGACAAGCTTTATCTAAAGAAATCTGGCTCTCGAAGTTCTGAGAGCTGTGCCTCTTCGGTTTTCGAACAAGCAATCCTGTTGAGGATCTGGCTCTCGAGATTCGGAAAGCGGTGCCGCTTCGGTTTTTGAGAAAGTAATTATGTTGGGAGTCTTTTCTCGAATGTGAGTAAAGGTTGGACGTTCTTGCCAGCCTGTCTTGCCACAGAACACGGAGGTCGATACACATAGGGACTTTCCAGTTGTCAAGCAGTGGTGATGCTCATTTACCCTTGTGGGTAATAGTAGGGTAGCTGGAACTTCGAAATTCTCGCGCCTAAACTTTGTCAGAGATCTTTGGCAAAGTTATAAGTGGTACCCGAGGAGTTGATGGTGCGTGTGGAGAGTGGTGATTGAACAGCAAGATTCGCGTGCTTTCTACTTCATCAGAAATCTTCGACAGATTGCTCGTAATTTCCGCAAAGCTGAGTGTGCATGTGACAGGTGCTGACGAGGCTGAAAAAGCAGGTGCTTCTTCGATTTCTGAGATCGGCCCTCGTGGTCTCTGAGTAGCCCAGCTTTTGAGAAAGGAAGCGCCTCTTTGATTTTTGAGATCGGCCCTCGTGGTCTCTGAGCAGCCTAGCTTTTGAGAAAGCAAACGCCTCTTCGATTTCTGAAGCTCCGTCAAGTGCAGATTTTTATAGAGGCTGGCATTAAGTTCCACAGCACACTTGAATCTCCACCAGTAGAAGCTCCCTTCTTGCACTTCTAAGATCTTGATTTGTCTGACCTCTTCCCTCTTCAACACCCTTGAAAATGTCTGGCCCATCCGACCGTCGTTTTGACTTGAACCTTGGAGAAGAGACAGCCACGCCTTCTCCAGACAACATATGGCAGCCATCCTTCATATCCCCTACTGGTCCTCTTACCGTTGGGGATTCTGTGATGAAGAATGATATGACCGCTGCGGTGGTGGCCAGGAACCTTCTCACTCCCAAAGATAACAGACTACTTTCCAAACGGTCTGATGAGTTGGCTGTTAAGGATTCTCTGGCTCTTAGTGTTCAGTGTGCAGCTTCTGTGTCTAATATGGCCCAACGCCTATTTGCCAGAACCCGCCAAGTTGAATCATTGGCTGCTGAAGTGATGAGTCTCAAACAGGAGATTAGATGGCTCAAGCATGAGAATAAACAGTTGCACCAGCTCACACATGACTATGCTACAAACATGAAGAGAAAGCTTGACCAGATGAAGGAATCTGATGGTCAGGTTTTACTTGATCATCAACGGTTTGTGGGTTTGTTCCAAAGGCATTTATTGTCGTCGTCTTCTGGGGTTGTACCGCATAATAAAGCTCCAAATGATCAACCTCCGATGCCTCATCTTTCTGGGGTTCTGTCCAGTACTGAGGCTCCGGATAACCACCCTCCGGTGCTTTCTCTTTCTGGGGCTCTACCGACTGCTGAGACTTCCCCTGAGCAACCTTTGTGAAGGCTCTCTCTTGTTTGTTTATTTTGATTAATGTATATGTACATATTTGTAACTTATCGGAAATATCAATAAACAAGATTTGCTTCATTTCAACGTATTGTGTTAAATACACCAAGGCCTTCTTCACTAAGTTCTTTGAATTTTTCCTTTTGTTGAAACTTTTATGTTGAAACTTTGTGAGTGAAGCATGTAGGTTGAGGTAGTGCTCCCTTAATTTCCCGAGTGAGGAAAACTTTTCGTTTGGAGACTTGAAAAATCCAAGTCACGAAGTGGTCGTGAGACTTCCGAGTATCAAGGTGCAGTAGCATATGGTAGGAGTCCCCCAAGTCTCTGGTCGAGGGAGTTGACGAATGAAGCATTTCCTTTCTAAGTGGTAGCCCAAAACTCCTTCTTCATATATATTTGTTATGAAAGTTGTTAGGCCCAAAGAATATGAGGCCTAGGCAATTTTTTTTTTTTTTTTTGAATTTTTTTTTTATTTTATTTTATTTTATTTTTTTTGAATTTTCAATTTTCCGGATTTTTGAATTTTCGAATTTCCGAAAAAAAAAAATAAATATATATATATATATATATATATTTAAAAGCTTTGTAGATGAAGCTTTGGTGTTGAAGCTTTGTAGGTGAAGCTTTGAGGTTGAAGCTTTGTTGGGCATCATGAATTGATTTTGCTTCACACTATCTTGATGAAGAGTGTGTGAAGCTTTTATATGTTTTGGTGTTGAAATTTTGTATTGTAGGTGAAGCTTTGGGGTTGAAGCTTGATAGGTGAAGCTTTGGTGTTGAAGCTTTATAGGTGAAGCTTTGGTGTTGAAGCTTTATAGGTGAAGCTTTGGTGTTGAAGCTTTATAGGTGAAGCTTTGGGGTTGAAGCTTTATAGGTGAAGCTTTTGTTGGCACCATAAATTAATTTTGCTTCACACTATCTTAATGAAGATAGTGCAAAGCTTTTGAGATTGATATTTGTCCTCCATTGATGAAGCTTTTGTTGGCACCATAAATTGATTTTGATGAAGATAGTGCAAAGCTTTTGAGATTGATATTTGTCCTCCATTGATGAAGCTTTTGTTGGCACCATAAATTGATTTTGCTTCACACTATCTTGATGAAGATAGTGCGAAGCTTTTGAGATTGATATTTGTCCTCCATTGATGAAGCTTTTGTTGGCACCATAAATTGATTTTGCTTCACACTATCTTGATGAAGATAGTGCGAAGCTTTTGAGATTGATATGTGTCTCCATTGATGAAGCTTTTGTTGGCACCATAAATTGATTTTGCTTCACACTATGAAGCTTTTGTTGGCACCATAAATTGATTTTGCTTCACACTATCTTGATGAAGATAGTGCGAAGCTTTTGAGATTGATATTTGTCCTCCATTGATGAAGCTTTTGTTGGCACCATAAATTGATTTTGCTTCACACTATCTTGATGAAGATAGTGCGAAGCTTTTGAGATTGATATTTGTCCATTGATGAAGCTTTGTTGAATTTCCCAACTTCCAATTTCCTTTTTTTTTTCTTTTTGCTTTTTTTTTTTTTTTTTGGGAAAACTAGAAATTTGAAAATGTGGGAGAGACAACGTATACAAATTTTGCTTCCATACTGTTAAGCGAGAGATTGTGATGCAAACCACATCTTGTAGTAGTCGAAGGTTTGGATGAACCATATAAATTGAATTTGCTTCGAACAGTCTTGATCAAGAGCGTGTGAAGCTTTCTATGAGTTGTAGTGTTTGCATTGTTACAGAGGAGAAATGTCTGAAGTAGATGCAAGAGGGCTGAAGAGCTTGATCTTCGTATACCATGCACTGAAGCCATTGTTGGCTTGCAATAAGACTTTGTTGGTGACTATAGGTCTTGTTAGGCATAAGTGCTCCCCTAGTTGAGTTGTAAAGCTTGATGGTTTTTTATTATTTGTGAATGCTAGGAGTTCACATGTACAAGTTGTACCACTCGTCTTCTGGTTAGTGGAATGAATGGTGGGTTGCTTTCATCACTTGGTTGGTGGTACGAATGTGAATTCCTTAATCACCTTTCATCATATTTCATCACCTGGTTGGTGACATGAAGGAGAGTCCGCGTTGTACATTTCATCACCTGGTTGGTGGCATGAAGGAAAGTATGCGTTGTACATTTCATCACCTGGTTGGTGGTATGAAGATGAGTTCCTTCTTCACCTGATTGGTGATAAGGGTGGCAAGTTTCCAAATAATATTAGAGTACGGGTTGTACATTTCATCACCTAGTTGGTGGTACGAAAGTGAGTTCCTTCATCACCTAGTTGGTGAGAATAAGGGCAAGGTGTCGAGGCACATTGTGGCAAATGTCGAATGACACAAAGTGTGTTGAACCCTTTCGAAGCACAGTTGGCTTATGTATGGATGTGTTGGAATGTATGATGTTTATGCATGAATGTGTTGGAATGTATGATGTTTATGTATGAATGTGTTGGAATGTATGATGTAGATCCTTTGTATAGTCTTGTTGACACATACTTAGATTTTGTTTTGTATTGGAAACATTTGCGTTGAAGCTTCAACACTTGAGTGTTTCATTGCTCAGAATGTAAAAGAGTTTAGGGCCGAGTTGGCTAAATCACCTCTTTATTGAATTCATACCAAATGGTCTTTGTTACATAGGATGCCGAACGACTGTAGCTTAACACTTGTACAATGTGAGTCTATTTGTAATAGTACTTCAAGTGGTCAGCATTCCATGGATGGCCAAGGGTCTTGCCGTCGGAGTTCCTGAGCTTGTAGGAGCCAGGGCGGCTGATGCCGATGACCTCGAACGGTCCGTCCCAATTAGGACTGAGTGTTCCTTCACTCGGGACCCTATCACAGAGTAATCTTTTCTTCAGTACCCAGTCTCCCACTTTGAAAGGGTGAGGTTTGACCCTTGAGTCGTAGTAGTTGAAAATGCGCTGCTTGTAGGCGACATTCCTCAGGTGAGCCTGATTTCTGTGTTCCTCGACTAGATCCAGGTTGAGGGTGAGTTATTTGTCGTTCTCACTCTGCATGTAATTCTGGATTCGGTATGTTGCTTGCTCAAGCTCAACCGGGACAACTGCTTATGTACCAAAAGCAAGTGAGAATGGAGTTTCTCCTGTGGAAGTCCGATATGAAGTGCGGTATGACCAAAGAACTTGGGGTACGAATTCTGGCCAACAACCTTTAGCTTTGTCCAAGCTAGTTTTCAGAGTGCGCTTGATTATTTTGTTAACGGCCTCGACTTGTCCATTAGATTGGGGATGGGCTGGAGAGGCAAAACATAAGTTGATGTTGAACTTAGAGTAGAACATCTTGAACTTCTTATTGTCGAACTGCCGCCCATTGTCCGTGACTATCGCATTGGGAATGCCGAATCTATAGAGGATGTTCTTCCATACGAAGTCTTCTATTTTTCCCTCAGTAATGGTTGCCAAGGGTTCTACTTCAGCCTATTTTGTGAAGTAGTCAACTGCAACGATTGCATAGCGGACCTTGCCCTTCCCTGCAGGCATTGGGCCGATCAAATCAAGTCCCCATTGGGCGAAGGGCCAAGGGCTGATCATAGGAGTGAGCGGCTCGGGAGGGGAGTGAGGGATAGTTGCGTAGCGTTGACACTTATCACATGAGCGAGATATTCTGATGGCATCTTGATGGAGTGTTGGCCAATAGTATCCTTGGCGAAAAGTCTTGTGTGCTAGGGATCGAGACCCAGCATGATCTTCGCAGACTCCTTCATGTATTTCCCGAAGGACAATTTCCGCCTCTGCAGGTGTAAGGCATCTTTGGTAGGGCAGGGTAAAACCGCGCTTGTAGAGTTGGTCATTAATGATCAGGTAGCGAGCAGACTTGTATCGAATCTGCTTAGCTTGGACTTTGTCATTTGGGAGGGTGCTATGGGCAAGGAATTTATAAATTGGGGTGATCCAACTATCTCCTTGTTGTAAATTGCACACTTCCGCGACCATGGTGCTTAGTACTGCCAACAATTCGACATGAATTTTTCTCCCAATCTTGTCTTCCACTGCCGAGGCGAGGCGGGCCAAAGCGTCTGCATGACTGTTTGCCGCTCGAGGAACTTGGGTGATCTGGTAGTGGAAGTGCTTGAGCAAAAGTCGTGTTTGCGCAAGATATGCTGCCATTGAGCTATCCTTAGCATCAAAGTTGTTCGTGACTTGGTTGACCACTAATTGGGAGTCACTGAAGATATCAATTTTTTTAACTCCAAGATGCTTGGCCAAACGTAAGCTTGCTAGAAGGGCTTCGTATTCGGCCTCATTGTTCGATGCCTTGAATTTGAAACGAAGAGCGTATTCTATCGTCACTTTGTCAGGGGTAGTGAGGACTAATCCTGCTCCGCAACCCTGTTGGTTGGATGAGCCATCAACATACAGACTCCATGCTGGGGTTGTTGATCCTATCTTCTGAGCTTCCGATGGTAATGAAGCTATTGTTTCAGGTGTAGAAGCAATGTCAACAGGATATGTGAAGTCGGCGATGAAATCTGCTACTGCTTGACCCTTTTCGGCTGGTTTTGGTTGGTAGGAGATGTCAAACTCACCCAATGCTATCGCCCATTTGATCATTCACCCAGACGTGTCAGGACTCTAGAGTATCTCTCGAAGAGGGTGATTGGTAAGCACGATGATGGCGTGTGCTTGGAAATAAGGGCGAAGTTTTCGAACAGACATGACCAATGCTAGAGCTAATTTCTCAATGTTGGAGTATCGTGTCTCCGCATCTTGTAGGGCCTTGCTAGCATAGTAGACGGGCCGTTCGACACCACTGTCATTTCGGATAAGAACAGAACTGACTGCTGAAGCCGAGACCGATAGATAAATAATGAGAGTGTCACCAACTTCTGGTTTGGAGAGCAGAGGGGCTTTACTCATGTATTCTTTGAGGTTCCTGAATGCCTTGGCACATTCCTCTGTCCATGTAATGTACTTCTTATTTCCCTTGAGTGCTTTGAAGAAAGGAGCACATCTGTCTGTGGCCTTAGAGATGAATCTGGTTAAGGCTGCCACTTTGCCAGTAAGGCTTTGGATGTCTTTTGAAGTTACTGGCTCTTTCATGTCGAGGATTGCTTTGATCTTTTCGGGGTTAGCTTCAATGCCTCGTTGGCTAATCATGAAGCCTAAGAATTTGCCAGAGCCCACGCCTAAGGCACATTTGTTGGGGTTCAACTTCATTCGATACCTCTTTAGAATGGTGAAAGTTTCAGATAGGTTGGTGATGTGTTGGTCAGCATGTTTGCTCTTGACTAACATATCATCAACGTAAACTTCCATGCTCTTCCCAATCTGTTCGGCGAACATTGAATTGACCAGTCTCTGATAAGTTGCTCCTGCATTCTTTAGACCGAAGGGCATGACTTTGTAGCAATATAGTTCCCTGTCAGTAGTGAAGGCTGTGTGTTCTTGGTCTGAGGGGTTCATGAGGATTTGGTTGTATCCTGAATAAGCGTCCATGAAGCTCAAGAGCTCACACCCTGCCGTAGAGTCTATAAGTCTATCAATGAGAGGAAGGGGAAACTATCCTTCGGGCATCCTTTGTTTAGGTCGGTGTAGTCGACACACATTCTCCACAAGACCTTTTGAAGCAGGAGACTTTCCTTGGTCGGATTTTTCTTAACAAGGACAACATTTGCTACCCATGTTGGGTAATTGACTTCACGGACGAAGCCTATGTCCTTGAGTTTTTCAACTTCTGCTTTCATCGCCTCGTATCGTTCAACATCATAAGATCTTCGCCTCTGTTTTACTGGTTTGGTCTTGGGATCAATACTCAAGTGGTGACAGATGATATCGGGAGAGATGCCCGGCATATCTTTATATGACCAAGCAAAGACCTCGGCGTTCTCTTGCAAAAATGAGATCAACGACAACCGAAGGGGTAGTGACAAAGTGGTGCCAATCTTCACCATGCGATCTGGATGGTCTTTGGAGATAGAGACATTCTCTAACTCTTCAGCGGGTTGTGCTTGCTGGGTGAAGGAGTCATCTCGAGGGTCATCGGGTTGACTGTTGCCATTATGAAGATCCGAGTTGGCTTCATCTGGACTGGTCTTTACTACTTGGTTATGTATAGAGAGGGTCTCCTTGGGGACAGGCAGGTGTTGTTGCTTAACTGAAGTGTTGTAACATGATCGAGCACTAAGTTGATCTCCCCTGATGTATCCATTGCCGAAAGGGGTTAGAAACTTCATCAACAACATATGTGTGGATACCATGGCCTTGAGATCATTGATGCCTGTGCGCCCAAAGATGACATTGTATGCCGTCGGGCAATTGACCACTAGGAAGTTAGTGGTAATAGTAGCTGTGTAGGGGCATGTACCAAAGGTGAGGGGTAAGTGTATACTCCCTAAAGGTTGCACGATATCGCCAGAGAAGCTTATCAGAGGAGAAATTGAGCGATCGAGCAAGTGTTCAGCTACATTAAGTGCCTTGAAAGCTTCAGCAAACATGATATTGATTGAAGCACCTGTGTCTATCAGGATTCGTTTCACATCAAAATTTGCTATGTGAGCCTCCACGATCAGCGGGTCGTTGTAAGGGTAGATGATACCTCTTTCTTCCTCAGGGTAGAAACATATTGGATCCCAGTTAGGCTTTTGATACTTGCCTCCCCTGATGTCTTCCACGTGAAACACTTGATGGCCAGGTCTCAAAGTTCGTTCACTGTTTTTCATGGCCCTATTGGAAGATTCAGACATAGGTGTGCCGCCGCTTATAGAATATATCACATTCACCTGGCGTTGGTTACGGTTATCCCTTGGAGGGCGAAGGAGGAACTAATCAATTTTTCCTTCACGTGCCAAAGCTTCAATCTGATCACGGAGGATGACGCACTTCTCGCCATCATGGCCATTATACTCGTGGTAGCAGCAAAACATGCCCGTGTTTTTTGTGGACTTGTAATCTGGCTGTCTTGGCTTTGGCTTTGGTATCAAATGAGCTATACTGGGGTAGATGGCCGCGCATGTAGCGTTCAAAGGTGTGTATGTCTCATACCTCGGGGTAGGGCCTGTCTTGACACGTGATTGGCTCACTGCATTGACTGCTTGGGGACGGGCGTTATTGTGACGATATCCTGAGTTATTGCGATAGTGCCCCTTATTCTTTTTATTAAAATGAGATTGGTGAGGATGGAAATCTTTCCTTTTGCCCTGGGATTGATATGTCTGCTGACTTGGCGAAGCATTAAATGAGGCAGGGGGTGTGCTGCTACCGTTTGGAAGGTTGAGGTCTTCTCATTTGGTTGGATCTGGCCTCCACTCCCTACTTGCTGATAAGGGGTGACTGTAGGGGGTTTCCCTTGATATGTCATTGCCTCGGCGGAGGCATGGTTGTAAGCTTGTGCCATCACCTCAGAGTAAGTCTTCCAAGTGTTGGCATTGATCATGTACTTGAAGAAACAGTCATGTAAGCCTGCCGTGAAGGCCTTGAGGGCGGTCTTGTCATCTGCCTCAGCGCAACGAGAATACTCATGGCTGAAGCGGCCAGCATACTTTCGTAATGACTCGTCTGGCTTTTGGCGAATAATGTACAAGTCATCTACGGAATGCAAGCGATCGGTCTGGAAGATGTGTTGAGAGACAAACAGCTTTCTCAACTCTTCAAATGAGTCTACTGTCTCAGGCGGAAGACGACAATACCAGTTTAAAGCTCCGCCAGAGAGGGTGGAGGGGAAGAGAAGGCACCGTTCTTCGTCGGTGTGTCTCCGATATACCATGGTGGACTCAAAGAGGTTAAGGTGTTCAATCGGGTCTTCCTTTCCAGTATAGAGTTGTAAGCCAAGCTTCTGCTTTGTCTTTGCTTGGAGGGGGGGTGTTGAGGATCCTTCTTGTGAGGGGCCCAGGCCTGGGTTGGTTCCAGTCAGGTATCTCGGCTTGACGTTCAGCCTTCAACTTGTTTACTTCCTCTAGGAACTGTAGGACAAGGGGGTCTTGAGTGGAGTCGTGCACCACTGAAAGTTTCTTCCGTAAGTCCTCATCGCCTCTTGTAAGTAGGAAAGTTTGATCAAGATAGCGTGATTTTTCTTTTGACTCATCACACTGACTCCTAGAGTGAGTATGTCGGAACATTTCCGAGTCTTCTGTACCTTCATGTTCTTCTGGGACTTGTTACCCATTCCCTAGATTAACTGCTGGCCTGGGTCGTGGGAGAGGACCGAGTCTTTCAGAAACTCTTGGGTCATTGATCTTCGAGCTTATGTGGATGGGATTATCTCGACGTTGCTTTAGGAAGTCTCAACAATCGCGATAAATGGCTTTTGATCCTTCCACTCCTTCTGTGAGGAGGTGCTTTCCTCTACTCATTCTGCTTCGGGTTGAAGCAGTTGGGTTGAGAGAAGTCTCATGTTGATTATCACATTGATGTGTAGCTCGATCCTTATCAGGGATGTCCGTGTTGGATATCGGTGACCCTCCGAGTTGAAGGGCATTCAGATGATTGTTGACCTCGCAGGGGCGACGAGCTTGTGTGCTTGAGCATGCCTAGCCTCGTGAAGCATCTCAAAAAGTTTTTCATACTGCTCCTGGAGAACCTCGTTCCTCATCACTATCTTGTTGTTCTGAGCTTCTAACTCATCGACTTTAGCTTGAAGAGTAACTCTATTTCCTTCCTGCTTTCGTTGCTTCATACTAGGTCTAATGGGGGTGTCATTCTGTGTGCTATGGCTTCTTTCGCTCTTCATGTCGGAGAGAGATGCTTGGCCAAAAGAGAGTGTACGAGCAGTGGAAACCAGCTTGACAAAGCTGAAGAGAGTGGGAATAAGTGTCGTTTCCCACAGACGGCGCCAAATGTTGATGCACAAAATCAGCGAGGACTTTGGTACAACAGAAGGTGTCAGGTTTGTGACCTTCGCTTGGTTGCTTCGATCACTAGTGAAGATAAGTACGTAAATGAATAAGGACAGGGAAGCAAACACAAGATGTACGTGGTTCACCCAGATCGGCTACGTCCACGGAGTAGAGGAGTTCTCATTAATTGTGAAGGGTTTACATAAATACATAGGTTCAAGCTCTCATTTTGTGAGTTCTAGTGAATAGTTTAGTACAAAATGACATTAGAGATTATTGTGGGAGAATGATCCCTATTTATAGAAGAGAGTTTCTAGTTTTGTTCTAACATTGACACGTGTCGTGTTGTGATTGGCTTCTGATGTTGACACGTCGAGCTGTGATTGGCTTCTGATGTCGACACGTGTCGCATTGTGATTGGCCTCCTGGTTGAAGGGAAGCTCTTCTGGGTCCTTGACGGTATAACATTGACCGGTGCTCAGTAGTTTCGGGATTGGTCAAGTATGGTACAAACAAAGTTGAATGATGAAGTCATCTTCTTCCTCAAAGATATCACCTCTCTTAATGTTGGGATCAGTTCATCCACCTTAATCTACAACTTTTGCAGCACCCCTTCAATCCATTATGTTTTCAATCGTAACAGAATTTCCAGTGAAACATGCACCCTAATATAATCCATTAGAATTTTGTACTCCTTCACTGTCCAAAGACCTTTCTTATACTACTCATTCCAACCTTCCATTCTTCCAGATATTGTAAAACAATAAGAAGGCAAGCAAGACTCTTTTAGAAAAAGAGAGAGATAATTAGAGCTTTAGTTGGAAATCTACTAAATATGCTGCCTAATCGGACACACATACTTCGAACTTTTGTCTAGATTCCCCAAATTATTGTAGCATGCATAGTTATAGACCTTGTCTCATTCCTTCAGCTCTCTTATATCACTATATTCTCTCAAGTTATCGAACTCTTCTTCTCTAAATTTCTTTACTGGCCCTGGTGTATTACCTAAAAGATAAGTCTGCACAAAATACATAAATCAATCTTTGTTGATCACATTACCGAGAATGAAAGCAATTGAAATGCTGGTTGGCAAGAGGTGTGGGACGCCAGCTGTAGCCGAGACGACACTCAGAAAGTTGGGGCGGGAAAGGATACCCAGTCAAAACCACCATCGTCATTGAAACACCACCACAGCCCATAAACCTACATAAGACATATTAGCACCAAAACCCACGAAAATTTCTGCCAACCAGCGTGGGTCACAATTGTAGTCAAATTAGCGATAAACAACAGGGATGACAGAGAGGTTGCTAGGCCAAAACCACCGACTATGCTACACCGCCAAATCCCACCACCACAACTAACCTAAATAGGGCTAAAACGATAGTTCCAAGGGCAAAGCCCTCAGAAAGCCCAAATCACCGAGAGAAATTCCAACAGTAAATCTGCACGCCAAATATAGGCACCCAGGAAGCCACCATTAAGAACACTCCACATCTAACTTTACCCATGATACATAAACATCACAAATTCGAAAAAAAAAATGAAAAAACCTTTGAAGGGCATGACTCCATCGCATAATCCCTCGCCATCGGCAACTTAACTGCAGGGCGGTGCCACCACAACACAGACGAAAAGAGCCACAAAATCGAAATAGTGCACCATAAAAGGATGGTCTGACCCATCAATCAACCAAACAAACACTAACCCAAGCCCACAGATCTATCCCTAGACACAGGATGAATCCTTGTACAACAATGAATCTTGAGAATCCGTTGGAGGACTTCAACAAAGTTGGGAAAATTTCGTTGCCCACAGAAGATTGGGGGAAAAAGGTGCTGGGCAGCACCAAATACCAAAGAGAAAGTGATAAGGGGGAGGGGTTTCGTAAGAATAGTGAGGGAAAATAAAGGTCACGGGAGGAGTGGACGAGGATAAGGTTAAAGGGTTAAGGAGTGATGAAAGGCTAGGAGAAGGGGACGCTAGAGGGAGACGTGAGAAGCTGCTGCCGGCCCTAAGCCAAAGCAAGGGATCGGCGGCTGAGTTTTGCAGAGGTTGGGTTTATGGTTTCCAATAGGCGGTGGTAGAGAGGAGATTTGTTCATTTATTTGTTTAGTTAGTGAAGTGATCATAAAACATTTGATGGGCAACGTTTTGATTTTTCAAAGATTTTAAGCGACAAAAAATATTCAACGGGCAAAGTAACCTTCATACAGCAAAATTTTCACCCCAAGGAAAAATTTGGCCTATATTATGCGACATTTTGCTCTACAAAAATTTGGTTCGTCAGCATGGGTAACTATGCCCGATGAGCCATTTCATTGAATATAATTGTCGTGTAAATTAAATTAATTTAAAGAGATGTGTCAAATTAATATAATTAAACTAAATTTAAACTAAAAAAAAAATTAGTTGCACAATGAACCTTCTAAATTTCGGCAAAAGAAGGTATATTTTAGGGTTTAGATTTACACTTCGTCGGGCAAAAGTGAGGGACATTTTCGCATATTTAATTCCCTCAATGAGTTACGTCGTCTGCGAAGTTAATTCAGCAATCCAACCATTAATGTAATTGATATATACTCTGAGATGTCATATGCCACAAATACCCAAATGAAAGTTTCAGGGATTAAGTAACAAGACGAAATCCTTCGACGGTTAGAAATGTATCATTATGATTTAATGGTTTTTTTAGCTCCGATTTTGATTATTTTTTAACAACTACACTCATTGACCCTAGAAGAATACAATGAAGGGACTCAAACATCAATTTAAAATATTCATAGTGGTTCCCACAAAACTTTATAGAATAAACTTTAAGTATTTGTTGAATCTATTGTTTTGACAGGATACGCAGTATGCGAAACTAATTTTCATGATCTAACCTTCAAACTTGCTTGAATATAGCACGAGATTGCATATGCAAAAAATCACTGAAAATAACTTTCCAAGATTAGGTAACGAAACGAAATCTTTTGACGGTTAGAAATGTAACATGATCTAACATTTATTTTAGCTCTTATTTGATAATTTTTGACAACTACACTCATTGGCCTGAGAAGATTACAATAAACAGACCCAATCATCAACTTAAAGTATTTACACTAGTGGTTACACCAAAATCTTACATTTTACTTAATAAAAGTATAGAATAAACTGTAAGTGTTTGTTAAATCTATTGTTTTGATGGGATCCATAGTTTGCAAAACTAATTTTCGTGATCTAGCTATCAAACTTGTTTGAATATGGTATGAGATCACCTATGACAAAAATCACCAAAAACAAAATTTTAGGGATTAGGTAACAGGATAAAAGGTTCCACGGTTATAAACGTATAATTATTATTTAACGGCTATATCACCTTTGATTTTGATGATTTTTTGTAAGGACTAATTGAGGGTAAAATCACACACTGAGTTGTCTTAATCATCAAATTTGATGATCTTTGAACCGTTTGAAAATAAAATAGAAAAATAGGGAAAATTTGATGTTTTGGTGTTTACTCAACGAAATGGGTAAATTTCATTGGGCCAACTAACATATTTCGTTGTGAAACAATACTAAATTCTTCAGGCAAACATTTAAATTCCCTCCACTTTTTCCCCAAAAAATCAATGTTTTCCCCAGATTAAAAGGTTTGCCCAATGAAATACTATAAAATTTGTCGGCAAAGATACTTGCTCACCAATTTTTTTGCTAAAGAATTAAATTGGGCGGACATTTCTGTGCAACCTTTGCCCGATGAATAGGTCATTTGGCTTGATGAATAATGTAGGTCGCATTTTAAACGTTTGTCCGATGAATGGAGTTAGGGTTTGCCCGACAAATTTAGCAAGTCATAATACACGTGTTACATTTTAAATGTTTGGATCAAGAATAAGTTTGTAGGGCAAAGGTATAATATTTCATATACATGCCTAGAGCCTTCTTCTTCCTCGTGCCGTTTCTCAGTTTTCTCTCTGTCATCTCTCTATCTCCCTCTCTCTCACTCTCGAGCTCGAAGAAAGGTTTGTTATATTAGAAATTTTTAACTCCTAGAAATAAAAATGTGAGCTTCATTGTTTGTATAATTTGGGTCTAATTAGGGGGGACGGCGTGGGAGAGTTTGGGTCTAATTTGGGGGGTTGGGGGTGGTTGGGTTTAGAGTAAGTTTTTTAATTATTTTTTTATGAATTTTATGAAACAATGTTATATTAGAAAATTTTAATTCCTAGAAGTAATAGAAATTTTTAGGAAATATTAAATTTCTTTGTAATATTAGAATTGTTTTTTGTAGTTTTGTATGAGTTTTATTAAAAATGTTAATTAATAAAATTTTTGGAAATTACAGTGATTTATTAGAAATAATGTCAATTTTTGTAAATAAGTATTTCTTTATTGTGATTTTTTTTTCCAACGGATATCATCGCGGTTGATCATTAGTGGTCACCGCTCTACCTCTGCTTCGAGTTAGAATAACTCAACGGTAAAGATGGTAGATATTCCACTGATGGAGACCACCAATACCCAAGTGGTCACCGTCTATGGCGGTCGAGCCTAGTGCATCAGCTTCATCAGTCTGGGTGCAAGGATCTGCCTTGCAAATTCTCATCCAGGAATAGAACAGCGATGTGCCAGCCCCCACTAGTTACGCTGCAGAGGTCGATGTCGATTTGGCGACCATGCGCCCAACAGGAGAGGAGAACTCTAACCAAGGTAGGTAGAAAGTGAAAGTGCAAATGATCTATAAAGGCTTGCTCTCGAACCAGATTACCGAATAACGCAAGTCAGGATCATGGTCATTTACGACCTATGACATTGGCGAGCGGATGTTAAAGTCAACAACCTGTTGACTCACGACATAAGAGCCATCATCTGCACTAAGAGCAACTCAACGGTTGCTTATTTCCTTGGGGTAGACAATCCAATTCATTATCCTCTTCTCCAAAGCACTCTAGCCCACTCGGGCAATTGGACCCAAGGCGAGCCCAACAGAGAAGTCAGGCAATAATCACCTAGCCAGTGCCCCCTAGAAAATTTAAAATATATGAAAATGTAGAAAAAATTATCGATAAGTGAAAAATGCCCCTCGTTGATTAAAACATAATTTTACGAGGATGTATTTTATCCTTATATATTTTATCATATTTCTTGACATATAGGGATAGAGTTCGATCCTATGAGCGCGTAGGCGAAAACCACTCACGAAACAGAATTATAACGAGGAAGTTATAAACGAAAGAAGTTAAGGCCAAAATAGTCACTTTGCTATTTATTTTGGAAGGCTCCAGAAAATCTGGAGCAATGGGAGTGCCATGTGTATGGCTGAGATGGAACAGTAATGAGAGAAATGAGAGTGGGAGTGATGGTGGTTGCCCAATGAGAAATGAAGGAATGGAGGGAAAGAATGGAAGGGAGAAGACGGAGAGAGAATCAGATCCCTTTGACTCGTTGACCCGACCCGGTCCTATCTCCCTATTCTGGCCACCGTTGATGTCGAGGCTGGTGCAAAAATGCTCATCTTTTTGAACCCAGTTGATTCCTCCCCTTAATTTCACTTATGGGTTACTAGGATTAACAGAGAAAGCCCGAGAACCCCCATGGTTTCGCTGAAACCCTATAACTGGTACCTCCAACTCCGGCGCACGACCTGGGTTTGGTAGCCCTCCCTTGCAGGAGTAAAACCCGACAAAAACCACGGTCCTCAGACCTTCGATGGAGGAGCAGCAAGGCTCGAAAGATTCCGGCCACGCCGCCCTTTCGTGTGATTTTCAGGCCACTTCCCGCCTAATTAGACTTCGACCCATGTATGAAAATTGGTCCCCTCGTTGAGATCTTCATTTCTGTAAATTTTAAGAATTTTTAGAAATAGTTGAAATTTTCAGGTGAGTCGAGGCGGTCGACCACCATCCACAGTGGTGCGTGGCCAAAGGGCCTTCAATGTTATTTTTAGGCTAAATTCGATTCCTAAATTTAGTTTTGATATTCGTATGACGTAGGTTGATCGTTTGAACTTAAATTCACTTCGATACCTTACTTGATCAATTTGTGAATTGACAATCCGACCGTTGGATTGTCACCAAACTTTGAGACCTTATCGTACAAAATATTTGAGGACCTTAGGAACTTATGGATCGGGAATCCGACGTACGGATCTTCCCAAATTGGATTTGCAAGTTTGTAAAATAAAGCGTTGACTGCCACTTGATTTCGTGATTGGCGGTGATCCGACCATTAGATCGGAATGAAATTTTAGTATGTTATTCTAGAAGTGTAAGGTGAACTATGAATGGCTTGATCATTTCGTTTAGGGTACGTAGGCAGTCTAACCAGAATGTTAGATGCAGCCATAAATTAAACAAAATGATTATATTTTTTTTTAGTGTGGTTAGTTAGAATTATAATTAACCATTATTTTATTGTGGCCTACCTGTGTGTTTGGCTTCCGAATTAAAAATTTCGGGTCGTTACACTCACCATGATGTCAACCACAATATAAATTATTAAAAAAATTGAAAAATTATAGAAATTATTAGGAATTATAAAAAAAAAAATTATAAAAAAGCTAGTTAAAAACATAAAAAGTTATACTTTTTTTTCTCTATAAATACCTAACCATGTTCTTCCACTTTATCCTACATTTCAATATTTTCATATACTTTCAACAAATATTTTATTATTATCCAAAATTAAAAATAAGCTATCTTTTATTATTTCATAAAATAAAAAATACTAATATTTTAATATGAATTGCCTATGCTATTCAGTTTAGGGGTGAAGATGCACTTGGGTAGTTACTTTTCATTGTAGGCAGTTATTGTGAGTCGATATTTCCAAAATATCGGTTAACTATCAGTGAAACTCTAGTATTTTATCTAAACCAATGTTTGACATTCCCTTAAGTTTCATTTTAAATTTCCACGTTTTTGAGCCAATTTTCATCATTTCCATTGAAGGCAACCGATATTGATAACGGTATCTATATATCTATCAATATTTTCACAAATTTGCATTGGTATTTTCACTGATACTAATATTTTAAACACTAGATGCATGAGGCGATGATGAAAGAGATATTGGTAAGTGTTATTTTTTTAATTTTTAATTTTTATTACCTTTGCTTATTTAGGGTATTTTTAAACTAATACAGTTTTTCTTTTTTTTTTGGTCTATTTCAGATCAACACGGAAAAGCTGGGTATGTTCGAGTACATAAACCGAGTGTGGACAAATCAGTACAAAGAGTGGAAGTACAAGCTACACATGTATTACTAGACTTGTGCATCTCATGTTGAAGCTATAACCGATCCACCCCTGGATTTTGTAGAAATGATGGACAACTGGCACTGACTTTGCAATAATTTTTATTACTTATGGTAAGTTTTTTGAAATTTCAATTCAAATATCTGTTCATTTTTTAATTTAATTTTTTATTCACAGCAGAAAAAAAAATACGAGTAACCAGAAGCGAAGCAGTACCTCCATCACTCTAGTTTTCAGCCCCTCACTTTTCGAGTCGAGGAATAGCGTGAGAAAAGTTCACTTTTTCCAGAAGTCAACATCTGGGGGGATATGCATGCCAATTATGACAACCAGGTGGCTAACGACATTTATATAAAATAACATTAAAAATTTTAATTTCAAATTTCCCTATTTAAAATTTTTAAAATTATGATCAACGATTTTAATTGATTTCTCTTTTTTATTGTAGGCTTCTATGTTGTAGAAGAAGGACGAGTATCTCACCAACCTCTCCCAGCAGCAACCAAACATGTCACTAGAGCAACTAACACCTCATCCATATGTGTCTCTCTAGTTGCTGATAGACGGGGTTGAGCGACGGAAAAGCAAAGAGCTCTGTAGCCAAGGAGCGGGTCGAGTTCAGGACCTTGGAGAATCTTCTTTACCTAGCTCTCAGCCTTAAAGCAAGAAGCTTTCTAGACTGCAACAGTTAGAAATTGAGTTAAAGGCCATGCACCAGCGAGAAGAAGCTTGGGGAGCAATTGCGCGATAGCAAGAAGAGGAGTTTCAGCGGTACATTGTAGGGATGGCGAAGGTAATGACAAATTTGGACATTCACCTCCTTGGTCATTCGAGCGATCTTCAACCACCACTCCATATGAGTAGTTTTTTTTTTCTCAAACAATCGATACCATCTACACTAAAAGGGAGGGGTGGTTTTAGCCTCAAAATGGGCAAGCAATAAGTGGTTCAAATTTGCCTTTAGCGAGTATCGAACTTAGGATCTCTCACTTACAAGTGAAGAAGAATATCATTAGACCGTAGTACTAAGTGGCACCACTCCAGGAGTAGTTAGTTTAGGTATTTTACATACATACATTTGATATTTTACATACATAAATCACAAATTAAAAAAAAAATTAAAAACATTTGTCCATCTTTTCTTTAAATTCCTTTGCCCGACTACAGTTTCTTGGGCAAACTTTTTATAATTTTTTGTATTTCCGGAAACCCAATGAAATACTATCATTAGGAAAGTTTGATTCATCTGGCCAAGTTGGTCAACGCATTTTGTCTGGCGAAATTTTTTGTCAGGCAAGCATTATTTGCCCGACGAAATTTTAATAGTCATCATCGGACAAATATTTGTGACGACCTTTGGCCGACTAAAATTGCCGACAAATTTCTGTCAGGCAAAAATTTAGGCGACGAAAACCTTATTTTGCCAGACAAAATCCTTTCATCTGTAAAGAGTTTTATTTTTTTATAATTTTTTATTTTTTGTAGTGTGTACGAATTTCATGTCCGAGAATATACTTTTACTAGGTCAAGTAGCATCACTTGCTTGTAGTGAATTTTTATGAGAAATATATCATCCTAATCAAATTTCCAATAAAAGAATGCTTTGATTTTTCCTGATAATGATTGTTTTTATAATTTCAATTGTCCTCGATCGGCACGTTGCATCCCCTTACATGTCATATTCTTATCATGTGAATAGAATTTTCGTAAGTTTATGTGCGTTAGGTGATTAAACTATTTCTAAAGATTCATGCAACATTTCCAAATGTAGGCCTCATTTCCGTCAATGATCAACACTATCAAATACCAAAAGATCCATTTACCTATAAATTACTTTCGGTGTTTTCATACAAACCGAAATTATGAACTAGAATTATCAAATTCAAATGAAACGGCCCAATATCGTCGCGCGTTCTATGCACACATTTTTCCTTAATTTGTCGGTTGGAAATTGTCTGTCTTTTTTGTTTGGTTTGAGTCCGAAACTTTTAGAATTGTCTGTATAATAATAGTAAAACAATTTATCACGGAACACAGTGGTTAAACTATATCTCGTGGAATATTCAACCTTGGAAGAAGTTAACTTGAAAGAACTTAATAATCTTGTTGATAGGAAAAAAAAAGTTGAAACAGTTCTCCAAAAAAAAAAAAAGTTGAAACACTAACTAATAAAAAGAGGTATCTTATGAGCGTATAAACAGCATGTGCATCGCGTTTAGGATTAAAAAATTGTAGTGATTGTAACCACACAAAAAATCTGATCGTTTGATTAATAAAAACAGCATCATCATTTTTGTAATGCATTAAGGATGCATTGATATTCCAGGTAAGAAACTCAACTAAGACCTCCCCACAAATAGTGGAGGCAAAATCTAATTGAGATTTTATATGACGAACTCATAGTCCTTGAAAATTATATTTCATATAATTTTATATGTAATCTTAGTCTTAACTTATATGATATGATGATCTGTGAGGAACTCAAACCCCATAAATATTTGGAAAAAATCTATTTGAGATTTGAAATGAGTACTACCTCTCATAGTCTTTGAGGATATCTTTCGTATGAAATCTAGTCCACACTTGAATCAAAACCAAAATCTCTCTAGTGCACAAGTAAAAGATTACATTGTATTAGATAGTATTTCTTTCATCATCAAATATTGGATTTGAATTAACCAGATTGCCAGATTGGTGCGTGCTTACATTGTATTCTATTAGATTGTATTTCCTATATATATATATATATATATATATATATATATATATATCCTCTAAGTTAATTATAAGCTTCCAGATAGGGCAGACCCACTACAAGAATCTCAACCTCCCACCCCCATGTAAGGGATGAATATTAAGAAAAATCTTTGGAGTCTAACTATATATTGAGATCCCTATGAGACCTCCTATATATGAGAGATCGAGTTGAAAATGTAGTTGAGCTCCATTGTATATTATAGCAAGTGTAACCTCTCTATATCGAGGAATGGCACATAAAGAAAATCATTTATGAATCCAGAATAATATTTTTGTGTCAAACATATTATTATCAAAGAATATCTGCTCAAATTGAGATCTTGTCAATTTCAATGGCATATTCAAGTAAGAATCAGTTCTGATTAATGATCCACACAAATTTACAAATTTATTGAGAAATGATTTTCACATACTATTTTTTTGTATACGAAACCCTTTTGCACTTTTGGCCTTTAGATTGAACAAATAAAAAGGAGACTCAAAGATCATAAATCAACATACATCTGCAAAAGGTGAAAATTGTGTGTGAGAATCACTTCCTGTTTACTTTGGTGAGTGAACATCTTCCAACGTGTATATACACATATATAACAAAGAATTTCATTTTTTTTAATCACCTTCATTTTGTTTTAGACTACAAAATTGAGATGGAGGCATGACCAAATGAATGAGCTATGCAAAAGATTAAGATGGTATTAATAAATAATTATAAGTGGTTATAACTTATGAAAGCCCGACAACCCTAGCCAAAAACCGTGTTTTATTGCTCTCTCTCTTTCATCCGATCGTGGCTACGCGTTTCTGAGTTGTACACAAAAGCTTTTATATCACAATTGCTAACGACAGCAAACGAGACCAACCCTAATACCCAAATACATATACAAGACTACAAAAACTTGCTGCTCAAGCCATTAAAACAAATGCCACCGCCATTAAAACAAATGCCACCGCCAGCAAACATCGACAAGAAAACCAAACAAATTGACCTAAATTTCCAAGAAACTACGGATCGAAAATAAGTAGAAACAAGTTGCCAATTATCAAAAGAGTACAAGAGGAAATTATCGATTTTTCTTTTTCTTTTGGAATAGGGTTGGAAAGTAGGGTTTGATTAATTCAAGTTGACTATGATAGCGTTCTGGCAGGTTTTCTTTTCTTTTCGGATACTTGCAATTGTTTTTTGTTTTCATGTGAGGCTTTATCTTCAATTGACTTCGCAGGTGTCCATAGGAACTTGTGGTTGGCATTACGTTTTCAATCTAAAAGTTCCCTTATGTATACTAGCTAGCTAGTCAATTTCATTGCATGTGCTATGCTTCGAAAATTACAGGATTGTGCATGCATGGTTCCCTCAATAATTGTCTTGTACTTTTAAGGACCATGGATGATATTTGTTTTAAGGCCTACCCCTTCAATCAAGAAATCGTAAAAAGGAAAAACAATAAAAGATCGGAAGTAACATTAATTGATATTTCTCATTACGACATTCGACCCACGTTCGGTCATCTAGCAATTAGTTTAGTAGTATTTCTAACCCGACTCTTGACAAAACTAAACACATCATTTGGGTAGATCATATTGTAAAAGTAAAACCCTAGCTAGCTCTAGCTCAAGTACAGTGATATTTCAAACGTGTATATTGTGGTTCATGTCACGGCAAGTTCAAACAAACTTGTTGATCAAAAGTGGAAGGACGAAGCCAGAAAAAAATGGAAAGAAGCCCTAAAACCATATATGATCAGAAAAAGAAAAACCCTTGGAACGTCGTTTATTTGTGATAGCAATAGCATGTTGATAGAAATCATCACAACCCTCACACTACCGTAGAGTGAACTGTCCTTTTATGCATACCCGACTAGATGACAACTTAAGAGTCCAGTCAAATATATAGCCGCAACCTTTTGCCTGTTCTAGTATATCACGCATGTACATTATGCATTGATCAACGATAGTATTATATATGATAGTGCGATGTTTGTTCTTTTTATTGATCTTGTTTAGTACAAATTAACAGATGAGTTGAATGGACGGTGTTACGCATCGTTGAAGACAACAGGAATTTGTTTACCATTCCAATCAAACTTAACTTTTTCTTCCATTAGAAATCTGCCAAAGGATAACAGGACAGAGAAATGACAAGGAATAGTAGTGCTAATTTGACGATCTTAGTTAACTTGGTTTTTGTGTGTGTGTGTGTGTGTGTGTGTGGCTAGCATCTACTGTACGTTCATCCAATTTAATTAAGTTTGGCAAAAATATTATTTTCTGGTGTACGTAACACTTTTTTTTCTTTGTTGTAGCTAGGTCTTCAAAGTTCAAACATTCAGTTGCTCAGAAGTCTGATCAAAAGGGTAGAGTTTTAATGATGTCATGTCAAGTAAGGCATAGGTTTGTATATAGAGGATAGACACCATCAATTGACACTATAGAGAAAAGTTTTTTTGTAAAATACTATCTCTCAAGTTTTATGATATAACAATATATTTATATTAAGGAGTGAAGAATTTGGAAGTCAATCATAATAAAATTGTATTGAAATTGTCATTAACGAGATTCAATATAAAACCTTCTACTTGCATGTGAAAAAGAATATCACTATATTTTAATAAACATACCGATTCGGTCAGCCTTAACTTTATAAAAACATTTAGTAACTACACAATCAGAATTTTTAAGTAACACCAATTAAATTAATTAACTATTAGTAAACCCAATATATTTTTTTGAAAAGAGTAATCCCATGTATTTTACTCTTCTAATATTTATATTCGATTATTCATTCTCCAAAAGTATCAAAAGGTATGACCAATTGGCCTCTCTAGGCTTTTCATCCACTAAGCGAAATACATTTGCCGTATGTTTGGGCACCATCCCATTCCCATATAAGAAAAATTAAGCCCTAACTCTCTCTAGCCCCCTTTAATAAAGTTGATTTTGACCATTAATGTGACATTTCCTATCTAGAAAAGCCATGAAGCTTAAGAACAAAAGATGTTTTTTTCCCACTGTTGGCCCGCACGCACCTCTCTTAACATAAGAGGTGGTGAGTGAGTGCCTGTGCTGAGTGGGTATAAAGGCCAATCCATATTATAGATAATCTGCATAGTTGGAACTTGGAATCATTTTTGCAGGAAAACGACAAGGGATCTTGCATAGACGACCCAACCAATTACAGCAGTTTTCCTTTTGGTCCCTCTTAATCTCAAAGATTCCCAATTGTAATATAGCAATTAGCAATATGTTCTCAAAGCTAGATGTTAAAAAATTTCAATTACAGCATATTCACTTCCAGCAAATAGAGAGGCTTCTGTGTCCCTTCCATGCACGTTGCAGGTTCTTTCACCTTTGGCTCTGTTGTCCAAGAAGGTGATTGATCATGATTGTATACTTGGTAAGGTAGAAGAGCTAATCTAAAGAACATTACTCAACCGTGTTAATGATGTGTGCATCTTACAATAGATTCCACACACATAAATAGTTGTTCACCTTCTTAGATCACTATGAGTCGATCGATATATATCCTATGGTGAATTACCCATGCATATATAACAGGTTGACTTTGGTCATGTGAGTGATTAATTTGAGTATTGCGGTGAATTTCTCACAAATATATAACAACAAAACACATATAGTACTTGGAGTGTTCAAGATATAGCTCATATATTCAGACTTATCAATCTAATTGATGATCGCACTTGGTTATTTACTTTCAAGATTGTAACATATTAATTTGAATTCTAGACTTACACTTTTATAGAAGGGTAATGCTAGGAAGACCATTTATTTAAACCATATTTTGTAAATTATATAACGTGGTTGTTAATAATTAAATTACTTTTTTAAGTGTTGATTAATGTGTATATTTCCGATTAGTGACAGATCATGTCATCACATGATTTGCAAATAATGTAGTCTAAAAAGTTGGTCTATCTAGCATTACTTTTTATAGAATTGTTTAACAATTTTTCTCGTTTAATCAAACATTATTGTTTTAAGGGGCTTTAACGTATTTGTTTTTTGTGTGCACTTGAACATCTTCACTTAGCTTTAATGTATTTCTTTTTTTGTGCGCGCTTGAACATCTTCACGTACGGAAATTGCACATTAATTCCACGATCAATACACATTTTAATAAATATCTTAATTTTCATGTCAAACCTAGTGAATTCCTTTGAACTTTGTAATTAGCTAGATTTAACTTGCTTATATTTCAAGACCAATTCTATCGTGAATTTGTTTGCATTTAGATGTGGAATCATGATGAAGATGTACGTACGTACTCAACTTTAGAAATTAGGATATGGGTGGAAGAATCAAATGCACACACACCTCTTCTTATTTTGTTGGAAATTCCCAATTCCCAAATCACATATATACCATAGCAATTTAGCAATATACATGTAAAATAAAAAGAACAATGAGTTCGTCATCACTCATGGTGTAAAAACAGCACACAATCTAAAAGGCCAAAAAAACACCACCCTCTGCTAACTCTCATATATTTACTTACATACACAACAAATTAATGGGGCCTACGCCTAGCTAGGGTTTATTGGACGGCTCAATATATATGGACCCCACAGCCTAATTATCAACTCATGATTGATGATGATTTGACGCAGGCGCATCGCCCAGCGTGGTACGTACGGACACACGAACTGTGAAAGAAAGCACTTTAAAGTCGGGTAAGATTTTCTATTATCCTATTTCTATTATCTTTTCTCTTTTTCTCTCAAACTCTTTTTTTTGTTTTTTATTTTTATAAAAATACAAAATAAGATGCTAATATGGTTTAATCGTAATCGTTCAAGTAAAAGACAGAAAATGAAAGAAAGATTAAAAGGGGAAAGAATCATCATCCCTTCAAAGCAGCCAGCACGGATTTCTAAAATGCTTCCAACTGTACGGCCACCCAAGATGAAAAGGTACTTTTAACTGAACTTAACCACCCACCTGACAGTGACAGCAGCGTTTCCATTCCCACAGTAACTATGTTTTTCTTCTTAAATTTTTTTTTTTTTAACCGCAGAGACTGCCAGACCTACTTCCTCTAGCTATCGTGTTGCAGCGGTCACTGTCGGCATAGACGTGGAAAGAGCCGGAGCGGTGGTAGTGGCGGTGATATTCTCTGTCGGAAGAATGGAGGGAATTGGGTCCAAAAGGAACTGACGCACTATCCGCGTGGCAGGTCTTGCCACGAGTTTTTCCCACGCTTGATTCGTTTCCGCGTGGTGCTTTAAGAACGCCTCCGTGGCATCAAGGCGGTGCATGTTCCAACCCCGCCGAGCTTGCAGCCGGCGAATCTTTTGCAATTGGCGATACGCCAAAATGCAAGTATTTTCTTTGATTTTAGAAATTGCTGCTTGAAGAAGCCTCTCTTGAGTTTCATCATCGTTATTATCACTTGCTTCGCCTTGTAAATACTCATCCATTTCAGGCACGCCTATGGCTCGCCTGACTCCGCGCGTATATTCTTTCTCAGTTGTAGAGTCAAACATTCTCCTCACCTCTTCCACCAAACCCATCTTCACCATCCGGTCCACTCTCTCTGACACGAAAGAGTGGAGCACGGGGATGGCCACATCAACCCAAAGAAAGCAACACTCGTACTTCATTCGAAACTCCGAGTGTTCATCCACCAAGGCTTCAATATACGAATTTGAACCCCCGGCAATGATTGGCAATCTGTCACGCTCCAAGATCGATTCGATGGCCAACGACGCATGGTGCTTGAAATCATTGGCAGTAAAATCTGAGTCGGGATCGACTTTGCCTATCAAATGGTGAGGTATGCCTTTACACTCGTCCTCAGTGACTTTGTTGGTGACGATGTCCAAGCCTTTGTAGACTTGCATTTTGTCCGAGTTAATAATCTCCGCCGGCGGATTATGTCTTGCGAGGTCTATGGCAAGCCGGGACTTGCCAGTCCCGGTGGCTCCCATTACGATCACAACCTTATCTTTTCGCCGTAAAAACGGATCCCTGTTTATGTTGGTGAGCCCGGGGCCTTGGAAGCTCACCATCGGCTGTACTACTTGTTTGCAGGCAGACATGAGAATTCTCATTTTATAATTATTGAAACCTGCAAGGTTGACCCAAAAACACTGGTGAGATTTCACTTCATGGAAACTTTATATCCAAAGTTACACATGTAACGGAGTCCTCAATATAAATCGACAAAATACCCCACATAGTTTTCTGGAACAGTTACCTTTAAATTACAATAAACGCGGCGAATTGTTGGATAAAAAATGGCCTGCACAAACTTCTTGATGTGGAGTTTTAAGGAGAGATGAGAGAACCAGAAAGAGATGCAAGCCACTGGAGTTAGCCCAGTGGTAGGTAGGAAAGGTGATCGATCGGTCCGAGTAAGCTAGGATCAGAATTGAAACTCTCCTGATATGCAGAGCTAGGTATCTTGTATTTGCTTCCTATTTTTTCAAAAAGAAAAATTAAAGTTGGGGAAAAAAACTGCGGGTTTGTGAGAAAACCAAGTTTTTGAAGCTGAATGATCACTGCCTAAGCAGAAGAGATTAGAGGTCGGGGATTTATAGTGGTGGGAATAAACTAAAGCAACCAAGGTTGTATAAGGGTTTCTTGTGACTTCAATGGAATGAAAGACACATGTAGATTTTTTGTGAATTGTTCTGGGCAGAATCAATGTTTTATAGTGGATTAATGTTATTCATACCAAGTTTTTATATCACATTTTTATACCAAGTGGCATTTGATGTAGATAGCCACATCATTTGAATTAATCAAAATTTTAAATTTAGTTCATTATTTAATAAACTAATAATTAAGAAAAACAAATTAATTAAATGATGATTGTGGTATACGATGAGTCTTTCTCCTTCATTTCTTTGGGTTTTGCAAATTTTTCAAATGATGTGGTTGTCCACATCAGATGCCACCTAAGGTGGTATAGAAATGTGGTATAAAAACATGATATAAATATCATTACTCTTTATAATGTGGAGCTTGAAGGTTAGGTCAAGGACTGAATTGGCTAAGGTGGGCTGATTTAGTGTGTTTGAATATTCTTTAATTGAAAATAAGAAAAAAGTGCCTTAGGGTTAGGAGGGACCATATAGAAAGTTTTATCGAAGCCATGTTTTCTGGGTTTCATATACCAACAATTAAATGGGCCTCTTGTGCTTAATTAGGAGGGGCATGATCTGTTAATTACATAAAAAGTGTAAGTAGGTAGCTAGCTAAGCTACAAATTAATCGTCTTTTTAATGTGTTAAAGAGGTGTTACCTGTATAATAATAAAATTATTAAAAGTCTAAATAATGTTAGTCAACTCAGTAGGAGGAAGTGATGTGGTTCGGGGTATGATTCCCAAATGGATGCACCATTTGTTCAGTGACTAACTTTTCTTAATTTGGTTTTAGGTTCTATAATTTTCTCCATAAAATAAAATTAAGAACACGTATGCATCACCATCGATGTAAATTGGGTGGGAATGGAATTAGTTGTTTCAGGAAAGCCGTGGGCAAAAAGAATTTTCTTCATGGTTTTGATACCAATATAGATTTTTTTATATGTTGAAGGGACAAGCTAGGTGAAGTGCTAGCCCATATGTTTCTGATAATTCACTCTTTAATCAGGGTCCTTTGATTCCCAGTAAAATTATTATTCCTTCGAGAAACAACGCTACACCACTAGTAGGAGAAGTAAAAAAAAAAAAAAAATCAGATCAACTAATTTCTCCTAATTGATCTAATTCTCTTTTATTTTTAGATATTTTATTACAGAATTTTAACGAAAAGGTTGCATTTTTTTTATATTTCTTATGTGTAAGTAAACACATGAAAAAGTTAATGAATGAAATGATTTCATTATCCATATTTTAGTAAATGCATGGAACTCAAGAATCAAAATGATACTATTCCATGGGAGACTTTGGATGCGGTCCTTAGTCATGAATATTCTTTGATTGAAACCTTGTTAGTTTTTAATTTTTGATTGAGATCCTTGAAATTAATGTGATAATTTATTTCTATGTACGTTACTATTTGTTTTAAATTAAAAATTAGAAATTTTAGTTGTTTATATAAATGAGATTTTAAATAAAAAACCATAATTTGTGGGATTAAAAATATTAAAATATAATCTACTATTTTGTGTGTGTGTGTGTGTGTAAACATGGGTACATTCATCAAAATTAACCAAAAAAATCAAAATATGGGTACATTCTTCAAAATCACAAAAAAAAAGAAAGATATTAGGCTTAATAACATTAGTAAATTTATTCGGTTAAACTTAACATAGATACATTTTAAAATCAAAGAAAAAAAGAATGTACCCATATAAGTTTAAAAATGGATTAGAAAAAAATTGAATAGATTTTATATTAAAAAAATGGTAGATTTTACATATAACAAATTTGTATATTTAAGAATGAGTACATTTTAAGATTAAAAAGTTTTACATGAATGGGTACATATAATTAGCATGGGTACATTTAGCAAAATAAAAAGTACAAATAAAAAAAAATATGGGTACAAATACAGATAAACTTTAAAAAATATGGGCACCAAAAGAAATTAATATATGGGTATAAATTAAAAAAAAATTACAAATTAAAAATGGATACAAACTAAAAATAAAAATATATGATAAAAAATTTAGTCATAAATATAAATATACTAATTGTAACATTTTTAACATTAAATGAATATATTTAGAAATAAAAAATATTTTATTATTGAAATAATTAATGATTTAATAATACCAAGGACCTTGATCAAAAATTGAAAATAAATAGGATTTTAATCAATGGAGTAGTAAAAGGAAGGATGAGAACCTAATTTTTCCCTATTCCATATTCCTTATAAGTTGTTAATGCAAAAAATCAGTGAGGACTTTGGTACAACAGAAAATGTTAAGTTTGTGATCTTCGCTAAATTGCTCCGGTCACTAGTGTGGATAAGTATGTAAATGGATAGAGACAGGGAAGCAAACACAAGATGTACCTGGTTCACCCAGATTGGCTACGTCCACGGAGTAGAGGAGTTCTCATTAATTGTGAAGGGTTTACACAAGTACATAGGTTCAAGCTCTCCTTTAGTGAGTACAAGTGAATGATTTAATACAAATGACATTAGGAAATGTTGTGGGAGAATGATCTCCTTTTATAGAAAAGAGTTTCTAGCCTTGTTCTAACATTGACACGTGTCGTGTTGTGATTGGCTTTCGATGTTGACACATGTCACGCTATGATTGGCTTCTGATGTCGACACGTGTCGCTCTGTGATTGGCCTCCTGGTTGGAGGGAAACTCTTCTAGGTCCTTGATGGTATAACGTTGACCGGTGCTCAGTAGTTTCGAGATTGGTCAAGTATGGTACAAACAGTGCTCCCCTAAGTTCCCGAGTGAGGGAAGCTCCTCGGTTGGGACTTGCAAGATCCAAGCCGCTGAGTAATCACAAAACTTCTAAGTACCAAAGTGTGGTATCGTCTTCACTTGCCTTATCTGTCTCATAGGTAGATGTGGCATCTTCTCTGGAAGTATTTCCTCCATCCAGGGGTGGTATCTTTAACCGATGAAGATGCACAAGGTAATGTATCAATTTGACTGGAAGCTTACTTGTAGTTTCAGGCTTGGTCAAGCGCGATACAAACCATATAGTAGGAGTCTCCCAAGTCGCCGAGTTAGGAGATTTGCCAAAAGAGGTGACAGACAAGGTAAGCAATCAGAGCTCCAAGCAATCAGTTCAGATCAGAAGTTTGATTTCGAGTTCCGGCTGATTGTTTTCATTCTCCCTATCTTGCAGGTAGCAAGAAGGATAAAGAGAAGAAAAAAGAGAAGAGATAATATGAGATACTTTTGCTTTTAAAAAAGTAACTTTCCACATGCTTATTCTTGAACTAGGCTGGAGGGTTTTCTGGTTTCCTCCAGAGTATAAGGCCGACATAAGAATTTGAAGGTCAAAACAAGTCCATCAAATCTAGAATACGTTCGACCTTGATGATATGGGATACTTTTGCTGTTGACAAAGTAGTGGATGTATCGGCACGTGTTCTGTTGCGCTTGTCTCCACATGCTTCCTTGTATCCTTCTCACTTGCCCTATCTGTTCCTCAGGCAGATGTGGTATCTTCTCACTTGCCCTATCTGTTCCTCAGGCAGATGTTGAAGATGAGTACTCGAGAGCAATGTTAGGTAAGTAATCAAGTAAGGGGTTCCAGGCGGTCAGTTCTTGACTGGAAGCTTGATTTCAAGTGATGACTGATTGTTCTCTTTCTCCTTGTCTTGCAGGTAAGAACAAGGCCAAAGGAAAAGACAGGGAAAAAGCATGATATGGGATACTCTTGATTTTAACCTTGATGATATAAGATACTCTTGCTCTGGTGTAGTATGTTTGCAGATGTATTATCGGGGGGAAAGAAAGCTGAGTATTTCGAGAGGCTTCGTTAGGAGTGCCCTCCCAGATATGAGAAAGGGTTGAGCATTTTTGCAGGTCTGCCTGTCCGTTGAGGATGAAGGTCGACATATATAGGAGTCTCCCTAACAACAAGTAGTAATGTTATTCATCTACCCTTCTTGGTCATAGTAATGTAGTGGGAGCTGTAAGCTTCACGTGTTTTAACTTTGTCATAGCACTTTGAAAAAGTGGTCTGTGGTATCTGGAAAGCTGATATTGCGTGTGAAGATTGCAAACAAGCTTTATCCCAGGAAATCTGGCTCTCGAAGTTCGGAGAGTGGTGCCTCTTCGATTTTCAAACAAGCAATCATGTCGGGGATCTGGCTCTTGAGATTCGGAGAACGGTGCCTCTTCAATTTTTGAGAAAGTTATCCTGCTGGGAGTCTGGCTCTTGAGATTCAGAGAGCAGTGTCTCTTCGATTTTTGAGAAAGTAATCATGTTAGAAGTCTAGCTCTCGAGATTCGGAGGGCGGTGCCTCTTCGATTTTTAAGCAAGTAATCATGTTGGGAGTCTGGCTCTTGAGATTTGGAAAGCGGTGCCTTTTCGATTTTTGAGCAAGCAATCTTGTTAGGAGTGTTTTCTCGAATGTGAGTAAAGGTCGGGCATTTTTGCCAGTCTGCCTTGCCACGGAGCACAGAGGTTGACACAATAGGGACTTTCCAGTTATCAAGCAATGGTGTTGTTCCTTTACCCTTGTGGGTAATAGTATGGTAGCTGGACCTTCAAAATTTATGTGTCTAAACTTTGTCAGAGATCTTTGGCAAAGTTATTTGTGGTACCCGAGAAGCTGATGTTGCATGTGGAAAGTGGTGCCTCTTCAAAATCCGAATAGTGGTGCCTCTTCGATTTTTGAACCAACGGTCATGTTACCCTTTCTTTATTATTCCTTTACCCTTCTTGGTCATAGCAATGTAGTGGGAGCTGCAAACTTCACGTGTCTAAACCTTGTCAGAGATATTTGGCAAAGTTATCGAGGAGCTAATGTTGCGTGTGGAAAGTGGTGCCTCTTCGAAATCCGGAGAGTGGTGCCTCTTCGATTTTTGAACCAACAGCCATGTTGCCCTTTCTTTTATAAGGGCACCAATTGTGAGCAAGAAGTACATTCAGAGAGTTATTGCTTGTAGGAATTTTCCCCTTATTTTTATACTTCAGAGATTTATTAGACCTTATTTCTCCTTCATCATTTCTGAAAATGTCTGGCCCATCTGACGGTCATTTTGACTTGAACTTTGGTAAAAAGGCAGCTATGTCTCCTCAAGACAACATATGGCGCCCATCCTTCTTATCCCTTACTGGTCCTCTTACCGTTGGAGACTCTATGATAAAGAATGATATGACCGCTGCGGTGGTGGCCAGGAACCTTCTCACTCCCAAAGATAACAGACTATTTTCCAAACGGTCTGATGAGTTGGCTGTTAAAGATTCCCTGGCTTTCAGTGTTCAGTAGGTTATGTGTCTAATATGGCCCAACGCCTATTTGCTCGAACCCCCCAAGTTGAATCATTGGCGACTGAAGTGATAAGTCTCAAACAGGAGATTAGAGGGCTCAAGCATGAGAATAAACAGTTGCACAGGCTCATATATGACTATCCTACAAACATGAAGAGGAAGCTTGACCAGATGCAAGAATCTGATGGTCAGATTTTACTTGATCATCAGAGGTTTGTGGGTTTGTTCCAAAAGCATTTATTGCCTTCGTCTTTTAGGGCTGTACCGCGTAATGAAGCTCCAAATGATCAACCTCTGATGCCTCCTCCTTCTGGGGTTCTGTCCAGTACTGAGGCTCCGAATGATCACCCTCTGGTGCCTTCTCTTTCTGTGGCTCTACCAACTGCTAAGACTTCTCCTAAGAAACCTTTATGAATGCTCCCTTTTGTTTGTTTATTTTGACTCATGTATATTTACATATTTCTAACTTATCAGAGATATCAATAAATAAGCTTTGCTTCATTTCAACGTATTGTGTTAAATACACCAAAGCCTTCTTCACTAAGTTCTTTGATTTTTTTTTTCTTTTGTTGAAGCTTGTATGTTGAAGCTTTATGAGTGAAGCATGTAGGTTGAGGTAGTGTTCCCTTAATTTCCCGAGTAAGGAAAACTTCTTGGTTGGAGATTTGAAAAATCCAAGTCACTGAGTGGTTATGAGACTTCCGAGTATCAAGGTGCAATAGCATATGGTAGGAGTCCTCCAAGTCTCCGGTAGAGGGAGTTGACGAAGGAGGTGTCTTGCTAGTAGCCAAGCTTCTAAAGTAACAAAACTTCACCATTTTCCTTTCTAAGTGGTAACCCAAAACTTCTCATTCATATATATATATTATGAAAGTTGTTAGGCCCAAAGAAGATGAGGCCTAGGCAAATGTTTTTTAATTTTTTTTTTTAAATTTCTGAATTTCTGAATTTTCAAATTTCCGAATATATATATATATATATATATATATATATATATATATATATATATATATATTAAGCTTTGTAGGTGAAGCTTTGATGTTGAAGCTTTGTAGGTGAAGCTTTGAGGTTGAAGCTTTGATGTTGAAGCTTTGTAGGTGAAGCTTTGAGGTTGAAGCTTTGTTGGGTACTATGAATTGATCTTGCTTCACACTATCTTGATCAAGAGTGTGTGAAGCTTTTGTAGGTGAAGCTTTTGTGTTGAAACTTTTATGGGTCAAGCTTTTGTGGATCAAGCTTTTGTAGGTGAAGCTTTGGAGTTGAAGTTTTTGTTGGGTACCATGAATTGATTTTGCTTCACACTATCTTGATCAAGATAATGTGAAGCTTTTGAAATTTGTAGTTATCCTCTATTGATGAAGCTTTTGTTGGTACACTACTACAAAAGGGTCTTATAATGTCAGTGGGTGGTGTCGGTTTAATCTAATATAATGGCGGATAAGACAATTGTGACACTAACTGAACATGACGTCGGATTTACTGTCGCTTATAAGCGTCACAAAATGTATATGTCGCTTTTAAACCGACGTAAACATACATTTTAATAATTTTTAAATACTGGTGTCGCTTTTAAGCGACATAAAGTATGAGTGCAGTATTAGCGTCGGTTTTAACCGACGTAAATTTTCCTTATTTCGACACCACATCCAAGTGCACTGGCATGTCAGGCTCACGTCGGTTTGAACCGACGCAAACTTGTCCTATTTCGAGGAAGCAAGAGTCAAAAATTTTGGAGGGCTGCCAAAATTTTGGCATGGCGCCCAAAAACTTTAACTTTCTATTTCCAAAGAGAGCGCACATCGCCCAAGGCAACACTCTCTTCTCTGTTTTGCACAGAAATCCCCAAGGCACCATAAATCATCAAACTCGCCATCTCAATGGATACCAGCCTTTGGACCCGAGAGCTATTGGAAACAAGCTTCAACACTTGTATACGAAGCCAGCTTTCATACCCCCAGCTCTCATCCCTCTCGTCCTCTCTCTACCATCGACCGGAGCACCACCATCAGCATGTCATTGCATTTTCAGTGAGCACCACAACCACCTCGCTCTCCACCCTCTTTTCCCATACCACCTCTCCTTCTCTCTCTCTTGGCGTGCTCGCTGCACAAGATCCCCGACGAGTTGCCATGGATTTTGGCAAGACTTCCGTCGAGTTCGCGAGTGGTGACACTCAAACTCACTTGGAATCGATCCTAGGTACCAAATATCCTCATGCATGTGGTTTTTTTTAGCTGGAATTCACTAAGATTGGACATGCATGCTTACTGTTTCCCATTTCCAGAAGCTGCCGAACCTCACCAAGCTCCATTCGTCAAATTTGAGGCGGATTCGACATCTGCTCCTCCAAATTTGATTTTGGGTATGAATCTAAACCTTTTTTTAGACTTAAATCTGTGTTTTTTTTACTTGGAAATGCATCAAAATCGAACTCGGGAACCCTTAACTGATTTTTGGGTTTTTCTCCAGTTTCCGGCAGGAAACTCCGCCCTTGCAGGCCGTTTTCCGGCCAGTTCCTGCCACCTTGAAACCATCTGGTATACTTATGTTTCTCTTGTCCCAACTTCTAATTCATATAGTTTCTGCTCAAAATTGTCTATTTTGGTGTTCTGGGTAAGCTTCAAAGCTTTTAGTAGGGAAAATTACTGAAAATGAGAGAGATTTAAGGATTAAGCCTTTGCATGTATTGGTGTTATTATTCCCAGAAAACCAGCAGGGAAATCCAGCGAAGTCCTGTCACATCGAAGTGAATAACACCACGCACCAAACCACTCCAGACCAAAATTCAAGTCCGAGGGCATCTCGATTCCCAACAATTCAAATCTGAAACAGATTTTTTTTTAATATTAATAGTTCGTGGTGTCTCTTTTGAGCGACAGTATATTGGTTATTTTATATCAGACTATCAGTACTTAGTGTCGCATGTAGCCGACGTGATGTTCGATGTCGCTTTTAACCAACGTTACTATCCTTTTTATTTTATATTACTTTACTTCCTTGTGACGGTATATTGGTTATTAATACCTTTTTGTGACGGTAGTATCAATGGCGGTTCTCCAATTCGACATTGTTATTTAATGTCGGATTTTTAACAAAAATCCGACAATAATTGGGGTTTCTTGTCGGTTTTATACCGCCAATGGTAGCCCCTTTTGTAGTAGTGGTAAAGCTTTTGTGTGAAGCTTTGTAGGTGAAGCTTTGTAGGTGAAGCTTTGGAGTTGAAGCTTTTGTTGGGTACCATGAATTAATTTTGCTTCACACTATCTTGATCAAGATAATGTGACGCTTTTGAGAATTTGTAGTTATCTTCCATTGATGAAGCTTTATTGAATTTCCCAATTTCCATTTTTTTTTTTTTGGGAAAATTAGAAATTTGAAAATGTGGGAGAGACAACATATACAAATTTTGCTTCCACACTATTGAGCAAGAGATTGTGATGCAAGCCACACCTTGTAGTAGTCGAAGGTTTGGATGAACCATATAAATTGAATTTGCTTTGAACAGTCTTGATCAAGAGTGTGTGAAGCTTTCTACGAGTTGTAGTTGCCTTTCATTGATGAAGCTTTTGTTGGCACCATAAACTGGTTTTGTTTCACACTATCTTGATCAAGAGTGTGTGAAGCTTTTAAGAATTGTGGTTGCCCTCCATTGATGAAGCTCTTGTTGGCACCATAGATTGGTTTTGCTTCACACTGTCTTGATCAAGAGTGTGTGAAGCTTTTGAGAATTGTGGTTGAACTCCTTTGATGACAACATATACAAATTTTGCTTCCACACTGTTGAGTAAGAGATTATGATACAAGCCACACCTTGTAGTATTTGCATTGTTACAAATGAGAAATGTCTGAAGCAAATGCAAGACAGCTGAATAGCATAATCTTCGTATGTCATGCATTGAAGTTGTTGTTGGCTTGCAATAAGACTTTGTCGGTGACTATAACTCTTGTTGGGCATAAGTGCTCCCCTAGTTGAGTTGTAAAACATGAGGGTTTTTGATTATTTGTGAATGATAGGAGTTCACATATATAAGTTGTACCACTCGTCTTCTGGTTGGTGGAATGAATGGTGAGTTGCTTTCATCACCTGGTTGGTGGCACGAAGATGAGTTCCTTCTTCACTTGGTTGGTGGCATGAGTGGCAAGTTGCCAAATGATATTAGAGTACGGATTGTACATTTCATCACCTGGTTGGTGGCATAAAGGAGAGTACGAGTTGTACATTTCATCACCTGGTTGGTGGCATGAAGATGAGTTCCTTCTTCACCTGGTTGGTGGCATGAGTGGCAAGTTGCCAAATGATATTAGAGTACAGGTTGTACATTTCATCACCTGGTTAGTGGCATGAAGGAGAGTACGGGTTGTACATTTCATCACCTGGTTGGTGGCATGAAGATGAGTTCCTTTTTCACATTTTATCACCTGGTTGGTGAGAATAAGGGCAAGGTGCCGAGGCATATTGTAGCAAGTGTCGAAGACACAAAGTATGTTGAACCCTTTCGAAGCACAATTGGCTTATGTATGGATTTGTTGGAATGTATGATGTTTATGTATGAATGTGTTGGAATGTATGATGTTTATGTTGATTGATATGAATGATGCTTATGAATGTTTTGCTATGCATGACGGGATCCATGCTTTTGATATGTGAACCATGTTTGTTGTAACACTTAGTATCACATACTTTGTGTCAAAGTACGCATGTTGAAGCTCTGAGTTGGAATATAAGGGTAGGTCAGCGTAGACCAAGTGTTCCAATGCTAGGAACGCAAAAGACTTAGAAGAAGTTGTCTGAATTCCCTCTTCTTTAAATAATTGCCGAATGGCTTGTGTGACAAAAGATCTCATGCGGTTGAGAGTCAAAATATTTATAATGTGTATGCCTTCTTATAATAGCATTTCCTTCTGTACCTAGTCCTCCATTTTGAAAGAATGAGGCTTGGCCCCATAGTCATAATAGTCGACGGTACCTTCACCCCTGGTTGTCTTGATACGAACTTTTTATCCCTCTTGTTGTAATGGGCTTGCTGAGAGTAAAACTTTTTCCTCTTACCAAGAGACAGATATGTTTGGTGATTTAGCAAGTAGCTAAATAAGGCAGGAGATGATGTAATGGGTGTCTGAATGGCCAAGATCTCCTCACTTGGTAGAACTTGACTTCCACTTCCCACTTGTTGATAGGGGTTAACCATATGGGGGTTCCCTTGGTATGTTCTTGCTTCGGCAGAGGCGTGGTTGTAAGCATGTGCCATCACCTCAGATTAAGTCTTCCAAGTGTTGGCATTAATCATGTACTTGAAGAAACAATCACGTAGGCCTGCCGTGAAGGCCTTGAGGGCGGTCTTGTCATATGCCTCAGCGCAACGAGAATACTCATGGCTAAAGCGACAGGCATACTCTCATAATGACTCATCCGGCTTCTGATGAATAGTGTACAAGTCATCTGTAAAATGCAAGCGATCGATTTGGAAGATGTGTTGAGAGACAAACAGTTTCCTCAGTTCCTCAAATGAGTCTACTGTCTCAGGTAGAAGACGGCAATACCAATTTAGAGCTCCGCCAGAGAGGGTGGAGGGGAAGAGAAGACATCGCTCTTCGTCGGTGTTCATCCGATATGCCATGGTGGACTCAAAGAGGTTAAGGTGTTCAATTGGGTCCTCCCTTCTAGTATAGAGTTGTAAACTAAGCTCTTGTTTTGTCTTCGCTTGAATGGGGTGTCGAGGATCCTCCTTGTGAGAGGGTCAGGCCTGGGTTGGTTCCAGTCAGGTATCTCGGCCTGACGTTCGGCCTTCAACTTGTTTACTTCCTCAATAAGCTGTAGGATAAAGGGGTCCTGAGTGAAGTCATGTACCACTGGAATTTTCTTTCGTAAGTCTCTATCGCCTCTTGGAAGTAGGAAAATTTGAGCAAGGGCATGTGGTTTTTCCTTGGACTCGCCATACTGACTTATAGGGCGAGTCTGTCGAAATACCTCAGAGTCTCATGTACCTTCATGTTCCTCTGGGACATGTCGTTCCTTCTCTAGATTGGCAGCTGGCCTAGGTCATGGGATGGGACCGAGTCTTTCAGAAACCCTTGGGTCATTGATCTTCGAGCATATGTGGAAGGGATTCTCTCGATGTTGCTTTAAGAAGCCTCGGCAGTCACGATAAACGACTTTCGATCCTTCCAACCTTTCTGCAATGAGGTATCTTCCTCCACTTCTCCTGCTTCGGGTTGAAGCATCTAGGTTGAGAGAAGTCTCATGTTGATCAATGTTTTGATGATTAGATCGCTCATCATCAGGGATACCCATGTCGAATGGAGGTGACCCTCCGTGTTGTGGGGCATCCAGATAATGGTTGATGTTCACAGGGGCAACGAGCTCGCGTGTTTGAGTACACCTAGTTTCGTGGAGCGTCTCAAATAGCTTCTCATACTGCTTCTGGAGGACCTCATTCTTCATTGTTATCTTGTTGTTCTGAGCTTCTAGCTCTTCGACTTTAGCTTGAAGAGTAACCCTATTTCCTTCCTTCTTTCGTTACTTCGCACTAGGTGCAAGAGAGGTGTCATTCTGTGTGTTGTGGCTTCCTTCGCTCCCTATTTTGGAGAGGGATGCCTTGTCAAAAGGGAGTGTACGAATGGTGGAAACCAGCTTAGCAAAGCTGAAGAGAGTGGGAATAAGTGTCGTTCCCACAGACGGCGCCAAATGTTGATGCACAAAATCAGTGAGGACTTTGGTACAACAGAAAATGTTAAGTTTGTAACCTTTGCTAGATTGCTCTAGTCACTAGTGTGGATAAGTATGTAAATGGATAGGGACATGGAAACAAACACAAGATGTACGTGGTTCACCCAGATTGGCTACGTCCACGGAGTAGAGGAGTTCTCATTAATTGTGAAGGGTTTACACAAGTACATAGGTTCAACCTCTCCTTTAGTGAGTACAAGTGAATGATTTAGTACAAATGACATTAGGAAATATTATGGGAGAATGATCTCCTTTTATAGAAGAGAGTTTTTAGCCTTGTTCTAACATTGACACTTGTTGTGTTGTGATTAGCTTCCGATGTTGACACATGTCACGCTATGATTGGCTTCTGATGTCGACACGTGTCGCTCTGTGATTGGCCTCCTGGTTAGAGGGAAACTCTTCTGGGTCCTTGACGGTATAACGTTGACCGGTGCTCAGTAATTTCGGGATTGGTCAAGTATGGTACAAACATAAGTAAACATGTATAATCTGTTGATACCTCTTAGAAGATATTTCAAATTCAAATCTCTCTTCTTGTTCCTATTGATAAAAGAAAAAGGAAACATTGTTACATTATTATAAATTCATTACTCCTTTATCGGATGTCCTCGAAGTGTTAGAAACACCGTTACATTATTTGATGAAGATCAGATGGTGTAGTAGATTGTGTAAGAAAAATGAAGGACAAAATAGTGATCCAAGTGAGAAGGATATCAATGGTTAAAACAAAGCCACTTGTCAAGAGATTAAATTGGCTGTTATAATAGTTGGAATATTGGTGGTTAAAGATATAGTTAGCTGAGATAAGGAGATAGTTAGTTGGTATAAGGAGGTAGTTAAAAAAAGATTACTTGCTTTGTAAGATTGGTATCGAAATCACCTATATAGGTGAAGATTGTAAACCAACATATATTAATGAAGAAAAACTTTTACTGCTATCCATTTCTATCAATATTTCTCTGCTCTTTCCTCTTAGTTCTTTGATTTTGTCATCTTTACATGGTATCATCACCAGTCTTTCCGGTGCTTCCGCTCAGTCTCTAAAGCATATTTCTCTCTTCTATACCCTCTAGTTTGTTTCTCTCTGTGATTTCTGGCGTTGGAAGTATACCAGTCACTCAAAAAGTTGGTTTCTTCTCGTCTACCCACCAACTGTTTGATTAAAAGCTTCAGTGAAAGTGTTTTTCAAGAATTTGGAAAAAAAGGTTACCATCTCCATTTCTGTTACAGTAAAACTGGATGACTCCAACTATCTTACTTGGAGCTTTCAGGTCCGATTGCTTCTAGAAAGCCATGGAATTATGGGTTTTATTGATGGTTCAAGAAAGTGTCCACCAAGGTTTGACAATGATTCTAATGTTAAAGGGGTCGAAAATGATGATTACTTGGTCTGGAAGATGCACGATCGTGCTTTGATGTAGTTGCTTATTGCTACACTATTTGCGACTTCCATGTCGTGCATCATTAGGAGTAAGAGTTCTTATAAGATATGGTTAAGTCTCACAGAAAGATTCTCTGCAATTACAAAAGCCACAATCTTTCAGATGAAGACAGAACTTCAGAATATCAAGAAAGTCAGAATCAGTTTCTGTTTATCTTCAGAAAATCAAAGATGCAAGAGATCATCTTGCTACAGTTGGATTAATCTTTGATGATGATGATGATATTATCATTCTTACATTGAAAGGTTTACCTGCAGATTTCAACACGTTTCGATGTGTGATCAGAGGAAGAGAGAATGGAATATCTCTCAAAGATTTTAGGTTGCAACTATTGGCAGAGGAAGCTATCATTGATCAATCTTTTGACATTTCTTCTGGATTGTCTTTTGGTAATGCCATGATCGTTGGCATTCAATCGGAAAAATGAAAAACTCTTGTTCTTGATCAAGATCAAACAAGGTCATCTTCTGATCAGTCCTTCAAGCACAATGGAGGATCAAGTTCTACTAATTCCAGTCATGGAAAATGATCGTACAATAATTTCAATGGGGGTTATCATAACTATGGAAGCTATAAAGGAAATAATTTCAAAGGCAAAAGCAGAGGAAGATTTCAATACAATACTGGTCCAAGATTCTCAAATGGTAATCCTGGCATTCTTGGCACTCCAAAGCCATATCAATCTCACTGCCCAGATCATCCCTCTGACATTCCTACTTGTCAAATATGCAATAAGAAGGGACATGTTGTTGCAGACTGTTTTCAGAGACATACCACTACAACCTCAAATTCTTCTACTCAATGTCAAATCTGCTGGAAATATGGGTACACAGCCATTCAATGCTGTCACATGAGTAATTTTGCTTATCAAGTGAGGCTTCCAACTGTCAATCTCACTTTTATGTATGACAATCATCAACCCTCAACACCATCTGAATCGTTTTGGATTGCAAACACTAGTGCTATAGCACACATGACATCTGAGTTGGCAAATTTGGACCTGTCTAATCCATATCAAGGAACAGCAATGCAAGTGGTGCAAGTTTGCATATTTCCAATATTGGTACTTCTAAATTGGTAGTTCCACATCAGTCTCTCACACTTAAGAATGTATTACATGTTCCAAAACTTTCACAGCATCTATTATCCATTTATCAACCCTACAAAGACAATAGGTGCATATTCATTTGTGATGATGTTTCTTTCTTGGTTCAGGACAAATCCAGGGAAGATACTACTCAAGGGCTGTGTAGAGTTGGTTATTACCCTATACCATTCAACATTTCACTGAGGAAGTCACCTACACTACCTACATCACATTCATGTTTCCTTGCAAAACCAGTTCATTCGAGCATATGGCATAAAAGACTAGGGCACACATCAAATGCAATCACTTCTGCAATTCTACATCAATCTCAAGTTCCTGCATCAATACATTCATGTTCATCAATATGTACTCCATGTTTAGAGGGAAAGTTTACCAAGTTACCATTTGCTTTTCCTGTAACCAAATCTGTAATACCTTTAAAGAAAATACACAGTGATGTATGGGGACCTGCCCCCTCACTATCATATGAAGGATTTAGGTATTATGTAACCTTCATAGACAATTGTACTAGATACACATGGATGTTTCCATTAAGAAATAAATCATAAATGTTTGCAACCTTTGTTCATTTTCATGCCTATCTATGTACACAATTTTCTGCTATAGTTAAAATATTCCAATTTGACGGTGATGGTGAATTTACAAGCACTAAGTTTCAACAATATCTACCACAACATGGCATTTTGCATCAAAATCATGTCCTTACACACCTGAACAAAATGGCTTAGCAGAAAGAAAACATAAACACCTTGTAGAAACGGCAATTACACTTCTCCAAACTGCAAAATTGTCCAATCAATTCTGGTTTCATGCATGTGCTACTACTTCTTATTTGATTAATATGATGCCTTGTGCTTCTTTACATATGCAGTAACCATTTCAAAAGTTATGCTTCTTTACATATGCAGTCACCATTTCAAAAGCTATATAACATAGTTCCTAAGATTAAACATCTCAGGGTATTTGGGTGTGCATGTTTTCCCCTATTAAAACCCTACAATACTTCTAAACTTCAGTCTAAAACTACAACTTGTGTGTTATGCATGTCAATATAAGGGATTTATTTGTTTAAATATTGCTACTAGTAAAATTCATGTGTCTAAACATGTCTTATTTGATGAAACTAGTTTTCCATATTCAACCTCCAGCTTGTTTCAACAGTCAAAACTGTTATCTGCATCATCTCCATTGAATTCATCACACACTCTAATACATTCACCGCATTTAAATCCAATCATCACATTAACAAATCAAGCATGTTCCCCTCCATCTCATTCATTATCATCTCAAACTACAGACTTTTTTATTATGCTTTCATCTAGTGCATTAGATTCATTGTTTGCATCCAGAGCCTCATATTCTTTGGAAACAGTTGCATCTAGTGTTGTAGAGTTTGTTTCTATTCCTACAAATCATACCAATACATCACACATATATTGTGATTCTGCAATACATCAATTTCCTCAAACCAGCTCCACAACACAGCACCATATCCATGTGGATCTTGATTTTCAACAGGAGCAACTACATGTTGTTCTACCAATACCAATGAATGTACATCCTATGCAAATCATATCCAAGAATCAGGTGTTCAACAAGATAGCTTTCATTGCTACTGTCACTTCAGAACCTAAGACATTCAAAACTGCATCTCAGATTTCAGAATGGCAGGTTGCAATGAAAGAGGAAATAGATGCTCTTCATTCTCAGAAGACTTGGTCTTTAGTTCCATTACGACCTAATAAGAATTTAGTTGGATGTAAAAGGATCTACAAAATAAAGAAGAATGCAGATGGGTCTGTGGTAAGGTATAAGGCAATACTTGTGGCACAAAGGTATAGCCAAGAAGAGGGTGTTAATTATCTAGAAACGTTCAGTCCTGTTGTAAAACCTACAAGACTCATATTTGCCTTAGCTGCTCAATTCAAATGGTCTCTTAGGCAGCTAGATGTGAAAAATGTCTTTCTACATGGCATACTTCAAAAGGAAGTCTATATGGAACAACCTCCAGGATTTGAGAGTGCAACACATCCCTTGAACTATGTGTGCACACTTCAGAAATCATTATATGGGTTAAAACAGGCTCCTAGAGCCTGGAATGAGAAATTCACCAGTTTCTTGTCGAGTTTTGGATTTCAAGTTTCTCAAGCTGATCATTCCTTGTTTGTGCAACAATCTTCAAGGGGGACTGTGTTATTGCTATTATATGTAGATGATGTGATTCTCACAAGTAGCAGTTCACAATTGATCAATCAAGTTATACAAGCTCTCACTGAAGAGTTTGAAATGAAAGACTTTAGACAGTTGCATTTCTTTTTGGGCAGATCAGTTATACATCAGAAGGCTTGTTTGTATCACAGACAAAGTATATTAATGAGTTGGTTGGTAAAGTGGATTTACAGGACTCTAAACCATGTAACACACCATGTCTACCTTATCATAGGTTACTCAAGGATGATGGGAAGCCTTATCAAACTCCTGAACAATATAAGAGTGTTGTTGGAGCACTTCAGTACCTCACTTTTACAAGACCTGACATAGCTTTTGCAGTCAATCAAGCTTGTCAGTTCATGCATAATCCTATGGTCTCTCATGTCATTGCAGTTAAGAGAATCATTCGATATCTCAAAGGAACATCTACCTATGGTATTCATTTCAAACCAGGACCAATGCATCTGCAAGCTTATAATGATGCAAATTGGGCAGGTGATCCAAATGATAGGAGATCAACTTCAGGTTTTGTTGTGTTTCTTGGTTCAATCCTATTTCTTGGGCATCTAAGAAACAACACACGGTGTCTCAATCATCCACAAAAGTCGAGTATCGAGCTTTAGCAATTACTGCTGCTGAACTTGCTTGGATTCGATAGCTATTCTGTGATATGCATATACCTTTACATTTATCTCCAATGATATACTGTGATAATGTTTCAGCTATTGCACTGCCTACAAATCTTGTATTCCATGCTAAGTCCAAACATATTGAAATAGACTATCATTTTGTGTGGGAGAGAGTCACTTGAGGAGATCTTCAAGTTCAACATGTGTCTTCAGCAGATCAGTCAGCAAATATACTTGCAAAGGGTTTATCTGCACCTTTGTTTCAATAGCATTGTGGCAATCTAATGCTCAGTGCCTTAGAGCATCAGATTAAGAGGGATGTAAGAAGAATGAAGTACAAAACAGTGATCCAAGTGAGAAGGATATCAACGGTCAAAACAAAGCCACTTGTTAAGAGATTAAATAGGCTGTTATGATAATTGGAATATTGGTGGTTAGAGATATAGTTAGTTGGGATAAGGAGATAGTTAGTTGGTATAAGGAGGTAGTTAAAAGAAGATTACTTGCTCTGTAAGATTGGTATCAAAAACACCTGTATAGGTGAAGATTGTAAACCAACAGATATCAATGAAGAAAAACTTTTACTGCTATCCATTTCTATCAATATTTCTCTATGTTCTTTCCTCTTAGTTCTTCGATTCTGTCATCTTTACGAATTGAAGATCAAGTCGAAATGCGTAAATTAGATCAAATAATAGAGTTTTGAATATTTAGGTTTTGGTGTCCGACTTGGTCCCTACCCATCATTTCAAAGAGAACAAGGACACATTAAACTCAGTGTTTTGTCATGATATATGGGGGTTTTCAACTAGATTCTATGTTTAGTTAAGGTTTTAAGATTTAAGGACATTTTTGGTATTTTATTATTTAATTATTTCCATTTCTATTTGAACTCTTATGGCTTTTAGCGTTAAGTGACATTATGAATATACCGTTTTGGCATTACAGTTGTTACTATTCAGTATTTTTTCTTTTTTGGCAAAAAAAAATTTTTCTTTTGAAATTGAAGTACAATAGTCATTAATAGCAATTGAAAACGTACAAAGCTGAAAGAAGGGTGCATAACAAGGGCCTCAATAAAAATATTGCCAGGAATTTTTACCCGGTCTAAGAAAAAAAAAAGCGTCTTGCACCAACATAATCATAAATTAAAGTTTATCAACTATTCAATATTAAAATTGAGGTTTTCTCATACTTTCTGATGAATTCGAGTGTTCTTGTTCTTATTAATTATTTTCTCTTCGTCATGATGCGCCATTTATTGTACAAAATTATTAGTTATTACAAACTAATTAAAAGAAAGTGTTAAAATAAAAGAAGGAAGAAAATTTGCAAAAATAATTAATTAATTTTTGTAAGTTGAGAAGAAGACGATAAAATGTACGTGGGCATTACATACAAAATGTGCATGCGCTTAATTGTCATATATTTTAACAAAAGATAATATGTGAATTAAACTTTATATCTAATCTTTCAATTTGAGTGGAGGAAGCTCCATAAAGAAATGTTAGCTCGAAGAGTAATACTAGGGAAACTAAATTTGGAGGCTAAATTTGCAAACTAAATTATGTGTCACCAATAGGAATAAACATGTTTATCAATATTTAAGTAATAAACCAATCATTAACTTCTATATCCTTTAGTTTTCAAAATTTTATCTACAAATTTAATCTCTATATCATTAGCCCTAGTTCGAATGTTGGTTGCCGAGCAACTTTTAAGTTAAGTTCAATTGGAATATGAGAAAGTTGAAGAACCAATTTAATTCGATTAGTTGTTAAAACCCACCGAAAATATTACAATTTTTTAGGTTGATAAAATGTTATCTCACAGTTTAGGGTTTGCGTTAGGTGTTGGTCGGATGTTGATTACAATTGTCTTTTTTTTTTTTTTTTTTTTGGTCCTAATTTTTTATGTAAGTGAATGACATTAAACTGAGGAGAGTTAGAGTGAGGTTGAACTACATAACCAAAAATAAAAAATACAAAGGTCGATCCATTAAAATCTAATTGTCAATTTGAATTAGTTTATATTGGGCTGTGAAACATAAAAACTGATGTAATTTGACTATGATTTTTCTGAAAACAAGGGATGTAGAATGGAAGATGCAAAATTGGCAGTAAGGCTCATGGGATGCAGGTTTCGTTGTCAGTGTTAGAATCAGACATTGTATAATACATATATTTTCGAAGAGAATGACGCAATGAACAATAAACACTAGATAGCTTTGCTCGTGATGAAATAGGGCAAAATTGGCCAAATTCCTTCATTTACTATCCCAAAACAAATTTAAAGTTATGGATATTTTTGAAACTTTGTTAACCGTTTATTTTATTTCTTGCTTGAATGTAAAGTCCTATTAAGGTTTGGGGTTTTATGATGTGGTGTTGGAATTGTTATATTTCGACTGTTATCAATAAAATGTGAGTTTTTCTCTTTATTATTCCTAGCGGATTCTGGGATTTGCTAGTGGATTCTAGCATTCTGATATCGTTCAATTTTTCTTGATATATCTCGCTACGTTAGTAAGATATATATTGGTACCCCACAATATAAGAAAATGAGAGAGTTTCAAATACCAAATGCAATAGTTTCAAAATCAAAACTCAATCCACCAAAGTAACATATAATTTGACTGAATTTAATATTATTTTTCTCTTTGATGTCATGGATTAAATATCCTTTTGCTTTTTAAGAAAATAATGGTAATTAAAAATGAGATATACTAAATTCAAAACAACCTTTTAAATAAAATGCGGAGCCTTCTCAAACCAAATGCAATATTATTTATATAAAAATAAACCGAGCTAAATTGTTAAGTCACACCATTTGTACCACATCAATTGATTAAATATTCTTTAAATAAACGAGTTTTAACCTTGTGATACTATGATTAGTCATTACCAACAAGAGAAAGGGAAATGAGACTCTTTCAAAGTGGGACTCTTTATGGACTCCCCGCCACCTCATGTCACTTCATATTTTTGACACAATGTTTTATAAAGTTAGCACGAGAATTGTGTCAAAAGCATGAAGTGGAAAAGAGTCCATGAAGAATTTCACTTTTAAAAGAGTCTCCTTAGCATTTCTCTTACCAACAATAGCTCGTTGTATGGATCCTCATCACATTATAAAGTCAAAAACTTATTTGACAGTTCTCAATGCTTCAATATTTAGTACAAGTTTAGAATTTTTTTTTTTATATATATGCAAGCAATATTATAGCTAGGAGGGGAGTTGGAACCTTATTCAAATGCTCTTAACCTATTCAGATCGGTAAATTTGATAACATTTTGGAGAGAGAGAGAGAGAGATTTAAATAAGGAAGCAATGAAGAAAATGTTTACAACTGTTCTTTTAACTTAATCTTTAGGAATCATAATAAGGCCATGGAAAAGCAGAAGAATATTAGTATACATTCATCATAGTGTGTGAAATTATGAATCTAAAAAGCTGCAAAATCTGATTGCCTGATCATTATATTATGCAAGCTTGAGGAAAAAGGAGTTATGAAACAAAACAAAACCTAGCTAAGCTAGCTTGAAAGAAAAAGAAGAAGATTTATTAACTTATTATATACACTCACATGCAGTTATATATATGTCAATATTGTTGAGGATAGTAATCCAATGGTTATAGAATGTGCCACTTGTCAAAGATGGGTTGAATTAGTTACGAAATGTTGTTATAGTTAGTTATTGTTGTATCTTCTTGTGTAAGTCACAAATGAATAGAAATTATATAAATTATAGTGTACATACTGAGATATCAATCAATGAAAATACAATCTTCTTAGCTAAATCTTCTCTCTCTCTCTCTCTCTCTCTCTCTCTCTCTCTCTCTCTCTCTCTAGCTTCTGATATACATTGGTTTACATGGTATCGTCGCATGCAAAGCTAATCGCATGATATCGATCTTGGTAGCTTCCTCTCACAGCAAAGAATTGCTGCGTAAATTTCTTCTCTCTTGATCTCTTGGAGCTTCGTGATTCTCCATTTCTTCTTTCTTCGACTAGTTCTTGATAGCACAGAAGGTGTTTGATAAAAGGGTTCAATCAATTTTCTCCACAAATTTCTTGGTTTCTTGCAACAATGGTGACTGCTACACAACTACAGATTCTTCAATTGCCTATTACCTATCTGATTTCAACTATTTCAACATCAATGATAGTGAAACTCGATGATACAAACTACTTGACTGGAATTTTCAGATGCAACTTCTTCTTGAAGGGCATGGTCTCATGGGATTTATTGATGGGTCATCTCTGTGCCCTCCTCGATTGCCAACTCCTACATCTAGCAATTCAAAAGTTCATTCTGGCAATTCTTCTTCCACAGAAGAAAGTGATGAATTCAAGATTTGGAAAATGCACGATCATGCATTAATGCAATTACTCACAGCTACCCTTTCATCTTAGGCTGTTTCTTGCATAATTGGAGGTATTAGTGCTTGTGATATGTGGACAAGATTGAAGGAGCAGTTTTCTACAGTCACTTACACAAGCATTTTTCAACTCAAATCTGATCTGTAGAATATCAAGAAGGGGGCTAATTCTATCACTTCAAAAATGAAAATACACAAAACCACACTACACCAATGAATGTAATGCATGATTCTGCTTCAGAACCACCTATGGAGTCTTAACCACAACAAGTTTGGCTCACAGATTCTGGAGCAATAAGTCACATGACTGCAGATTTGAACAATTTGTCATTCTTATCACCTTTTTCATCAAATGAAATGATTCAAACAACAAGTGGAGAATGTTTGTGTGTGTCTCACAAGGTTCTTCAATATTGCAAACTCCATTTCACAATTTGAAATTAAATTATGTCATATATGTGCCCAAAATATCATAGAATTTACTCTCAGTACATAGAATTTGCCTTGACAACAATTGTTGGCTAATTTTTTATGCATTTTGTTTTTGGATTCAGGATAAACCCACATGGAGAATTCTGTTCAAAGGTCCCTGTAATAATGGATTGTACCCTATACCAATTCCTTCCAGTTACTCAAAGAAAGTTTTACAACCTGCTGCATACATAGGAAAACAAGTAAATTCCAGTCTTTGGCATCATAGATTAGGTCACCCTTCCAATATTGTTGTTTCTCATAAGCTTAAAAAGTCTAGTGTTCATTTTGTTTCTGATACATTACCTGTTATGTGTTCTAATTGTTTGTTGGGGGGGAATCACCAAGTTACCATTTTAGAATGTTGAAAATAGGTCTGTTACACCATTTGAGATAGTACATAGTGATGTATGGGGCCCTGCTCCTTGTTTGTCTATTGAAGGGTTTAAATTCTATGTAACCTTCATAGATGAATGTACCAGATTATGTAGATTTTTCCAATTGTTAATAAAACTGATGTTTGTTACACATTCATTAAGTTCTATCAGTTTGTGTTAACTTAATTTTCAATGCCAATTAAGACATTACAGAGTGATGGTGGGGGTGAATATATAGGAAAACAATTTCAAGCATTTCTTGTAGAAAAGGGTATTAAGCACCAATTGTCATGTCCCTATACACCAGAATAAAATGGCTTGGCAAAAAGGAAACATCGCCATATTATTGAGACAACTATTACTTTCCTTCAAACATCACATTTACCTTTGAATTTTTGTTCCTTTGCATCTCAAACTTCAGTATACCTCATAAATATGATGTCTTCTCAAACTTTGAATCAGAAATCACCATTTGAAGTTTTATATGGATCTGCACCTGATATGAGAAATTTAAGGGTTTTCAGATGCTCATCTTACCATTTGTTAAGACCCTTCAATACATCCAAGTTGCAACCTAAAACCACCAAATGCATCTTTCTGGGATATGCATCAAAATATAAAAGGTACATATGCGATGAGGTTGCTAAAAAGAGGTTTTATATATCTAGGCATGTCTTATTTGATGAAAGTGAGTTTCTATATCAAGAATTAATATCTACAACTCAAAAACCTAGTAATTCACCATCACTCACAATGTCTAATACATCAGCTATGGTACCAAATTTGGAAAATATTTTGGTTACACCTCAATCCAGTGTCTCCATCACTTCAACACCTATTAAATCTAGTTCATCAAACACTAAGGGTCCATCACCTACTTCATCTGTTTCTATGTCATCCATCCCAATGTCATCACCTATATCAAATCTTGTTCAATCCATTATTACAACTGAACAGAACATCTCAGCACCAAATTATGTGGTTCCTGAATTCCAACCTGAGAGCCTTCAAGTCATCCTACCCATTCCTTCAAGTCTTCAAGTCTTCAAGTCATCAAAAAGTGGTATAATAAAAAGGATGGTATTGTTATCTACTTTGCATGAGTATGAAGGTGTTGATCTTACTTCTGTGGAACTTGCAACTTACAAATCTGCTTTAAAGAGTTACCTCTACCACACCAGAAAAATCTTGTAGGATGCAAATGGGTGTTTAAAATAAAAAAGAATGCAGATAGTTCAGTTGGGAGATACAAGGCAAGGCTTGTTGCAAAAGGGTTTAGTCAAGAGGAAGGGATTGATTATGGTGAAACCTTTAGTCCAGTTGTTAAACCAACAACTATTTAACTTGTGTTAGCATTGGCAGCACACTATGGATGGTCATTGAGAATGCATTTTTACATGGCATTCTGCAAGAAGAAGTACACATGTCACAGCCACCTGGCTTTATTGATTATCATCACTCAGATTATGTGTGTAAGTTACACAAATCCTTATATGGCCTAAAAGCCTAAAGGGCTTGAAATGAGACATTTACAAGTTTTCTTCCTTCTCTTGGCTTCACTACAACTAATGCAGATTCTTCATTGTTTGTTAAACAAAATGGCAATTTTATAGTCATATTGCTCCTATATGTAAATGATATTATCATCACTGGTAATGCATCTTCTGTGATTCATGAAGTGATCTATGCTTTGACCAAGGAGTTTGAACTTAAAGACTTGGGACAGCTTCATTATTTTCTGGGAATACATGTTATAACACAACCTGATGGGTTGTTTCTGTCTCAAGCAAAGTATGTGAGAAATCTTATCACAAAAACAAAAATGGAAGATTCAAAGTTCTGTGCCACACCATGTCTTCCTTATAATAGATTGGTTCTTGATGATGGGAAACCTTATAATAATCTAGGCCTATACAGAAGCATAGTTGGGGCTTTACAATACTTAACATTTACTAGGCCTGATATAGCATTTGCAGTACATCAAGTATGCCAATTTACGCAAAATCCAATGGAATCACACTTCATTGCAGTAAAAAGGATCCTTCGATATTTGAAAGGCATAATCAATTTGGGAATTAAGTATATCAAAGGTGACTTAGATGTGATAGCTTTCTATGATGCAGATTGGGCTGGAGACCCCAATGACAGGAGATCAACAACAGGATTTGTTGTGTTTTTAGGCTCTAATCCAATCTCCTAGTCCTTTAAAAAGCAGCAAATTGTCTTAAGATCTTCAACAAAGGCTTAATATTGAGTCTTGTCATCAACCACGGCAGAATTGGATTGGATAAAGCAATGTTGTCATTTCTACAAGTTTCAATTCCTTATCATCTTGTTCTCTATTGTGATAATATGTCAACTATTGCACTGACTTGTAATCTTGTTCTACACCAAAGAACAAAGCACATCGAGGTAAATATTCATTTTATTAAATAAAGAGTTGCCAAAAAGTTGCTGCAAGTTCATTTTGTTCACTTTGCTGAACAATATGCAGATATACTGACAAAAGGCTTGTCTGCACCAATCTTTGAAACTCATTGTCACGATCTCAGTCTTGGTACTCCATCCACTGAGCTTGAGGGGGGATGTTAGGGATTGTAATCCAATGGTTATAGAATGTGCCACTTGTCAAAGATCGGTTGAGTTAGTTAGAGAATGTTGTTATAGTTAATTACTGTTGTATCTTCTTGTGTAAGTCACAAATGAATAGAAACTATATAAATGATAGTGTATGTACTGAGATATCAATCAATGGAAATACAATCTTCTTAGCTAAATTCTCTCTCTCTCTCTCTCTCTCTCTCTCTCTCTCTCTCTCTCTCTCTCTCTCTCTCTCTCTCTCTCTCTCTCTCTCTCTCTCTCTCTCTCTCTCTCTCTCTCTCTCTCTCTCTCTCTCTCTCTCTCGCTTCTGATATACATTGGTTTACAAATAACAGTTGCTATCATCTGGTAGTTACTGGTTGAAATACACTTTGATTATTAACTGTTGGCAATATTATACAAACCGAGCTCGATATTTGCTATATGCACTTTACTTCAACTCATGCAACTCATTTGTTAAACAACTGTACTATGCATATATAGATACAGTATATTTCCTCATTTAGAACTTATTTTGGGGCCCTTTCTTTTTTAGTGGAGCACTATAGGTTTTTCTCTTCTCCTGTGGAGTTCATATAATGCCACAATATGTCCTTTTGCAAGGTTGTTTGATGAAATAAGTGATTAAGATTATTTATCCTCGCATGTAATATAAAAGTCGTGTTTGATTCTCTACATTTCATGATATAGTGTATATTAGATTATCTTGTCACACTAATCGTTCGGACTAATGATATTGTGTGAATTTTTTCCTTTTTTCTTAATAAAGCAATATTTTAGTCTAACATGGAGTACAACGAGAATTTGAAATTGAGTACATAATGATAGAATATATTAGCTTAATCAACTTGGCATATGTATGTAGATTTTTACTTAAAATTGCGACTTATATATGTAAAATATTACCATTGTCTTATCAAAAAAGAAAATCGACTTTACACGTGCTACCATTTAATCTACGTCTTGTAGTAAAACGAACAATCTCTGTTATATATGTAACAAAAATGCTAGCACTCAAACCAATAGGGCATAATATAACATTAATAATCATTATCAAGAGAATAATCAACATTATCTGAAGTACCCAACTTGTTAAATATTCTAATTGAAAGTTGTAAAACATATTGTCAAACAATTAATTAAGCTTCAATCTCGATGAGAGTTGGAGTCGATCGAGAGCTAGCATGAGAGAGTGTACACAAATATAGCTTTTGTTTTCTCATGATCGGTTGATCACTGATTCACTATGATGGGGTTTTAGTGTTCGTGGGATGCAAAGCTGCTTTAAAATAACAAATTCAAATGGTGGTGCCACTAAATTACTTATATATATGATGAGGACGAGATAAAAAGGACCTCACGATCATACCGTGTGATGGTCTTCCATTTCTTCGAATATTGAAACTAATCAACATACAAAGCTAATCATTGATTCCTAATCTTTAATCAAGCGTGACTAATAGTTTTCTTTTTGCTTTTCATGATCATCTAGCGCGACTAATAGTTGCCGCATTGCCGTTTTTTTCAACTTTGGATCATATGCTTATATATTTTGTGTTGATATTGTTATATATATATATATATATATATATGTTGTACTTTTGTTAGTATATATAACACTGAAACCTACTTAGTTATAACCTAAATATTTTTTAGCAACGAAGATCTAGCTGTAAATATGACACGCACACACACAAACACAAAGTCTAATTTTAACTAAAAGTTAATTTGCTTGTGATTCTCTTATAAATCATCATGAGAGAGTGTGAGAGCACTACAAATAAGTATATCCTTCCTTCCACATCCATCAAGAGACATTTTTTCACGTTGATTTAACTTTTGATTTGGAGTATAGTTATCTTTTGAGGAATCACGCTTGCTCTTGCACAGGAGCGATGATGAGACTCGGGAGCAATCATAAGCAAGTCAATATAATGGCTTTACACAAATAGGCTTTATATAATAGAATCCACATAAATATATAATATCCTTAAGGAAGGACCACCCCGTGCGCAGACACCCATAATATGATTCCTCATCTAATCAAAGACTTTAAGAGGGCATATGCATTCATTTCCATGTCAAGTTACCAATTTATTAATCAAGGGTCATTTCTTCCTTTGAGCCCACCTTCTTTTGATTCCAATGGCCCCCTATGCAATGCACTTGTGATACTAAATTTTAATGGTGCTACCACTTTTTATACTCTACGTAGGGTGATAAAGAGAAGGTATTTGCTACTCAACGATAATTTTAAAGTAAAAAGAAATTGGAATACATCAAAGAATATAAGAAAACCTCAAAATTTGTTCATTGAATAGTATATAAGATAGCAAAACATAACACCCTAAAGAATGCTTATATAGTGCATCTTACCAGTGAGTTGGACCTGTGACGTCGTTTTCTTTAAAATAGCAGGTCAAGGGTCCAAATCGAACATTGAATTCCAACTATGTAAAGTTTAGATTTTGTTGCCGAATTTGTGTCATTCATTTTGATATTCGATTTACTTCGCTATATGATCTACCCCAATTAAAAATAGTCTCTACTCCTTGTATGCTATGTATGTGCTTGCAGGAGAAAATTAAGGAAAAGTAGGTAATGGAAGAGAGAAATTGAGTTTGTAAACATTAAGGTTGCATTAGCATATTACTTTTAGTGCTCCTAGATTAAATAATATATAATATAGAGATATACAAGAACATCTAATTTTCCAAACATACACATAGTGACCATATGCACTCGTCATATTATACATACTAGCCTTCACGTATGCGCTGGTGCGAGTGTAGAAGGTTTTTTTTTTTTCTTAATCATGACATGATACGCGCGACTTACACGTTTTAAATGTATTTATATGCGTGAATTGACAAACGGAAATTCAAATTTTTGAAGTAAATGAATAATCTTAGATCATGCTAGAAAAAACCCCTCACAAACCAATCAAAGCAGCTGAATTCACAAAATAAAATCAATCTTTCAATTTCCATCTACATTCTATTGAATTTACATTAAGAATAGAGACAATAATATTTAATAAACAAATGATTGAATCACATTATTGCTAACTCATTGTGAGGCTAAGCCCACCCATTCCCCTTTAGTGTAGATAATATCGTTTGTTCAACAAACAAAAAAACAATCATTTAACAACTAATTTAATCACATTATTATCCGCATGCGAAATACATTTTTTATAACACGCGTTACACGCCTCTTAAGATGTTTTGAATGTGTTTAAAAATAGAGAAAATAATATTTCATGAACAACTGATTAAATCACATTATTATTGCTAGCCTATTGTGAGATATAATTAAAAAAATTGTACAAAAAGAATTAAATATTTTAAAAATATTAAAATGACAAAAATACCCTTGCATTATTTGGTGGATTATTTTGGATTGCTTTTGAAATTTTTTGTTTTGGGGGCATTTTCTCTAAAAAATTTAGTAAACTTGTGAGCCCAAAAAATAGTGTTGGCTTTATATATAAAGATATGCATAATCATGGAGTCTCGGCGGCTTAATTTTTACTTAAATTTGCAATATTGATGTGGTTGATTGCCGCAAATAATTTTGTCAACTGCTTAAAATAACATTTAAGTGGTCCTTTGAATAATCTTCAACCTAAGTCCATTGCTCGTCAATACCATGGTCACTTGATAGTAATAATTACAAATTATTTGAGTTTTTTTTTTATATAATTTCCATTTTACTATCTCAAGCTTCACAGATATCCCGCTTTATTACACTTATTTTTTCGTCTCGCTTTCATATTAAGTGCAATTTTCGCGAAACTTAAGGATAGTAAAAAGAAAATTGTCATATTCGTCGATCCGCCAATGTTGCGGCACATTGTATGGCCAAGTTGGCCTCTCATTCCAATTCTGTTTTTTGTTGGTACGAGGATCCTCCGAACTTGATTCTGAATACACTTAATGAATTTGTATGACTTTACTATTATGTGGAATAAAACCACTATTGTTTCTCTCTAAAAAAAAATTAAAAAAAAAAGAAAGAAAATTGCCTTCTTTTTCTCATAAAGAAAGAACTGATCCAACATTTGGTATATAAAAGTATACCTTTGTTTAGGTGAGTATATAAAATATACTTAGCTCAACAAATTTGACTTAAATTTGCTTAATTATCTTCATATTACAAAATACTATCTAGAATTGTATTATATTTTTCTAGCAGGGGTGGTGCTATATACACAAATTCATGCATTAAATTTGACATTAAATGATGTGGCACATCTTATATCATATAAATTTTATTATAATTATTAATCAGTATAAATTTAAGAACAAGACTTCCCTGCTGAACATTTCAGCAAGAATCCCTGCTTACACCCAATCCCGGGTGGAGCCGTTAACATTATTCTTTTGACCAGTTCATAATTGTGGAGTTGTGTGTTTTCTTTGACATGTGTAACTTCTTGGTTTGTTTTGAGAACCACGTTTGACATGTATGTCTGTTTCACTTTTTTTATTTTTTACCAATCATTGACAGAAATGAGCACATAGTTTGAATTTGAGAGATAAATCCATAAGATCCATCATACCTCTCAATAAAAGCATCATAGTTAAGGGAGTAATAATTAGAAAGCAGTTGAGTGGGACTTGCTCCCAACTTTAATTGAGCTCCAAAACCATACTCATTAATTTAAACCAAATTGGAAGATGGGCATATGCTGAATAAACCTTCAAGTGATTTCCATCCACAAGTTGGTGGGTTGGATTTCAAGGGCAATCTTTGAAGTTTGAAGCCTATCTCCGACACCAAAGTTGTCCATATCATGTGGCAGCAAATCTTACAAATTATGGCTACGGTTATTTTCAGAATTCCATAATTACGTTTGCCAAATTAGTACGAAAACTTTTTAGAGTTGTCAAAACCCACCAACATTGTGGGTCATTGGTTTTGCGTGTGACTGAATATTCATATCTACTGGAGGCCTCGTTGTGCAAGTCCTCTGCATGAGTGTTTTTCAGAGGGTTAGGTCTAATTAACCTATGCCTAAGCTTTATTTAGCTACTAACCATGATCCACTAAGTAAAGAATAAGCAGGTAAATGGCAATATAAACAGCATAGGAGATTCAAAATACGTGGTGACACACCCCGATCCTATAATCAAGACATGCTGGCCATCACGTGGGCGTGACGTAACCAAAAGTGCGACGTGGGAGCAATAGATAAGAGAAATACGAAGAAATAAAAACCAATTACTAGCAATAATATCTAACTAACATGCTAGAGTGAGTTTAAGTGTGAAACACACATATTTAGAGCATAAGTACTAGGTGCAGTCAAGTAGGACCATAACTAAATTACAACACCCGCAGGTGAGTCCTACATTTATGTAGTCTGTCAGTACGCCGTGGAAATCCTTGTGGGCCACCAACACCGCTAATTAGAACCTAGAGGGGCGCAAAACAAAGTTGAGTGGGTCAGTAAAACAAAGCTTTTTGAAAACACTTCATTTAATAACATTTCTAACCTCTCGCTGTAAAACCTGTATATTTTCCCAGAAAATAACATAATATGCATATAATTATTCAAATATCTCAAATCACCAATCTTTATCAAAAACCAGAAAGTATGCCATGCATGCATATTATGAAATATCTGAGTTAGTAATTGATGCATATATATATGTGAAATGGTGCTGTGGACGCACAGGTGAGTATCAGATGAGTTTTATGTTAATCATGTGATTTATTGTGATGTGAATTGTATTGAAAGCTCAAACCTGCACCCCTGGTGTTAGTGCTTATATTATTCACCCCGTACCACACGCTCACCTTGGATCCAAGTAGGTGCATGTCGTACAGACCATTAGAGGGTTCCGACATGTCGTACAGACCATGTGAGGTGGTTCCGACTTGTAGGTGATTTTAGATTTATACAACTGTTGATGAGAGAATCACTAGAGCGTATTCTTACACCTTTCTTATCGTATAGACTACTTTAGGTAGTTCCGATGTATGTGCAGAGTAGCGTCGTACAGGTCACTGTGGTGACTCTGGTTGGTTGGATATTGAGTTATTGAATTAACTGTACAGGACCAACTGCAGGGTCTCCAGTTGATTCCTTATTTCACCTGTTATAATGTTGCACCCTTATTCTGTTATTGACGCTTATTGCATGGCCCTGGGCGGATCACTTCCCGGGCCCGCTCCATCACCGTAGCACGATATTGTCCACTTTGGGCTTACCATTCCCTCACGGTTTTGTTTTTGAAAACTCACGAGCAACTTCCCAGTGGGTCACCCATCCTAGGAGTGCTCTGGTCTCCTTCTCGCTTAACTTCGGAGTTCCCAAAAACAAAACCGTGAGGGAATGGTAAGCCCAAAGCAGACAATATCGTGCTACAGTGGTGGAGCGGGCCTAGGATGTGACACGCGGCATCTTCCAGCGTTAGGAAAAGAAGTATCATTAGAGGAATAGTTATTGGTGAATATAGTAAACATTGCATAATTAATGGGAGATAAATTAATGTAAGCAACATGATGATATCCATGCGAGACAAGAGGCCCGGCCTGGTTTAGGGTGAGTGGCTATGCTAAATGAAGTAAGTGATTTTAGAAATCACAAATATGGTTGGAACAATGTAGCTTGACTATGTTCATAACCATTAGGCTTAAAGTTTATTTTTTGGGTAGTGCTATTCACACACATTTTTTTTACTTTTCATACATTCTTATTAATTTGAGTTTATTGATTTCTTCAATTCATTTGATCTGATAGTCGAAAATTGAAAGAGGGTGTCGGGTATCACCAACCTATTTCTTTTTAGAAGTTTAATTGAATTAATAATAAGGTAGTGTTATCTACACACCAATTTTTACTTCTCACACGCCCTCTCAATTTTCGGCCGTCGAATTGAATGAATTAAAGAATATTAGTGACCAAATATTAACAAGGTATATATGGGTGTAAAAACGGGTATGCGAATAGCACTATCCCAATAATATATGTACAATGTTAGCACATGGATATTAAAATAGCATATTTATAATTTAATTTTGTATGTTTGTAAATCTTAATAAAAATAATTAAAAAATATCTAGAATTCAACTAAAGTAATGGATGCCATCTAAACAATAAGAATAGTTAATATATTGTAGTTGAAATAGTAACAAGGATTGATAAATAAAAAATTAAAAAAAATAGTACCAAGGAGCTTCTCATCCTTTCTAATGCATGCAGACTTTGGATTTGAACTCCATGGCATTCGTTGTTATATCCTTCCCCCAAATCTTAGTATAGACATCGAAAATGTTTTGGAACAATTTTGAAATTTCATGTTTTGCCTCATTTACAACAGTTTTCAAATATTTAAGATTTTAAAATAGTTTTGAAGAAAAATTTGAATCATTAAACATTAATATGAAAACATGAGCTTTTAAAAGGAACCATAGTTAGTGAAACACGAAACCATAGTACATAAAAAATATCTACGTGTATTATATATCCGACAACTTTGATAAAAGAATATTTTGGAATATTTCTCCTTTTTAAAATTTTAATATTTAATTATTTTTATTTCTTCAATAATATGTTAAAAATACGTATAGAGAATATGTTATATATGCCTTATTGAAACAATGTGTGAAAATAACGTGTATTAAACGTGAAAAGTACGTACTCACGTGTATGATACATTGGAGTTTTTAAAAAAAATGTACAATTTAATGAATCATTAAAACATGTACAGAAAAATAAGGTATTGTGAAAAGTGCGTACGTATGTGTTTAATACGAAAATTTACATTTTCTTGGTTGTGTTCTTGTCTCACATTTAGGGTTTTCAATTTCATCTTGTATTGGGCTGTTTTATTTAGGTTGTGCTTATGTTTCTGGGCTTTTTTATTTTAGGCTTTTATATCTTGTAATATTGAATTGAAATGGAAAATCTTTTCGAACATTTTCTTTCACTAGTGAACGGCTGAATTTAATTAAATAAGGTTTAGTTGAATTGCATTCATTCATTATTTTTGGTGAAATTATGTGCTGGAGAGAAAACCTCCGGAATGAAATGTTACATTGTCCTTGACAAAAAAAAAAAAAAAAAAAAAAAGGGAGGTTACATTGACCCAAAAACATAATTTCTAGGTTGGATACCAAATGAACCTCACATTACATTTCACTCCCAAATGAGCCAGAGTAAAAGAACAAAAAAAGGCCAACCATTTGGGCCTTCTGGTTTATTTTCATAAGCCCACATATATTCAAGAAAGGAAAAGTAAAAAGGCCCATAGTTCACAATACACGCGCTCGCGCTCTAGAAGCGCGTGTGTCTATAACTTGCCACGTCAGCTGCGACTGTAATTGGAAGGGACGGATTTGGATCCTCTCCTGAGCAGGAGATCAGAATCCTCGGGATCAAACAACATGGGCAGTTGGATTTTAAACCAATGGCTATAATTATTATAACTTTTAGAGGAATTCTGTTTGTAACCGCATGTTGTTTGATCCCGAGGATCCTGATCTCCTGCTCAGGAGAGGATCCATATCCGGCAGGGACGGAGATACCAAGGACCTTGATGACGTCTGATGCAGATTTGCAGATTTGCAGATTATCAACTCTTCACCTGAAATTTGCATTCAAATCCAAAAACAAAATAAAAATGTTATTCAATCGGAGCGTCTGATTCGGACATGAATCGCTCGCTGTCTGCGTCGTCTTCGTCTTCTTCTCCGTCGTCTTCCTCCGGTTCGTGGTTCTCCGGCGTCGTCCGTGGCCGGTCGGACCGGGCCGGGTCCGTCAAGATGGGAGCAGACTCCCTTTCGGGCGGTTCCGGCGACAATTCCGGCCCCGTTGTGCGGAAGAATCAGTTCCGAGGCGTGCTCTTCAAGTACGGCCCCAAACCTATTCAGGTCTGTCTGTTTCTTATGTCAGTTTATGCTTTTTGTTTCTGGATTGTGCTGCATTTGAGTAGTGATTGAGTTGCGAGAGCTCGATCTCTGTTTGGAAGTTGGTAATTTGAAATAATTGGAGCTATTGGTGCCATTTCGTGGGGAAGATTTGAATTTGGTGGTTAAAGTATTTTTTGAGCAGTTTCCAATTACTGAGATTGGTATTTTGAAAGAATGGGGTAATTCGTGCCATTTTGCCATCGAAAAATGCGATTTTTAACTGTTAGCTAGTCTGAATTATGTTATTGGGATGTTGGGAAGATTTGAATTTGGTGGATAAAGTTTATGCCAATTACTGAGATTGGGATTTGAGGTGTAATGCTGGAGCTTGGGTGAGAACTTAGAAGGTTAGGATGGGTTTTGGTAACATGTGAAAAATAGACGTGAAGTAGTTCACTGGCAGCTATTGAGGGAGAACAGCATTTCAAGAATGATAGGATTTTCAAACTCATTTGTTTCGATGCTATTTATCTACGGATACTAAGAGGAGAAATTACCTGGTTCTGTTGTTGGAAGGTTCAGTTGTGTCTACTCTGTAGACTGTAACTATTCCTTTAGTTCAATAAAACACATTGCTCCCCGTAGAAAATGTTGGAAGGTTCAGTGAGCTGCATCAAGAACACAAGTTTCATGCCTTTTGGTTTCAGTGGTTTGGTTAACATTTTGCAAGATTAAACTTGTAAACTAGATTTCTGTTTAAATTGCTCATAGAATTAAGTACTTTGGATTTTAGGCTAAAGCCCAGCATTCGAACAAAAAAGTTACTATCGTAGTCTAGGCTAGTTCAACCAGATCAAACTATGATTTTTTTGTCTTTCTCATTTTTTCACGTGCTTGTCTTATATAAGTTATTTTCTTTTGAAAAATAATCAACTTTCATTTAATATAAAGTTCTTGCTGTTTGTTATTGTTGTCGAGTGTAGTTCAGTCACTTTCATTGTGCTCACCTTTAGGAGTCTATCTTGTATGCTTATACATATAATTTACTTGATGATGAATGAGAATTATCCTTGTGATGCAGGTAGCATTTAAAACAGGTGATTATCGACAGCAAGTCATTTTTATTGGTGGACTGTCTGATGGTTTTCTGGCAACAGAGTATGTAACACCGCTTGTTAACTTCTTTTGAAGAGAAGCGATATTTTGTCTTCCATCATCAATGCTTGTTTGTGTGACTAGATTGCATCATATGTATGATTTTCACTCAGCAGTTTTCTTCATTTATGAATGCAAGTTCACTGCATAATGTAGTGAGGTGCTTAAAGAAAATTTTGAAAATGTGTTATTCCTTTCATATCTTTCTTTTATGCAATTTACAGATACTTGGAACCTCTTGCAATTGCTTTGGACAAAGAGAAATGGTCACTTGTTCAACCACTCTTGTCATCTTCATACAGTGGATATGGCACTTCCAGCTTGAAACAAGTAACTTAATTCAACCAATCCCTTGCCTTTTTTTCTTTTTTTAATATAGGTTCTTAATTCATGCACCGTTTCCTGTGTTTTTATGTACAGTACGGTAAACAACATATCCTTGTAAGTTGCAAGACAGTTAGTTTTACTTATATTGTATCTATATGTTTGAAAGGATCCTTGGTGACTGGCCTGGACCTTTCATCAAGTTTAGTTTGTTACATGTTTAAGCTTTCTTTTTTCAAGTGGGCTTAAGTTGGACTGGAAAATTGAATTTTTTTTTCTCTCTAAATATTGATATGTGTGTGTGTGTGTGTATCTTTTTGGGGTCTGGGCATTGAAGTTACAAATATTACTGCTTTTACTTATGAGATATTGTTGCCTTGTGTATTGAAGGATGCGGTGGAACTTGATCAGCTGATCAGTCACTTTATAAACAAAGAAGATTCTGAGGGTGTGGTACTGCTTGGCCATAGTACTGGCTGTCAGGTTTGTGTTGATTGCAGTTAGACTTGAGCTTCTGAAGTTAATGAGAGCACTCATAGTTGTCACTTTTTGATGCATTTAACTAGAATACTATGTTTTTGGTTCTGACTCTAGGATATTGTACATTACATATGCACCAATGCTGCATGCTCCCGAGCAGTCCGTGCTGCCATTCTTCAGGTAGTACCCTTTCCATACTCTGGTTCTTTTGATCTATATTGAAATGAAATTTGAATGTGAATAAGTTCAAGATGCTAGACATGAAGCACCTCGTTCAGAATTAAGGTGTTTAGGATTATCATCTTGCCATTTGGGTGCAAAGTTGGCTCCCTTGTTTCCTTGTCAATTCCACCAAATGTTGAGTTATAAATTGTAGGTGATTGATATTATGCTGAGAGATTTGTTTTTCTCAAGAACGATGTTTTCATAACAGAAATATGTTTTCTGGCTCTTATTCTGTCAGCATCATGTGAAACCATCTTTTATTTGATGTCCGGTGAATCAATGATTGATGTGAGAGTTCTTAACTTCCTTGTTGCAGTATCTTCTATCCTTGTTTATATGAACCTTTACTTGAATCTGTGGTCCTAATTCCAATTAAAATGTCAGGCCCCAGTCAGTGATCGGGAATATAGAGCAACTCTTCCCGAAACAGCTGCTATGATTGACTTGGCTTCAACCATGATTTGTGAAGGACATGGGTCGGAATTAATGCCAAGTGCAGCAGATCCAGGAGCCCCGATAACTGCCTATCGGTGGGTATACACCCATATTATCATTAGTAATAAGAAGTATTACCAGTCCTGGGATGAACTTTATTAGAAAGAATAGGCGTGAAAATACATAGAGGTTTGCAATGGGTTGCACCATGACATTAAGATCGTCTTGCTACTCAGCCTTCAAATACCATATTGCCTTTCATTAGTGCTATTCGTCCTCATCTAAAGAAAGAAATGCCTTGCAGGTATCACTCCCTTTGTGCGTACAACGGGGATGATGACATGTTTAGTTCTGACCTTACTGATGACCAGCTGAGGTTGAGACTTGGGCACATGGCTAATACACCTTGTCAGGTAGAGTATCCCTTATTTTATTTTCTTATTTGCAAGGAAGTGTGTTTATATAGTAACTTAATTTGATTTGAAGTAAACCTTTAGGCAAGATCTTAACGACTCTAGAAGGGGCCACAATTAAAAGAATTTCAGAATAATTTAATTATATATGTTTTGTTATGCAAGTACTTAAATCACAGATTTTTTTATAAGGGATGATAGGAAAAAGGGTAAGAAATATAGCAAGACTAAGTTAGAATAGTATTGCTTCAGGAAAGACTACATAAAAATGGCGAATTCATTGTCAGCCTCTTGGTTTCTATCTCTAGTGACAAGCATAAGTTTTTTTTACCTTTTATACAAGAACGATGCTACTTTCTGGTTTAGTGTAAGGCAGTACAAATTAAATCGTCATATTTTTTGTAGGTTATATTTTCCATGGCTGATGAATATGTGCCAGACTATGTTGACAAGAAAGCACTGGTCCAAAGGTAAGAAACAGAAACTTTTAGGTTCATTTTTATACGACATTTGTGTTGTTAAGAACCTCATGATAGTATTATGAACAAATGATTGTTGATGCTGGTTACGTTTAAAACAGCACATAAATGTCTTCTCTTGTAGTGTTTCCATGTGCACACGTTATCTGTTTATGTGTAAGGGATTAATCTCCAATCCGATTAAATAATTGTACTGCTATTTGTGGATCTCATGCAGATTGTGCAAAGCAATGGGTGGTGCTGAGAAAGTTGAAATTGAACACGGGAATCACTCCCTGTCCAACAGAGTTGATGAAGCTGTTCATGCGATCATTGATTTTGTTAAAAGAGACGGACCGAAAGGCTGGGATGATCCGTGGCATTAGCTATAGTGCGTTGCTCTGTTTTCCTATTTTTCATTTCTAAGTTCTTTCGTTTATTCTATTCTTATTGATTTCTCATCTCTTACCTTCTCAGCTTTTTCCAGTTTCTTCATCTTCATCTCCTTCTATATTAAACACCAAGTGAATTTCGATCATGTTTCACTCACATTGTTGAAATTGTGTCCATAGAGAGAAAATTACCGTTTTTGTGAAACTATCAAGAAACAAAAAAACAATAGAAAGTCATATTTTTTGCACTATTGTCTGGCTGTAGCAGTCTGGAATCAACTCCAAACTTATTAGGGTTGGTGTCTTGTTTGTACATATTTGGTCGTTTCTTCCTATGACATAGTATCGTCGTTTTGCCCTCTCGGGTTGGATAGCTTAACAAGTCGTGGTCGTGTCAATGTAGGTGTTACTAAAAATCACAAAAACTTTCATTTGCATCAACCATATTCATCCTCGCCATCATTGTATCCCATATATACCGTTAACGTGTGTGCATACATGCTAATTGTTTGTCTTATTTGGCCTAATCTCTTGGGATTTACTCAAGATTTGAATATGGCTGTTATGGCTTTTTGGAAGATTTGAATACGGCTGTTGTGGCTGTTGAAGCAGTGTCTAGAGTCTAGTGTTATAATAATCTGTCTTTTAGCTTGTGGGTGTTTGAAAATCACCACCCTCTTTGGGTTGGGATTAGGTTGTCACACAATGTGTCAATCATATTATGTATCGAATTCGTCATGTACGTGGAGTTGAACTTGAGACCTCTCCCTAACGAGTAGAGAGGAATATCAGTTTGCCGTAGCGCTAATGACACCTTTTCTTTTCTTACTAATCAACAAGTGCCATGCATGAGAACAAAATCAGTTCGTCCATGAGATATGAAATAGAGACTAATTACCACTAGACTAAATGAGGAGCTTTTTGGAATCATAGGAGAGAACGTATCTAGGTTAAGGGTATGATCAAAGAGCAGAAATTAGTTCAGCAAGGCGTTTGCTCTTTTGCAAAAGGATAGATTTTGTATCGATATTGTTAATAATGTATTATGAACATGTTTTGTTATTGACATGTTATCTAGGATGATGTCGACACGTCACTGATAATGGTATTACTAACATCTGTTAATAAAGGGATGTTGTTATGTTCAGAAGAGCAATTTACATGAAACGAGTTTATCACCACATGGCGTGACATTTATTGAAAATGTTTCGCATGTCATTGCTTCATTAAGTGGGCACCAGGAATCAGGATGACCGTAAATCCGTGTCGTATAATCATTGTCCATGTTGAAGCATGGACAAAACTAGATCAATGAGGGATTAAGGTGGAATTTGGTTGTTGATAGATGGCTGGTGGTGTTCTCACCCACTCATGTGTGCTCACAAATTTTCTTTCAAGAATGTCAAATTTCTCCACTTGTAAACAACTTTGGATCCAAAAACATCAAAACTTTACACGTTCACACTGACTCAAATATCTTCTTTCCTGGAGGAAAAGGTACAAAGAACAGTCATTCAAAGCTTCACGCACTTCAACATTTGGCTTTTTACCCCTTTTGCTCCACCAATGCCCTTCACCACCCCACCCAACCCATCATACTCTTTGACATTTTGGTTTTCCACTTGTGACTTGCCTCCTCCTTTCGTTTCATGGTCCACACCATCACTTCACCAATGCTACCATTTAACTCAATTGCCAACTGTTATCCCAGATGTAGGCATGAAAGGATTCAACGGCTATAGATCGGTGATCGATAACCGTTGAATCAAATCCGACAATCAAATATGTATCAATAACGAAGTCTGAATGACGGAAGGTACTCAAGAAAATTTGCCGACTGTCGGCATTCAAGAATTTTGAATTTCTTTTATGGGGCTTTTATTCCATTCCTACCAACCTCCTTCCACAATCAATGAAAATATGGGCAAACTAAACCTTTTTTTCTAATACAATGTGAAAATACAACCACTCAAGTAGTTTGAACCCAACCACGAAGATGAGACACTTTAGAAGTTCAAAATCGGGTTAAAATCTTTAAGCATGATTAAGAGTTGATCATTATGAGATCATTATCTAATTTAGGTTATTTGCAGAGGCTTCAAAAACTATATTTTCTTTTCTCTAAAGAAAATCATATATTAAGGGGTGTGTGTGTGTGTGTGTGTAAAGAATAAGAATAGAAGCCAAAGGCCAAGAGGAAAAGACCCCAAACTAAAAGGAACGAAGAAACTGAAGAAACAAAAATACAACAAAAGCCAACTGTAAAAACGGTCACACACCAACTGACCAACAGCTTAAACAAAGACAATAACTGATAAAATAATAATAAAAAAACCCAATATAAATCACAATTATTAACTAAATATAAACACAAGCCACAAGGCAATTAACAAACCAGAACGGCAAAACAAGAACATTCAAAAGACAAGCTGCTTAATTAGCAGCTAATTAAACAGAAAATACGATAGAAAGGCCCCAAAAAGCATCCATCTCAGAAACTCGGAAGGAAGCTGTTCTTCCATTATTCAGGAAGGAAATCTAGGTGAAAAGTTGTTTAGGGTTTGAACTGCAGAGAGGAGAATCGAATCTCACGGTGCATGTCCGGCGATCGTACGTCATCGTCATCGTATGATCGTAGGATCAACCGCATAGGGAGGAAACTGAGCCACATGATCAAGTGAGTTTTCTTATTAATTCCCTACGTAATGCATGCATGATCTAGTGAGTTTTCTTATTAATTCCCTACGTAATGCATGCATGATCTAGTGAGTTTTCTTATTAATTTCCTACGTAATGCATGCATGTGCTAATTATTGGTTTTAATTTAATTAACTTGACTTAAATGAATTATTAGCTAAATTAATTGCATATGCATGACATTACATGTGCTTGTCACTTGTCAACGTGGTGTATATATTTGTTGAGTTAATCAAGAACTAAAATCTATAGATTTACAAGTGTGTGACAGATTAACAACTCTAATCGCTTTCTCAATATCTTTGTCTACCATTTTCTTGAATAAATTAGATATATGTTTTATCAATTAAAAAATGTTGATTGATTTTTTAGGTTCGTTTGGTGGCTGCGTAATCACATAACTACTGTTTATTCTGGTTGTCAGTATATAATTAATACAATGGTGTTCCAATTAGTTTACAAGTTCAAGTTAATTACGAGAAATACTTCCCTATATCTCCGTTGTATAAACATCTATTTTGAATTGTTCTAAGCTAGAAAAATAAATTAAAAGAAAATAAATTGTCCTTATTTTTAGTTTAGAACACTATTCTTCAAAGAAAATAATTTGTTCTAAATTTGTGTAGTATTATTGTTACCACTTTGATGTTATATATTATATCCACAGAAAAACACAAAACGACACTATCCACCTTCTCACACTTTCTCAGCTCTTATTCTCATCCTGTTATAGATCTAGTTCACCATTTACAAATTAACTCTCCAAAAAATCTATCAAATCATATATCATTTAGCTATTTGATTAATGTTGTCAACATTATATATAGTGTTTAGCAAAATAACAATGTTTTATCTATTTTACAGTTAGTTTTCAATGGGTGATTCTTTTTTTTTCTTTTTTTTTGATAAATGATAGCGTTATTGAGTTAAATAGTTGTTATTAGAGGGTGGAGAATCAATGGGATTTGAACCATCACATTAGTGCATAGACATGCCACTACAATAAAAGGGCCATATCTTATTCAGTGAGATAAACGATTTGTATATTACATGTTACAGGCTACATGTTAGAAAAGAAAGCCAAAGAATAGTAGAATCAGAATGTGCAAATAAATTTGGCCAAAAAAAAAGTGCTATTAACACATCTATTTTTACCTCTCATATACCCTTGATGGGAACTTTAACGAAAAGCACCCGGTACTGTTCACTTTAACGAAAAATCATATTTTTACACTAAAAAGTCAATCCTGATACTATTCACTTTACCCTTTATTTTGTCCTTATCATTAAAACTCAAAGTTTTCAAGCCATTTTCATTAGTTTTCCTTTAAATTTTTGACATGTTATTTTCTTCAATTTGTTCAATTGGATGGGCGAAATTTGAAAAAAGTGTGTGAAAAGTATAATGGAACTTTAACGAAAAATTTCCGCTACTGTTTTAACGAAAAATCACATTTTTACACTAAAAAGTCAATCATGATACTATTTAGTTTATCCTTTATTATGTTTTTATCATTAAAACTCAAAGTTTTAAAACAATTTTCATTAGTTTTCTAAAGTATAATGAATGTGTCGACAACACTACCAAAAAAAAAACCGCGCCAGTGTTGTGACTGGATATTCCACCGGAGTTTATTGCTCTTGCGCAATGCTCACGATGGTTTCGATTTCTCGGTTTTGGCCTTTCGTTTTTGTGTTCCACAACAGTGTGATATCCACGTATTTTTTTTTTTTTACTTCTCACATATTCTTTTAATTTTTAATTGTCAAATTGAATGAATTAAAAAAAATTAATGAACATAAATTAACAAGTGATGTATGAGAAATAAAAAATGACGTGTGTATAGCACATTCTATTCCACAATCCTTCCTTCAAACGTCGCCACGTGATTCCAGGTGGCACGACATCCCAAACCATCGTCACCCATGCACAATCAATTTTTTATCAGTTAATCATAATGCATTAATTGACATAAATACCCTTACCCCACACCCGCCGACGCAGCGACGCTCCCTCCAGTTGGCTCCCCCCGGTCGGTGATCCACTGCTCATCAACCTCATCGCCAACCCGAACCAAATAACAGGGGCATTTCCGTCCACAAAAATTAAGAAAGATTTGCCTTCCTACTCACCAGTCAGTTTCCTTCTAATAATTTGTTCCTGCCAGGATTAGAACTCTCAACTAAAAACTAACTCGCGCAAAAATAAAAATTAACAATTGGTTTAATCGTTAGATTTCTCTGAAAAAGTTTCAATTTTAAAATTATTTAAATTTTATTTATTTTTTATTTTTTAGAATTATTTTAGAATGGAAGAGTGAGTTAAGTAAAATAGACTTGTCATAATAATGTGATTTAACATTGTCAAGAATCGGAATTAAGACATTTCGAAGAAGAATACTAGTCCGTAGTGATGGGTGATTATTAAATTTTATTTGTAATTTCAATTATTCATTTTATTTTATTAATATAACGTATTGTTCGAAGAAAATTCTAAAATTGTGACCAATTATATAACTATTTGTATTTAATATTTCTTCCCAGAAACCAGGCCTAAATTTATGTTTTTCTGCAGAGCTTATAAATTATAAGCAGCTATTCCTTCTTCTTTCATGAGTCGGACTCCAAGAACCGAAATAAGAGCATGAACTGACCAGAAATAAAAGAGAGAGAGAGAGAGAGAGAGATTGATTCTCTCTGTTTTCAGAATTCAAGGGGCAGATAAAAAGGAAATTTAACATTGTACTTCTGCAAACTCAGACCAAGTAAGTATTTTTTTTTTTTCTCTGTATGCACTGCTTCGAAAAGATCGAGAAAAATACATTCCTTGTCGTCGAGTTGGTAGCTTTTTACCATCTGGGTTTGCTTTAATGGCGAGTTGATAATGTTGCTTTTGTTGTTGCAGTCTGTGAGAGATGCCGGAGAAGGGACTGGGCTGGCCACCATCGCAGCCGTGGACGGCGAGTCCGAGGTTGGGTCCTTTGCTTCAATGGCGAGTTGGGTTGTTAACGGCGGCGGTCCTCGTCGGAATGGTGGTGGTTTGGAGCGTCGATGCCGGAACTATGCAGAACTTCGTCGACGCTACAAGGACCCGCCAAGCTTACCTCACCACAAAGGTTAGTGCTTTAGCTAATCTCGCCCAAACCCATCAAAATATCGACGTCAAATCGTTCGACATTGCGGTTAATCAGACCCAGAACCAGACCAATCCGACCCAGAGCCAAACCAATATGACCCAGAACCAAATCAACCAGACCAATCCGACCCAGAGACAAACCAATATGACCCAGAACCAAATCAATGCGAGCCAGTTCAAAACCCACTTGGATTCTCAGAACCCAGTTAATTTTTCCCAATCTGGACCAGTTTCTGCCCAGAATTCAACTGGGGTTTCTCTGAAATCCGGAACTTCGAGTTGGGTTGTAGCTGAATTGGAACCTAACTTCACGAAGAGTCTTCTGGCTAGGTGGCTAGCTCCGGGAGGAGAGCCCTGTAAAGTTTCGAGAACAGTAGAAATTGCTATCCTTGATTTGGACGGTAAGGATCTGATCGAATTATCGGCTGGTGAAATCTATGAGTTCCAGTTTCTGGCATTGGGGGAGGATAAGAGCCCTAGATGTTTGGGTGGGGATTACTTCGAAACCGATCTTTCTGGGGAGTCATGGAAGTCTAGGCCTCTGGTGACAGATTTTGGCAATGGTTCTTATTCTGTTAAGCTTCAAGTTCATCCGGATTTTGTGGGGTTGTACAATTTTACTGTCATTCTACTTTTCAGGCATTTTGAGGGTCTTAGATTTTCACCAGCTAGGTTTTCTTATGATCGAGAGCTGCGAAAGATTCCGGTCAGGTTTGTAAAGGGCACGGCGAAGTTGCCTGAGCTGCGTACTTGCGAAGAGTCAGACTTTGGGAGAGAGATTTGGGCAGGAAGGTGGACTAGGCATGGGAAGAATGATGGTTGTGAAATTAGTAATGACGGTCGGTATCGTTGCCTAGCCCGGGATTTTCCTTGCCAAAGTCCATGGTGCAATGGCTCATTGGGGGTTTTGGAGAGTAATGGTTGGGTTTACTCCGCGCATTGTTCGTTTAGATTGTTTTCGGCTAATGATGCTTGGAATTGCTTGAGCAACCGGTGGATTTTCTTTTGGGGCGACTCCAATCACGTAGACTCAATACGCAACACTCTCAACTTTATATTGGATCGGCCTGATATACCTTCAGTTCCTAGACGGTTCGATAGCAACTTTTCAAATCCGAAAGACCCTTCTCAGACCGTTCGAATTACAAGCATCTTCAATGGTCATTGGAACGAAACGCAAAACTACCAAGGGTTGAATTCTTTGAAAGATGAAGGGTTTAGGAACTTGTTAAAGAAGTACTTCTCAGAAGAGACAGTTCCAGATACTATAATCATGAACTCTGGATTACACGACGGTTATTACTGGCGCAACATAAGATCATTCTCTATTGGTGCAAGCCATGCAGCAACATTTTGGGCGGAAATCATGGAGTCGATAAGGCAGAGAGGATTGACGGTGCCAAAAGTCTTTTACCGGACAACAATAGCCACTGGTGGGTACGCAAGAACTCTGGGATTTAACCCGAGTAAAATGGAGGCATTTAATTCTGTGTTGTTAGATAAGTTGAAGGAAGCCGGGCTCCTCTCTGGTGTAATTGACAATTTCGACATGACCTACCCGTGGCATTATGATAATCGGTGCAACGATGGGGTGCACTATGGCCGAGCTCCTTTGAAGATGAAGTGGAGAGATGGCGAAATTGGGCACTATTATTTTGTCGACCTTATGTTGGATCATATACTGCTGAATGCACTCTGTGCAGGAAGGCAAGCTTCTACAAACATGTGAAGCAAATTAAAAACCTTGCGGCGATTTAAGAACACGAGAATCCGAAATGCAGGCTCTTCCCGGAATGCCAGAATGCAGTTATTTCTGGTGCTTGAAGGCAAAGTATGAGGGTGATGCATTCATTGTTTTGATCCATATTGTTCATTAGATTGAGCTTTCGGCATTCTTTATTTGTTTTGTTTATATGTAGTCACATATGGTCTCAGACCACTTTTGTACATCATTACAGAATCTTGTATTTCAAGTAATTACGATTAAGCCTCCTAAGCCTAGTTATCATTTACTATCAGGAGATATTTGGAGCTTGTTTGGTATTTTTTTTTTATCTAATTTTTTCGGCTATCCAAATTTCTTTTGTTTAAGTGCTCTAAGTCGCAGTCATTAGTATTACGGTCTAGTGGTATTCATCTTCACTTGTAAGTGAGAGCTCTTAGGTTTGATTCTCGTTAAAGGTGAATTTGCATCACATTATTGCTAGCTCATAGTGAGACTAAGCTCACCTCCTTCCCTTAGTATAAATAATATCGTTTGTTTAAAAAATGGGTGCTCTGAGTCACAAAATGTTAAATACTCCAGACTATTGTAGATTTTTCGGTAAATTAAAAGCAAATTTCAAATTGAATAGCAAGCAACATCTTCATTTTTGCAATTGAAGTTTTGAATTTGGCATCTGTGGTTCTGATGACACTCCTTAGGATCCAAGAAGGAAAGGTATGAAATGATTAACTTTATGGGTAGAAGAGATAAAGACACTTTTAAATGTATCTCAGTTTGTCTGGCTTTTATTCCTCAATGCATCTTTTCCAATTTTCCAGTTTGTCTGGCTTTTACAAAGAGCCAATCAAGGCAACATATCACAAACTTGACTCAAAGAAGGACCAAGACTTGCGAGCCTGTGGGCAATACCGTTAGTCTAAGTAGCCTTAATGATTGTCGGGAGTAACGCCTTGATATCCTCCACAATTTGCCTAATTGCGGACAAATTAATAGATGGATCCTTTTGACGCTTTGGGTCTGAGCCTATTGGAGTTATGCAGTGCAAGGAATTTCATGGACCATGCCCTGACACTTCATTGAAATCTAAAACAAAGATGGAATATGTAAATCCTTTTACATTCTGGTGTATGACATGCACATTAGTAAATGAAGGGTTGGATGTACAATTAAAGATTCAACAACTAAGGCAAGTGGCTATTTACCACATTGATGGAAATGTATTGAATTCTTGCATGACGGCGTGAGTTCGAACCCCGTTGTTGGCTAATCTAACATCTAATCTAACATAATCTATATTTTGACCCCAAAAAAAAAAAAAACAACTAAGGATCTAGTAGACAACGGTTTATACTAGAATATTCTTACAAAAAATACCTGACTTTTAAACATGTAAAGAGTTATTTATCCTTAAATACGAACTCCAATTTGATATTTGTGCAAAAAATAAAGTTGTATCCTTTCAAGTGGTGAATTGTTGCAAGTGGAACTGTAGAATGGTTAACTATCCAAATTTTAGGGTTGATTTCAAACTTGTACCCAAACTTTGCCATGTCAACAATGTCATATCCAAAGCTAGTCAGACAGTTAATCTTTCATTATATGAGGACAGATTAACTAACAGTTTGACTAATATGAATATAACCATTTTTTTTTGTCAAAAAAAATATGAATATAACTACATCCGCTAGTTAGACAGTTAAGCTTTCATTATATGTGGACAGATTAACTAACAGTTTGACTAATATGAATATAACTTCTTTTTTTGGTCAAAAATATGAATATAACTATAAGTGTAGAATTTTCGTGAGTTTAATCAAAATTGTTGAGGTCGCACAATGACCAGAATGGTCGTGTGTTGGCCCTTGGTTGGCTTGGGGTTTGCGAATAATAAGAAATGGTCAACATAATTTAAGTAATTCACTCCTTAAAATTGGGCTACATTCACAGAGTCACTTGAATATATCAAATGCAAGATTACAAAACAATGCTCTGCTTAACACAATATAATTTCTCTCTAAATTCGTTTGACCTGTTCTAAGGAGCACCCATCCTCCTTATATAGCCCTCAGTGAGCCCTAAGTCTCTGGGCTTGAGTCATCCACTGCCATTGCATTTAATGCGTCGAATACATTGATTTGACCTACTAGTTGTCCCTCCGCTCTTTGGGCGACCCACGTGTCAACGAAGTGATACTTGTGTAGGTCCACTTGCATGCTTTCTTAGGACAATACATATGCCAAGTGCCTTGTTGGGCTTGAGGGTTGGTGGAAACCCACACCGAAGTACCCTATTAGCCTTAGGCTTTTGTCCTCCTGAATAGCCACCACGTGGCCTGAAGTTGATATCTGACTAGGCATATGCCTATGTTCCTAGGACCTCGTGCCCTAAAGCTGTCAGTGCACCAACTTGTATCTCGGTGGTTGGCAAATACATTATGGGGAGGCGTTCAGCCTTGTTGATGATAAATACTCTGGATTGCTGTGTGGTGTTCGATAGCGCTAGGGATTGTCCTTCCATCCTATTTGAGCCTGTGCTCCTTGGGCCGGTGTTTCTTTGGGCTGGTGTTCCTTTGGACATCTCGGGGTCATAAGGTACCTTGCATTAATAGGTATGAGCTTGTGAAGGTGTCAAAGTCCGACTACTAGTTTGAAATCAACCCTAAAAATCAAGGAGTCAAGTAGTGTTAAGTCTTTAAACCACACAAATTACGTCCTCATATCAATTTCTTTTCTGATTCTAATCAAGACGCAAATGAGATGAATGAATCAGATGAAAGTTGAATGGCAACAGTGATGAATACACGTCTTCAATAGGAATTAGGTAGTAGTCTGAATATTTGGTTCGTCAGTGGGCTGCATTAATTGGTTCTTGAAAGGTTTGATTGGTTTAGCTAGATTTGGTCAAGTTTTAATGCTAATCAAGATGGTGGCCTACTTAAACAGGCTTGAGCAGTTACAGTATTCCGTTTGTCCTTTTCGGTCGTATTTTGGGAGAATAATTCTCTCCCTTCCTAATCTCTCTTCCCTTCCTTCTTCTCCTATTTGAACGGTCACAAAAAACAATGTGTGAGATGAGGGGAGGGAAGAGGATATGAATAGGAGGGGGGAGAATTCTACTCCCATATTTTGGTAACAAAAAATGAATTTCGCACACTTTTTTTCTTCTTCCACTAATAGCGAAGTCACATACAAGGTTACCGTGGGTTATAGCCTAGGTCAGCTTTCAAGGGAGAAAGAATTTCTACTTATAATTTTGCTTATGTTTAATGTTGGTCACTCAAATTAATCCTTGTAGCCCATCCAAACTAAACCTAGTTGCAGTAAACTCACATATAGTAAGTAAAGCAAGAGACACCACCGCGCCCAATCCCGTTAGCAAAAAAAATTAAGTGGCACACTTCAATGAAAATTTTTGGCTATGCCCTTACCTTCTGTCCACCTACGTTTATTGTTTTCTTTGCTTTGTCCAATCTATGAACATGAGAAAAAAATAAGTGCGCAAAGACCACTTTCTTAGACGTCTGCCTTTCTATGGTTTACCCCTAGTTCTATGAACCTAAACTCAAAGTAGAATCAAAATAAATAAATAAATAAAAAACATCTTTAAAAGGTTACATTTGTGCGAGTGATTTTCAAGTCATTTAGGAGAGATCAAGTTAGTAAGGGATGCATCGCAGAATGTTAGATATAATTAGAAAACCTATATGAGCATTGCTAAGGCGTGTGAGAGATTTGCAAATCCCTACTTGAAAGAAGTTATATACAAATCTAATTCCTTTGATCTAACATTTTGTAATTTAATCCTAAATAACTTGAGAGCCCCTTGAAATATTACATATTCAAACCTGCCCTCCAGTCCACTATTAGGTTTGGTGAACCCATTTTTGGAGCCCATTGATCCAATAAAAAGAGATTAAAGATTAATTGAGTCATGAAATGCATGAGAAACCCAAGGCAGGGCCCATCTACATACAGATTGGGTTTGTAAAGTTTGAAACAACTTCCACCTGCGGCTTGTTAATATTAAGATTGTTTACAACGAAAAACATTTTATATTTTATTTATTTTAAATATTAAACACACAATATAATTATTTAGTTTTTTTTGTTGTAATTTATGGCTTGTTTGCTAATAAATTTAATTTCTTTTGACCTTTTTCTTTCTTTTTTTGCACTAAAATCAAAGAAAAATATACGAAACACATGAAAAATGAAGAAGAATGACTTGACCTGGTCGAAGAGAGGAGGAAATAAAATAAAGGAGATCACATGAAAATTAGAACTTGAAAGTGAACACAATATAAACGTAGTTCATACTTTATTGTTTAATTCTCATTTTATTTGTCATTCTAAAAATATTCTTTCACATTTCTTCCGACATCTTTCGTTTGCTCTTTTTCACATTTTATGTTTTTCGCATACTTATACTTCAATTACGGCACGAAAAATAAAAATTAAAAATAAAATAATCATAATTGTTACAAAATGATTCTTTCTCTTCTCCCTTTTTCCTTTTTAGTACCTCTTTTCAATTATTTTGATACCTAAAGATGACTTCTTATAAACAAAAAAAATTATTAAAATTGTAAAAGAAATACGAATAAAAAGATACGAAACGCGTTTGGAAAAAAGGAACCATTTTTAATTATTTCAAACGCAACAAAACACGAACCGCCGCCTTCATCACAACCCCCCCTCTCCAAATCAATCAAACTTACATAATTCACGAGATTTATAAATACCCCAAAAAATAACTGCAGAAAAACTCCACCAACACACAACAAATATTAATTAATTAATCAGTAATTTTTCTTCGACTTTCTGTGCCTTCCTAATCATCTGAAATTCCCAATTAATCTCGGAAGATTTCTCAATCAAATCAGGCAGAGAAGATAAGAACGCAAGGAAACAAAAACAGTGGGTACCCAGAAAAAAACGAGGCAGGAAGCTCACATCTTTTGGAGCCGAATCAAATCTGGCAAACCTTGGGGGATTGAGGCCTCGCTTGTCGTTGAAGCAACCTATTTACAACGACGACGACGAGGAGTGCAGGCCTTGGCGTCGGAGGTTTTCCATGGCGTTCACTTGGGGTTCCGCGCTCAGGATCGCTCTCCTCCTCCTCCTCCTGGCCGCCGTTGCCACTGCTTGTTTCACTCTTCCCGTGGAAAAGGTTCGGTTTTTCTCATCTGGGTCGGTTTTGTTTTCGTTTTTTGATAGCTCAATCTGTGAGTTTCTTCGTGGGGTTTTGTTTTCGGTTTAGTTTGCGATATAGGGTTTCAATAGTTGGATGATTTTCTTGTGTGTTTTGATTGATTTTGATTTGGGTATGCATCTTTTTGTTGATTGGATTATTGGATTGTCTCACATTTCGAATTGACGGAAATGTTGGATTTTGCTTCAGCTGTGTGTGGAATTGTGTTTTGATTAGAGCGATGCTTTGGTGCTGCTTGACATGTTTTAGACGTTGACAGTAAAGTTTGAAAGGAATTTAGGGAGGTGCCCAATTTGATGGGCTTGAAACTGAGATTGCATTTTCAAGCATGCCCAAATGGCAAACTCATTTCGATTTTTAGTTCATTTGTAACTAGATTTTGTAACACTTGAATATGGACACGGTTATCACTTTGTTGCTCGTTAGTATAACAACAATCACACTTCTCTATTTAGTTTGAGACGTGACAATGCCGTAGGACTTCTCTTTCTGAATTGCATTAGTTATGTCAGCTGCAATAGGGAGGATTTTTTTGGTGGATCACTATTTTTAGACATTTTGCTACCCCAAATTTTTGGCAACGATGCTGATACCAATGTCTTATGCGAACATGGTCATGTTTGTTGACTGATAAAGTAACTGCTACCTGCAGATTTTGAAGGACTTCTTATTATGGGTTGAGCAGGATCTTGGTCCTTGGGGTCCCCTTGTGCTGTAAGTAAATTGTAGGACTTTAATTTTGTTTCTACCAAACGTTCTTTTCTCTGGGTTTGGACCCTGACTAATAATGATGTGCATGTTTCATTTTGATTTTTGTCAACATTTTGATCGCAATATTAAAAGTTAGTCGCAATAACAGACTGCCTACAGGTTAATTTGTCCTCAAACATGTCTTAAAACAGTAACAGTCTGCCTCTCTATTTGCCTTTCAACTTATATTTCTTTGGGTAACATGCAGGGCTGTTGCATACATTCCACTAACAGTCTTGGCAGTACCAGCTTCAGTACTTACTGTAAGCATTTCTCCGATGCCTTAGCAATTGTTGTTACTGCACTGTAATTCTTGTAGACTAATGATCTAGCTTGTGCTTTGCATAATTCCCTTATAGTTTTCTTTTACCATTATATTCTGCTATATCAATTCATGGTCTAGGGTGAAACAGAGAGGAAAGATTTTCAAAAAAGAAATATTGTATTTTTATTTAATTGCAAGTTTGCACCCTTATGTGATTCCTCATTTTAATGGTTCAGCTCGGTGGTGGTTATCTTTTTGGGCTACCTGTTGGCTTTGTTGCTGATTCAATTGGAGCCACTTTAGGTGCAGGGGCTGCTTTCCTTCTAGGAAGAACTGTATGTTTCTATCCTAAACTCTTGTATTGGAATTTCCTGATTTTTTGAGTTTCTGAAAAAAGAGAAAATATTAATGCATTTATATGTGTGAGTATGCACGCACTCTTCACTGATATTCCGTTCTCATTTCTGTTCTCCCTCATTCATATGTAAATGCTTTGTTTGTATATTGTCCTCTGCCCATTGGTCATAAATATAGTATCTATGCTTTCTTTATCTTATTCTTGAATACCCATGCAGATTGGGAGATCATTTGTTGTTTCAAGGTTGAAGGATTATCCTCAGTTCCGGGCAGTTGCAATTGCAATTCGGAGATCCGGATTTAAGGTTTGCTTGATTCATATTTCGCCTTCAAAATGTGAATTGACATTCTCAGTATTCAAATTTAATGGTGTTTCCACTTGCATCTTATTGATTAATTTACCCTAATTAAATTGTTTTACAAATAGTAAACAATAAAGCATGGAAGTAGTGGAATGTTTACAGTGTAAAATGAATATTATCTATAGTATAAAGTAAATAGATGCTGATATTATTTGTTTCATTCTTTCTACAGATTGTTTTGTTGCTTCGCCTTGTTCCCTTGCTCCCATTCAACATGCTAAATTACCTCCTTTCTGTGACTCCTGTTCCAATAGGACAATACATGCTGGCTTCCTGGATAGGGATGATGGTATTTTCTTCACCCTCATTGAGGCACTACTTTTATGTCATTCCATCCCAACATCTTGTTATTCTATTTTGTTTCTTTCTAATCTAAAGTGGCGAACACAATGCTTTTTGAAGATGCATAATGGAATATTGTCATGTTTATTGTCTCTTTTTTGGATATATATGTTGGTCAAGATGGTTGTCTTAGTGTGTCTTTATAGGACTATAATTGTATGCTTGACTAGCAAGCTTTGTTCATGTTGTGAGGTTAGCAGTTACCCCCCATCAGTTACTCCATGTTTTATACTTTGAGCTTTTAACATGCTGCCAATTCATCCATCATGACTTCTTGTGGATTAGTATGCGGTAAACATAACTTCCTTTGTTTTCTTATAAGTAACATTGTTACACTCAATTGCGAAAAAGGTTCAGCATCTTTTAGACATCGGTCATATAAATTTTTAAGGTATTACCGGAGAGTTGCATTGTGTTAAAAGGTGGTCTGCATATTCATGAACTTGTCAATTTAATATGTGATGCATATGTACGTTTCCATCAGTTCCAAGCTGTTGTCAGCCTTTTGTTTGGACAATATGTAACCTCTGACCGTAAAATGTATTGGTAAAATACATGTATGAGTTCTGATTAGGGAAACTGTGTACAAATGCATGTACCTGAATCTGCAGGACTTGGATTTGCTTGAGGGAAAAATAATGTACTGTTAGAATCTTTTTGGCTTTATGGTTCTAGGTCCTACCGAGCTGAGTAGATTATCAATTGTTTGATCAACTCGTATTTTTGTTGCAACATATTTTCAGAGGACAAGTTGCCCGAGCAGGCTTCAAATACTTTTAACACCTTTTGTTAAATAGATATCTTTATCATAGATGGAGATTTTGATGTTAATGTGTTTGATATTGGTTCTGTTACAGCCAATAACATTTGCGCTAGTATATGTTGGAACAACTCTCAAGGATCTTTCTGATGTGACCCATGGATGGGGTGAATTTTCAAAGACCCGTTGGGTAAGAGTTATCTCATCTTTTATTTGTTCTGGACTGCTTGTAATTTTGTAAGTTGTTCAAATGATCTCACCTCAACATTGTTTATAGGGATTAAGTATCCGGGGCATGTTGTGAGCACGTGTCCTAAAATGGTGCATCATAACTGTTTATTATGGACATATAAGCTCTTAGAGAGCACAGTTTATGGATTTTCGAATGAGGCTTTGGGATATGTTTAAGTTTCTTTGTTGTCTTTATCTCTGACATATGTTCACTCTGTTATATTTTGTATGCAGGCTTTTATCATATTGGGCCTTGTAGTCTCTGGTAAGTTACAGCAGCTCAGCAAGCACACACTACCTTTTTTTTTTTTTTTTCAGCCACCTTCTCTTCTTTTCCTTAGTGTAGTAGGAGCATTGGGACTACTATGCTAGACCAAGATGTTTTAAGTTCTTACTATCATAACATGAAGCTTAATATACAAGTGACATGTCAATGTAACGAAGAAGAAAGAAATGAGTGAAACGGGAGAATATGATTTTTGGACTTTGGCGCACTCTTAAGTTGGAATGGCAGTGTAGTTGGATTTACAGGTGTGTTGAATGGTTAAAGGGGGGGAAATTGGGACGGAAAATATATTAAAATTACTCCTGAAATTTGTCATGTTGGCGTGTGTGGTAGTTATTTATTAATTGTAGTTAAACAAAGCATTTTGATATTTCCCGTAAAGATTATGGAGCAAGTGAAATTGCTACTACTGAAAAGGGCTAATAAGCAAAACTTGGTTAAACATTGTACTACAATTGAAGTTTCTGTACATATATTGAAGTTTGAAATGTTCAGTTTGTCATCCTTTTTCTTTTTCTTTGGATTTTTTGCAGTGATTTTAATGATTTGTGTTACAAGAGTTGCCAAGGCCGCTTTGGAAAAAGCTTTGGCCGAAAATGAGGACATTGATAACATTGATATTATACCAGAGTTACCTGTTGTCTCCGAAACACCAGTGGATCTCGACCAGCCTCTTTTAATCAAGATAGACGCGTCTGACGACCATCATGAGAAATGAAATCCACGCTCTTTGTAAATTCTTCTTCCCACCTCCTCCTTTCAAAGTGTTATGCTCTATTAATACTGCAGCATCTGATAGTTATCATTTTGTTCTCTGTACAGCCTCCCATCCTTTAGATTTTGTATTTTGAACAAATATGGCTTCACTGACTATTACGATTGAACAAATATGTCTTTTTTTTCAACTTGAAATGAAAGATTAAAGAAATCATTGAGATCATTTTTGTGAGACTTGTTTGTTTGAAACGATTAATCTGTTTGCTCCCTACACGTTAAGTGCTTATTCAGAAGGTTATATCTTTATCGGAAGATTTGTTGTGCCCTATGTCGTCCTCTTGGAAAGTTGGTCGAAGTACGAGTCGCTTCTACCATTAGTTTATTATAATGTTCTTTCTGCGCCGAACATTGACGATCGGATTTGCTGTGGTGCCAGGGTAATGTATCTGTTGGATATGATATTGTGAGCTACAATATGTCATGGTGGGTGGGTAATAGTCTGAAATTTGAAGATTTGGTTTGGTAAGAAATGAAGAAATTGATCCACCTGCAACGTATTTTAGGCTTCTGTTCAACCATCAGAAACACCACCATCCATCCACCCGAAAAAGTCACGAGAAGATACTATATATCACCGACATCCTATAGCACTTATGGAAGTGAATCACTTGACGAGTGCTATAGGGGAATGGCGATATATATCTTCGGTTACGCTCAAGTTTCTGTCAAGAGTAGGGATGGGTAAATGATTATTCGTTTAAACACCATTATAGGTACATTCATCATACGTTTCCGCATTTTAATTTTTTAAGTCCTTATACTATTTCAATAATTGAAATAATAGTTTACAGATAATATTTTTAAGGGGTGTGTAATTCACACACCCCTTTTTACTTCTCCCACATCCCTTGTTAATTTCTGTTATTTGATCTTCTTTAATTCATCCGATCCGACAACCGAAAATTAAAAGGGTGTGAGAGAAGTAAAAAAAGGTGTGTGGATATCACATCCCTATTTTTAACTGTTAGCAATGAAGGTAATATAAATTTGCTAAGTATTCTTGGGTTACGAAAACTGTTAAAAGACAGTATTCTTTAACTCAGAATGTAAAATATTAATATAATATATATAATGAACCATGAAATTTAAAGTGGTTAAGAAAAACTATATTATATTAGCTATAGAAATCATGCATTATAGTCAATAACATTGATCTAAGTTTTGTCTGATAGGGAACATGGTTTTTGTTAATTTTACATATATAAAATAAATGGGTAAATGGTTACCCGTTTATAACCGCGGTTAATACCCATAACCGTCCATTTAAATTTCACGGGTAAACGGTTATACCCATTACAGTTTATTTATCTAAACGGTTACCCATAACCATAATCGTGAAATTTAAATGGACGGGTAACTGCGGTTATCTATAATCGATGGGTATTTGCCCAACCCTAATCAGGACTCATGAGTCATGACCCATGAAAGAAGTCCCAACTGCTTGTGGTCCAAATTACCAGGGTTTTAATATGCTGAAGATAGACATTGGAGTGAAATTGGGAAGCAAAAGGTGGTTGCTCTGAAACTTGAACAGGAGAATGACCAAATGGGAAGCAACATCATTTACACATGAGACCTCATCATTAAGCTTTGTGTGCAGTGTGGATGCCATTTCTCTCTTTCTGCCTCCCAAACAAAGGAAAAAGCAGTCTGTACTATTTTTTTAATTAAGTTTTTGTCTCCACATATTTTGGCCTTTTGGAGACCCTACCAATTCCTTAATGCAAGGGCTAACAATATTCTATCATGTCACATGATTACATATAGCCTCCCACAATTAGGAAACATTATTGCGTGAAACTAGAATACAGTCACGTGGTATAATTAAATTTTAGTTGCTTAGCTTATTAAAATTAAATATCGACGACATAGTGATCAAATATCAACGAAATAGATTATGTATCGACGACATATTGAAACACTCATTTTCCCATTCATATATCCCATCTTGAGAGTGAATGCCAATAATTTACATATATATAACATACAGATTGAGTATACCACGTGATTGTATTCTAGTACCACTAAAAATAATCACAACCATCCATTCACGTAGAGGTGGCAAATCAACCCATTGAGACCCCTTTAATTTGATTTCACCTTGCACCATCATCATCACTACGAATCTCACCTCTTTATTATGGTGATATCAAATTAAATGGATCTTAACGGGTACTTATTAATAACCTAATGAGTTAATTTGCCACCTCTACTTTCAAGAATGAGACAGTATGTCATGAATTCACTATATGGGGTGACTGACAGGTTATATATGGATTTAAAGATGCTAAATAAGAGTGGTGTGAATCTTCTGCAACACGAGAAACCAAAAAGATGCACGTTGTCCTTAAATCCAAGGTGACCAAAGTCACCAAACATTTCAAGTCCCTGAAATCAAAGATGCCCAGATTTGGTATCTTCCCAACTGGTGGCTGCTTTGATGGATGCAGGGATCACACACAGCAATCCTCAGGATTTGGAACTAGGGTTTGGAACCTGAGTGACAAGCCTGTGGAACTGCAGATAAGAGTTGGGTCCATACTAAAAAAGGTTCACACTTTGAAACCAGGCTCCTCCAAGAGGCTGAAGTGCAAGAGCATATACAAGGCCTATATGCCCGGCGGAGAGGGTGGCGGCAGCGGCCGTGGCAGCATGAGGGGCTTGCTGTATTACTACGACGAAACTTGCCACCCTTACGTTTGGATTCATGACACTGGTGGTGATACATTGAGGATGGTCAAGCAGCAGTATATCAGTCTTGAGGATCTCAGGGAGTGTTGTGAGATCAGGATTTTCAGGGATCATCAGAGAGGCTGCGTTTCGGTTCGGAAGAAACCGAGGCCGGATTTTTGCTGACGGGCTTTGTTTTTGGTATCTGTTTTTGTAAGTTTGTATGTTATGTGTTTGTAATGGCAATGTAAAAGTATGCTAATTTTAATCTCTTGGGATTTTTTTTTCATCTTCGGGGGTTTAATTTGTTTGTTTTATTGTGTGTGATTGAAGAATTCAGATGTTTTATGGTCAAATTATGAAGAGATGTGTACGTAGCACAAAGATGTATATTACTGAATCAAATTGTTGCAGGTTTGGATTTGGTTTATCTTAATGTGGTGTTTGGTCATTGAGAAAAAACAAATAGGGAGAAGAAGAGAAAACTAAGAAAAATGAAAACTAAAAAACAAAATAGTAAGCAGCTAATTGACGGATGATTTATTGTTTTAATATATAACAATCGTTTATATCATCGGTGATGTTACTGAGACAATATATTGATTGTAAGAGAATTTATTTAGTTGATTAGCGTGTTAGTTGTGTAGTGTGTTTTTAGAATTGATTTTGTTGCTGGATTCTTTTTGTCAAAAGGACTCAAAACCATATATTTTGTATTAAAGTAAAAAAGAAATTGTTGAAGAAGGCAGCTTTAGTTCTTTAAAAAAAAAAAAAAGCAATAGAGTATTTCGTTATCAAGAAGACAGTTTTAGTTGTTTAATTATACTTAGGGTGTGTAAATACCAGATCGAATAAATCAAACAGAAACAACGGATATGATTTTTTTTATACAACAATATATTTACACTAAGAGCATGAGGGAATAAGTTCATTGTGAAATCTCTATTGTCGAGAATCGAATATAAAATATCTCACTTACAAGTGAAAATAAATTCTATTAAACGGTTGTACTAAATGGCAACAATAGCATGACTAAATAAGAGCGTGTGAGCCTAAAAAAAATGTGTGAGTATCATTTCCCTTGCAGTTGCGGTGATGGTGGTGGTGAAGAGGAGGGTGGAGGAGGAGTTTGGGCCTTTCGAGAGACCAGTGTCGCGAAAAGGCCTATGCCATCAATGGTAGACCGGGCATTGCCTGTAATCTTTGACACGAGGTTTACCTTGAAATGCAAGAAGCTTACAAAACCAGAATACATACAATACACGCATTATTCGTCGCTAAAATGATATTTAAAAAAATTCGGTCATTTTTTAAATTATCAAACCAACAGATGTGTGAATAAATTTCATTTTATTTTATTCTTTGAGTATGATTAAATTTTAATTTTTAAAAAAAAAAATCAGTTATGAAAAATGGGACAATGATGGGGTAGTTTTTTTAGGGTAGTGTTATCCACATATCTATTTTTAATTCTTACACACTCCTTTTAATATGTATTAGTATTTGTCTAAATACTTTGTGTGTATGAACACATTGTTTTTAGAAAATGAGAAGGAGAGAGGGAGAGGGAGAGAGAGAGAACGTGGGGGGAGTGAGAGGTTTTTGTTTTTGGTTTTTGGTTTTTGGTTTTTGGTTTTTGGTTTTTTTTTTTAATTTTTTTTAATATTGGATGTAATTTAACATCACATGTAGGTGAGGCTTCAGTAAAGAACAGTAAAATTTGGACCTGTGAAATTACATTATTGCCTATCATTTTTTTTGTGTGATAGAAGACTAATTTGTCTTTTCACCCTCTTTTGATTGACAAAGAAGGTTTCATTAATTATTAGAGATATGTGAATTTTATATGTTAACATTATGTGTAAAATCTATATAAATAAACTTCTATTAAGCGTGAAACGTATATCGTTCATTGAATTTTGTGAAATTTAATGAATCAATGAGACGTGTTTGAAAAATGAAAATATTTTGTAAAAAAAGGCATGTCTGTGTATAATATGTAGACCTAACATTCGTGTCGTGTTTCTCGTGTTCGTGTCGTACCTAATAGCTTAACGGGTTGTGTCGTGTAACACCCATTAAAATAAATGGGTAATACAACCAAACCTGAAATCGATCCGTTAATATTATCAAGTAATATGACCCGACCGGTTACCCGTTAAGAAAATATATATTTAAATCAATAAATAATGAAAAAAATAAACATAATTTGACCCAAAAAAATGTAAAACATAATACTTAATTAGTATATACATACCACATTGTCACGTAAATATTACTTCAAAACATTAAAAAAAAAAAAAATATATATATATATATATATATATATATATATATATTTGTCTTCCAAGTTTACATACCCCAAAATAAGAGCCTAATGAAAAAAATTAGTGCATACTACAAAATACAAATGTTCAAAGATATGCAAATGAAGAGAGTTGTGTTTCAAGGTTGTGAAACCTTGCACATTTTTGACAATAAAAATAAAACTTTTCAATTTTCATCAATCACTAAGGGAAATGATATTGGAATTTTAGCTTGATATATTGTCTTCCAAAGTTATATTGACAATGTTTTCACCAAGGTTTTCCATAATCCATAAACTATATATCTAAATTTAACTGTTGATTGTTGTTTATATTTACGCTTTATTATTCTCACCAATTTGTTTTTTGTTTTCGGATTTTCCTTTTTGAAAACATGATCTCTTAGAGGATGTAGGAAGATGAATAGTTCGGATCGTTGATATTACGTTAAGAGTTTTACCATTAGTGAAAATATAGCTTAAAGTTTATAATTTCTCTAGAAACTATATAACATCACCTCATTTTTTAGTTAATGGTAAATATCGGAATGTCATATCAATGATCCGAACCGTTCATTTTTCTACATTTGCTAAAAGATCACTTTCATAAATGAAAATCTAAGGTTTATGGATTATGGTATCAGATTTCGGAGATGACATTTTCACGAAAGTTGTAAAACTTGTCATTACAAGTGATTGTATTTATTTATTTATTTATTTTTACATTTTCGCACTTCTACACTAATTATTATTAATTTTGCACTCAAATAAAAAACACTATTCATGAGATTTTGAGGGTTTTAAAAACCTAAACGACCATGTAACCATCGCCTAAGTGTAGATGTGACATCCCACATCGCCCAGGGAAGTGGATCCTGTAAGCCTTATATATATATTCACATCTCTACCTAGCACGAGGCCTTTTGGGAGCTCACTGGCTTCGGGTTGCATCGGAACTCCGAAGTTAAGTGAGTTCGCGCGAGAGCAATCCCAGGATGGGTGACCAATTGGGAAGTTCTTGTGTGAGTTCCCAAAAACAAAACCATGAGGGCGTGGTCGGGGCCCAAAGCGAACAATATCGTGCTACGGTGGAGTCGAGCCCGGGATGTGGTGGGGGCCCGGGCACATCCCACATCGCCCAGGGGAGTGGATCATGTAAGCCTTATATGTATATTCTCATCTCTACCTAGCACGAGGCATTTTGGGAGGTCACTGGCTTCGGGTTCCATCGGAACTCCGAAGTTAAGCGAGTTAACGCGAGAGTAATCCCATGATGGGTGACCCACTGGAAAATTATCGTGTAAGTTCCAAAAAACAAAACCGTGAGGGCGTGATTGGGGCTCAAAGAGGACAATATCATGCTACGGTGGAGTCGAGCCCGGGATGTGGTGGGGGCTTGGGTCGGGATGTGATAATTTAGTATTAGGAAGTGTGCCGACGAGGACGTTGGGCCCCTGAGGGGGGTGGATTGTGACATCCCACATTGCCCAGGGGAATGGATCCTGTAAGCCTTATATGTATATTTCCATCTCTACCTAGCACGATGCCTTTTGGGAGCTCACTAACTTCGGGTTCCATCGGAACTCCGAAGTTAAGCGAGTTCGCACGAGAGCAATCCCAGGATGGATGACCCACTGGGAAGTTCTCGTGTGAGTTCCCAGAAACAAAACCGTCAGGGCCCAATGCGGACAATATCGTGCTACGGTGGAGTTGAGCCCAGGATGTGGTGGGGGCTCGGGTCGGGATGTGACAGTAGAGGATGCAATCACGAGCATTTATATATGCTTTAACATTTTTCAGACTTACATTAATGATTATGAATTTTATTCATTTTGAACTTCCTTAAAAATATTATTCATGAGGGTTTACATGGTTTTAAAAATTCAAACGACGATGTACCCATCCTCAAACGATGATTACGAGCATTTGCATATTTTTTTTCATATTTTTTGCACTTGTAAATTAATTATTATAATTTTTTTAATGTGTTTGATATTTTTAAATTACCTGATATTTTTATTTTTAAAGTGTTTATAATTTTTTATTCTCACTCTTTACCTATAGTATACTATAAAAAACAAATAAATAAATAAATAAAACTAATTTTTTTGAAATTTATATAGAATAATAATTCAATAATAATTAATAAACAATATATACATTTCCACTATATCTATTGTATTTTTATAGTAGTTTAAAATTTTAAAATCATCAAAATAACATTTTTTTAAAGGAAAATTAATGAAAAAGGCTTCAATATTTTGAATTTTAATAAAAACCCATGTAATAACTATATTTAATGGTTATGACAAAACACAATATCAAACCAGCTCAATAAAGACTGACCCAAATAAATAATTTATTGAGCTTCCAATTTTACCCTACCGTCAGTATTGGCTGTTTATGTTCTCTGTTTCCATCACAGGTGTTCTTCTCATCTGAAGATCGTCTCCTCTCTCCCTGCCTGCACTTCTCCTCCTCCTCCATCTCCGCCACGACATCATCTCAGTACCTCATAAACCCACCGTCTCTGCAACCACAAAAGCCATCCACGTTTTCCAAAGCGCTTGCATCCACCATCTTCGGCAACCTCAAGATCAAACTCAATTTCCCGATATCAACAAACTTTCTCCCGTCGATGATGGCGTTGTATTTCAGATCCCGCAGGATGCTATATTGCTATGTGGATGGGTGGACGGATCCATGGTTGAACTAGAACCACGTTTCGAGAAGATCTTATCAGGTTTAAGAGCATAACTTGATTTAGTGATTATTATTATTTCTCTTATATATGTCAGTCCACCATCAAAATCTAAAGTTCATCAATCTTTCCTATAGCCACCAAAATTAATTGATCATTCAGAAAACCTTATCAGCTTTGCCTTTGGTTGTGAACTGTTATCTCAAAATTACCAAGAGCTATTTGTGTGCGGCACGGCTTTGCATTTTGTTTTTTGTTTTTTTTTTCTCTCTATTTGCGGCCTTTTGAGTTATTGAAATCAAATTTTGAGTTTACATGCATTAGGGTGACAAAGCTTTTGCTTGATTTGATATATTCTGTCAAGCTTGAGTGAAACTTTAACCAAATAAATATTATTCTTTAAGCTTTGGTTTGGATATTTCTTATTATTTCGAGTTTAGACCTTCAGTTAACTTTGGTTCGTCTTGCTAATGTCATTGCGTTTAGTAGTATTCATGTTTATTTGTAAGTGAAAATTGCGGGCAACAAATATATTATTTTAAAGGTCTCAATGGTGCGATAGATAAAATTATCATGTGTTTATATAGTACAATTTTCCCATTATGTGCTTATCAAGTGGTGTCACCAATTACAAGATAGTTTTCTCGACTCTTGTAATATTTTGGTTGTGAAATTTTTGTTTCTGGTTGTTTGAAGTTTTGGTTGAAGTTGCCAAGATAGGAGGTTCATGTTATTATAAACTTTGATTTTTATGTGCATACATTTTATATTGATGGTACCAATATTTAATTTCAGAAAATAGTATATTACTCGAGTTCAGTTTCATAAATAGTCGGTTTCATAAATATTATAATACCCCTATTTAGTTTCAAAAATAGTGTAGTACCCGCGGTCAATTTCATAAATAGTCAGATTCATAAATAGTGTGGTACCTATGTTCAGTTTTAGAAATAGTGTAGTACTTGTGTTCAATTTCAAAAATAGTTTGGTACTCGTGTTTAGTTTCAAAAATAGTGTAATATTCGTGTTCAGTTTCAGAAAGAGTGTATTACCCGTGTTCAATTCAGAAATAGTTAGTTTCAGAAATAGTATAGTACTCATGTTCAGTTTCATAAATAGTGTAGTACTGTTTCTGTTTCAGAAATAGTGTAATACTCATTTTCATTTTCAGAAATAGTTTCTGTTTAAGAAACAATGATTGGTAGTAACTTTTTTAAACCCACAACAATCTCAAACTGACTCTTTGTAAATAACTTAAATGAAATTTATATTAATCTTACTTTGATTCTATTATTTCAATAAGCATTTCAACACGATTTTGATATGGTATTTTATGGTGGATGCACATATATTTATACAACAATCTCAAACTGACTCTTTGTAAATAACTTAAATGAAATTTATATTAATCTTACTTTGATTCTATTTATTCAATAAGCATTTCAACACGATTTTTGATATGGTATTTTATGGTGGATGCACATATATTTATAGGCCTGATTATAGTGCTAATAAATTAATAATTAAGATAATTGTTGATGCACAAAACCGGAGGTCTTGGAACAACGTAAATCCGACCGTGAATCTGCAAGAAAGTAAAGAACACAAGATGTATCGTGGTTCACCCCAATGCTTGGGCTACGTCCACACTGATGTTGTTTGTATTTCTCTCTAACTGTATGTATGGGTTACAAGGGTGAGGGGGAGTCCTTCAGAGAAAGAGATAGTTTAAGAGAGCTCTCTGTTTGTAAGGATGAAAGCTTGAGGATTGTGAGGGTGATGAGTCCCTTTTATAGACTAAGGGCTCTTCACTTATTACATATTTGCCCTTTCATTTATTACATAATTACATTTGAGTCTCCCGAGTATTTATACGAGGTCTAAATACAGAGGCCCTAAGTATGGTATAAACAGTAGTCCCCCAAGTCTTCAGTCAAGAGAGTCTTTTGGCTGGAGTCTTGACTGAAGACTTGAAATTCAGTCCATATATGGGCCGAAGTATCTAGATGTCATCTAGAACTGATACTTGATATGAGGCGGTGCCCAATCTGAAATGATGCTCAACCAGAAATAGCACATGTTGTGAGGCTGCTCTGCTTATAGCTTATGTTGCCTTGGTTGGCTCGACTTGTGGCGTTGAAGATGAGGGAGTCCCTTTTATAGAATAAGGGCTCGCTTCTCAATACAAAAACGATGGGCTAGGGTTGGTGCTAGCGGCGAGGTGGTTGCTCAGCAAGCGGCGATGCTCTCTAATGATGGTGAGGGAGTCCCTTTTATAGAATAAGGGCTCGCTCCTCAATACATAAATGATGGGTTAGAGTGGATGCTCGCGGCGAAGCGGTTGCTTAGCAGGCGGCTATGCTTTCTAATAATGGTGAGGAAGTCCCTTTTATAGAATAAGGGCTCGCTTCTCAATACATAAGTGATGGGTTAGGAGTGATGTTCGCGATGAGGCGGTTGCGCAGCAGGCGGCAATGCTCTTTAATGATGGTGAGGGAGTCCCTTTTATAGAATAAGGGCTCGCTTCTCAATACATAAGTGATGAGTGCTCTCTAATAAAAGTAAGGGAGTCCCTTTTATAAAATAAAGGCTCGCTCCTCAGTACATAAATGATGGGCTAGAGTTGATCTCTAATGAAGGTGAGGGAGTCCCTTTTATAAAATAAGGGTTCGCTCCTCAGTACATAAATAATAGGCTAAGTCCCCCAAGTATTTTTCATGAGACCCAATTGCAGAAGCCCAATATATGGTACATAGTTTAGTCCCCCAAGTCTTCATTAATAGAGGTTGTTGACTGGAGACTTTAAATTCAATCCATGTATGGGCCGAAGTTGCGGTTGTTCAGAGGCGGTATTTGTATACCCTGCACTAAAGCTTTGTAGGTGAAGTTTTGCAAGTGAAGCTTTGAATCTGGAGCTTTTGTAAATGAAGCTTTTGAAGTTGGAGTTCTCGAAGCTAGAGCTCTGTAAATGAAGCTTTCGAAGCTGATTGACATAAGTGATGCTCATGAATGTTTATGTTGATTGACATGAGTGATGCTCATGGATGTTTGACATGAGTGATGCTCATGAATGATGATCATGAATGTTTATGTATGATTGACATGAGTGATGCTCATAAATGTTTATGTATGATTGACATGAGTGATACTCATGTATAATTTTGGAGTACTGGACGTACTTTTGATCACCTGGTTGGTGATAATAGCGGTATGCTGCCGAATAATTTTGGAGTACTGGACGTACTTTTGATCACCTGGTTGGTGATGATAGCGGCAGGCTGCCGAATAATTTTGGGCATATGGACCTTCGCCCTCCACATAACATTCCAGCCCATTATTTTGGGCTTGCCCTGTTTTTTTAATTTTTTTTATTACCCTTTGATGGGGTTATACATATGTCTCCGAAAGATAAGAAAAATAAATCACATCATTTTGCTTGATAAAGATAATAGAGTTCTTTATCTTCTTCCAGTGATCGACACCTTTTTTGTTTTTCTCCCCCTCCAGACATTTTTTTACTTTTTATATTCCTTTTCTTCCCATTGCAGGTTTACATCATGGGGTTTGGTCAGTAGGCATGATCTGCTCCCTTTATTCCTTGCTTTTGCAGATTTGCGTGCCTGCTATCCATAGCTTTTCTGTGGGTGGTCGACAAAATAAAGAAAGCACCAACCGCTATTATCGAATTGCTTCAGCTTTCAACTAAAGAAAGCATAATTCTTTCTTTTCTCTTTTTGCTTTTGCTTTCTCTTTGTTTTTCTTTCTTTTGGCAGATGGCAGACAAAAGGAATAATAATAGATTGATTATCGAGAAAGCTTATCTTCTTCTTCGATTTGGTGGTCGGTTTTCTTGAACTGATTTCCTTCTTGGTCCAGAGATAGATTGGATAGCTGAGGAACTCAGAGTGCTTCTTCACAAGATCCTTGATCCTCATCTCTTCCAAATACTCCAACTGATCCTCCTTGAGGAAGATGGTGATCTTGGTGCCCCTGCCGAGCAGTTCGCCATTGACATCCCTTATGACAGTGAAGGAACCGCCAGCCTGTGACTCCCAGATGTACTGCTCGTCGTCTCTGGACCTCTTCATTTTCGTCTTCGTCGCCGCCGCCAACTCTTCCCCTCCTCAGCCACAAATCATGCTTCAAACTACAAAATTAGAATTTCAATACCGAAGCTCCAAGCAGATCTTCTCTTCGTATCTCAAAATCTTTTTTCTGCAAAATTTCCAAACCCTCAAAAAATTGGTCAAATTTTGCTTCGAGCTGTAATTTGATTGAAGAGGCGGTCGAATGAGCGGAGGTGGGAGTAGCAGACGTTGGAGATGAGGCCCCGCGAAGGCATAACCCATTTACCACCAATCCAATCTTGATGAAGCCTCAACTCAGATTGTTGAAATTCAATTTCTTCATAAGTGCTCCTGAAGTAGACTATGTACCTTGAGCCGCTAATAACCGACTAATAATTGGGGATGAAGGTTATAATTTTGGAATGAAGATCCTCACCTAATTAAACTTTCAATGGCTGCATCATATATTTCTTTACCATTTAGCACAAAGATGAGGTTAAGGAGTCAGAAGATGAGGTTAAGGGAGTCAGACTCCACAATTACTTGCTCCCTTCTCAACGTAGGCCCATAAGGCCTCCCTCACCGCCATAGATTCGATGGCTAAACTAGAGGCTACCCTCACTCCACCACGACATCCTCCCAATTGGAACCAACCACTGTTGTTTTTAATCACCCAACCCGTACCACCAATCGTCGTCTTTTCTCTATGCACCAGCATAATTAACCTTTCACCAACCAAATGCCAGTTTCCTCCACACAACTATCTCCCTCCTTGTATTCTTTTCCAGGGTGACCTGCTCCTCTACACCCTTATTGCATCTTGAAGCAAAATCTACTCCTTCCATGGGAGGTCTAAACTATTGAAAGCTTCAAATGGGATAAGTTTCTTGTTTATTAAATTGAATTTGAAAAGTAATATTTTTAGTTTGTGGGAAATGTGGAGAGGAAAAATGGAAGTAGGGATGGTGGACGCGAGAGAGGAAAAATGGAAGTGGAATGACATTGGTTTTAATTGGGATAATGGTTTGCTGCTAGAAAAGGAATTGAAAACTAAATTAATTTTGGTTTTAGTTGACTTTATGGGCTTAATGACAATTTCATAAATAATGTGAAGTTGTATTATCAGAAATGGGTTAACTTTATTCAGGGGAAAAACTGGAAGAAAGATTTAATGCTGCATGTTGGGCTTTGTTTCAGCCCGTGGGATTTAAATTGATTTTGGCTTGTTTTATGTAACTTTTGTCCTTTTTCATTAAATTCCAAGCCCTTTTTATTAAATAAAAGTTGTAGATGGTTTTTTCCCACTTGTACTCTCTCTCTGAAAGAGCTCAAAACCCTAGCGTCCATGGCTCCGCTGGCCCTTGCTTCGGCTTGGGTTGGCAGCACCATTTCCTCTCCTCCTCCTAGCATCCTCCCCACCCTCCTACACCTTTCTCAGTTGTCTTTCTTGTTGTCCTCTTCTTTTTTTTCTTCCTTTCCTCCATCCTCTTTTGGCTCCCACCGCTCCAAATCGACTCCTCCGGTTTGTGGGTCCTTGGCATGCCTTTTCAGAGGTCATCGTCGCTCAAATCTCTGAGCCTTTGTCTCATATCTCTACCCACTTCTCACCCATAAGTTGCTCTTTGCCTCCCCCTATTCCCCTCACCTTCGCACCCACATTTTCGTCCTTCCTTTTGCTCCCACTCTTCTTTTCCAACTCTTAACCACGATTTAGATCTTGGAGTTTTGGGCTCGTCTTTTACACAAGACCAAACCCTCCCATCCCACTGCCGAACCGACTTGCCGAAAAATTTGGGCGAAATGTGGAACGATTCTCTATGGAACAAGGGTGTTTTACACACCCGCTTTGCCCTACCCGTCTTGTTGTTACGTTTTGTGACCTTCCTTACAGGTGTGGATGTTGAGGCTTTGTTTCGTGGTGGACAGATTCTACATAGCCCTCTCAGATCTAGTTTATGGTTCGGGTTTTCTTTTTCTTTTTGGGCGATGGGTTTTATTGCGGTGGAAGCTGTGGAGGCGGCAGCGGTGATCTTTTGGATGTTGAAGATTAGGGTTTTTGTTGCTTTTATGCTTTTACTGCCTACGTGCCTAATGATGTATGGGCCTCCCTTTGTGTTTTGGGTTGGTGCTCTACTTGGTTTGGGTATGTTTTACCTTTTATGTCCTGCTTTGTTTTATGTACGGCATTGTGTTTTATTTGGACTTTAGGCCCATCTCTCACAAATTGTACTTTCCCTTACATCATTGGAATGTTACTTTGTCCAAAAAATAAAGAGTTGTAGATGATTTTTGGTTAAGAAAATGTTGACTCAAACATTTTCATTAAAACTCTGTTTTTTTTAATCGTGTTAAAACATGTTACATGCGTGTCACTCTTGTGTAAACCTGTTAAGGATCCCTTATTAACGAGTTCTTATCGTGTGATCCGAAACCCATTATTTTTGTGTCGTTTATGTGTCGTGTAAGAAATTGCCATGTCTAATAATATGTGTGTTATGTACAAATTTACTTGCTTTGTTTGCTGAAACTGCTTATGTTAAATTAATCATTTTGCAAATTGATTAATAGTGTTTTTGTTTCTTTTTAATTCAAAGTTCCAAGTTTGAAAAAACGCTTATCTCTCTTAATGACGCACGTATGGAACGAAAAGCCTTCAGAAATTAATCCCTTCAAATCCATTCAATTCAACCTTACGAATGGAAGAATTGAATCCATTGGTTTAAAAAAAAAAAAATAATCAAAGTCAGAAATGTTGAATTATAGACCAACCAAAATAGGTGTCAAAAATTTAAAAATATGTCAGCAACCTAAAACTCTATATAAACCTCGAATTACCCCGAACCATGGCAAATAGTATCCTTAACGTTTTTATACAAATAATTGGCCTTTTTTTTTTTTTTTTTTTTTTTGTGACCCTTGTGGTGATATCCTACTTTTAAATAGACCCTATGGTGAAAAAATTATTAATTGTAATCAAGTGGTGAAATTCGTTATTAATAATAGCCCAAATTGAAATTTTCCTCATTATTCTGTCATTTGTAGGGACAAAATTGTTATTTTTGTTCTTATTGATTCCATCAACCAATCATAAAGTGCCATATGGACATAAAGTTTTTTATGTTTAAAACTTTTAGAGCTACAATGAAAGAATAAATAAACAAGAAAATTACAAGGTTCATATTATCAGACTTTCTCATTTCAAGAGAGTCAAAAGTCAAAATTTTAAATTTAAAAAATCACAAAGTACCTTGCCGCGTTTAGATTAAAATATAAATTATTATGTAAACATTAAATTTAGTTTCATTTTAAGAAGAACAGTGGTGGACGGGATGACTAGTATTATATGAGAGAAAGGGAGGAAGGTGGTGGGTGGTCGATGTTGCTGTGGCTAACAAGGGTAGGGATTAGAAAGAGATTTTTATTTTTTTTAATTTTTTCCTTCTATTTTTGTGGATTATAAAAAAATGGATTTACCAAAAAGAAAAGGAAAAAGAATGACATGACTTTTTTACCCTGTACATGGATGAGATTTTGACAAAAATTTTAATTTGAACTACTATTGATAACGTACTTCAAATTAAAATTAACACTACATAGGTCGATTTAAAATAATGTCTCACTACAAGAAAAAAATCTAGCCCAAATAATTGGACTCTTCACGCTATCAAAACGCGACCTTATTCTTCTCCTTTTTCCTACCGTCGTCGTCTAGATACGCGGTTTCCAGACCAAGCCTCCCCAAAACCCACCATTTTTGTTTACTCACATTTCACAACCCAAAAGCTTTGATCTTTTCTTCTTCCCCAAATTTCTCAGAAATGGGGATTTCATGTAGCAACAACAGAAGAAGAAACAACTATTACCAAAACCCACCACCGCCTCCGCCGCCACCGCCGCCACGTCAGCTCCATTACATCTCAAGTTCTCATCCTTATTACTCATCAGAGCATGCCTCACTTTCTCCACCGCCACCGCCACTGCCACCTCCACCTCCTCCTCCACTTCCACCTGGTCCTCTGGTTTCTGCCTCTCCTTCTTCCTCTTTTTCTTTTACTTCAAATAATAACTACCCATATGCCAATTCCGCCACGCCTTACACTCCACAAGGACCGCAGCCCAGAGCTCCTTACCCCACCCACCCTCTTCCTTTCCCGCCTCCGCCGCAGCAAACCCATTACAGCTATGGCCAATACAACTCCCGCAACCATGGGAATTCCATGATGGGGCGCTTCAGTTACAATTACAATTACCAGCAGCCTTATAATTATGGTGCCAGTCAGAGTAATGGGTGGCCCGCAGTTCGGCCTCCGCCGCCGCCTCCGCCTCCGCCGCCTTACGTTGAGCATCAGAACGCCAAGAAGGTTAAGAACGATGTCAACGTGCGTAAGGACACGTTGAGGCTTGAGATTGATGAGCTGAACCCTGATCAGCATTTGGTGTCTTTCGTTTTTGACGCCATGTATGATGGGAGGTGAGCAAATTGGGATTCTTTTCTTTGTATTTGTTTGCTTCTTGAATTGTTCTATGTCTTTGTCTATGTTTGAAGCTTGTAGCTTGTGATAGATTCTTTTCTTTGTATTCATGCTGAGTGTTGTGGACAAGAAATGGGATGGGGTTTCGATCTCAAAGTTATCGGCATTTAGGACCTGAGAATATTAAACTTGTAATAGTATAAGCTTAAGTTTAAGAATTTGAGTTACCCGAGATGGAATTTCCTAGCAATTAATAGGCAGAGAGTGTGCGTGTTAATGAGATATAAGGGAAGAGAAATGTAATGCTGCTTTTGAATTCATTGTCGATATCCATGAAAATGGAATGATAGTGTTGCTCCTATGGTACTGAACAAGATGAAATTAGGGGAGGTGGGATAAAGTTCCCATATGTGATCAATTAGAAGGGTAAAGAGATAATACTCTGTGAGCTATACATAACAATTTGATTCAAACTGCCATTATATTGATTATCTAAGCATATGAAAGTTTAATAAGATGTGGGACTTATGAAACGACTGTTACTTGATGCTTATTTTTGAGTCTTTGGCTGATGTAATTGCTGATGGAATTCTTAAAACAAATGGAGCTCATGAATTTCGCCTTTTAATATGTTTCCTCGCCTGGGAGACGAGGGACGACAGTGGTAGATATGAACATAAACAAGAAATTAGTTACGGCTGTCAATGTTCGCTGGCAAACCAATGATTCAAATAATTTCACATTAGTGTGTGAAGTATAAGTGTTTGGTAGAAATTTGAGCTCTGCACCCTGAAGCTCTAGGTTTTTTTATTTTTTATTTTTTTTATTTTTTATCCTGAGAAGGTATGGGTCCTCGTCCCATAGGAAGGTTCCCTATCATATACAAAGGCTTAATTTTCTTGCTTTTGTTTGTTGAACACTGCTCTCAAGAGGAAGTAGAAATAGGAAGGAATATATCTAGGTGGGTTTTTGTCTAGAAAATAAGAGTTGCAAGGGTCTATATCTAAAGAACCCTATAATTTACTGCAATCGCTTGTTTGGGCCTAGCTTATCTTCAGTTTTTCCAGATTACTGCTTTTCATGATAAACTCTGGATTAGGAGGTCATACTACCTTTGATATACTTCACTAATTGTACAGAAAAAAGGGTCATATTGGCATCTAACCGAACCTTCTCACATTTGATTATCTTTACCAAAGTAAGATGCAGCTATGTTGAAACTGTTTCTTAGAGCTTTCGTCAAGTATTTCATAGGTTTTGAGAAATCATCATGTAAAGTAACGGTTTTATCTTGGTAATTGAGTCTATATGCTCTTGCGCTTCATTTAAGGCAATTCTTTTTTAAGTAACTCTTTCTTATTTGGTCCACCCTGTTTCTAGTACCAGTGGTGCTATAGTCCATGTCTTATTTATCCACATTTCTTTCAGTCTAGAGGTTTAAAAATATCAAATTATAATCGAGCAGTGTGAAAAAAAAAAAAAAAAAGGCTAAAATGCAATTTGAAGCAGTAAATTGAGTCTTTGATCCTCATATTAAAAAGAGTTATGAACTTATGATAAAATATCTGAGTTGTTCAGTGAAGTATTATATTTAATTTGCTTTTCAAAAGTGCTTGGATACAACTTTCTTGAGTTAGTGCTACTTGTGTTATGCAGAAAACCATGCTGGTAGGCGCTTTAGTTTGTCTGCACTTTTGTCTATATATTTGATGTGAGATTAGCATTCTTAAGTGCAAGAGTTACTGTCCAGAAGTAGCACTATGTAAAACATTTTGTGTTATGATTGCTGCATATTCCTGCTGAGCATTTACGTGGAGCGAGCTATATATGTTGTGCATGTATATGGCACTCACCCTATGCGTTTTCCGTATATAGAAAAAAATAACTGGGTTCCGCTTACATCACATGCCTATTGGCCACGGTCATGATTTTCTAACAGTAAAGACCATGGCTAGTTCTCCATGGTTTATTGGTAACAGTTTCCATTTTTTAACAGTATTGTTAGGTGGTCTTCATTTCTTATGGGCTATATCACATTCCTTTTTTCTGATCAAGTCTTCTTATTGACAGCATCACGGTTTTCTACTTTGCCAAGGAAGAGCCAGACTGTAGGTTTGTTCCACTATTTCCTGAAGCATTTATGCCGGTGAGAGTTCCCTTTCAGAAGGGTCTTGGCCAAAAATTTCGTCAGCCCTCAGGAACAGGCATTGATTTAGGCTTCTTTGAGTTGGATGATCTTTCAAAACCATCACCTGGAGAAGATGTATTTCCCCTTGTAATATCTGCTGAAACATGTTTGCCACCTGATTCAACAGATGAGCATGTTGGTGAGCCTGCCCCAGATGTTTCCCCTCGTATGCAGATTACTCAAGCTGTACTGGAAAAGAACAATGGTGATCATTTCCAAGTGAAAGTAATTAGGCAGATACTGTGGATTGATGAAGTTCGGTATGAGCTACGTGAGATATATGGAATAGGAACCTCGACAGTGGAAAGCTTTGATGACACTGAACCAGGGAAGGAATGCGTGATATGCATGACTGAGCCTAAGGACACTGCTGTGTTACCTTGTCGACATATGGTGAGAATGTGTCCAAGATACATAATTATATTGAGAGGGTGGTAGTTATCATAGAGTATGCTGGAGAATCTGCACTTATACCATATGCTAGAAAATCTATAAAGAATGATGGTCCGGAAGACTCAAGCCCATTGTGCTCAAGGATGTCTCTTGTGGTCGTGAATAGACTCATCCAGGCAGATGGGCTTGACTCATCCAATAACGCATCTGCGATAGTCCCACACTAGATTTCTGTTAAATTTCTTGTTATCCTGCTTCTTTGGTTAAATTTTTAAGACTACAGTTGTTTATTCTCATTTCATTTGTATTTTCCAGTGTATGTGCAGTGACTGTGCAAAAGAATTGCGGATACAATCCAATAAATGCCCTATCTGCCGTCAACCCATTGAGGAACTTATAGAAATCAAGATAAATAAAAGTGATCAATGAAGATACTTGTTTCTCCATACTACGTGGATTGTGGTAAGGCTATCGAATTCTTTTATCTGTGTGTTTTCACTTGTATAAAGGCATTTTTGTTTTGTTTTGTATATTGTAATTGCTGCGTTGCTTTCTAATATTCATGTGACTATCTTTACATAGATGATTCAAATTTGATCCTCAAAGAATGAACTTTCTTAACCACTATATACACACAGTGTGTGCGAACCGCAAGCTCTCTTCAATGGTTCCCCTCTGCAGGCAACTTGTTTAGAATTTCTGAAAAATAAACAAATAAGTAAAAACTGTGGGTTTGATTTCCTTGATTTTTTTGTGAAGCTTGTATACATTTAAGGGTCTTCATCTTTTCATTTTCCATATTCAACGCGATGTTTGAATAACTTTTTGAATTTTATGAGGTTTACAGTATTTCCTTACAAGTTATCAATTTCCATGCTTTTTTTTCTCCTCACTCACCATTTTCTTTTATTGGGGGGAGAAGAAGAAAGTGGGGGAGGCATGCGTCTGTTAACTTTCTGCTTCTTTAGTCGGTTCTCTATGATATCTTTACATTCTATGCATATATCTTTATGTGTACATATGCATTCAAGGAAGAGAATGAAGAACATTCTAGGTTGGGACATCCAGAAAGGACAAACATTCTGTGTCTCAAGGAAGTACTTTTTTCACTCTGGGATACATCTGAAAAAGTTTGGGAGGGAATGTTTTCCGTCGAAGTTAGCGTTTAAAGGAACAACTTAAGAATCTATAAAGCTTAGGTGGGACAATTTGCATCTTATGGAACATCCTTTCTGTATTTGGTCTGAGTCCTTTATTTCTTATGTGTCATAATCCTACTTTATTAACCTCCCTTAACTACATTACAAATTGCTGGTAATATCCCGCTTAGATTATCCGAGCAGTGTTTAAATCACCAGCTTTTTCGTTGTTACCATACAAAACTTCACGCTTTACCTCGTCACGTTGTATTCTTACATTTAAGGGTACCTCTGCATAATTCATTGCTATTTGCCTACACCAAATGTTAGCCATAAAACTCCTATATTGATCTCCCATTTTCCACTGTATATCCTGCATCCTTCATAATGTTGTCTGTTGCAGTCTGTTAAGCACTGTATATGTATATTCACTTCTGCAACTTCTTGATATCGTTCCGAAACACTTGTGCAAAGAATTGGTTTCCTTTTTCTCTTCTGGTTGGAAAAAACAACAAAGAAATCTTGTTACAAATTTCATTAATTACTATTGTCATTGCGTACGGACTTCTGATCGAAATTGTTAGAATCTTACTTATTACATTCACATAATCTGCAGAAGCACATAGTATTTTTCTGGAAATTTTCCATATTATAGACGAATCATTGTGTCAAAAGTCAACTTCTGAGCATCCACCCCTCCATTATTTTCCCACACAGACAAAAATCAAGGGTTGAAACGAGTAAAGCGTTTGCAGAGAGCATGTGGGTTGGCAAGCATTTTTCGGTTTGCAGGCAAAAATCTAATAAATGACGACCTTAAATCTTCATCTCTCTCTCTCTCTCTCTCTCTCTCTCTCTCTGCAGAGGGCCATGTGGTGCTTCATGTGACAACTTCTGCATAAATGGCAATGGCATTGCTTGGCCGCCCAAGTCATTCCTTTTTAAAACCCTCACGCTGAAAAGATGTTATGTTCCATTTATAGGAGAGGCTACTGAGCTACCCACTTGACATCATTCAAGTTTCAACCAAGTTGAAAAGCCCCATTGTATTTTAGACCCTTCTGCTTTCAAGTGTTGCCGTGTTGATCACCGTCTCTTTGTGTCTGGAGGCTAAATGGAAATTGGAAACCCCCCAATAGTTTTCAACTTTTCACCCTTTTTTTATATGTTTTCACTGAGATTCTCAGCTATTTCCGGTTGTATATTCTTTTGGGTCCGTCTATCTATATCTCATCATAAGAGGATATACAACTGGTTGTAAGGTAGAATTCACATGAGAGATAAACAAAAGCAGATATACAACTGAAGATGTGAACACACAATTGGTTACGAAGCAGATTTCACGTAATGAGAGGTAGTTATATGCAGACATACAACTAGAGATAGAGATATACAACCAGTTACAAAGCAGATTTCACGTTATTAGATTAATATACACGAATGAATATACAACCGGTCACAATCTCCATTGTTTATGAGGAATTCTAGCGTAGTCAAGTCTCATGATATGAGAGACAGAGAAACAGGGATTACAACCGATGACAAGACAGATCTTGTCCTATTTATGAGTGTCACTTTTGTCAATGGTTTAGCTCAAACCTTTACCTAATCCATAAGTCACCTCAAAAACACAATCAATGCTTCAAAAGCAATCCTCTTCGTTTGAATTAGAACAGGAAACTAAAGCCATTTGGTTTAGGTCCCTTTTCTCACCGTTCAAACATCCCTTTACTAGTAAAGCTACCACTCCAAAGGGGTAAAAAGCAAAAGCTTAAGGGGGAAAAAAGCCACTAGGGTTTTGTTTTATTGTCACCTCTCTCACCTCACCGTTAGGCTTCTAAGGACATCAATGATTGATAACCTCATGAAACAAGTGTCCAAAAACTCATGAAAAAACCTACCCGGAAGCAAGAAGCACGGTTCATCTGCATCAATGGAGGAGGAGGAGAGGGCCTTGCTTGTGGCCCTCTGCAGTAGCTTTCTTCTGCCTAATTGCTGTTAACCTGATCTACAGCTACCTAATTTTCTTTCTAAAAAACTTCTGTGACAGCCAATACTCACAATTTCTTCACCACGGATCACTGCTTTTGTGGAAAATACCAAAATCTTAGGTAGTTTATATTGTAAAAGCTTCTTTCACTTTTTCCTTTTCCCCCATATTTTCCCACAGTTCATAAATAATGGAGCTTCCCTTGAACCAAACCCTTAGCCCAATTGGGAAATTCTTTCTTCTAGTTGGTGTTTCAACTAGCAAACAATTTTGGGGAGAATGACTGATGCATGTAGAAAAGGATACTTGCACTATTTTCATTTCCACCTTTTTTTTTTTTTGTCGAATTATTTCCACCATTTGGGAATATGATATTTTTGCATGGGGGATTAGAAATTGGATTGTGGAATTTAAGCTAGTCTCTTTCACATACTTTTATGTTCTTTTTATCAATTAATGGCATTTAAAAACAATATCTAAACTTTTGGCCAGTACTAGTATTAATAGAGCAATTTCAGAATTTTCTTCGTTAGTCCAGTTTACCAATTGATTCGATTTTCTAAACAATTTTTACCGTTCGATTTTATAGTGTCAATTTTTTCCATTTATTTTTGAGATTACTCTCGGACTTTTGAAGAAAAACTAGCAATTTTCATCAACAATTAGAGGGACCGATGCACAATGACCTATGCGGATAGGCGACTGTTCGCACTTGTGGGCTAAAAGATAAGGCAGATGTTTGATTTGCTTTGTACGTACCTTAATTGTATTATTAATAAACACCAATTTAATGTTTTATAAAGCATAGATTTTTAGAAAAATTAATGAAAAATGTTTGAAAACTTTATGTTTTAACGATAAGAAAAAAATAAAGGATATAGTGAATAGTACTAGGATTAACTTTTTAGTGTAAACATGTGGTTTTTCGTTAAAATTCCCTAGATTTTTTTGGGTATCCCGTGTTATTTGTTAAGTTTCAAAATTCTTTTTTTTTTTCAAATTCATAATTTACATTTGTTTATGTATTTGAAAATAAATTATTGTTTCAAATTCATAGATTTTGAACTGTTATTGTGGAGAATGAATTTTACACGCGTATAATTACTCTCCTGCCTTTGCAACTAAGAGCAAGTCCACCCCTAAGGACTTTGTGCCAGCACCCAGCCCATTTATCTACTCCAGTGAACAGTAATAGACTACAATGAATAGTAATAGGTCAATGCATCCCCACCCCTAAAAAAATGCGTTGGCATAAACGATCTCCACCCCTACAAAATGCGTTGGCACCCAACCCATTTAAAATATTTTTAAAGATTTTCTAAAAGAATAAAAAAATAAAATAGTTTTAATTTCGGAGAGGATTTTTATCCAATCTCGTTACGCCACGTGTCATTATCCGAACTTACTATTTTGTGAATAGATTTCCGCTAAGATTTTCAACCAATCCCGACGCGCCACGTGTCACTTCCGTTTTACAATAATTTAGCCAAAATTTCGATAAGATTTTCAACCAATCAAGTCATGCCACATGTCATTAAATAAATTAAAATTTTAATGCGGGTGGAATGCATATAAAAAGTACATAAGAAATAACATAAAAATTACATACGAAATTAAATAAATTAAAATATTGATGTGGGTGGAATGCATATAAATAAATAAAAATATTGTCACTTGATCCGCTAAACTTGTCCCACTACGCAGGTTATCGGAAGCATGAGAGATGACGTTTTTCCAACAAGTAAAGGATGCGTTGAGTTTTTTCCAATGACCTTGACTAGTTCTGGCCTTTTTTCTATGTACATCACAAAACGCATTCGTAATTTTACTCCACATTTCTCGCTTATCCATCTCATTACCCGTAATCGGGTCATGAATAGTGTGAACCCAACATTCACACAACGTAACATCTTCAATGAGCTTCCACGAAGACATTTTTTTCTCTTAAATGTAGAAAATATTGAAATGTAGATAGTATAGAAAGTGTAGAAAATATTGAAATGTGGTGTAAAGGTGGAAGATGAGGGTTAGGTATTTATAGAAAAAAAAATAACTTTTTTAAAATTTTACTGTATTTAAAAAAAAATCTGTATTTTTTTATAATTTTTAATTAATTTTAATGTAGTTAATTAATCTGGACCATTGGATTTGAAAAATATTCAATTCCAAGAGCCAGGGATCTGCCACATGGCCAACGATCATAAATTTGACCGTTGGGCCCTTTTTGGGGGGGGGGGAACGTGGACCGTTGATCTGTGATCGAACGGTCCAGTTGAAAAGTAAAATTTAAATTTTTTTTACCGTTGGAAATCCAACGGTCTAGAAAAACTAGTCGTTGGAAATCCAACGGCCTTGAGCATGCCACGTCACTGACTGCATTTGAAGCACAAGTGGGCTAACAACGCCTGCCCCCTTGTCCCCTACTCGCGGCCACGCGCGAGTGCCGTGCACCCGCCAACCAAATAGGCCGGCTCTTGGGTCTGTAAAAAATGGGCTGGTCTGTTGCCTGGCTTGGGCTGGGTGCCAGGCAACTTTGTAGGCTGGAGTAAATGGACTGACCCTCAGCTTGATATTTGGACTGGGTGTTGGGCAATGTTGGCTCTGGTGGACTTGCTCTAAGAAAAGGATAGACAAGTTAGATTTGTCACAACTATGTGGTGTGAACCAAGTTCTATAATCCCTAAGATATATGTAGTAGATTAAATAAATATGTAAGCTCTAAATTTATTTGTACATGAATAATTACATCTTAAAGGTGACCAAGTATTTATATAGTGACAAGTTTAAGTTTGAAGGTGATTCACTAAAACACGCATGGTGTTACGTGATTGTCACTTTTGAAATTCGTAATCCAACCTATGAAGGCATCATGTATCTGACATTAGGAGACGTGACAATAAGCACCAATTAATAGTCTTGTTTTAGAACCACATCGAGTATAACCCAACATGGTAAGCCACGATTTAGTCTCCTTAACATTACCTTTCTTAACTTGTTGTTGATTATGCAGGATCATTCCTTATTTAACCTGTTCAAGCTAGAGTGTCCCTCGCATAACTTACCATGTCTTGCCTGTCAGGCAAGGTTCGCTGCTTGATTTTTGCAACATAAGTTCAGAATTAGTTTGAATGGTGCCTTTGTGGGGCCTTTATTAGGTATTCAGGCTCACAATCAAAACTAATATAGATCTGAGCGTGCCACTGTTATCTTTGTTCAACTGATTATCTTTTTGGTTATTAGATTCGTTAGTTACTTGCGCCGCAAGTCATTTAGACTTCTTGATTCGTTGGGATTGTTTACAGATGGGTTAAGCCTATATCAAGTTCTTTTTCTTGCCTTGTAAACAAGGACTTTTATTTGAATATCGTATGTCCATTTATAAGGGAGTTCATGTTTAATTAGGTGCTTTCCTTAGTGATCAACTTTTATTAACAATATAGAAATCAGAGTAGTTAGTTAGACAGGATTAAATATACCCCTACAATAAGCAATGGAATGGAACATAAAGACCAAATAAGATGCATAAAAGTCAGATCTACTGTATATAAATGCAAATGTAGGAGATTCGAGCCAAGGTATGCAAATGTAGGAGATTCGAGCAAGGTTAAAACCTTGGCGAGCAAGGTTACAACCTTGGCGGGCAAGGTTTGTTTCCTCGTAGACCATTCTCCTTGTGTTTTACAAAACATATGTTTTTAGAAAGTAGAATACAACCAAGGTTTACAAAAGGGATTCGATACTACAAAAATAAAATCGTAGCAGAGCTTCTAAAAACTGACAAAGGAGAGCTTTTCTATAGTGGTCCTAATGCTTGAAAAGAAAGAGTTAGACAAAATAAAGCTATTTGTTTTTTTTTGCTGTTGAGTTCAGAGTTGAGTGTGTTGAGAGTCTTTTCTTCTACACTCTTTGTTGCTGTTATAGACTTTCTTGCCCGAGTGTCCAAGCCTTCCATTTTTTGTGATAGCTTATGAAGCAAGGTGAGTCATCATCTGCTTTTGTTATTTACCTACCCATGCCACGGAAAAGTACATTTTACCTAGGGTGAGTTGCCCTTTGCCCCTTGTCACTTCCATCATAAGCTTGCTGTCTATTAGCTGCCAAAAATGTATTTAAATCTGTTTAGGCATGTGCTTCAACTAACTGTAGCCAAGAAGCCTTTGCACGCCTGGGCGTTTAATGAATTCATCCTAATGTTAATTATTCACCCAAACACAACCATGATGGGGTCATCGTTCATTATGTCTAGCTATATTTGAAGAGTGTGAGCTGTGCTAAGCCGTTTTGACCTAGTACTGGTATGGTACTGAGGTGCTTTTATAAAAAGTGAATATAAAAAAAAGTTGAGCTCAAAAAGGTGTTTGGTACACACTTAAAAACAGTTTATTTTTACAGTTTTGGATGAAAAAAAGCTAAAAACGTGAAGCAGCAAAAATGAGCTTATTCTTATAGCACAGCAGAAGCAGTTTTTTTCAAAGCACATCAATATCAAACCAGCCCCTAATATCATTGCTAAGAAAAACGGCATGTTGTGATGTACTATATGTAGCGAGCATATGACCTCGATGTATGTATCTTCTGTGCCAAGCGAAATTTTCAAGACCACGCTCTTGAAATGTAAATTTGTCAACTCGAGCTTCTTATGTACACGTGTTAAATCCTCAGTAGGCGGTAATCTTTTTACCACAATTATCTTCTTATGTACACCTTTAAGAGGTAGTAAGATTTTGTTTATCAATTTAAATATATTTTGTTTTAAGGTCGATTTTAGTCTCCAATGACGTATTTTGACGTTACATTGTATATGAGTATTTTCACTGTACAAGTTGACCAAATTAAATGAAATGTGTTGGGTTCAAAGCTTACAATGTAACGTGTTTGCAGTACACTTGATGTGTACTTAATTGTGTAGGATCCAGTCATGAACTTTATAATACGTGTAAGTCGAATTAGTATGTAATCTTTTATGAGTTCAGATATGATTATGTATATATTGTAACATCCGAGTAAACTTAATATGGAATGGAGGAAATCGTGCTCTACCTCTGTAGTCATAGTGAGGGGATTAAGTGCGCTTCCATGATTTTTCAGGTAATACGACCAGTCTCCAGAACAAGATTTCTCTAGTTGGGAAAGGGTTGGGGAGCTCTTATTCTATTTTATCATCAAGAGCATGGATCAATGTTCTAAAAGTCTCCGCCTAAGTACTAAGTGGCTAGCCACCGTCACAATTAATCCTCAGGCATTTAAAAAATAAGAAAGGGAGCCTAGACGCCTAGGCGTTAGGCCATAGCTTGTTGTGTGACTAGCTCCTAGTGCCTTTTAGAACCTTGACATGAATCGATTCTAATTCAAAACTTGTTCACCCTAACTATAAGTGCAAGACGTATTTCAATGTTAAATTTATAGTTAACTTTATTTCCCATTTCTTTTTACATAGAAGTATTGTAGTCAATCTCTATTTTTTATATAACATTGCAGTTTGAACTTATCATCATCAATTTCATCTCACCTATTTATGTCTCTAAAAGATTAGTCTAATGGCATTCCTCTGACTAAGTTACATAATTTAAATTCAGTATTTGAGTTTTCCTTAAAGCCAAAAGCAAGTTATATATTTGATAAAATGCCTCAAATTTCTTGTTTTCTTTTAAGACCTCTTGCATCACCACAAATCCCTGCCCATTGGTTGATTTATGTCAAAAGAAGTTGACATTGCGAGGAATTTACTCACTCAATGGCATTGGATTCACTCAGACCCTCAAAATCCAGTCGATTTTAAAGAGGTGGTCAGGTAAAAATGTTTCTGCCAAGTTAAAGTTCTCGCATTTCCCGTCCACAAAGCAAGCATAGACACGAAAGGAAAGAGAAGGTCTTATTTAATGGCGTTATTTATTGTACCACCCATTTTGGGAGAGGAAAATCTGACACAGTTTTCATCCGCATCCGCTGATAATAATTATCAAAGATTAAATCCAAATCTCACCCTTTTCAATTGACCATCACTATTTAACACTCACCTCCTCCCTCGGTTCTCCATCGTTCAAAGCCAAGCCAGAAAGCAATTGTTAGCTTCCGAGCCAAGCCAAATTGCAGAGCAGAGAAATAATAAAATAGCAATAATATCAGTAAATAATAAAGCCCCAAAAATAAAAGAGTGAGAAAACGCCTTGGAGGAGGCACCACTCTCTCTCTCTCTCTCTCTCTCTCTGTGTCTCTGTTTTAGCTCACTCCTCTTTCTCTCTCTCTCTAACCCTGAAATAGAGGAAGCAGAGATGCCCATTAGAGTTTAATGTCTACCCACCTCTTCTTCTGAGCTCTTCTGTCTCTCTCTCTCTCTCTCTACAAAGACTGAAACTTTGTTGGTTCAAAACTTTCTCTGCTCAGAGAAACGCAGACCCATTTGTTTTCTCTCTGTGTTCTTCGCTAGGAAAAAGTCCCCCCAAAAAAAAAGGAAACAACCCATTTTCTGTAGCTCCTGTAATTTCACCTCCCTCTCTCTGTGTGCGTGTGTGTGTGTGTGTGTTTTCTGTAGCCTCTGTTTGTTAGATCTATTAATTGTAACCTTGTGTTAATTTGTTGCATTTGAGCTGTGACTATGAGTAAAGAAGAGTTCTTGAAGATCCAGGTACACTCTTTCCCTCTCTTGTTCTTAATTCTTTGCTTCATTTGAACTCAAATGTCTCTAATTTTTTTACTTTTATTTATTTTTCACCTTTGTGAATATTTCTTTTTACTCTGCTGTATTCTTTGGGTTATCTGTACATGCAGAAATGTGTTCTCAAAGTGAACATCCACTGTGATGGGTGTAAACACAAAGTAAAGAAAATCCTGCAGAAAATCGATGGTATGCTCCATTTTTAATCCATATTTTAAATTCGGTCACAAAAATATTTCTTTGCGATGAATCACATTTCCCCTTTTGGTTTTGTGTGATACGAATTTCAAAGTTTGCATCTTTTTCTGAAATTTTGTTGGTTAATTTTGCGTTTTGATTTTTAAACAGGGGTTTTCACCACCGACATAGATTCAGAGCAGGGGAAGGTGACGGTCTCCGGAAATGTGGACCCTGCTATTCTGATTAAGAAGCTTGCAAAATCCGGCAAACATGCAGAGCTTTGGGGCGCTCCGAAGGCAAACAACAACCAGAGCAACCTCCCTAATCAGTTCAAGAACATGCAAATTGACAATGGCAAGGGTGAAAACAACGGCGGTAAAGGCGGGCAGAAGGGTGGTGGCGGCGGTGGCGGTGGCGGTGGTGCTAACAACCAGCCAAAGAGCGGCCAACAAGGCGGCCAGAAACCGCAGCAGCAGCAGCAGCAGAACCAGCAGCTTCAGCAGCAGCAACTGCAGCAATTCAAGCAGCAGCAACTGCAGCAACTCCAGCAGCAGCAACTGCAGCAACAACTCCAGCAGCAGCAACTGCAGCAACTCCAGCAAATGAAAGGGTTCCAAGATCTGAAGCTGCCCCCATTGAAGGGCATGCAAATGCCCTCTAATTTCAAGGACCAGAACCCGAACCCGAATCAGAAGGCGGTGAAGTTCAACATGCGGGAGGAAGAGGATTTGAGTGACGATGAGTACGATGACCTTGATGACGATGATGACTATGACTATGACGACGATGAGTTTGATGATAACATGGATGAGCCCCATCATCCTCTCACAAAGGGGAAGCCTGTGATGATGGGCAATGGTGGCCAGGGGATGCCTCCGAACATGGGGATGATAAATGAGTTGATGAAGGGGAACCATCCTCAGATGATGAATGCCGCCGCCCAAAAGGGTGGTGGCGGGAATGGTGGTGCCCAGAATGGAGGTGGTGCTGTGGTTAATGGGAAGAAGGGAGGAGGAGGCGGTGGTGGGCCTGTGCCTGTTGGTGGTGGGAACAATGAGGGTAAAAATGGAAGTGGAGGAAAGAAGGGCGGCGGCGGTGGTGGAGACCAACACCACAATCAAGGAGGCGGGGGTGGAAAGAATGGAGGCAAAAGTGGGGGCTCTCCGTTGGATGGCAAAAATGGTGGTGGGGGAAATGCCAAGAATGGGAACAGTGGTCAAGGGGGTCCTAATGGGAGCATGAACAATGGCAATGGGGGTAAAAAGGGTGGTGGAGGCGGCGGCGGCGGCGGCGGAGGAGGAATGAGTGAAGTTCAAGCTATGAAAAATGCTTTTCAGAACATGGGTGGCCGTCCTCAGGGCATGCCTGGAGTTAATGTGGGTCAGATGGGCAACATGAACATGGGAATGGGGCCAATGAGCATGCCTATGAGCCAAATGGGCAACATTCCAGCTGTTCAAGGCCTTCCGGCTGGCGCCATGAATGGCGGTGGTGGAGGAGGCCCCGGCGGAGGGTACTTCCAAGGAGGTGGGCCCGAGGCCATGCCTGGTAACCCCTACCAACAACAACAATACTTGCAGGCTGTGATGAACCAGCAAAGGGCAATGGGCAATGAGAGGTTCCAACCAATGATGTATGCTAGGCCACCACCTGCTGTCAACTACATGCCGCCCGGCCCCCCACCTCCATACCCATACCCATACGCTCCTCCTCCAGCTGGTGAACCATACACTCACTTCTTCAGTGATGAGAACACCTCAAGTTGCAATGTGATGTGAAAAAGCAAAAACAAACAATTGACTGAAAATTGGTCCTGCTGCTGCTGATTTGGGTTAATTTGCTGAGTTTGTGGTGGTTCTGGTGATGGTGATTGCAGTTAATGGTTCTAAGATCTGATGCCATATTATACATGGAAATGCTTTTTCTTCCTTTTTTTTAGTTTAATTTCTCCTCTTTTTTTTTTCCAACTTTGATCATCTTACCTTTTAATCCAAGTTAATTAGGGTTTTAATTAAGAGTAAGGAGTATTTATAGATAATATATTTAAAGTAATTAGGGGAGGAGATGGGGATGTAAAGTGGAGGGAGAGGAGAGTGTGCTCTGCACTGCTGTCTCTCTCTCTGTTTTTTATGAGGATGTTTATATATGTTTATAAGTTGCAGAAACAAAAATAAGATGAAAAGAGGAAGGGAGGCCCCATCTCTCTCTCTCTCTGCCCCATTTTCTCTCATAATTTCAATTCCAAATCCTCTCTTATTTTTATTTGATCAGAATTGTTCATGGGCTTTGCGCATTATCTATGTACAAACTTTGCTTCAATGCGATTGACATCATGGATGTTTTGGGCGGTAGGTCCACTTAAATGAGTAGGGCTGGTGGAAATCGGGACCCACCAATCCTCAACAGTGTGTTTCAAGTATGCCCCGCCAACCACTGTTTACAAAGATAAAAGAATCATTGATTTGATTCTCTCTAAACCCAAAGAGGTAATGCGTGAGTTCAAAATTTTAAACTAAATGTTATTTAAGTGTTAATCAATGTATTTATTTTGTATTGATGATACATTATTTAATTTATAAATTTAGTTTAACAATTTGATCTCGTCAGCTCCTATTGAAAGTTCAAACCTTCAAAGTGTTTTTGTTAAAACTGAAATTAAAATATGAATAGAAAAGAAAATTTTGTATAAAGGGTCCTCGAAAGGAGGGGTTAGGGTTTTGGGGGAGTCAGAGTGTCGCTTCGTCTGCTAGGGTTAGGGTTTGCATGAAAGTTGACTGTATGGGGTAGAAAGCAATACTGTGTTGATCTCTTGGTGGGGCAGAGTATTCTGGGGGTCGTCGCACATGGATGATCCAGGGATGGAGGAATTGGGGCGTAGGTTTGGGTCTAACCTTAGGCTGTCTGATAAGGAGCAAAAGGGCATTGTTATAGGGAAAAAAGAGGTTGAGGAGGCTTTGCTTGGATTCCACTTTTGTGTGGTTGCAGAGGTTCTCACTGCAAAGGAGGTGCATAGGGATGCTTTCATTGATCGGTTTACTTCTCTATGGCGAGGGAGGAGTGGGGTCTTGCTTAGAGATTTGGGGAATCGGCGCTTCCTTGCACGTTTTGTTACTAAACAGGATATGACTCGTGTTGTTGATGCGGATCAACCGTGGACGTTCAAGGATGATTTAGTTATGGTGGCGGATAGGACGCAGATGGGTAAGAATCGATGGGAGCCTCTTACTCTTGGGTCTTTTTGGGTGTAGTTTCATAACATTCCACCCCTTAGCATGACTGGGGCTGTTGCACATGCAATTGGTGGTCTGTTGGGTACTGTGTTGACAGTTGATAGAAGTGCGAGCAAGGAATGTATTGGAAGATTTCTGAGAACAAAGGTTCGTTTTAATGTAAAGGAACCACTAATGCGAGGCACTTTTGTTCAGTTTCCTGATAAAGGATTGATTTGGGTGGACTTTAAATATGAATGTCTACCAAACTATTGTTTGATCTGTGGTCATATGGGACACCCTATTAGAGTGTGTCGAGATTATTTGGATGGGGTTACTGCTGTGGGTGTTGGTGGACAGACGTACGGCTATGCTTTTATGGGTCTTAATGCGGTATCGGATTTACGTGGTTATCCACTTCGGTAAATTAATCGACAAGGGTCGGGGTTAGGGGAGAGTAGTGGGTGTAGTAGTCCTACACTGAGACCATTTGGTAGGGTGGTGGATAATATAATACATGGAAGTGGTAGTGAGTCATTGACTGGTAGTGGCGAGCAGGATGGTGCGCAAGGGGGAGGCGTGATGACGATGGATGGTAACTTGCATGGCACGCGGGTGGAACAAATCAGGGAAAGAAAGGCGAGGGAGGAATTGGAGTGGCAGGCAAGGGAGAAAGCTTTTGACGAGGGGTTGATTGGGTCGGGGGGAACGGTTGAGTCTGGAGTAGAGAATTTGGTGCTGTTTAGTTTGGATGAGGTGGAGAATGGTACTAAGGGTGGGGCTGTGTCTGAAGATCTTGGGGGTGGGTTTGATTTGAATCTTATGCCGATGGACGGTGATCTTGGTGGTGAGAGGGTGGGAGTGGTGATCAAGGGAGAATCAGAGCTTCTTCCAGTGGGGGGTAGTCAAGATTCGGATCCCTTTAATTTGGGGCCAATTATTAAGGCTATTTCTCGGGAGAGGAAGATAAGGAAGCGAGGGTTAAAGGAGGTTGAAAGGTTTGATGCGGCTCTGGCTATAGGGGACTTTAGGTGTGTTTGACGTTGGTCGTCAACTGTTCTGTCTGAGGCGGAGGAGACCAGCCTTGAGGGGTCTCCAAGTGCCCAATGAAGCTACTAGCATGGAACTGTCAGGGTATCGGGGGTGACCTGACATTTGACAATTTGATGGAGCAATGTAGCCTCCACACCCCCGACATGGTGATCCTACTAGAAACAAAGAACAAATCTAGGCGCTATGGTTATCTAAAAAGGAGGATGGGAATGGAGTATATGCATGCAGTGGAACCTTGTGGCATTGGTGGTGGGATGTGTTTGTTTTGGAGGGATGTGTCACATGTGTCTCTTATGAAATATGCAGATTTTGTCATTGAGGTTAAAATATGGGATAGTTGTAAGCAGTGTTTTTGGCGCCTTTTTGCCATTTATGCTAGTACGGATGCAAAAAAAAAAGAAAAGAAGCAATGGGTGGCTTTGAGTGGATGCCTTGAAAAAGAAAGTGATAGATGTCTCCTCATTGGGGATTTTAATGATATTCTGAGTAATGATGAGAAAGAAGGGGGTAACTATAGAACATTGGCTAGTTTGCGGGACTTTCGTGATTTTGTGGCGCGGAATGAACTTATAGATTTGGGCTATGACGGTTATCCGTTCACATGGAGGAATAATAGGGAGGTAATGCCAATTCAACAAAGATTAGATCGTGGTTTGGCAAGTTTGGGATGGTATGAGCTCTATCCGGATACGAAGATTCTACATGTGGTGTTGGAAGGTTCTGATCATGCCATGCTTGTTCTTTCCATGGAGAAGCAGTGGGTTCGGAGGGGGCGACAGTTTACGTATGATGCGAGGTGTGGAAAGTTAGAGGAGTGTCGAGACTTGGTGGCTAAGGAATGGGGGGGGGGAGTTAAGGGGGATCTTATGCTTACGGGGGTTGTGAGAAACTTAAGAGATTGAGGCGGTGTCTTCGGATTTGGTATAAGGAGAGGGGTCAGAATTCTAAGAGGATAATTGACCGGTTGAAAGGTGCGCTCTGGCTGGCTTTGTAGTCAAATAATTTTGGTTGGGCGAAGGTTAGGTGAATGGAAAAGGAGCTCCGGATAGCAATTAACAAGGAAGAGGCTTATTGGCAAGTGAAGTCGAGGGTTCAATGGCTTAATGAGGGTGATAAGAATACAAAGTTTTTTCATGCCCAAACAATGAAACGCCGGCGATTCAATCAAATTCGAGGGTTGGAGGATGGGAATGGGATATGGCATGAGAGTGAAGCGGGCATTTGTTCGATTGCGGTCTCTTATTTTTCTGAGTTATTTCAATCATGTTGTCCGAGACAAGTTGATGAAATTGTAGGTTGTGTTGACTCTCAGATGACCCATGAAGATAATGAGGCTTTGATTGCTTCAGTGACAGGGATAAAAATTAAAGAGGCAGTTTCCAAATTCCCCCCTTTAGAGCTCCAGGACCTGATGGGTTCTCTGGTAGTTTTTATTGAGACCATTGGGATGTGGTGGGGAAAGATGTGGTCAATATTGTTAAAGTTTTTTGGCATTCTGGGTCACTTTTACGGAAACTTAATCATACAAACTTGGTGCTGATTCCAAAGGTGGGGTGCCCGAAGAATATGACTCAGTATAGACCTATTGCTTTATGCAATATCCTTTATAAGGTGATTTTGAAAGTGCTTACAAACAGGTTAAAGAGAGTAATGCCAAGGCTAGTAAGTGAAAATCAATCGGCATTCTTGGCGGGGAAACATATATAGGACAATATTCTTATTGTGCATGAGATTTTACATTCCTTAATGCATCAAACGAAGGAGGATATGGCGGGTATGACTATAAAACTGGATATGGCAAAGGCATATGATCATGTAGAATGGGAATTTTTGCTTGCTATGATGGCTAAATTGGGGTTTGCTCCACAGTTTTGTAGGTGGATTAAGGAATGTATTTCATCGGCTTCTTTCAATGTTATAGTGAATGAGACTCCTCAGAGATACATTCACCCGCATAGGGGGTTGCGGCAGGAGGATCCAATTTCCCTATAGTTGTTCCTTATATACACAGAAGGGTTTTCTGCTTTAATTCAGAATGGGATAGAGATAGGTGCTTTGCATGGGTTTAAAGTGACATATACTGGTGTACCGATTTCACATCTCTTTTTTATGGATGATTTGGTATTGTTCTGTAAGGCATCGATGGAGGAATTGAAGGGTGTAGTGGAGGTGTTGAAAACTTATGCGGCTGGGTCCGGGCAGGAAATCAATTTGAGTAAGAGTTCGATCTCTTTTGGCTCCAAAACTCCGAAGAAGATTAGGAAGACGATTGAGAGAATTTTCAATATTCAAAGTAAGGATGACTTTGGGAGGTATTTAGGGCTACAAGCGGACTTCAGGCATTCAAAGAAAGCTGTTTTTGAGGAGGTTAGGGAGAAAATTGAATCTCGTATGGTGGGATAGGCTGAGCAGTTTCTTTCGCCAGCATGGAAGAAAATTCTTATTAAGGTTGTGGCCATGGCGACGCCAAACCATGCCATGAGTTGTTTTAAGCTCCCTGTTGGTGTATGTCGTGACGTAGAGAAGGCCATTAGGAACTGTTGGTGGATGGGGAATGATCAGCGAAAGGGGGTCCACTGGGTTGCTTGGGATAAGTTAACTAAGCAAACAAAAATAAAAAATAAAAGAATGGAGGGTTGGGTTTTAGAGATTTACAATGTTTCAATCTTGCTTTTTTGGAAAAGATTGGGTGGCGTTTACGTCACAATCTGGAGTCTCTTTTAAGGCGTGTTTTGAGGGAGAAGTATTTTCCAAGTAGGACTTTCAGGGAGGCCAGTGGTGGGAGAAGAACGTCTTGGGGCTGGAAAGGTATCTTTGAAGCACGTAAGGTGCTAGAAAATGGGTTACGTTGGCGTGTAGGCGATGGGGTGAGCATTAATATTCGAGCTGATCCTTGGTTCCCTATGCCTTCTACATTTAGGGTTCGGCCATGAGAGGGTTTGCAGGCAACAACGGTGAGTGAATTAATTGACAAGGATTTGAAGGCTTGGAATAAGGACTTCATCTTCGCTGGGTTTAATTATGATGATGTGGCACCTATTCTTAGCATACCGATCAGTAGAATGGGGTGTTGTGATAAGATGGTGTGGCACTACACGACTAATGGGGTATATACGATTAGATTTGGTTATGGGGTAGCTTGGAGTCTTTTGGAGAATGGAAGCCTAGGGAGGAAGGGGAGGGGTGCAACAAGTTGAGTGTCGGAACGTATTCAGGTGTGGAATAGGATTTGGAGTTTGGAGGTTCCTAATAAAATGAAATATTTTGTACGGCGGTGTTGTAATAGTGCTTTGGCAGTCCGTCATAATTTGCAAAGACGACGTATGAGGGTGGATAATGTTTGCGGGGTGTGTGGCACAGTTGATGAGATGGAGAACCATTTATTCTTTCAGTGCAAGTTTAGTCACCTGTTTTGGTTCTCCTCTCATCTCCAACTCAATTCCTTTCATTTGGAAGGTCCTGACTTTCTTGGAAGTTGGGAGAATTTCTGTAATCGGGTTCGAGGTATGGCAAATGAAGTGGAGATCATGCAGGAGTTTGTCTTTGGGTTATGGCGATTATGGAAAAATCGAAATGAGGTTGTGTTTAATGGTGTTTCTTGTTAGCCTTTGGAGGTGGTGGAGGTTTGGAAGCAGAATATTGCGAAATTTAGGGGTGCCAGAGCACAGAAAGGTGTGGAGAAGAGTCCACGGATGGGGAATGTGGCAATAGAGTCGATGCCGAGGAGGGTGCAGTGGAAGCCACCGCTGTTTGGGACTTTAAAGGTCAATTCTGATGCTGCATGGTGCAAGGATATGTTGCGGGCAGGTGTGGGATGGGTTGTTTGTGATTTTGCGGGGCTGCTGCAACCTGCGGGTGGCTTGGGTGAGCTGTTTTGTCACTCTACTGCTATAGCGGAAGTTGTTGCTGTTCGGGATTCTTTGGAGTTTTGCTGTAAGTAGGGGTTTGATCAACTGGTGGTAGAATCTGATGCACGGGTCATTATCCAAATGTTAAGGAAGGAGATGCAACCTGATTTTACTTTAGAATGCATTCTTGGTGACATTGAGAGTCTGGTGCAAAGTATAAGGTCTGTCACTTTTGCCTTTGTGCCTAGAGAGGGTAATGGTGCTGCTCACTCGGTGGCTAAATTTGTGTTTCAGGAGAGAAAGATGTTTTTATGGGATTGTATTGGTCCAGAGTTTTTGTTTAATATCTTAGCCCAAGATGTTAATCTTTCTATTCGTTTATAATAAATTTTGCCTTTGGAAAAAAAAAAAAAAACAATACATAGATAGATTTAATGCTTGACCAAAAAAAAAAGGATAGTTTTTAATGCATATGTCCTAGTGTTATATTCAAGAAATACTTTTCCCCTAAAGATAATGAGTTATTACATGTAAATAGCAGTCATTAGTGTTTTTCACATTTCACGTCTCCTTTTTCTTTACTTTTATTTTTTTCATTAATTCTCCCTACTATCATTAAAAAACTGATTTATGTACTCTCTTTAATGATTTGTTTCAAAACAAATCAAGAGTCGTAATTAAGGTAGAGATGTGAAGAAGATAAAAGAGAGTATATAAATCACTCTAATCATTTCCAAAGCTAGAAAAAAAGATGAAGAGGATAAGCAAACACTTTTGTTTCTCTTCCTTAATTTTATCTATTATTTTTGTTAATTTATTTAATCTGATAGTTATAAATAAATAAAAATGTGCGACAGATTAACTAAAAATAGTGTGAAAATCAATTCAAAAAATAAATAAAATGGGAGTGGTTTTGAAATAAAGAAAACTAATGAAAATTGTTTAAAGACTTTGAGTTTTAACGATAAGGAGAAAATAAAGAGTAAAATGAACAATATAAGATTAATTTTTTAGTGTAAAAATATGATTTTTTATTAAAATAAACAGTATTGAAACTTTTCGTTAAAATTCCCTTAGAAATGTGTACTGTGAATTCTGTGTATGTCGGGTAAAATGAGAAGAGGAAGAAACTAAGTGTAGAAGGTGTTGACAAAGACAAGCTAACAACTTTATATTTTGGAGAAAATCTAACGGCGTTGACACATTGAACAGAATTCAGGTCTGCGTCTTATCACAGAAGGAAAGAAGGAAAGAAAGAGAATCACCACAAAAAAAAAAAAATAATTATAAACAGAGAGGAAGATGAAGGTGGGTGGCCCCCATAACACAAACATGATGCGTTGGATTCGTCACATGATGATCATGATGATAGTGGAGGAGCTGCACTGCTGCTGCTGCAATGCTGCCATGCTGCCATGCTGTTCCGTCGTCGAGCTCCATCCATCAGCCACTGTCTAATCAGATAGCGATTGATGGGAAGCTCCGTGTACCTTCCCAAAAGTACTTCTCTGTTCCCCTCTGCTTACCATTCCCCCGCATATAATTATAATAAAACTTTGATTAACGAGAAGCAAAAGTTTAATTAGTAAGTAACTAATTGGGTCAAGCTTTGGGTTGCTAATTTACTAATTTAGTAGCATAGTCAGTAAACTAAAGTCTAGTAGGATTTTTTTTTAAGTTTAGCCGGCTGCAACCAATGACTTGTTTGATACTTTGTGTTTGTCTTAATAGATTATTATGGTAAGAGTTTTTAATTGAGATTGTACATAATATTATACTAAAATAAACATGCGATGTAAGACTATTATTTTATATGTTATGGTAATGGTTGTTACAAGTTAGAGGAATCGAATTGTTGACATAATTTGTACGTGGTCGATTGTTTTTATGGATAAATTTTTTCTTTTTAACTCGTTTTTCATATTTAAACACTAACTATAGTATATATTAATTTAATGATACCGTTTGTAATAAAAAAATTAACCAAATTCAATTTCAACTGGTTTCCAACCACAATTTACCTTTTAAGTTAGCTAAGAGTGTATGATGTTAGACTGTTAATCAAAATTGTACATTACCAAACAACATCAGTAACAATATATTATTAACAATAATGCTATTTATATATGTAAAATTGTCTACATACTCCTTAATAGAGGTGAAAGCCCTAGTTGTATGAGAAAGAAACATGTTATATATTTAAATAGTGTTACTATATTATTAAACGATGATTTTGATATATTATTAGATTGTTAAGTGAGACTGCACATTCATATATTATTACTCCATCAAGAGTAAATACATTTTTGTTTGACAATAGAGGATTTATTTCTCTGGGTGGTTAATATTTATGGGGATGCTAGCAACATTTTCAATCGAATATTTTGATTACCTTCCTACTTATTATTTTTTATTTTTCAACGTGTCTTGATGATTGGAAGAGTCTAATTTCTAACCAAAGTAGAAATTCTTTACCCGTTTGATTAACGTGGTCAACATTTTAGTGTTCAAGTGAGAAACACGGATCAGCTATCCATTGAATAACTGTTAGATGATTTAAAGTTGTACAGTTAATTAAGGTTTGTAAATAATATTTAAAGAGTTATATAAAAATTAGACAGTTCGATTCTTTGTAATATATTGCAGTAAGAACAACAAACCAATAAATGAGAATGAAAATATTGATAGAATATTCATATTTTCTATAGAGAGAATGCTCATCTACTCCTTTAACCTTTACTAAACTTACGTGCTTGCTTGCAAGATGAGCCAACAACAACTTGTGTATCAGGCTCTACGGACCACGGTTGCACGGGTGATCAGAGATCAGAACAAAATATTTAAAGGAAAATTAATGAAAATGATTTGGAAATTTTGAATTTTAACGATAAGGACAAAATAAAGGATAAAATGAATAGTACTATGATTGATTTTTTAATGTAAAAATGTGATTTTTTGTTAAAACAAATAGTACGGGAAGTTTTTCGTTAAAATTTTTAACATTTAATGCTCGTAGCTTCAGATCCAATATTTCCTCACCCTGATTGGTTAACTAGACTCACATATCCTCATCCTGGTGAATGGTCGTGACCCTCTGTCCAAACGTCAGAACTAGGGTTACCAATTGTCACTCATGCATGCTTACACGTGGCAGGTGAAACGAGGACGACTTTGACGGGCAGCTGGAGAATCATGCATGTATATTCACAGTTCACATGTGATGGTTGGTGTATGGCTGCATGCCTGTATGCCTGTATGACAGTATGGGCATACGACGGTTTTGTTCAATTTCAATAGGTTTTCTTTGGATTTATTTGCAAAATTATTGGCACACACTCACACGAACCTAACATCTCACAGCAACATCTTCCTTCTCTGCTTCATCAAAATCGTGTTTCTTGTTTTGGCTTTCTTATCTTTTACTCCTTTTGCAAACTACTATTGTTTCTTTCTTAGATTTTTCACATTGTTGATTTGCATATTATGTTATTAAACTGTTCAGATGTAATCATTTAAGAAGAAAGCATCTTCGTATATAACATGTTACAAATGCGTAAGAAGCATTTATGTTTTGTTTGTTTGAGTAACAAGAGTTAAACCCTTACAAAAAGAAAAAAAAAAAAGTTAAACCCTTAGCAATATGACTATTTGAAGCTACACTAAAAAGAAAAAGAAATGATATGTTTGAATATGAAACAAAGGGCTTTTTAGCAAAAATTGTCTTTGAGATTTGCATAACACATCACTTTGGTTCTTGAGATTGTCTACTATCCATTATTTTGGTCATTCCGTTAAAAACTCCGTTAAGTGTCCTAGAGCTTTTGGCCGGAAGTTTGGGCAATTTTCAAAGATTCGTAACTCAATCGTTTCTTAACCAAATTCAACCCATAATATATCAAAATGAAGATAGAAAAAAAAATGTAGAACAAGATTATACCTATTTGGAAGGCCAATGGTTGCTGAAGATGGCCGGAAAATAGCCTGAAATGTGAGTGGTCCGCGGGAAAACTGAAAAACTCGCCGGAAACTGGGTAAACTTTAAACGTTCATAACTTCTTCAATACTCAACGAAATCGAGTGATTCAAAAACAAAAATCATACTTCTCAATGAGATGAAAACAATGGTACCTTTTTTCGACCACTAATTTGCTGTGGTTTGGCTAGAAAACGGTTCGAAAGTGATTAACTCAAGACCAAGACAGCCTTTCGAGTCATTTTCCGGCCAAACCACGACGATTTACCTGTCGAGAAAGGTACCATTCTCTTCGTCTCGTCAAGAAGTATGATTTTCTTTTTTGAATTACTCAATTTCGTTTAGTATTGAAGAAGTTATTTTCGGGCCATCTCCGGCAACCATTGGGCTTCCAAATAGGTATAATCTTGTTCTACACTTTCCTATCTTCATTTTGATATATTATGGGTTGAATTTGGTTAAGAAACGATTGAGTTTCGAAACTTTAAAAATTGCCCAAACGTTTGACCTAGAGTTTCAGGACACTTAATGGAGTTTTTAATGGAATGACCAAAATAATGGATGGTGGACAATCTCAGGGACTATTTCTATTGAATTTCAATCTCAAGGACCAAAGTGATTTGATATGCAGATCTCAGAGATCATTTTGGTTAAAAAGGCGAAACATAATGAATTAAAGATAAAAAAAACTCTGTCCACTAGAATAATTGATGACATTGATGACTTGCGAACTCTGAATAATACTAATTAAGATAAGGGGTAATGATAAGGAAAGTAAATGCTTAAATTAAATTTTGTTAACTAAATAATATGAAATTTAATGATTGAATTATTATTTAAGTGTTGATTAATTATTAATTAACTGTCGACTAACGTGCCTATTTTTTATTGGTAACACATAATTTGGTTTGCAAATATAATTTAAAATTTTGGTCTCCCTACTATTATTCTTCTTAACAGCGATCCATAATTTAATTTGTAAATTTAATCTAGCTAACATGGCTATAAAATTAAGTAGGAGAATGAATTGACCAACCATGGTTTTTTTTTTTGTTTTTTTTGGACAATAACCAACCATGGTTAATATAGGGTGGGAAAGGAGACGCTAAGCATGATTCGATTCGAAAAGAAAGTGGGAATCATGATTGATGAAAACAGTAGCTGGAACCTTTTTCTGTTGCTTTTTTCTTTCGGGCCCTTAATTTGACTGAGGATTTGAATTTGATATGATACATGAACTTTCACGTGGGTCCTCATCTTGTTTTATTAATTGGATGATCTTGATTCTTGATGGAGTTTAAGATGGTGAAATATACTTCTTCTAATCGTAAAACCTAGTAACATTCGATGTAACAAACTTGCGCATTAGGGAAGCAAAAAAATTGGTCCTTTTCGTCGCATATATATGCTCATATTCTTTACTTCTGTCTTCTGCTAATTATTGATGGACGAACCCTAACCTTCAAGGGTGGATTTAATCCTGTTTGTCCGAAAGGGTGGATTTAATCAGTCTCATGATCCCACAAATTTTCAACCCAACCCAAATCAATGAAAATTTATTTTTACTTTTCAATGGAAGATTTTATTATTTATAGGGTCAGATCTCCTAGTTGATGATTTATGTAAATTATTAACAAGTATTTTTTTTTATACTAAATGAGGAAATATATAAAGAAAGGTCATCTATCAGTGAAAAGTGTTCATGAGAAATATGCATCTACAATAAAACGTGTGAAAAAAAAATTAAGACAAACGAAAAGACATAACAAGCCAAACCCGAAGAGAACAATAAGAAAGAAGCAATATAATGTTTGATAGACTGACTACATATATAATGAAATTAGAACTTGAATCCGGATCCTCGTCGGATCCTTTTTATGAGGATTTCTAGGATTCATGAATTATATTCGTTTATCGTCGTGCGGTCATAAATTATTTTAAATTATTTTATTTAAAATTAAATATAAACAGTACCTAACAAAAACTGATCACATGCTGTACGATAAACAGACACAATTTATAGATCTTTCGGATCCTCACCTAAGGCCATCTCCAACCGAAGGGTCCAGAGGGCCAGAGGGCCGAAAATAGCCCTAAAACCGTCTCCAACCGAGGGCTAGGCCAGAGGGCTCTGGAATCTGGGAGGGCCCCACGGGATCGGAGAGGGCTGGAGGCCTAGCTGCTTTCGGCCAGCCAGCCATCCCCGGGCTGGCTTATTTTTTTTTAATGTTTTCTATTGCTGTCGGTTAAAACCGACAGCATTAAAGAGGTTTTTTTTTTTTAATAGTTCTACTATTAGTATCGGTTATAACCGACACTAATAGTTTGAATGTTTTTGAATATAACGGCTAGTAGCCGTTGTATTATTAGGCTTTTTTTTTTTTTTAATGAATTTAAACTTTTTTTTTTCCCTTTTTTTTCCTTTTCATATTAATCAAATTTTGTTTCATATTTTTTTTTCAATTCTATTTTACAAAATTTGTTTCAATTTTTTTTTAAATTCTATTTTTTTCCTATAACTTCTATTTTACAAAATTTGATTCATATTTTTTTTCCTATAACTTCTATTTCACAAAATTTGATTCACCTAACCGTTAGATTTGTATTTAAATTGTAGTTTTTAACTAATAAATTATGTTTGGCCCTATGGCCCTTTGGCTCTCGGTTGGAGACGGTTTTTTGTGACAGGGCTAAAACGAGCCCTTTGGCCCTCTGGCCCTCGGTTGGAGACGGAGGCAAATATGGCCCTGTACTGTTCATTAAAATATTAATATCTTGGGGAATCTTGGAGGGCCAGAGGGCTCAAACGAGCCCTCTGGCTAGCCCTCGGTTGGAGATAGCCTAAAGATCCGGAAAGAAACCCGTTGGTTAGTGTGAGAGTTTAGAGAGAGAGATTTAGTAAGAAAGTTTAGAGAGAGAGAGAAGAAATAAAATTGTGAATTGTATTTCTCAATAATATTACACTTGGTATATATATACCATCATTTACATATATCCTCACTACTTATCTTACTAGCTAAGTAAAGTAAAACAAACTTTACTTAACTACCCTTAACATCCCCCCTCAAACTAAGCTGAGGTAGCCAAAGTGAGAGTTTGTCACGGAGAAAAAGAAACCGATCCTTGGATAAAGCCTTAGTACATATGTCGGCAGTTTGATCCTGTGTACAGACAAAATGCACAGTGATGGAGTTGGCCAAAACTTTCTCACGAATAAAGTGATAATCAATCTCCACATGCTTGGTTCGAGCATGAAACAGAGGATTCTTAGCAAGAGAGAGAGCAGAGATGTTATCACACCAAAGTTTAGGAGGGCACGGAAGCAGGAGACCAATATCAACTAACAGCTTGCAGATCCAAGTTAACTCAGCAGCAGTATTAGCTAAAGAACGATATTCCGCTTCAGTTGAGGATCGAGCAACAGTGGGTTGCTTCTTGGCACTCCAACTAATAAGAGAATCACCCAGAAAAATACAAAAACCACCTGTGGAACGCCGATCAATAGGGCAACCAGCCCAATCGGCATCTGAGAAACTATTAATACTGAGGGGTGCAGAGCATTTGGGAAACCAAAGACCAAGAGTAATCGTGCCCTTCAAGTATCTGAGAATACGCTTGACAACCTGAAGATGTGATTCCCGAGGAGTGTGCATGAACTGACATACGAGATTGACTGCAAAGGACAAATCGGGTCGGGTCCAGGTTAAGTATTGAAGGCAGCCAACTAATGATCTGTAGTCTTCAGGATTGGACAGTAAGGGAGAAGAATGATCCAATTTAGAAGTACTCAGAGGAGTAACACAAGGTTTAGCACCATCCATGTGTGCCTTCTTGAGAAGATCCAGAATATATTTAGGCTGATTGATGAAGATGCCCTGAGAAGATCGCTTAACTTCAATACCAAGAAAATAATGCAGGAGTCCCAAATCCTTAACAGGAAATAATGCACAGAGTTGAGAAATCACAGAGTGACAAGCTGCAGAATCAGGGCCAGTGACAAGGATATCATCCACATAAACCAAGACATAGACCACGGAATCACTGTTCTTAACAAATAAAGAGTGATCATTATTGGATCCAGAGAAACCAAGAGACTGTAATGCAGTTGTTAACTTGGCATACCAGGCTCGGGGAGCCTGTTTGAGACCGTACAGGGACTTATGCAATTGACAGACATGATGGGGTTGAGTAGGATCTTCAAACCCTGGAGGTTGAACCATAAAAACAGACTCAGTGAGGGTGCCATGCAGAAAAGCATTACTCACATCCAACTGGTTGATAGACCAATCAAATTTAGCTGCAAGGGTTAAGAGAATGCGGATAGTGACTGGTTTGGCAACCGGACTGAATGTCTCATTGTAATCTAAGCCCTGTTGCTGATGAAATCCCTTGGCAACCAGACGGGCTTTGTATCTGTCCACTGAGCCATCAGGTTTCCGTTTAATACGAAAAACACATTTACAACCTACTAAATTCTGAGAGGAAGTAGGAGGAACCAAAGACCAGGTACCAGTTTGAAGAAGCGCATTGAACTCTTCCTGCATAGCTTGTCGCCAGGGCAGGTGTTTAGAAGCTTGAAGGTAGGTGGAAGGTGTGTAATCAAGAGATAAAGAGGAGGGAAGAGGATGCTTAGTTTCTAGAAGAGCCTTCGGTTTAAAAATACCAGATTTTGATCTAGTGGTCATAGGATGAATATTAGGTAGAGAAGAGGGTGGTAAGGAAGCTGTAGAAGAAGAAGGAGATAAGGGAATGGAATCAGAGATAGGTAACGAGACAGGAAAGGAATGAGTAAATGTTAATGAGGTTGGGATGGAGGGGGAATTGAAAATAGATGGAACTGGAGAGGAAGGACGGACAGGAGGTGAAGAAGAATGAAAAGGAAATGTGGTTTCATCAAAGATAACATGGCGAGAAATATAAAGTCGCCCAGTTTGAGCATCCAAACAACGATAACCTTTATGATTAAGGCTATAGCCTAAAAAGACACAAGCTTTGCTTCTCGGATCAAGTTTAGAGGAAGTGTAAGGTTGGAGCCAAGGATAACACCTACAACCGAAAACTTTCAAAGTTGTGTAATCTGGGGGTTTATGAAACAAGATTTCCCAAGGAGAGAGTTTACTACCAGTAGGCATGCGATTGATGAGATAAAGAGCCGTGGAGAAGGATTCAACCCAATAAGAATGAGGTACTTGAGATGCTGTAAGAAGAGTCCGAGCAGTTTCGACTAAATGCCGGTGCTTTCTTTCAGCACACCCGTTTTGTTCTGGAGTATGAGGGCAGCTCAGTTGATGAGAGATCCCATGTGTCTTCAAGAAATCAGAAAATTGATGATTAACAAACTCTCCACCAGAATCAGATCGCAGAGTAATAACCTTGAAATCCAAGAGATTTTCAACCACAGATTTGAAGTGAACAAAGGTACTGAAAACCTCAGATTTATATTTCAGTGGAAAGAACCATGAATACTTGGAAAAGTCATCAACCAATAGAAGATAATATCGAAATCCATTAACAGAAGGAACGGGCGCAGGACCCCATACATCAGTATGCAACAGCTCAAGAGGCTTGGTTGTTGTACAAGAAACAGAGGTAAATGGTTTGCGAGAACATTTGCCTAAAGCACAACTAGAGCATACAAATTTATGAATGTGATCTGAACAAGAGATACGAAACTGAGAGCCTAGTTTATGTAAAATCTTGAATGATGGATGGCCTAAGCGTTGATGCCAAATGCCCTGAGAAGCTGTAGTACTGGTCACATAAGCTTGATGATTGTCTGCAACAGGAGGTGCAAGAAAAGGATAGAAGCCAGCTTTGACAGGACCCTTAAAAAGCTCATTCCCCGAAGTAAGATCATTCACAAGGAAGTGAAAAGGATATAGATGAATGGAGCACCAGTTATCAACAATAAATTGATTGGCAGAAATCAAATCTTGTTTCAGATCAGGAACATGCAACACATTGTGCAAATCAAAAGTATGAGTAGAGGTAGGAAGACAAGAAGAATCAGAATGAGTGATAGGCAAACCTTTGCCATCGCCAATATAAACTTGATCAGGACCACTGTAGGGTTCAGGACTTTGAAGATTTGTATACGAGTTGGTCATATGAGAACTGGCACCGGTATCAAGAAGCCATGTGGGAGCATTGGAAGCATTGGAAGGAGTGAAAGCATTGGAAGCAGTATTCGCATGATATGCAGTTTTTGAATGCTTGGTACCATAGTTAGGATTCAGACGATGCGGACAATCAATAGCCTCATGATCAGATTGACGGCAAATTTGATAGGAAGTTCTTCGGTTGAAATTGTGGAAATTTGGTTTGGATCCACGATTATTCTTATGTTGACCTTGGCGAGAGAAATGCTGACCTTGGCGAGAGAAATTCGGACCTTGGCGAGAGAAATTCTGAAAATTTCTAGGATGAGAAAAATTCCGATCGAAGCCACGGCCATGAGAAGAAACAAAGTACGCCTGAGAAGGAGAATCAGCAGGTGGTGTAGAGAGAATGCCAGCAGAGGAATGATATGCTTGAAATGGCACTGAGGGAGAAACCTTCTTGCGATTTGCCAATTGAATCTCCTTACTAAGCAATAAGCCATGTAACTCATCAACAGTAATGGAACCAAGACGAAATTGAATAGTGTCAACAAAAGCATCATATTCAGGCGGTAAGCCATGAAGAAGGACAGAGATGAGTTCCGAATCAGCAATCGGAGCACCAGCAGTCGCAAGAGCATCCACAATTTCTTCAATTTGTTGAAGATAAGCAGCCGCAGTGGAATCACCTTTGGTAATCGTGCGAAGACGAGAGCGCAGTTCATGAATATGTGATTGCGACGCTGTAGCAAGACGAGATTCCAGCTTTGCCCCCAGATCTCGAGCAGAGGTAACACCAACAATGTAGGGAATCAGAGAATCCGAGAGTGTCGAATTGATCCAGATCAGAATGTTTTGATCATTCTCAAACCAGGTGATATATTGAGGATTTATAGTCGAAGTGCGATGTCCTGAAGAATCCAGAAGATACATGGGCGACGCCACCAGAGATCCATCAATGAGGCCGGTGAGATTGTACCGACGAAAAATTGGTGCAAATAAAGCACTCCAGGTGATCCAATTTGTAGTTGTGAGTTTAATTGGAACCAGCGAACCAATATTCTGAATAGTAATCGAAGAACTGACCGAATTAGGGCACGAATTTGGGGCCGAAGAATCTGCAGGAGATGGCTGCGAGGTAGAATCAGAGGGAGACGATACCGCCATTGTTGGTAGCGACAAGAAGCAAAAGGAGAGAACACAGAGAACGCAGAGAGACGAAGGATGGTCGAAGGTCGTTAGACACCGGCGAATGATACCATGTGAGAGTTTAGAGAGAGAGATTTAGTAAGAAAGTTTAGAGAGAGAGAGAAGAAATAAAATTGTGAATTGTATTTCTCAATAATATTACACTTGGTATATATATACCATCATTTACATATATCCTCACTACTTATCTTACTAGCTAAGTAAAGTAAAACAAACTTTACTTAACTACCCTTAACAGTTAGAACCCCTACCAAATTTACTGCAGTATGACCATACAGGGATTAGTCAAAGGTTATAAACTTTGTATTTTTGTCTTCTTCAAAACGCTTACATATTCCGACTACTAGGTAGATAAGAAAATAAAGGAACACCATTCGGTATATTTATCCCCAAAGAATAAGAATCAACCATTAACTCGGAAGAAGTGTCGTTTGATAAAATATTGAAATTTTGAAACTTACGTACATCGACCGCAAAAGGAACAAGAAGAAGGAAACAAAGGGTCCAATAGTAATAAGTGAGAAGAATAGTGATCAAATGAAGTAATAATTCAAGAGAGATTATGTTCGAGGCAAAGATGGAATTGTTCCTTCGCACAACTCCCTGGGGGTAAATGGCACTTGGCGTGTTGTTGGGCTTGCTCTTGCTAGTGTGCTGCAAAATAAGTTAGTAGTTAGCCTGAAAGGTGCATTTGTGGGGCCTTAGGTATAAGCCTTGAGGCTCGCAAACAAGGCTAACAAGGATATTGGCGTGCCACCGTTATCTCAGTATAACAAATGTGATTTAAGTCGATTACTTGCGCCTCAAGTTATTTAAACTTCTTGTTATCAAAGGATTGTCATAGATTGGTTAAATTTGTATTAAGTTCTTTTTCTTACCTTGTAAACAAGGACTTTTAGTTCATAATCTTGTATGTCCAAAAAGGAGGGAGTCCATAGCCCTTTAAACCATTTCCTTGATCCCAGTTTGTTCTTAATGAAAACAGATTTATTAAGTTAACCAAATTCGAATGCAAATGGGACTCTTAGGTAGAGAACAATTGGAAATAACTTGAATATATGCTGAAAAGTATATGTAAGTGACATATATACTAATGTAACGGACGAACAAAGAGACTCGGGTCAGATTTCACCTTGTCGGGTAAGGTTGAACTTCTACCAGCCACTTCTCTTTGAGTTTACAAAGGTTATATGCTAAAAGGGATCGATGGTAAATAAGTTTTACACGAGGGAATCGATACTACAACACTATGGAAGGTAGCAGAGCTTTTACACTAGACAAAAGATAGCTTTTTCTAAGGGAATTATTGTTAAAATGACTGAATCTGGGTGAGTTTCAGCTTTCTGGGTGCAAATCTGGCTTGAGAGCAGAGTTTGTAAGTGGTTTGTTTGATTGGTTTAAGTGTCGTTATCTCTGTTGTCTCTTTCTCCGTTTATAGGCAGTTTGGCCCGACTGTCTTGGCTTTGTTCTTGGTCGAAGGCTCTCAAGGGCAGTGAGTCATCTTGTATTTACACCTTTATGCCATCATAAAGTGTTTTTTGGTTGTTAGTGAGCTGGTCTCTGTCACTTGTCACTTCAATCATAGGCACGTGACCTATGCCTTGGCTGAGAATGCTTCAATTTGTTTCACGCTTCATCGTTGGGTTTCAATCAAATTCAACTCGTTTTGGCGCCTTTGGACTTTCACTTATGCAAAGCCCAATATTCAAATATTAACCCAAACAGATTATATTCACACACTCCAAATTATTTCTTTTATATTTATTTAATTTTTTAATATTTTTCTATCAAGTGTTAGTAGTGTGTAAAAAAAATTAAAAAAAAATAAATAAAAAGGTGTGAGGAAAGTAATTTGGAATGTGTGAATATACTCTCATTCAAAAAAGAAAAGGAAGATAGAGTTACAGTTCGCGAATGTTAGAAAACCCTAAACTTATAGATTCATCTACAACAGAAATGAACAAAACATTTGATGGAAATTATAGTAAAGTAAGATCATATTCAAGAGACTCTTTATAACTCTTGATTAGTTATTTAAACGCCAAAAATCAATAACTTGTTGCTCCAAGAGGCAACATGGACATCAGATAATATGTTAAACTGATTAATTAAATTAATTTTAAACGCAATTACTAGCTAATAAAATTGACAAAATATGGCTGATGATGTTGTAAAACTCATAGTTGAGTTCGAATAGAAATTAACATGAATAAATTAATCTTTAAATCATACAACTGATTTGTAGCCATTCACTTTTGCTCTTGAGATCTCGTGTTTGATTTCCTTACTTGCTCGTAATTTATATAAATTTAACGTAAATAATCTTATTATTTGTTAAATTTTTTTTTTTAAATTTAAAATCATGGGGGTGTTTAATTAATTAACAAGGATTTGCCAAATGCATCCAAATAGTGATGGATGGATGTCAGAGATGGCGTTAGGCCACTTTGTTTCGTTGTGTGTCAAGTCGCCTTAAGTGATCACATCTGACCGGGGCCCGTAAATTGTCTCCAACATCAACAACTAACTTATCTTTTAAATTGGAAAAGGATCCCCCTCAAAATTCAAAGAATTTTGTGATCGTTTATCGTACATCTTACGATAAAATATAATTTAAAATTAAGGGTAAATATCAGTTTATTACCCTAATGTTTCTTGGTTTTCAACATTTAGTACATCAATTTTTTTTCGTCTCAGAGTCATACCTAAAGTGTAAATTTTAGGACAGTCTCATACATCCATTAGTCAAACTGTTAAGTCTCATGTTAAATGATGACGTGGCGCCCAAGTGGACAATGACTGGATACCACGTATCATTAAGGGGTCCACGTGGATTTCTTTTTTCATTTTTTCTTTCTTCTTTTCAGAGGTGACATGGATTTTTTTTTCCTCTTTCTCTCTCTTCTTCTTCTTCATTTCTTCCTCCCCCAACCCTCCCTTCCTTCTTCCTTGCAACCCGCACCCTCCCCCCAACCTTCCTTTATCACTAGTCTCCCTAATCTTCCCCCACCTTCCTTCTTCCCTTTGTAATTTCTTCCCTTCTTCCTCCCCCAACCCTCCCTTCCTTCTTCCCTGCAACCCACACCCTCCCCCCAACCTTCCTTTATCACCAGTCTCCCCAATCTTCCCCCACCTTCCTTCTTCCCTTTGTAATTTCTTCCCCGAGAGAGAGGCGGTTGAAGAGTAGTTTGGGGAGAGGGATCCAGCTCTCATTGCTAACGCAAGCCAAGAGAGAGATTGAAAGAAATGAGGGAGCTTTCAGGAAAGGGTCGAATCTTTAGGCAACCTGCAATATGAAGTGCAGGAACCCCCACCTTCCTTCCTTCACTCCTGCGACATGTATCTACCCCTCCCCAGCTTCGATTCCTCCGCAACCCCGATTCTTCTCGTCACTTCGCCAATGGAAATTATGTTTTTTTCTTTCTTCTAGAGCAACGGAGAGAGAAATGGGTAGAAATTAGGGTTTTACAAATTATAATTTGAGTGTGTTAGAGGAGATGGCAGATTGCAAGTTGCAGAGAGGGATTTTAAAGAGGGGCATGGGGAAGAAATTGTGGTAGGAGGAGAAATATCCACATGGGTTAGGCTTGTAGTGATTTGAGAGAGAAAGGGGGATGAGGAAGAAATTACAGAGGGAAGAAGAAAGGTGGAGGAAGGTTGGGGGAGACTGCTGGTGAAGGAAGGCTAGGGGAGGGTGCGGGTTGCAGGGAAGAAGGAAGGGAGGTTTGGGGGAGGAAGACAAGAAGAAGAAGAAGAAGAAGAAGAAGAAGAAGAAGAGAGAGAGGAAAAAAAAAATCCATGTCACCTCTGAAGAGAAGAAAGAAAGAAAGAAAGAAAGAAAAATTCCACGTGGACCTTTAATGACACGTGGTGCCCAGTCATTGTCCACATGGGCGCCACTTCATCATTTAACTGGAGACTTAACAGTTTGACTAACGAATGTATGAGACTGTCCCAAAATCTTTAGGTATGACTCTGGGACGAAAAAAAATTGATGTACTAAATGTTGAAAATCACGAAACATGAGGGTAGTAAATTGATATTTACCCTAAAATTAAATATAAATAGTACGTATAAAAAATTGATCGTACGATGTACGATGAACGGACACTATCAAGAAATCCTTCGGATCCTAAAAAAAAAGATCCAGAGAGGATCCTTTTTCTTTTAAATTTACGAAAGCACAACTTAAGCAGATACAACATACGCGGATACAATATACGGATCTTCCCGAATTGGATTTGTAAGTTCATAAAATAAAAGGTTAACCGTCACTTAGTTTTGGTAATTGGCGGAGATCCGACCGTTGGATCGTAATGGAACTTTAGGATGTTGTTCTAGAAGTATAATGTAGATCTTTGGAAGCAACGGACCGGAAATCCGTGATGCAGATCTTCCGAATTGAATTACGAAAGGATGTGTTTTATGTAAATTGTGTGTTTTATCGGTATGAACTTTGAGATGTGATTTGATAATTGGTCATAGGCAACGATGGTTCGTGATGTCTCGATATGTGTGCTAGGGAGTTGTAGCATGGACCTCAAGTGAGTGAGTCTTTTCCTTTCTATCGTGTGTATATATATATATATGTGTGTGTGTGTGTGTATATATGATTGATAATTCCTCAAACGGTTATAAACTGATTATTGCATATAATTACTGTGAATGTTGTGAAGTACTAATGCGAACTACGAATGACTTGATATCTGTTTAGGGTACGTAGGCAGTTTAACGAAACGTTAGATGCAGCCATAACATAAATGAGATTAAATAATTGAGACAATAGCCTTGTTTGGGAAATTGTGCATGGTGAGGGACATTGGTAGAAAATGTTAGATTTAACCTTATGATTTAGTGATTGGATGTTTGTCATAAATCATTGTGTGAAGAATCGAGAATTCGAAGGAAAAAATTGTAAGTATTGATAGTTAGTTAAACTAGTGTTTGGTTGAGCTTGTCACTGATAATTATTCTCGAAAATTTATAGTTCGGGAGTAGAGCATTATAGATTGTGCATTTTATGCCACATTATTGATATATATATTAGGAAGCACTACGATATGGTTAAGTTTTGAATTGCATCAAGGCATGTCCATAAGTATATTATTGTGCATAATTAGTATGAATGCTTTAAGGTATGAAGGTGAACGTGGGATGCATGGATAAGTTCAGGTGAGTATATGTTGTGAAATGTGGGATGCATAATTATGATTACATTTTATTTGGAACGATTGAGTGATGGCATGACTATATTATATTTTAAGCAACTCCGACACTATCGTACGAATTGCCCATGAGTCGTACATGTTATTTTGAGATGTATTGATAGCTCATAAAGCTGCACCCCCGTGTTAGTGCTCCTGCTCGTGGCCAGGGCACAGTCCTTCACGTGATGTTCATCTTCCGCACCTTACGCTCATCTTGGATCCAAGGTAGGTGCACAATCCTGTCGTACAGACCACTTTAGGTGGTTTTGACTCGTAGGTGACCTGTGATTATTCGTTCAGACTTCACGTGATTGTAGCACTTAAGTGCATTTATTTACACCCAATCCTGTCGTACAGACCACTTTAAATGGTTCCGACTCGTGTGCATGTATACTTATTGAGCTATGGATAAGTCGTGCAGGTCATTAGAGGTGACTCTGACTTATGAGCTAGCATATGTGATGAGATATGGATAAGTCGTACATGTCACTAGAGGCGACTCCGACTTATGAGCTAACATATGTGATGAGATATGGATAAGTCGTATAGGTCACTAGAGGTGACTCTAAGTTATGAACTAGCATATGTGATGAGATATGGATAAGTCGTACAAGTCATAAGAGGTGACTCCGACTTATGAGTTAGCATATGTGATGAGATATGGATAAGTCGTACAGGTCACTATAGGTTACTCTAACTTATGAGCTAGCATTGATTGATGATATATGGTTGTAGTCGTACAGGTTACCATAGGTGACTTTGACTGGGGTGCTAGTATGAGTTATTAAGTACTTGATTATTTATATTGCTAATGAGATGCTGTGATGTGGTATACTTTTGGATTTAATGTTGGTATACTCTTGATTTCATGTTTATCCGTAGTATGATTTTTTGGAAGTTAAACAGGTGTTATAGAGATGGATTATATTGTTTAGAAGGTCTTTATTAAAGCTTTATTTTATGGCCACTCACTCTAGTTTTTATCCCTCCAGGTCTAGTAGCAGAGCTTTTGTATCGACGATGATTCATGGCAAGTTTTGGTATTGGAGATTACCTTTGATGGTATGAATTTCAATCCACTTTACAGTACTTTACTTATACTTTGACGTCACGTGTGAAATGAGTTCATTTCTGCTCACGGCCCACTCTTGTATTTAGGCACTTTTAGGTTTAAATTTATTCACATTTTCCACATCATCATACTTTATGGCTTCGTCACCTTTTAGGTGTCGGCCAACACAGCTTGATTTAGAGTCCTAGTGGACACTGGTTGGGGTGCGTCACGACAAGATCATGGTCTACCACCAAAAAATTATGTACATATAAGAAAGATAATTGATACATATATAACTATAGGTACATCCATCAAATCACCGAAAAAAAATAATGTAGCACAAAACATTAATAGATTCTTCAAACCAAAAAACATGGATACATTCTTAAAAAAAGAAAAAAAAAGAAAAAAGAATGAACCTAATAATAAACTCCACATGGATACATTCTCAAATCAACGAAAAAGAACATACCACAAAACATTGATAGGTTCTTCAAACCCAAAAACATGGATACATTCTTAAAAAAACAAAATGAACCTAACAACAAACTCCACATGGATACATTCTCAAATCAACGAAAAAGAATGTACCCATATACATTCCAACAAATATAGTGCCCCATGAAAGTATGCGTAAGCTATCTACAATCCTTATATAAGATGGATAAAAATGTACCAAAAGTGATCTATTGACAAATGGGAGCATTTTACAGCGAAAAACAATATACACATAATGATATCTAGGGATATGGGTACATAAAATGCAACAACCAAATGAAATCTACCTATATTATGTGGAACATATACTAAAACAAGAAGAGAATGCTTTGAATTGTATTATATTCTTCTCAATAAGAGGTAATTATAGGTTTACAACCCTAACATAAATGGAAGGAGAACTAATTACAAGTGATTACATGAGAATACATGGAATTACAATCAATTAGGGATCTTACCTAAAACACAAAAGTCAACACTCGCTCTTAAGTTGGTGCATATATGTCGCTTATACCCAACTTGTGTAAGAAACTTGAAAACTTATGACTTGAAACAACTTTTGTGAGGATATTTGCTAACTGATCTTCTGTTCTTATTGCCGGTACTTCAATTATTTTCCCTTCCAATTTTTCTTTGATGAAGAACCGGTCAACTTCAACATGCTTTGTTCTATCATGTTGTACCGGATTATGTGCGATGTCACAGGCAGCTTTATTATCACAAAATAATTTCATGGGCTGATCATGTTGTATACCCAAATTGCTTAACAGAAGCTTAAGCCACAAAATTTCACAAATTCCCAAAGCCATACCTCTATATTCGGCTTCTGCACTGGAACGGTTAACCACATTCTATTTCTTACTTCTCCATGTAACCAAGTTACCCCCAACAAACGTAAAGTAACCTGATGTTGAGCGCCTATCGTCAATTGAACCTGCCCAGTCTGCATCAGTATAACCTTCAACGCTAAAGTGATTATTCCTTTTAAACAAAATTCCTTTGCTCGGACTTCCCTTCAAATATCGCAATATTCTCATCACGACATTCATATGTTGTTCTCCAGGATCATACATGTATTGACTCACTACACTCAAGGCATAAGCAAGGTCTGGTCTTGTGTGCACCAAGTACATCAAACGGCCTACTAACCTTTGGTATCTTCCTTTGTCAACTGGTACTTGATTATAATCAACACTAAGTTTCAATCATTCTTCTAATGGTGTAGCTACTAGCTGACAAGCTGACATGCCAGTTTCGCACAACAAATCAATAATATACTTCCTCTAAGACAAGAAAATTCCAGAACTGCTTCTCGACACTTTAATGCCTAAAAAATATTTCAGAAATCCAAGGTCTTTCATTTCAAATTCTGTAGACAGGTATCTTTGCAAGGCCGCAGGTTCTTCGGGATCATTACCTGTTACCACCATATCGTCTACATACATAATAAGTGCAATAAGCTTCCCATTCTGTTTTTTCAAGAACAAAGTATGATCGGAGTTACTTTGTCTGTAACCAAATGCTCTCATAGATTTTGTGAATCTTCCAAACCATGCTCGAGGAGACTGCTTCAAGCCATATAAGGATTTCTTCAACCTGCACACCTTTCTTTTGTATTTATCTGGAGCATTACATTTAGGTGGAAGATCCATATAAATCTCTTCTGTCAAATCTCCATGCAAGAAGGCATTCTTCACATCAAACTGCTGTAAAGGCCAATCAAGATTTGCAACCAAGGATAACAAAACACGAACGGTGTTGATCTTGGCCATGGGAGCAAATGTATTTGTATAGTTTGTTGATGCACAAAATCAGTGAGGACTTTGGTACAACAGAAAATGTTAAGTTTGTGACCTTCGCTAGATTGCTCCGGTCACTAGTGTGGATAAGTATGTAAATGGATAGAGACAGGGAAGCAAACACAAGATGTACGTGGTTCACCCAGATTGGCTACGTCTACGGAGTAGATGAGTTCTTATTAATTGTGAAGGGTTAATACAAGTACATAGGTTCAAGCTCTCCTTTAGTGAGTACTAGTGAATGATTTAGTACAAATGACATTAGGAAATATTGTGAAAGAATGATCTCTATTTATAGAAGAGAGTTTCTAGTTTCAATCTGACATTGATACGTGTTGCGCTATGATTGGCTTCTGATGTCGACACGTGTCGTGCTATGATTGGTCTCCTGGTTGGATGGAGACTCTTCTGGGTCCTTTACGGTATAATGTTGACCGGTGCTCAGTAGTTTCGGGATTGGTCAAGTATGGTACAAACAGTGCTCCTTTAAGTTCCCGAGTGAGGGAAACTCCTTGGTTGGGGACTTGCAAGATCCAAGCCATTGAGTAATCACGAAACTTCTAAGTATCGAAGTGTGGTATCATTTTCACTTGTCTTATCTGTCTCATATGTAGATGTGGCATCTTCTCTGGAAGTACTTTTCCTCCATCTAGGGGTGGTATCTTTAACCGATGAAGATGCACAAGGTAATGTATCAATTTCACTTGAAGCTTACTTGTAGTTTCGGGCTTGGTCAAGTGCGATACAAACCCTATAGTAGGAGTCCCCCAAGTCACCGAGCTAGGAGATTTGCCGAATGAGGTAATAGACAAGGTAAGCAATCAGACTTCCAAGCAAGTAACCTAGATTGGAGGTTTGACTTCGACTTCCGGTTGATTGTTCTCATTCTCCTTGTGTCGTAAACAGCAACAAGGATAAGGAGAAGCAAATGGAGAAGAGATGATATGGGATACTTTTTCTTTTAAAGAAGTAACTTTCCACGTGCTTATTCTTGAACTGGGTTTGAGGGTTTTCTGGTTTCCTCTAGAGTATAAGGCCAACTCAAGAATTTGAGGGTCAAAACAAGTCCATCAAATCTAGAGTACGTTCGACCCTGACGATATGGGATGCTTTTGCTGTTGACAAAGTAGTGGATATATCGACACGTGTTCTGTTACGCTTGCCTCCACGTGCTTCCTTGTATCCTTCTCACTTGCCCTATATGTTCCTCAACTAGATGTGGTGTCTTTTCTAGAAGCATAAGATGAGTACTCGAGAGCAATGCTAGGTAAGTAATCAGGTAAGGGGTTCCAGGCAGTCAGTTCCTGACTGGAAGCTTGATTCCAAGTGTTGACTGATTGCTCTCTTTCTCCTTGTCTTGCAGGTAAGAACAAGGCCAAAGGAAAAGACAGGAAAAAAGTATGATATGGGATACTCTTGCTTTTAACCCTAATGATATGAGATACTCTTGCTCTGGTGTGGCTTGTTTGCAGATGTATTAACGGGAGGAAAAGAAGCTGAGTATTTTAAGAGACTCTGCTAAGAGTGCCCTCTCGGATGTGAAGAAAAGATAGCATTTTTTTATTTGCAGGTCTGCCTGGCTGTGGAGGATGGAAGTCGACATATATAGGAGTCTCCTTAACAATAAGTAGTAGTGAGAGCTGCAAGCTTCACGTGTTTTAACTTTGTCAGAGGACTTTGAAAAAGTGGTCTGTGGTATCTGGAAAGCTGGTGTTGCATGTGAAGATTACAAACAAGTTTTATCCAAGGAAATCTGGCTTCGAAGTTCGGAAAGCGGTGCCTCTTTGGTTTTCGAACGAGCAATCTTGTCGAGGATCTGGCTTTCGAGATTCAGAGAACGATGCCTCTTCAATTTTTGAGAAAGTAATCCTGTTGGGAGTCTGACTCTTGAGATTCGGAGAGTAGTGTCTCTTCGATTTTTGAGAAAGTAATCCTATTGGGAGTCTGGCTTTCGAGATTCGGAGGGCGGTGCCTCTTCGATTTTTGAGCACGTAATCCTGTTGGGAGTTTGGCTCTCGAGATCGGTGCCTCTTCGATTTTTGAGAAAGCAATCTTGTTGGGAGTCTGACTCTTGAGATTCGAAGAGCGGTGTCTCTTCGATTTTTGAGAAAGTAATCTTGTTGGGAGTCTGGCTCTCGAGATTCGAAGGGCGGTGCCTCTTCAATTTTTGAGCAAGCAATCTTGTTAGGAGTGTTTTCTCGAATGTGAGTAAAGGTTTGGCATTTTTACCAGTCTACCTTGCCATGGAGCATGGAGGTTGACACACATTGGGACTTTCTAGTTATCAAGCAGTGGTGTTGTTTCTTTACCCTTATGGGTAATAGTAGGGTAGCTGGACCTTCAAAATTTATGTGTCTAAACTTTGTCAGAGATATTTGGCAAAGTTATCTGTGGTACCCAATGAGCTGATGTTGCGTGTGGAAAATGGTGCCTCTTCGGAATCCAGAGAGTGATGCCTCTTCGATTTTTAAATCAACGACCCTATTGCCCTTTCTTTTATTAGGGCACCAATTGTGTGCAAGAAGTACATTCAGAGAGTTATTGCTTGTAGGAATTTTCCCTTTATTTCAGAAATTTATTGCACCTCATTTCTCCTTCATCATTTCTGAGAATGTCTAGCCCATCCAACCGTCGTTTTGACTTGAACTTTGGTGAAGAGGCAGCCATGCCTTCTCAAGACAACATATGGCGCCCATCCTTCTTATCCCCTACTGGTCATCTTACCGTTGAGGACTCTGTGATGAAGAATAATATGACCGCTGCGGTGGTGGCCAGAAACCTTCTCATTCCCAAAGATAACAGACTACTTTCCAAACGGTTTGATGAGTTGGCTGTTAAGGATTCTCTGGCTCTCAGTGTTCAATGTGTAGGTTATGTGTCTAATATGGCCCAACGCTTATTTGCTCGAACCCACCAAGTTGAATCATTGGCGGCTGAAGTGATAAGTCTGAAACAGGAAATCAGAGGGCTTAAGCATGAGAATAAACAGTTGCACAGGCTCGCACATGACTATGCTACAAACATGAAGAGGAAGCTCGACTAGCTGTAGGAATCTGATGGTCAGATTTTACTTGATCATCAGAGGTTTGTGGGTTTGTTCCAAGGGCATTTATTGCCTTCGTCTTCTAGGGCTGTACCACGTAATGAAGCTTAAAATGATCAACCTTTGGTGCCTCCTCCTTTTGGGGTTCTGCCTAGTACTGAGGCTCCGAATAATGACCCTCTGGTGCCTCCTCTTTCTGGGGCTCTGCCGACTGCTGAGACTTCTCCTGAGCAACCTTTGTGAAGACTTTCTCTTGTTTGTTTATTTTGATTCATGTATATGTACATATTTGTAACTTATCGGAGATATCAATAAACAAGCTTTACTTCATTTCAACGTATTGTGTTAAATACACCAAGACCTTCTTCACTAAGTTTTTTGAATTTTTCGTTTTGTTGAATCTTGTATGTTGGAGCTTTGTGAGTGAAGCATGTAGGTTGAGGTAGTGCTCCCTTAATTTCCCGAGTGAGGAAAACTTCTCGGTTGGAGATTTGAAAAAATCCAAGTCATTGAGTTGTCGTGAGACTTCTGAGTATAAAGGTGCAGTAGCATATGGTAGAAGTCCCTTAAGTCTCCGGTTGATGGAGTTGACGAATGAGGTGTCTTGCTAGTAGCCAAGTTTCCAAAGTAACAAAACTTCACCATTTTCCTTTCTAAGTGGTAGCCCAAAACTCCTTCATATATATTTGTTATGAAAGTTGTTAGGCCCAAAGAAGAGGAAGCCTAGGCAATTTTTTGTTTGTTTTGAATTTTGGATTTTTTTTTTTAATTTTCGAATTTTCAAATTTCCGAAAATATATATATTTTAAGCTTTATGGATGAAGCTTTGTAGGTGAAGCTTTAAGGTTGAAGCTTTGTTAGGTACCATGAATTGATTTTGCTTCACACTATCTTGAACAAGATAGTGTGAAGCTTTTGTGTTGACGCTTTTGTGGGTGAAGCTTTTGTGGTGGGTGAAGCTTTTGTTGGTGAAGCTTTTATGGGTGAAGCTTTTGTGGGTGAAGCTTTTATGGTGGGGGAAACTTTTATGGGTGAAGCTTTTATGGGTGAAGTTTTTGTGGGTGAAGCTTTTGTGGTGGGTGAAGCTTTTGTGGTGGGTGAAGCTTTTATAGGTGAAGCTTTGAAGTTGAAGTTTTGTAGGTGAAGCTTTGGAGTTGAAGATTTGTTGGGTACCATGAACTGATTTTGCTTCACACTATCTTGAACAAGATAGTGTGAAGCTTTTAAGAATTTGTAGTTGTCCTCCAATGATGAAGCTTTTGTGGTGAGCTTTGTTCAATTTCCCAATTTCCTTTTTTTTTTTGGGAAAATTAGAAATTTGAAAATGTGGGAGAGACAACATAAACAAATTTTGCTTCCACACTGTTGAGCAAGAGATTGTGATGCAAGCCACACCTTGTAGTAGTCAAAGGTTTGGATGAACCATATAAATTGAATTTGCTTCGAACAGTCTTGATCAAGAGTGTGTGAAGCTTTAGATGAGTTGTAATTGCCCTTCATTGATGAAGCTTTTGTTAGCACCATAAATTGGTTTTGCTTCACACTGTCTTGATCAAGAGTGTGTGAAGTTTTTGAAAATTGTGGTTGAACTCCTTTGATGAGGCTCTTGTTGGCACCATAAATTGATGTTGCTTCACATTGTCTTGATCAAGAATGTGTGAAGCTTTTGAGAATTATGGTTGCCTTCTTTTGATGAAGCTCTTATTGGCACCATGAATTGGTTTTGTTTCACACTGTCTTGATCAAGAGTGTGTGAAGCTTTCTACGAGTTGTAGTGTTTGCATTGTTACAGAGGAGAAATGTCTGAAGCAGATGCAAGAGGGCTGAATAGCTTGATCTTTGTATGCCATACACTGAAGTTGTTGTTGGCTTGCAATAAGACTTTGTTAGTGACTATAACTTTTGTTGGGCATAAGTGCTCCCTTAGTTGAGTTGTCAAGCTTGAGGGTTTTTGATTATTTATGAATGCTAGGAGTTCACATGTACAAGTTGTACCACTCGTCTTCTGGTAGGTGGAATGAATGGTGAGTTACTTTCATCACTTGGTTGGTGGTACGAAGGTGAGTTCCTTTATCACCTTTCATCATATTTCATCACCTGGTTGGTGGCACGAAGATGAATTCCTTCTTCACCTGGTTGGTGGCATGAGTGGCAAGTTGCCAAATGATATTAGAGTACGAATTGTACATTTCATCACCTAGTTGGTGGCATGAAGGAGAGTACGGGTTGTACATTTCATCACCTGGTTGGTGGCATGAAAATGAGTTCATTTTTCACCTAGTTAGTGGCATGAGTGGCAAGTTGCCAAATGATATTAGAGTACAGGTTGTACATTTCATCACCTGGTTGGTGGCATGAAGGAGAGTACGTGTTGTACATTTCATCACCTGGTTGGTGGCACGAAGATGAGTTCCTTCTTCACCAAGTTGGTGGCATGAGTGGCAAGTTTCCAAATGATATTAGAGTACGGGTTGTACATTTCATCACCTGGTTGGTGGCATGAAGGAGAGTACGGGTTGTACATTTCATCACCTAATTGGTGGCATGAAGATGAGTTCCTTCTTCACATTTCATCACCTGGTTGGTGAGAATAAGGGAAAGGTGTCGAGGCACATTGTAGCAAGTGTCGAATGACACAAAGTTTGTTGAACCATTTCGAAGCACAGTTGGTTTATGTATGCATGTGTTGGAATGCATGATGTTTATGTATAAATGTGTTGGAATGTATGATGTTTATGTATGAATGTGTTGGAATGTATGATGTTTATATTGATTGATATAAATGATGCTTATGAATGTTTTCCTATGCATGAAGGGATCCATGCTTTTGATATGTGAACCATGTTGGTTGTAACACTTAGTATCACTTACTTTATGTCAAAGTACGCATGTTGAAGCTCTGAGTTGGAGTATAAGGGTAGGTCAGCGTAGACCAAGTGTTCCAGTGCTAGGAACGCAAAAGACTCAGAAGAAGTTGTCTGAATTCCCATTTCTTTAAATATTTTCCGAATGGCTTGTGTGATAAAAGATCTCAAGCGGTTGAGAGTTAAAACATTTGTAATGTATATGCCTTCTTATAATAGCATTTCCTTCAGTACCTAGTCATCCACTTTGAAAGGGTGAGGCTTGACCCCATAGTCATTATAGTTGACGGTACGTTCACCCCTGGTTGTCTTGATACGAACTTTTATCCCTCTTGTTATAAGCATGTGCCATCACCTCATAGTAAGTCTTCCAAGTGTTGGCATTGATCATGTACTTGAAGAAACAATCATGTAGGCCTGCCGTGAAGGCCTTAAGGGTGGTCTTGTCATTTGCCTCAGCGCAACGAGAATGCTCATGGCTAAAGCGACCTGCATACTCTCGTAGTGACTTGTCCAGCTTTTTGCGAATAGTGTACAAGTCATCTGCAGAATGCAAGCGATCGGTCTGGAAGATGTGTTGAGAGACAAACAGTTTCCTCATTTCCTTAAACGGGTCTACTGTCTCAGGTGGAAGACGACAATACCAGTTTAGAGCTCCGCTAGAGAGGGTGGAGGGGAAAAGAAGACATCGCTCTTCGTTGGTGTTCATCCGATATGCCACGGTGGACTCAAAGAAGTTAAGGTGTTCAATTGGGTCCTCATTTCCAGTATAGAGTTGTAAACCAAGCTTTTGTTTTTTCTTCGCTTGAAGGGGGTGTTGAGAATCTTTCTTGTGAAAGGGTCAGGCATGGGTTGGTTCCAGTCATGTATCTCAGCCTGACGTTCGGCCTTCAACTTGTTTACTTCCTCAAGGAGCTGTAGGACAATGGGGTCATGAGTGGAGTCATGTACCACTGGAATTTTCTTTCGTAAGTCTCCATTGCCTCTTGGAAGTAGGAAAGTTTGAGCAACGGCGTGTGGTTTTTTCTTGGACTTGCTGTACTGACTTCTAGGGTGAGTTAATTGGAATACCTCAGAGTCCCCCGTACTGTCATGTTCCTCTCGGACCTGTCGTTCCTTCCCTAGATTGGCAGCTGGCCTGGGTCGTGGGAAGGGACCGAGTCTTTCAGAAACCCTTGGGTTATTGATCTTCGAGCATATGTGGAGGGGATTCTCTCGACGTTGCTTTATGAAGTCTCAGCAGTCACGATAAATGACTTTCGATCCTTCCAACCCTTCTATAATGAGGTGTCATCCTCCACTTCTTCTACTTCGGGTCGAAACATCTGGGTTGAAAGAAGTCACATGTTGATCAATGTTTTGATGATTAACTCGCTCCTCATCAGGGATACCCATGTCGAAGGGAGGTGACCCTCCGTGTTGGGGGGCACCCAGATGATGGTTGATGTCCACAGGGGCAATGAACTTGCGTGTTTGAGTACGCCTAGTTTCATGGAGCGCCTCAAAGAGCTTCTTATACGGCTCCTGGAGGACCTCATTCTTCATTGCTATCTTGTTGTTCTTAGCTTTTAGCTCATCGACTTTAGCTTGAAGAGCAACCCTCTTTCCTTCCTTATTTCGTTGCTTCGCACTAGGTGCAAGATGGGTGACATTCTGTGTGCTGTGGCTTCCTTCGCTCCCCATGTTAGAGAGGGATGCCTGGTCAAAAGAGAGTGTACGAATGGTGGAAACCAGCTTGGCAAAGCTGAAGAGAGTGGGAATAAGTGTCGTTCCCACAGATGGCGCCAAATGTTGATGCACAAAATCAATGAGGACTTTGGTACAATAGAAAATGTTAAGTTTTGACCTTCACTAGATTGTTCCGGTCACTAGTGTGGATAAGTATGTAAATGGATAGAGACAAAGAAGCAAACACAAGATGTACGTGGTTCACCCAGATTGGCTACGTCCATGAAGTAGATGAGTTCTCATTAATTGTGAAGGATTTATACAAGTACATAGGTTTAAGCTCTCATTTAGTGAGTACTAGTGAATGATTTAGTACAAATGACATTAGGAAATATTGTGAGAGAATAATCTCTATTTATAGAAGAGAGTTTCTAGTTTCATTCTGACATTGACACGTGTCGTGTTGTGATTAGCTTCTGATGTTGACATGTGTCGCGCTATGATTGGCTTCTGATGTCGACACGTGTCACACTGTGATTGGCCTCCTAGTTGTAGGGAAACTCTTCTAGGTTATTGACGGTATAACGTTGACTGGTGCTCAGTAGTTTCGGGATTGGTCAAGTATGGTACAAACATAGTCAATTCCATATTTTTAAGTGTATCCTTTTGCTACCAGTCTTGCCTTGAAGCGATCCACGATCCCATCAGTTTTGTACTTCACAGTATAAACCCATTTAAATCCCACATGTTTCTTATCAGCTGGCAAGTCTGTGATCTCCCAAGTAACATTCTTCTTCAAAGACTTTAACTCTTCATTCATTGCTGTTTGCCAATGTGGATCAGCTAAAGCCTCTTGCACACTGTTAGGAATAGATACAATAGATAATTGATACACAAATGACTTATTTGATTATGACAGGTGACTGGTCGACACATAATTAGTTAATGGGTATAACACATTGGATTCAGGGTTAGGTTTATTTATTGGATACCTAGTTTTGCATTTAGGGTCAGCTTGATAAGTAGGTTTAGGAATACCTCGGTTTACACGATTAGGGAGGCGACGTGGTGGTGGTACATCAGGGATCGAAGGCGTTTGATTATAATTATTGGGGCCCAAGGGTGGTGAGATCAATTGTGAGGTAGTTGGCGACACAGGGTTGTCTGCTGGTGAGGAAACTGGTAGTGAGCTGTCAGGCAGAGATGAAGGCTGTGAGTTATCTGGTGCAGTCAACTCGTTACTTTCAAAGTTTTCAACATTGTTTCCATGTGAATGATCACCACTTGTCTCCAAGACATTACCACTTACCTCTAATTCATTCACATTATTATTTTCTTGTGAATGATCACCACTTATTTCCAAGACATCACCATTTAAATCCAATCATTCATACTATATGTCTTCGAAATAGTATAGTCAAGAGTTTGAACTTCTGTTTGATTCTCCCCCTGAAGTGAAGGCTCAGGACTGGCAAAGTACATATCATTCTCATGAATGGCAACATCCATAGTGACAAACAACTTTTTCGTCGGAGGGTGATAACAACGATATGCCTTCTGATTTGAGGCATACCCCACAAACACACACCGTAAGGCCCGAGGTTCAAGCTTACTCCTCTGATGTTTATGAAGATGAACGAAGGCCACACAGCCAAACACATGAGGTGGAAGATTGATGACGGCAGAAGCATCAATGTGTGAGGAGAGAGCCTGAAGTGGTGTTTGAAAACCAACGGATCGGGATGGAACACGATTAATGAGATACACAGATGAGGTGAGAGGTTATCCCCAATAGGATAACGGGAGATAAGCCTCGAGCAAAGAAGCACGAACAACCTCCAAAAGATGACGGTTCTTGCGTTCTGCAACCCCATTTTGTTGTGGAGTATATGGGCACGTGGTTTGATGAATAATGCCATGATGATCAAGAAAGGCACGAAGGTCAGAGTTAACATATTCACCGCCATTATCACTCCTAAGAACCTGTATGTGGGACTTATATTGTAGTTGTACCATTTTATAAAACTGCTGAAACAAAGAAGGAACTTCACTTTTGAACTTCATCAAACATACCCAAGTCATACGTGTGCAATCATAAATAAAAGTAACGAACCAATGAGCACTACCAAACGTAGCAGTTTTAGATGGCCCCCAAACATCATAATGAATTATCATAAATGAAACTGAACTTTTATTCATACTGGACGGAAATGAAGTACAATGACTATTAGCCATTTCACAAACACCACATTGAAAGCTAGAAACGTCATGCTTAACAAATAGGCTAGGATACAACCTTCGTAAATAGCCGAAAGAAGCATGTCCAAGTTGACGATGCCACAACCAAACCTCCGAAGCTTTATCCTTCTCCCCATGAGATCCTTCCACGGCAAGAGCTTTAGTCAAATTTCGAGAATTGTTCGATGTCAGCTCTAAGTAGTAAAGCTTTCCTCTTCGAATACCATAACCAATCGTCTTACGAGTCCGAATGTCCTTAAAAACACAAAAGGAAGACCAATAAATAAAAAGGCAATGTAGGGCGACAATTGTTTGAGCAACAGATACGGAGTCAAGATTCAGGGTATTAGAAAAAGGGAGATATCGCCTTCCCCAATAATGGGGACAACATTACCATTGGCAACACTAACTATAGTATTGGTGGATGGTTTTAGGGTTTGGACCTGTCTAGAATCACAAGTCATATGTTCAGTAGTACCAGAATCAATTATCCATGTACTATTCATAACAAATGCAGAAAATTTTAAAGCTTTACCATCATTACTTGTATGATCAGAATCTGCCTTAGCTTCGGCAACCAATGCACGCGACTTGAATCAGTCATGATTGATCTTACTCTCTTGTTCGGTTTGATCAGATCGATGCATAGTGAGTACGTGAGTATGTGATGCAGCATTGGGTCGTGAGGTGGATGCAGAGATCAGTTTGGTGAACTTTGATCAGCAACAACGGCGTCGCTCACTGGTCGGTCAGGCACGGTACATAACTGGATGCGCGGTGGTCTTCGGTGGACTTGGATCAGCAACGACGGCGTCGCTCACTGGTTTCACAGTGCGCAGCACAACATGCTGCACGACGATTTCTTTTCTTCGGACAAATTGCGATAATAATAATTTTTTATTATTTTTCTTAACTTGGCTTTGGTGCCAAGAAGAGAATGCTTTGAATTGTATTATATTCTTCTCAATAAGAGGTACTTATAGGTTTACAACCCTAACATAAATGGAAACAGAGCTAATTACAAGTGATTACATGAGAATACACGGAATTACAATCAATTAGGGATCATACCTAAAATACAAAAGTCAACAAAACAACCCAAAAACATTGTACCCATAGAATATGTATGATGAAATTTAACCAATAAAAGAAAATTACACCCAAAGAAACAATAAATAATACTATCAGTTAAAAAAAAACTAAAAAGAAGAAAATAATGGATGACTGAAATGAGTGGAGGTGTTGCACAACACCGGGAGTTGAAACTATGGCGCAGTCAAAGAAACAATAATAGATAGAGATAATTCAGAAAGAAAGTGAGAAATAGAATGTAACATTTAAGAATATAATAAATTTAGACTGATAATTAATTGCCTTAAATTTAGGAGATAAACACTAAATTTTAGGTTGTTTTATTTAAAAAAAAAAAGTTAATATAAAATGTTGAGTTGGCAAGTTAAATGGTGATGTGGACAAAGTCAAATGACTTTGATAAAAATTTGAAAACCAATCAGGTTTCAATCAAACAACATTATGGAGAAATGATGTGATCCTAATTTTTCCTTATTATATACTTTTAACAATATAGTTAACAATTTGGAGAAATATTTATTAATGTACATTTATATATCATACATGCATTTACAACTCGTGGATAAAATTTGAACATGGACATAATTTGTTCAATTTTTATGAGAGGTATTCCGCCAGATACTAAAATAAATACTCGTAACCATTGTAAATTTGTAATTACAAAAGCTGCAACCTAAAATTCAGTAAATAGTCACTATCTAACGAAATCTATAGTAATAAGCTGGGTGGGATGAGATCACTCGAGTGAGAGAGAGTGAATCCTATAGGCTATAATTAATAAGTTGAATTGGTTCCCCGTTGTTTTCATCTGGCAAACAGAACTAGAGTTCAATCATCAGACAATATATCCTTGATAGTTAGAGCACCATCAGTTATGTTCCATCACATTTTAGATTTTACAGTAGGATCCATTTGATACCTTCAATGCGATTTGATTGTATTGTGGTCAAGGATAGGATATGTAGTCCAAACAGTTGTTTTCATATGCATATCGCACCATACCTCTTCGAGTTGAATTCCTCCACCTTTTTTAATAGTCCTGCAGACGGCTGAACCTCATGTATTTCGAATTTTACTTTGCCTTGATTTGGTACTAAGGTGCTTCTGAAAAAAGTGGGCATAAAAAAAAGCTGTGAACTTTTTTATGTTTGGTAAACATTCAACTTCATTTTTTTGTTTTTACAGTTTTGGGTGAAAAAAACCAAAAACACAAAGCTACAAAACCCAGCTTTGAAAAACCGACTTTTTTTGCTTGCCCAGCTTTTGTGCAAACCAATTTAGCAAGAGGCGCTGAGGCCTTTAATGAAATTTTCCAATACACAAAATGGCCTTTAGCAATTAAATAAATTATACATTATACCCGTCGACTTCGTCGCCGACCCTGCCACATCTCTCTTCCGTCCTCTCTCTGAGCTTCTTCGGATTTCTAGGACAGGAGCGATGGGAGGTTCGTCGGATTTCTGGGCTTTGTCTAAATCTAGGCTGCACAAATAATGCTAGATTTGCACCTTTCTGCTTGACACCCAAAATCTCAACGGGAAAGCCTCAATGCCTTTGCCACTAACACCGACGATAAGTCCTGAAATCAAAGTTCATCTATCTTCCGCGAATCGGTTGATGCAACCCAGCCTTCCTTTCCCCATGACCTAGCCTTCCTTAGGATCAGGCAGAGAGAGACAGAGAGAGAAGGGGGAGAGAGGGAGTGAGTGGCGGAAGATAGAATATACAAAGGTTCTGCAAAAATAAAATAGGAACAAGGTAAAGAAGAAATGACTCTTAGAGAAAAGAATAGAATAAAAAAATTATAAATATGTTAATAAAAAAAGGTAAAAGTAAATTTTTCGAAGCTCACAACTGTTTATAAATAGTTTATATAAATCTTATAAATGTCATAATAAAAGAAAAGATAAAAAAAATTATTATATAATATTCAACATCATATCTTTTTTAGTTATTTTACATAAAAATTTACCAAACACTCTAACACTGCTTTTTTTTGCTAAAAACACTTTTACAAAAAAGTTTACCAAACACTCTACTGCTTTTGTTTGTACCATACTTATGGGCCTTCGTATTTAGATCTCGTATAAATACTAAGAGGACTCAAATGTAATTATGTAATAAATGAAGGGGCAAATATGTAATAAGTGAGAAACCTTTATTCTATAAAATGACTCCTCACTTTTCTCATTGGGAGAGGCCAAGTTTCGAGCCAAGATTGAGGGCAAGGCTTAGGCCACAAAAAATAGGCTAGAGAGCACACTGCCTCTAACCTTATTGTATATTCACCATTCTGAGTGAAACAATATCAACATCAGTGTGGACGTAGCCCAAACATTGGGGTGAACCACGATACATCTTGTGTTCTTTGCAGATTCACGATCGGATTTATGTTGTTCCAAGACCTCCGGTTTTGTGCATCAACGTTTGGCGCTGTCTATAGGAAGCGACACGAAAAATTATGTCGGTTCTCTTTCATTTTTTTCACCTCCGCTATGAATCTGCAGAAACCCAAGAACCCAGAAAACCTCACTCTTTGGGCTTTTCCAGAAAACCTTCGCAGACTCTGTGCAGTTTTAAGAAACCATCCAAAAACCCATTTTCCATCTCTCTCTCAACAACACAGCTACCACCGCGTCTTTTCATGTCTCTAACTCTAGATCTCACCCTCTCCCTCTCTCTAAAACTTTCTCTCTCTAAAATTCGAACCAAACATCGACTTCAACCTTTGGACTTGGAAGAGAGAGGGAAGACCTTGTAAATTCAGCCATAATCATCCTCCTTTGCATTTCTCTCCTCACTTTCTCTCTCTACACCTTTCGCTTCTTTTCCTCTCTCTCTGCTCTCGACCCTCATCCAATCAAAGATCCGAGGCTTGATCTAGGATTTTGTCCCTCCGTTTGATTTTCGTGAATTTAGGGTTTAGGCTGTTGAATTCAACTCCGAATTGATGTTTCATCTTAAGGCGAACGATGGTGGGATCGATTTCTCGCGAATTGAAAACTAAGATGAAGGGTTATACATGGGTCGCCAGCTAAGAAGTCGAAACAGCGTCGGCACATGTGGCCTGCCCTTTATTCCAACGCCACGACTGTAGCTTCTGACCTCTCTACCGTATCCGATTGCTTCTGCAAATTTCAGTTTCGCCATGGACAGGCTAGTGAAGCCAGACATGAAAGAAGGGAGACTCGGAGACAAAAAGCTGGGGCCACGTCATTGACTCACTGATACGTATCATCATCATCATCGACTTTCTCTGGCCTTGCTTCAAAGCCATGTCTATATGTAAGTACTTCGATAACTATCGTTGTAGAACTCGATCGTTGCGGAGTTCGTAGATTGGGCTTCAGAAGGGCATCATATAAATTTGGTCGTACCAAATCTCGAGCATTGTGATTTCAAATAGTGGAGGTACTCCTGAAACTAGAAATAGGTTACTGGAAGTACAGAAGGCCTTCCGTGCGGCTGACCTGAACTTTGCAAAACAGTGTTGGGCAGTGTTTGCTGCTGTATGGTGATGTAACTTGTTGTAGCGGCCCCTACCACTGTAGTTAAGCATGGAAGCCATGATTGCGGATCCAGCCCCTACCACTGTCGGCGAGCATGGAATTCATGATTGCGGACCCAGACAACGGTCATCCACTATCCCACTGAAAAAAAGAAAACCCACGGGATAACATGCAAAAGTATCCCACTAAAAAAACACTAATGAGGAAGAGTCACAGCTTATTATATGTGCTCAGAAAATGGAGTAGGGCCAGAGAGGGATGAGTCAGAGAGGGGTGAGTTCTATTGGAGCGGGGAGATCAAGAAAAGCAAAAGCATAGTAGAAAAAACCGAGAAAAAGCAGAAAGCAAAATGAAGGCTTTCCTCTGCGAGAGCACATAGGGACACTGCAAAAGCAAGGAATAAACACTCACACTGCAAAAGCAAGGAAAAAACACCCCACCAGAATGATGTGAATTACTTTTCTTGTTTTTAAATGATGTGATTTATTTTTCTTATCTTTCAGAGACATCTGTATAACCCCATCAAAGGGTAATTAAAAAAAAAAAAAAAAAAAAGAACAGCAAGCCCAAAATAATGGGCTGGAATGTTATGGGCGAAAGCCCATATGCCCAAAAGAGCTAATCCCTCTATTATCACCAACTAGGTGATCAAAAGTACGTCCAGTACTACAAAATTATTCGGCAGCTTACTGCTATTATCACCCACTAGGTGATCAAAAGTACGTCCAGTACTCCAAAATTATTTGGCAGCTTGCCGCTATTATCACCAACCAGGTGATCAAAAGTACGTCCAGTACTCCAAAATTATTTGGCAGCCTGCCGCTATTACCACCAATTAGGTGATGAAAAGTACGTCCAGTACTCCAAAAATTATACATGAGCATCACTCATGTCAATCATACATAAACATTCATGAGCATCACTCATGTCAATCAACATAAACATTCACGAGTATCACTCATGTCAATCAGCTTCAAAAGCTCCAGCTTTAAAGCTTCACATACAAAGCTTCAGTGCATGGTATACAAAGATCGTCTCTGAACAATCGCCACTTCGGCCCATACATGGTTGAATTTGAAGTCTCCAGCCAATAGACTCTATTGACTGAAGACTTGGGAGACTACATTATGTACCATATATTGGGCTTCCGCAACTAGCCTCATGAAAAATACTTGAGGGACTTAGCCCATTATTTATATACTGAGGAGCGAGCCCTTATTCTATAAAAGGGACTCCCTCACCATCATTAGAGAGCATCGCCGCCTGCTGAGCAACCGCCTTACTGCGAGCATCACTCCTAACCCATCACTTATGTATTGAGGAGCAAACCCTTATTCTATAAAAGGGACTCTTTCACTTTCATTAAAGAGCACCCATTATTCACGTATTTAGGAGCGAGCCCTTATTCTATAAAAGGGACTTCCTCACCGTCATTAAAGAACATCGCCGCCTGCTGAGCAACCGCCTCGCCACGAGCATCAACTCTAGCCCATCATTTATGTCTTGAGGAGCGAACCCTTATTCTATAAAAGGGACTCCCTCACCATCATTAGAGAGCATCGCCGCCTGCTGAGCAACCGCCTTGCCGTGAGCATCAACTCTAGCCCATCATTTATGTATTGAGGAGCGAACCCTTATTCTATAAAAGGGACTCCTTCACCTTCAACACCACAAGCTGAGCCAACCAAGGCAACATAAGCCACAAGCCGAGCAGCCTCGCAACATGTGCTATTTCTAGTTGAGCATCATTTCACATTAAGCACCGCCTCATATTGAGTATTCAGTTCTAGACGACATCTGTTACTTCGGCCCACACATGGACTGAATTTCAAGTCTCAAGCCAAAAGACTCTCTTAACTGAAGACTTGGGGGACTACTGTTTGTACCATACTGATGGGCCTCCGTATTTAGATCTCGTATAAATACTCGGAGAACTCAAATGTAATTATGTAATAAATGAATGGGCAAATATGTAATAAGTGAGGAACCTGTATTCTATAAAAGGACTCCTCACTCTCCTCATTGGGAGAGGCCAAGTTTCAGGCCAAGATTGAGGGCAAGGCTTAGGCCACAGAAAATAGGCTAGAGAGCACACTGCCTCTAGCCTTCTTGTATATTCATCATTCAGAGTGAAACAATATCAACATTAGTATGGATGTAGCCCAAACATTAGGGTGAACCACGATACATCTTGTGTTCTTTACTTTCTTGTAGATTCACGGTCGGATTTACGTTGTTCCAAGACCTCCGGTTTTGTGCATCAACAGCTTTATTTCACAGCTGTTTATTCTCGCAGTACAGCAGAAGCAATTTTTTTTCAAAGCACAACAATACCAAACTAATCTGATGTGATCTATTTCGGCCAAGATAGGAAAATTACATCTAACGTCTGCATGAATGGCTTTTTTTTTTTTTAGGTTTCTTAAACAGATATTCTATTGTATTGATTTGTGCTTCCATGCATCCAATGTGCAGATGCAAGTATAGAAATTGCGTTTTGACTCATAACACTTTTTATGTTGTGTTTGAAGATCTTCTTGTCGTTGGCGATTTCTCATAATTGGTGATTAAGATGTGAAATTTCTATGTTATTTATGATAAAAAATTGTTCGCGCATGTATGAGTAGATCATAAATTGGATCGTATGTTCAGTTTCATAACAACACGTGTATCCTAGTGGAATTAAAATTGAAATATGTACAAATGATTTGTTACACAACTACTAGGTAAAATTAAGGTGCACATCAAATGTCATGGGTTTAATTATTGTTACAAAAAATCAATACAAAGAATGATAAAATTACTAGTATATGTGTGCAAGTGCAAGTGTAGTTGGAGAAACCACGTGACCACTTTCTAAAACTGTGCTGCATTATGTCAGCAGGATCAATGATAGATATTTAGGTGTATTTTAACTCAAAGGAAGGTCTTTTCCAAGGCTTTGACATTTACAGGATGTCTTCTTTTTATTCCTTTTTAATTTTATTTTTTATTAGCCTCCATGCACACCCTCAAACACGTGTAGAAGGTATTTCTTTAAATCACGGCATGCTATGCGCGATTTACATGTTTTAAATATATTTATTAATGTGGATGGAAATGAATAATAAATGCATTTAATAAAAGCGGTCTTTTAATTAATCAAAACAGCTAAATCCATATTAATAAAAACGGTCTTTCAATTTCCATCTACATTCTATTGAATTTACATTAAGATTAGAAATAATAATATTTAATAAACAACTGATTGCTAGTCCATTGTGAGGCTAATCCCTCTCCCTCTCCTTAGTGTAGATAACATCGTTTGTTAAAAAAAAATGATCATTTGACAACTAATTGAATCACATTATTATGCGCGTGCAAAAGACTTTTTTATAACTAGCACTACGCACCTCATAAGTGTTTAAAAATTGAGAAATAATATTTAATAAACAACCGCGTGCAAAATGCATTTTTTGAATCACAGCGTGCTATGCGCGACTTAAACATTTTAAATGTATTTATATGCGTGAATTGCTTCAATATTTTTTTATTTTATTATTTTTTATCACCGGCGCTACGCACCTCTTAAGATGTTTTGAATACAACATTCATGGTTTTTCTTATTTTTTATTATATTTTTCTTTCCCATCACGTGGGCACCATCAACACTGTGTCATTTGTTTATTCTTTTCTCTCTTTCTTTTCATTTTTTTTATTCTTTTCTCTCCCCATTTATATTTATATTATATTATATGATGACCAAATTACCCTTGCATGATTTGATATATTATTTTAAGCCGGTTTTGAATTTTTTTCGCTGAGGAGCGGTTTGATCCAATTATTTTTGTTGAAGCCGGTGACACCAAAACAGCCTTTCGGCTTTATATATAGATGATGCCTTGATTGGAGTGGGTGTTGTCCCTAAAATTGAAGGATTTAGTGCTGCAACCTATACAAGTGCAGCGTTGTAGTCAAGCACTCGTTATTCCATGGTACTGTTAGCTTTTGGTTAATATGCAAAGGGCCACTTTGGACATAGTGATATAAAGTTCCTAGGGAAAACATGTTTGCGTGTTAAATGTATATTTTAAACCCATAATCTTATTAGGAAATGTGGTTTAGATTATTGGATTTTATATCGGTTTTTGTAAGGAGTTATGTGGAATTCTTCGCATATAAGTACCTTTTTGACAATTTGGTTGACTACAATGAACTTGCATTGAGTGAGTAAAACCTTGTCTTTAACACAATGATAGAATCACTTTTCGACCATGGTGGGCTCTAACTTAGTTCAAGTTTTTGAAAAAAATGAAACTTGTTGCTAATTTCAAGAAGTTCACCTCACTCAGTGATAATGAGCGCAACCAATCCAAAATAGACTTGAAGTTCTTGGATTACGTCAACGTTCTCATCAATTTGTTCAACAATCCTCACATGTATTACATAACAAGAACGAAGGGATAAGAGAGGGAGAGAAATAGATGGTGAGAGAATGCTTTTTCATAAAAAATTAGTTAACTCGACCCAAGTATTGCTCCAAAGAAAATGATAGTTAATCACATACACATAACAATCGAAAAATAGATCACAATTCATCTTGTAAAAATTTTCTAATTTTTTCATCCTTTCAGTTACATGCAAGTTCTTCTTGTACATGCATCGTACTAAATTTGAACCATAAATGTAATGTTAGAATTGCATGTTATTGTTACTTAATATAGAAGTGATTGTTCTAGTTTGAGATATGAGTTGGCTTAACAAACCGTAGGTTTCATGACCGAAAGCCTTGTAATGTCCTATAGATAGATTGAGGTTGTGCTACAGAAACAAAATGATTACCATGACTTGTCTTGTAATATTGATTGAGGTCAAAGCTGATGTTCATTTGGTGACTTTCTTCAGTCCTAGAGACTCTTTTATTCACGTGCCCTTGGATTTCGAGAGATACCATGTCACAAATGATTATGATTACTCTGATAAAGAGTCCAACTAACTTTCATCATCAAGATTGGAATCATGTAACATAACATACGGCTATTTTATACTTTTTCTCGTATTTTTATTTCCTTCTGAGAAAAAGGTAACAATGTTGCAGATATGACTAATGCGTCGCAATACTTTGACAAAAGCTACAAGGGGCAGGATGGGGAGGTGGGGCCATTGTTCATCACCCGATCACCTCCTGTGCTTTTGTGCCGGCAGGTCAAATTCTTCCATTCTACTCCATCTCCTGTCTCATAAAGTTTCAAGATTTTGCTTTTCATAATTATTGACTTTGAAATGTTGAGTGTTGGTGGCCAAAAAGAAAAAGAAATTGCAAGAGTTCTTCAGAGTCTGAAGCTGCTGTTCATGGAGGTAGATTATCTGCCTTTCTATTTCTATACTTTTTTTATGTTTTTCTGTTTTTGTGGTCATGGTTAAGTCACATTAGCATTTTATATTTATTTTACTTTTTGTTTTATTATTTTTATAAAAAATTAATATAAAATATTAACGTGGCTTAACCGTGACCACACATCACAGGAGGGTATGGAGAGAGTATGGAAATGAGAGGGCATACAATCCCCCCTCTATTGTTCATGGCCTTCAATTTATTTATTCACACTGATAATATTTTTAAGAGGGTTTTAAATTCGGGGTTATGGCGACCTTTTCATTGTCTTTTTTATGGATCCGGCTTCTCTGCCCTTCCAGTTTTCATACACTCTCGTCCTCTTCTATGTTTTGTGGTTACAGTTAAGTCATATCAACATTTTATATTGATTTTTTATAGAGATAATAAGACAAAAAACAATAGTGATATAAAATGTTGACGTGGTTTAACCGTAACCGCACAAATATGAAGGGATTGAATTGTATGGGAACTGGGAGGGCAGAGAAGCCAGTTCCCTTTTTTATTTACCTTCTCCGGTCATTTTTTGACACATGAACTCCTCTATCAATTAAAAACTTGAAACTTTTGTGTTCAATGTGTTACAAAACTTAAAAAGTCAAACTCTCCTTTCCCAAGTCTGGAGCCTTTCCTCTTCTCCAAGTCTTTCTTCTTCTTCTTTCTCATGTTGATATTGTTCTATCTAGTTGCAGAAAAATATGCTAAAAACACACAATCAATCGTGTAGAGCCACACAACAATGCTGAAACTCATCTTCTTCTCAAATTTAACAGCTAGATTTAAAAACATCAAACGGTAGTTTAATTATTTTAACCAATAAATATAAAATATAAACTTAAAGCTAATAAATTGTGGAGGGCTATGTTTAGCCCCATCAATTAAATTTGATATATGAATATAGTCTGATACCGTTAATTTAAAAATGATTTTTATAAAGTTATAATTCTGAATGGGACTACGTTTAACTCTTTCAGTTGGAAATGACCCAAGTGTATATTCCAACACATGCACCGTCCTCCAACTCCAAGACATGGTATCGTAGACTTCCAAAACTTGAACTAGCACTCGGACTCCCTAGACGATCCCAAGGATCTGAGGCGGAGGGAATACCCTAGAGCCGGACCCGTCATCAAGGATGGAGCAAGAAAGTTAGTCCGCAAATTACACTACTAGGTTGCATATCAATTACTACATAGTTTAGAATAATATGCCGATTAGGTCCCTAAATTATTTTCTGAATGAAAACTATTTCCTTTTAAAAAATAGATCTTTAAATTCATTAAAAACTGTCAATTTTCCCCTACTATAGGTTTTGAATGTTGAGAATAAATCCCACATTGATGGAAGAAGAGATCATGCATGAGCTTATAGGAGTTAAGCTACTTCCTATAATGCAAATTGAGTTTTATGGTGGAATTTCAACTTTCTTCATTGTCAGAGTAAGTTGTCCCACTCGTGAAGTCCAACAGCCACACGTGTTCCACGTCACTCGATTTGTATTCTCCACGTGCTAGGCTTGAAAATCACAAGTGATGAGGCATATTGAGAATGATTCTCATATTGATGGAAGAATGAACCTTGCATGGGCTTATAAGGAGTTAATCTACTCCCCATCGAAACTATTCTATTCAATTCTGCTAGTTTAAGTCACGGGTCTTGTATGCAATACATTTTGGCAGGTAGATTGACAGTTTTTAATGAGTTTAAGAATTTTTTTTTTTCGAAAAAGAATAGTGTATGGAGTTAACTATATAGGATATATTAGCATTTAAATTCACAACCTATGTAAGGACTTATGAACAAGAAATTATTCTACTACTCTCTAAAGTGTGTCACGTACAAGTCACAATGCTAGTCGCATCACTTAAATTGACGAAAAGTTTAGCTAAAATATATTCAATTCTAATAATATAGGGATGAAATTGACATTTTTTGATGAGCTTAAAGAGTTTATTTTCCAAAATGGCAAGAACATAATTTTTTTTTTTGGGAGACTTTGGATGCGGTCCTTAGTTATGAATATTTTTTTATTGAAACCTTGTTGTTTTTTAATTTTTGATCGAGGCCCTTGAAATTAATGTGATAATTTATTTCTATGTACGTTACTATATTTTTTAAATTAAAAATTAGAAATTTTAGCTGTTTATATAAATGAGATTTTAAATAAAAAATCATAATTTGTGGGATTAAAAATATTAAAATATAAATATAATATAGTGTGTGTGTGTGTGTATAAACATGGGCATGTTCATCAAAATTAACCAAAAAAAAATATTGTATCAAAATATGGGTACATTCTTCAAAATCACAAAAAAAAAATAAAAATATTAGGCATAATACCATTAGTAAATTTCTTCGATTAAACTTGACATGGATACATTTTAAAATCAAAGAAAAAAGAATGTACCCATATAAGTTAAAAAATGGATTAGAAAAAAATTGAATAGATTTTATATAAAAAAAAATGGTACATTTTACATATAACAAATTGGTATATTTAAGAATGAGTACATTTTAAGATTAAAAAGTTTTACATGAATGGGTACATATAATTAGCATGGGTACATTTAGCAAAATAAAAAGTACAAATAAAAAATATATATATGGGTACAAATACAAATAAACTTTAAAATATATGGGCACAAAAAAAATTAATATATGGGTACAAATTAAAACTGAAAAGAAAATTGGTACAAATTAAAAAAGAATTACAAATTAAAAACTAAAACTAAAAATATATGATAAAAAATTTAGTCATAAATATTAATATACTAATTGGAACATTTTTAACATTAAATGAATATATTTAGAAATAAAAAAAATATTTTATTATTGAAATAATTAATGATATCATTAATACCCAAGGACCTTGATCAAAAATTGAAAAGGAATATGATTTTAATCAATGAAGTAGCAAAATAAAGGATGAGAACCTAATTTCTCCTCTCTTTTTTCTGGTTAATAATTTAAGGACTAAATCAGCAAATTACCCTGAGTTAATTAGATTTCTATTGCAAAAACTATTAATGGGAGAAACTTGAGATAATGGGTGTAATTTGAAAAAAAAAATCATTATTAGTTGTTAATATGGAATTAAAGTTACCAGATTTTGAGAAATCTATTTCAATTTCTACTTAATTGCTCTTTATATAGTTGCTATAACCACATTTTCTAAACGAACCAGAGCCATTTAAAATTGATATTGTAAGAGGTTTGTTACAGAAAAAATATGTTTATTTAAAATGATACCTATCGTTGGTAGTTGGCGGTAAGTACAAATATATAACCTCATATAGAGCCCAAAAGATATATATCACCTCATATAAAGCTCAAAAAAATATATAACCTCTCACATATAGAGTCCAAAAGATATGTAACCGCTCATTAAGAGAGATTTTATTTAAAACCATAAAGATTCCCCAAAGCTCTAAAAATGACTCATTCTCTATTTTTACAGCCCCATATAGTCCTCATTGGGATGCTCTTACAAAGCTTGATAATGATATCCTTCTATGATGAAAGTGAAACAAAGGAGTGGTTTCAGTGCCTTAAGCACTAGCTGTTGGTGGGTAGCTCGAAAATTTTTCTCTGTATTTATATAATATCACTGTCAATTATATGGCTTTTATAATATTTAAACCTAATTAAAAACGTTGAAAACATATCTACAACTACGTGAAATATTGGATAATATAAAGTAGAGAGACACAAACCCACTTACAGCAGTATATTATATGAGTTTTTAAGTCAGAACTGAAAGAGTAAAGAGAAGAAAATGCTTTTCTGCTTCTAAATATAGAACTGAAAGGGTAAATGAATATCGTATGTACTTTTCTGTTTCAACATACATATATATGCCAAGCTGAGTTAATAACCCAATACTGGTGCGGGAGATATGGATTGGTAGGGTTTTAAGGTGCTCAATTATTCAATCGAACTATAAAAGCAAGTCAGTGCGGCTGCTGTTTGTAGATGTAGACTGCTACTTTGGACGAGTTGCATGAGTTCAATTATTAATTATTTTGCATAGGCTTTTTAGCCAAAATGATCCATGAGATTTGCATAACACATCACTTTTGTCCCTGAGGTTGAAATCAATAGAAATGATCCTTAAGATTGTCCACCATCCATTATTTTGGTCATTCCATTAAAAACTCTATTAAGTGTCCCGGAGCTCTTGGCCGAAAGTTTGGGCAATTTTCAAAGCTTCGTAACTCAATCGTTTCTTAACCAAATTCGACCCATAATATATCAAAATGAAGATAGGAAAGTGTAGAACAATATTATACTTATTTGGAAGCCCAATGGTTGCCAGAGATGGCCAGAAAATAACCTGAAAAGTGACTGATCCGCGAGAAAACTGGAAAACTCGTCAGAAACTAGGTAAACATTAAACATTCATAAATTATTCAATACTCAACGAAATCGAGTGATTGAAAAAAAAAATCATACTTCTCGACAAGACAAAGAGAATGATACATTTCTCGAACGCTAAATCGCCGTGGTTTGGACAGAAAATGGCTAAAAATGGCTATTTTGGTCCTGAGTTAGCCATTTTCGAGCCATTTTCCGGCCAAACCACAACAAATTAGCCATGGAAAAGGTACCATTCTCTTTTTCTCATCCAAAAGTTTGATTTTTGTTTTTGAATCACTCGATTTCGTTGAGTATTGAAGAAGTTATGAACGTTTAAAGTTTACCCAATTTCTGGTGTGTTTTCCAGTTTTCCCAAGGACCAGTCACCTTTCAGGCTATTTTCCGGCCATCTCCGGCAACCATTGGACTTCCAAGTAGGTATAATCGTGTTCTACAATTTCGTCTCTTCATTTTGATATATTATGGGTCGAATTTGGTTAAGAAACGATTGAGTTACGAAGCTTTGAAAATTGCCTAAACTTCTGACCAAGAGCTTTGGGACACTTAATGGAAGGACCAAAATAATGGATGGCGAACAATCTTAAGGACCATTTATATTGATTTTCAATCTCAAAAACCAAAGTGATGTGTTATGCAAATCTCAGGGACCATTTTAACTAAAAAGCCTTTTGCATACAATGTGAGGGTCTTATGTCCTATACCTTTGTTTTTCTTTTTTCTTAATAAAAAAAAGGATATCTCATAGGTTTTTTTTTTTTTTTCCGTTTTCTTTTGGTTAGTAACATGACCTAATTTAGTATTCAATGAAAGAAACAAACCCATTTAGCATTGTTGATGCACAAAATCAACGAGGACTTTGGTACAACAGAAAGTGTTAAGTTTGTGACCTTCGCTAGATTGCTCCAGTCACTGGTGTTAATAAGTATGTAAATGGATAGAGATAGGGAAGCAAACACAAGATGTACGTGGTTCACCCAGATTGGCTACGTCCACGGAGTAAAGGAGTTCTCATTAATTGTGAAAGGTTTACACAAGAACATGGGTTCAAACTCTCATTTTGTGAGTACTAGTGAATGATTTAGTACAAATGACATTAGGAAATATTGTGAGAGAATGATCTCTATTTATATAAGAGAGTTTCAAGTTTCATTCTAACATTGACACGTGTCGTGTTGTGATTGGTTTTTTATGTTGACACGTGTCATGCTATGATTGGCTTCTGATGTCGACACGTGTCGTGCTGTGATTGGCCTTCTGGGTCCTTGACGGTATAACGTTGACCGGTGCTCAGTAGTTTCGGGATTGGTCAAGTATGGTACAAACAGTGCTCCCCTAAGTTCCCGAATGAGGGAAGCTCCTCGGTTGGGGACTTGCAAGATCCAAGCCATTAAGTAATCACGAAACTTCTAAGTACCGAAGTGTGGTATCATTTTCACTTGCCTTATCTGTCTCATATGTAGATGTGGCATCTTCTCTGGAAGTACTTTTCCTCCATCCAGGGGTGGTATCTTTAACCGATGATGCACAAGGTAATGTATCAATTCCACTTGAAGTTTACTTGTAGTTTCGGGGCTTGGTCAAGTGCGATACAAAACCATATAGTAAGAGTCCCCCAAGTCGCCGAGCTAGGAGATTTGCTGAAAGAGGTAACAGACAAGGTAAGCAATCAGACTTCCAAGCAAGCAACCTGGATCAGAGGTTCGACTTCGGCTTCCGGTTGATTATTTTCCTTCTCCTTGTGTCGTAAACAGCAACAAAGATAAGGAGAAGCAAATGGGGAAGAAATGATATGAGATACTTTTGTTTTTGAAGAAGTAACTTTCCACAGGCTTATTCTTGAACTAGGTTGGAGGGTTTTTTGGTTTCCTCTAGAGTATAAGGCCGACTTAAGAATTTGAGGGTCAAAACAAGTCCATCAAATCAAGAGTGCGTTCGACCTTGATGATATGAAAGACTTTTGCTGTTAACGAAGTAATAGATGAATCGGCATGTGTTCTGTTGCACTTGTCTACACATGATTCCTTGTATCCTTCTCACTTGCCCTATTTGTTCCTCAGGCAGATGTGGTATCTTTTCTGGAAGCATAAGATGTTAAAGGTGAGTACTCGAGAGCAATGCCAGGTAAGTAATTAGGCAAGGGGTTCTAGGCAGTCAGTTCCTGACTGGAAGCTTAATTCCAGGTGCTAACTGATTGCTCTATTTCTCCTTGTCTTGCAGGTAAGAACAAGGGCAAAGGAAAAGACAGGGAAAAATCATGATATGGGATACTTTTTCTTTTGACCCTGATGATATGAGATACTCTTGCTCTGGTGTGGCTAGTTTGCATAGGTATTATTGGGGGGGGGAAGAAAGCTGAGCATTTCGAAAGGCTTCGTTGGGAGTGCCCTCTCAGATATGAGGAAGGGTTGAGCATTTTTGCAGGTCTGCCTGTCCGTGGAGGATGGAGGTCGACATATATAGGAGTCTTCCTAACAACAAGTAGTAATGTTATTCCTTTACCCTTCTTAGTCGTAGCAATGTAGTGGGAGCTGCAAGCTTCACGTGTTTTAACTTTGTCAGAGCACTTTGAAAAAGTGGTATGTGGTATCTGGAAAGCTGATGTTGCGTGTGAAGATTGCAGACGAGCTTTATCCAAGGAAATCTGGCTCTCGAAGTTCGGATAGCGATGCTTTTTGGGTTTTCGAACAAGCAATCCGGTCGGGGATCTGGCTCTCGAGATTCGGATAATGGTACCTCTTCAATTTTTGAGAAAGCAATCATGTTGAGAGTCTGGCTCTTGAGATTCGAAGAGCGGTGCCTCTTCGATTTTTGAGAAAGTAATCTTGTTAGGAGTCTAGCTCTCAAGATTCGGAAGACGGTGCCTCTTCGATTTTTGAGCAAGTAATAATGCTATTCCTTTACCCTTCTTGGTCATAGCAATAATGAGAGCTGCAAGCTTCACATGTTTTAACTTTGTCAGAGCGCTTTGAAAAAGTGGTATGTGGCATCTGGAAAGCTGATGTTGCGTGTGAAGATTGCAAACAAGTTTTATCCAAGGAAATCTGGCTCTCGAAGTTCGGAGAACAATGCCTCTTCAGTTTTTGAACAAGCAATCCTGTCGGGGATCTGACTCTTGATATTCAGAGAACGGTGCCTCTTCGATTTTTAAGAAAGCAATCATGTTGGGAGTGTTTTCTCGAATATGAGTAAAGGTTGGGCATTTTTGCCAATCCGTCTTGCCACGAAGCACGGAGGTTGACACACATTGGGACTTTCTAGTTATCAAGCAGTGATGATGTTCCTTTACCCTTGTGGGTAATAGTAGGGTAGCTGGATCTTCAAAATTTATGTGTCTAAACTTTGTCCGAGATCTTTGGCAAAGTTATCTGTGGTACCTGAGGAGCTGATGTTACGTGTGGAGAGTGGTGTCTCTTCAATTTTTGAACCAACGACCCTGTTACCCTTTCTTTTATAAGGACACCAATAGTGTGCAAGAAGTACATTCAGAGAGTTATTGCTTGTAGGAATTTTCCCCCTTATGAGATTTATTGCACCTCATTTCTCCTTCATCATTTCTGAGAATGTCTGGCCCATCCGATCGTCGTTTTGACTTGAACTTTGGTGAAGAGGTAGCCATGCCTTCTCAAGACAACATATGGCGCCCATCATTCTTATCCCCTACTGGTCCTCTTACAGTTGGGGACTCTGTAATAAAGAATGATATGACCGCTGCGGTGGTGACCAGGAACATTCTTACTCCTAAAGATAACAGACTATTTTCCAAACGGGCTGATGAGTTGGCTGTTAAGGATTCTCTAGCTCTCAATGTTCAGTGTGCAGGTTCTGTGTCTAATATGGCCCAACGCCTATTTGCTCGAACCGGCCAAGTTGAATCATTGGCGGCTGAAGTGATAAGTCTCAAACAGGAGATCAGAGGGCTCAACCATGAGAATAAACAGTTGCACAGGCTCGCACATGACTATGCTACAAACATGAAGATGAAGTTTGACCAGTTGCAGGAATCTGATGGTTAGATCTTGCTTGATCATCAGAGGTTTGTGGGTTTGTTCCAAAGGCATTTATTGCCTTCGTCTTCTGGGGCTGTACCGCGTAATGAAGCTCCAAATGATCAACCTTCGGTGCCTCCTCCTTCTGGGGTTCTGCCCAGTACTGAGGCTCCGAATGATCACCCTCCGGTGCCTACTCTTTCTAGGGCTCTGCCGACTGCTGAGACTTCTGATGAGCAACCTTTGTGAAGGCACCCTCTTGTTTATTTATTTTGATTCATGTATATGTAAATATTTGTAACTTATCGGAGATATCAATAAACAAGCTTTGCTTCATTTCAACCTATTGTGTTAAATACACCAAGGCCTTCTTCACCAAGTTCTTTGAATTTTTTTCTTTTGTTGAAGCTTGTTTGTTGAAGCTTTAAGAGTGAAGCATCTATGTTGAGGTAGTGCTGCCTTAATTTCCCGAGTGAGGAAAACTTCTCGGTTGGAGACTTGAAAAATCCAAGTCACTGAGTGGTCGTGAGACATTTGAGTATCAAGGTGCAGTAGCATATGGTAGGAGTCCCCCAAGTCTCCGGTCGAGGGAGTTGATGAATGAGGCATTTCCTTTCTAAGTGGTAGCCCAAAACTCCTCCTTCATATATATTTGTTAAGAAAGTTGTTAGGCCCAAATAAGATAAGGCCTAGACAATTTTTTTTTTTTGAATTTTTGAATTTTTGAAATTTTATTTTTCGATTTTTCGAATTTTTGAATTTTTAGATTTCCGAAAAAAAATATATATATATATATATTTTTTTTTTAAGCTTTGTAAGTGAAGCTTTGGTGTTGAAGCTTTGTAGGTGAAGCTTTAAGGTTGAAGCTTTGTTTGGCACCATGAATTGATTTTGCTTCACACTATCTTGATCAAGATAGTGTGAAGCTTCTGTAGGTGAAGCTTTTGTGTTGAAGCTTTGTAGGTGAAGCTTTTGTGGGTGAAGCTTTTGTAGGTGAAGCTTTTGTGGGTTAAGCTTTTGTAGGTTAAGCTTTTGTGGGTTAAGCTTTTGTAGGTTAAGCTTTTATGGGTCAAGCTTTTGTGGGTTAAGCTTTTGTAGGTGAAGCGTTTATGGGTCAAGCTTTTGTGGGTCAAGCTTTTGTGGGTGAAGCTTTTATAGGTCAAGCTTTTGTGGATCAAGCTTTTGTGGGTGAAGCTTTTATAGGTCAAGCTTTTGTGGGTCAAGCTTTTGTAGGTGAAGCTTTTGTGGGTGAAACTTTTGTGTTGAAGCTTTTGTGGGTGAAGCTTTGGAGTTGAAGCTTTGTAGGTGAAGCTTTGGAGTTGAAGCTTTTGTTAGGTACCATGAATTAATTTTGCTTCACACTATCTCGATCAAGATAGTGTAAAGCTTTTGAGAATTTGTAGTTGTCCTCCATTGATGAAGCTTTTGTGATGAAGCTTTTGTGGGTGAAGCTTTTGTGGGTGAAGCTTTTGTGGGTGAAGCTTTTGTGTTGAAGTTTTTGTGGGTGAAGCTTTTGTGTTGAAGCTTTTGTGGGTGAAGCTTTTGTGTTGAAGCTTTTGTAGGTGAAGCTTTGGAGTTGAAGCTTTGTAGGTGAAGCTTTGGAGTTGAAGCTTTTGTTGGGTACCATGAATTGATTTTGCTTCACACTATCTTAATCAAGATAGTGTGAAGCTTTTGAGAATTTGTAGTTGTCCTCCATTGATGAAGCTTTTGTTGGTGAAGCTTTTGTTGGTGAAGCTTTTGTGTTGAAGCTTTGTAGGTAAAGCTTTGGAGTTGAAGCTTTTGTTGGTTACCATGAGTTGATTTTGCTTCACACTATCTTGATCAAGATAGTGTGAAGCTTTTGAGAATTGTAGTTGCCCTTCATTGATGAAGCTCTTGTTGGCACCATAAATTGGTTTTGCTTCACATTGTCTTGATCAATAGTGTGTGAAGCTTTTGAGAGTTTTGCTTGTCCTCTATTGATGAAGCTCTTGTTGGCACCATAAATTGGTTTTGCTTTACACTGTCTTGATCAAGAGTGTGAAGCTTTTGAGAATTGTAGTTGTCCTTCATTGATGAAGCTTTTGTTGGCATCATAAATTGGTTTTGCTTCACACTGTCTTAATCAAGAGTGTGTGAAGCTTTTGAGAGTTGTGGTTGAACTCCTTTGATGAAGCTCTTGTTGGCACCATAAATTGGTTTTGTTTCACACTGTCTTGATCAAGAGTGTGTGAAGCTTTTGTGATGGTTGCCCTCTATTGATGAAGCTCTTGTTGGCACCATAAATTGGTTTTGCTTCACACTGTCTTGATTAAGAGTGTGTGAAGCTTTTGAGAATTGTGGTTGCCCTCCATTGATGAAGCTCTTGTTGGCACCATAAATTGGTTTTGTTTCACACTGTCTTGATCAAGAGTGTGTGAAGCTTTTAAGAATTGTGGTTGAACTCCTTTGATGAAGCTCTTCTTGACACCATAAATTGATGAAGCTAATGTGTTCACTTCCTCCCTTTTTTGTATTTTTTTTATTTTTATTTTTATTTTTTTTGAGAGGGAGAGAGGGTGCTGCAAGTTTGAAATTTGGAAACTCCCTAGCTTGTGTGGAAGTTTGAAGACTTTCCATGTGGGGTTTTCTCATGGTTTGAATTTTGAATTTTGAATTTCTTTGGCTATGTTGAACCCTATAAGAATGAGAAGTTTCCACTATTTTCATTGTCTTCATTTGCTCATTTTGTAGTGATTATTGGAGACAGAGTGCTCTTATAGTTGAGAGGGATTCTGGCATTGTTTTGCACCATCTTCAAGTTGGTAATCTTCTCCACTATATCACATGCTTTCATTCTTGTTGAATTGTTTGAGTGTTCATGTATTTGGTTGAGAACATAATGAACTGATTGAGCTTTTCTCCACACCCTAGGAACTTCCTTATGTTTCGATCTTTCATGTGGTGATAGAGTTTGTTTATGTTTGTTGTAGATGTCAGAGTTTAGGAGTCCTAGTGATAGGGGCTCCCCTAACTCTAACTCTAGGTTTCAGCTTGCAATGTTAGAGTCTTCAGGGCCTTTGTTGGAGTCTTGTACAAAAAAATTCGAGATTGGGTGATCTTCACAATTACCAAGCCTTAGCCAATATTGGTTCTTCCTCCTTAATGTCAGTGGGTGATGGGATTGTTTGTGACACCATACCCATATTTCGCTCTGAGTTCACAGCAGACCATTTAGTGCAAAACTTGTTAGATAGCTAAAAGCAACTTGAGGCCCTAAGACAGTCATGTAGTATCCCCCGTAGTGTAGGAATGCATTTGGTGTATCATGAACAATTGTCCTCTGAACCACCCAAGGGTCATGTTATGTTCTATACCCAGATATTATTGACTTTAAGGGTGAAGCTGTCTTTGCACCCGTGGTTGTAACGAATGCTGTCTTTTATTGGATATGTGCCCGGGCAACTCTACCCTGGTTTTCGGGATACCTTGATCGGGTTTTATATTATTTGGATGGAATGTGGGTTAGGTGAGCCTTCCTTTCATCAATGGCGCTACTGTTATAAGATGCGCTCGGTAAGCATGCATTGGGTATGCCGAGTGTGCATGTCGGAACGAGAGAAAGCGTATTGTCTTTGGTAAGAAAAAAACGTACTGCACTTGGAAAAACTGTTGGTGCTTTCTTTATAATGATTGGGAGTATGCTAAAGGTGTCACGCTTGAGCAACGTGTTCCTACTCACTTCCTGACTGTAGGTTGTAATGTATCCATTGTTTGCATTATTTGCTATTTGTTGTGATTTTCTCTTGCTTTTAACATTTTTTCTTCGTGCAGTGACGCGAGGGACCATCAAGCTGTCTGGATGGGAGCTAGCTAACATAGAGAAGGTGTTAAGGGTGCCCGAAGAGGATAGACATTTGGGCAAGCTACGACCCTTATTTCAAAAGTACGGTTTCCAACCCCTAGTGTCGGAGTGCCAGAGACGAGCAAGTAAGTTGTGTCTTTCATTTCGCCCCCTCTTTCTTTTACAAAGTTGCATTCTTTACTTTGATTTTTCTTGTTCAATGGAGAAAATGGGCAAGAAAGGGGAGACTAACGCCAAGAAAAGGAAAGCACCCATGTTAGTTCCCGTAGACGACATTTTGTTTCACAAGGGAGCTCGTAAGCACCGGGTGAGGCTAACCCCTAAACCTAAGTCACAAGAGGAGGTCCTCAAGATTGCTGCCTCAAAGAAGGCTGAAGCTGAGGCCATTGGGTGTGCTGCTACCATAGTTACAAGGGAGGAGAGACGACTGTTGCCTCCTCTTCCTACCGTCAATCCTATATTTCCTCCAACCATGGAGTCCACTGACCAAGAAGGTGGCCCTAGCTGTTGCCGTAAGAGAAAGTACAATGAAGAGGTTGGCAGCATTCATTGGAAGGACTTGAAGGTTGCCATGCAGCCAAGTAGTTTTAGGTATGTCAATAATTGCCTGGCAGGACATCGATCCACTGTTGATGAGCTTGGCGAACCGCTAGATGAGAATGAATCAGATCGTGACCGGATGATGAGGCTATCTTCTTATGTAAGTGTTACTTTGTCATTTCTTTGCTTTCTACCCTCTTTTTCCTGGTAGTGACGATTATCTTGTCATGTAGGTCATGACCGAGTACGATGACAGATTATGAGAAGTCGAGTGGTACAAGGCAAAGTTTAAAGAGAATAAGCAACTTAAGAATGATGCCAGAAAAACAAGCAAAGCTTTGGCTGATGCCATCCGCCTTAAGGATGAAAACTTTGAGAGTTTGAAGAGGTAGAATGGTGAGAACGTGAAGCTCAAAAAACAATTGGAAGTGACTAAGGAACAGTTGGAGACAACCATCATTGAGGTTTCCAAGGTTAAAGGGGAGTTGGGTAGTGCCTTGGTTGAGGTTTCTGGGCTGAAGATGAGTATACCAATTGAAAGGGATGCTGCTGTGCAGGAGTTCTTAGGTTCCCAGGCTTTTCACGATGCTTTTAGACCTTGTTGCATCCGAGCGGCTAATTTTGAGAAAAGGAAATGGATGGCCGTCCTTGAGCGTTACGACAATGGAAGCATTATCTGAAAGTACCGTGATGAGATGGATGAGTACCGACAAAAGGGTAAAGCCTTCATCCTCGCAGTTGATCCTAATAGTGATGATGACTCTGATAATGAGGCTAGTATCAGTGAGCAGTCTCAGGAGAGTGAGGATGGTCCTGGAGATGCTGAGAAATGTGGTGATGACGATGGGGTTGAAACGCAAAGTGATATTGTCAAGGGTTCAGCCTCAGATGAGGTTGACTCGTAATGCCTTCTTTTTTTGCACGTACTATGGATGTACGAGTTTGTTGTTTGTGTGGCATATGCCATGTACTCTGGATGTACTAGTTTATTATTTGTGTGGCTTGTGCCATGTACTCTGGATGTACTAGTTTGTTGTTTGTGTGGCATGTGCCATGTACTCTGGATGTACTAGTTCGTTGTTTGTGTGGCTTATGCCATGTACTCTGGATGTACTAGTTTGTTGTTTGTGTGGCATGTGCCATGTACTATGGATGTACTAGTTTGTTTATTTGTATAGTCTTGTTGACATATACTTATACTTGATTTCCTGTTGGAAGCATTCATGTTGAAGCTTTGAACCCGAGTGTTTCATTACTAGAAATGTAAGAGGATTATGACTGAGTTGTCTAAATCACCTCTTTATTGAATTCATGCCAAATAGTCTTCGTTACATAGGATGCCGAACGGCTGAAGCTTAACACTTAGTGGAGTGTTGACTAGTAATATCCTTGGCGAAAAGCCTTATGTGCTAGGGATCGAGATCCAGCATGATCTCCGCAGACTCCTTCATGTATTTCCTGAAGGACAGTTTCTGCCTCTGTGGGCGTAAGGCATCTTAGGTATGGTAGGTTAAAACCCTGTTTGTAGAGTTGGTCATTAATGATCAAGTAACGGGTAGCCTTGTATCGAATCTGCTTAGCTTGGACTTTGCCATTTGGAAGGGTGTCATGAGCAAGGAATCTATAAATCGGGGTAATCCAACTATCCCCCTATTGTAAGTTGCACACTTCCGCAGCCATGGTGCTTGGTATTGCCAACAATTCAACTTGAATTTTTCTCCCAATCTTGTCTTCCACTGATGAGGCGAGGCGAGCCAAAGCATCTGTATGACTGTTTGCTGCTCGAGGAATTTGGGTGATCTGGTAGTGGAAGTGCTGGAGCAACAATTGTGTTTGTGCCAGATATGCTGCCATAGAGCTATCCTTAGCATCAAAGTTGTTGGTGACCTGGTTAACCACCAATTGGGAGTCACTGAAGATATCAATTCGTTTAACCTCAAGGTGTTTGGTCAAACGTAAGCCTGCTAGGAGGGCTTCATATTCGGCCTCATTGTTTGACGCCTTAAATTTAAAACGAATAACATACTCCATCGCCACTTTGTCAAGGGTCGTAAGGACTAGTCTTGCTCCACAACCCCGTTGGTTGGACGAGCCATCAACATATAGACTCCATGCTGAGGCTGTTGGATCTATTTTTTAAGCTTCCGAGGGTAATGAAATCACTTCTTTAGGCATAGAAACAATGTCAATAGGATATGTGAAGTCGACGATGAAGTCTGCCACTGCTTGGCCCTTCTCAGCTGGTTTTGGTTGGTAAGAGATGTCAAACTCACCCAATGCTATCGCCCATTTGATCATTGGCCCGGAAGTGTCAGGACTTTGGAGTATCTGTCGAAGATGATGATTGGTAAGCACGATGATGGAGTGTGCTTGGAAGTAAGGGTGAAGTTTTCGAGCAGACATGACCAATGCTAGAGCCAATTTCTCAATGTTGGAGTATCGTGTCTCTGCATCTTGTAAGGCCTTGCTAGCGTAGTAGACAGGCCGTTTTACATTACCATCCTTTCGAATGAGAACGAAACTTACTGCTGAAGCCGATACCGACAGATAGATAATGAGAGTGTCACCAACCTCAAGTTTAGAGGGCAAAAGGGCTTTACTCATGTAGTCTTTGAGGTTCTTGAATGCCTCAACACATTCATCAGTCCATGTAATGTACTTTTTACTTCCCTTAAGTGCTTTAAAGAAAAGAACACATATGTTTATGGCCTTAGAGATGAACCTAGTTAAGGCTGCCACCATGCCAATAAGGCTCTGGATGTTTTTTGAAGTTACCGGTTCCTTCATGTCGAGGTTTGCTTTGATCTTCTCGGGATTAGCCTCAATGCCTCGTTGGCTTATCATGAATCCTAAGAATTTGCCAGAGCCTACGCCGAAGGCATATTTGTTGGGGTTCAACCTCATTCAATACCTTTTCAGAATGGTGAAGGTTGCAGATAGGTTGGTGATGTGTTGGTCAGCATGTTTGCTCTTGACTAGCATATCATCAACTTAAACTTCTATGCTCTTCCCAATCTGTTCAGCGAACAATGAATTGACCAGTCTCTGATAAGTCGCTCATGCATTTTTTAAGCCGAAATGCATGACTTTATAACAATATAGTCTTCTGTCAGTAGTGAAGGTTGTGTGTTCTTGGTCCGGAGGGTTCATGAGGATTTGGTTGTATCCTGAGTAAGCATCCATGAAGCTCAGAAGTTCACACTCTGCCATAGAGTCTATAAGTCTGTGAGGAAAACTATCCTTCGAGCATCCTTTATTTAGGTCGGTGTAATCGACACACATTCTCCACAAAACCTTTTGGAGCAGGAGACTTTCCTTGGTCGGATTCTTCTTAACAAGGACAATATTTGATACCTACGTTGGATAATTGACTTTGCAGACGAAGCCTATGCCTTTGAGTTTTTCAACTTCTGCCTTCATTGCCTCGTACCGTTCAGCGTCATAAGATCCTCGCTTCTGTCTCACTGGCTTGGTCTTGGGGTCAATACTTAAGTGATGACAGATGATATCGGGAGAGATGCCTGGCATGTCCTCGTATGACCAGGTGAAAACCTCAGTGTTCTCTTGCAAAAAAAAGATCAATGCCAACCGAATAGATGGTGACAAGGTGGTGTCAATCTTCACCATGCGATCCAGATAATCTTTTGAGATAGAGATCTTCTTCAACTCTTCAGCAGGTTGTGCTTGCTGGGTGAAAGAATCATCTCGAGGATCGTCGGGTTGACTGTTGCCACCGTAAAGATCTAAGTTAGCTTCGTCTGGGCTGGTCTTTATGACTTGGTCATGTATAGAAAGGGTTTTCTTGGGCACAGGCAGGTGTTGTTGCTTGACCGAAGTGTTGTAACATGATCGTGCACTAAGTTGATCTCCTATGATGTAACCATTGCCATAGGGGGTTGGAAATTTCATCAACAACATATGTGTGGATACCTTGGCCTTGAGATCATTGATGCCTGTGCGTTCGAATATGACATTATATGTCGTTGGGCAATCAACCACCAGGACGTTAGTGGTAATGGTAGCTGTGTAAGGGCCTGTACCAATGGTGAAAGGTAAGTGTATGCTCCCCAAAGGTTGCACGATATCACCAGAGAAGCTTATCAAATGGGAAATGGAGCGATCGAGCAAGTGTTCAGCTACATTAAGTACCCTGAAAGCTTCAGCAAACATGATATTGACCGAAACCCCTGGGTCTACCAGGATTCGTCGTACTTCAAAGTTGGCTATGTGAGCTTCCACGATCAGTGGGTCGTTGTGAGGGTAGATGATACCTCTTTCTTCCTCAGGGTAGAAGCATATTGGATCCCAGTTAGGCTTTTGATGCTTACCTCCCCTGATGTCTTCCACGTGAAACACTTGGTGGCCAAACCTTAAAGCTCGTTCACTATTTTTCATGGCCCTGTTGGAAGATTTAGATATGGGTGTGCCACCACTTATGGAATATATCACATTCACCTGGCGTTGGTTACGGTTACCCCTTGGAGGGTGAATGAGGAATTGATCAATTTTTCCTTCACGTGCCAAAGCATCAATATGATCACGAAGGGTGATACACTTCTCACCATCATGGCCGTTATGCTCGTGGTAGCAGCAAAACGTGCCCGTGTTCTTCGTGAGCTTGTAATTCGGCTGCCTTGGCTTTGGCTTCGGTATCAGGTGTGCATGCTGGGGTCAATGGCCACGCATGTGGCGTTCAAAGGTGTGTATGCCTCGTACCTTGGGGTAGGGGTTGTCCTGACACGTGATTAACCTACTGTGTTGACTGCCTGAGGTCGAGGATTATCATGGCGATACCCTTGGTTATCGTGGTAGTGTCCCTTACTCATTTTACTAAAATGAGACTGGTGAGGATGGAAATCTTTCCTTTTGCCCTGAGATTGATATTTCTGTTAACTTGGCAAAGTATTAAGTAAGGCAAGGGGAGGCACCGCTGTCGTTTGGAAGGTCGAGGTCTTCTCATTTGGTTTGATCTGGCTTCCACTCCCTACTTATTGATAAGGGGTGGTTGTGGGGGGTTTCCCTTGATATGTCCTTGCCTCGGCGGATGCATGGTTGTAAGCCTATGCCATCACCTCAGAGTAAGTCTTCCAAGTATTGGCATTGATCATGTACTTGAAGAAACAATCACGTAAGCCTGTCATGAAGGCCTTGAGGGCGGTCTTGTCATCTGCCTCAGCGCAGCGAGAATACTCATGGCTGAAACAACCAGCATACTCTCGTAGTGACTCGTTCGGCTTCTGGCGAATAATGTACAAGTTATCTGCAGAATGCAAGCGATCGGTCTGGAATATGTGTTGAGAGACAAACAGTTTCCTCAGTTCCTTAAATGAGTTTACTGTCTCAGGTGGAAGATGGCAATACTAGTTTAGAGCTCCGTCAGAGAGGGTGGAGGGGAAGAGAAGACATCGCTCCTCGTCGGTGTGCATCTGATATGCCATGGTGGACTCAAAGAGGTTAAAGTGTTCAATTGGGTCCTCCCTTCCAGTATAGAGTTGTAAACCAAGCTTTTGTTTTGTCTTCGCTTGAAGAGGGTGTCAAGGATCCTCCTTGTGAGAGGGCCAGACCTGGGTTGGTTCCAGTCAGGTATTTCGGCCTGACATTCGGCCTTCAACTTGTTTACTTCCTCAATGAGCTGTAGGACAAAGGGGTCTTGAGTGGATTCATGTACTACTGGGATTTTCTTTCGTAAGTCTTCATCGTCTCTTGGAAGTAGGAAAGTTTGAGTAAGGGCGTGTGATTTTTCCTTGGACTCGCCGTACTGACTTCTAGGGCGAGTCTGTCGGAATACCTCAGAGTCCCATGTACCTTCATGTTCTTCTAGGACATGTCGTTCCTTCCCTAGATTGGCAGCTGGCCTAGGTCGTTGGAAGGGATCGAGTCTTTCAGAAACCCTTGGGTCATTGATCTTCGAGCATATGTGGAGAGGATTCTCTCGACGTTGCTTTAGGAAGTCTCGGCAGTCACGATAAACGGCTTTCGATCCTTCCAACCCTTCTACAAAGAGGTGTCTTCCTCCATTTCTCCTGCTTTGGGTCGAAGCAGCTGGGTTGAGAGAAGTCTCATGTTGATCAATGTTTTGATGATTAGCTCGCTCCTCATCAGGGATACCCATGTCGAAGGAAGGTGACCCTCCGTGTTGGGGGGCACCCAAATGATGGTTGATGTCCACAGGGGCAACAAGCTCGCGTGTTTGAGTACGCATAGTTTCATGGAGCGTCTCAAATAGCTTATTATACGGCTCCTGGAGGACCTCATTCTTCATTACTATCTTGTTGTTTTAAGCTTCTAGCTCATCGACTTTAGCTTGAAGAGCAACCATTTTTCCTTCCTTCTTTCGTTATTCTGTGTGTTGTGGCTTCCTTCGCTCCCCATGTTGGAGAGGGATGCCTGGTTAAAAGAGAGTGTACGAATGGTGGAAACCAGCTTGACAAAGCTGAAGAGAGTGGGAATAAGTGTCGTTCCCACAGACGGCGCCAAATGTTGATGCACAAAATCAGCGAGGACTTTGGTACAACAGAAAGTGTTAAGTTTGTAACCTTCGCTAGATTACTCCAGTCACTGGTGTGGATAAGTATGTAAATGGATAGAGATAGGGAAGCAAACACAAGATGTACGTGGTTCACCCAGATTGGCTACCTCCACGGAGTAGAGGAGTTCTCATTAATTGTGAAGGGTTTACACAAGTACATAGGTTCAAGCTCTCCTTTTGTGAGTACTAGTGAATGATTTAGTACAAATGACATTAGGAAATATTGTGAGAGAATGATCTCTATTTATAGAAGAGAGTTTCTAGTTTCATTATGACATTGACACGTGTCGTGTTGTGATTGGCTTTTGATGTTGACACGTGTCGTGCTATGATTGACTTTTGATGTTGACACGTGTCGCACTGTGATTGGCCTCCTGGTTGGAAGGAAACTCTTCTAGGTCCTTGACGGTATAACTTTGACCGATACTCAGTAGTTTCGGGATTGGTCAAGTATGGTACAAACAAGCATCACACTACACTTATCTGCTAACCGTAAAGACAAGTCTTTTTTCCTTCTTATCAAACTAAACTATATTAAGAACAATAAAAAAACGTAGCTTTCACAATTAAAAATTCATTATGAATTGAATACAATTCTTTAGCTACGAGGACTTATATTCATATTCTCGACAAAGTAAGAGAATTTTTATAAAGAAAAACTAATGAAAAGTTCTCAAAAACTTTAGTTTTAATGAAAAATAATAAATAAATGTGTAAATGAATAGTATCAGGAAATGTAAAAATGTTATTTTTGGTTAAAAGTGAATATTACCGAGAATGTTTCGTTAAAACGCTATTTTTATAATCATGAAGACTCTTTTTGTCACTGTAAAAGAGCAATTACAACCAAGAAATGAAGATAATTAGAATAAAAAAGAAAGTAAGGAAGTCAAGTAAATAGATTATAAGATATTGCAGCTGAACTTAAAGCCAAAGACACAAGTCCGCGTCAAATAATTTACTCTTTATTTTTTTCGCGGTTGGGTTTAAGTTCTGCCACAAGGCCCTAAATCTTGATACATCAATCATGATCGAATGGTATTTTAATTCTCGAGAAAGATTGATCCTAAAACTTGCTGTCAATTGGTGTTCACTGCTTAGCTATCCAATGCAAGATCAGAACAAGCATTTTAAACTTTTTGGGCAACGATTCAATCTTATTAAAAGTGAAAGTAAAATTTCAACTCGGATGTTTTTTCTTGAAATGACTACCATTATTATTATCAGAACATTGTCTACATCTCTTCCCCATTTCCTTTTTTTTTTTTTTCCTCTGATGTTCTTTTGCTATTATATAGAATACTAACCTTTATGCACATACTTACGCACATACAAAAGATATTTTTAAAATCATAACGTGCTACGTGCATATTATTGCTAACCCATAAGCCCACCCCTTCCCTTTTAGACTATCTTCAACCCTTAAATTAAAATCTAAAATTTTTAACCCATAAAATTTGGGTTTTAAATCAAAAACAGTTTTTCTTCTTCAACTCTTTTGGGTTAAATTTTTACCGTGAGAGTATTAAAGAATGAATTTATGGTAATTATTTTTTCTTAATGTAACTTAAAAGAAAAAATTATGTAGACTATCTTAATTTAATTTTATGAACATTTTAACCTATAAATATTTAGATTCGGATAAATATTAAAAAATATTTAAACCTACACCATGAAACTGGTGGAACACTATGATAGAATATGAAACACATAAAATAAATTTTATTAATTACTATAGCCGTTGGATTTAAATTTGGACCATTATATTTTTTTTTACCTTTGGATTTGATCATATAAGATTTTAGATGTTGGATTCAATGAATTTATAAATATAAAACTAAAAAAAGTACACATATATGGTGGGCTAGGTTCACTAACTCAGGAGAATCCTAAGCTAAATTTGCCCCATAAATGAGTTTTGGGTTAAAACTCATATTTGCCTCAAGGGTTGGAGCAAGTTGGGATAAGTTTAGAATCTAAAATTTGAGTTTTACTCCAAGGGTTGGAGTAGGTCTTAGTGTAGATAATATCGTTTGTTTAAAAACAACAACAATTTGACAACTAATTGAATCAGATTATTATGCGCGTGCGAAAAACCTTTTTTTATAACCGACATTACATCTCTTAAGATGTTTTGAACATGTTTAAAAATAGATAAAATAATATTTAAGAAACAATTGATTGAATCACATTATTGCTAGTCCATTGTAAGGTACTAATTATTAAAAAAAAATTGCACATAAAAAAATTAATTATAAAAAGACACTATTTATATGACAAAAATACCCTTACTTTATTTGATGCATTATTTTGAGCTACTTTTGAACATTTTTGTTTTGGGGGCATTTTTGTTCCATTCTTTTTTGGTGAAGCCCATAACCCAAAATGGGTTGTTGGCTTTATATAGTAGTATAGATTGTAAATTCCCACATCGCCCAGGGGAATGGATCATGTAAGCCTTATATGTATATTCTCATCTCTACCTAGCACGAGGCCTTTTGGGAGCTCACTGGCCTTGGGTTCCGTTGTAACATCCCACATCGCCCAGGGGAGTGGATACTGTAAGCCTTATATGTATATTCCTATTTCTACCTAGCACGAGGCCTTTTGGGAGTTCACTGGTTTCGGGTTCCATAAGAACTTCGAAGTTAAGCGAGTTCACGCGAGAGCAATCCTATGATGGGTGACCCACTGGGAAGTTCTCGTGTGAGTTCCCAGAAACAAAATGGTGAAGGCGTGGTCGGGGCCCAAAGTGGACAATATCGTGCTACGGCGGAGTCGAGCCCGGGATGTGGTGGAGGTCCGGGTCAGGATGTGACAATTTGGTATTAGAGCCAATCCCTGGCTGGAAGTGTGCCAATGAGGACGTCGGGCCCCTAAGGGGGGTGGATTGTAACATCCCACATCGTCCAGGGGAGTGGATCCTATAAGCCTTATATGTATATTTCCATCTCTACCTAGCACGAGGCATTTTGGGAGCTCACTGGCTTCAGGTTCCGTCAGAACTTCGAAGTTAAGCGAATTCGCGCGAGAGCAATCCCATGATGGGTGACCTATTGAGAAGTTCTCGTGTGAGTTCTCAGAAACAAAACCTTGAAGGCGTGGTCGGGGCTCAAAGCGAACAATATCATGCTACAGCGGAGTCGAGCCCGGGATGTAGTAGAGGTCCGGGTCAGGATGTGACAATTTGGTATCAGAGCCAATCCCTGGCTGGAAATGTGCCGACGAGGACGTCGAGCCCCTAAAAGGGGTAGATTGTAACATCCCACATCATCTAGGGGAGTGGATCTTGTAAGCCTTATATGTATATTCTCATCTCTACCTATCACGAGGCCTTTTAGCAGCTCACTGGCTTTGGGTTCCGTCAGAATTCCGAAGTTAAGCGAGTTCGCGCGAGAGTAATCTCATGATGGGTGACCCACTGGGAAGTTCTCGTGTGAGTTCCCAGAAACAAAACTGTGAGGGCGTGGTCGGGGTCCAAAGCGGACAATATCGTGTTACGGCGAAGTTAAGCCCGGGATGTGGTGGAGGCCCGGGTCGGGATGTGACTTAGATAATATATGAAAACGTTATTTATGAAACTGTAAATTAAATTATTAGTTAAAGTTTACCTAAATACAATTTTTATTTGGGAACTTTAATGAAAAGCTCCCGGTACTATTCATTTTAACGAAAAACCACATTTTTACACTAAAAAGTCAATCTTGGTACTATTCACTTTACCCTTTATTTTGTCCTTATCATTAAAACTCAAAGTTTTCAAGTCTTTTTCATCAGTTTTCCTTTTTTATTTTTGTCAAAAGATAGATGTTTTATAAATTCGAATATAAATGTTCATGTCTTTAACCAGAGTATATATTGAACAAAAATTTAGAAAAATACCTCCTTTATTTATGAGTTACCTGTGTTTTTTGTTGCATATAAAGTATAATACAGATTTATTTATATGGAAAACTAACAAAAACACCCTCAAAACTTTACTTTTAATTATCAGGACAAATTTTTTCAAAAATGCCGATCCTAACCTTCACACATATGTACAAGATTGGGTCAGTTTTTTGCAAAGTTCATGTGAATACATCCAAAAGAAGAAAAAGGAGATTGACATTTTCAGAAAGCATTTGAATGCAAAAGGATATGTGGCAAACATTGCAACAACCAAGACAATATAGATTCACATGCAAAAGAAAATGTGGCAAACACTGCAGTAACCAAGACAACATAAATTCACATGACATTCAAGCAAACAGTGTGCTGTCACTATTCAAAAAATTGTAAATAGATAAAATGTTATTTTGTCTTTGAAGAATTAGATTTTGTATATAAGGGAGTCTTTCTTCCCATACAGAAGACACCTCTTAAACACACACCTCTCTCAACATCTGAAAACACCGTACCCACTTCATACACTCAAGCATTTGTAGCCTTAATAGCATCCTTGTAAACACTTCTTTGTAATCACTTTCTTGTAAACAACTATCTCTGTAAACATTCTATATATCAATAAAAGTTCAAGTGTACATATTCAAGCAATCTCCAAGTCTTAGGTAAGTTTTCTTTTCCTTCTTTAGTGTGTTTGTTTAATTAGACTTCTAGTCCAAAACAAGGAAACACTATTGTGGTTATATTATTAACATGCTAAATTGACGATTATACTTTGTTCGAGCATTCTATTATTGTTGAATGCTTGTCATACAAATAACTGGACATTAACCAGGGTACCTCTGAGTTCTTCGTACCTCCGAGTTCAGCTGTTAAGGCCTTATACTTGTACTGTGAGTGGCTGTCATGCTGAAACATGTCGAGTTCCATGTGCAAGGTTCTATGTCTAGTCGTTATATTGGTCATCCGATTATTTAACCGAGCATGCGTTGCGAATTTGGTATCAGAGCCAAGTTTAGCATTTTAATAGTATAATTATAATAGTAAAGTATCTTGAGGATAGAAGTCATTGATACAACTGATATCATATTTGTTTATTGTGTATGACCAACAAATATTATTGTCCCTGTAGACCTTGTCAACCACAATTACTAGGTATTTATTGTCCCAGACATCCAACTATAACTAGCATAAAGAGAAGATTAGCATATATATCCAAAAGAATTATCAATACTTTGAAGAAGCAAAAGTTTTATCTTGGCTATCTTGAACATCCTTCATTTATTCGTAAATATAATAACACAAAAGTTCAGCATAAAGTTTTAGAAGCAAAACGAACAACATATCAAGTTTTAGAGACCTTGAGAAAAGAAAGGGAGTTTTTAAGAAACCAGTTAGCCGTAACTCTAGAGAAAGGTAGAATGTAGTTTATGATAGATTATCTTAATTTAGAAATTAGTGAACCTCAAAAAAGAAAAGTAACTTTAGACCAAAATAGTTTAGTTTGTTATTTTCCATCAAGAAAGCATAATCATATTTTACACAGTGTAGAAAATTCACAAGCCAATACTATTGTAGATCTTATTATTAGTCAAGCAGAAAATATAAAATTAGAAAATAATAAGCATAATCATTTGTTAAACCAATTGTTAGAACATTTTCAGAAAAATTCCATAAAAATAATTAGACAAAATTTAGACTATATTACATCTCAGTTAGAAGATAATAATAAAAATATTCAAAAGTTTCCTAGCAAAAAAGAGATAAAAGAGCTTGTTGATCTTTTAGATAGTAAGCCGAAGCAAGTAGAACTTACATCATTAGAAATAGTTGAGCAGCTAAAAATAGAAGTTCAAAAAATCCAATTAGTACAAAAAGAGTTAAGTGAACAAGTAAATAAGTTGCATAATAAAATAGATAAATTATTAGTTTAATGACCGATTCTAGAACTAGCAGAAAATATATTCAAGCTTTGAAAGAAATTAGTAAGTTAGATAAAGAACCAGTAGGTTTAACAGATTTTTCAACACAAGCATCCAGTAGTAATATTCCCATTAGGCAAAATAATTTGATTATTCAATTAGTTTTAAGTTTGGTTGAAAAATTAGATCAAGTTGAAAAACAAATAGTATAAATAAATCAGGTTTTATATAACGCATCTTCATCACTTCCACCATCTTTACTAGATAAATTAGAAAATTTAACTTTAAGTGAAAATAATAATAGAAGACCTAAGCTAAATCATTTCGATAATAGAAAATGGAACACTTTAGGAAAAAAGGAAAAGAAGTAGTTAGGGTTGAAGATATTTATCCAAATGAAGAAGAAGCACAAGAATTTATTCAAAAAGGTTTTGAGAGAACACAGAAAAATAAATATAACTTGTATCAATTAGGTTTATTTGAAAACAGAAGTAAAATTGTAAGCAGCGTCAGTGTGACAGCTCGTCCCTGATTTTAAGAGTTTTAAAGTTTTAATAAAGGATTTTACAAAAAATGCCCTTTGAGGCACACGCATTATTCGAGGTTAATCGTTGTGTCGTGCCATCTAAGATTTGTTTTCTTGACATATCCTCGTAGTACTCGTCGCTACGGACGCGTGGGCGCAGACGGTGCGTGATTTGGAGTTATATCGAAGAATTTATTAACGTTTGAAATTTGGGCATTTTAGGAATTATAATTTAGTAAAATCTGGAATTTCTTTTATGAAAGTGGACGGCCCAGATTTAATGAAGAAATAAATGGATGGCTGGGATGAGAAGAAATAAGGTTTGTGTGTGTGTGTGCGTAAGAGGAAGAAGAAGAAGAAGAAGAAGAGATTAGGCAAAACTGCCCAACCAAAGGAAGAGAGAGCAGGAGCTCTGGGAGAAAAAGGAGAGAGGGCTGGCGAATGGGGAGAAGAGAGAGAGGAGACCGGCCAATCGGAATAGAGAAAGGAGGAAAGGAGAGAGGGCGAGAAGTGGAGGAGAGAATGAAGAAAAATAGGTCTTCACCCGCGACCCGTTTCGACCCGCGACACCCACACCCAAATTCCGACGATTTTCACCGGAATTCTCACAAATTAGATTAAGGTACCACTTCCAATCAACACCTAGGCCTTCCCTCTTCATGTTTCACCCCCAAAATCATGAAATTTGATGGTGAATTGGTGAAGAACGCACTCGTGGGTGCCGCGACTTTCTTGTTCAAATCTTCAAATCTTGAAATATTTTCTTTCAATTACTAACACCTTTAGCATTCCCTTAGGACCTATAACAAAGCCCAAGCATTGGTTGGGACGACGGAGTAGATTTGAAGACGAATTGGAACTCACCCAATTCTAGGGTTTCGCATGGATTTTGGTGAAATTGAAGTGTTTCCAGGCCAAATTGGCCAATGGCCTGCCAATGTCATTCTTAGCATGTGTTTAAGGTTCTAGGTTCAGTTTTGATAATTCATGGACGTAAATTGAGTAATTGAACCTAAGTTCGTTACGATTCGTGGTTAGGCCAAAAGGTGAATCGACGATCCAACCGTCGGATCGTCACCAAACTTTGATACGTTGTAATACATAATATTTGATAATTATAGGAACTTACGGATCGGGAATCCGATTTACGGATCTTTCGGAATTAGAGTTGTAAGTTCATAAAATAGAATGTTAACCGTCACTTGGTTTTGGAAATTGACGGAGATCCGACCGTTGGATGGTAATGAAATTTTAGGATGTTGTCCTAGAGGTATATTGTGGACCTCTGGAAGTTATGGATTTGAAATCTGAGTTGCAGATCTTCCGGATCGAACTACGTAGTGACGTGTTTTATATAAGTTTATATTCTATCGATATGATTTATGAGGTTGGATTTGATTATTGTTCTAGGCGCCGATCGTCATGACGCCTTAATGTGTTGTGCTAGGGAGTTGTTGGGCGAACTCCAGGTGAGTGGGAAATATTTCTGTTTATACCTATATACTATTGATATTTTTCCCAGAAATTGAGTTTCAATGAAAGTACGTTTTAAAACGCCATGCATGCATATTATGAGATATATGAATTGATAATTGATGCATATATATATATATGTGTGAATTGGTGCTGTGGACGCACAGGTGAGTATCAGGTGAGTTTTATGTTATTCATGTGAATCATTGATGATGTGAATTGTGTTGAGAGCTCATAACCCGCACCCCTGGTGTTAGTGCTTATATTATTCATCGCACCGCACGCTCACCTTGGATCCAAGTAGGTGCATGTCGTACAGACCGATAGAGGGTTCCGACATGCTAGTCGTACAGACCACTAGAGGTGGTTCCGACTGGTAGGTGACCTTAGAATATGTGCACAGATGATTGATGAGAGAAGCACTAAAGCGTATTATTACACCATTTTTGTCGTACAGACTACTTCAAGTAGTTTCGATTTATGTGCAAAGTAGCGTCGTACAGGTCACCGTGATGACTCCAGTTGGATTGGATATTGAGCTATAGAATTAATCGTGCAGGACCAACTGCAGGGTCTCCGGTTTTGATAAAGATTGATGATTTGAGATATTTGAAGGTATATGCTATTATGTTATTTTCTGGGAAAGTATACAGGTTTTACAGCGACGGGTTAAAAATGTTTTCGAAAAACTTTGTTTTACTGACCCACTCAACTTTGTTTTGCGCCCCTCCAGGTTCTAGATAGCAGAGCTTTGGTGGCCACGGGGAATCCAACGGTGTTCTGACAGAATTCACAAAAATAGGACTCACCCTCAGGTGTTTCATCTTAGTAATTGTATATTTTTAAAGCTTCCGAACTGTGTAAATGGTTATGTCACTCTCACATGACAGCCAGCATGCCTTCCTTCAGGACGAGGTGTGTTAGTTGGTATCAGAGCCTAGCTTGCAATTCTGGACATTTTGAGACTTTCCTAGTGTCTTCTGTCAGAACTATACCGGCCCGTAGCTAGCCACGTAGTTCGGATGAGCCTAATTTCCCTGATATAGTAGTTTGGGGGGAAACTATTGCCATTGTGATTCAGTCTATTATCTAAAGGAACCTTTTGAGACTGGTTATAAGTTAAATTTGAATCACTTTAGGGAAATGAAGAACCTAAGGGAGCAGATCGATGGCTTAATCATTTGGGAAAAGACGTTTCGAATTATGCAAAGTCAAGGGAATCTTCCTCCCGATAGGTGGGTTGAGATGACTACCTAGTTTCTGAGTGTTGAATCTGCATTCTGATGGAGATAGGAATGTTATCCGATGTTATCAGAAAAACAGCTGTTTGGAAGTCGTTTAAAAAATTGTTTAAGGAAAAATTCATTCCTCCGACATATTATTATAGAGAGTTTACAGACTTGCCTTGTTTCCATTCAAATGTTGTTGCTAATCCGGTCGAGGTGTTATGTCGTTTTTTGCTGGATAATAAGAAGAAGTGGCGTTCTTTGGCGACCACTATTCATTGTACTTTTTACCAGGAGTTTACGAGATGTTGTTGAGCATTGATGACTCTGAGAACATGATCAGCGAGAGTAAAGAGGAATAAGAAAAGAATGAGAATCAGAAGAAAGACGATAAAGTTAAAGATCCGTCATATCAAAGACCTCGGAAGACTCAAAGCTTCAAAAGAAGCGAAACTAGAGCTAATTTTCCCAGTTGAGGTTTTAGTGCCACTGGACAGAGGCGAAATGATAGATTTACTAGTGATCCCAGATCTCAGAGACAAGGTGACTCTGGTAGAGGAAATGTATCTTTGTACCGTAGGTACAATATTAGGCACTTTGGAGAGTGTGGGAAGTTGTGAATGTGTTCATGTGGTTAGATGAGACATAGAGGTATGAATTGTCCTTAGGATCAGTTGTTACCCAGCAGTCTTCCTTGACATATTACTTGGAAAATTGATGAGTAAGTCGTACAGGTCACTATAGGTGACTCCGACTTATGTGCTAACATGGATGGTCGAGCTGTAGACTCAGCCATACAGGTCATTCTAGCTGACTCCGGCTGATATAATTCTTATTATTGACGATGTTGCCAAAGGAAGTAGTGAATGAGCACGATCGAGGCGTATATATGTATTTTCCCTGTGAGGAGTAAAATGATAATATTGCACCCTTAAGAATTGTTGCTTACTTATCGAGACGACAGTGAGTTATCATTATTGCGGGCTGCAGACCGTAATACCTATAACTTATTTGTTGGATTCGTTAAGCAAGTAAATAAGTAGGTCATTCTATGTTGGTTATGACTATTTAGGGTGTCCAATGATGATGGAAGAAGTAGTTATGCCAGCGAATCGTATCCCGTTAGACTTGTGGATTTCGATGTTATTATAAGCACAGATTGGTTACATTATAATCGTGCCAATATGGATTGCTACGGGAAATCAGTTACTTTCCATTGTCTTGGATTATCAGATGTTACTTTTGTGATTGAGCAAAGTGGAGTGAGGCATGCCGTTATTTATGTTGTGAGAGCAAAGAGATTGTTATCAAAAGGTTGCCAAGGATACCTAGCTCATGTGGTGAGGATCGTACTCATAGTATTGTTGATGACGTACGAGTGGTAGACATTTTCCTAATGTGTTTCCGGAATGATTTACATGGATTGCCACCAGACAGAGATGTGGTGTTCACTATTGAATTGTCTCCAAGTACAGACTTTATGCTATAGATTGGTTCCTACAGAGTTAAAGGAATTGAAAATTCAGTCACAGGAATTGGTTGATAAAGGTTTCAGTCAACCTAGTACGTTACTTTGGAAAACCCCAGCTTTGTTTATAAGGAAGAAAGACGGGACCTTAAGAATATGTATGGATATTAGGTAATTGAATCAGGTAACGAGTAAGAACCGTTATCCATTGCCGCGCATTGATGATTGTTTGATCAGCTTAGAGGTGCTTATGTGTTTTCAAGGAAAGAGTTGAGGTCTGGTATACTCTTAAGTGAAAGTAAAGCATACTAGTCATTTTGAGTTGGTGTTAAAATGTTTGAGGGAACATCGGTTGTAAGCTAAGTTTAGCAAATGTCAATTTTGGACGAATCAAGTGGCATTTTTAGGACATGTGATATCTACACAAGGTATTCAAGTAGATCTTCAATGAGTGACAACTGGGGAGAATTGGGAACAACCTCAAACCGTCACTGAGGTACTGAGTTTTCTTGGTCTAGCAGGCTACTATAGACATTTGTAAAGGATTTTTCAGTCATTGCTTTGCCATTGACGGGATCGACTAGAAAAGAGGTTAGGTTTGAATGGATGAAAATTGTGAGCAAAGTTTCAGCAACTGAAGCATTATCTCACTCATACACCTGTTTTAGCACTCCCAGATGATAAAGGTAATTATGAGGTCTACAGTGATGCATCCTTGAATGGGTTAGGATGTGTGTTGATGCAACATGTTAGAGTGATTACTACACTTCACGACAATTGAAACCTCATGAGATGAATTATCCTACTCATGATTTAGAATTAGCAACTATCATCTTTGCTTTGAAGATTTGGAGACATTGTCTTTATGGGAAGAAAAGTGCAAGATTTTTATGAATCAAAAGAGTATCCAATATCTGTTTATTCAGAGGTATCTTAATCTTAGGCAATGAAGGTGGATTGAGTTGTTTAGTGATTATGATTGCACGACCAGGGTGATCGTGCAAATGTTGTAGCCAATGCTTTTAGTAGGAAGACCCCAGCGAGAATTAATGTTTGGTACGATTGCCATGTTCATCTTCTTGTGGATTTGAGATCTACTGGAGTAAAGTTGGGAATGGAAGATCGAAAAGAAAACGTACTTGCTAATTTTCAAGTTAGGCCTATTTGGTAGGTCGTACTCGAGACTCAAGCGTTTGATGAAGAAATTCAAGAATTTATTTAAAGCAAGGAATAACGGGAAAAAGAAAGACCTCAGAGTTAGAGAATCAGATGGCAAGCTTATGCAAGAGAACAAGGTGTTTATACCTAATGTTATGGAATTAAAGGAAGCAATTTTGGAATTTGCGTATTGTTCAACTTATACAATGCATCCTGGAGGTACTAAGATGTATTATACCATTCGATCATTTTACTATTGGTCAGGTATGAACAAAGAAATGTTTGTATATATAAATAGATGTAACATCTGTCAGCAGGTTAAAACGGAAAGAAAGAAGTCTTTTGGATTGATGTAGTTACTTCCCGTTCCACAACGGAAATGAGAAAATATTAATATAGATTATGTGTGCAAGTTTCCTCGTTCACGAGATGGTTATGATGAAATTGAGGTGATAATTGATTGGCTTACTAAATCAGCGCAGTATTCTTCAATGAAAGAGCAGTAACCTTTCCAGAAGTGCAACAGTTATTTATCTGTCTTATGGAAAAGAGATTTGGGCTTACGGATCTGTTGAACTTCTTGGGTATGTTGGTCCTTTCAATTTGTTCCCTAGAGCAACGCCATAAAGCCGTGGAAAGCTGTGTCTTGTGTTTCGAAATTGTTAGAATTGTGGATGGATGGTATTCAAGGCCCTGAGTTAGTGGAGGAGACTACTCGGAATATTCAAGTAATTAAGTCTAACCTGGAAGTGAGTCAGGATTGGTTAAAGAGCTTAGCAGACAAACATGCCACTGACCGGACGTGTAATGCAGGAGATTGGATGTTTTTGAAATTATCACCTTGGAAATGTGCGGTTCGGGTCGAAATGGAAGACAAGTTAAATCCTAAGTACATCAGGCCGTCTTTGACTATTGAAGGAATCGGTTAAATACTTTCAAGTTTGAGTACCTTCGGGATTGGATAAGGTGTATAGTGTAGTTCATGTTTTGATGCTCCGTTACAAAGTAGCAGATTCGTCCTATATGATTATGGTTCAGCCCTTAGAGATTAATCCAGATTTGACTTATAATGAGGAACCCATGATTATTTTGGAATAGAAAGAGGAAGTCCTGAGAAATAAAACAGTGTACTTGGTAAAAGTTTTATGGAGGAATCATTCAGCAGAAGAAACTACTTGGGAGACAAAAGATCGAATGAGAGGGATGTGTTCCAGGTTGTTTTATGGATATCGATGGATTGTAAAGATTGTGTAATTTCAAGGATGAAATTTTTTAAGGTGGGTAGATTGTGACAGCCCGTCTCTGATTTTAAGAGTTTTAAAGTTTTAATAAAGGATTTTACAAAAAATGCCCCTTGAGGCACACGCATTATTCGAGGTTAATCGTTGTGTCGTGCCATCTAAGATTTGTTTTCTTGACATATCCTCGTAGTACTCGTCACTACGGACGCGTGGGCATAGACGATGCGTGATTTGGAGCTATATCGAATAATTTATTAGCGTTTGAAATTTGGGCATTTTAGGAATTATAATTTAGTAAAATTTGGAATTTCTTTTATGAAAGTGGACGGCCCAGATTTAATGAAGAAATAAATGGATGGCTGGGATGAGAAGAAAGAAGGTTTGTGTATGTGTGTGCGTAAGAAGAAGGAGAAGAAAAAGAGATTGGGCAAAACTGCCCAACCAGAGGAAGAGAGAGCAGGAGCTCCGAGAGAGAAAGGAGAGAGGGCTGGTGAATGGGGAGAAGAGAGAGAGGAGACCGGCCAATTAGAACAGAGAAAGAAGGAAAGGAGAGAGGGCGAGAAGTGGATGAGAGAATGAAGAAAAATGGGTCTTCACCCGCGACCTGTTTCGACCCGCGACACCCACACCCAAATTCCGACGATTTTCACCGGAATTCTCACAAATTGGATCAAGGTACCACTTCCAATCAACACCTAGGCCTTCCCTCTTCATGTTTCACCCCCAAAATCATGAAATTTGATGGTGAATTGGTGAAGAACGCACCCGTGGGTGCCGCAACTTTCTTGTTCAAATTCTTCAAATCTTGAAATGTTTTCTTTCAATTACTAACACCTTTAGCATTCCCTTAGGACCTAGAACAAATCCCAAGCATTGGTTGGGACGACGGAGTAGATTTGAAGACGAATTGGAACTCACCCAATTCTAGGGTTCCGTACGGATTTTGGTGAAATTGAAGTGTTTCCAGGCCAAATTGGCCTTGGCCTCAAGTATAAAGTTTACTCTACTCATTGAGATCTTCAATTCTGTATTTTTTGAGAAGTTTTGGAAATAGTTGGATTTTCTAGCGAGCCGGGGCGGCCAACCGCCACCCGCGGCGGCCGGTGCGGCGGCACATGGCCAATGGCCCTCCAATGTCATTCTTAGCATGTGTTTAAGGTTCTAGGTTCAGTTTTGATAATTCATGGACGTAAATTGAGTAATTGAACCTAAGTTCGTTACGATTCGTGGTTAGGCTAAAAGGTGAATCGACGATCCAACCGTCAGATCGTCACAAAAATTTGATACGTTGTAATACATAATATTTAAGGATTATAGGAACTTACGGATCGGGAATCCGATTTACGGATCTTTTGGGATTGGAGTTGTAAGTTCATAAAATAGAATGTTAACCGTCACTTGGTTTTGGAAATTGACGGAGATCCGACCGTTGGATGGTAATGAAATTTTAGGATGTTGTCCTAGAGGTATATTGTGGACCTCTGGAAGTTATGGATTTGAAATCTGAGTTGCAGATCTTCCGGATCGAACTACGTAGTGACGTGTTTTATATAAGTTTATATTCTATCGATATGATTTATGAGGTTGGATTTGATTATTGTTCTAGGCGCCGATCGTCATGACGCCTTGATGTGTTGTGCTAGGGAGTTGTTGGGCGAACTCCAGGTGAGTGGGCAATATTTCTGTTTATACCTATATACTATTGATATTTTTCCCAGAAATTGAGTTTCAATGAAAGTACGTTTTAAAACGCCATGCATGCATATTATGAGATATATGAATTGATAATTGATGCATATATATGTGTGAATTGGTGCTGTGGACGCACAGGTGAGTATCAGGTGAGTTTTATGTTATTCATGTGAATCATTGATGATGTGAATTGTGTTGAGAGCTCATAACCCGCACCCCTGGTGTTAGTGCTTATATTATTCACCGCACCGCACGCTCACCTTGGATCCAAGTAGGTGCATGTCGTACAGACCGATAGAGGGTTCCGACATGCTAGTCGTACAGACCACTAGAGGTGGTTCCGACTGGTAGGTGACCTTAGAATATGTGCACAGATGATTGATGAGAGAAGCACTAAAGCGTATTATTACACCATTTTTGTCGTACAGACTACATCAAGTAGTTCCGATTTATGTGCAGAGTAGCGTCGTACAGGTCACCGTGATGACTCCAGTTGGATTAGATATTGAGCTATAGAATTAATCGTGCAGGACCAACTGCAGGGTCTCCGGTTGATTCCTTATTTCACCTGTTATATTGATGCATCCATATTCTATTTTGAACATTATGGCATGGCATACTTTCTGGTTTTGATAAAGATTGATGATTTGAGATATTTGAAGGTATATGCTATTATGTTATTTTTTGGAAAAGTATACAGGTTTTACAGCGAGGAGTTAGAAATGTTTTAAATGAAATGTTTTCGAAAAACTTTGTTTTACTGACCAACTCAACTTTGTTTTGCGCCCCTCCAGGTTCTAGATAGCAGAGCTTTGGTGGCCACGATGAATCCAACGGTGTTCTGACAGAATTCACAAAAGTAGGACTCACCCTCGGGTGTTTCATCTTAGTAATTGTATTTTTTTAAAGCTTCCGAACTGTGTAAATGGTTACGTCACTCTCACGTGACGGCCAGCATGCCTTCCTTCGGGACGGGGTGTGTCAGTCAGTCAACATGAAGTTAGCTGTATTGATAAAGAAGTCACACTTAATCTAATTAGTAAAGAAGCAGTTACTTATTTGCGAAAATCAAATTTTAGTGTGATTCATAGATGGGATAATCACCAACAAGCAGCAATAGCAACAGCTAAGTAGACTTAAGTTCAAACTTAGCAGTCATAGGTTGTATTCCAAATTATGTTATGACAATTAATGAATTTAGTAAATATATTAAAATGAGCATAAGAACAAAAAATTATAATATGAAAGGAGAGTATAAAAATTTGTGTATTAACTTAATGTATATAGGTAAAGTGTCTGATAGATATAATCATAAGTTTAATTTAAAGTTTCAAAATTTAATTCAAACATTTGGTAGTAAACATGTAAATATGATAGAAGCAAAACTCGTAGATAATAGCTTTTTAAAAGGAACTCAATGGACATTGCCTAATTTACAAGTAGCACCAAATAGACAACCTGATAAAGTACAAATATATGCAACTAGTACAGGTCAAGCAACAATTAGGTTTAGCAATTATAAGCAACTAAAAAAATAGAAGAGGATGAGAGTGAAATCGTAAATGAGAGTATACATATGGCTTTTGATAATTTAGATATTAATTTAGTTGAACAAAATTTTGATCATATTGTAGATAAACTTATAGAAGATATTGATTATTTAGATGAAGAACAATATTTGGAAAAATATAAGACATATGATTTAGGACTACATAAAATTTCAGACGAAGAAATGAAAAGTTTAATCTTAGAAATAGGAGTAGAACACATTTTAGGATAAAAAAATATAATAATTTATTAGAATTGAAAGCAGAATGTAATCCAACAGAAGAAAGTAGTACATAAGGAGTAGAAAATCCAGGACACACAAGTAGAACTGATCAACAATTTTTTAGACCAACAAATGAACAATATAATGAAAAAGCAAAAGTAGACTATATGGAAGAAAGTATGATAAAACCTAGAAAAAATAGGATTCCATATTTGAGAGGGTTAGAACAAATTAATATAGGTGGTAATATATTAAATTTAGATAATGTAGATCCACAAGATTGGGAAAGAACGATTAAGAGATGGGAAAAATGTTGCGTACATGCAGCATTAATGTTAGATTTTAGTAATTCACAAAATATGTTAGATTACTTTGAGCATATTTTGGATGATTTAGTTTTTTATTATTTTTAGTCATAGAAAGTTCAAAACACAGAACAACATCAGACAGCTAAAACACATTTTAATATTGATGGTTTTGTTACTTTGATTAAACAAGAGTTTTTAGATCATAATAGGTTAGATGGTAGAAGTGAACAAGAACAAATAAAAGCAATCAAAAATTTAGAACAATTACAAATTTGCGATTTACAGTATATAGCTGAGTCTACCACAGATTTCTTTAAATATTTAGGAAGAACAGGTAGAATTAGTGATATTAATTTATTAGATACTTATATGACAAAAATAAAAGGACCAATAGGTGAAAAGATTTGGAATGAATGGCAAAAGCATCCGAAGAAAAATGATATTGCTATAGGACCTAGAATTTAACATGTATATGATATACTCAGACAAGAGTGTAGTCAAATAAAAGCTAAGAGACAAATTAGGAAACAATTTTACATGTGTTGTAAAAATATAGATTTACCATAATAGTATGGTTGCCATAAGAAAAAGCATAAGAAAATATACAAAAAAGAAATATAAGTAGTATAAACCCTACAAACAGCATAAGAATTTCAGCATAAGACTTTCAAGAACATATAGGAAAAGAAAATATATTCCAAAACAATTTAGAAAAAGAAGTGGTAGACTTTGGATTAGAAAATATAAAGCACCAAAAGATAAGAGTAATTGTAAATGTTATTCATATAGAGAAGCTGGATATATTAGACCTAAATGTCCAAAATTAGGTAAACAGTAGAAAGAAAAAGTACATTTGATGGAATTTTTTATGTTAGAAGAAGATGAAGATGTTCAATCAATATACAGTTTAGATAATTTAAGTGATAATGAGAGTATTTATAGTATAGAGAGTATTAACATGATAGATTCAGACTCAGAAGATTCAAGTAGCACAAATAGTGATCTAGAAGAGTATATGTGTGCATTTATAGAAGAACAACATGAAGAAGAATATAAATACATCAATTTAGGTTGGCCAGAAAAATGTCATAAGTGTAGTAAATTAGTTGCAAATAAATACTATAATACATATTCAATATTATGTGAAAAATGTTATAATAATAGGTTATTAGAAGTTAATTCAGTAGAATCACAAGAAAATACTGAAATATTAGGAAATATTGTTCATGGTATAGAAAAACCAAATAATAGTTCTTTAATTACCATAAATTACGAAATAGAATTAGCAAAAGAACATAAGATACAAACGATAGCAATGATAGATACAGGGAGTACAAATAGTGTCATAAGAAAAGAGTTAGTACCAGAAAAATATAGACAAAAATTAGCAAAATCAGGAAGAATAACACAATTTGATGAGAGACTAGTTTACTTAACACATTGTATAAATAATGAGTTTATTAAAGTAGAAAAACAACAATTTAATTTACCTTTAACATTTGTTTCACCAGTAAGATCATATCCATTTATTTTAGGTTTAAACGTTTTGAAAAGTTTGCAAGGTTTTTTATTTATGAACCGTAACATAACATTTTTCAAAAGAGGTATTACAATAACTAACCAAAGTAATACTATAGAAGCATACAAAAACATAAGTATAGAAGAGTTTAGTGGCCAAGATAGTTATCATTTAGAAAACTCAAAAGAAAATGATGAGCATAATAACGTAGAAGAGTTTGATGAAGACATATTTGAACATGAATACCCGATTTTAGAAGAAGGAACCTGTATAGAAATATTACAATTAGATAGACCAAAGAGTTTAGAAGAATTGTTATAATTAGCAGAACAAACTAGGATTATAGGAGAAGACCCACAGTTACATTGGAGTAAAAATAAAATACTAGCAAAATTAGATATAATTAACCCAGATTTAACCATTGAAACGACTGATATGCCTTGTAGTCTAATAGATAAACAAGAGTTTGAGCAGTAAATAAAAGAGTTGTTAAATTTAAAAGTAATTAGATCCTCTAAGTCTAGACATAGATCAGCAGCATTTATTGTAAGAAAACATTCAGAACTAAAGAAAGGTAAGACTAGAATAGTTTATAATTACAAGAGATTAAATGATAATATATGAAGATAGTTATAAATTACCAAATAAGGATGAACTTATAAATAAAATTCAAGAGAGTAAATATTTTAGCAAATTTGATTGTAAATCAGGTTTTTGGCAAATAAGATTAGCAGAAGAATCAATTGAGTGCACAGCTTTTACTTGTCTAGAAGGACATTTTGAGTGACTCGTTATGCCATTTGGACTTAAAAATGCTCCATCGATCTTTCAAAGAAAGATGGACCAAATTTTCAAGAAATATGATAATTTTTGTAGTGTTTATGTAGATGATATTTTAGTCGTCGTAAATGTCGTACCCAGTGCACAAGGCTCCCGCTTTACGCAGGGTCTGGGAGAGGTGAATGTCGGCTAGCCTTACCCCCATTTATGGAGAGGCTGCTCCCAAGTCTCGAACCCGAGACCTACCGCTCATGGGCGAAGGCACTTGCCATCGCACCAAGTGCGACCTCTTGTAGATGATATTTTAGTACAGAGTAAAAATAAAAATGAACATATGAAGCATTTAGAGATAGTATTACAAGAATTTATCAATAATGGAATTGTGATTAGCAAAAATAAAATAGCATTAGAAAAGCAAGATATAGAATTTTTAGGAATGTATATCAAGTCAGGTACAATACAATTACAAGATCATATAGCTAAAAAAGTGTTAGAATTTCCAGACAAATTAGAAGCTAAGAAACAGTTACAAGCATTTGTAGGATTGCTAAATTATGCAAGAAATTTTATCCCTGATTTAGGAAGAAAAATAGCAGTATTACATAGTAAAACTAACAAAACAGGACAAAAATATTTTAATAATGAAGATATTAAATTAGTTCAAAAAATAAAAGAAGAAATGACTAAACTTAAGCCATTAACATTACCATTAGATGATAGTTACAAGATAGTTGAAATAGATGCTTCATAATTAGGATGGGCATGTATATTATACCAGAAAAAGCATAGGGAATCTCCAAAGTCTGACGAACAAGTTTGTAGATATTCCTCAAGAAAGTTTAATGATGTACAGTTAAGATTACCATCAACAGATTTAGAAATTTTAGGGATAATTAATTCACTTGAAGCTTTTTCTTTATTTTTACATAATGAAGTATTTACGATTAGAACAAATTGTCAAAATATAGTTTCTCATTATAACAAGATACATGCTAATAAACAGGCAACCCGAAGATGGGTTAATTTTGTTGATTCAATTACAGGAAATGGTTTTAAACAATTTTTGAACACATAAAAGGTAATGACAATACATTAGTTGATATCTTATCAAGATTAATTTGTTGAACAGATATGGAATATCGTGGACCATCATCAGCAAATAGCACAAGGTCGCAAGGCAGAAAAGTCTCTTTCAATGGCATGATGATGCACCATCAACCTTCACCATTCAGTGGATTTCAAAATAGCATGAGCAAACCAGCATCACCACCAGTACCTACGTTCAACTTTAATGGCAATATTATTGAAAGAATCGGAAATCCAACTTTGAGATACAGGTCAAGGGTACCAGGGCTTTCTGATAGGCAGCAGGTTTTCTTAGATAATTTTTGGAATATCCAAATTAAATAGCCAAGCATGAGGTTAGGTTATGAAAAATTAATTAGAGCCTTGGAACAAGAGTTTGATAGCTTTAATTTTAATTTCCACCAAAACCAGCAGCATATTCATTCTCTTGAGCACAACGTTCAAGTCATCTCTATGGACCATAAGTCATTACTTAGCAGGTTTACCAAAATGAACCAAGAACTTCAATCTCTTATAATGCAGCAAGAGGCAAGTAACACCTTGAAAAGAGAAATGAAAATATGTTTAGAAATTGATCAGCATAAGGATAAAGGAAAAGAGGTTATTGAACTCATAGAACAAGAGGCTAATGAGTTTGATAAAATATTCATTAACCGTATTTCTCAACTAGAATCATTTCTTGAAAAATTTATAAAAGTAGCAGAAGATTATCTGGAAAGGTGGAAAGAAATTTGTATAAGCTTTATTAGTAGTCCTCCAGACTAGTATGTACATATGCATAAGGAGAAAATTAGGCATATAGCCATGATTAATGAAGAGTCCTTTAGACTATCTCATATCTCATCACATAGGTGAACTCCTTCATATAAAGAAATTTTAAAATTTAGAGGGATCCAAATATTTGTTTTAGATGAGTTTGAAAATTTTAGATATGACATGGTACTAGTAGCAGAAGAAGAAGAGATGTATATTTACATCAAGACAAAAATCAATCATCAGCCTTATTGGAAACTCTAAAATTTCAAAGAAGAAACAACAGAAATATATTACAAGGTGAAAGAAGATAGAGAAAGAGATGCAGAGCTAGTCGAAGGCGATGAACAGTATTGAAATAATTTGAGAAAAGAAGAGCTGCATAACATCGACAACATGATGGAAGCCTGAAGAGCTAGCTGTAAATTAGCATAAGTTTAATAGTATAATGTAAAATGACGTATTCCGAGATAGAAATGTCAACATCATTATGGATCCCGCTGTAATGGTATAAGAGTAAATAAAAAAAAATGTCTGATCCATTATGAATTTTGTATACATAAAATATTTTTTTAATTAAGAATGAATAGTACTAAACAATTTTCGTTAAAACTTCCTTATTTATATTTTACCACAAAACGAGAAGCCTATTCCTAATACAGTGTAAACGTGGCCGAATGTATGAAGTTTCCTGCGTGACTAACTGGGATCTTGGACTTGGCGCAAATTTTGTGCAGAGGAGTTAGCTGCTGCAGCCACATTTTCTGACTCATGCTATTATTTATATCTAAGTATTTGAGATTCTAATCAGAAAGCTGAAAACAATTTTCCCACAAGCAAAGTATCAAAGTTAATTAACTATAATTTTAACAAATATAGAATTACAAAAGTCAAAGCAAGGAATTCAAGGTTCAAATAACAAGGCATTAGAGCAGTAAAATCACATGGCTCTGGCCAGGCAGCTCACAGCACTCTTTTTGGGTTTCGGAAGCGGTTTGGCGTGAAGGGCTCATGCCCCATGTTCCTATGTATTATTTTAGTGTTTAGGACAATGGTTTCTCTACTTTTCTTGCTTGATTTCCTAAGAAATAGTAAACTAGGCTCCTTCCGGCATGTGTGCCACTGTCTCTTTCTATCTTACGTAGGCTAATAAGAATTTTAGGCCATTGGGAAGAATTCCATGTGGGAAAACAATTCATACTTCATAGGGTTGCTTGCCCCTTGTCTCCATGTATGACACATAAGATTTTAACTCAAAAGATTGCAGCATATTGAAAAACATTACCATTCAACAGAAGTTGCTATTTATTTAGTAAGATGACGGATCTGCGACTTTTTACATTATTTAATATTTAAGACATATTTCCTTACAAGGAATAAGTAATTTGTAAGGAATTATGAGTATAATTTTGATTCATGTGTTTATTAATAAGTAAAGTAATAAAAAAGTAGGCAAGTTTAATTGAATTTTGAGCATGACATACTTGTAAAATGAATGTGTAGTTATAATTAAATTGAGATAGTTTATACTATAAGCATTCCTTCTCATCTTTTTACCTTCAAAACTAGTCATTATGCACTATTTTTTTATATATATATGATCTAAATAACTATTTTATTTAGTCAACAGTAATTGCATGTCACGATATATAATTTAGATTAAGCTCTATTGATAAGTTTGTATTCTTTCTTTTGTTTTAGATACTCGAAGGACAAAATTGAACGAGAAGTCCACCACTAACATGCCAAATCTAGATTGCACACACAGCATCTTTCATTTTAGCAGTAAGGTTTACGCAATATATGGTATGTACCATCACCTTCTTTTTAACTTAGCCTCATCGATTGAAGAAAGGTTAGGACTGCTTGTCCACTAGTATTAAATTTATAAACCACCATGCAACCACCAGTACTAACTCTCATATATAATTAGCATTAGGAATTTTTTTTTAATTTTTTTTATTTTTTGGAGAAATTAGCATTAGGAATTAGTAATTGTAGCATCTTATTGGTTCCAACTCCAAACCCTACCGAAAGCAGCTTTTGACTAAGAACACTCCCTAAATCCCTAGGTTTGTAGTCTTATTTATTAAATCAAGAGATTACCTAATGAATAATAATAGAAACATAGTCCTTAAATTTGTAGTCTATTCATTAACAAACAGTTCCATCACTGAATACTAAGCCTAAGCTGGAAGGAACCATGTATTTTGATATAATTTAAACGGATTTATGCTATGAGACTTCACCACGTTTAGTGATACTTTTAATTCTTTAATTTCTCAAGGTATTTTATTATTCTTTTATATCTGTTTGTCCTAATGATATAGGCATATTCTTACCTCAAATTTTGTAGAGCCGACATATTTGATCACCTTAATTCATGTCATGCTTGTCCCCTAATTGTCTCGCATCGTACTCCGCAGTTTATGAACAACACTGGTTTTGAACTTGGAATGAGTTACTAGGGTTTTGACTTTTTGGTGCAAATTATAATTGTCTCGCATTGTACTGCTTAGATTATGATCAAGAAAAATAATGTTTTTACATACTCCAAATCAAACAAAACCTCTAAAAAAATAAAATGGTTATAAACACGCCGATCCTGAGAATTTAGGGGTTATAAGCGAACCTTTGAAATAAGGCCTTAGAGTTTTTTTACTCCCGACACTTTGTACATTGACATGTGTAAAAAAAATTTACTAAATACATGAAAAGTCTATTTCTACATCAAATATCATTAAAAATTAATATCAAAAGAAGAAAGATATACAAACATTACTCAAATATTACCCGTCTCACGTTTTTAGATGCAAATGCACTTATTAAGTTTACATAATCTAATTTTTCAACCAATTCAAACCAAAAGAGAAGTCTCTACCCAGTACGCTAAATTCCAATTATTTTTCTATTGTTACAATGTTACTCATTACATTCAATAAATGAATGAATGGTTGGATTACAGAGACAACATCTTACAACTAGGAAAAATACTATAGTGAAGATGATAGTAATTTTTGTATACGTGCCTAGACGGACGAAACGGATTTGAATAATTTATTATATATTATATAAACTAATTAATTTGAACATTAAATAATATCATTTTTCAAACAGGTGAGAGTTTTAGCATTTTAGGTACATAATAAAGATATATGTGGTGTGATATTAATATAGGGTAATAAAACCCCATAAAAATAAACATAAAGATATTTAAGAGATAAGCAAAAAAATAAAAATAAGATGGTGGAGACTATTTAAAAGGGAGAACACGTGCAACTATAAAAAAAAATGTGGGACCATCTTAAGTAAAATCATGCAATTAAAATGATGTTGGGAATATGGTTGTCTTCTTCCTTGCGCGAGGCTGATCCTGCAACAAAAGATTTCTAAATTCCGACGTTTACATATAAGCCTGCATTGCTCCCGTCCATCCCCATCTAGACCCGCCTAGCTCCGCCTAAAAATTGGGGGCCCTTCCGAAGTGAAGGCCCAAGGCGGGCGCCTACTCCGGCTACTGTCAGGGCCGACTCTGGTTATAAAGGGAAGGAAGAAAAATCCCTACAGATAAAATGGTTCATGAAAAACCTAAATGCTAATAATATTGCATGCTATGATTCTTTAAAGTGAGGAGTTGTGTCTGTCGAATTGAATTAATATATCAAACTGAGTACACGTAGTCAACAAAAACGTCCTTCGTCATACATGCAACTTTATAAAATGTCATTACAAATAAAAAAAATTAATGAATAAAAAGATTGAAAACTTATTTGAAAATTTTAAATTTTAATGATAAAAATAAAATAAAAGATAAAATAAATAATATTTAGAACTTTTCATTAAAGTTTCGTATAAATAATCATACAGACAGACATGTTTCGTGAAGTTTACAACAGAATTCATTCATAAAATTAAGATTACTGACTATAACGTTATCCTGAACAAATAACATTAATTTTCCCAACACGTTAACGTCCTGCAGGAACCAATCTGAAAAAACCTAGACAACTTCTCTCTCCCCATCAAAAGGACCTAAAAACTGAAAGGTTGAAATCCAAAGAAAAGGACTGAAGAAGCAGCTGGACAAATCTAACATCTAAATCTCATTACAACAACCGAATCTAAGCATCTTTGCTTGAATTTGTTTGCTGCTGCCTCTCTCCCTGCACTGCATTCATCGAGTACTGATGCCCTACACCCAGTTAACCCTAACCCTAGCTTCTCAGCACCACTAACACCTATACGAATCTAAATTCAGTACGGATGCCCTACACTCAGCAGCATAGCATTTCCATGTGGGCCCGACTGATTTTTGAAACTTGAAACCGGCCAAAACAAATTTTTTGGTAAGCTTGCACTGTACTGGTTCGGGCTGTCTGGTCTGTTTCTGGTCACATAGCAATTAGCAACTGCTTCTTGACGAGAATGCCTATGTTAACTACAAGGATGACGGGGCGGAGTAGGGGTTGAAGGGTCATTTTGTAACGTCTGCATTGAAATTTACAGAGACGTCTTTTTCAGGTAAAATATCTTATGAAAGATATTCCCGCGTAACACAATGTGTACTGACTCACGTTCTGAATCTGCGACACCACACACTAACGTCTGCACTCTCTCACACAAATTTCAATTTTCTTGTCATTTCATCCGCTGCCTCGTGATAGGACACGAGAGAATGGTATAAACACCGAGATTACTAATTTAAAAGAATAAAATTAGTAAATAAGAGTTATGCAAGTGACTCTTTACTACAGTAATAAGGAGATATTGAATTATTACATGACGGCATGAGTTTAAATTTTATTGGTAGTTAACATAATATCTATTTAATAAAAGAAGAAATTAGATTCCTATCCCTTATTTTGCAACTTCATTGATTAAAACTTTATTCTTTTTTAATTTTTGATCAAGGTCATTGGTATTAATAACATCATTAATTATTTCAATAATAAAATATTTTTACCTAAAAATATTCATTTTAAAAATGTTACAATTAGTATATTTATATTTATGACTAAATTTTTTGTCATATATTTTTATTTTTAGTTTGTACGTATTTTTAATTTGCAAACCTTTTTTAATTTGTACCAATTTTCTTTTCAGTTTTAATTTGTACCCATATATTAATTTCTTTTTGTACCCATATTTTTTAAAGTTTTATTTGTATTTTTGCCCATGTGTTTATCATCACGTGATATTGTATAATTAATCAATGATAGAAAAATTACATATGATATATTTATGTTTTATTGCTAAACTTTGTATCATATATTTATATTTTTAGTTTGTACCCACTTTTAATTTGCAAACTTTTTTTAAATTTGTAGTATTTTATTTTAGTTTGAATTTGTACCCATATATTAATTTCTTTTTGTGCCCATATTTTTTAAAATTTCATTTGTACTCATAATTTTTTTAATCTTTTATTTGTACCATAATTTATTTATAATGTACCCATTCTTCTTTATTAATGTATCACTTTGTTATATGTGAAATGTACTAATTTTTTTAACACTATGGATACATTCTTTTGCCATTTATTATTTCTTATTGTTACATAGTTTTTAACAAAAACTAATGAAAATGATTTGAAAACTTTGAGTTTTAATAATAAAGAAAAAATAAAGGGTAAAGTGAATAGTACCAGGATTGACTTTTTAGTGTAAAAATGTGGTTTTTTGTTAAAATGAACAGTACCGGGAGCTTTTCGTTAAAGTTCCCTAGTTTTTATCCATTTATTCAATTAAAATATTTGAATTTTTTTATTGTAACCATTTCTAATAGTATTATAATGAAAGATTTTAAATTTATACGATTATAAATCTCATAAAATATCAAACAATTAATATCAAAACTATAAAATTATAAATATTAATAGTAATATAATGAGGTGTACAAAGTCAAGGAACTTTGATCAAACTTTGAATACCATTAAAGTTTTAATAAAAGAATGGTAGAGACTAAGAATCGCATCCAAAGTATCTCTTGATAAAGTCTATGGTTTGATAAAAAAAAACATGTCTGTAAGAATTGTGTTTCCAAATAAACTTAAAAAATAGATGGAAAAAATTGCTATGTCCAATCAATTTGTAACACGAAAGCCTTTCGAGTCGCGTTTTCATTCAAGAAATTTAATTGGCTTTACACTATGTGCAATCATTTTCATATCATAGATGAAAAGTGATTTAAATAATTTTGATTTACCAAATAAATAAATGTGTTTTTCTTGAATTATTTTTTACCCTTTTATCTGACCTTTCTAGCCATCGGCAACTTACTTCTTCAATGGTAAAAAATGTGGGTAAATTTTAGGCAAGTGTAAAATTACTTGAATATTTCTACAATCAAGAAAAGAATAGTTACATGTTAGACATTATCACACTGATATGGTGTATCGTAAAGCTCTTTGATGCCTACGTTAAAGTTGGAAATAAATGAGAATAAAAAACTTGAGTTTCTTGGTAAATGAACAATTGCTCTCGTGATTGAAGACCAAGACCTCATAAATTGGTAGGGTTGAGCTTGAAGACGATTTATTAAAGTACACTAAGATCGTTCAAGATCATCTCGTAAACAGCCATGCTAGGCTAATCCCATTATCAGGCCTTTTTAGGTTCAAAGAGTGATTTGGCTTTTGTTAAGCCCCGACGATAATAGGTGGATAGTGGCTACATAAGTAAGATAAAAGAGTGGTGAATCCTGATTTTGGGTGATTTTCACACCATTTTTTTTTTTTGAAGTTTTAACGAAATACTTATGGTACTATTAATTTTTAACGAAAAACCAAATTTTTACATTTTTTTGGTACTATTCACTACACATTTATTTATTTATTTTCATTAAAATTAAAGTTTTTTTAAACTTTTCGTTAATTTAATTTTTTTTTCACCTTTGTTTTTTGTTCTTTGATTTTTCAAATCTAAAGGAATGTGGAAAAGTAAACTGCTGTGTTAAAATTACTTCTCTTATTAAATTTTTTCTAGGTCCTTACGAAGAAATTAATATTGAATAAGAAAAGAAAAGGGGTAGAAGGTAAATTAAGGAAAACAAAAGGAGTCAAAAGTGAAAAGCGGAGAAAAGAAGTAGTAAAAGCACGCTCGGTGAGAATCGGAAGCCGATCCAATAAGTGGAGCCGATCGAATAGGAGGAAAAGAAAACTAGAAAATAAATTAAAGAAAAAAAAGGAGGGAACTTAAGGAAAGGAAGATAACGGAAGCCAATTAACGCAAAAAATGTCAGTTAGGCCGCAAAACGGCAAGGAAGTTTTATTTTTGTGGTCCGTCGTGCCCTCACTTCACCATATATAGCTAGAGGAGGAGCAAGATTCTCTTCTTTTCTAATTTTTTTTTATTTCTCTCCTCTAGCATTTTAATTTTAAAAAAATTAATATAAAATATTAACGTGTATAATTATCACTATTCAAATAAAACAAAAAAATATGAAGAAAAGAATTTAAAGAAGAGAGAATTCTACTTTGGTAGAGAATGTGGGGGAGGGGGGTCATTCGTTTAATAGTAATCGTTTAAATAAGAGAAAAAAAAAATAAAAGAAATTAAAAAGGGAGAAAATCATACTCGCTCCCTTCGAAAAGCTGCAGAATCTTTGTGTACGGTCTGTTTAAAGCAACCCCTCACGCGGGCCCCTACTTTCTCTCCTCTCGAGTCAGACTTAGTCGTAAGTAGTTGTTTCTTTCTTCTTTTCTCTCTCCTCGCTGCGTCGGACTCACTCCCACGTTCACTTCTGCAGCTGCATATGGATGGATGGTGGTTGGTGTTGGCTGTTATTGTGACTGATGATATCAGAGAAGGGTAGTGATTCTCGTGCTGGTTGTACACATGGCTTTTTGTGCTTTGATTGTGGCAGATGATGATGATGATGATATGGGTGGCGTTATGCGCGGGAGCTTTGCCGGTCTCGACTTTATTGATTTTGTGTGTGTCTCAGTGTTCGTGTTATCGTCTGTCAGAAAATGGAATATCAGTGTTAGGCTATCTCCAACCGAATGGTCCAAAGGGCCAAAGGGTCAAAAGGCTGAAAATAGTCTCCAACCAAGGGCTAGACCAAAGGGCTCGTGGGCCCCATTGGACAAAAAAAGGCCAAAGGGCCAACCGACTGACCCAAAGCAGCCAACCCCGGACCGGGTCATAATTTTCATTATTCCTGTCGGTTATATCCGACAACATTGTACTTATTCATGTCGGTTATATCCGACAGGGATGGTAGGCTAAAATTTCAAATACAACAACTAGTTACCGTTGGATTCAATTAATTTTTTTGGGCCAATTTTTATTTATTTATGCATTTAATTTGTAGTTTTTAAATTTAAGTTGTAGTTTTTAAATATAAGTTGTAGTTTTTAATTTTAAGTTGTTGTTTTTAAATTTAAGTTATTATAGTTTTTAAATTTAAATAATAAATTATGTTTTGCCCTATGGTCATTTGGCTCTCGGTTGGATACAATTTTTTGTGACATGACTAAAACGAGCCCTATAGCCCTCGGTTGGAGATGGAGGCAAATATGGTCTTGTACTGTTCATTAAAATATTAATATCTTGGAGGTCAGAGGGCTAAAATGAGTCCTCTGTGTAACATCCCACATTGCCCAGGAGAGTGGATCCTGTAAGCCTTATATGTATATTCTCATTTCTACCTAGCACGAGGTATTTTGGGAGCTTATTGGTTTCGAGTTCTATCGGAACTCCGAAGTTAAGCGAGTTCGCTAGAGAGCAATCCCATGATGGGTGGCTCACTGGGAAGTTCTCGTGTGAGTTCCCAGAAACAAAACCGCGAGGATGTGGCTAGGGCCTAAAGCAGACAATATCATGCTATGGTAGAGTTGAGCCCGAGATGTGACAATTTGGTATCAGAGCCAATCCATGGCCGGAAGTGTGCCGACGAGGACGTCGGGCCCCTAAGGGGGGTGAATTGTAACATCCCACATTGCTCAGGGGAGTGGGTCCTGTAAGCCTTATATGTATATTTGCATTTCTACCTAGCACGAGGCCTTTTGAGAGTTCACTGGCTTCGGGTTCCATCGGAACTCCGAAGTTAAGCGAGTTCGCAAGAGAGCATTTCTATGATATTCTCGCGTGAGTTCCTAGAAACAAAAACGTGAGGGCGTGGACAATATTGTGCTACGGCAGAGTCGAGCCTGGGATGTGGTGAGGGCCCGGTCCAAGATGTGACACTTTGGCCATCCTTGGGTTAGAGATGGTCTTAGGGTTGGAGTTAGGGTTGGTTGTTGGTTGCATCATTTGCATGAATGCATGAAGTGCTCCCTCCTTAGTCGAACCCCTTTGTTTGCTAAATTCCCTTTAAAAGCTTTGGTTAGCAATGAACTAATTCAAATTGAAACCTTGGGGTTCATTTGATTGATTATTATTATTTTATTACTGAAGAGAGACCGGGGTGAACAAATAAACATTCTTAACTATTTGAGCTACAATTTTTTTTTACTAATTATTTAAGTTGCACCAATAAATATTTTCATGTTCTACGAGGTCCTAAACGCAAACCCTAAATCTTATTACTTCATATTCAGAAAAATAGTTGGACTTCAGGGTTTATAACTTAATTGGTTCTGGACTTATATAATATATAAACCCGTAGTGTTAAAAAAGCTTAGAATAGGCTAAATTAATTTGGTTAGAACAGTAAATTTGACCAGATTCAGACAATGGAGTACCAAATACAAATACAACTGGTGTATGCATATGGGTTCAACAAATTTTGGCTGCTATTGCAATAATTTGAGTGCAAATTTCAGAGCAGTTGGACCACCTGGTCTGGGTTCGTTCACGGTTCATATGCTTGTTTTTTCCCCTAAATGTTAGGCCTACAATTAGGGTTTTATTTGCAACTACAGATTTTTGGCCCTTACCTCAGTCACAATCGTTTGGCGCGCACGTGATACAGTGAAAAATGAAATAAAAGGTAAATTCAATCAAAGTGCACTTGAATTTCAAAAGCACTTGATATTTGATATGATATTAGACAAAATGCTGCCTCCTGCAATGCATCAAATCATTTAAAATTACAGTTTAAGATTTACCATGTGGGAATCATCAACATTCCTTAATTAATGGGGATATCTCTGGTCGATTTGTAATCAAAGATGAACTTGTTTAGGGTTTTTCTTGAGTAAGTTAATGCAGAAAGTACATACTTTTATAAACCACTTGTCAAAATCATATTTTAGCGAGTACGTTGACATATTGAAGTAAATTCGCATTGTTTGGCCCTCAAATATTTACTTGAAAAATAATAGATATTTAGATGATAATTTGACACCTTAATAATAAAGTTATATGATTATAATAAGATTGATTAGAATTAGATATTGAACTTGTCTCAAAATGTATGTCATTGTATTTATATAAGCCAAATATCAAACACTTTTCAAACAGTAACCAACAGAGACAACTACCAATAAACCGACGAATAGTTATTCTCTAAACCTTGATTTGAAACTTTGCTTGTGATTAAATTTGTTGTTCACATGGATTCATAATCAATAACTCAGATACTCAGAGAGTGGGTTCTTGAGAGCTAGTTGTTTCAATCATTGTGCAACAAAATATCAGACAATCCACAAGGCATGCAGGTCATGTGTCACACAGTAAACTAATAAACAGTACTACTTGTGAATTAGCAATCATCAAGTTGAACGCTCACGATCTTGATGGCGTGCATTATCACTTTCCTTCAAAAGCAATGGACCCATTAACCCATTTAAGCAAACCACAGTCTTAAGATAAAAAATTAATAATCGGGATTACGGGATGAGGGTCCAGGTGCTTTGAAGAAATTAAGAAAGACACAAGCAGCTAATTAATCACGGATTTGTGGCTTTTGTGTTGCTTTCTGCTGCTAATTGAAGACTTGATTGCGGTTTAACTTAATTAATTGTAATTTTATTCACACAAGTAACGATGTAAGTTGTAACATCAATAGCAATCATAGTGTGTGCGCGTCTAATGGGCCATATGTAGCCCATGCTAATCAGTTGTTTTTGAGAGTTTTTGTCTAAAGAGTGTTCATAATGAAAGATAATTACAATAGGAAAGATATCATATATTTAGAATCCTTAGCCAATACTCTTGTTCTATAAAGATGTCACCAATGTCCAACATGAAACGAGTTATCAAAACACATCATTCGAGATGGCATTAGTAAGTATATTACTCTTACTGACAACTTAAGATATCAAATACTGGAGTTTCGTTCGCTTCGACTTCCCTTTTCTACAGGTATTGGGGTCTTCAGATGAAGGCTGAAATCAGGTGATCACTTCCGGCGGTAGCTCAAATTGGAGAGGATTAGAGGTCTTCTCCCTCATTCCTTGCAAACTTACGGCTTTCTTTGATATAAAACTAATGTCTTTCACTAACTTTTCAACCAGAGTAATTACCTCACACCATGAGATAGCTCGATATTGAGCGCCTCATCAGTATATCTCGCAACCACCTTCTCTGTTAACTAGCGATGTATATCTTTTTAACAACAGTTATTCGCTTAAAAAAATCACAATTTTGCCTAATAAATTAGGTTTTTGCAATGGTTTTGATGGAAAAAAACAAATATATATTTTTTCTTTCTAAGAACCACACACTCATTTTTTTCGTTCACAACTCTATAAATACTCAACCATACGTTCATCAATTTCCCACCTAATTTTTCAATTTTGGAGGAGAGAAATATTGATGTGCCAAAATGAGTTTGTGTTGGAAGAAGATGAAGAAGGTAGTCTTTTTATTGAGGGCTGATTGCATTTGTGAATGAATGTGGATAAAATTACACGTGAGAGGAAATGGTACCCCCGAAACATAGTAGAAGAAATCTTGTCAGAAGTAAAACTAATAGAATTGAATGCGTTGTTAAGGAAAGTAGCGGATTTAAGTTGAAGGACCAAACTGCAAATTGAGGTGTAATTCAAGAACTACTGCAATTATTAAGCCTGAATTATAAATTATGGTCTTAGCTCTCACCCCCTAAAAAAAAATGTTTGAGTATAAGATTTGATGCCTCTTAGTACTACGGTCTGGTAATATTTCTCTTCACTTGTAAGTGACAAGTCTTAAGTTCGAATTTTGTAGATGACGAATTCGATACCAAATTAGGTTGCTCATTATGTAGCTTAATCGAACTTCTCCTTTCCTTTAATATAAAATATATCGTTATACTTAAATGAAATATTTGATAACGTGGCCCTTAGTCCTTTGCCTACCCATTAGATTTGCTCCGATATCCACTCCACATTTTCTTCTCTTCACCAGCTCTCATGACTTTTGATCTGGATTAGGTAAATTTATAATTTGGCCACTTTATCCTTACCGTTTATCCAAGAGAAAACACTATTCTATTAATTAAATTTATATTTGCTTTACATGTTTACTTATTTAAAATTGGTATTTAAATTCTTTTGATTACTAAGTTTTCATATGTTGTTGATGCACAAAACAGGAGGTCTTGGAACAACGTAAATCCGACCGTGAATCTGCAAGAAATGTAAATAACACAAGATGTATCGTGCTTCACCCCAAAGTTTGGGCTACGTCCACATTGATATTGTATTTCTGAGGGAGAGAGAGAGAGAGAGAGAGAGAGCTTCTGAGGGTGAGAGGGCCTAGGAATTGGCCTCCCCTAATGAGGAGAGTGAGGGGTCCTTTTATAGAATAAGGACTCCTCACTTATTACATATTTGCCCCTTCATCTATTACATAATTACATTTGAGTCACTCGAGTATTTATACGAGATCTAAATACGAAGGCCTTAAGTATGGTACAAACAGTAGTCCCCCAAGTCTTCAGTCAAAAGAGTCTTTTGGCTGGAGACTTGAATTTCAATCAATGTGTAGGCTGAAATAACTAGATGTCGTCTTGAACTTATACTTGATATGAGGCAGTACTTAACGTGAAATGATGCTCAACTAGAAGTAGCACGTGTTGCGAGGCTACTCTGCTTGTGGCTTATGTTGTCTTGGTTGGCTCGGCTTATGGCGTTGATGGTGAGGGAGTCCCTTTTATAGAATAAGGGCTCGCTCCTCAATACATAAGTGATGGGCTAAGAGTTGATGCTCGCGGTGAGGCGGTTGCTCAGCTGGCAGCGATGCTCTCTAATAATGGTGAGGGAGTCCGTTTTATAAAATAAGGGTTCGCTCCTCAGTATATGAATAATGGGTGCTCTCTAATGAAAGTGAAGGAGTCATTTTTATAGAATAAGGGCTCTCTCCTCAATACATAAACAATGGGCTGAGTCCCCCAAGTATTTTTCATGAGGCCCAGTTGAGGCCCAATATATGGTACCTAATGTAGTCCTCCAAGTCTTCGGTCAATAGAGACTGTTGGCTGGAGACTTCAAATTGAATTCATGTATGGGCCGAAATGGCGGTTGTTCGGAGGCGGTATTTGTATACCCTGCACTGAAGCTTTGTAGGTGAAGCTTTGCAAGTGAAGCTTTGAAGCTAGAGCTCTGTAAATGAAGCTTTTGAAGCTAGAACTTTGTAAATGAAGCTTTTGAAGCTAGAGCTCTGTAATTGAAGCTTTTTGAAGCTAGAGCTCTGTAAATGAAGCTTTTGAAGTTAGAGCTTTGTAATTGAAGCTTTTTCAAGCTAGAGCTTTGTAATTGAAGCTTTTTTATGCTAGAGCTCTGTAAATGAAGCTTTTGAAGCTAGAGCTCTGTAAATGAAGCTTTTGAAGCTAGAGCTCTGTGATTGAAGCTTTTTGAAACTAGAGCTCTGTAAATGAAGCTTTTGAAGCTGATTGACATGAGTGATGCTCATGAATGTTTATGTTGATTGACATGAGTGATGCTCATGGATGTTGACATGAGTGGTGCTCATGAATGTTGACATGAGTGATGCTCATGAATGTTTATGTATGATTGATATGAGTGATGCTCATGAATGTTTATGTATGATTGACATGAGTAATGCTCATGTATAATTTGAAGTACTGGGCGTACTTTTGATCACTTGGTTGGTGGTAATAGCCGCAGGTTGCCAAATAATTTTGGAGTAATGGGTGTACTTTTGATCACCTGGTTGGTGGTAATAGCGGCAGGTTGCCGAATAATTTTGGAGTACTGGGCGTACTTTTGATCATCTGGTTGGTGCTATTTTGGGTTTATGGGCCTTCGCCCTCCACAACATGCCAGCCCATTTATTTTGGGCTTTGGCGTTTTTTATTTTTTTATTTTATTTTTTTATTACCCTCTGATGAGGTTTATACAGATGTTTCCGAAAGATAAGGAAAATAAATTACATCATTCAAAAACAAGAAAAGTAAATCACATCATTCTGGTGGGTGTTTACTCCTTGCTTTTGCAGTGTGGTTGTTTATTCCTTACTTTTGCTTTTGTTTCCCACTGCGCCTTCCTCTCTGTCGCTGCGCTGTTGTCCATTTGTAAAAAGCATCTTTGGAGGTCATCACTCATGAGCTCCGCGACCACTTTCTTTGGAGGTCATCAACCCACATGTACTTGCATGCACCTGGTTCATTTAATCATAGATAATTAATTGAAAGCATCGCCGGGCAAAAACAAAAGCAAAAGCATACCAATATCAGTCTCCCTTTTTCTTTTTCTTTTTCTATTCTGTTCCCATTGCCTTTAAACCCATGGAGAGACAAAAGAGACAGAAAAGCTGAAGCTCTCCGCAGGATCCTGGAATTTTGAACCAAAGCACTTTGCCCAGCCATTTTCAACTATGTACTCAGAAACAGTTGGAAGAGCACGGTACCAAGGCATGGCCAGAGGAAGCCGAAGACGAGGTAGAGCAAGGTCCCAACTTTGCAAAGTTGATGCATAGCTCAAATTCAAGAAAGTAAAATTCATGCAAACAGGATACAAGACCGGGAGATAAAGAGCTGTTGCTTTTCATAAACCAGAGAGTGCATGTAAATTCTTGCAGTTGCTAAACACTTTTTCGAGTTCTGAATGCTGAAAGGGTGTGAGCTCTTGCCAGAACGAGCCGGTGCCTAACTTGAGAAGTTGAGAAGCATGATTGAGAAGACTTCGTAGTTGGTCCCAAAACTCGGTCCTGGGAAAAAAGGTGTGAGCATGATGAGGCAGAGAGCGAGGGAGTACTGGAGAGAGGGGGATCTCTTCATCCTCTTCCCGATCCGGGCCGTCGCAGCTGTCCTGCGGCTAAAGGTCGGTCATGTTCTTGAGCTCGGCGGTTCCGTCGCATCTTCCATGCAGGTTCTCGTAAACTCCACCTCCAGTGTAAAAATGGCGGGAAGTTCTCGATCGACCTGACATTGAGCCTGACTCCGGCGAACAGCCCCCCATACAGCAGCTTCGACTTAAGGTCGGGGTCGTCGTCCAGACCAGGAAGCAATGGATCTGAGCATGGATGCTTGCCGGCCGTTTTCTTAAAAACTCCGGGAGAAGTTGAGGCAGTAGTAGATTCACTCCGTGTAAGAGCAGACGTCGGAGCTATTCCAGGTGGCGGTGAAGTTGAGAGGGTCAGAGAAGATGAGGGACTTCCAGGCTTGGAGGGCAATGTAGGCTTGGCGAAGCCTTGGGTTCTCAAACTGGAGGATGCTTGGATCTATTGCTTTGACCATTTCATCAGTATCAGTAACAGATGGTAGGCAGACAGTCAGTCGCATGTGTCTCTCCATTTTTTTAGTAACCAAACGAGTTTCTTTTATTTCTTTCTGGGGCTTAGTGGATCTTTTTCTGGAAAAGCCCAGTGAGGTTTTTTGGGTTTCTTGCAGATTTTGCAGATTCACGGTGGAGGTGAAAAAATGAAAGAGAACCGACACAACTTTTCGTATCGATTCCCACAGATGACGCCAAATGTTGATGCACAAAACCGAAGGTCTTGGAACAACGTAAATCCAACCGTGAATCTGCAAGAAATGTAAATAACACAAGATGTATCGTGGTTCACCCCAAGGTTTGGGCTACGTCCACACTGATATTGTATTTCTGAGGGAGAGAGAGAGAGAGAGAGAGAGAGAGAGCTTCTGAGGGTGAGAGGGCCTAGGAATTGGCCTCCCCTAATGAGGAGAGTGAGGGGTCCTTTTATAGAATAAGGACTCCTCACTTATTACATATTTGCCCCTTCATCTATTACATAATTACATTTGAGTCTCCTGAGTATTTATACGAGATCTAAATACGGATGCCCTAAGTATGGTACAAACATATGTTATTATTTAGTACTACAGTTTAGTGATATTTATTTTTACTTGGACGATAGTAATCTTAGACTTGAATCTCATGAATGACTAGTGTGAAACCAATTTACTTCCCTCATCCCTTAATGTTAATATATTATTATATAAAAAGAAAAGAAGTAAAAAAGGAAAAAACAAATTTCTCCCACTAATTCATGTGTATTGGAATCATTCCAACTTCTTGACAATTACTAATACATACTAAACAACCAAAAAAAAAAAAAAAATTGCAACTCTCACAATAAACGTGTCATACTTTTTTGATTTATGACTTCTTCTATTTCAAATAAGTAAATATGTCATCAACTCCACCTCCTAATCATGAGATAGGTCCTTACTGGTTAAATCATGAGTTAAGAATGATGCTCCAATCAAATCCTTCCAAGATACACAATTTTTTGTTTTTGTTTTGATAAGACGATAGCATTAGTAGTTAGATATTAGATTAAGCTGACAAGATTTGAATTCACGCCGAAATACAAAGACACAACACCTTTCCACCATGGTAGTAAATGGCCACTCGTCCAAGTTACACAATTAAGAGAGCTGGTTATTCTTACTAACAATTATACTTCTTGAAACATGCTACACCTAACACTTTGTTTAATAGAATTAGTTTACTCTATTTTTGAGTGTAACTCATCCATGAATAGACATGCCTACGTGGCATATCATGTAATAGAGTAAAATAATTATATCAAACTAAGAATTCATAGGTATAAAGCGGTACTTATTATAGATATGATTTGACATCTCAGCAGGTATACATTTAAAGTGAAATAAACGTTTATATCCTTTCTCATATGCCTATTATAACAAAACCATTAGCGTAACTTCACCACTTGATCCGCACCCAAGCACGTTATTGTATTTGTATGTCGACGCCTGCTTAATTTGCGTCTGAGCGCACACTTTGTTGAACTTCAAGTACTAGTTCTTCTACGCTCAACTGACACTCCAGCCCTATCTGTAACAATCCCCAAAGAAATTCATCATCAAATCCTCGTTCGGAGTAAAATTTTAGTCCTCAATGTTGTTGAATGATAATTACCAATAACAAAATGATCACACTTTCAATTTTTCTCCTCTTACATCAATCTTTATTTGAATAAATCAAACAGAAACAACGAATGATTAAACATAAGCGTATAGAGAGACAAAAGAGTGTGTAATTATCATTTTCCTTACCAATATTAATATTTGTTAAGCAAAATCTCCATTCATCAGAAGAGAGCATGCCTGATCATTTTACAAAATTAGCTAATAACATGCGACTCCTGGAAGCTAGTCCATATTCTATCCGCAGGTGATCGCATATAGTACTTCAGTTCGTTTTTCTGTTTCTAGATAAACAAGTTAAACATCAGTACTATTTATTTACAGCTAGCTAATATAAGATAAATTTGGTGATTTGATTAATAATTAATTAGAAACATATTTGCCCTAAGCAGCTCTCGTTGTCATGATATGTAGTGGGCGCTCCAGGGTAATTAAAACCCTAACTTCCCAACAAAGTTTTGGTCGTAGTTTGCAACTGAGCACAATTAGAAGTGTTCAAAGATTGGGTTTCCAGAACTACATAAAGAGGTTTAATGATAAAACGTACGTACCTTGATTACAAAAGAGTATAAAACAGTGTCTTCCATGCTGCTGATGTTGAGATGAAGGACATCAAATGAAAGCCTCTCGAGAACACCAATGATCTTGGCAATTTGGCCAGGTATTCGCTGAGATATTATCTTCATCACCACGTTAGATCCCGAGATCTTTGCTTCGACGTCAGCCACCGGAGAGTTGCAACTTGCTCCTATAGCTAGTTCCTTATTGATCACATGGTGATGATTTTCAGTCCCCAAATTAAAATTAAAATTAGGGTTTTGATGAAGTTGCGGAGCCGTTGGATATTTCTGAGGCAGTAGGGCTACTGGTCTTGGGCTTGGATTAGGGCTAGGGCTTATGCTTTTTCTTCTTTTGTTAGATTCCAGAGTCTGTAAAACTTGATGCAATTCCTTGATGAATTCTATCACACCTCCTATGATTGATGCTTGGTCTCCCTAGTACATGTTAAACAATTAGTTAATTAGAAAATAATTAACACCGACTTAAGTTAATCATATATATAGTATACAAACATAGAGAGAGATATGTATCAAGTGATTATATATAAGATATACCCTTTTGATGTAGAAACAAGGGGTCAAAGAGCGTAAGACTTTGAGATGCTCATTCATCTGTTTTCTCCTGTTCCTCTCCACAGCTATGTGAGACATGGTTTTGATCTTTAAGCTTATCTTCTGTGCAGTGTTTCTTTCAACCACTTTCTTTTTCTTCCACATATGTATCAACTTAAAAACTATGCTATTTATATGATATACATTGAAAGAAACCCACACATCCAAAACACCTGTTGGGTTGATATTAAATGCTATAGGTCGCATTCTCGTGAAGTTGTAATTTCTACTCTCTCTCTCTCTCTCTCTCTCTCTCTCTCTCTCTCTCTCTCTCTCTCTCTCTCTCTCTCCGTGCGAGTTAAAGAAGGAAGAGTTAGAGTTGAGCTTTATCTTTCCCATGCACACATTTATCTACTATCTACTCTTTAACTCTCTATCATGCGCATGACATGCTCACCTCAGAAATTTTCTTGGGACTTGAAGATTCACCTTAGAAGTTCTTTGTGGAAATTGCGTACTATATTCGAAGAAGTATCCTAAGTATTATTGGTTTGTTTGTTACGTAAGCCTTTTATTGAGTTTATCTTGGTGCAAATTCCTCTTATATGCCTTTGTAATAGTCATGAAGTGCATTCAAATCTCTTTATCTAATATTTTTGTAGTTTCTTCCTTACTAACTTGGAAATCCCTCACCCCAACATAACTTGGAAAATATAAGCCTTATAAGATGTTTTTAGTGGCAGAGGGCTCAAAAAACTTAATACTTTAATAGTATTTATTCATCATTTCACTGAAAAATATAGGAAGACTATATTTTTGTACCACATTAGTGTACCATTGATGTAGGTCATGTAGCAAGAAATGTATACATGTCACGTCAATTAATTAATTAATTTATATGATTAGATAATTGTATGAATAACTTGTCATATCACGTGGTACACTAATGTGATATAATTATGTGGTACATCATGAAATCTGTTATGGTTAAGCCAATATTTTTTGAGTACCTATGCACTAAGTGGACGCATATATACTTGACGTTATATTTGATTCAGTTGTCATCGATCACTCAATTAATTTAAGCATTGAGTTAATTAAATTTACTGGTCAAATATGTGTTACAATAATGAGGGTTAAATGAACATTTATATGTAAGGATTCAATATAGGTTTACGTATTTATCAAATTCTTCCCGCTGGTCATCTGCTGAATTCCGTTCTTTGTTTTGGTGGGAAAATACGTAGCTTGGCTATACACATATTATATATAAGACGCCTGGATGATACCTGAATCTTGCGCCGGAGACTTTATGAGACACAGAGAATGAATGTCCCATCGTCGTCAAACTACTACGTACATTCTCATCCCATTTTATCAATTACTACTACGTGAATGGTTTCATGACCAAAACCATTCAAAATTTAAGAGAGAGAGAGAGAGAGAGAAGCCTCTAGACTCCAGAACTATATTATCTCTGTCTTTCTAGATTTTAGAGTCTCAGAAATTAAGTAGGTGACTGGGTGTTTAGGGTAATTGATGTGTTGTAGGCTTGTAGTTAATAGCATTCCGTTACATCAAGACAAGGAAGAAAAACGGAGTAATTAGGTTTTCATCCTTATTTTTACTACTCTATTGATTAAAACCTTATTACTTTTCAATTTTTGATCAAGGTCCTTTGTATTAATAATATCATTAATTATTTCAATAATAAAATATTTTTTATTTCTAAATATATTCATTTAATATTAAAAATATTACAATTTGTATATTTATATTTATGGCTAAATTTTTTATCATATATTTTTATTTTTAGTTTGTACCCATTTTTAATTTGCAACCCTTTTTTAATTTGTACCAATTTTCCTTTCAGTTTTAATTTGTACCCATATATTAATTTCTTTTTGTGCCCATATTTTTTAAAGTTTTATTTGTATTGTACCCATATTTTTTTATTTATTTGTACCCATTTTTATTTTTGCTAAATGTACCCATTTTGAAGAATGTATCCATGTTTTGATACAATAATTTTTTGGTTATTTTTTATGAATGTACCCATGTTTACACACACACACACAATAGTATATTTATATTTTAATATTTTTAATCCCACAAATTATGGTTTTTTATTTAAAATCTCATTACTATAAACAACTATAAATTTTAATTTTTAATTTAAAAAATATAGTAACGTACATAGAAATAAATTATCAATTAATTTCAAGGACTTGGATCAAAAATTGAAAACCAACAAGGTTTCAGTCAAAGACTATTCATAACTAGGGACCGCATCCAAAGTCTCCCAAGAAAAACATATGTTTTTATATCTTGATTGGAAAAACCTTATGACAATATATATATATTTGCATTTCGATCCCGCCAAGGCTTGACTACAGCAAAATCGACGACCCTGTAATCGATTGGGCCACGTAATAATAATTTCAGTCCACGTCTCAGGTTATTAATTCAAAACCGATCGATCTTGCAAGCGGTGATAAATCACTGGCACCAAAAAAACAAAAAGAAAGAACTTTCATGGCAACTATATATAAAAACACGTACGAGAATCCACGACGAATTATTTGATTTTGGCATGAACATAGCTACTAGCTAGCTTTCCATCTCCCGCCAATATCATTGATACCAGTTAAGTGGTTAAAATTTAGAGACAAATCTTCTGCAGTGTTTGATAATTGATAGTGTTTATTGGATAGTAAAGAGACTGGTGGGTTATGGCTAAAAGAAAGATGAAAGATTGTTTCAAGATACGTACGCCTATTATGCTTAATTAATTGGTCTTATAACTTGTGTGTAAAGCAGAATTATGAAATAATCTTATGAACATAATGCATCATATGACCTTATGTCTTTTGTTTGTAAAAGGTTTGTACACTCCTAAAATAAACCTGAAACATACTAAGGCCATCTCTAACTGAAGGCTGGCCAGATGGCTCGTTTTAGCCATCTGGCCCTCCAAAATATTAATATTTTAATGAACAGTATAGGGACATATTTGCCTCCATCTCCAACCGAGGGCCATAGAGCTCGTTTTAGCCCTGTCATAAAAAACTGTCTTCAACCGAGGGCCAAAGGGCTATAGGGTCAAACATAATTTATTATTTAAATTTAAAAACTACAACAACTTAAATTTAAAAAACTACAACTTATGTTTAAAAACTACAACTTAAATTTAAAAACTACAAATTAAATTTAAATTTTGTAAAATAGAAGTTATAGAAAAAAATAGAATTTAAAAATAGAAGTTATAGGAAAAAAATTTGTAAAAAAAAAAAAAATTCAAAAATCACGGTTAGCTAACGTTAGCTAGCCGTTGCATTTGAAAATTTGGCTTAGCATTCCTGTCAGATATAATCGACAGGAATATATTATATTGTTGTCGGTTATATCTGACAGGAATGCTCAGATTTCTGGCCTAGCTTGGGGCTGGCTGGATTGGGCCAGCCCTTTGGCCATTTCAGATTTCGTGGGGCTCACGAGCCCTTTGGCCTAGCCCTCGGTTGGAGACAATTTTTGGTCCTCTGGCCCTCTGGACCCTTCGGTCGGTTAGAGATAGCCTAAGGATAACAAGAACACTCATGGTTTAAACTAAAAACATAAACTGCATAATTTTGTTCTTAGTGCTTTGGTTGTCAATGAAAAAAGGCTTTAGAGAATACTAACTTTTTCTTATAGCACTTGTCTGTGACTCGTCAATTAATAGAGATTTAATATGTGCTCATTTCTGCAATGGTTCAACAACCACCACCATTCATAACCATATAACACTTGGTTTGCACCATTTCAATAAAGAGGCACAATTTCATGTGAAAAATGTCTTTTCATTTGAATTCAATCTCTAGCTTGTAGAACATGTGTCTGAAGTGTTTTTGATGCTAGCTGTATCAAAGTTTAAAGTTTAAAACCGACTAAACACCCCTCTACCTTCGGAAAGATGTGAAGATTTTGAATATCAAAACAACTTCAATCGGTCCTTCAACATGCTCCGACCGTTCACCTTGCAAGGTTTTATTGGTCCGACCAGTCATTCGACATCGGTCCAACTAGTCGCCCCTGTTGCTTCTCTCAATTTTCAAATCCTGCTTCCATCCAACTGATCACTGTAATAATTCCGACCGGTCACCTCTTTAACATTTTTGTCTTGAAAAACTTCGGACGGTAATAGGTGTAGGCACAAAAGATATCGCGTTCTTATATTCTTCTTCCTTTCAATTCCCTTCGATTCACTCTCATCCTTTCCTTTGATTCATACATACGTTTTGCCAAAACAGCATTGTTTGGTGTTTATATTTGTTGATTGGTATTTATGTACAAATTAGCATCCCTGATAACATCACAACGAGACAGTACCACACTGCTGTTCTATATATATATTGCGACGATTTATACAGAGTGCAATAAGAATTTTATTACATTTCTTACAACCTAATCATTCATATTCAACTTTAAATCCAGAGCACATCCTTTTCTTTTGTAACAAGTTAACAACTGTGAAAGTTCTATCTATACCACCGAAATTTCATCTAATTTGGGAACGTATATATTCAAGCGAGGTTCTTCAACGCTGGAGGCCAACCATGTACATTACGTTGTCTTGTTCTCTTCATCTGCTTCAGTTATATAAAGGAATATCCAAAGCAAATCACAAACAAACCAACATCAGTGCTAAATATATAAACATGGAACATAGAATATGCACAAACATTACTTACTTAAAAGCAGAAAACCTAGATCTTGACACCACATAGTTCAGGTGACAACTATGGATTTTGAAGGCAAAACTTTTGCACAATAGTTTTAGGCTTATTTACGGCTGTCCCCCTGAAACTCATACTTGTTCTCACTTTGCCCCGTAAAATTCATTTTTTCTCACTTCTTACAACCTAAGCATGCATGGATTATTTTTTGGGGTTGGAACTGGTGGTGTTCAAAACCCAGAATCGCAGAAACACACAGAAGACTAGAAAAGGGGGAGAATGACAAATTCGACATGAACCCTCTAATTGCCTTTGTTTTTCTTCCTAATCAACCAAATGGGCCTTCCACCATTTGATTATCAAGGGCAAAAGGTATGCAGTTTTAAAAAAACCACAAATTACCTAATTAATTATATTCTTCTCTATCAATATTTCAACATCAATCCCCGTTAATCATACTCCATACTTCTAGGAAAAGAAATGCAGAACCTAAATACAAATGCCTTCGGAGTTCGAATCAAATTTGTATGCTTTAGTTTTTAAATATTTGCCTGGTGTGGGTGGTGGTTTGTCTCTTCACAAAATCCGCAGGGTGGGATGATGGAAGGCAAGGGGAAAGAACCTGTGTTGACGAGGGAGGGTATAGGATCCTGATGGACTGCCATGGAAGAGTGGAAAGGAGGGGACTGGAAAATGGAAGAGACTTCCACTGCCAAAGACGAAGGAAAATGAAAGGAAAAAAATTATTAAAGCTGTGGCACTATATTGGCCCTTATATTTCTTTCGAGGGACTAAGATTAAAAGCCTTGTATAGTCTTTTATGGGAAAAGTCATGCAGAGGATCCTCAAGTGGGTCCCATTTGTGGCAGATCAGAAGGTTTAACACATTTTTTACGGATTTGGATGGAAATGGGGCAGTGAGAGATATACTAACATGAGATCAGTTTTAGCTTAAATCTTGCTGCAACATCTGCGTGCTACACTCAATATGTGCATTGTCATCCTTACCCTTTTGTGAAGCATTTCCTTCAAAACGTTCTTTAGGTGTAGTGAGAATTAGCCCCCCTAAAAATCATCAGCAATTTTAAAGTAATGCCAACACCAATATAATTAGAATAAACTATATGCTCAAATTCAGGAGTTCAGGCCAGCAGGAAAATGTTATGTTATGGTTTGGCCAAGGAGGAGATCTTTCAGTAAAATGAAGCCTATGCTACACTGGTTCAGCTACTTAAGGCGGTAATTCATGAACCTTAGTCGGATTAAATGAGTAATAAAATAATGACTCACCACAAAGAGACCTTTCAAAGCTCTCCAGTTGTGAAATGAAACCAGCATTAGGAGATGCCTGAGGTCGTCTGCTCTTCACATGTTCAAGAGCTTGAGATATGCTCATACCATGCTTTTTCATCAGATATGCAACAATAATAGTCACACTGCAAGGAAAACAATTAATAAAGTCCAAATTCAAATAATATTAGTAAGCAAAGTGTTTCCTTCGGAAGTATATTTTCTTCTATGCTGTACAAATCTCCTAAATTAGATGATTTGGATTTGGCTTATTAGAATTGATGCACATTGGACAGAGCTTGGATCTGATCTAGAATGAAAAAAAAAACTAGGCAAAACTACATAACTCTTGACCTTTAACTAGTTAAAACCAGCAATTGAAAGCCCAAATTGTTTTCTGTTCTAATATTAATAACAGAGATGCAAAATTCTAGAAAATTTATGCTAAAACATTATTTCCTTATCCATGTTGTATCAAAGAGATCAACCGAACCTTATTTAAAGGATTCACTTAACCAATGACTTAAATTAAGACAGCAAAGAAGACAACGTGAAAGCAATAACCTATACTGGAAGATAAAATCACCTTCTGGATCTTCCCACAAAGCAATGAACCAACACACCACCACCAGATCTTGTAGCTTCGTCAATATAATCGATGCACTCATCAAAGTGCTGTTTTAGATCTGTGCAGACTCTGTCTGGAACTACCACAATTTTGAAACAGCACCAAAAGATAAATACGAATTCGGTTCTACTATCTCACACCTTGGCATGAAACAGAAAATATGACCATGATTATGAATTAAACACTTGTAGAACCAAGGCATTAAATACTTGATAAGGTGGGGTCTTGGGGTATAGAATCATGATTGCATACTGCAGTGGAATGCTATTCTAGAAGAAAGAAGACCACAAACGATGCACAGATTTACTTATGCGTTTCACATAATATATGCTAAAATCATTTGAAAACCACTTATGATCGACTAAACAATCATCTCAGATAAAAAAACAAATGGTTATATGCCAGTACAAGACTGTGTAAGAAACAATCAACTCTGAGACAATAAATTAAAGTAAAATTATCCCCAAAATGTGGAGGGTAGTTTAAAAACCAAAATGACGAGCAACCGAATTGCACCATATCAGAGGAACAACATTCATACCATTTATAACCTTATACACAAAATCATTTGGATATGCAGGTGCCAAAGAATTAGCCACAGTCAAAATGTGTGTGATGTTTAAGTTTTTCAGTTCGTCCTTGTTATTTGCAGCTCCAATGGAACCCAAGAAGAGACCCTGCAAAATTAAAACAATAAGAAACAAGTGACCCTAGCTGCGGAAAGCAGGGCGGTAGAAACAATGCAGAGTGAATGACCAAAAACTGATCGTAAAATTAAAATCTAGTTACCTCTTCAATTTGGCATGGAACGTTGTCCTCTTTAGAGCATCTTGTCACATGTATAACTCTCAACAATGTTGCAATTTGTTTCTTGAGGGATTCGTCCATCGGATCCATTGCTAATCACTGGAAAACTTTTCACTCTTGTACACTAACTCCCCTGCAAGGAAAACAACCGAATGATAAGCCGAGCAAATGTAATTTTGAACAAACTATAGATTCCCCAGTTTAAACTTTATATTGCATCATGCTCAAATAAAAGAAACCCAGGGAGCAATAACTAACTAACTGACAGAACAGATAAAATAAAAGTTGGTAAAGAACATACGAGATTCGGACCAGAATCGATCCCAATGACATAACACCGAAACTAAATCTGGCTCAAAACACGAACTTTGACTAATTTCTGAAATACCATCTCGACAACAAAGCAAATCAAGTGCCAAAAGAAGTAAAATAAAAAAGCTCGCATTTTCTTGAGATGATTCAACATTGGACTGTAAACCCGGATGTGAAGAACCGATGATCAATTAAACAAACCATAGGAGCAAATCAAATCACCATAAACAATTTGACCCATATGAATTGATGCTTCTATTAAAAAATACTATGAATTTAGCTTTCAAGGGAGCTACTTTCCCCGATCATTGACTTGTTCAACAACCCTAGAAGAACAAAATTCAGATTAAATTGGAAGACCAAACATCTAGATCAGGTGTGGTGTGTGGGAATTAAAAAAATAAAAAGAAATAATTGACAAAGATTGAAGAATTGGAAAGAAACGAGAGAATTAAAAAGGAAAATCGAAGAAAAGACTCACTGAAGAAGCTGCGATGTAGGAAAATTGGGGTCCGAGAAGGAGTGCGTCTGTTCGTCGCGCGCATTTGATCACTCTGTTTCTCTTCGCCCTCCCATATAAAAGTTAGTTTTTCATCTTTCATTTAATACTACCCTCTCCCTCTCTGCAAGCACGCGCATCTGAGAAATATTTTTTAATCATATGCGTTATGCGCCTCTTAACATGATATGTTATATTAATTGATTTCTTTCTCATACCGCAATCTAAAAATAAAATATAACATACAATTACAAATAAAAGGAAATGGAATATAATTAAGTCGCGTGTAAAATACGTGATAAAAGAAAGGCTTCTTGTACTCACACATACATATTCAAAGAGAGACAATTTTTTTTAATCAAGGGCGCTCGGGCCCTTAAGATGTGTTAGATGTTTTATTTACCATGTCATAAAAACAAAATTCAACATACAGTTGCAAATAAAAAGAAATAAAATATAATTAAGTCGCATCTAAATGTGTTGATAAGCTACAATATATTTTAACCTGCCATTCAGGTTCTTTGGAACATGATAAGCTACAATATATAGCCATTGTAGAATTTCAAGTTGTTGCGGAAACCAAACCAGCACACAGCCTCACATCGACTCCCTGCATTCCATCCTTATTATTTGAAATTAATGAAGCTATAAATATTTTGGACAGAGTAACATTTAGTTATAAAAGCATATAAATTCAACAACAAAAGTGAAATGAAGTCAAATGAATGAAGGCATGCATATCATAACTGTAGTTTACAAACTGTCATGGATTACACACAAAAAATAAACTTCAAAGGAAGTCCAAATTGATAATTGATCGGTTTGGGAAAGAGTGGCTAATGTTGAAAATTTCAATCGAAGATTCATCTCACAGCGCATCATCGAAACTTGTAGTGTTTGAACCAAGTCAAACTCCATAAGTTTCAATGATGCGCTGAGCATGCGAACGTCATCTAACAGCCCCTCGCAAGCTGGCAGGCTGTGGAACAACCGGAAGCTTGGAGACAAGTAACTTAAACTGAGACGACGACAAGCCTTTGGTGAACAAGTCAGCAAGTTGGTCTTGCGAACAAATATAATTAACCAATAATTGACCACGAACAACCTTCTCCCTGACATAGTGATAATCAACTTCCAAGTGTTTGGTGCGTGCATGGAATACTGGATTAGACGCCAGAGCTATGGAGGAGACATTATCGCACCAAATTTGAGGACAAACCAGATGCAAATGCAGGTCCTTGAATAAAGACCTGAACCACGATAGCTCAGCCGTAGTGTATGCTAACTGCTTGTACTCGTTTTAGCACTAGACCGAGATACTGTCTTTTGCTTCTTAGAACTCCAGGAGACAAGATTGGAACCAAGATATATACAAAAGCCACCAGTGGAATGCCGAGTATCCGGATTCCCTGCATAATCCGCATCAGAAAAGGCACTTAATTGAGTAGTTCCAGGCTTATATAGAAGACCATGAGTATGCTTGGCCTTCAAATATTGCAAAATCCGTTTGACAGCCATCTAGTGAGTAGTTTTTGGAGCATGCATAAATTGGCACATTTGGTTAACAGCATAGGACAGATCTAGTCGTGTAATGGTGATGTATTGGAGTGCTCCAACTACACTACGATACACCTCAGGTTTGTCATACGGGTCTCCTACATACGCACTGAGCTTGTGACCAGATGGGACCGGGGTGGATATTGGCTTTGCTTAAGTGAATTTAGTGTGAGAGAGCAAGTCTAATGCATATTTAGACTAACAAAGATGCATAGCAGTCCTATAATATTTGACTTCGACACCCAAAAAATAATGAAGAAGATCGAAATCTTTCATCGAAAACAACGTCCCCAGTCGCTGAATCAATCTAGATATTTGATGAGGACTATTTCCGGTGATTAGTATATCATCAACATAGATTAAAAGAATTAGATACTCACCTTGTTGTCTGAACACAAACAAACTGTAGTCACATTGGATTCTTGGAAACCTAGTTCAAGCAGAAAATCTGAGAACCTCTGAAACCAAGCCCTGGGCGCTTAATTGAGACCGTAAATACTACGTTGAAGTTTACACACATGAGTAGGAAATTGTTGGTCAACAAAACCCGGTGGTTGGCGCATGTAAACTTCTTCCTTCAGAAACCCATGCAGAAACGCATTTTGCACGTCCAGCTGCCCGACATGTTATTTGTTGGACACGACAAGACTTAGAACAAGCAGTATCGTACTGTGCTTAACGACGAGACTGAAAGTCTCACTGTAATCCACACCAGCATGTTAATGAAACCCATTGGCGAAAAGTCAAGCTTTATGTCATTCAATTGAACCATCGACACGTCTCTTCAACTTGAACACCCATTTATTAGGCAGCATATTCATTTTAGGATGATGAGGAACCAAACTCCAAGTTCCACATTGCTGCAGTGCATTAAATTCTTGAATCATTGTGTTCCTCCACTCCTGAAACTTAACAGCTTGACTGAAACACGTTGGTTCAACAGGTAATTTGTCAACAGTTAGATGCATAGCGTATTTGGGATTGGGTTTATGGATTCCTGACTTGGAGCGTGTAGCAATGGAATGGTGTGAACCATTGGTAGGGACAGGAACCACAGGTTCAGAAGTTACTGCGACTTGCACATTTGATGGTTGAAGAGGCTGGGGAATATTGGAGGACACTGGTATTGTAGGACAGTTTGGAACTACAATGAGGTTAGAGTGTGTAATAGATTCAGAGACTGTCGTGGTGAGAGGGAGTGGAATGGGATGGACTTCTTAGGCAAGTGGTGGTACGGCCAGATTAAGGTGAGGTGGTGGAGGCAAACTATGGCTGCTAGGGTTATTAAAAGTGAATAATAGGTCCAGGGCCTGAGTATTACCTGAAGCTGTGACGTTTTCTGAAGGAGATGTGAGTCCCTTAAAAGGGAAGCAGTCCTCATCGAATAGGACATGGCGAGACACGTAAATGCGTCTGCTAGACAGATCCAAGCGCTTGTAACCTTGGTGATTCAGTGAATAACCTAAGAAAACACACGGTTTTGATTTTTGTTGAAGTTTATTTTGCATATAAGGCACTAACCAAGGAAAACATCGACATCCAAAAACCTTTAAAATGTCATACTTTGGTGTTTTTTGGAAAAATTTCTCATAAGGAGACGCATAGGACAAAAGTTTAGTGGGCAAACGATTTATCAAGTAAATGGCAGTGGAGCAGGCATCAAACCAAAATTTGTTAGGCATATGAGATTGAGAAAGCATGACTATAATTGTTTCAACAACATGTCGATGTTTGCGCTCGGCGACTCCATTTTGTTCAGGGTGTTTAGGACACGAAAACCGTTGTGAAATGCCATTATTAGTGAGGAATTTTTGAAAGGCATGGCTTTTATATTCTCCACCTCCATCACACTGAAGGGTTTTAATTTGCAAATTAAGCATTTTTTCGACATTGGCCTTAAATTTGACAAAGATTTGGAACACTTCACTTTTGTGTTTCATAGGAAAAATCCAAGAATATCGAGAGTAATCATCCACAAACAAAACATAATAATGAAAACCTTCATTTGAAATAATAGGAGAACACCACACATCAGAGTGCAACAGTTGCAAAGGAAACTTAGAAACTGACTCAGACAATTTGGAAGGTAACTTAGTACTCTTGCCTAAGGGACAAGACTCACAAAAGCTTACATCTGAAGTACCATGAATTGGTACCAAATTATTTGAAATTAAAAACTTAATTATAGAATTGGCAGGGTGACCTAGCCTTGCATGCCATGTATTCACTGAACACCGAAGCCCTACAAATGCAGATATTGGATGTTTGAGTTGTCCAGTGCCACATGGAAATGGATATAATCCATTCTCACATCTCCCTCAGAAAAGCGTCTTCCGGGTCTTGAGGTCCTTAACAAGGAAAAAATATGGAAAAATTAGTAGGTAGTAATGGTTGTCTAAAGTGAACTTATGTGCGGAAAGAATGTTTTGGGAGGCAGTGGGACAGTGCAGGATATTAGGCAAATCAAATGAGCAAGTTGAAGTATGTAATGTATTTGAACCATTATGTGAGATAGAAATGCCAGAGCCATTACCTATTCCCCCAATAGTGTCGTTACCAGTGTATTCTTTAGGGTTAACCAGATTCTGAAGATCAGGAGTAATGTGAACATTGGCACCTATATCTAACAGCTAGGTACCATTCTTTTGTATGTTGAGAGAGACAGGAGAAGATGCCATTGCTGTGAGCTTTGTTGCTGGAATTCTGCCTTCAAAGGCAACATTCATTATTTGATAACAATCAAGGGTCGGATGGCTTGGTTTGCCACAGATTTGGCAGATAATTCTCTTACCATTAGAGCCAACCCGTTTGCCGTTGCATGGCATAGTGCAGACAATGTTGTTGTTACGAAGACCAATGCCTCGTTAGTTGAAAGTGTTACCTCGATAGGATGAAGATGCATCTCTTCCAGTCTCTCGAGTGCGGCCACCACCTCGACCGCAAGAAGCAACAAATGCATTGACCTGCGCAGATTCACCAAAGGAACAGTGTGCTCAGCCATGCGACACTCAGTTGTTAATAGCAGAGCTTCAAGAATAGGGTAGGTGATTGGTGAATCACGGGCTTGAGCTGCACTGACAGTCATCTCAAAGGCAGGTCCGAGATTGTTCAACACAATCTGAACAAGTTCATCATCACTCACAGGTTGCCCAGCTAAAGCAAGGTTGTCGGTAATCGCGTTCATGCGATCTAGGTAATCCGCCACAGTAAGATCACATTTCTTTGTCTGTATCAATTCATTTCGTAAGAACAAAATCCTTGTTGGGAAGTAGAAGCATACCTTTGCTCGAGTGCTTCCCAGGTGGCTCGAGTAGTCCTCTTGCTAGCCACGATAGACAAGACAGAAGTCGTCAAAGATCCATTTATCCAACTGAGGATCATTTGATCCTGTTGAACCCATGCAGTGTACACAGGGTCCACCGTTGTTGAACCAGCCAGATACTTGGAAGGGGACACCAAGGTACCATCAACATATCCCATAAGATCTCGACTTTTGAGAATGGGGAGAATTTAAGCCAACCCCAGTGGGTAGTTGGTCCTGGCAAGTTTGATGTTGATGACGGTGGAAAATAGGTGGAAGGAATGATTTGAAATGGGGTTGGGATGAGGGTTTGAAGTGGAGGAGGTAGGGGTAACATTGTTTTCAGCCATTGGAGCGTGGGGAAAGAAAGGAAAAGATCGATGTCGTTAGACAAAAAAATGGCTCAATACCATGTAAAGCCTACTAGTTCAATGTTTCACTTCAATTGCATACCCAAACAATTGTGGGATGCATGTATTTATAATACTGTCATGATTACAGATTGGGTTTGAAAACCCTAGATACAAGGAACTTTCGAAATTCAAAAATACAATCAGAAACCAAGGAAAGGATTACAACCACAGGTTCAGATTACAACAGAAAATCAAATAACCAAACATTCCTATAAACTAGGAATAGCTGAAAGGATAGGAGTTTGAACCAAGTCAAACTCCACAAGTTTCGGTGATGCACTGAGCATGCGGACGTCATCTAACACAAAGACCACCCCAAAAATCTCATAAGAAAACTATGCCAAACTACCATTAACTGGACAAAGTTGAGTTTCCCTTACATTTTGATTTAGAGTCGACTATTATGTATAAATTTCCGGAGGTCTCTTTATTGAGCTTTAAGCATCTTCCCAGGTTTAGTCCTCGTTTTTCTCCAAGAAATCAAAACCTCCACATCCTTTTCGGTTCTTTGATTAGTGTAATATTGGGCTTCTCAAGTATCTTACAACTAAGCAACAAAATTGCGCTTCCTAGTTTCACATTGCTATTTTTTAACAAAGAACCCTAAAATATTTTCAAAGAAAGGCTTGAACTGGACAATGTAACATACGGTAATTGGTCTGATAGAACCTTTACAATTATAACCCAGTAATGCAAGTTTCTAGTAGATGAAACCTAAACTTCTGACACCAAACATAAAAATAGCAACACCAAAGAATTCTAAAAGTAAATATATACGGAATACATGGGTTATATAGAAAACCAAGAAAGATACAATCTTGATGCAAAGAAAGCAAAGTTAAAATACCAAGAGCAAGATTATGCTTCTATTAAATAAAAGAAAAGTGAGATCCATAAGAATATCTACAAATCTAATCCAAGAACGGAAACCAAAACCCTAACTTTCTCAAAGAAATTTGGACAGAAAAATTGTAGAAAGAAAGCAAGAGGAGAGATATACCTTAAACTCTGTACTTGGCTCTAGCTGTAATTGCTGGTGATGAATACTTGGGAGAGAAAAGCTTTTACCTTTCACTCGTTTTTGATTCCTGTAGCCACAACAGACATTCAGACTCCCTGCAAAAACCATTCTATTTCAAATAATCACATAATATCTTTGGCCTTGTCTTCTTAACCCAAAATCATAATCTTACAAGAAAAAAGAAACCCATGTTTGTTCCGGTCAGAATTTGCATTATTACTTGAGATAATCAAAGGAAAATCAAAATCTGTCTCCAACAAATTTTTCAATAAGCAATAAAATCAATTGGGCAATCTATGAGAACGCAATTAAATTGACAAAAATAAATCAAGCATTAAACTGGTAAAATTAGTAGATGTGAAATGATAAACTAAAGAATAATAATTAAATTCTGTTTACCAATTAGAGGATAATCTGCATAGATATTAAGGGTACAGGTATATAAAGAAGGAGGGATGAAAAAAGTGAGAGAGAGATAAATCAAACCTTGTTGAAAATGACGGGGTTTAAAAGGGGCTCTGTCCCCTCCTACGCTTTGCTTTTTGGGATTTGATGTGGGTTAACAAACTATCAGATAAATACTCAACTACACACCGTATGAAAACATTATTTACAACAAAATAATATTAAGTTAGAGAATTATAATCACTATAAATCAAAACTCCATTGACGCAATGCAATAGACAAAATTATGATGAATAATCTAGAAAGTGTTATACCTGTTGAAAAGACACCTTGCATGTAGAGCACAAAACCCAGAACACAAACAACCAAAAGGGGGAAATTTGTGATATTATTCAAGGTATTAGGCACTCCTATTAAAAACTCATGTATTAAAAAGCACAACTGAATATGAATGCAAATCTAATTCTGAGTCATCAAAGCAAATAATTCATACACAATTGAAAAATATGTATAAATGGGAAGAGAACGGAAATTGAAAATATGAATTACTAACCTGATGGTTTATTTGATTTTCGGAGAAGAATTTTTTCCGAAATATCAGATCTTCACCAATCTTTATTGTTGATTTTGTCGAACTCTTTATGTTGGAATAAATTGAAACCACAGACTGAACTCAAAAAGACAAAAATTATTCCCTTTCGATCATCCAACCGTATATTGATGATATGTGGGTAGTTATTGTTGAACTTCCCACTAAAATCACACATCAGATCATGGGAATTATTCAAAGAAAACTGCTAACATGTTGGAGTCGTTTTCTCCGTCATATTTGAGGGTTCAACACGTACATGTTCTCTTTTTTTCCTTTTAACTTTTAAAACATTTTTTTAATTTTAGTTTTCTTTTCCAACTTTTCCGTTTGCACTCCTTTTTTTTTCTTTTTCTTGTTGTATTTTTGTTATTTGTTTCTCTCACTATGTAAATGTTTATTTTTTATTTTTAAATACAGTTTTTTTTTACCAGTTTGTCCTTATTTTTTCATTTTTTTGGATTTCAATTGTGAAGAAAACAAATGAGCTTTCTTGACATTTCTGAATACTTCACCAAACTGGTATTCTCCCTTTATATATATATAGATTCATTTTTCCCTAATGATCTATTTGTATTCCAAGTTGTCTATTTTTGGAAAGTCATTCCCATCTTCATACTCTCCCTCTTACAAATCCATACTACTATATTTTTATACAAATATAATATGTGCAACATCAATTAATTAGCACAATTAAAAATTGAAATACGAATAAAAAAGATAGAAATAATATGGATTTTATATAAGTAAAAATAATGCTAAAAATCACCGTTCTAAAAATCCCTGCTTAGCGCCGCCTAGGCGCTAGGAGGTTGGCCACCATCCTGATTTATGCCTAGACATTTGAAAATTAAGAAAGGGCGTCTAGACCTGCTAAGGCGCATGCCTAGGCACTCGCCTAGCCCTCCAACACTCGCCTAGGCACTCGCCTATGTTGCGACTCACTTAGAAAATATATAACTTTCATTTTGCATTTTATTTTTTTAATAAATTATAAGAGACTTGTTGAATACTTAAATGAGTACATATTATATGCATGATCCTCATGTTTTCATTACGTTCCAAAACTTCCTAATATACATGTCATTCTATTTTGTAGTTTATAATGAAGTTACATATATTTTAAGTATAAACAGACAATAGTCCGCCTTAGCGCTAAGCCTCAACTCGTCGCCAGACTGGCGCCCAACATCTTTTAGAATCTTGCTAAAAATAAGTGGTTTGATTTGACCTAATCCAACAAAGTGAACTAAAGATTACAAAATTAGATTTGTATTAAGTTTACTCTTCTAAAAATTGATCGAGGAGATTATTTTTCAAATCTTAGTTATTGAAATGGTTTAGTTTTTGGCTAGTTTTTTAATGTCATCAATTTTTAATTGTCGTTTTGTCAAAATTTGATTAGTATGTTGTCGTTGTTTAATTTTATTTCGCTCAATGATTGAAATTTAACTTTGGATCATTTTTAATAATTTCTTTTTCTTTTTCTATTTTTTTGGGTTAGGGGTGACTAATTGTATGGGACTGAATATGATGTGCCACATTAGTAGGGGTGGGCATAAAATCCGTCAAACCGGAAAACCGAATCGAACTGTGACAAAAAAAACCATGTTGACCAAAAAAGTCAAAATAGGAACAAAAACCGAACCGAATCATTTCAAATGGTTTCGGTTTAGGTTTGGAAATATTAAGAACTTAGGGAACCGGACCGAACCACTTGTAATATAAATTATTGTTTTATTATTATTTTTATATAAATAAGACATTTTTCCAAGAAGACCATGTGCATAAGCCCAATATTTTTCTTCACTTCTCTCCCCTTCCTTTGTTGTTTTATCACTTTTCTTCCCCTACATTATTTTTCTCCATTCTTTTCTAGTATATTATGCATTATGTACATTTTAGTTTTAGTTTAAGATCTACACTTTGGTCTTGATAGGAGCCCTTCTATCATTTGATTTATATTTATATGACACTTTCTATCCTCCGGTCACAAATCTTGTAGATCTAGTAGTGAAAATTCAAATTTACTAGAATTTGTGGTTGAAATATGTGTTTGGTATTAGAAGTAGAAAATTAGAAAAAACATATGTATAATTTTGGTTAGAACCGTAAACCGGCATGAACCGAACTAGAGCCGTCATGAACCGAACCGTACGATTTTAGTAATAAATTTAAGCGGAACTGCATGAACCGAAGCGTTGAAATTTTTTTATTCCAGTTCCATTTTAAGGGTGGAACCGAGCCAAACCAGACCGTGCCCATCCCTACACATTAGTTTGGCAAATAAGTTGGGATAAAAAGTTAGTAAGTGTAGCATTGTTTGGCTATGAGATAAACTTTTCTTCAATAATTGCAATTGTAGAAACATGCAAATATCTGAAAAATCTCATACAAAATTTGAGGTTACATTGACAAACTCTTGAAATGTCACGCCCTGATCCCGAGATACGCCGGAAATCGACACGGACCTGTAGACTGTAGGGGGATGCTAGGAAATACAAACTGAAATATTGAATTGAAAATAACAATAACTGAAAATAACAATAATCACATCTTTTTAAGGAAAGTATAGGGGTAGCCTAACACTCCATGAACTTTGTCGGTTACCCCAAACCTCCTCATATCTACTAAAACTTGCATAATCGTCCCTATACCATGGGAATGGTGCACCGGACAAATAACAACTCGGATAATCCGTGAAGTTCGTGTGAATGTGTTAACCCTAAAAACTACCAAGCCTACGTGGCACGCATGCCAAGTAATTAATGAGCTAACTAGGTTCTTCGGTTGTGTACGGGACGTGCCAACTCGTTGATCGAGCTCGATTGAGAAGTAGAATGTGTTGCGTTGCGTTGGGCGCATTGCTGACTTCTTAATCTTGAGACTGCGACCGAGGAAGGAACGCGTCTCGGCCTTCGGGTTCTAGAGCTTGAAGATAAGGCTGCTAGTTCTGCGAAGTTCACAAATCATTGGCGCCGGGTTCGGTCACAATGATTATATTCGTAAGAGTATAAGCACGCCGAATCGACACCAAACTATATGACACAAGTACTCAAAATAAATGTACGTCTTAATCATAAATGTAGTTTGGCCATCATAATGCTGAACTCTAAATCCCACTTACGAGTATCCAATTATAAAATAACTCGGCGTTCAAAGTGCCGAGCCCAGTAACTTGTAACACCTCACTTCGCCGAGAAGGCTAATGAGATGACCTTTGCTAACAAGAACTCGAAAATACTTCTTGGCCGAGACTTGGATAGATAACCAGTCGGTCTCGACGCAGTGCTGTTTATCCAAACTGAAGGTGCTCCGCAGTCGGCTGATTCTACGATAACAGTGTTGTTTATCCAAACTGAAGATGTGTTGGCAAAAAAGAAAATTAAAATCTCAAGATGTTTGAGAGGTTTCACGTGGAACGAGGGTTTGTGCAAGGTAGTTTGTATGTTGAATTGGAGTGGGCCTTTCTCACTGTATATCGTCTTGTATTTATAGGACCCAACCTTATCATGGCTGAACCATAACTATACCCGGATTAGGATTCTTTATCATAATCTAACCACGTCTCGGCCAATCCTACCTCTCCTAGGACTTTGAACCAAACTCTTTACTCGGCCGCATTCACTTATCAAATCTTAGCATCCTCATTCCATCAAAACTCATTTTCATATTAGGACTCGACCCACTCGCTCTTATCCAGTCCAATCATTCTTGCAATAGGACTCGACCCACTTGACTGGGCGACTTATGACCACTAGATGCTCCATAGTATGTTTGGAAAAGCCTTGGGCCGAACATGAACCTACGCTCAGCCCAATAATATTATTTTAGGCCCAAACATTTCCCTCTCGCTTCTGAGGTCTTCGGCCTAGAACTCCTTAGCCGAATTTTGACCTTGAAGAAGTGAAATCAAACCCTAAATGTATCTTTAAAGGATAAAGGAAAGTCTCAAATATTCCACCCATCAGGCGCATTTATGAAGCACGATCACATGATCTAATTTTGTCAGACACCCTGCCATGTGGCATCTTCTTAGCACGTTTGTCCTTGACACTGATATGTCATCTCAAACCCTAAAACCCTACCACACGCTATCATTATAACCTCGAACTACGAATTTTCAGGTCTGTTTGAGTCGTGCACATAATCAAACGTCTCTTCATCATTGAATCTGCCGTCACATGCCAATACGCAGCCTTGGTTAATGAATTTCTTGGTCTCTTCATATGGATTTCCCGAATCTCCATAATGATTGTAAAACTGTCCAACTAGTTTTACCCTTTATTTTCAAAATCAAACGATTGTCCTTCTCCCAAAACCCTTATAAATACTCAAAATACTTCATTTTTTCCTTTACGCCTTCAGAAATCTCAAACATTTTACTCTCAAATCATTCTTTAAAGCTCCATTCTTAACTAGAAAAACTCTTTTGAATCTAGAAGTTCATTCGAGTCCTCCACAATGGCTCTCAACACCTTCATCTCTAAGCTTTCCGACGATTGTGCTAAGTGTCGAGACTTTATTGACCGGAGTGCCATAAAAAACCTGTGATTCGAAGGTGACTCGAGCGCTTCCCATCAGATCCTGGGACCATTCTTTAAAGACAACGTCCCAGCATCCATTACAAACCTTCTCAAAGATCACTGCCTGGAACCTTTGCTTCAAGGTTATGATTGGTTGAAGTGGGAACTAACTAAACCCCAAAGAGCCTGGCTTTCAACTACCGTGGCCTGGGTAGTGTGGGTTGAAAGAATGGGGAAATTCTATAATAAGGAGTGGAAGATTCTCGGCATTTATGATGCCATCAAGCTCTTGACTATCGAGATCGTCATGGACAAAGAACTTCTCATGGCAGCTCTCACCAATACTATGGTCCTTCCGCTCGACCCTATTGGCCCCACCATTCTCGACATCTTAGCCATCCTCGAGGTTTCCCCTTCAGGTCTCCCGAAAGACGTCTTCCTCTTCGGGTGCCCATCCAACCTCGACCTCAAGATGCTCTTCGATGAATGCGTTGTCGAGTCGTTGAGGAAGAAAAACCAAGAGTCGTTGAAAAAGGAAGTTCAGAAGTTGCACAAGAACTTCTTCAACTACAACATCATCATTCAACACTTCATTGGCCGAGGGGATGAAAACCTCAGGAAGGGAGAACACGAAGCCTTTTTTTTCTACTGGTACAACAAATTTATTTGTTGTACCAAGTCAAATAAATATTTGGTCGAGAACATGTCAGTCGCTGAAGCATTGGCCAGTGTTTATGTCCTGGCTCTTAGCTCGGCTATCATCGTCAACCTCACACGCTGCCTAGCCGAGACGACGATCAATAGGATTGGCCCACACCAAACTAGCCCACTCTGGGTTTTTCAACTCTGGCTGCAAATCTATTTTGCCACCTTCAGGCCAGAAGCCCTCAACTTCAGACCTACTAAAGTGTTAGGTTTGCAATTAGGCTCTAGACCCGCTCATCCTCACTCGGCTGAAGAAGTTTTTAAATACTTTTTCGGCCTAAAAGACATTTCTGATGATGAGTTTTTGATCTGCAGTCGTCAAGAATACCCCATCTTCCATCAAGCTCCCATCATCGGCATGGAATGAAGCCGAAGACGCTGGCCTCTGAAAGAGTTGGGGGTCGTTTGTGTTAACTTGTAACCTTCTTTTCAGCTGCGATGCCAAAAGTGCAAGTTAGGAAATCTACCAACCCTACTTCACCACGTAGCAACTTGGCTACCTGCAAGGCTGCCCACTACCTCTACTCACATCCCGTTCTCTCTTAAGCTGATGACGCCTCTCTGGTTCCTCAGAAAGAGAATGCAGGGAGGCCGAGCAAGAATTTCAAGAAAGATGTAAGAAATTCTACCTTCGGCCGAACGTCCCTAAGACACTCAATATTGCCACCTTTGTTGACTGGTGGGTCGCATATACTCAAGACTTTTTTAGCGCACCGGTCGAAAACGTTATCAAGAAAATTTTTGGCGACCGCCCGAAAAAGAGTCCTGCACCAACATCCAAAGAAACAGCTCAAGGTATTTGTCTGTGTCTATCATTTCATTCTGGTCATTTGTTCAAACTCCCTTCTGATTTGATTTTAACATTTTCAGGCAGTCAAACGGTCGTGGCAGCTGTGATCATGGCTAAGAAGAGACTTGCCCCCTCGCTGAAGAAAATCACGACCGCTTCATCGACCTTAACGAGAAAACGTTCTTACCCAAAGGCCGAAACGGCTGGCGATGCTCCCCATCCTAAAAAACGTGTCAAAAAGTTGGTGAAAAAAGAGGAGCGGGAGATTCATGTCATCTCCAGCCAAACCACAGGAGAAACCACCGAGTCTCCTCGTGCTCTCGCCATTTAGACGTTGACGGATATGCAACCAAACCCTCCTGCAAGTTGAGCACCTAAGGTTCAATCCATTTGACAAGTTGTGGTCGAACTAACCCATGATCTGGTGGTCAACGAACCTGCAGTACTAGGGCCAACCGTTACTCCCATCTTGGACAAAATGGCCACCTTGGCCGAGAAAGATCTCCCACCGAATCTAAAAACAAGAAACGTGGTCGTTCTGGAGGAAGAAGTATGATTATGTTGCTGGCAACTTTTTCGAATAAATTATGAATACTAATAACTCTTATTTCAAGACGACGACAGCGACGAAACCCCACTAATGAGTCACCCTCGACCAACCAAACCCCTTACCACTCATCCTCCTCATGTGGTTGAAGCGACTGACCATGTTGATCTTCTTATAGCAAATCATAGGAAAATGCCTCTTGTTGAGCCTGAAGCAATGGCGGAGACACCAATCCATCCTCATGATCAAGACTTTGGCATTCCTCCACAAGAAGTCACTTCGGCTTTTGTAAGGCTCGATCCATTTTCTCTTGTTAGTTTTACTATAACAAGTCTGAACCAAGAAAAATATTAAATGTTAGGTGCTCGATTATTCATTTCATCAAAAATTCTATGCGTTGAAGGATGTTATCTATATTTCCTGGCCACCTCAGTGGCCGTCGAACGTAGATAACCTCTATCGGTTAGGTGAATTGAGAAGCAGTCTTAAACATTGGGCTCGGCCATTAAGCTTTCCAGGTTTGAGCAATGAACCAGGGGACATGGCCAAAGTCTTCTCTCGGCAGGTCTAAAACAAATTCCCTCTGTTATATTCTTTACAATTTTCCTTTTGCCTAAAATCTTTACCTGTGCAGCCTTCATGGGAGGTATAGCTTGACGCTTTACTCTTGAATACCTTCTGCCGCATTGGCTAAGCCTTCGGAGACTATGACCGAATCTAATGCTTTCGCCCAGTTGCAGGAGCTTCTATCCTTTTCTGCCTCACAAGTCTTTCAATGCAAAGGCTTTGACTCCATAGGAGAGTGCCTGAACGATCTTGCAGTCGGTGGTATGCTGAGCACTGAAAAAATTTTGTTCACCTATCTGATCTTCTAGAGTGGATTCGGCAGTACTTTACTATTTTTGAACGAGCTTTCCAGGCTGAGGACGGCCTAAAGGTTGCAAAGATTGCTTATGAAGCCAGTCAGCTAGAGGTCGAGGCCATCAAATCAAAGAAAACATGGCTGGCCAGCTTTGATCATCAAATTGCCGAACTACAACGTCAAATTGCCGAACTTCAACGGCAAAGGTCTGCTGTTGCTTCAAAACTCAAAAAAGATTTTGAAGTGAATAAAGCTTGACTAACAGACTTCGCGGCTGGCGTGAAGCAGATCCAGCAACTTCAGGTTAATAAAAGGACGAGGTCACAATGGGTGAAGTAAGGTGGCTAGAACTAAAGGCCGTTATTAAAGCCTTTCTTCCTTCGACCCCTTAGGAATTTGGCCTTAGGAATATTCTGTAACTTTACTTGTACGCCCTTTTTACAAAATTAATGAAATGATATTTTATTCTTGCATCTCCCAAGTGACTAGATAGTATTTCTTTAAAAATTTTCCGTTGATCGGCAATTTGTGAATTAAACCATTCTGATCCTTAAGGTGGTATACCCCCTTACCAAGAACTTTATAAACGATGAATGGTCCTTCCTAATTCGGTGACCATTTGCCGAACCTGGGGTCTTTAATCCCTGCGGGCAACACAGTTTGCCAAACCAACTCTCCCTCTTCGAATGTTTTTTGTTTGACTCGTTGATTATAGACTCGCTCGGCAATCTTCTTCTACGCCACCAATAAATTATAAGCGTCAAGCCAAATTTCTTCCAAATCTTCTAACTCTTGTCTCATGGTATGACCGTACTCGGCACTGAAAAACTACTTTGTTCAATCACCCGTAATGAGTTTATACTCTGTTGATGCACAAAATCGGAGGTCTTGAACCAACGTAAATCCGACCGTGAATCACACAAACGCACAAGAACACAAAGAACACAAAGATGTATCGTGGTTCACCCCAATGTTTGGGCTACGTCCACACTGATGTTGATTGTATTTCTCTGTATGAATGTATGAATTACAAGTGTGAGAGGGAGTCCCCCCTAGAGAAAGAGAGAGTTTGAGAGAGTTTCTCTGTTTGTGAGCTTTGTGGCTTTTGTATGTGAGGATGAGACCTCATTTTTGTGAGGGGGAGGAGTCCCCTTTTATAGAATAAGGGGCTCCTCCTTTTACATATATCGTGGGCTTAATGTACCGAGGCCCAAGTAACGAGGCCCAATATAATATGGTACCAACAGTAGTCCCCCAAGTCTTCAGTCAAGAGAGTCTTTTGGCTGGAGACTTCAAATCCAGTCCATATGTGGGCCGAAGTGACTAGATGTTGTCCTGGCGATCGCTCGGCTGAAGGCGGTGCTCATTGTAAGGCTGCTTGGCTAGAGTCAATGCTCGTGGATAAGGGTGGAGAGTCCCTTTTATAGAATAAGGGCTCTCTCCCCTCTTACATAAAATGTGGGCTTAGTGTCCCGAGGCCCAATAACGAGGCTCAAATAGGGTACCAACAGTGTAGTCCCCCAAGTCTTCAATCAAGAGAGTCTTTTGGCTGGAGACTTCAAATCCAGTCCATGTGTGGGCCGAAGTGAAAATAAGGGCAAGGTGCCGTGGCGCATTGTACCAAGTGCCAAATGATACGGAATATGTTGAACCCTTTCGAAGCTCAGTTGGCTTATGTATGAATGTGTTGAAATTTATGATGTTTATGTTGATTGACATGAGTGATGCTTATGAATGTGTTGAAATGTATGATGTTTATGTTGATTGACATGAGTGATGCTCATGAATGTTTTGTTATATATGAATGAGTATAAATGTGTGTTCTTTCTTCACCTAGTTGGCGATAAAAGTGGCAAGTTGCCAAATGATATTGGAGTACGGGTTGTACATTTCTTCACCTGGTTGGTGGCATGAAGGTGCATTCCTTCTTCACCTAGTTGGTGATAAGAGTGGCAAGTTGCCAAATGATATTTAGAGTACGGGTTGTACATTTCTTCAACTGGTTGGTGGCATGAAGGTGTGTTCCTTCTTCACCTGGTTGGTGATAAAGGTGACAAGTTGCCAAATGATATTTAGAGTACGGGTTGTACATTTCTTCAACTGGTTGGTGGCATGAAGGTGTGTTCCTTCTTCACCTGGTTGGTGATAAAGGTGACAAGTTGCCAAATGATATAAGCATGTGGCCCGTCAGTCTACAAGTTGTCAGACTTCTTTAATCGGTGACATTGTAGATCAGTAGAGCTGGTTGCTCAATAATTCCTGACAATAAATGACAATATAAGTATGACTGAATAAATCAAATTGTTATGTGCCTTTTATGAATAAATGATTTATTCTGTTGTGTGATAAATGACATGTTGCATAAATCAATAATATATTAGGTATTGCCTAAATGTGTGTGTATATATATATAATCATGAATAAATGATTTATTCAATTGTTTGATAAATGATAGGTTGCATAAATCAATAATATATTAGGCACATAATATATATATATATATATATATATATATATATATGTATATGTATGTATAATGATGTTTGATTAATGAAAGTCAGGTGGTCAAATATATATATATATATATATATATGGCAGACAGCTTAAAGTGGAAAACAAAGTCCTCATAATTCCTTATCTTTTTCGTTGGATGCCATCGAATTTGCTGTCAAGTGGGTGTGATCCTTTTCAGAAGTTGGTGGTATCTTCTTTCTATCCGCGACAAACTGAGTGATCTAATCTCACTCAAGGACCAAAAAATCCAACTGGGACCAAACCATCGATGAGGGAGAAGGCTGATGCTGCTACTGGATGCATTCAGTTTTTGTGGTTTATGGTAGTAAGGATTGCGTGCTTGATCCAAGCCTATTTCGTGAAGTCCGTTTGGACGTCCCCTCCAATTATATGAACTTCAACACCTCAAATGGTTTCAGATCGATTCCCGGGGAGATGATGCCAAATATTGCAGTCCCTCATGTCGCCAAAACAGCCACAGAGGCAGATGTTCGTGGCAGGAATTCCCGTCGGGGATGTTTCCTGGCCGACGAGCACACAGCTCCCCTGGAGGTTCGGCGGCGGTTGAGGGCTGCTGTACTTCTGCTTTCCTGTCGGGCTTTGTCGGGCAAGTCTCGTCGGGCAAGATTCTTCGGGCAAGACTCTTCGGGCAAGGCTGAAAGAGAAGGATATCGTTAACTTTGAGAGGTGCCTTTGTGGGGCCTTAGGTGTAGGCCTTGAGGCTCACAATCAAGGTTAACATTTTAGTGCTCAAGCGTCCCACTGCCATCTTCAGCATGGCAGATGTCGAATGGATGTCACTTTTTAGTTGTGAATATGCATATGCCCGAGAAACCGTGTTAGATATAACAGGTGCCTTTGTGGGGCCTTAGGTGTAGGCCTTGAGGCTTCCTGTCAAACTAAACTAGTACTTGAGCATATTATATTTGGTCTTTATGGTTGTCGGAGTCTTATAACTATTATATTTCTGATTATCCGAGTCTGAGAGGTAGAGCGAACCCAAATAGGTGCCTTTGTGGGGCCTTAGGTATAGGCCTTGAGGCTTCCCATTAGAGTCTGTTCTTATACTCAAACCACCTAGACCACAGAATAGAATGAATCCAAATAAGTGCCTTTGTGGGGCCTTAGGTGTAGGCCTTGAGGCTTCCTATCAGAATCCATTCCATACTTAAGCGTTCTATGATAATCATGATATAATAGAAATAAAACCAAGAGGTAGGTCGATTACTTGCGCCCCAAGTAACTTCGGACTTCTCGTTTATCAAGGATTGTCGTGGATGGGTTAAGTCCACATAAAGTTCTTTTTTATGCCTTGAGGCCAAAGACTTTTAAACTAATAAGATTTACATGCCTGAGGGCTTAGGACTTGGATATGAGTTAAACACTGAAGATATATTCAAATTGGATCCAAGTACTGAGAAAGTTTTGTCATCGTGATTTTGCTAGAAACTACTTGCATATAACTGAAAATATACAACATATTGCTAGACTTTAAAGAAAGAGAAGACAAAGACAGAGCAAAGCAGGTCGGGCAAGATTAAACCTTATCAATTAAGGCTGATCGTCTTGCAGGTCCCTATCTTTGTAGTTCTGTCAAAGGTCTGAAAGCTTAGAGGGGGAGAGGGGAGAGGAGAATACAAAAGGTGAATCGATACTACAACAAGTTCGAACAAGGTAGCAGAGTTATTACAGAGGTTGGGAGAAAAGATTATCCCGCGGGGGATGAAGGCTTGGGCTGATTACAGCTTTGTTTTGAAAGGCAAATCTGGCTTTTTGAGCAGAGTTTGGGCTTTTATTTGTTTGATTGAGTGTCTTTATTCCTGTCTTCTCTTCCTCCTTTTATAGACAACTCGGTTTGGCTCTTGTAGCGACAGCTTTGCCCGAATGCGATCTGAGGGTGATGACTCATCAGCTTTATTACATGTAATGCCACCATAAAGTACTTTATGGGCTGTGCAGTCTGATCAGTCTACACCACTTGGTCCTTAGGTAGGTAGGCAAGTGGCCCTTATGAATTGTATCAAGTCAGAAAATGCCCTTTCCTGCTTTCCCAAGTTTCGGCTGGGCCTTGATCTTCTATTCCTCCAGGCCTCCTTTTGGGCCGACGCCATCCTTGGGCCAAAAAATCAAGTTTTAATCCAAACAGCAGATCCGTGTCAGTACGACCTTGGCTTCAGCCAAGGGATCTTGGGGATTGACACCTTGTCATTGGTGTCGCCGTCATCCACTTCTAGTCCACCATCGTCATTGAAGATAAAACACTGTACGTGCTGCACCACGTTCACAGCTTGACCTGGAACCCGTTGCATATGGGCTCCCACTCGGACTTCCAATCGACGAGCTTGTCTAGCTCCGCCTGGTTGACTTCATTAAGTAAAAGGAGGTCGGTGGCGGTGAGGTAGAGCCCGTGGTAGCTCTTGAGGTGGACGACGTGAGATTTGTTCTCGACGAGCTCGACCGTCTATCGGGCCTTTCGGAGGTGCCGTTGCGGCTCTGGCGGACAGACTCTTTGTTATCGTCGGCGACGTGGTACTTGTCGAGGTGGCTCCGCAGCTTCACCGCCCTGGCGCTGTTAAGGAAGCAGTAGCAATTTAGAACCACAGAGAGAGAAGGAGCCGCTTCCCAGCTTCCTCAGTAGATTCCTGGAAGAGGAAGCAAGGAACATGGGCTGGGCTTTCTTGGGTTTTTTGCAGATTCATGGTGGAGATTGTGATATGAAAAAATGAAAAGAGAACCGACGTAATTTTTTGTGTCGTTTCCCACAGACGGCGCTAAATGTTGATGCACAAAACCGGAGGTCTTGAACCAACGTAAATCCGACCGTGAATCACACAAACGCACAAGAACACAAAGAACACAAAGATGTATCGTGGTTCGCCCCAATGTTTGGGCTACGTCCACACTGATGTTGATTGTATTTCTCTGTATGAATGTATGAATTACAAGTGTGAGAGGGAGTCCCCCCCAGAGAAAGAGAGAGTTTGAGAGAGTTTCTCTGTTTGTGAGCTTTGTGGCTTTTGTATGTGAGGATGAGACCTCATTTTTGTGAGCGGGAAGAGTCCCCTTTTATAGAATAAGGGGCTCCTCCTTTTACATATATCATGGGCTTAATGTACCGAGGCCCAAGTAACGAGGCCTAATATAATATGGTACCAACATACTCAGCTCGACCGGTAACATCGCATCGTGTTCGTAAGTTAACGCGTATGGAGTCGTTCCGGTAGTTGATTGGAATGAAATTCGATAAGCCCATAACGCTTTGCTTAACTTTAAATGCCACATATTGGGCCTTTCCTTTACCATTTTTTTTAGAATACTAATCAAAACCTTATTACTTGCTTCGGCCTGTCCCTTCGCCTATGGGTAATACGGCGTAGACTGCTCGAGTCGAATTTTTAGTTTTGCCGTATACTCTTTAAACTTGTCGGACGTAAAGATCGTTCCATTATCTGTTATGATTGTTTCTGGTACACTGAATCTAGTCACGATGTTTTGTTTTACAAAGTTATAGACTTTTTTAAACGTTAACTTGATATATGACCTGGCTTCGACCCATTTGGTGAAGTAATCTATTATGACGAGTATCCACGCATGCTTTGCTGACCCGGAAGATGGTGCAATTTTGCCGATTACATCTATGGCCTATCTTCTGAATGGCCCTGGTTTGGTGACCGAATGGAGTGATTCGACCGAGCTCTTTGTATAGATACATGAATTTGACATTGTACAGATCCTCGTGCAAACTCAATACAATATTTCAATATAATTGGCCATAAATAACCGTGTCGACGAAGCAACTATCGTATATTTCATCCAGACTGATGAGCCTCGCAAATACCTTCATGAACTTCTGCGATTACTTGAGCAGCCTTCTGAGGGCCGAGGCATAACAGTAATAGGCTGTCTTCACCCTTTCGGTACAATTCATTTTGGTACATTACATAATTTGTGGCGTGAAACCTTATCTTACGGTCGTGTTTGCCATTGAGATTGTTAAGATACTGTATAATTGACTTTCTTCAGTCATTTGGCATTGCTTCGACTGCACAAACCTCTATAGGGTATTTCCATTCTAACAATGAAGGTAAAGACATGACTCGTGTACGGATCGCGCAATCGCGTTGGAGAACTTGCTGATTAACTAAGGCTGGGTATGCTTATCGTGACACAGGTATTTCTCGGCCTAGTTTGCCCTCTAGGAGATTTGCTCCTAAGACTATTTAAACTAATTCGTCGGCGTCAATGTTTCGAACTTATAAAATGTGTTTGAAGGTAACACCGTCGAAAGACTTGGCCAAATAGCTGACAACCATGTGATAGTGCGCCATAATACAACTCATGCAACGAAAAGTCTCATTAAGTTGGTTAATCACAAGTTCAGAATCATCGAGAATAAGGACACAAGCTGTCGTAAATCGTAAAGGACACCAAGATCGATGATGAGGGCTTCGTATTCAATCTGATTATTTGTGCAATTGAAATCGAGCTTGCGAGAAAAATACCAGCGGTTGTGATTTGGGGATTGAATATCGATCTCAACGCCAACCAAGATTGAAGTACTAAAACTATCAAAGTACATCATCCAGTAATTGTCATGTGTTTCCACCATGCCGATTTCCACGTCATTGCCCCCAAAACCGTATGGTAAGGGATGTTGGGCCAAGAAATCGACCAACGCTTGGCCTTTGACAACTTTCTAGGGCACATATTGCAAACTGAATTCAGACAGCGCCATTGTCCACTTTCCAATTCGACCTTTGACTATCGGCTGAGTGAGCATGTAACGAATGACAACGGTCTGGGCGATGACCTGAGTGACCGACGGGAGAATGTAATGCCTGAGTTTTGATGCAGTGAAAAACAAGGTTAGGCAGAGCTTTTCGACGGTGGAGTAATTAATCTCTGGTGGGTTGAGATGTCGGCCAAGATAAAAATGGCCTATTCTCGCCCAACATCATTGTCTTGTGCAAGTTGGCATCCGATGGACTCCTCGACCACAGAGATGTATAGCTTGAAAGGTCTGCCACTTCGTGGTGGGACAAAGATGGGTGGAGTTGTGATGGAGACCTTGATTTGTGTAAATGCCTATTGGTGTTCGGCACGCCATTCAAATGTGTCATTATCCTTAAGTTTCAAGAGCGTGGAGAAGGCTTTCATTTTTCCCGCCGAGTTGGCAATGAATCGGTGGAGAAAGTTAATCTTGCTAAGCAATGACTGTAGTTGTTTCTTGGTAGTCCGGGGTAGAGTGTTGATGATTGCTCGTGCCTTATTTTTGTCCACCTTAATACCACGATGATGTACAAGGAATCCTAAAAAATTGCTGGCTGATACGCCGAAAGCATATTTGGCAGGATTCATTTAAAGGTTGTGTTGGCGCATATGCAGGAAGGCCTATCAGAGATCATCTAAATGTGTTTGCCGACGTTCTGATTTGATTACAACATCGTCAATGTAAACTTCGACGGTGGTACCCATCAAATCATGGAATATAGTATTCATAGCTCGTTGGTATGTGGCACCGATGTTCTTGAGGCTAAATGGCTTGACGATGTGCCGAGTGCCCCCAGACAACGAAAAGTGGTCTTATGGACATTGACCTTAGCAATGAAAATCTGATTATAACCAGCATGTCCATCCATAAACGATAAGATCTTATGATTTGCTGCCGCGTCAATTAACAAATCTGAAATTGGCATTGGATATTCATCTTTGGGAGTTGCCAGGTTCAAATTTTGAAAATCAATACAGATACGTAAGGCACCACTTTTCTTTAATACTGGGATGATATTTGCCAACCATTCGACGTATTGAGCCATCCGAATAAACCCAGCTTTTAAAAGTCGAACAAGTTCATCTTTTATGCCGAGTTGTACTTCGATTGAGAATCGTTTACGTGGTTGGTTGAATGGTTTACACCCAGGTTTGATGTGTAATTCATGTTCAACCAGCGTTTGATCCAAACCAGGCATCTCATGGTAACTCAAAGCAAAAAAATCCTTAAATTCTTTAAGCAAATTACAAAGCCCAGTTTTCACATGTTGGGGTAATAAAGTACTAATGAATAAAGGTTGTGGGTCTTCGGTTGTTCCAACTTTTATTTCCTCTAAATGATCCTTGACTTGAGGTTAATTATCCTCGAGCTTGGCTGGTGCAGCCTGAACTTTGTCGAGTGAAAGTACTGGGCTGTTGTCTCATTCGACCAAAAATTTGACTAAGTTTACGCCCGAATTTGGTTGTTTGGAAATAACATACTAATGGGCCAGCAGTTGTTCCATGCTAGATGAAACCATGGCCCAACATCTGTTCTGGCGGTATTCAGACATCAGTATCTACGATCAGATCGGCCAACCTAAGCCTCGTCAAATCTTGATGGACAGTCTCAGCGCCTACCTCGATTGCTTTCTATACCGAAATTCGAGTTGGTCGTCCTTCCTCTTTCAAACCTTGTAGGGTAATATAGCTGACGTGATCATCGTAATACCGTGCTTGAATCATATTGGCTTCAAACGGTTAATTGTCGGTCGGATGCACCATAACGGATTTGCCGTCCTAAAAAGTGAGAACCTAATATAATGAAAAGGGAATGCAATTTGTTTGATGGATCCAATCCCGACCGAGCAATGCATTATACTCGGTCTTGGAGTCGACGATAAAGAATGCGGTTATATAATTACGACCTGCAACATTTACCTCCAAATGAAGCACTCATTTGGTTTGAGACTTGTCGTCGACAAAACTACTTATGGTTATTCCTGATGGAATGAGTTTGTTGTTAGATCGTCGTAGTGCCTTCATGATAGATATGGGCATGATATTGGCCGTAGCCCCACAATCGACGAAGATTTTGGAGATTGGATAACCTTCTATGTGAGCTATGACATATAACGGCTTCAAATGTTAATGATTAACCGAAGAAGAGTGGGGAAACAGTACGGCCAGGGCTGTTTTAAGTTTGTCGGCTTTACTCGCTTGCTCATTGTAGACATCGAAATTTCGGTAAATAAATGAAAATTTCGTGTTCACACTCATCTTCTTCAGTAGTGATGAAATCGACTTGTGTTGCTTCCTCGGCAACCACATCCCCATCCAAGGAATTTGATTGGTGTGTAATTGGTTGAAATTCAGCAGGTAGGACATGGACCATGCTGATTTCCATATTGTCGAGGATTGAAGGACTTATCGAGTCCTGGTCGTCGTCCTCTGGGTTATCGAGTATGGTATCATGCTTTGCAACATCCTCATATGGTTTGGTTAGAACGACGTGTGCCTTACAACTGGTGTACAAAACCATTGGTCCTTCAATTTTTTTCTGTACTGGAGTCTGACATAGAATCGACTATGGCCGACCCTGATAACTCTGTGGGTGGTTCGTTGGAAAATAGATCAATCTTGAGTCATAGCCGAAAGTTCTGCTTTGGGATTTATTGTATTGGAACGAACTCGGCCTTCCCTTTCCCTTTGCTTTAGGCAAATGAGCATCTACCATGCCAATTGTCGCCGAAGGGAAGGGATCAACATCGACAATCATTTGTTTTTCATGGAATTTTAGCTTGCCTTTATCAATCCAGTTTTGAATAGCATCACGGAACATAACACAGTTGTTTAGCATGCTTATTCGAGTTATGGTACTTGAAATACGTTTTTCCTTTCAACTCTTCGGCCTTGAAATGTTATGTCCTGGCTGAAGTTTGATGATATTTGCTAGTAACAACTGATCGAAAATTGCATCAGCCTTGGTGATATCAAAAGTGTAAACACTTGATGTTTTAATTGTCTCTTCAGAGGCCGAGTAGGTTTTGGCATTCTTGGAATTAATTTAAGCTAATGCCTTGTAAACGTACGATTTATCTATCACTATCTCGGCCGTGTCCACACTAACGTATTGGAAATCCTCGCATTCGGCCGATGCGTAGCTAACCGTGGGATTTTTGTAAATCGTTCCCCGGAATGAGGACTTCGAAATCTTTTCTTCTCGGAGCAAATAATCATATTGCTCGACATGTTGGGCCAGTTCGTACATATCTCAGAAGTTTGCCCTCAAGAATTTCTTTTTATATTCCATATCTATGCCGTTTAGAGCGATTTTAACGAATTCAACTTTAGGGAGAGGTAGTCGGCACCAATTTTTAGCCGACTTGAACCTCGTTAAGGTTTCTATTGGTGACTCATCGGAGGCTTGAGCCATCCTAGCCAGTGATGAAACTGACATCTCCATCCCCGGCCAGTAAAATTGTTCATGAAACTTTTCGCCCAGTTCCTCCCAACTTTGGATGGAATTAGAAGGGAGGTTGATGTACTAAGCAAATGTTGAACCTGTTAGTGAGAAGTTGAATAGTTGCAGTTTGTGGAAGTCACTATTAACATCTCCGCAATGCGCAGTGAACCGAGCCATATGTTCTAACGAAGACAAAGGCGATTCGCCAACAAAAAGGTTGAAATCTAGGATTTTAAAACCTTTAGGATATTCAAACTTCTCGACATAAGCTAGGTACGGATGGATGAACTTTGGGAACTTTGGCCTCTTTTTCAAGGTGGAATCAATCATTCTTTGAACCTCGGTCACATCGACAGAGGCTATTTCTACTCTCTGGTCGAGTCCGTCTGATTTGCTACTTGATCCTTCTCTTTTTTCCAAGTCAATCATTTTGAGCTGAGCAGATCCTGTCTCGGCCTGTAGCGTTGATACCGAATTACCTTTAGGTGGAAGTTGCCGAAATTGTCGGAGGATACGCTGTCGTAAACTTTACTAACCAATAGTTCGAGCATTTTGTTGTGTGCCTCGCCATTATTGTGTATTTCATCAAGTATGCTTCTTACTTCTCGACTGAAAACCTGAGATTGCTCTTCGAGTCTTCTCCGAAGAAAAGACCTAGTCGGTGAATCAGAACCTTCGCCACCATCCTCATCGCAATCTTCTATTAAAACGCCTCTGTTTTTGTTAGGGGCTTTTGCATTATGAGGTTGGCCGCTGAGGCTAATTTCCTTTTCCCGGAGCGTCGCGCTTATGGCCTCACATGCCCTGGCTAGAGGAAGATTCTAAGCCTGCGACAAGTCCTTTTGTCCTAGATTCTGGATCGAAAGGTTGGTTGTTGACTTTCCCGTGACTAATTTTTTTAACCGATCGTGTTTTGACGAGCATGAACTTTGTAGTTTTAGCACTGAGTCCCACTGGATGTGTCAAAATGTTGACCTTAAAAACTACTAAGCCTACGTGACACGCAAGCTGAGTAACTAATGAGCTAATTATGTCATTCGGTTGTGTGTAGGGCATGCTAACTCGTTAACCAAGCTCAGTCGGGGAGTAAAATTTGTTATGTGGCATTAGGCGAGCTGCTAACTTCTTAATCTTGCGATTGCGGCCGAGGAAGGAACGAGTCTCGACCTTTAGGTTCTAGAGCCTGAAGACAAGGCTACTAGTTCTGTGAAGTACACGAATCGTCGGCGCCAGATTCGGTTTTATTCCTAGAGTATAAGCATGTCGAATTGACACCAAACTATATGGGCATAAGTACTCAAAACAAATGTACGTTTCAATCGTAAATGTAGTTTGGCCATTAGAATGTCAAACTCTAAATCCCACTTGCGAGTATCCAATCATAAAACAACTCGGTGTTCAAAATGCCGAGCCTAGTAACTTGTAACACCTCACTTCGTTGAGAAGGCTAATGAGATAACCTCTGCTAACAAGAACTTGAAAATCCTTCTTGGCCGAGACTTGGATAGATAACCAGTCGGTCTCAACTCAGTGCTGTTTATCCAAACTGAAAGTGCTCCGCGGTTAGTTGATTCTACAGCAACAGTGCTGTTTATCCAAATTGAAGATATGTTGGCGAAAAAGAAAATAAAAATCTCAAGATGTTTGAGAGGTTTTGCGTAGAGCGAGGGTTTGCCCAGGGCAGTTTGTATGTTGAATTGGAGGAGGCCCTTCTCGTCGTATATCATCTTGTATTTATAGGACCCAACCTTATCATAGCTGAACCAGAACTATACCCGGATTAGGATTCTTTATCCTAATCTAACCACGTCTCGGCCCATCCTACCTCCATTAGGACTTTGAACCAAACTCTTTACCCGGCCACATTCACTTCTAAAATCTCAGCATCCTTATTCCATCAAAACTCATTTTCATACTAGGACTCGACCCACTCGCTCTTATCCAGTCCAATCCTTCTTGCAATAGGACTCGACCGACCTGACTGAGTGACTCAAGACCATTGGATGGCCCATAGTATGTTTGGAAAAGCCTTGGGCTGAACATGAACCTACGCTCGGCCCAATAATATTATTTTGGGCCCAAACAGAATGACAATAATGCAATGTATGTGATAATATTAAAAACCATCCATTGATCACGGTTTATAAACATCGAATATATATAATCATACTTAATAATAGGGTAAAAGACTGTTTACTACCCTTATTTTTCGTGGTTTTCAACATTTAGTACATCAAGTTTTTTTCGTCACAGAGTCATACCCAAAGTGTTAATTTTGGGACAATCTTATACATCAATTAGTCAAACTGTTAATTCTCCTGTTAAGTGATGACGTGGCGCCCATGTGGACAATGACTGGGCGCCACGTGTCATTAAAAATATTAAAATAATTAATTAAATAAAAGTAAATAAATAAAGAAATAAAAAAATAAATTTCCCCAGATCCCCTTTGTCTTCCTCACCCCGATCCCCTTCCCTTCTCCCCTTGCACCTCTGCACATCCGCTCACCCTCACTCTCCGCTCTCTCTCTCACTCCCCAGATCCCTCTGCACGTCTGCACGTCTGCACATCCATTTTTCCCCAAAAAACGCGCAACTCTCTCGGTCCAAGTCTTTTGACGTCTCTTTGCCGTCTTGCTTTGCAGTTGTACTTCGTCTTTCTTCTTCCTTTCCCTTTCATTCCCTCTCTCTCTACACATGCCTTTCCTTCATACCTCGCCGACCTCCTTGTTCTTTCTCCACCCAACTCGCCAATGAATTCCACACAAAACCTACCTCTCTAAATCCCCAGAATCCAATCCAAGAATCGTTTTCGAATCCGGGTTTTCTCCCAAAAGAACCAGCTCTTTTCCCTATTGCGTCCTAATAATCCAGATCTTAGAAGCTTCAAATTTCGGGACCACCAATCCAAAATCCAAAAATTGAGTCTTTGGGTTGTTTTCAATTTTGATTCCAACCCCAAAATTTCTGCTTTCTTTAATTTCAGATGGATCTTCACAAAAATTCAAGTGCTGCCGTTCTGGGTTGTTTTCTGACAGGCGGTCTTTGAGCGAGCTCAGAGCCAATGAGGATGAGGGACTTATCGGGTTCCTGGAGCTCGACAGAGTGGAGCGCGTATGACGAGGTGGAGGTGAAGAGCACGTGGGAGTTGAGGATGGTGCGGACAACGTTGAGTTCTTGGATGGTGAGGGGATCGAGAGGGTGGTGGGGGTGTCGGAGCTATGGTCTTTGAGGTGCCGCGTTGGGATAAGGGGTTTAGATTGGATACGGTTTTTGGAGGAGCACCAGGTGAAGTTTGTTGTGCAGTCGAGGAGGTCGGAGACGTACTATGCCTATGCACCAGGCAGAGTTTGTTGTGCAGAGGAGGACTAGGCCTATGCAGAGGGAAAAAGAGAAAAAACGTAGGAATCTCCGATCTTCCATGGATTATGTGTTTCAGAGTTTGAGTTTAGGGAGGGGGAATGATGGATGGATGTGCAGATGTGTAGAGGTGCAGATGGAGAAGAGAAAAAAGTCGAGGTGGGGAAGACAAAAGGGATCTGAGGAAATTCTTTTTTTTTTAATTTTTTTAAATTAATTATTTTAATATTTTTAATGACACGTGGCGCTTAGTCATTGTCCACATGGGCGCCACATCATCACTTAACGGGAGAATTAACAGTTTGACTAACGGATGTATAAGACTGTCCCAAAATGAACACTTTAGGTATGACTCTAGGACGAAAAAAACTTGATGTACTAAATGTTGAAAACCATGAAATATGAGGGTAGTAAACAGTCTTTTACCATTAATAATATCATAAATAAACCATTGAAAATATCGAAGGAGTGACACAAACATCTATTGGCCCGTCTAAAATCAAACAAAAGGTTATTAATCAATAACTCATGCAATAAGCCAAATGCAGGGCTAGAGAGACACAGTTCGACCGAAGCCTACGTCTCTAAAAATGAGATTTCGGACGGCTCAACGAAATCCAACAACATCGGCTTCCGGACCATTAAACGGAACCAAAATACCAAGCGGGATTCTGGACCACTTAACGGAATCTAAACCAGGATACGATTCTGGACCACTCAACTAAATCGCGGAGTACAAGGCATTCCAGACCTCTTAACGGAATCCGAGTGGATATGATTCCAGACCACTCAACGGAATCATGGAGTACAATGGATATCGGACCACTCAAGGAATCTACGGCATGCTACGATTCAGGACCATTCAACGGAATTACGGATCACGAGGGATTTTGGACCTCTCAACGGAATTCAGACGGAGTAGGGAACCAAACCACTCAATGGTACCCCAACGGAAACCCAGTTCCGGATTACTCAACGAAACCGAGCGGAAAGCCAAAAGACATATAAACGACTCGAAGAAACAAACATGAACCAAGTTACTCAATTAAAAAGGCTTAACGAAACAAGAAATGAAACAAAGCACAAATTACACAATTTAGAAAAGTTAACGGAACGAGAAATCAATCAATGAAATGAGATGTGAAACAAGCACAAATACTAAATTTGGAACGGATCAATGAATTGAGAAATAAAGCGATATCGAAGCAACGAATCCCCATGACAATGGGTTAACAGTCGACTGCTAGCCCTCACACTTAACAGACAATCCAACATGCATTTCAAATAACATTTCACAAACATTTCCAACACACAAGTCAGATCGCATTTCGTAATAATAGATCAATGGCTAATTATTAAAAATCACATTTTTAATATACAACACATTTATAAAACCAAGTCATATCCATAAAGGATACTAAATACGAAAACAGGGTAATAACCATATCACATATATTAAAGTCATTCACCTGGAGTCCGCACTACTACTCCCTAGCACAAATATCGAGGCGTCACGAATGATCGTCTCCTAAAACAATATGAAATCACGTCTTAGGATTTTATCGATAGCACACATAATCGTAGCTTGTACACGTCATCTGGGACATGCTAGATGAATTCGAGATCCATTGACCAAAAGTCATCTGTGGGTCAAAGGTCAATCGTCGGGTCTACAACCCTAGCAATTCAATATGGAAGATCCGCACATCGAATTTTGGATCTATAACTTCCTAAAGTCTTCATTACTCATAAAGCAACATACTAAAATTTCATTACGATCCAACGGTTGGATCTCTGTCAATCACAAATTCAAGTGGCAGTCAACATTTGATTTTACAACTTAGAAATCAAATTTGGGAATATCCATACCACGGATTCCCAATCTGTAAGTTCCTAATGTACTTAAATATTATGTACTATTACATATTTAAGTTTGGTGCCAATCTCATGGTCGGATCGTCAATTCATATAATGACCAAGTGGCGGTCTCTATGAAAATTATAGTCACACGATGAGATTTCATCAATTGGACGTCACGTATGGAATTAGGGCATCCAAATTAGCTTAGGAAGGTCAGGTGGGGTTTTGGCCCATGCAACGTTGGAAAATTCAACTATTTCCAAAAATTACCAATTTTAGCATAATGAAGAGAGCAAATTTTATAACTATGACCAAGTCCAATTTGGCCAAAAAAGCCCCAAACTGGCTCGCACCCGTCAAAAACCCTAGAATGGGTGAGTTTCGATTCTCCTTCCCTAGTGTTCCGACGCCCCTACAACTGGATAGGTCTTGTTTCTGGGCCTAAGGGGAGTTGATTAAGGGTGGTGGTAGGTGGCTCGCACCGTTGAGTACCTTCAGTGCTCTAGTAAAGTTCATCGTGAATTTAGACCTAAAACCCTTAGATCTTGGTCGGGAATGGTAGATGGGAGGTTGTGGAAGAGGTTGCAAGTGGTGGATGTTTGAATTTCAATGGAAAAAATGGCGAAAATTGCCAGAATCAAACCGGGTTGGCCATGGGTACACGGGTCGACGGGAAGGGAAAGTCATTTCTCTTTCTTCCTGATTGGTCCTTTATCTTTCTTCTTGATTGGTCCTTTCTCTCTTGTACCTGATTGGGTGTGTCCTCACCTTTGATTGGTTACCATTCCCACATGGTGGGAGTTTTAATTAATTTAAAATCTATAGTTTTGTAAAATGACTTCAAAATGTCCGTAACTATACTGTTAAAACCCGCATTCCCAAACGGCTTTCGCCTATTTATTTGTGGTTTCGAGATCTATTCGAAAACATTAATTGTGACCTTGAAAGCTCAACAAATTTTAAAGATTAGTTACGAAAATTCAAACCCGATAACTATTCGATTAAATTCCTAAAATTTACGGAATTAAAAATTAACAAAAAAAAAATGTAACCTAAAATACGAAATTTAATAACGAAAATACGTAGTCAATAGTGAAATTCCGAAGACGGTTCACATGAAGTTTCCTTATAAAATGTCATTAGTGAAAGGTTACATCAAAACCATTAATAATCAAAACAACCATTTTTATTCACCATGTAAAAACAAAAATTAATTCCAAATAATAATTATTGAATCATCAACCAAATAATGTCCTCTAACTCTTAAGCATTAGAAGTGAAATTGAAGTTCACACAAGTTGTACGTCTAAACAAAAGTGAGGAACTGAACCCAAGCCTAGAAGTAGCCAGATCAAATTGTAGAAGATTGTCCTCCAATTGGTGCTCTCCAATCACAATAGAAGTCCTTGGCCTCTTACCTCCATCCACAAACCCTAAACATAAGACATCATTGCTCAAATATACCATTGATTTTTCTCCGAACATTGTCCAATACACACTCTCGCTTTGTAACACGAGATCAATTTAAGGCACTGCAAGCCCAACCCTCGTAACACCAATGTTCTTCAAACTGAAGCATGCTCCGAAAGGCGTTATTGGTTTCACTTTTGGGATGTTAGCAACTTCTTTCACAAATGTATTCACCATGGCGTTGTAGATTGAGGTCTCCAAAACCGTGTAAGGATTCACCGTGCTAATCTTCGTGCCGCCATACCCTTCATTGTCAATGGCTAGCAATGAAGTATTCAAAGCACCAACCTTTTGGTTGATCTTAATCGACTTCACATTAATGAAGTAATCCACCGAAGGCTCGCCAACGAAATAAGAAAAGGCTCTGATGATATGGTTGATGATCAATAGAGTGAAAGTAACTTGGATACCTCAATATTGGGAAGGAGAGAATAAGGCCCGTCCCCTAAGATTACAACCCCCAAAGAACTCGATGAAGAGCTCAAACAAATTGCGAATTTTCGGCGGAAGCTAAAGGTGGAAACGAATTGTGAAGGATGTTGTGTTTGAGCTACTTTTGAGCTAAATTTCTCAATCAATTTGTACTCAATTCAACAAGTAATTGAAAATGGATTTCAAGAAGAAATAACAAAGATGAACTTTCAAGAGAAATGGAGTTCGTTACTCCTCGAATCTACATTGGATTTGATCCACAAAAATCAGCATACAATAAGGGGTTTATAGCCATTGCTACCCTCACACACACACACACACACACTTGCACTGTGACTGTGATCACATGCACCTCACATTTTTTCACTTAACTTTAAACAAACTAAACACATGGCAAGATACACACCATTGAGATGTTTTAATCTTATCAGTTCATTTCATTATTTGAATACCAACTACTCTAACACTTAGGCGTTTCGACCTTCAACTTCTTCTTCCTCTCTTTAGCTCAATGCACCTGGAATCTAGCTGCCATGCTTATCCACCAACATTCCTTTTTAAGCTGGCAGCTGGTTTAACTCCAAGCTTATCTCTGAGTATGCAGAATCGATCTTTAGGAAGTGCCTTGGTGAAAATATCAGCAAGTTGATCTTCTAATTTGCAATAGATTAGCTTAATGATGTTTGACTGCAATGTTTCTCGAATTTAATGATACCTTCTTCCAATGTGCTTTGTTCTCTGATGAAACACTGGATATCTTGTCATAGCAATGGCAGATGTATTGTCACAATAAAAAGGAGTAGCTTCATTTTGTTATTCTCTAAAATATTAAAGCAAAAATCTCAACCACACAGCTTGAGTGGTTGCTTAAGTTGCACTCATGTACTCAACTTGAGCTGTTGACAGAGCTACACTATGTTGTTTAACGGAGGCCTAAAAGAAAACCCCACTTCTAAATGAGAAAACATATCCAGATATGCTTCTCATATCAGTTTCATCCCTCACTCTAATCAGTGTCACAATAGCCTATGAGAATTGATTCTTTGCCTTTCTCATACTCAATCTCATAGTCCAATGTGCCTTGTATATATATAAGAACCCTCTTCGCTGCTCTCAAATGCTTATTTGAAGATCCATGCATAAATCTAGCAAGTAAGCTAGCTGTAAACATAATGTCTGGTCTTGTTACAGTTAAGTACAATTTCCCAACCAATTGCCTATATACATTCTCATATGTTTTCTCACATTCATCATCTTTCTTAAGTTTGTCACTCATCACCAGTGGAATGCTAACAGGTTTGCAGTCTTTCAATCCAAATTTCTGCAGTAAGATGATTGCACATTTTCTTTGGTTAATGAAGATCCCAGATTCATATTGAAGAATTCCCATGCCAATGAAGTGATATAGCAGTCCCAAATATATCATTTCATATATGTTCATCATGTCAGCCTTGAAATCTTCTAGCAACTCAGTGTTGCTACCTGTGTAGATAATGTCATCTACATAGATAGAGACAATGATCCATTCACTTTCTCCCCTTGACTTTATATACAAGGTTGTTTCACTTGGACTTCTGGTGAATCCACAGTTGTGCAAATGAGTATCAATTGCTTTAACCCATATATATCCTTATTCAGTTTATAGACTTTGTCTTCTGCACCTTGCATAAAAAAATCTCTCAGGTTGATCAATGTAAACCTCCTCTTGCAACACTTCATTAAGAAAAGCTTATTTCAAATCAAGTTTAAATAGCTTCCACTTTTTTTAAGCTGCTAAGGCTATGGAGTTCTTATGGTATCCAATCTTGCAACAGGAGCAAATGTTTCATTGAAATCAATACTAGGTTTCTATGTATAACCCTTGGCAACAAGTCTTGCTTTGTCCTTTTGAATTGTCCCATCCAGATTCAATTTGGTCTTGTATATCCACTTCATTCCAACAATAGGTTTGCTTGATGGTTTATCAACTAATTCTCAAGTCTTGTTTTTCTTTATCATCTCAATTTCAGCATCATTACTTTCTTTCAAGCTACACCAGTTGCAGCATCAGTGAAATTCTCTGGTTCAATCATGCTTACATTGCATCTAGCATAAATTTCACTTAGTGATATCTTTTTGACTGGTGTGGCTTTAGTTGTACTTAACTCACCACTCTCAGTTTGAAAATCAGTGAATTCATGTGTTACACAATTGCTCCCTTCTAGTTGAATGCCATGTTCAATCTCAGGTAGATTGAAGTTAATAGGAAATGATAGCTTATCACAATTTTTCGTATTCCAATTCCAAGTACCCTTCTCATTAAATACAACACTCATTGACATAAAGATCTTCTTGGTACTCAAATTGTAGATCCTATAACCTTTCTCCATTTTCCCACATCCAACAAATATTCCTTTCATAGAGGATTCATCACGTTTCTGTCTTAATTGTCTAGGTATGTGACCATAACAGATACACCCAAACACTTTTAAATGTTAGATACCTGGCTTCCTACCACTGAAAGCTTCAAATGGAGTTTTGTGTTCCACAGCCTTAGTTGGACACCTATTGAGGAAGTACACAGCTGTGTTAACAGCTTTTCCTAAGAACTCATAGGGCAAATGCTTGTCATGAAGCATACTCTTAGCCATTTCAACAATGGTTCTGTTATTCCTCTCAGCAACACCATTTTGTTGTGGGGAATAAGGCATTGTCAACTATTTCTCAAGTCCCAAATCTTCACATAATTGATTAAATTCATGACATTTGTACTCTCCACCTTTGTCACTTCTTAACTTTAGAATTTTGTAGCCACTTTGCAATTCAACCATGGCTTTAAATTTCTTGAACACTTTAAACACTTCTGATTTGTGATTCAGAAAATAAACCCAACACATTCTGGTTATATCATCAATGAAAGTTAAGAAGTATTTATTTGCTTATCAGACAATAGTTGCAAGCTGTTAAAATTAAAATGCCCCAGCCTTTTGTGCTATTCCCAAACATCACCCTTAATGTTAGCTTTTAGTACAGAACCATTCATATCCTTCATGAGTAGTGGGAATCACCTATTACCAATCATTTGTACTGTAACAACATGACTCTCCAAGCTCCTATCTTCAAAGATTGCAACCTGATCATCTCCAAATAATAAGAAATAGCCATGCTACATCATTTGCCCCACACTTAGGAGATTTTCATCCAGTCCTGGAACAAGCATTACTTATTTGATATGTCTGGTACCCTTGTTGGTTTCAATCACCAAGGTTCATTTTCCACTAGCTTGAACAATCTATCCATTCCTTATTTTGATTCTTGTTGAGATACTTCTGTCCAGATTAATCAACATAGACTCATGTGAAGTCATGTGATTGTTTCATCCACTATCAATATACCAAACATGCTCACTTTTGACTATTGCAGCAAAATTACAAGCAAAGAACATAGAGGTTTCCTTATCCATTTGTTATGCCACTTGAACCTGTTGAACTGGTTTGCTTTTGCAATCTCTGGCAAAATGATTAAATCTGCCACAGTTGTGACACTTAGGCTTTCCTTTAAATCTGCATTCACTGTAGTTTATATTCCCACAGATTTTACATGTCTCTCTTGTGTTTTCCTTGTTAAACCACGGTTTGGCAGCATATTATAGCCTATCATTAGCCTTAAATCACTCTTCTTATCTCTAAATTTGAAAGGTTTCTTCCCTTTGTATCCAGTGGTCTGTGATCCACTTTTGTTTTGGATACTAAGACTGCTAAATGCCTTATCACTCACTTCCTTATCTTCAGTATGTTTATTCAATCTTTGCTTAAATCATTTCAAAGTTGCAACAACTTCATTTGGATTAATCTCATCTAATTTGTTAGTCCCCTCAATGACAGAAACAATATGATCATATGCAGGAGTTAGACTAATTAGCATTTTCTCAACTAGTCTTTTGTTCGGCAAGGTTTCATCAAACATCTTCATCTTATTCACAAGACCAGATAATCTAGCTAGATAATCAGAGAGAGATTCATTATTTCTTATCCTAGCATATTCAAAATCACAGCGAATACCTTGTAATTTCACAACCATGACTTGAGTATCACCCTTGAATTCTTGCTTAAGAACATCCCAAGCATCATTTGCAGTCTATTGGTTTACGATTCTGGGAAAGATCTCATCACTCACAGCTTTTTGGATTAGTCTCAATGCCTTTGCATCTCTGTAGATGAGATCATAATCAGTGAGAACTTGTTTCTCTTACATTTAGGCACTTTAGGTTTTACATTTAATCACTACACTTTATAGCTTCATCACCTTCCTGGTGTCGGCCAACATGACTCGATTTGAAATCCAGGTGGACATTCTGGGTCGGGGTGTGTCAAATGACTTATTTTCAAGGTGAAAACAGAATAGAAAGTATGATAATGTGTGTAAACTAAGGGTGGGCAAACAGGTCCTAGACCCGCCGGTGGGGGTGGGTCGAAGCAGATCAGAGCAGATACGAGGCGGGTCGAAATATTTTGGAAAAGAAATGGGACAGGGCAGGGCGAAGCAAAAAATAAGGAAAAATGAGAGCTCATCCTGAACCGTTTCTACCATTGGATTATTGGATTGGATTTAATCACATCTTCACTCCACTATTTTCAGTGGAGTGAAGATGTGATTAAAAAGCCATCACATTCATTCACGAAAGCCATCACAATTCACCGACTCAATACCAACGCCTTGATTCTGTCTTTGTCTCACTCTCTCTGTCTTCTAACTCTTCAATCAAAATCGAAATTCATCACAATCTCATCTTCTTCTAAATTGAAATCGAGATTGTCGAACTCTACAGTCCCAAGAAAAGAGGACGAAGACCCCTATCATCAGCGCCTCGAGATTGTCAAACACCACCATTGTCAACGCCATGCGAATCGAAATCGACCACCATGCCCTTTGTTCTTAGTTTTCTAGTGTCTCCTCTTAGATCTTAATTTTCTACAAGATTTAGCATCTGGCCCATCTGGGTTTTCATTAATCTACAGGTATGGTGGGAAATCTGAGATGGGTTTTTTTTTCTTCTGAATTTGTTGTGGAGTTTAGACTTTAGAGCATCTAGGTTTTCATTGAAAATGCCCTTTGTTTTTTTTTTTTTTTTTTTGTGGGTTCTTAGAGAATTTGGGTTTTCATTGAACATACCCTTTGTCTTTTAAGAATTTGTTTGTTCTTAAAGCAGCTCGGCTTAAGCCATCATGATTTTTTAATTAGTGGATAAAACCAATTGGGTTTCTAGGCTTGGATTATCATCGTGGATGCTTCATTGTTGTGGATGAACATCTCCAGAAGTCGTAAAATGAAAAAAAAAAAAATTGTAAAATTGAAAACAAAAGACCCGTGGACCTTTAGGAATTGGCTAGTTTTATACGGACCGGGTTAGGTCCGGTTCCAAGTTTCAGAATCTTATTACCCACCCCGTTGCATTTTCAAACAGGTCAGGTCCGGTCCCTCCAAATTTAGGCCCAGTCGGGCCGTGCCCACCTCTAGTGTAAACTATAACTGCCTATTAGAATCAACAGATATTCTATGTCACCCATTAAAGCAAAGGGTACCAATACCCTTTATTTTAATAAAATTATTAGTTGACGTCCTGAAATTACCCATTACATGACATTAACATTTAATGTCTAAATTACGAGAAATGTAAGGTAAATTAGTTGCATAATAATCATCAGATTTTACAGTCCAAAGTTTTTCACGAGCAACAACCCATGTTTTCATGGGTTTCCTTCTCATACTTGGGCTATGCCTTCTAAGTTTGACTAGACTCGTGGTAATGGGTCGATTTTGTGGTTGTGGTGGGTCGAATACGCCTCCTACGATTGACTTTCCTTGATAGCTATGTGCTCCTCAACCGACTCAATAGTTAAGCTGTTTTACCTGGCCAAATTTGTGGAGGCTCTTCCTATGGCTGCTACGGATTTCTCTATAAACGATGGAGTCCTCACAGTGGAAACCTATTAATTGGTGGTTCTTTTCTTCGCTTAGATTTTAGTGCCTTGTGTTGTCCTGGTACCGGTCAGGCGGCGAGTAGGAGCCTAGGCATTTTTTTTTATTTCCAAATAAAGTTATTTTATAACATATAATAAATGTCTATGTATATTTTTAAACAAACATAGTTATAACAAATTGCAAAATAGAATGACATATAAAGTATAAAGTAATTAAACATATTGAAAACATGGAGAATGAGCGTATAACGAATGTTCATCCAAATATCCAACATATCTCTTACAATTTATTAAAAAAAATAAAATTCAAATAAAAGCTATCTATTTTTTTGTCTAAGTGAAAATCGCGAGCTAAGCAGTCTAAGTGAGTACTTAGGCAAGGCATCCGAGTGCCTAAGTAGCCTAGGTGAGTATCTAATCATGGTGGTGGTCAACAGTCTAGCACCTAGACGACCCTAGGCAGGCCTTTCTGAACACAGTTCGCTTAGCAGTTTTGTGCTCGCTTTGCTGAGTTGTTTTGGCTTCATCATTTAGCAATGTGCTACAGTTGCAGGTGTGTTACGTCTACTATCGTATTTGTGGCCTATTTGCACCAATGTCTATCAGTTACTGTAGTGGTTGGTGGCCGTATAGAGGCTTTGAGTAAGAGTTTCTACTCAAAGTTGTTGGTTGTCAATTTATAGAGTTTCGTATTTATGATTAGAATCATTCATATTATAAATCATTTTATAAAAATTGTTTCTGTAATAAATTAACTAAAAACATATGAACGAAATTAATAAAGCATTACGAATTCTCTTTATATTTGTTACAATAAATTGACTTAATGATTTTAGTTTTAATTTTGTAGAAATAATATAACAAAAGTGATTTATAATTTGAACGGTTTTGATCATAAACACAAATCTCTATAATTCGAAGACAATTAGTTTTGGATAGGAGTTCTTACTTATCCTTGAATATTCAAGCATTTTTTTTGTTTTATTGTTAATTGTGCGATATTATCTCTATAAAATGGAAAAGGATCCTCACCGGAACCTCTTTGTGGGGATCCGGGGGATCAATCAATCACCTCTGTTTATCGTATATCATGCGGTAAAAAATTATTTCAAATTTAAAATTTAAAATTGAATATAAATAATATTTAACAAAAACTGACCGTACGATATACGATGAACGAACGTGATTGATTGATTCACATATCCTCACAAAGAGAATACGAAAAGGATCATTTCTCTGTAAAATATGTACCAATTAGCACCAACTTGTACACTTGTTCCGTTCGTACTAATGAAATATCCACCCACCGCTTTTTGTAAAAAAAAAATATATATATATATATATAATAATTTTGTGAGCACCAAAGGTGATGCTTTTCTGTACACAAACTGTAGGTTTAGATGGAGAATATCTTTAAATAATGTTTGGAGGCATGCACTTAATTAGCACATCTGCACGTGGTTTCCAGCAAGAAAGACTTTAAGTGGATTCCTGGCAATTAGCATTCCCTCGACGCCACCCTTGACGCCTACAAGTTTAAAGCTCCCCATATATTATTTACAATTACCCACCCCTACACGGAATATATTATAAGAATTGAAACACATGGGGATATTGGGTTAACAATTTTAAAAGACTTCAAACTTCTATCAAATATTTTTTATCACTACCTTCAAGTGATAATAATACTTACCACATTATTTTTTGTCATTAAATGAGTTAAATTTAGAGATTTGAGTATTGGACAAATATAAATCTTTGTTGTGGTCTATTTTATCTGACAGAGGGACTAGGGCCGGCGGCAGAGAGAGAGAGGAGAGAGATGTGTGTTTGTAGAATTGTAGGGGAATGTGTGTGTTGTTATCCCTCCTACATTGTGCCTTTATTTATAGTAGTAAAGGGAGAGAAGATATTCCTTCTTTTCCAAGTAATACAAGTTGTAATAGGAAAGGATAACTAGAATCAAATCTTATCTAGGATTTACACAATCATACTTAAACTAGGAATGTTTACAACACTCCCCCTTGAGTGTGTAAATACTCAAGGTAGATTCAGCATCATGCAGAAGTTGAGGAAGTCGACTCGTCGGCATTGATTCCAAGGAACAACGCTTATTCTCAATAAGGTAGGAACTTGCATAAGTAGTAAGTCTCACTAAAAAACCCTAAGGCTATGGCAAAAACCCAAGTAGGGACAAAATCCATAGTCTAAGGAAAAATGCGTGAGAAATGCAAAGTCAAAAGAAACGTCTACATGACGTCATCAGGGATATGACCAGCCCAAGGTGGGTGCCTCGTTAAAACCTAGTTAGGTAGCAAAAACCCAGTGGGAAAAATGCTCCTAATCGTAGGGAAAAAGAGTACATTAAGATCAAGCAAGTATCTAGAAGATACTCCCCCTGAGTTTGACATAATTCCACAGAGAAATAGCAAAGTTACAACTCAGAAAGTTTACGCATACCAATTCCATGAACAAGCTTCTGAAACGTCGCCTTCGGTAGTGATTTGGTGAAGAGGTCGGCCAGATTGTCTTGTGATCGGATTTGCGTGACTTCAATCTTCTGATGCTCTTGTTGTTGATGTGTAAAGAAGAACTTCGGCGCAATATGCTTGGTGTTGTCTCCTTTGATGTAACCCTTATTGAGCTGTTCGATGCAAGCTGCGTTGTCTTCAAAAATCGTCGTCGGGGCATTAACGGCGGGATGAAGATCACAGGAGCTTCGAATATGGCCCACTACTGCTCTCAACCAAAAGCATTCCCGAGTTGCTTCATGTAAGGCGAGAATTTCAGCATGGTTAGACGAAGTGGCAACTAAGGTCTGTTTAGTTGACCTCCAAGATATTGCGGTGCCTCCAACGGTAAAGACATAACCCGTTTGAGAACGCGCCTTGTGCGGATCAGATAAGTATCCAGCGTCGGCATAACCAACAAGGCGAGAATCAACCCAATGAGCATAGGGTGCGGCATCACTCGAGGATTCGCAGGGATAGAATAAGCCCAAATCCGTAGTACCCTTAAGGTAACGGAAGATGTCTTTCACGCCAGTCCAATGTCTGCGTGTTGGTGCATTGCTGTATCTTGCCAAAAGATTAACAGCGAAGGAGATGTCGGGTCTAGTGCATTGAGCTAAGTACAATAAAGTGCCTATCGCACTTAGATAAGGAACTTCAGGCTCCAAAATCTCTTCATCATCCTCCTTCGGACGGAAGGGATCTCGCTTTGCATCTAGCGTACGAACGACCATAGGAGTACTCGAAGGCTTCGTTTTATCCTCATTAAAACGGCGCAACACCTTCTGGGTGTAGTTCGATTGATGTACTAGGATTCCATCCGAACAATGCTCTATCTCGAGACCGAGACAGTATCGAGTCTTACCTAGATCTTTCATCTCAAATTCCGACTTCAAGTGCGAAGCAGTTCTCGCGAGCTCTTCAGGAGTTCCGATGAGATTCATGTCATCGACATATACTGCAACAATCGCAAATCCGGAATGTGACTTCTTAATGAACACACAAGGGCATAGTTCGTTATTCACATATCCCTGACTAGTCAAATACTCACTTAAACGGTTATACCACATTCTTCCGGATTGTTTCAAACCGTATAGTGAACGCCTCAGCCGAATTGAGAGCGTGTTCCGGGGTTTGGAAATATTTGAACCAGTCAATGTAAGTCCTGCGGGAACTTTCATATAAATTTCCGTATCTAGATCCCATAGAGATACGCGGTTACTACGTCCATCAGCTGCATATCCAGTTTTTCGGAAACTACCAAACTGATAAGGTATCGAAGAGTAATCACATCCATAACGGGTGAGTAAGTTTCGTCATAGTCAATCCCGGGGCGTTGTGAGAAACCTTGTGCTACAAGACGAGCTTTGTAACGCACAATTTCGTTCTTCTCATTACGCTTCCGAACGAAAACCCACTTGTAGCCAACGGGCTTCACATGTGGAGGAGTAGGAACTACAGGTCCAAACACCTTACGTTTCGCAAGTGTATCAAGTTCGACTTGGATTGCTTGTTTCCAGTTTGACCAATCAGCTCTACGTCGACATTCATCAACGGAACGCGGTTCAATGTCATCGTTCAACATGATCTCAGTAGCTACTGCAAATGCTAATGCATCGTCGACAATCGTCTCATTTCTACGCCACATATCATCTAAGCTAGCATAATAGACCGAAATCTCACGATTCTCGGGAGGAGGATTCGTCTCTTCAAGGACGCTTCCATAATCTAGAATTTCCTCATGAGTTGGGTAAAATGAGTAAGCGATAGTCGGATTCACGGTAGGCTCTTCAGGACCTTGTGCCGTGGTTTTCCTCTTCCGGGGGTGTGAATCCTTTGAACCAAGGGGTCTGCCACGCTTTTGTGTAGGGGCAGATAATTGGCTAGCCGCTAATGTACGTGGATCACCAGAATTGGCGTCCCAGGCTTCCAGGAGGGTAGTCCGTCGTACATTTGGTACATCCATCTTTGCAGGCGTATTCGCAGCTGGAATATGTGATCTTGTCACGCGCGCTAGATCGGTGAAAGCATCTGGCATGCTCTGAGCTATGCTCTGGAGATCTAATATGCGCTGCACTTCAGCTTCAGACTGAGCGGTGCGGGGATCTAAATGAGACAAAGTGGGAGTCGTCCACGATAATTCGCGTCGTTCATTAGGAACGTTGACGTTCTTATCTCCCCCTAACGACGGGAAGACTGTCTCATAGAAGTGACAATCCGCGAAACGAGCGGTAAACAGATCGCCTGTCAAAGATTCTAAGTAACGAATAATCGAAGGAGAATCATATCCGACATAGATTCCCATCCTTCGCTGAGGCCCCATTTTTGTACGTAAGGGCGGCGAGATCGGCACATAGACCGCACAACCAAAAACGCGCAGATGCGATATGTCGGGTTCGCATCTGGTGACCAACTGAAGGGCACTAAATGGTTGTGTCGCAACAGGCCTCAGGCGGACCAACTTTGCTGCGTGCAATATTGCATGGCCCCAAGCAGCGATCGGGAGCTTGGTACGTATGACCAACGATCGAGCAATCATTTGTAAACGCTTAATGAAAGCCTCTGCCAGGCCGTTCTGGGTGTGAACATGGGGTACAAGATGTTCAACTTCAACCCCAACCGACATGCAATAGTCATCAAAAGTTTTAGATGTGAATTCTCCAGCATTATCCAATCGAATAGATTTGATCGGATAATCAGGGTGGTGAGCCCTGAGCTTGATAACCTGAGCCAACAGTTTAGAGAATGCAGCGTTCCTTGTGGACAACAAGCACACGTGTGACCAACGTGTAGAAGCGTCAACCAAAACCATAAAATATCTAAATGGTCCGCAGGGAGGTTGAATCGGTCCACAAATGTCCCCCTGAATCCGTTGTAGAAAAATGGGAGGATTCGAACGAATCTTGTCATAAGAAGGCTTAGTAATAAGCTTTCCCATAGAACATGTTTGGCATGCAATTTCATGGATCGAACCTAAGCTTCGGGTTAGTGGATGCCCGTGTGAAGTTTTGAGGATACGGCGCATCGCTATTCGTCCAGGATGTCCCAAACGATCATGCCAAAGTGTAATTTCGTGCGCGGTCCCTGTGGTAGGGCCGGCCACATAGTGGCATTCTATGGGGCGTATGGTCGTAGAATACAGACCACTCGGGTTATGCTCCATCTTCTCTAGAATACGCTTCTGGCCATATTCGTAGGAAGTTACGCACAGAAATTCAACTCCGTTTTCTACGTGGGTTTCAGCGTGGTAATTGTTATCTCTAATGTCCTTGAAACTTAGTAACGTTCTTCCGGAACGTGGAGAATAGAGTGCCTCAGCAATGGTCAAGATTGTACCATTGGACAACATTATACGTGCCTTACCGTATCCTTCGATCAGGTTGGATGGGCCTGAGAGGGTTGTCAGAGGTGCATTCTTAGGTACAAAGTTAGTGAAATAGATGCGTTCACGCAAAACAGTATGCGTGGTTGCACTATCTGCCAGACAACTAACTTTCCCACTAGTCATACCTAGAATGAAAAATTAATTTGAATTGGTCACATGCATAAAAGTTTATAAAAACAAGTATCAATTCAAAATAATTTCCTTTATTCAAGGAAAAAACTTAATATCCAAAATAAATCGCCAACTAATAATCCAAAACATAAAGGAAAATTGTTCAAAATCAACCAAAAACAAGGGGGGGTTCGGCCACAAGGTGGAATTCGGCCCCAATTGTCTTACTTTAACTGAAAAATAAGTCTATGTCTAAGATTCTAATCTTCCATAGGAGTGGTATCCTCCTGAAAATCAGAAACCTCCATCTTTGTAGTCTCCGGTTCGTCCACTTGCAGGAAGTTTGATTCAAACTTCGTACGACGAGAATGATATGCATCCACAACCTTCTTGGGAGCACGGCAAATACGGGACCAATGGTCCTTGGAACCACAACGATAGCACATATCGTCATTCATTGTGGCAGGTGCTTTGCCCTTATTCTTGAAGTTCGGGGCCTTGGGAGCGAGGTTTGGGCGCTTCTGGGCTTTGTTTCCTCCCTTGGATGGGCCTTGGCTCTGTTGACCTTGGTGGGATGGCTTCTGGCCGCCCTTACCACGCCTCTTTTGGCGTTTTGGGTGCTGATTAGTGCTATAATGTGCTTCAGGCACAACAGTAGCCCCAGTAGGTCGAGCTTGATGATTCTTCATCAACAGCTGGTTCTGCTTTTCAGCAAGAAGTAAAACAGAGATCAAATCCGAGAACTTAGTGAACTTCTGAGCTCTATATTGTTGCTGCAGGACAATATTAGAAGCAGAGAAGGTCGAGTAGGTCTTCTCCAGGAGATCCTCTTCAGTCAAAGTTTCAGTGCAAAACTTGAGAAGTGATCGGATTCGACAAACTTCAGAATTATATTCATTCACAGACTTAAAGTCTTGGAAGCGCAAGTGCTGCCAGTCGTGTCTTGCTTCAGGCAAGAATATGTCCTTTTGGTGATCGAAACGATCAGCCAAAGCGACCCATAATGCACGTGGATCCTCCTCAGCAAGGTACTCAGTTTGTAGAGCGTCATGGATATGTCTTCGGATGAAGATCATAGCAGTGGCTTTTTCAGCCTCGCCAACAGGTTTATCTGTTGCTTCTTCAATAGCAGGACGCAAGTTCTTTGCAGTGAGGTGGAGCTTCACATCTTGAACCCACTTGAGGTAGTTCCTTCCAGAAACCTCCAAAGCGGTGAAGTCGAGTTTGTTCAAATTCGACATGTTCCTATCACAAAATGGATGAACAAGATGTGGTTAGTGTAATGGAGAAAAATCAATCCATTCACATAGGAGTAGAACATACAGGTTCTAATAGACATGTATTGGTTTAATTTTGCATGAAAAACTTCGGGTTTTCATGGGTGATATATTTAAGTGAAAACTTCGGGTTTTCAAACAAGGCATGTGTATAAGAAACTTCGGGTTTCAAAGTAATTATGAACTTCAGGTTCATATATTCCTGCAGGCAAACACAAATATATATGCAAACAAATATGCAAAGAATATATGCAGAAATATTGTATAATTATAAGTTAATTAATTTATTTTTGGTCTTCGGGGCCAAATTAAAGTGTGGGTGAAAATATAAAAACCCATATTTAAAAAAAATATTAAATAATAAAATCTCGGGGCCTAAAAGTATAAGCCAAGAACCCTCGGGTGGGATTACAGGCCCACGGGGTGAGAAGAGGGGAATGGGCTGCTGTGTGCAGCCCTAAATTTTTTTTTTTTTTTTTTTTCGTTTTTTTTTTTTTTTTTTTTTTTGTATTCAATTATATTATATGCATGTATAATTTTAATGAATCACATATTTACTTTGATGCATATGCAAATAATAGTTTCAATGCATGTACATATGTAAGATTCAATTCATGACAAATATCAAATTCACATAATTGTAGCAATTTTGATTATGAAGCATACACAATTTATGTAGAATCTAAAATACGTTAAACGTAAAGTTGGGTCATGCATCATGGTGAATGTTCATGCTATCAGGGCTTGCAAAATATCGAGTTAAAAGCCGTTGTTTAGAAAGAACCTGATTGCGTGATGATATAGATGAACTGGTTTGATGCAGAAAAATTATTTCTTCAATTTCGGCTTTCATCTTCAAGCTTGTATCACGTTCAACATAAGAAGAAAAATAAATTGAATCAATAACAATATATGAATTCAATAAAATCAAGATTTAATCAATTAAAAATAATTGAAACGTAATACTCCCCTGATTGTAGACGAATAAATTCTCTTTAAATTCTTCTAAGCACAGCGTGAAGAGCGTGCTGATAACGTGTTGTGGTCTATTTTATCTGACAGAGGGACTAGGGCCGGCGGCAGAGAGAGAGAGGAGAGAGATGTGTGTTTGTAGAATTGTAGGGGAATGTGTGTGTTGTTATCCCTCCTACATTGTGCCTTTATTTATAGTAGTAAAGGGAGAGAAGATATTCCTTCTTTTCCAAGTAATACAAGTTGTAATAGGAAAGGATAACTAGAATCAAATCTTATCTAGGATTTACACAATCATACTTAAACTAGGAATGTTTACAACAATCTTAAACTTTTTTTTTTGTTGGTCGAATATAAATCGTAAAATTTATATTCATCCAGTAGTGAAAAATAAGATAATGAGCGAAAATGCACCAAACTTTTATTGATGGACATGCCCTCCTTCCCACTTCTTCAAACCAATCATCAGTTAATTCATTGATTAATTAGCAGCTTAATTAATTGCAAATACTTTATAAATAATGTCCAATATTGCTTTCTATGTTGCTCCCTGCCCCTGGTACCATTCGATATGAATCTCATCGCCCCCTTCACTATCCCAATTATCCTTCAAACCCGTAGCCCTTGTTCTTGCAGTCACAAAAGGCATTTCTACCCTCCAATACATCATAACTGGCATCCAGCAAAGTCAATATTTCTAAATTGTATTAGTCAATTAAGAGAGAGATTTTTCTTCAAATTATAATTGTTGGATGAAATTACAAAAAGCCGAAAGTTTGAGGTGTCATGTAAAAAACAGAGTCAAAGTCAAAGAGACAAAAGCTAACATGGGTCATCATTTCGCAGCACTTCATCAGCATGCATGAAAACAAGAAAACAAGAAAACGAGCGTTGATCAGGCGGCAATAAGTATGTAGTTCCCGAGTCCCCCAATTTATATTAGAGTAAATTGTAACAATAATTATTTAATTTTAATCAAATTAGAACAATGGTCTTTCAACTAAAAATTCATTACTATTGGTCCCTCAGCTTATCAAAATGTGTAGCTATAGTCATTTTCTTCAACTTTGTCAGAATTTTGTCAAAATGAGTTATGTTGGAATGACCATTGCTACAATTGGGATCCCTTAACTTATCAAAACGTATAGCTATGGTCATTTTCTTCAACTTCGTCAGAATTTTGTCAAAATGAGTCATGTTGGAAAGATCATTGCTACAATTGGGTTAAAGTTGAGAGATTATTGCTCTAATTGGGTTAAAGTTGATGGATTATTGCTCCAACTGAGTTAAGGTTGAGAGACCATTTCTCCAGTTGGATTAAAGTTAAAAGAACAATGGTATAATTGATTTTTAATTGAGGGACCATAGCTTCACGTTTTCCTTCTAGCGACTAATTAGCTTCCTCACCCAACGCCAAACGCCATACAAAGTGAATACAAAATGGTAGACTAAAAAAGGTCACGTAAAAAATTGTATTAATAAAAAGACAGAATTACAACTTGTTGATGCACAAAACCGGAGGTCTTGGAACAACATAAATCCGACCGTGAATCTGCAAGAAATGTAAATAACATAAGATATATCGTGGTTCACCCCAATGTTTGGGTTACGTCCACACTGATATCGTATTTCTCTGAGAGGATTGAGGATGAGAAGGTGAGAGCTTCTGAGGGTGAGAGCGCTATTCCCATGGCCTAAGAATTGGCCTCCATTAATGAGGAGAGTGAGGGGTTCTTTTATAGAATAAGGGCTCCTCACTTATTACATATTTGCCCCTTGATTTATTACATAATTACATTTAAGTCCCTCGAGTATTTATACGAGATCTAAATACGGAGGCCCTAAGTATGGTACAAACAGTAGTCCCCCAAGTCTTCAGTCAAGAAAGTCTTTTGGCTGGAGACTTGAAATTCAGTCCGTGTGTGGGCCGAAGTAACTAGATGTCGTCTAGAACTGATACTCGATATGAGGTGGTGCCCAATCTGAAATGATGCTCAACTCGAAGTAGCACATGTTGCGAGGCTGCTCTGCTTGTGGCTTATGTTGCCTTGGTTGGCTCGGCTTGTGGCGTTGAAGGTGAAGGAGTCCCTTTTATAGAATAAGGTCTCACTCCTTAATACATAAATAATGGGCTAGAGTTGATGCTCGGGCGAGGCGGTTGCTCAGCTAGCGGTGATGCTCTCTAATGATGGTGAGAGAGTCCCTTTTATAGAATAAGGGCTCACTCCTCAATACATAAGTGATGGGTTATGAGTGATGCTCGCAGCGAAGAGGTTGCTTAGCTAGCGGCGATGCTCTCTAATGATGGTGAGGGAGTCCATTTTATAAAATAAAGGCTCACTCCTCAATACATAAGTGATGGGTGCTCTCTAATGAAAGTGAGGGAGTCCTTTTTATAGAATAAGAGTTTGCTCCTCAGTACATAAATAATAGGCTAAGTCTCCCAAGTATTTTTCATGAGGCCCAGTTGAGGCCCAATATATGGTACATAATGTAGTCTTCTAAGTTTTCAGTCAATAGGGTCTATTGGCTGGAGACTTCAAATTGAATCCATGTATGGGCCAAAGTGGCAGTTGTTCGGATGCGGTATTTGTATACCCTGTACTAAAGCTTTGTAAGTAAAGCTTCGCAAGTGAAGCTTTGAAGCTGGAGTTTTTGTAAATGAAGCTTTTGAAGCTGGAGCTCTGTAAATGAAGATTTTGAAGCTGGAGCTCTCGAAGCTGGAGCTCTGTAAATGAACCTTTCGAAGCTGATTGACATGAGTGATGCTCACGAATGTTTATGTTGATTGACATGAGTGATGTTCATGGATGTTGACATGAGTGATGCTCATGAATGATGGTCATGAATGTTTATGTATGATTGTCATGAGTGATGCTCATGAATGTTTATGTATGATTGACATGACTGATGCTCATGTATAATTTTGGAGTACTGGACGTACTTTTGATCACCTGGTTGGTGATAATAGCAGCAGGCTGCCGAATAATTTTTGGAGTACTGGGTGTACTTTTGATCACCTAGTTGGTGAAAATAGCGGCAGGCTGCCGAATAATTTTGGAGTACTGGATGTACTTTTAATCACCTAGTGGGTGATAATGGCGGCAGTTTGCCAAATAATTTTTTGGAGTACTGGGCGTACTTTTAATCACCTGGTTGGTGATAATAGAAGGTCTGGCTCTTTTGGGCATATGAGCCTTCGCTCTCCACATAACATTCCAACCCATTATTTTGGGCTTGCCCCTTTTTTTTTTTTTTTTATTATTACCCTCTGATGGGGTTATACAGATGTCTCCGAAAGATAAGAAAAATAAATCACATCATTCAAAAACAAGAAAAGTAAATCTCATCATTCTGGTGGGGTGTTTATTCCTTGCTTTTGCAGTATGGGTGTTTATTCCTTCCTTTTTGTTTTGTTTCCCGCAGCTCACTTGATTGCTTTTGCCTTTCCTCAGCACCTTTGTTGCTTTTGTTTTTGTTTCCCATGTGCTCTCGCAAAGCAAAGTCTCGTAAATGCAAAATCTCTCCCTTTACATGGTGCTTTGCCAGGTATCTTTTGCTTTTCTTGGATAGCCTGGTCGTGTTCGTCATAGTCTAGGGCTGGGAATCCAGCTCCGTATCTCCAGCGGTAAGAGACGGGGACGATGTCGGCCTTGTATTCGGCGATCTTGAGGAACATGGCCAGGTCGAAGTGGGTGCAGAGAAGGTTGCACCACCCACCGTTGTCGCTGGGCTGCTGCTGAAACGAAGAAGCCGATGAGGGCTCATTTAGCTCGGATTTCCACTTGCGTAGCATCTGATGCATTTGTTCTTAGAGGAGTGCAGCATCGATGGAGCGGTTCTCCTTCCTGGCAAACTGGAGGTCCGTGAACTTGCCCTGCAAGTCATTCACATGGTTTTTTGCTTTGTCCTTGAAAAGCTTGTGAGAAGCGGACTTGCCAGTGCTCTTTGAACCCTTTATCACAACCCCCGTCCCCTTCTAAACCCCAATAGTCTCCCTCAAAGTGTTTGATGCCTACCACCTCCGAGTTGGGTTTGGAACTGGGCTGTTAACCACAAATGTTGATGGTGCAGGTTAGGAACTGGGCTACCTTTTCAAGATGGTGCTGATCTTCGACTCCGGCGTCGGCAAGTCCAACTTGTTGTCGAGGTTCACCAGGAACGAGTTTAGCCTCGAGCCTAAGTCCACCATTGGTGTCGAGTTCGCCACCCGTAGCTTGGCAGTGATGCTGTTACTGAAACTCCCAGGATCAGTAGCTGAAAAGCTTTTTTCTGCGTTGGTTTCTCTGAAAATCTTTGGCTGCAGATCTCGCACATGACTTAGAAATCTGTATAACAAGATGAGGGATATCCAGGAAACTGAAAGCTTCTACTTTGTACCAGAGTTTCCTCTAAGACCTGTTTGGCTTGCTGGAAAGTTTAAGAAAATCCTTAACAGTGATGTCCGTGAAAGCCTCGGCAACTCGAGAGCATTGTTGCATTGAAAGCCTCGGCAAAGCGCGCTTCTCCGGAGATGTCATTAAGCAGCGTCCTCGTCTTGGAGAAAAAAAAACTCTCTCCGCCGCTGATGGGGTAGGAAACCGTGGCGGCGCTGAGTCGGTTATTGCAGCCGGATAACATCCTGGACAAGCTGAACTTGTGGCGGGCGGACCTTGACACTATAAGTCAGGTTGCTAAAGGAGAGGACAAATGGCAAGGAGCGAGGCTCGAGGCTGGCGTCAGAGATGTCGAGTGCGTGGTGTGCCGGGGTCTCGCCTCCGTCGCTAGTGGTCTCCTTACGTACATCACCAACATGCTTCAGTAGCTGGCTAAGCAAGGGCGAATCACCGTGGGTGGCGCGTGGGAAGTCGTCTAGCTCCATGGAAGTGAAAAACGGCGATATCTGATTGTCCGCCACGCGGAATCCTTGAAAGAAATGCAGCTAGCCTTGGGACTTAGGACCTTGGTCACATCCTTGCGGTTGTAGAGCTTGTAGTCGAAGCCATCAGGGACAGCGATGGTGTTGGAAGGGTCGCCATCTTGGATGATGATGAGGTGGTAGGTTGGAAGAAAGGCCTCCACATCTCCAAGAAATCAAGGTTTCTGATGATTGGAATCACAATGTCTAGGTCATCTTTCAGATCACGCAGCAGCTCCATCTCTGAGAATATTTAGGGCAAAAAGAAATAGGTTTGATCTAATTGTATGTGCTGGTATTTTTAGATAGAGAAAGTGGAGGGAGTGAGAGAGAGAGATGGAGAGATGGGACTGATTTTTTGGGTTTTTGTGATTTTGCATATTCACGGCGGAGGTGAAAAAATGGAAGAGAACCGACACAACTTTTCGTATCGATTCCCACAGATGGCGCCAAATGTTGATGCTCAAAACCGGAGTTCTTGGACAACGTAAATCCGACCGTGAATCTACAAGAAATGTAAATAACACAAGATGTATCGTGGTTCACCCCAATGTTTGGGCTACGTCCACACTGATATCGTATTTCTCTTAGAGGATTGAGGATGAGAGGGTGAGAGCTTCTGAGGGTGAGAGAGCTCTTCCCATGGCCTAAGAATTGGCCTCCTTCAATGAGGAGTGTGAGGGGTCCTTTTATAGAATAAGGGATCCTCACTTATTACATATTTGCCCCTTCATTTATTACATAATTATATTCGAGTCCCCCGAGTATTTATACGAGATCTAAATACGGATGCCCTAAGTATAGTACAAACACAACTGATAGGAAGAAAATTTATTTCATTAAGCATGTCAAACTACATAACAAGATATGAACTTCAGCTAAGAATTAGCAATGAGATACTAATAATTCTCTCAACAAAATCTCTAACAAGGTAGTTGAAAAGCATTATGAAGATAAACTGAAGTAACACGAGGAGGACTAAAATCCCACAAAAAACTACTCGAACAGTTAACTCAATAACTAACTAAGCAATCTGTCACATGCATAATTACCTTCATACTATATATATGGCACACCCACACCCGCTGCCCCGCATGCAATCACATGAATTTGTTCCACGAACACGAATAGGTGAATGCACCTCATTAGATGGAGTTGAAAGAAAATGAACAACGAAATAGAAATCACGCTCATTCCATAAAAATGCCAACCGTTATCCCAAGTAAAGGAGACAACATGAATAACGGCATGAAACTCAGCCTCTAAAGATGACATCAACCATAGGGATCCCGCAAAACCACCAAGTGCCAATTCATTATGATCTCGAAAAATAACACCAAAACAAGCCAAGTCTAGAGAGCTCCTAACAGCACCATTCGTGCTTACTTTAAACCATAAAGAAGAAAGGAAACACAATAACATCTCAAGAACACAAGGAGTCCTTGCAGGACGGCCGTGAGCACCAATGGCCCTAAAGAATACATACTCTTTGTTAACTATATTGAAATATTTGATAATCGAAGAGAAAATCAGAAGAAAGACAAAGAAGATGAACATAGAGAGTTTAAAGAGAGAAATATGAGACTTGTATTAACTAAAGAAAGATGTTATACAACTCTGTTTTTATACTAGAAAGCTTAACAACTTTAACCAAATACTAATTACAAACTTGCTAACTGTATTTCTAACTGTATTGCTGACTTGTGCCCTTAATTAACTACTTCAACTATAAGCTCTTCTCAAAACTACATAAGTTTGATTGAAAAACTTTTATTCATAGTGTTGTTCCTATTAAGCTCTCCAAGTAATGTTCCAGAAGTTAACCTTCTTTCCTGTTTGTTATTTTGTCATCAATAGATGAGCCAATTTGATTGACGAGGGGTAAAAATATTGGGGTGTGATATCCACACACCCCATTCTACTTCTCACATATTTTTTTTAATTTTTGGTCATCAGATCGGATGAATTGAAGAATATCAACTTACAAAGATTATCAAGTGGTGTGTGATAAGTAAAATGTCCACATACCCCAAAATATTAAGTGATTACAATTAAACAGAGGACAAACACCTTGAAATTCAAAGCTATCTAAAGAGACAAAGTCGCCATAGGAAGGATGAAAACCATGGATTTAGGTGGCATAATAAAGATATAGATAACATAGAATATCCCCATGTCGCCAAGTTTGACAAAGCGTCGGTTCCTCGCAAGCTCGCGAAGTATTCGAAGACTCTAGTTTTTTTTTTTTTTTTTTTTTTTTTTTTTTTTTATTGTTAAAAATGTACTTCTAAAACGTATAAATTGGTAGCAATGCCCTCCCACTTCTTCAACCATCTCTATCAATTGCCAGGAATCAATTAACAATGGCTTCCTCCTCATTTCACTGCCTTCTCTTTTGCTCATTACTCTTCCACTTGATCTTCATCCCGTCACTAGCCAAATCGGCATCTTTCAGACCAAAAGCCCTTGTCCTTCCAGTAACAAAAGACTCCTCCACCCTCCAATACCTCACCACTTTGAGCCAAAGAACCCCTCTTGTCCCCATAAAACTCACAGTACATCTTGGAGGTCAGTTCCTTTGGGTTGAATGTGAAGATTATATCTCATCCACCTACAAGCCCGCCCGTTGCAACTCCGCGCAATGCTCACTTGCAAACTCCAAGTCTTGTACTACAGAATGCTACTCTCCCCCATCGCCAGGCTGCAACAACAACACATGTGGTCTCTTACCGGACAACCCCATCAACCGCACCGCCGGGGGCGGTGACCTTGGTCAAGACACGGTGTCCATCCAATCCACAGATGGGTCCAATCCTGGTAGGCTGGTCTCTGTCCCCAACCTACTCTTCACTTGTGGTTCTGCATTTTTGTTGGAAGGTCTAGCCAGTGGTGTCAAGGGCATGGCTGGTCTCGGCCGGGCTAAAATTGGGCTTCCTTCCCAATTCGCTTCCGCTTTTAGCTTCCGTCAAAAATTCGCAATTTGTTTGAGCTCTTCAACGAGTTCTAAAGGTGTTGTGATCTTCGGGGATGGGCCTTATAATCTGCTTCCCAATATTGACGTGTCCAAGTCACTTATTTTCACCCCACTGATCCTCAACCCTGTCAGCACAGCAGGTGCTTATTTCACAGGCGAGCCTTCTTCAGACTACTTCATCAAGGTGAAGTCAATTAAGATCAACGAAAAGGTTGTTAAATTGAATACTTCACTGCTGGCTATTGACAATGAAGGGTATGGTGGCACGAAGCTCAGCACCGTGAATCCTTACACGGTTTTGGAGAAATCAATCTACAATGCCGTGGTCAATGCATTTGTGAAAGAGGTTGCAAACATCCCAAGAGTGAAAGCAGTAGCGCCCTTCGGAGCATGCTTCAATTCGAAGAACATTGGTAGTACGAGGGTTGGGCCTGCTGTGCCTCAAATTGATCTTGTGTTGCAAAGCGAGAGTGTGTACTGGAGGATATTTGGAGCAAATTCAATGGTGCAGGTAAGTGATGATGTGTTGTGTTTAGGGTTTGTGGATGGAGGTGAAAGGCCAAGGACTTCTATTGTGATTGGTGGGCACCAACTGGAGGATAATTTGGTGCAGATTGATTTGGCTGCTTCTAAGCTTGGGTTTAGTTCCTCGCTCTTGTTCAGACAGACAACTTGTGCAAACTTCAACTTCACTTCTAATGCTTAAGAAGTTAGAGGACCTTATGATTCAACTGTTATTTGTAATTTTTTTCATTTTGGTAATTACATTATGAATAATGGTCAGGATGATTGCGATTTATGCAACGCTTAAACTTTGTTAATCTTTTTTCTAAATACCTCAGCTTTTATTAGTTGTATACAATGTTGGAGAATAAGATTTCCAAATGTACAGATATCATACACACGATGGACTTATTAGTCGCATATCCTTTCCATTCCAAATTGGATACGGATACAGTAAGGTAAGAGAGATATCCTCCTCTAAACTCGAATTGGTTGGTTTAGATTATAAAAAAAATGAAGGTTTGAAGTGTTAATTAAAAAATAAAATCAAAGTCAAAGAGACGCGGCAACAAGTAAATTTTCATCGAGTCCCCATTCTATTCCTAACAATTTTCTAGTGTGCCTCCTCACCAGCCCAAAGGCCATCAGTTAAAAATCAATATGAGAGGTCACACACTATTTAGATTAGAGAAATGTTAAATAGAATCTCTAAAAAATATGTTCTTTGTAGGCTCTTCGTCACATTATATTTTTAGCATAATTCGTTTGTCAACATTATAAAACATTGTACCAAAAATATGATGTAACGGAGAGCGAGTCACACTTTTGCGGAGTCAATAATGTGATTCAAATTTACCTTTGATAAAAATCGAACATAAAACCTTTCATTTACAAGTGAAGAGAAATACCACTATATGTAATACTAAATAACATTTAACATACAAATTTAATTTAAAATTTTAATCTCTCTACTATTATCCACAATTTCCTAGTCTCCAGGTCTATTATTTTCCATCTTCTAACGATTAGCTTCCTCGCCCACAGTTCCAAACGCCATAAAAAGTCAATACAAAATGGTACACACAAAAAATGTTAAAATACTGGAGGGGGTACAAGTCAATACAAGAAAAAGACAGACTGTAATCATATAATGGGATATCATAATTAAATATATTCAGATTCGTTTCCCTATAAACTATTCGATCCTACAAAGCACAATTGAACGAAGGTAATTTTCTAAATTCACTCCTCACATAAGGATTTCTGTTTAAGTGGTTATGGAGTGGGTTATCTCTCTTATTTCTCTCATATGTTAATTCAAGAAGGCCACAACTTGTAAATAAACTAAAAATACACTTTAAGACAAGAATGATTACAACAATTCTAGACCAAATAAAATAATTCTTAAAAAATCTCAAGGAATAAATACAATAGCATTTCATGATAAGCACTATTTTCTTTTCTGACAAATGAGATAATAATTTATATTATATTCATTCAAAATAAATTGATGATAATTCAAACTTAATTGCATAAAAGTAAAGGTAATTTAGGGAACGGTCAATAAAAACTTTACGATTAAGCCATATATCAATGACGTATTTTTGTTTTGGACTTAATCAATGATATATTTTTTATTAATTAGACATAGATCAATGATAAATTCCACATTACATAGGCTTTAAGTCATTATAAATAGTTAGAATTTGATTATTTTATCATTCACTCTCTCTTTCTCTCTCTATAAATGTTATATGGGCTAAAGCTATTATAAATATGGATTTAGATCATCTCCGGATCAATTTGTGGAGATCATCCTGGGCGATGGATCTCATCCATTGATACAAATCCAACGGCCAAAATTTCTTATCCTTCCTCTTTTCTCCTTAACTATTCTCTTTCTCCCTCACTTCGAAGCTCTCAACCTCAAACCACCAACTCCTCAAATTCCAAATTAAATTCTACCCCACCTCAAAATCAGCCCCAACACTACCACAACCCACCTAACCCACAACCACCAATTGCAAGTCACTCACCTTACCCAGCCCCACCACCACCACATCCCTCAGTTGCAAGTCCCTTGACCTTAAAATCCCAGCTGATATTAATGAAACAACAAAGAGAGGGTCATGCAAATCAATGTCTTTTGGTTGCAGAGATCATTTTCATAACTATGGAAGCATTAGAGTGAGAGAAATCTCTAAGATGATGAAGAAGAAAGTGATGACAAATAAAAACTAAAACAGTAAAGGATAGTGAATAAATAAATCAGACTTAGAGCACATATGACCTGCAATTGAATTTGGGGTTTGTTAACAACGGTGGGGTGTGGGGGTGCGAGGGAGAAATAAGAGTTGAGGGGGAAGAGAAGCGGGGGAAGAGGATTCGACCGTTTGATTTCTATTCCTATATAACTGATCTTGAGATGATCTGAATCCAATAAATAGTTAGAATATGTATATTCTATCACTCTCTCGTGCCTTATGTTTACATGAAGGAGTCAACTCAAGTAAAAAAAAAAAAAAAGGGAACCAGGAGGAAACAGACACTGCATTGCAGTGTCCGAATCCAATTGTTAAAAAACAGAACCAGAAAACAGACACTGTATTGCAGCGTCTGAATCCAATTGTTAAAAAACAGAACCAAAAAACGGACACTGCATTACAATGTCTAAATCTAAATGTAAAAAATAGAGCTAGGAAACGGACATTGCATTACAGTGTGTGAATCTAAATGTAAAATCAGGAGTCGCGTGAGTGTGAAGTGTAGGAGACGTGTGAGTGATGGAAAAAATAGAACCAAGAAACAGACAGTGCAACGTAGCATTTGAATCCAAAAGTGAAAAACAGAACCAAGAAACGGACATTGCACTGTAGTGTCTGAATCCAAATGTACAACGGAACATGTAGGAGGTGTATGAGTGATGGAAAAAAAACGAAACTAATAAATGGACACTGCAACTCAGTGTCTGAATCCAAATGTAAAAAACAGAATCAAGAAACAATGCAATGTTTGATCCGTATTGACTTATTCCAAATATAAAACTATAAGAAATCGAGTGTTAGTTGAAGTGGGTGCCAACTGTAGTTGCAGATTTTGTTATTTTTGTTTATTTTAAATGCATTTAAGTATCACAATACATGATTGATCTATTTATAATTAACATAAATATTGTTGATCCATTATTAATATTGTAACTTTTTATTAATTTTTCACAAAATCACCCTAAAAGTAAATACATCGTGATTTAAGTAGTACCATTTAAATCCTCCATGGGTAGGACTAGTTGTTTCATATATAAAATTATACAACAATAATTTTTTAGTAAAATATCAAATAAATAGATTTATCATGATGCCAAATATTGCATTGAAAGCAATCAAGATTCAAGATGATTAATAAACACCTACAATACAAAACAATATTATTGTTTTAATAAAAGGAAGAAACATTATAATAAACAATGAAAGCACACTAGGCAGGACCACCTAAAGGACACTTTCTCTCTAAGCAGTAGAAGTGAAGTTGAAGTTGGAACAACTGGTCTTTTGCGACAGTAGTGAGGAGTTGAACCCAAACTTCTTATTAACCAAATCAAATTGGAGAATATTCTCCTCTAACGGATGCCTTTCAATCGCAATGGAAGTCCTAGGGGTTGGACTCTGCCCAACATCCATAAATGTCAAACACACCACGTCTTTTTTCACTTGCACCATCGAGTTTGCTCTAGATAGCCTCTAGTACACACTCTCACTCTGCAACACCAAATCAATACTAGGCACGTCATTCTCTCCGATGTGGGACGAGTTGAAGCATTATCCATAAGGCGCTATGTATCCCATTCTAGGAATTGAAGTAGGGAGTACTTTCAGAAATGCCCAATTGAGAGTGTTGAAGATTGAGCTTTCCAACACCATGTTGGGATTAACAGTGCTAATTTTCGTACCACCATGGCCGTTTTGATCTAGGACGAGTAACAAAGAATTTAACGGCAATGTAAGGCCGTTCATTTTGATAAACGTTACGTTGATGAAATATTCAACCAAAGGCTTGCCTTCCGTGTAAGCCGGGACTGTGGTGAAAGGGTTGAGGAGTAATGAGGTGTAAGTAAGCGACTTGGACACATCCATACCAGGGAGCAAAACATAAGGGCTGGGACCAAAGAAAATGACGCCGTATGATTTTGTGGAAGAAGGCAAGCAAAGGGCGACATTTTTATTGAACCTAAAAGCGAAAGCAAATTCGGATGAAATTCCAATGTTATCCCGCCAAGTCCAACGAAACCCTTGACGGCAGTGGGAAGCTTTGCCAAGAGATATGTCTGACTGCAAATGAAGAGGAAGTTGGGGATTGAGACGAGTTTACCAGGGTGGTGATAACATTCATCAAGGTATACATAGATGAATGTTTTGTAGAAAAATATAAGAACTGTATTAGAAGAAATGTAGAGAGAGAATCAAGAGAATGTAGACTTTGTTATGTAATACCTTGAAAATTTAAATATATGAATTATATATTCATAATTATGAATATGTGGAGAAAATCGAAAATAAATCGATTTATGATTATGAAGAATTTAATCAAGAAATTTTAAAGTTTTGTTTCCGGAAATTATAATAATCAACGTATTTGTATTATTAAGCTTTTCTATGATTTTTCAAGAATTTATAATAAATTGTGTAAGTTTAGTTTTAAATTAAACTAGTTACTATGTATAAAGTTTGGACCTTAATTATTTAAAATACGTAGACCTTTCGAGGTCAAAATTTATATTTTTTGAATAGAGCTCGACCTCACGAACGCGTAGGCGCAAACCATTCGTGAAACGGAGTTAGAACGAAGAAGTTATTAACGTTTAAAGTCGGGGATAAAATGGTAAATTTATCATTTCTATAAGGCTCAAGATTTTTGGAGCCAAATCCGGAAGGCCACGTGTGTGGCCCAGATTAAAAGTAAGAAAAGTTAAGCGGTGGAGATGGAAGATAAAGGAGAGAAAGGAGGGAGAGAGAAGCCAATGAGGAAAGGGGGAGATGAGTGAGGGACCAATGGGGAGAGAGAACTGGGAGGGAAAATAGAGGAAGGGGACACGGGGAATCGAGACTCGGGCCTTGGTGACCCGACCCGATTCGGCGCCACACATATTTCTGACAGAATTTCACCCCTTTTTCCGGTGAATTGGGTCAAACAACCATTTGGAACCCCCTCCACAACCTTCCCTCCCCCTATTACCCCCAAAAATCACGAAGTTTGGTCTTGAAATTGGGAAGAACACACCCGAGGGTGCTGCAACATACCTTGCTTAAATTCCACTAAATCTGAAATGATTTGATTAAATTTCTACCACCAATAGACTTCTATTAACCCCAAGAACAAACCCTAAGCAATGGTTGGGGCGTCGGAGTTTGTTTGAAGTCGAAACAAGGATACCCATTTCTAGGATTCCTGCGGGTTTGAGCCAAATTGGAGCCTTTCTAGACAAAATTGGACTTGGCCACAGTTATAAAGTTTTCTCTACTCTTTGATATCTTCATTTCTGTAATTTTTTATAATTTTTAGAAATAATTGAATTTTTCGGCGAGCTGGGGCGGCTGACCATCACCCGCGGCGGCGGGTGTGGCGGCACACGGCCAGGGAGCCGACAATTGTTCTTTATGCGAATTTCGTTATTCTAATTATGTTTTTTATATCAAAATTGATGTGGTTTGAATATTAATACGATTTTGGTATATGTTGGATTAACTGCATATATTCAGAATTTTGTTTAATTTGGAATTTGTGAACTACGGAGGCTTGATCCCACTTAAGGGTACGTAGGCAGTCTAACAGTGTTAGATGCAGCCTTAAATAATCGAGAATTTCACTTTAATTGAAAATTGTTCTTATTTTAAGAACATTGGTCAATTGATGAAAGAAATGGAAATATCTTGAGTTTATAATTGGGTGGTTGATAAAATAGTACTGTTTATGAATCATATTGGAAATGAAGAAATTTTTATAACGTATAGGAAATAAATTTTTGTACATAAATTTGGTAAGGTAACTATACGTTTTGATATTTAATTAATATTCATGGTTTCGTATGTGAAGGAGTTATTTAAATAAAGATTTGTGATTTAAAATTTGCTAAATAAAATGGAGTTTAGGTTGGGCCTATCAATAATAATAACATTATTTTTGGAATTAAAGATTTAATTCGGGGCGGGGCGTTACAAATGGTATCAGAGCAAATGATCCTATTCTATGAGATGCACTATTTTTTAGTCTTGTTGGTGTGAATTATGACATGCGGTGTGGATGCATTAATTTATATTAGGAATAAAGTGGCATGCATGTTTTATATGTGAAATACATATAGAGAAATTGTAGTATAATTGTGATGCAATTTCCTTGGTAATTGTGCTTTGCATTTATATTGCATTATTATACCTGAGCCAGTGAGAAATGTGAATTGGGCGAAAAAAGGCCCGTGGATGTGAAATTGGGCACAATGACCCGTAAATGTGAAGTTGGGCACAATGGCCCGTGGATATGTGAATTGGGCGAAAAAGGTCAGTGGATGTGAAATTGGGCACAATGACCCGTAGATGTAAAGTTGGGCACAATGGCCCGTGGATATGTGAATTGGGCGGGAAAAAAAAGTGTGATGTGTGGCCAGGTATATTATAATTTTTTTCAGTCTACTGGTCACTGATATATTACAACTTTTAAACATGAAAATGGGTAGTAAAGGATTGGGTTTAAAATCTTTGTTTGAAAGATTTTACTAGAAAAAAAAAATTTGGTAAATAACATGAGTATGAATCTTATGGTTTGGGAAGTAAAGTTGGGCATGAATTTAATGGGAAGCAATGTGACTAATGAAAATAAATTAACCATGATTTTAGGTTGGGTCTACCATTAGAGAATAAAATTGTAACCTGTGAGTATGGTTGATTATTATGTTTGGGATGGTGAAAAGATCACAAGGTTTCTTCATTTAAACATGGAATGGTCCTAAGTTCATTTAATATAAATGTTTTCCAGATGAGTTTTTTTGCGTTTATGAGGAGAATTGTCGGAGAAGGTTCATAAATTATAAATTTGATTGATTTGGTTTGCCGTTAACGAATTATGGTGTGAAATTCTAGTATTTATTAGCCATGGTAGTCATAGCTCGAAATTTGATATTTAATTTGTGTTAATATTGTTTATGATCTTAAGCTCAGATATTAGTGTTGCCAAAAGTGATGGTAAGGGGTGTTATCAATAATTGTGATGGAAAATTTATCGGGTAAGAATGAACTCATAAAATGAGGTTATGATTTGGTTATTAAAATTGAAATAGTGAAAATGAGATTATGGAATGAAACATCTTCATTTAATATAAATGACTTCTCAATTGTATGTTAACTGTTGATGGAAATAATTGTAGGAGAGAGCTTGAAAATGCAAACTGGATTGGTTTGGTTACCATAGTCATGAGTTATTATTGATAGATTTGATATTGCGAACAAACCTGAGGAAGGACACATATTTTATGACTATGTGATTAATAAGGATTACTCTTGTTGGCCAATAAAGTTGTATAATATATAAATTCCTCTCCTATGAATGATGAAATGTGAGTACTGCTTGGGAAGTGTATCTCATAAAGTATTCGAGCCGTGGTTACATTTTGAAGCAATTTCAAAGAGAACCAATTGAAAGAAAGAAAAGATAAGGTTTTAAATTTACTACGGGTAACTTAGTTAATGGTGAATAGGAAATGACATCATAGAATGAAATTGATTTCGTTCAATGTTGGTGGTATTGCATATTTGGTTCTAAACTTCTTTCCATTACCCTGTGGATGTGATTGGAAATTTTAATGGTTGGTTGAAATTTTGATATTTACTTAGCTACTAGTGATTATGGCTGATATTTAAATTGATTGAAGATGATTATGGCTGGATATTATGATAATCGTTATGCTAGTATATATATCTAGCAAATGGTTGAGGTAGGATGATGTTTTGGTATTTATATTAGCCAACGAGAATGATGGTTTAGCGTTTGATATGATTTTGTTAAGATGTCTAGCTAGAGAGTCGGATAATTTTTCTGCCAATGAACGTGGCTGAGAAATTGTGAAGGTGGGTGGAAATTACGAGGATTTATTCGTTGATTTCTTTATTTTGAATTGAAATAAACTCGTAAACGGGGATATCCTTTTATTCATTATAAAAGGAATGGTGGGAATAATTCAAATCCCTTTCTATTTTTGGTTTAATTTTTGGTGATGGAAGAATGAAAGAGATAATTGTGACCTAGCTCTTGTGTCACTCTGATGACTATTTCCAAATTGTGTGCATGATACGTATAACATCATAATTACGTTTGTTGTTGTTTGGATTCGTTATTGTGTCGGCATTGATGACGCGAGCGTATTTTATGGCTATATGATTGAGATGGTTAGTTGGGTTCACATGAGAATATGAATAATATCCTAGAATAAGATTTTGTTTTCGTTCAAGAATAATGATACTGCGGATTGATTAAAATGCCTTATCCTTACACAGTGGTTGAAATCTCGGGGACGAGATTTATTTTAACGGGTGATGATTGTAATACCTTAAAAATTTAAATATATTAATTATATATTCATAATTATGAATATGTGGAGAAAATCGAAAATAAATCGATTTATGATTATGAAGAATTTAATCAAGAAATTTTAAAGTTTTGTTTCCGAAAATTATAATAATCAACGTATTTGTATTATTGAGCTTTTATATGATTTTTCAAGAATTTATAATAAATTGTGTAAGTTTAGTTTTAAATTAAACTAGTTACGAGGTTTAAAGTTTGGACCTCAATTATTTAAAATACGTAGACATTTCGAGGTCAAAATTTATATTTTTGAATAGAGCTCGACCTCACGAACGCGTATGCGCAAAGCCGTTCATGAAACGGAGTTAGAATGAAGAAGTTATTAACGTTTAAAGTCAGGGATAAAATGGTAAATTTATCATTTCTAGAAGGCTCAAGATTTTTGGAGCCAAATCCGGAAGGCCACGTGTGTGGCCTAGATTAAAAGTAAGAAAAGTTAGGCGGTGGAGATGGAAGATAAAGGAGAGAAAGGAGGGAGAGAGAAGCCAATGAGGAAAGGGGGAGATGAGTGAGGGACCAATGGGGAGAGAGAACCGGGAGGGAAAGGAGAGGAAGAGGACACGGGGAATCGGGACTCGGGCCTTAGTGACCCGACCCGGTTTAGCGCCACACATATTTCCGACGGAATTTCACCCCTTTTTCTTATGAATTGGGTCAAATAACCATTTGGAACCCCCTCCACGACCTTCCCTCTCCCTATTACCCCCAAAAATCACGAAGTTTGGTCTTGAAATTGGGAAGAACACACCCGAGGGTGCCACGACATACCTTGCTTAAATTCCACCAAATCTGAAATGATTTGATTAAATTTCCACCACCAGTAGACTCCTATTAACCCCAGGAACAAACCCCAAGCAATGGTTGGGGCGTCAGAGTTTGTTTGAAGTCGAATCAAGGATACCCATTTCTAGGGTTCCGCCAGGTTTGGACCAAATTGGAGCCTTTCTAGACAAAATTGGACTTAGCCACAGGTATAAAGTTTTCTCTACTCTTTGAGATCTTCATTTCTGTAATTTTTGATAATTTTTAGAAATCATTGAATTTTTCGACAAGCCGGGGCGGCTGACCATCACCCGCGGCGGCATGTGTGGTGGCGCACGACAATTGTTCTTTATGCAAATTTCGTTATTCTAATTATTTTTTTGAGATCAAAATTGTTGTGGTTTGAATATTAATACAATTTTGGTATATGTTGGATTAACTTCATATATTCAGAATTTTGTTTAATTTGGAATTTGTGAACTACGAGAGGCTTGATCCCGCTTAAGGGTACGTAGGCAGTCTAACAGTGTTAGATGCAGCCTTAAATAATCAAGAATTTCACTTTAATTGAAAATTGTTCTTATTTTGAGAACATTGGTCAATTGGTGAAAGAAATGGAAATATCTTGAGTTTATAATTGGGTGGTTGATAAAATAGTACTGTTTATGAATCATATTGGAAATGAAGAAATTTTTATAAAGTATAGGAAATAAATTTTTGTACATAAATTTGGTAAGGTAACTATACGTTTTGATATCTAATTAATATTCATGGTTTCGTACGTGAAGGAGTTATTTAAATAAAGATTTATGATTTAAAATTTTGTTAAATAAAGTGGAGTTTAGGTTGGGCCTATCAATAATAATAACATTATTTTTGGAATTAAAGATTTAATTCGCGGCGGGGCGTTACATGTTATTTCTTAGAAAGATGGAAAAGATCACCCCACAATGTTTCAATACAATCTTATATAGCAATCAAATGTAGCTTGTCAGCTAAGCCATCAATGTAACTAACTTTTAACAAACTAACATACTACAATAGCTGATGTGGCATTCTTATCTAACTGTGATGATGTGTCAAATGATGTGGCAGTAGTCATATATCTTGAACATCCCCCCGCAATCTTAACGTGGATTTTCTAGTTTGAGATTGGAACAATGCTTGACAAATGAGGGACTGTGAATACCTTTAGTGAGGACATCTGCAGTTTGTTCTTCAATTGGAATGTATAAAACCTCCAAATCTCCTTGTTGCACTCTCTCCCTTACAAAATGGTAATCTGTGTCAAGATGTTTTATCCTTGAGTGAAAAACTAGATTTGCATTCAATGCAATGGCAGACATATTGTCACAGTGAATTGTTGGTGGAGCATCTAAGAACACTCCCAAGTCTTTGAATATATTTTGTACCCAAGCTATATCTATTGCAGTATATGATAAGGTTTTATATTCAGCCTCAATAGAGCTCATTGACACTGAGTTTTGTTTCTTAGACTGCCAAGAGATTAGATTATTCCCTAAATAAACCACATAACCAGTAATTGATCTTCGAGTATTCAAATCTGCAGCCTAATTAGAATCTGAAAAAGCATTAAGCTTTATAGAAAAAGCAATACCAGTGTTTATGGTTCCTTGAAGATATCAAATAATTCTATTAACAGCTCCAAAATGGATATCAATTGGTGAAGTCATGAACTGACATATTGTATTCATTGCAAATGCAATATCTGGCCTAGTAAAGGTCAGATATTACAAAGAACCCATAATGCTTCTATAGGCAATTGGGTCTGTCAAAACTTGTCCTTCTAAATGAAGCATTTGATGATGAGGTTTTCAAGGAGTGGTTGTAGGTTTATATGAGTCCATTCCTGTTTTGTGAACCAAATCCTTAATGTATTTGGATTAATTAACAAAAACATCTCTATTATATTTATATTGAACTTGTAAACCCAAAAATTAAGTAAGCTACCCCATGTCTTTTAACTCAAATAGCTCAGAGAGCTCTCAAACCACCTTTTGTATCTTCACATGATTGGAACCAGTTAAGATTATATCATCAACATATAGTAACAATATGATGATATCAAATTCATACCTCTTTACAAACAGACTTGTGTCAGAAGCTGATGTATGAAATCCCAGAACTACCAAATAGCTTGTAAACTTTGAATTCCAAGCCCTTGGGGCCTGTTTCAAGCCATATAATGACTTGACCAATTTGCAAACATGAGAAAGGTAAAATGAATACACAAAACCTTGTGGTTGCTTCATGTAGACCTTTTCTTGTAAATCTGACACGTCCCAAACCCGATATCCCCAAATATCAAGATAGGCAAATGCTGGCCGACACTCGGGGGTGACAAAGCCATTTTAAACATTCATATAGATCAAATATGTAATTAGAAAGAGATATCTCGATACGGAAACATGTTCAGAGCATACAACTAATCAACGAATATATGAAAGCATTGCAATAAAATATATGAATAAAGAAGTAGGTCCTACACTGAGAAGACTCGATGATACCTATCCAAAAATACCCTAACGCCAAGATCGAATGCCTCGGTTCTAACTCCTGAATGGGGCGCGAAACAAAATGGTGAGTGGACCAAAGTTTATAATAATAATACTAATAATAAGAAAACCATTTTTTTTCTAAACATAATAACCCCTTACTTTGAAAGCACATATATAATACTACCTATAGGTTTTGCTAAAACTCTAGCATGCAGGAAATGTGTGTAGCCATAAAATCATCTCTAAATCATATCGAAACGCCCAAAGGCAAATCCTTAAATCTCATAAATATTGTACTCTCTAGGGGTATCATAGTTGCCCGAAGGCAGTACCTGTCTATCACCAAAATGTGAAGTTGTACGACACTGGGTTACGCTAGTGAAGAAACACAGTAGGCCCTATCACCCGAAGGTGAAGCTGTAGAACTCTGGGTTACTCCGGAGAAGAAATATATAACATCACACACCGACACTAGCCCTAGGGTAGTGAAGCTGGGGGTATGGCATAAATATCTCACTCCTTATTCGCCCAAATGCAGTACCTGTCCATCACTCGAATGTGAAGTTGTACGACACTGGTTACACCAGTGAAGAAACATGGTAGGCCTCATTACCCAAAGGTGAAGCTGTACAACTCTAGGTTACACCAAAGAAGAAACATATAACATCACACACCAACACTAGCCATGGCTAGTGAAGTTGTCCGACACTGGTTCCGCCAATTAAGCTGGTGGTATAACATAAGTATCCTTAACTGTGTCCTATGGCCATAGACGTCTGCATACTCGTGTTGTGTGGATGTGCTGTATGATAACCCACTAGATATTTATCGAAAACATATCTCAAAAACTCATGCCAAAACATTACAGCTCAAAACCTCAAAACCTCGTCAGAAAAAGCTATGCTAATTCACATTCGTAAATCCACCGAATTTCTTACGTATAAAACCAATAGTTCATAACCTTTAGTAGAATGTAAATTAGATAAATCATAAATATTTTGTAAAGCAATTTAAATAAATCATAAATTCTCAATAAACCAAAAATATGGAAATCTGTAAAACATACTTTAAAACATGCTCAAATTATGAAATAATGCAATCCTAATATTTTATAAAAATATGTAGGTTTAGAAGCAGTACACTCACAAATATTCCGCTGCTGGGGAGTCAATCGAACTAGGAAGAACTGGATTGCCACTAACAATCGTTCCTAAACACATACGGGGACCAATTAGTAAAACTCTACTAAAATGATTAAATTTTTTAAAACAGAGTGCGGATTTGGATTCACGATGTCAAAATTAGCCTAGGAGGGGTCCTGGCCGAAACTTGAAAAAGTCAACGTTGACCAGTCAAAGGTCAACGGGTCGAGTTAACAGTCAATGGGTCGGATTTGGGCTTGGTTTGTTAGGTTGGGCTGGTTATTTGGTTAGGCCTAGGTTAGGGTTATTGGGCCAAGATTTTGGGCCTGAGTGTAATACCCTAGAAAATTTAAAATATATGAAAATGTAGAAAATTTATCGATAAGTGGAAAATTCCCCTCATTGATTAAACGTAATTTTACGAGGATTTATTTTATCCTTGTATATTTTATCATATTTCTTGACATATATGGATGGAGTTCGATCCTACAAGCATGTAGGCAAAAACCATTCATGAAACGGAGTTATAACGAATGAGTTATGAACAAGCAAAGTTAAGGGTGAAATGGTCATTTAACCATAATCTGGATTTCTCTAGAAAATTGTGAGGTGCCACGTGTGTGGTAGTGGTTGGGAGAGAAATGGGCACTGCCTAATCAGAAAAGGAGGAAGGAGGGAAAGGAAATAATGAGGAAATGAGGGGGCAAGAATCGGGTTACCCTCAACCCGTGTGACCCGACCCGTATAACCAAACCTCCGACTCCGATTTCGAGGTTTTCCTGATGAGTTAGGTGACGCCACCACTACCAACCCACTCCTCATCATCCTAGCTTCCATTCCCACCCAATTTAGACAGCTGTGGTCGAGGTTTAATGACGAAAACTCGTCGTCTTCTCCAACGAGTTCGAAGACAGCCATGGCAGCGATCAACCCAATTCTAAAGCTACCACCATCGACCACCACCATGGGTCGACTCCTCATGAACCCAAGAACATGTCCCAAGCCTTGGTTGGGGCGGCAGAGCACCGGAGGTGGTGGATCGAGGCCACCAAATTTATAGGGTTCCAGTGGGTTTTGAGGCAAATTGGAGTGTTTCCCGGCCAAATTGGACTTGGCCACAAGTATAAAGTTTGTTCTACACTTTGAGATCTTCATTTCTATAATTGTTTAGAATATTTAGAAATAGTTGAAATTTTCAGGTGAATCGGGGCGGCTAACCGCCACCCATGGCGGCACATGGCCAGAGGGCCGTCAATGGTATATTTAAGCCAAATTAGATGTCTCAATTTTAGATTTGATAATCGTATGATGTAGGATAATCATTTGAACCTAAAATCATTACGATTCAATGTTTAATCGAATTAGGAATCAACGATCCTACCGTTGGATCGTCACCAAATTTTGAGACATTATAGTACGTAATATTTGAGGACCTTGGGAACTTGTGGATTGGGAATCCAACATACGGATCTTCCCGAATTAGATTTCTAAGTTTGTAAAATAAATCGTCGACCGCCACTTGAATTGTTATTGGCGGAGATCTAACCGTTGGATCGTAATAAAATTTTAGTATGTTGTTCTAGATGCGTAATGTGAACTACCAATGGCTTGATGCCTTCATTTAGTGTACGTAGATAGTCTAACCAGGATGTTAGATGCATCCATAAATTAAACAAAATGATTATTTTTTTAGTGTGGTTAGTTAGAATTATTATTAACCATTATTTTTATTATGGCCTACCTGCGTGTTTGGCTTCCGAATTAGAAATTTCACGATGTTACAAAGTGGTTTCAGAGCAAATGATCCTGCTTCATATTATGTAACCTTCTTGAGTTCTCGTTGGTGTGAATTATGATATGCATTGTGTTCCATTAATTCATAATTTTTGTGAACGAAGTGTCATTCATGTGATATGCATTGTGGTTGCAATATTTCATAATTTTTGTGATTAAGGTGAAATTCATGTGATATATATGTGAGATACATATATGATGTGCATTGTGATTTGGTGCAATTTCCATGGGGATTATGTAATTTCGTTAGTGGAAATTATGTTTTGCATTGTGAATGCAATATTTCATAATTTCTATATGTAATCTGGATTACTCACCTGTGTGGTTGTGAGTACGGGTTCCTGTGAGTTGTGAATGCATGTTCCATGGATGATTTGGATGACCTGAGAGTGAAAGGGACTTTGAGGTTCCCCTGGGTTTCGATCCCCTAAACCTTCAAAGGGTGTTATACGGTCGGACTACTCCTGAAGGATAGTCCATGTGGTATGGTCGTTGGAAATGGACACTCTTGGATTAAGAGTTACTAGGAATGAGAGGCATTGTGCGCTACCTTAGGTTTCGATCCCCTAAACCTCTGGAGGCCTACATGGTCAGACATGTACCATATCCCGTGGGGAGGGTACTTTGTTCTGGGGTGTAGGATTAAATGGACACTCTCATTACCCTACTTCATGATGTTATGGTCAGATTGAAGTGAGGGTAATCGGCCGCGGGATCGGTCAACAGGTTGAATTATGTTGGCACCCAAGTTCTAAGAGGGAATCGTGGTGACAGCTGTGTATAGCCAATAATGGTAAGTGATTTTACCAGTGATTGTGATTTGAAATTCCAATGATTTGGTGGGAATTTCTTATATTTGATTTGCCAATTTTAATGGTTTGGCTTGAAATTGTGATATTCACTTAGCCACTGATGATTATGACTTAGTATTTTGGTATTTATTTGGCCAATGATGTTGGTTTGGTTGGAATTTATGATATTTGTTTTGCCATGGATGAATATGGCAAAATTTTCTGATGTTTGGTATCGCCAGTGTACTAACACACTGCAATTACTGCAATGCAATGTCAAGTCTTGTAAAAGTTAAGTACTGTAATGAACCAACAATGCTTCTATATGTGTTGCGATCTTGCGATCTTCAAGTAACTTTCCTTCAGTCATCATCATCTGATTGTGGGGTTTACAAGGAGTTGTAGCAAGTTTGCAAGAGTCCATAACTACCTTATAAACCAAGTCTTTTATGTACTTTGACTGATTAACAAAGATGTCCCCATTTGACTTGTATTGTATTTGTAAACCAAGAAAGTATGTAAGTTGTCCCAAGTCTTTCAAATCAAACACAATAGACAACTTTTGAATCACAATTTGAATTTTACTCACATTTGATCCAATCAAGATTATATCATCAACATAGAGTAAGAGTATGATGATATATGTGGCATAAGTTTTCATGAATAAGTTGGTATCAGATACTTATGCAGTGAACTCCATTGCTAACAAATAGCTAGTGAATTTAGAATTCCAGGCCCTTGGTGCTTGTTTGAGGCCATATAGGGATTTGAGCAATTTACACACATGATTTGGATGACTTGGATCAATGAAACCCTAAGGCTGCTTCATGTAAACTTTTTCCTGCAAATCACCATGCAAGAATGCTTTTTTAATATCAAGTTGTTTCAATTCCCAATGATTCATTGTTACCAAAGCAAGAATAACTCTCACGGTTATGTCTTACAACTGGACTAAAAGTATCTAAATAGTCCACAACATGCTCTTGTGAAAAACCTTAAGCCACAAGTCTTGCTTTATACCTGGAAATACTACCCTCAGGATTTTTCTTCACCTTATACACCCACTTGCTTCCAACTATTGACCTATTATTAGGAGCAAACACTAAGGACCAAGTACCTTGTACTCTCAATGAATCATAGTTTTCTTGCATTGCCTTCTGCCAATGTGAAATAGATGCAGCTTTTCGAAAACATAAAGGTTCTGAAGAATCTGCAGTGTTTGAGATAAAAGAAAAACCTCCAACAAATGGATCATCATTTGTTATTTGTAAAGTGTTTAATAGCAACCAATGCTGCATAATTTTTCCTCTGTATAGTACCAGACTTCAACCTTGTCACCATTAAATGCTTAGGTACATTTGATGGATTAATTGTTGATTCAAATGAAGAATCAGTTAACAGAAAGATGGAAAGAATTACCTCTAGTTATGATTGTTATGGACAAGCAACATAGGTGATCTATCAGGTGATGTACTAGAATGATCGTGATGGGGAGATTGAAGTTCAAAATTCTAAGATGTTGATGAACCTGAAAACCGAGACCTTGAATCACTAGAAAACTGAGAGTTTGATGAATTAGACAAATCTAAGTGTGAATTAATCTTTGTAGCTAACATATACTCTCTGTCTTGATGTATTGATGATGAACTTGTTATAGCTCTTAGTAATTGTATCATAATAAGCCCTGAGTTTTGTTGTTGTGAAGATGTACACTTCTGTGATCCTAAAGACTGTTTAATTTTATAAGGGAACACCTCTTCATCATGTACTACATGTCTAGAAATAACTAACTTTCCATAACTTATATTGTAACATGCTACTCCCTTATATCCCATCACATATCCTAAAAACACACATTGAGTTGTTCTAGGTTGTAATTTGTTTTCATTATGTGGTCTTATAAATAGGTACACAACTGTTCCAAATATCTTCAAATATTGAATCTCAGGTTCTTGTCCATTTAACAATTGGTAAGGTGATTTCACATTCAATACTATACATGGCATTTTGTTGATGAGAAATGCAGCATGTGAGCATGCATGAAACCAAAACTGAGCTGGCATATTTGCTTCTGTCATAAGTGTCACTGTTGTTTCAATTACATGCCTACGCTTCCTCTCAGCAAATCCATTTTGCTGAGGAGTATAAGGGCATGAAATCATGTGATTAATTCCTTTATTTCCCAAAAAATAAACAAAAGTTTTACTTGTAAACTCTCATCCTCTATCAAATTGCAAACACTTAATTGTTGCATTAAACTGGCTTTGTACAAAAGCATAGAACTTGGCAAATATTGAGAAAACTTCAAATTTATTATTCATTGGAAAGATCCACAGAAATCTCGATATTCATCTACAAAGCTAATATAATACCTATAACCTTGTAAAGAAACCTTTGGAGATGGTCCCCAAACATCAGTGTGTACTTTTTCAAACAAGAAAGTAGCACTATTTGCCTTACAGGAAATGGCTGTCTACTCATTTTGCCACTTATACAAGAATAAAACATGTTTTTACAACTATCTGAACTAACAATAGTACTAGAATTCTTCATCATTGTAGCTAGAACTTCCTTAGATGGATGTCCTAACCTTTTATGCCATACTGAAATTTGAACTTTCCTTCCAATGAAAACAGCACCTTATTTCAACTTTGCACCAAATGACCTTGCAAATACATTCACTGGAATTGTAAACAGCTCTTCGCTATCACTTTTTTCTTGGTACAATGTCACCTTTGTTACCTTGTTTGGTATAAAAAACACATCATCATCACATATAAACCAATAACCATTGTCTCTACAAAGTTTCTTTACGAAAGCAAATTGACAATGATTTGAGGCACACATAACACATTTCTTAAAATCAATGAATTACTAGATGCATGTATAGTTGTGGAACCAATATGAGTTACTACTAAACATGTACCTGCCTAATAGTGATCTTTGCATCACTATTATAAGGACTAATATGATTGAGATTATTTAGGTTTGTAGTCATATGATGAGTTGCACATGAATCCAATATCCAATTTTCTTCTGTAGTAAAACCAATACCATGATCATTTGTAAAAGCTGCAGTAGAAGCTTCATTTGTAGATGCATTGGTTTGAGCAGTCATAGCAGCAAGAGAGGGTGGTGGTGGAGTACCTTGATATGCAAAATTGTTTCTACGATAACATTCAAGGGCTATGTGACCCCTTTTCCACAGATTTGACAAACCAGAAAACCAGAAGCCTGTGTATATCTATTTTCAACCCTATAGTAGCAATTAGGTGCAGTATGCCCTTTTCTTGAGCATATTTGACACTCAGGTGAGACAGAATACTTAGAAGTTGTATTGCCATTCCAATTTGTCTTGGTTTAATCATTAGAACCATTACTTACAAATACAGTACTTCCAAACTAAACACTTTTGCCATTTCCAGAGTAATTGTTGTTGCCATTTCTGTTATTAAACCCTGAGGAAAACTTTGAATTACCATTTCCATTTCCAAATCTCCTATTATTAAAACTGCCTGTTTGTTGTCCTTGAAAAGATTTGATATTATTGCCATTCCCATTTCCATTACCTAAGAAGCCAGTTCCTCCCTGAAAATTAGTACCAGATTGATCACCATTGAAACCATCTTGAGATCTCTGAGTATTTGAACTTTCACCATGTTCATACCCTTGAAATCCTTGTGAATTGGAGCCTGCTCCTTAGACATATAATGCAGACATTGAATTAGACAGAGAATGCATTTTTGATTCAATAGTTCATTCAGCAACTAGCAATTGAGCTTTAAAATCTTTTAAAGACATAACAGTGTCTCATGCCAAGATCACAGTCCTAATCATCTCAAAATCAGCAAGTAAACTAGATAAAACAGTAATCATAAGATCATTATCAATAATATTTTCTTCTACAGACACTAATTGATCCCCTATACCTTTCAATCTCATCAAGAATTTGTCCACAGATTCCCCACCTTTTAGTGCAGTATGCAATTCAGTCTTGAGTTGATTTACTCGAACAATTGAGACTGATGCCAAACATTCTTGCAAGCATTTCCAAGCTTCATGGGAGGATTTGCACCCTATCACATGTTTCATAGTATCATACGAGAGAGTAACAATGAGTAAACTTACTAAAGCAAGATCTTTCTTTATCCATTCTTTGTAAGCAGTTGTTATCTCCTTTGTAACATCAGTTTCTGTATTCAACACAAACTTCGGTGGACATGGTGATTCCTTAGTGAAAAAGTCAAACAAATCATATCCCCTTACTACTAATGAGAATTGATAACTCCAATTCACAAAATTATCATTTTGTAGTTTAACTGTCAACATCCCTAACAAACCTTCAATCTTAACATTCAATTCAGCCATTATAACAAACAAGAAATCAATAATACAGCAATTTTATCAAGATCTTTGAACAAGAATTTCACTTCAGCTATCGGCCTTTGTGGAAGAACAAACAACTTCTAAAAAATTTCACTCCGGCTATCGGCCTTTGTGGAGGAATAAGCAAGATTCTAAAGAGGTATTGGCTTCGGACTTACAACCCCTAATCAAGATCGCAGAAAGATGGCATCGGCCTTGGTATCTTTTGCAAAAAAAAAAACAACATACTAATATCTAATAAACCCTAATTAATCATTTAACAAACACTTAGAGAGCGTAGAACCACGATGCAAAAAAACCTGAAATTTGCACAAACTCTAAGAACTGCGAACACCCCAGTCTTGAACAAGCTTTCAGTATTGGAAGATGCCTTTTGTTAGAAACGGCAGCAGCGGAAGACAATAGCCACCATGGATCGTACATGGCGATGATACCATATTAACATATCCACATATATGAGAAATATGAATGTATGATTGTGAAGAAATGAATGTTAAGAACACAGAGAGAGATTGAATCTTCAAGAGAAAGCTATTGTATTAAGACTTAATGATACACAATGAAGTAAGCACAAATTATATAGCCTGCAATAGCTTGCGATACAAGATAAGTTGGCACACCAATTCTAACAAACTTAACCAACTAACTGTTAACAATCTAACTAACTGCTGAGCTGGCATTGATGATTTAGCATTGCTGAGTTGTCCAGGTATTATTGTCAACAGTTGATATATAATGTATGGGTATTTTTTTTTTTCTGAATAAACAATATTATTTATCCTAAAAGTGTGGGGGACTCAACTAAGTCTCACAATATGCTAGCAATAATGTAATTCAAATTCGCCTTTGGCAAGAATCGAACCTAAGACCTCTCACTTACAAGTGAAAATGAATAACACTAGACTGTAGTTACTAAGTGGCATCGGTAATGCTAAGGTGATTAAATTTGCAAACTAAATAATGTGTCACTAAGAAGAATTAAACATGTAATCAACACTTTAATTGATTTCATGGCCGATACTTATCTACATGTATCACAGGATTTGTTGTATGACCTACCTCTATCATAAACATATTGTATATTTCTATGTTTATTATCCATCTCCTTCACAAGTTACTTCCATTTGTTGTATCATAGAGGTAGGTAATTTGTGTTACGTATAATTGGTGCCAGTTTCATACCAACTTTCTTTGAATTAGTGAAAGGGGCAGATGTCACTTTTTACTAAGGCTGGAGTAAATACAAGCGAAATTTGGTTCTTTTGTGAGCTTGAACTATTGAGTATATCATTGATGCAGTGGTCCAAGTGAAAAGGAAATTTGACTCGTGTGAAGTGTACCAAAATTAAAATGAATCATAAGTTAAGTTTTTCATTCAAGAAAGGATATGAGTCCGATTAGGTGAGTTGTGAACACATTCTTAAGATCTTCAAAATCTCACCAATTTTAAAGCATAACAAGCAATTCACCAAAGTTTAAATCTCTTGGAGTTTCTTGGCTTCCAACATCAAATTGTTGACTCATACATTTAACATGAAAGAGCCATAGGAGTTGTTGAAAAATGTAAAAAACCTCGTATATGTTAATAATTAATTATATATTAATTATCAATTAATTAGCATACCCCAAAGCCCAACTCTAAGAGTGAGCTCAATTTTATTCTCCAAGGTCCATCACTTCAATCACTTTCTATAAATGACAAAAGCTTATAAAGTGATGAAACCTTTTGGTAGTAACCAATGTAGGACAATGAAATTTCTACTCAAAATTTTCAACAGTATAAAAATTAAGAAAACAAAAGCAAGAGAACATTATTGAAAAAATCAAATACACAATAAAAGATTTTTACTGCTAATACTACCAACACTTTCTGTGATGACGGTTGCTGGTTCGTCTATGAAGTTTTAGCGGAAGCAAACAAACTCCAATTTAGAGATGGTCATGTGGACTAATGTTGAATATATGTGGGCCAATAAAAAGCCCAACTCAGACCCTACCATTGCTTTTGGGTTGACATTCTAAATCCAACCCATGAACAAAGCAACTTCACTTCCCTTTCTCTCCCACGATTTCTGCAAGAGTATCCACCAAGTTGTTAAGAATAATGTTGCAGAAACCTTGTTCAAGCCTGTCTGTCCTGCTTGAAACCTTGTATTGTTGGATGGGTCCTTAATGTTGATTGAATAGCACATTCTATATCGCAAGAAAAGGCCGAACCAAAAATGAGATGCCGTTTTGCGGGAAGGGAGACAGGCCAGCATGAACGGAACCCTGCTTTATACTCGTCCTTGGTAACACATCCATTTTTTAAGGTAAAAGCTTAAGCTTATTAAGACATTCGTCATGCTACCAAAGCTTTCAATTATATGCTCACAAAGTGCCTTGATTTCCACATTAACAACTCATTTTTATAATACATTAGTATTAAGGGGAAACACTATTCTTCTCACTCGATCACCACCTCTCTGAAGATCAACACCTACATGAATATTCTTACAAACACAATATTATTATTACGAGTTCCATTTAATTCTTATATGAGAAAATAAAGAAAATCGTACAATTGTTTGAGTTGCCAGATTAGTGGAATTCCAACCTGCAGTCTATTTTAGAAATTATATATTGTGGTCATTCACTCTTATTTTTATTATTAATTTTGTTATAGAACATAATGAATTGTGAGTATATCATTAATATATGGATATCATTATGACATTATCTAAAAAAATAAACCGAATGTATTCTTAGCACGTGTGTATATATCAACATATGTTAGTTCACATCATGCACTTAGGATTTCACTATTTCCAAACTACCAAAATTTCATGATTGAACTCTCAATACATATATAATTGGGTTGCCTTGAGCTCAACTTGATCATTTGAGCTAGCTAGAGCCGAGCTTGATTCTTAAACTCCTTAGGTCATCCTCCAGGCAAACTTTAAATAATGCAATATACTTCGCGTCAGTCAAAATCTCTCTCACCCACACTTGCTCGTATTTTATTAGATCTTGATTACTAAAATCGATCTTCCATTATGTAGTTTAAACTTGAGTTCATATAGATTTCCTCATCAAACAAACGGCATAACATCAGACGGGCATTAAGCTCCAATTGCCTAAGACAACACTTTCAGTTTCCATACACCCTGGAATGAAGACATCTGCATATTTAAACCCTTGTTTCCTCTGTCCTAGTCGAATGATTAACCTTTAATCACTTTTTTTGTTTGCCTTTTGCTATCAATACAAATAAAACAACCAAAGTGACAATCACTGCCATTAATTCTTAATTTATTATTATTGGGATTATTTGTCTGATTAAGAATGGTTTTCCATCTATGTGTGTATTGTGTCGTGTTCGTTTATTTTTTTAGGAACAAATGGGCTGGTTTACTGTTTAGAGCAACTTTTATTCATCACTATATAGAGTTCAATCGTGATGAAAAATAGACCTCATTATACCATATTATATTAAAACCGTCTCGATGGTGTTAATTATTGTGCTAATTATCCATGCGAATGGGCAAAATAGTATAAAAAGTTGATAGAAGTCGTCTTGTAGAGAAAATTTAGGCTAAGTTATTTCATGCAACGACATACTTACTAATAAAACTGTAAATTTCATTTGAATTCTCATCTTTATGAGTGAGTTGCCGAATGAGACAAAGCTAACTTGTCCAAAGTTTCTCTTATAAAACCGGCCTTAATCACCTAGTTGTATTCATTATTAACTTGTTATTATGTTTTATAATTGATAAGAAGGAGCACATAGAATTTCTCCCCTACGAATCTTGAACTGTAATGGAATAATGGTAAAAAGCTCATGTTTCCCAATGTGACATTAGCATCATCAAAATAGATGCATTATATATGCGAGTGGACAAATTAGATGCTGCCATAACTTTGGTCACCTCAAACAATTTGATTAAATATTCCATATGAATATGTAGTACATTGACGTTTCAAGTTGGTCCCCCGAGAACTAGTTCATTTAATATGGGTCACACGATTCAGACATCCACACATCCACAAGGCTGGAGGTATCTTGCACATAACCATCACCGAAGGTACCCGAGGTCAATGGAAGAGGAAAATAAGGCTTATGATATCGTAAAGAAATATTTTTTTTTTTTAAAGTAAGGTTTATGCTCAAGTCCTAATCAAGGGTAGCAGTGGTTGAACAAAACTTGTTTTTTTTATATCTACGGTGCAAAACGATCTTCCTACTCATCCAGTCCAAGTGTCTATGTATCATGGAAACTTATGGCCTTATGTACATTGCGACTAGGGACAGTCCCACCAATACCAGCAAGCATTCCCATTCTTTCACTTTATCATAGAGGAATTAGAAAGTAAATTAGGGTATTATTTGATTTCTTGGTTGAGAAATATGATATTATAACTTGGGATGTTTAATTAAAAGTTCTATTCGTCCAATCAAGAATCACCTATAGATATCAATAGTCAATCATGCATAATTTATTGTTTAAATTACTTTCTAACTATAATTTTAGACAAATATGGATAAGTAAATAAAATGAGAAATTACAAGATATTGGCAGTGATGGTGTGTTGGAGTTTTTTTCAGTAACACATTAGTAGCACTTAATTATATAAATATATATATGTATGTATGTATATTATTAAGAAGAGATGAGGGTTCGAAACTATGACAATAAGGAGTTTTGAACTTGGACATGAGTGAAAAAACAACATCCTATCCACTAGGATATTGCAATAGCATTTTTTTTTATTTTTTACAATATTATAGAGCCATTTTCCAAGCAAACCTTTTGAGGGTGATAGAGGGATCGTACCATCTGAATCTTTGTTTCATATGCTGATTTTTAATTTTAATCCTGTTCTTATTTGGAATTGGTAAAAATAGCACATTTAACAAAAATATCATACTTGAACTTACTTACTTTGGCTAAAGCGCGCGGGTGCTACCTATGCATTGAAGAATTAAACCTTTTATAATAATTTAGATTTAGTTTAAAGCAGAATATTATTTTCATAAAATAAATAAAAATAACGAGATCTGTTGGAATGTAGTAAAGTTACTAGAATTAGATGAGTGGGGAATAAAGATATGTAGTTGAGAAAATTCCAATGGGGAAAGTCTGTATTTTTTCCCCCCGAAATAGGAACTGCCGATAATATTATCCAAAGATTTATGATTGAAATTAATACCAAACTGGTCATTCTCCTACAACAGTACAAAGGTTCCCACTAGCTTATGCTTATCCCTGAGCTCCAATTCTGATTGGATGTGATAATATTGTAGGCTTATCCTTGGGTGGAAAAGTAATTAGGCCTGCATGCTGTTCTTGTCATTGCGATTAATAAAAGGTTCAGCTTGATCTGCATACAATTTTCAATGCCTAAATATCTTCACACTGCTGACTGTCACGTCCAAGTTCTGATTAAGTCCACCACTGCAATCACGTGATGAGAAAAGAAAAAAGAACATTTTTACGCTTCAGAAGAAAATGAAATAAATAAAGAGGAGGAGGAGGAGGACGAAGGTGAGAGTGAAAGATAACAGATTTTAAATTGCTGTTGGTTTTAATTGGATTCACGATAACCCTATCCAAGGAAATTTTCAAAGTAACAGTGTTTTGGATGTCTGCTTCAGTGACATCTCAACTTTATCTACAAGGAGAATCATTTGGTATGGTTCAAGGAAAAAGAAGATATTAGCTTGCCAGAGATAAGTAAATAGGCTAGAGCAATGTAATCCTCGTTCTGCATCAAAGTTCGAATCAAATTCTGTATGGTTTAGATGAATTTGGGACATGCTTACTTTATAGTGTTGGAAAATATTATGAGTTAAGATATTTAGATTTTGTTCTCTATAAATATAGCTTGTAGTTTAGTATAATAAACAAGTTAGTCCCAAATCAGTCTTTACGGGTTATGTAGTCGTATCGGTAAATTTGTAATGTTCTTTTATGTTTAGTTAATTGAGTAATCCATTCATTTTGTATTTTGTTTTTTCGTTTGTTCTTTATCGTACTCTAATTTTTCAACTTGGTATCAAAGCATGTTTGATCCTTGAGTCTACTATTGTCCCACATCAGTTTATGAAAAAAAAAGATAATTCATTAAATAGAAAGGAAAACCAACAAAAAAATCCAAAAAAAAAACTTCCTTTTTAATAAAAAAACCTTTTTTAAAGGTCTAGTGAATAGTACTAAGAAAATGTATAAATGTGATTTTTCGTTAAAAGTGAACAGTACCATGAGTGTTTTGTTAAAACTCCCTAAATAGAATGACCTGGGTTACATCTAGTCTCAATACAATCAAATAAATAAGTTTTTTTCGCAACAAAGGACAAAGATCTATCCCAAACATGAAAATCATTGAACCGAGAACCAGTACCAATAATCGCATTTGCCATGAAATTTGCTTCTCTGAAAGCATGGGCATAAAAATGGAGTCAAAAGAAGTCCCCACCCACTTAATATCTTTGATAATGGTTATTAATGGCCACATAGACCTTCTTAAAGCCTCTTATCTTTGCCATCCAAAAAGGGAAAGGGATCCTCTCCATATCCCTTTCCATCTAATCCACTTAATTCGGAATTCAAACCGTTGAAATTTGATTCAACAGTTATAAATATAGAACTTCTTTAAAAGTGATAATAACTATAGTAGTAAGATCAAATTTTAACCGTCCGGATCCCCAACTAAATGAGTTAAGTGAAAATGGATCTAGAGAGGATCTCTTTCCTCCAAAAACCGTCCTTCAAAGCAATAATCAAGGTTCCATCTTCATTCCTAATTATAAAACCAGCTGCAGCCTTGGAGTCCACGACTGAACCATCAAAATTAATTTTCAAGAGCCCACTTTGAGGAGGCTCCAATCTAATACCTCGTTTTATTTTAGTAGTTTTCTTACTAGTACTATTTGCTTTAAGATCATCCTTCCCCATATTTTGAAGCTTAGGTAAACACCATGTTTGGTAATATTTTTCCATTTCTAGACACAATCTGGTTCCTTTTCCTCCAGATTTGCCAGCAAACAAGAAGGGCCATACTTAATTGAGGCAAATTCTTTTTATCCGAACTATCAAGAGTATTTAAACAACTCTGCCTGTGTAAGTTTATCTTACATTGCCGGTCTCAATCCCGGATAAAGAAGGAGGGGGAAGGTGTCAGGTAGTCGACAGCCGGCACTCCTCAATTACATCGAATCCTTATGAAAATGAATCCATAACGAAATCGCGCTAAAGCTAGGGCGTCACCTGTAAGTGGCGCGCTGTGTGGCCCGAGCACAGTGATAAGTGAGCAAGGGCCGCTGTATCTCCATCGGCACCCGGATGCAATGTTAAATAAGCAAGGGGGCCATAGAAACTTCTTTTCGAACGACTCCACTTAAAGTTGTTTGGGAACATATGCTCCTATCAACTTTACACATGACACACAAAGTACTTTGATCCTATTAGACGAGGGAGGGTGAAGAAGCTAGGACATAAGGGTAGAGTTCAAGATAGTAGAATGCGTTTAGGAACGTGGAATATAGGAACCTTAACGGGAAAATCTATGGAAGTAGTGGAAGTTATGAGACAGATAAGGCAAGTGAAGACGATATCACACTTCGGTACTTAGAAGTTTCGTGATTACGAGATCATTCTTCCATAATATTTCCTAATGTCATTTGTACTAAATCATTCACTTGTACTCACTAAAGGAGAGCTTGAACCTATGTACTTGTGTAAACCCTTCACATTTAATGAGAACTCCTTTACTCCGTGGACGTAGCCAATCTGGGAAACCACGTACATCTTGTGTTTGCTTCCCTGTCTCTATCCATTTACATATTTATCCACACTAATGACCGGAGCAATCTAGCGAATATCACAAACTTAATTTTTTCTATTGTACCAAAGTCCTCACTGATTTTGTGCATCAACAATCCTTAAGTCCTTACTTTTTTGCTTTGGTAATGGATGAGTTAACAGGACATATTCAATATGATATTCCTTGGTGTATGCTTTTCGCAAATGATATAGTGTTGATAGATGAAACTCAGAAAGGGGTAAATGCGAAGCTTAACCTCTGGCGAGAAGTGTTGGAATCTAAAGGTCTTTGCCTAAGCCGATCAAAGGTAGAATATAAGGAGTGCAAGTTCAGTGCAAATCGAGGCCAAAATGAGTTAGGGGCGAGGATTGGAGATCAGGAAATACCAAAGAGCAACCGTTTTCGCTACCTAGGATCTATCTTGCAAAAGAACGGAGAATTAGATGGAGATCTCAACCATAGAATACAAGCTGGATGGATGAAGTGGAAGAGTGCATCCGGCTTGTTGTGTGACCGTCGTAGGCCACTGAAGCTCAAGGGAAAATTTTATAGGACGGCAATAAAGCCGGCGATGCTGTATGGCACAGAATGTTGGACGGTGAAGCATCAACACGTACACAAACTGGGTGTAGCGGAGATGATGATGCTTCGTTGGATGTGTGGGCACACGAGAAAAGATAAGATTAGGAATGAGGATATCTGAGGTAAAGTAGGAGTAGCTGAAATTGAAGGAAATATGAGAGAAAATCGGTTACGGTGGTTTGGACATGTGCAAAGAAGGCCTACTGACGCTCCGGTTCGAAGATGTGACTACGGGATAGAGGTTCAAGGCCGAAGGGGTAGAGGAAGACCTATGAAAACTTTGGAAGAGACCCTAAGAAAAGACTTAGAGTACTTGGATCTAACGGAGGACATAACACAAAACCGAGCACAATGGCGTTCTAGGATTCATATAGCCGACCTCACTTAGTGGGAAAATGCTTTTTTGTTGTTGTTGTTGTTGTTGTATCAAGAGTATTTAAACAAGGGAACTTTAACGAAAAGCACCTGGTACTGTTCACTTTAACGAAAAACCACATTTTTACACTAAAAAGTCAATCCTGGTACTATTCACTTTACCCTTTATTTTGTCCTTATCATTAAAACTCAAAGTTTTCAAGTCATTTTCATTAGTTTTCCTTTTAAACAATCCAAAAGACTCCAGGGATTATCAATGTCTATATTACTGAAGGGACAATTATCACAAATCCTATTAATATGGATCAGAAGCCAACTAAAAATCGTTAACTTACGAGGATATTTTGTTTCCACATTTTCTTTAACATCAGATTCCTTGAGTTATGTTTTACTGTACTATTTTGAATCAAAGTAGCAGATTTCACTGTAAAATAACCATTAGCATTGAGACCCCAATATATAAAATCTACCTATTCAATCATTGGCAAAGGAATGCTATAAATTTATTAGCAACATCAGCTTCCACATACTGCAGTAATAAAGTTTTGTTCCAATTATTATTTTGGAAATAAAATGACCAACTTTCAAATCTCAATTAAATTACTGAGATGTTCCTCCATAAGATGAAAGAAAAAACCAATCATGAATCCAGAATGAGGTATTTCGAGAATTCCCCACCATCCATCTCATACACTTCTCAATTACTTATCTTGCATTTAGAACTTCCTTCCAGGCAGTTGAATGGTTTTGTTTAATTTTTGTTTTTATATTTCCTTTGTGACAGGAATGGGCCACTTTAATGCCCAAGAAATACTTCAATGGACCAAGATCTTCCATCTCAAATTCGTATGTCAAATAACTTTACAATGTTTGTCGCTCTACATGATCATCACCAATTACTACCATAACATCTTACCTTTCTTCTTATTTAGAAATGAAGTATGACTAGAATTAATTATATTGTAACCAAAGACTCGTAGATTTTGTGAATCACCCAAATCATGCATTCAATGACTATTTGAGACCACACAATGATTTCTTCAGTCGACATACTTTATTCCAATGTTTGGCCGACCTGTTCGAACCTGGAGAGAGCTCCATGTACATTTCTTTAGTTAATTCTTCATGCAGAAATGCATTTTTCACACCAAACTAGTGCAATGGCCAGTCGAAATTTGCTGCCAGTGACAAGAGAACTCCAACAGTGTTAAGCTCCGCTAACAGAGCAAATGTCTCACCATAAACAATTCTATATGTCTGGGTGTATCCTATTACCACAAGCCTTGCTTTGTTTATATCGATCGTCTATCATAATTATATTCCATCATGTAAACCCTTTGGCACCCTACAAGGTTTTTACCTGGTTGTAATTCAACGATCTCTCATGTCTCATTCTTCTTTCAGCATTTCATCTCTTCGTCCATTGCTGCTTTCCACCTTAGACCGGCAAAGACTTACTGCACATTGTTAGGGATAAATAGATAAAGATAATTGATTTCACAAGTGTTAAATATGACTCCGATAGGATTTCATGCATATACATTTATTTTTCTTTTGAAACTCTGTTTTAATCAACTAGCTTTTATTTGAGCATAATTTATTTGTCGCTCTTTAATAAGATTTAATTTCCATTTAACTCTTATAGTGCTTAACTCTTCCAGCGATGAAGGAGAAATCGAACTTAAAATTTGGAAAGTAAGAATAAATATTCTTGTTTGTATCATACTGTATCGATTTCGAAACTACTGAGTATCGATTGACTATAAAGCATCACAAACCCACCACAAGGTCTTTGCTTAGTAAGTTATGTCGAAGCACATGAATCAACCTCACAACAAGTGAGAGCCACAATACGTGGCAATCTATTGAAAATGAATTTCACATTGATGAGAGAAGTGAACTTGTATGGATTTATAAGTAAGTTGAGTTATTCCTCATATTGTCAATTGGTTTTATGGTGGAACCATAACTTTTTTCATGATATCAAAGCAGGTTGTCTCACGTGAGAATCCAAAAGGCCACACGCGCTCCAAGTCACCCCATTGTGTTGTCCACATGTTAGGCTTGAAAATTCATCACGCATAAGGGGACGTGTTGAGAATAAATCACAATTGATGGAAGAAGGACCTTGCATAAGTTATAAGTAAGTTGAGCTACTTTTCATATTGCTAATTGATTTTATAATGGAATCTCAACCTTTTTCACGATCACTCATTGGTTTTCCCCATAACCAATGAGAGATCTCCTTCCAACTTGAAAACCAATAACAATGCGACAAGTTGCAACACTACGTTAACTATTTTCAATTTCACATTGACCAAGTCAAGAAAGTTCTTCCAACTTTGTCTCTCCTCTACTGCCAAGGTTATCGTTAATTACTATTCAACACTATGTTACTGCTAAACTTGCAATACGTTGCTAACTTAAGCACCAGAGGCTCTCAGGCCAGTGCCACATCGGTGCCCTTCGATACTTGTTTTTCCTTCTTTTGTAGGTTGCTTCATCCGTTTACCCTTAACAGAAGCACCCTTGCAACCTTTACTACGCATTATGTTGACTCAAGGTTCGCCCGAATTTTTGTACCAACAACTCTTACCATTCTTATTAACATTTGTATTTAAAAGCACATAAACTATTTAGTACTACGCTCTAGTATTATTCTTTTTCACTTGTAAGGTAAGACGTCTTAGTCTCGATTATCGTCAATAACAAATTTGAATCACATTTTTACTCGTTCATTGTAAAACTTAATCCAATTTTCCATCTTATTAGTGTAAATAATATCATTTGATCGATGCACATAAAAATAACAATTTCCCAATTAATAGTCTAATAGCCGCCCCAGAAGAATCCAATAAAAATTGAGTAGCACACGGCAGAGGAAATTATTTAGGTTTGGTGGGATAAACTGTGGGGCCGTGGGCTAAACCATGGGCTTTACTGACAGGTATTTGACACTTTATTTTATTTTATGGAACGGGTCTTTGAAACTTATCCACATTGAACCTTTACGCGTCATCTTTTTCTTCTCCTACTCGATGCTGACCGCTGAGTTCCAATAATTTCGATCCTGTAAACAAAACAGAAGAGAAAAACAAATTGAAAAAAAAAGAAAAAAAATTTAAGAATTTTTTTTTGGGGGGGGGGGGCTAGGTTATTATCACTCCAAACATGCAGTTGTTTTTGTAACATAAAGGAGAAAGTTTGAACATTAAAATCTAACTGTTACAGAAAAGATAAATCATATAGTTTTAAAATTAAGACATTTAATACCGTGGGGCATCGTAGTCACTAGCGACACTTCGAAACATGACATAAAAGTTTCTACCTAAGCCACATTTAAGAAATATGTTTCAACCTAAGCACAAGTAAATATATTCACCAAAGATGCACGTCAACTACCACCATAGACTGCAAAACACGCATTCTTCTCATCCCATATATTCACCAAGTCCCACAACTTTGTTTCACAGTAAATCATGTTTTGCTTAAAGGTTGAAAAGAAACGGAAAACCCAAACGAAAAAAAAAAAAAAAATCCCATTACTTACGCCTTGTTCGGTGTCGAGGATTGCATTGGATTGGAAAATTCACTTGATTTTTATGTACCAAGTTCTGAAATGGATGCCAACTTTTAAACTTTGTCCAAATTAAAAAGATGAATTAGTCAAGTTTATTTCTTCATTCTACGTACACTAAATCTAATAATATCCAATCTAATCTTGGAAACCAAATCAAGCCTTATTCTTTGTATTTCTTATGTTATCTATATTAGTTTTTTTTTTTTTTAACAAATCTATATTAGTATATTAGATAGCGCAAAATTAACGTCGTATTCTTAAATAAACAACCTAGGAATAGGATTAATTTGGTTTGTTAGACAAAGGAGCAGGAGGAGCACTACTCGAAAAGTAAGTAAATTATAGATTACAAAAGTTTTAATTTACCTCATCAGAATAAACAACCTAGGAATACTATAATCCTCATTAGTATAAAATATGTCGGAGTGATGTATTTTCACCATTTTGTATTGAGTACGTTAATTACATTTGTATGCTTACTCCACATGCAGCTCATCTCCTTTGATTTGGTTGATTATATTTTCTTACTTAATTTGTATGCCAACAGAAATATGGAACTGTACCAGGGGCCACCCATGGTTTTTGGAAATTAGAAGCTTGGACCCGTTATTTTTAAAGGAAAACTAATGAAAATGGCTTGAAAACTTTGAGTTTTAATGATAAGGACAAAATAAAGGGTAAAGTGAATAGTACCAAGATTGACTTTTTAGTGTAAAAATGTGGTTTTTCGTTAAAGTGAATAGTATCAGATGCTTTTCGTTAAAATTCCCTATTTTTAATTCTAATTCGGAATATATGAGCTGATAAGTGGTGGACCAAATAAACTGAGTTGATCACAACTGAGGAGTTCTTTTTACAAAAGGAAAACCATTATTTGATATAATATTTGAAAAGAACTATTATGTTAATTAGAGTTGATTATTGTTTGATACAATCCGATATATGATTGCACATGTGGCTATATCTACATTAGCTAGAACGGATGTTTTTCTTTTTATACACTTGATCGAGTTCAAATTTTGTTTCTAACAATTCAAATTAGCTTAAGGTATGACACCGCTTGTATTCTTATGATTTTATGAGTTAATTTATTTTACAATATTTGTTATTGAGAATTGTTAAGAGTACTCCAATTCTTTTGCTAGTGTTTTTCATTAGTATTTTTCTTTTTTGTTCGAAACATAACTATTTTTCTAATGAATTAAATCAATATACTTTTTTTTTCTCAAACACCAAGAAAAATTTATGCAAGATTTTTTTTTTTTAACAAACAATATTATCTATATTTAGGGAGGGTGGGTTTAGTCTCACAATGGGTTAGTAATAATGTGGTTCAAATTCGTCTTTAACAAGAAATATACCACTAAATCATAATACTAAGTAGCAAATTTATGTGAAATTTGAATTGTATGATTGTGGTTTCCCCATCATAAAGGGTCACACATCATACTTCAATTGTATGATAGTCTAACACAGGAATGTAGACATGTAGCTTCCTACCGTGGAAACAATGGCGACTTGCGTACATTGAAGGGCCAAATTAAATTTTGATTGAATCTCATACGATTGTAATCATTAGGGTCTAAAACTAACAAAAATTACATCACAAGTTATAGCCTTGCACCTAATAAATTTGGTGATGAAAGAAACAGAGTGCAGATATAATAGAAATTGAGGTTCCATCTAAAACTAACTGGTAATATGAAAAGTAGCTCAATCACTTATAAGCACATGTAAAGTCCATTCTTCCTTATTGTGGATTAATACTCTCAACACAAATCGGGTGACATGGAGCATATATGACCATTGTGGGATGAATACTTTCAACATGTTCCCTCAGGTGTGACGAATTTTCAAGAGACAACACAAATCAGGTGACTTGGAGTATGTGTGACCGTTGAGCTTCACACATGGGACAGCCTACTCTGGTAGCATGAAGAAGTTGGGGTTTCATCACACGAAGTTACATAACACATATAATGTTAGGATTCTAATTGGATTACTAGTAACTAAGAGGGTTGTGATTGTGCCAGATGGTATCATCTAAGTGATTGAGCTGTATTACTTGTAATAAGGTTGTTAGTATAGTTGTATTTTGGATAAGAGTAGTTAGGGAAAGTTGCTATATAGCTGAGTTTTGTAAGTAACAGAAAACAATTATGAAATAATATTGAAATTCCTTTTGTCATTCTCTCTCTTCGAGTTTTCTCATGGCTTCTCTGAGTTAAGGTCGATCGAGGATCTATCATTGGTATCAAGCCAGTCTTGACTCTTTCATCCCTTCTCTGATGGCGTATGACTCGTACGTTGACGAAGAAAGCTATGGAATCGCATAATCAACTTGTTGCGATCAACATCACTCTCACCACGCTACTCCAAAGGTTCGACGCCATGGAAGAGCGTCAAGGTTCATCAGATGCTCGAATCGAAAAGCTTCATCGTGATTTTCTGGAAAAATGTGTGATAGGTTGTCCAAGAGATTCATCGAAGGCAACTCAATTTGACCCCAATCTGCGTGACGATTCAAGAACTCAGCATCCTAACTGCCATGAATTGGGATTTCAACCAAGACCCCCTCTGGTTAAACTTGATTTTCCTCGCTTCCAGGAAGGGGATGATCCTCTGGGGTGGATTTATAAGGTAAAGCATTACTTCGATTACCTTGACATTTAGGCCAACAAGAAAGTTCATATGGCTTCTTTTCATATGGAGGGTGAAGCGTTTCAATGGTTTCAATGGGTTAACTGCGTTAGGAATTATCCTAAATGGGAAGATTTTACAAAGATTTTCTGCAGGGAATTTGGTTCATCTGACCTTATGGATTGCACTGAAAACTTGGAAGATCTCCATCACGGATTTCCGATCCGTTGCTTCCAAAGATCCACATTATACCTTTAGAACAACATCCTAAAGTCTCATTACAATCCAACGGTCGGATTTCCGCCAATTGCCAAAACTAAGTGGCGGTTAACCTTTTATTTCATGAACTTACAAATTCAATTCGGGAAGATCTGTAAGTACTTATGGTCCTCAAATATTATGTACTAAAACATATTAAAGTTTGGTGACAATTCAACAATTGGATCGTCGATTCACATAAATACCTATTAACGTATCGAAGAGAATTTAGGTTCCAACGATCAACCTACGTCATTCAAATATCAAAATTGAATTCAAGATATTTAACATAGCCTAAAAATAGCATTGGCAGCCCACTGGCCTCGTGCCGCCGCATACACCACCGTGAGTGGCGGTCGGCCGCCCCGACTCTTCGGAAAATCCAATTATTTCCAAAAATTACCAAATTTCACATAAATGAAGATCTCAATGAGTAGAGCAAGTTTTATACATGTGGCCATGTCCAATTTGGCTGGAAAACATCTCAAATTGGCCACAACCCGTCGGAAACCCTAGAAATGGGTGCTCTTGATTTGTCCCCAATTCGACTCCGATGCTCCATTCAATGATTGGGCATTGTTCTAAGCCTCAAAGGAAGTCTATTGGTGGTGGCAATTGGAAGAAATCATTTCACAATTGATGGACTTTGGGCAAGATCTCCCGCGGCACCCATCACTATTTTTGTACCAAAATACTATCAAATCCCCTCTAATTTTTGGCGGAACAAGAAGAGAAAGGGCCAAGGTGATGATTGGGAGCAGTTTATAGGTCCAATTCGTCGGAAAATTGGACGAGAAAAGGCGAGGAGCCACCGGTTTAAGGAAACGGGTTGCACGGATCAAGGAAGACCCGTTTGGGTTCCCTCATTTTCTTCTTCTCTCCTTTCCTCCTGCTCTCCTTCCCATTGGTCCTCCTTTCTCCTCCCTCTTTCCCCGATTGATCTCCCCCTTTTCTTCCATCTTCTCCACTTTTTCGCTGCCATCAGGCAGCCCCTACTTCCTTTTTTTTTTCCACACACCATGCATATATTTCACTTTGTATTAATAATAATAAAAACACAATGTAAAAATAATTAAAATAATACTTCATTCCAAATACCTTCGGGTTCGTAACTCAATAAAACTTTAACCGTAACTCCACAATCACTTCTACTTGTGCCTACGCATCCGTAAGATCGAGCTCTATCCGAATATGTCAAGAAACATGACAAAATATACGAGAATCACACACGTCCTCGAAAAATTGTGCTTTGCCCATAGGGCATTTCCGTCATTTCATGTATTAAAATTATAAAAACCATAATTTTTAGGGACATACTTTTACATTGAGGATCTATCATATAATGCCCATTCTTTTCTTAATATGAGATTAATACTCTCAACAAAGCATTCATCTTGTTATATCATAGTTCATTTCCAATAAAGAATATACTATGAAGATTAGTACAACTTAATAGGTTGTAAAACCGGTGGTTTATTTCTTATTGAGAGATTTCTAGTGATAGTCAAGGGATGATATATAGCTTCGTGTTCACTTATCACTCATATGGGGTACGCGTAGGAGAATTATAGTTTAACTTTTGGTAATGTTTTCTTGTGCACATAATCTTTTCCAAGTTTATTTTATAGGAAAAAAAGCACATTTACGGTTAGGGAAGAAGATTTTTTACAAGCAGATAGAGTGCTTTCGTGCAACATCTTTAAAACCTTACAAATGATTTGAATCCGGTTGAAACAAAACAAATATCACGAATCAACAAATAACACATTATTAATTGAGTATAATGCTAGGAGATTTATATTTTTGATGACATTGGAGCGTCACACAAAATAACAAATGATGCATATAACTTATATCGATCCAATTATATAAACTCGTTATTTGATATTACATTTACACATCAATTGACAGGTCAAATGGTACACTGATATAGTACAAAAATGTAAAACCCTAATATTTTTCTTATTAATTACTATCTTCAAGCAATAAGTCCAACATTATATTTGAAGGATCTTCAAACCCAAACTTTCTCATGCGACCTTTTCATACCATATCGAGCTAGTCGATTTGCTACTATGTATATCATTTTAAAGTCTAGAATTGAGCAATTTTATTAGGTTTAAAATTTAGGATAATACCGAAAAAAGACATAAATAGAAACTTTGGTTTTATAGTGATCATCTTTTCGGACCATATTTTGTAAATCACATAATGTGACAGTTGATGGCTAAATTTCTTCTGTAAATCATCAAAATAAAATTCAACCATCAATAGTTACATCACATGGTTTATAAGATATGCTCTAAACAAATGGCCTCCCTAGCACTTTTGAGATCGTTAATTATGTCATTGATATCAAATTTTTGTTTCGCTTTGATACATTTTATTGTTATAATTTGTTTCCCACTATTATGATGATTATCATTATCATTTTTCTTTAGTTTTCTTTAATTAAAAGAACATAGTATTATTTTATTGACACTTTAAAAAAATCATGCACTTCTTTTTCATGATAAAAACACTTTAGTGATAAAGTATTGCATGATACACAATCGAAACGTTAACATCATAAGTAAAAATTTAATTGTTTTTAAAAGATTCTATGCCTGATTACAATCATAGGGTAAAAAAACAAACTTGATAGAAACGATGAGCAAAAGTAGTTAACTGATGAAACATGTTTAAGAATCTTTCCAACCAAAACCTAAAACCTAACTAAGCAACACTAAACTCGAGATACTAAAGCAAAGAGTAAATTGTAGCAATTGTTCCTGAACTTTAATCAAATTAGAGTAATGGTCCTTCAACTAAAAATCCATTACCATTGGTCCCTCAATCCATCAAAACGTGTAGTTATGATCAATTTCGTCAACTTCGTCAGAATTTTGTCAAAATGAGTTATGTTAGAAGGACCATTACTACAATTGGATTAAAGTTGATGGACTATTTCTCCAGTTTGATTAAAGTTGAGGAATCATTGGTAATTGATTTTTAGTTGAGGGACTATAGCTACATGTTTTAATGAGTTGAGGGATCAATGGTGTAACATCCCATATCGCCCAGGGAAGTGGATCATGTATGCCTTATATGTATATTCTCATCTCTACCTAGTACGAAGCCTTTTGGGAGCTCACTAGCTTCGGGTTCCGTAGGAACTTCGAAGTTAAGCGAGTTCGGGCGAGAGCATTCCTAGGATGGATGACCCACTGAGAAGTTCTCATGTGAGTTCCCAGAAACAAAACCGTGAGGACATGGTTAGGGCCCAAAGCAGACAATATCGTGATACGGTAGAGTTGGATTGTAACATCCCACATCGCCCTGGGGAGTGGATCCTGTAAGCCTTATATGTATATTCTCATCTCTACCTAGTACGAAGCCTTTTGGGAGCTCACTAGCTTCGGGTTCCGTAGGAACTTCGAAGTTAAGCGAGTTCGGGCGAGAGCATTCCTAGGACGGGTGACCCACTGTGAAGTTCTTGTGTGAGTTCCCCGAAACAAAATCGTGAAGGCGTGGTTGGGGCCCAAAGCGGACAATATTGTGCTACGGTGGAGTCGAGCCTGGGATGTGGTGGGGACCTGGGTGGGGATGTGACAAATGGTAATTGATTTTTAGTTGAGGGACCATTGCTCCAATTGAGTTAAAGTTAATGGATCATTGCTACAATTTACTCTTAAAGCAAAACTTAAAAAGAGGTATTGAAAACAAAAAATAAAAATGCTTAAAGCAAGAGAAATGGTCGCTATTCTGATGTTGTAACTTGTAAGTTTGTGACCAGAAAAAGCAAAATAAAAACAATATTGAGTAAATGGCAAGTAATTAAACCTACTTCAAGTTTCCAACACCGGCAAAACAAAATGTTGTTGAAGGATATCAAATTTCCAACATTTACCAAATAACAAATCTTGTTTTTGTTTTTGTTGGTAAGAAATATATATATATTCCTTCTGTTGTGTTGGTTTAAACAGATAAGAAATTGTTGTTGAAGAAATCATATTTTCACATTTACCAAAACATCCCTCTGTGGTTAGGTTCCGAGGCAAACAACTCCGGTAATTTCGCAACAAATCCAGAAAACCCAATAAATGTCCGACGTGGCACAAAAGCATGACCCTAAACTAAGGAACACCCAGACAATTCCGCACCTGACAACTCCCTCCTCACTGATTCGTGAATTTTTTACCGTGCACGGAGCACAGTAGAACACCCTATGTCGTCATATAAAGTAATACTAAAAGACATTAATTTGTAAATTAAATTTACAAACTAAATAATGTATCGTTAATAGGTAATATCAACGTTTAAGTAATAATTTAATCATCAACACTCATATCATTTAATTTATAAAATCTTATTCATAAATTTAATCTCCTCATTAACATTATATAAACTCAGAAACGCATTCATTTTTGAATTATTAATTGTACAATTATCTTACTACTTATATAATAATATAATGTATCTCTTCATATTCCGAAGACAGTGAAAATCTCTCGACGATTCATCCCTAGGCTTGGTGGCTCGACATGTACTCATGATGCTGGCTCGTCCGCGGGTCCCACACGTCACCGGTTCGGGAATCATCGCCACCCGCAGGTCCCACCCACCACATGCCTCATCACCCTTGATTGGATTATTCCTTTGAAAAAAGCGAAAACAAACAAAAACAAAAAAATTCTATAAAAATTACAGCAGAAAAAACGCACAATCATTGCTGGCACAAAGACGAGAATACCCTCGCCCTCTTCCTATATAATAAACCCTGCCCCTCTGCTGCTAAGGATCCCATTTCCGAGTTCTCTCTTAACTCCATCGAAACTAAAAGAAAAGAGTAGATTTTTCTTTTTTTATTTTTTTATTTTTTAGTTAGAGATCAATCATGTTGGCTGTTTTCAGCAGCGCGATCGTGTCGCCGCCGGACGAGCTGGTGGCCGCTGGCAGCCGAACTCCGTCGCCTAAGATCACGGCGGCGTCACTAGTCAACCGCTTCGTCCAGACCAATGTCGCCGCCGTCTCCATACAAGTCGGCGACGACGCTCAGCTGGCCTACAGTCACACCAACGAGTCACCGTTACAGCCTAGGTAAGACAGACACACCGCATGTCGTTTCTTTACAGCTTTATCTGTAAATCACACGCTGTAGGAGATTTATTAATCGAACTGGATCAGCCAAACCACGCTCGAATTCGTAATTAATCAAACTGGAGTAAAATTGTCCAGAGCGCTCATTTTTTTATTTGTTTTTTTTTATTGTAATTAATTTTATATTTTGTGTGGTTGATTTGTTGATAACGGTTGGAGACTGTGATGATCATGATTGTGAAATCGTGATGATTTTTCTTGATCTGATTTTTCTCGGAGCTTCGGGATCAGCGAAGAGAGTTTTGGCGGTTAGTGCGGTGAGGGAGGTCTTGCATGACCACCAGGGGATCTTATCTTTAAATAAGATTCTGTTGACTAGATTGTTTCGAATGAACCGCCACCCACCTGATCCTTCCACGTGTCAGGATCCAGTATAAGTTTCACAACAATAAAGTTACAAATGTGTGTGAGTTTTTGGTCCCATCATTTTTTATAAATATTTTATTTTTATTAGAGCATTTTTAAAAGATATGTCAAAATCTTAGGTAGAATGTCACTGTACATATTTGACATCAAAAGTCTCTCAAATCAAAGTATTATTTGCTAACTGGATTTGAAGGTTTTGTGATTTCGAGTTAAATTTGACATCAATGTTAAATTTCTTTTTAATTCGTTTTAATGGTAGGTCTTTTATTCCACTAACTTTTCAATTAATAAAAATTTGTTTTAACATTTTTTTACTAATTACAACCATTTAAAACTTCATTTAAATAATAAATTAACATTTCACAATTCTGTTGGAAAATTACAAAATTTCACATGAGGCTTCAAATTGTCACATCAGCCATCATTTATAATTTGACATCTTCTTTAGAGATGATCTTAGTTGTGGTAAATATTTAAAAAAAAACTAGCGAAAAGTTATCAAAATTTTTAGTTTTAATCAAAATAATAAAATAAAGATGTAAGTAAATAATATCAGGAGTGATTTTTTAAGTAAAAAAATGTTATTAACGTTAAAAGTGAACATTATCAAAAGTGTTTCATTAAAACTTATAAGAAGTACCAACTGATATATATTGGGCTGTGCTGTACGCATATACCTTTTAGCTTCACACACTTTTTTGTATTTTTTTTAAATTTATTCAATTTAACGATTGAGAATTAAGAGAAGTGTGAAAGTTAAAAAAAAAAAAAAAAGAGTGAAGATATCGCTACTTTGTATATTTTTAAGACAAAAGGAAGCTCCTGCCCAAAAAAAAAAGATAAAAAAGCTAATATACTCTTTTCTATCCGGACAAGAAAAATTGTTTATTCATTAGGTTCTAAAGAAAAATTAAAGACAGTAACGTTTTAGGATTCGTAAAACCAACTACACTTGGTGGGATAAGATTTTATTGTTTATATTAAGTTCTAAAAATCTTCTGTAAAGAAGTTAAAAGTTTTAAAATTATTATTCTTCCCAATCAATCTCAAAAGTCTATTTTGAAAGAAGAATATCAATGGGGAAGTCTCCAAAGAATTGCAGTGGAAGGATCTGATGAGGAGGATGATGTAACCGGAGCGTGGGAGGGAGAGATTCTCCCCTTGCTACCGAATATCGATTTAACTGGTGTCATGGGTTCAATACCTACATGATTCAAAAAGTAAACCTGGTTGTTTAATAGCAAAGTGGTGACAAAAGATTATAGGGATCGATATTGTTTGTTAGATGTGATTTATTATTATTATTATTATTTTTTTTTTTTAAACGGAATAACTGGTGTCAAGCCCGATTATCCATCATTTGCGGGTCCAGAGAGGCTATGGGGATCATTACTGTTTGTTAGGTGTGATTTGATGCAAAGAAGATGGCAAGATGATGTGTCATGGAGGTCTCTTAAGGGACAAGCTCTGTTTTTATCATTTCTTTTATTTTACAGATAGAGATTAAAACTTATATTAGTACTAATTTATTAGATCACAAAATTAATTTATGGCATGCATCATTGAAGGACACAGACAGTAACAGTTGTATCCATAGGTGAGGAGAGTTGGGATCATATTGGCAACTTGTACATGGACTTGTTGGTCTAATCATGTGAAAGTTTTCAGGTCATTTGCAGTGAAGGATGAGATATTCTGCTTGTTTGAGGGAGCACTTGACAACTTGGGAAGTTTGAGGCAGCAATATGGACTAGCCAAGTCTGCAAATGAAGTGATTTTGGTGATCGAGGCTTACAAGGCCCTGCGCGATCGCGCGCCTTACCCGCCAAACCATGTTGTTGGCCATCTCAGTGGAAACTTTGCTTTCATAGTATTTGACAAGTCCACCTCAACCGTGTTCGTGGCATCTGTAAGTCATCCTTCCACACCAAGCAAGCAATGATCTGCCTTGGTAAAGCTAATAGATTTGATTCGCATCTAACAACAATTGGGTTTGGTTGTAATTGTGACAGGACCAATTTGGCAAGATTCCGCTCTCGTGGGGAATTACTGCTGATGGATATGTGGCCTTTGCTGATGATGTAGAACTGCTTAAGGGTGCTTGTGGCAAGTCGCTTGCTTCATTCCCGCAAGGTGCGTAAAAGTTTTAGTGGATGCATCAGTATCCAAGTGGCACCAAAGTCTTTGAGTTTTTGGTCCACCAGTAATTTGACAAATTACGGCATGATGTATGAGTAGTTAACCAAAAAAAAAAATGACCGTTCTTAGTTAATAATGGTGTTATTAATTTGCACAGGATGTTTCTACTCCACGACGGTTGGAGGACTGAGAAGCTTTGAGAATCCTAAAAATAAGATCACTGCTGTGCCTGCTACTGATGAAGAGATATGGGGTGCAACATTTAAGGTAAATAAAAAAAAGTGCCTATTTTTCGTTTTAGTAAGACAATAGACTAAATTTTCAAGAACACCTGTTGATAGGGCTTAATTTTCTATTTTGATTGACGGGATGTGTATTATTACGTCGCTAATGATAAATAGGCTGAGTGAAGAGTTATATCATATGATGCAAGAAGTATATATTCATAATTTCATATTCAAACAAGATTGCAGTAGCATCTCAACACGAAGAGCCTTAGTTGGATAAAGTTTCAAATCTTTGCAGCGAGTTAGCTGATGATGTAAAACTGTTCCTGACTAAGGCTCTTTGGAATTGGAATGCTAAAGCATCCTCCTTTACGACACTATATTCTGAGCAAAAAGAAAAAAGTGTATGTTTTGAATATGACGGTTGTCCATTGATTTGAGGATCATTTAGAAGATCCGATGAAGCCAGTGACTAGGGCCAGGCATTCGTGATTGCAAACCCCTCGTCCATCCCTATAGTTGTACAATTTATTTACAGGGACTAGGACCAGGACTAGGCGATGAAAATTCGCCAACTTTATTAATGTTGAGTTGGACCGCATTTGTCGTCAACTTAACGGGGCGAAATTTCAGGTGGAAGGGCCATCAGTTTTTGCAGCCACTAAGTAGAAGTTTTTCCTGATAGAGAGCTGTATCGTTGAGCCTTCAAAATCTGAATCTGTATCCGTTTCGATGGGGAAGGTTTGTACATGGCGTTGGGTGCAAGGCACACATCAGAAGCGATGTAAATAGCTGAACAAGTGAGTGATTGTTGATAAGAGTGTTTCTCGTGTGGTTTCTGCTCGTTGTATTCTAAGCTTCTACTACCAATGTACAGCTATGCTTTTGATTAATTAATAATAATGTTGTATTAAGGTTTGGAGTTTTTTAATCGGGATCAATCCGCATTTCTTCTCCGTTGAATGATTTAATGAATGAATGAATGAATTCTAATCAGGAGTTACTATAGGAAGAAAGAAAAAGAAAAGCGGCTGATTAATTTGGCGCTTAATTCAGTGTTGATTAAGGCTACTTTGGTATTGCTATGCTTTTTAAAAAATTATTTCTATTATGTTGTAAGAATAAACAGCTGTAAAATGAAATAGTGATGTTATTTCCACCCTAATGTCTTATCTTCCCACACCTTTTAATGAATTTTTTTAATTATAAATTTGTTCATTTACAAACAAACTGATAAGGACATTAATTATCTTGCTTTTCTTAATTAAAAAAAAAAACAAGTTGGGTCTACGAAAGAGGTAAAAGATTATGTTTCCATTGAAAATGTAGAAGATTATGTTCACGAATTTAATTAAAGAACTCTACATAATTCCCTACTTGGATTATGAGTAATAACATGGTAAATCTAATTTATTCACAATGTCTAATGTGGGTAATTCCCATTCACTCGAATCTAGAGTTCCAAACTAACCTTATGGAAATGAGCAAAAGTAAGGATTACGGACCACTCAACGGAATCCAACTAAAATATAGCACCTACCAAAATGTACCAAGTACAACTAATCACCTCCTAGAATGCATATGGTCCCCCATTGCGGATATACTAAGCAAAACCATAGGCATAATTTACCCGTGTAGGCAGTGATCACCTAGCGCGGATATACCAAACATGATCATCCTTGAAGTACGTATGGTCCCATAACGGATATACCAAGCAGGACAACATCCTAACTCTAGGTAGTGATCACCCATCGCGGATATACCAAGCATGATCACTCCTAAAATGCTTATAGCCCCCATTGCAGATAAACCAAACAGAACAATAGGCATAGTCTAATAATGTAGGATCTTTGATATACCAATCATGATCACCCCTAACATATGTACAGTCTCCCATCGCGAATATACCAAGCAGGACTGTATCCTACAGCTCTAGGTAATGATCACCTATCGCGGATATACCCAGCATGATCACTTCTAGAATGCGTATGGTCCTCCATTGTAGATAAACCAAGTAGAACCATAAGACCATCTCCAATGGTGGGCTAAAACCTAAAATTTCCCTTCCCCCCCCCAAATCCACTCCAACCCATGACCTAAAATAAACCTAAAACCTAAAACCTAAATGGAGGTCAAATTCCTGCCTAATTTTAGGCCACAAAGCAAAAAAGGCCCCACCAACTAAGACTGAAACCAAGGCTGTGAAGCCCACTTCCCAAATCCTACACGTCTACGCGTTGCACGCGCTAGGCTTTGCTTAAATTTGGACAAGCCCACGTGGGGGTGTTCCCCCGGTTGTCAGACCATCAAGTGGCCCAACGGCTACTTTTTATCATCCAACGACTACGTTTAAATGGGTCGTTGGTTAATCCAACGGTCCAGGTTCAAATTAATTTTTTTTAGTTTTATATTTATATATTTATTGAATCCAACGGCTTAGATCGAACATAATCAAATCTAACGGTAAAAAAAAGATCTAGCGGTCCAAATTTAAATCCAACGGCTAAAATAATTTTAAAAAAAATATTTAACTTAAAATTCAACCAAAAACTCTATAAATCTCTATATATTTGTTCAAACATTCACACAAAACTCACTTTTCTCCTACAATTCTTCCAATTTTTCTTTCTACCATTTCTTCTCATTTCCAAAATTTTCAAGATGGAAAAAGAGCATGTTAGAGGTCGTAATTGGACCTTTGACGAAGATATTGCTTTATGTTTGGCAGAGATTTCTGTTAGCGAAGATGGTGTCGTCGGCATGAATCAAAATAGAAAGGTTTTGTGAGGTAAAATCGTTGATAAGCTCCATAAAAACTCCAACGCCAATCGAAGGGAAGCTGGTAGTGTTTATGATCGGTGGAAGATTATCAACAAAGCGTGTACTTTGTGGAAGGGAAGCTTGGAGAGAGCCATGGTTGACATGCCTAGTGGAAGGGGCGCCTCAAAAATTGTGAGTTTCTTTGTTGATATTTTAGTTGTCATGTAAGTAATAGTATTTTGCAACTAATTGTTTTTATGCATTTGTTGCATAGGGTGACACATCAATGACAATTTACAAGACAAGAACTACACCAAAAAATCAAGCTTTTAATGCTTAGAACATCCTCAAGGATTATCCGAGGTGGGGAACCGATGCGGACCAACAATGGGGAAGATTATTTCATAGAGAAGCCCCACCCCCCAAATGATGTCAATGAAGGTGTGAATTTTGCCGACAATGAAGGTGTCGAACAAATGACACCAACTTCTTTTGCCAAGCCCCCGGGTAGAGATAAGCAAAAGGAAGCAAAGAGAAAAGGGAAGTCCCAAGATCCAATACGTGCACAATTTGCTAGCGAAATGGTAAGAATGAATGAAAATCATATCTCTCAGCAAGAATAATTGGCCCAAATGCGTTTGGCCATAAAGGAACAAGGGGATAGAGAGCAAGAACGGTTCGAAATTAATTTTATGATGAAGGACCTCGACAAATACACTCCAGAGAGAAAGAAATACTTACGTGGTAAGCAAAAGGACATTTTACGAAGGGATGCCACAAAGAGTATATTTCAAGATGACGATTCGTCTCAAGACTATCACCCAAGTCCATCACCAAGTCAAGATGGTGGATATCATTATTAAGTTTAAGAGTTTTCGATTGTATTAAGTTTATGCGGTTTATTAATTGTCATTTGTATTAAGTTTATGTGGTTTATCATGATTTTCATGTATTGATTTAGTGATTTTTCAAAATTTATCGGAATTTTAAATATTTTTAGGTTAAAATGTTCATATAATTAATTTAGGATAGTCTACATAATTTTTTTTTAAAAGTTAATTTAAAAAAAATAGCCTTAATTCATTCTTTGATAATCTCGAGCTAAAATTTTAGGCCAGAAGAGTTGGAGCAGAAAAGCTGTTTCTGGGCTAAAACCTAAATTTTATGGTCTAAATATTTTTAGGTTTTAGGTCACCATTGGAGATGGTTTAAGCATAGTCTAATTGTGCAGACGGTGATCACCCATCGCGGATATACCAAACAAGAAAACAATTCCATTCCTTTCAGATTTTATATGTATATATAAGTATTCGTTCAACTTTAGACATATGCAAAAGTTCTAATAATGTTAAACCAATGAGACCTTAATTAGATAATCAATACATATAACAATTACCATATATGCTTACAAAATCTATATCCATAAGCAACAAGGCCATTGCCAATAAAAATGTCTAAATCCAACAACAACAATCTAAAAAACCATACATGCATACAAAAACTGTACTTATATGTCACACCATCATAGAACATGCACACCAGATCAAAGAAGGCAACAGATTCTTAGCACAATTATTACAACTAGCACATGGTATGATTTTGTAAAAATACAACCTAATATTATGAGAGTGACAGTTAAAAGAAAGTCATGCATCCCATAATAAAAGAGTCTCCTATATAAATGTTGAGTGCAACCAAATATATCTATATCTCTAATTCTCTCATTGCATGTGCAATTACACAATATAGTCTCTCTAGCAGGAACATTCACAAAATCAATACTATTAGAGGCTATATTACCAGGTACAACAAAAGAACACACAAAACGAGAGAAAATAGTAACATTACATATTGGAATGCTATTGGTATGATGGCTCTATGGTATTTTTCTCAAACCCTTTATAGCATCAGAAATTATAAACTTTTGGAATGTGCTTTTAGCTTATCAAATAAGCCTACTATAGTCATAATTCAACTCCACTTTTCATCATAATTACCAAATTTATGATTAAGAAAAATACAGTAAAAGCATAATCATATATTTCATATTTTCACTAAAAACTTGAACCTGGGGTATAAATGGCAAGGTTAGGCCACCCATTGGCCCCATTCCAACAGCTTGAGGTTGAAGAATCACCATTTTGCAAGCCCAAACAACTCCCTGGATTCCCATTGCTTTGATCATGCTATGAGATTTTCGATTCCTCCCCTTCTTGAGACTTGGAGTTGATGAGATAATGTGGGAGTAGAAACAGAGAGAGTTTTAGAGAGTTCCTACGAAAGAGAGTGAGGGTTTCTTTCCCCCTTCCCCCCAAGCTAAGAGAGAACCCGAAACCAAAGAGGGGCGTGGACCCCAGTGAACCCAAATAACCAATAAATTTATCTAGAAATGGAGGGATTTTACCAAAAATGCCCTTGACTTTAAAATCCTGTAAAAACTTGTTCTAAAACCAAATCTCGTTCCGCTTGAGCCCACGGGTTCCTAGCAATGAGTACTAAAATATTATACTTAGTGTGACTTCGTAAGGTCTACGAATTTTTTAACAATCAATGACCAAAATTCAAACTTCGTAATTAGTTTAAGTAAAATCTAGAATTATTAAAATTAAAATATAGTCCAGAAAATAATATAGAGTCCTACTAATACATAATACGTCAATTACAATAGTGAAATTTAGGAACGGAATTTCACAGTAAGTTTGTAAAATATATATGGGTATACTTGCCATTTGAAAATTCTTTAATTGGGCACTAATATGCTTTGAAAAAAAAACATTGTTTTTAGAAACATGGTAGACCCTACTTCTATTTTTATACTGTCATTGACAGCAGTTTAAAAAAATACATTTTTATTTGTTTTACCAAACACATTTGATGTTTCAGATTTTTTAATAAGCTCCTTTTTTTAAAGCACCACAATCACAAACCAGTCCTGAGTAGTTAGCTGAACCGAATTGGATAAACCACTTAAGGATTGGTATCGACATTTCACGATAAATGTTTACATGAAGGCATTGTTAGAAGAAGGAAAAAAAATTTGGTAAGTTTTACATGTAGCAAACATGCACTTCTCATTTCAAGTATTAGAAGATGGGAACGTTCTCTTCCGAAACGACATGGGATGTAAACGTTTTGGCCCTTTTGGAATGTTGAAAACCAAAGAGTACCCCCACTTTTTGTGTTTAAAAGCAGAAATCCATTCGACTCAGGCATTTCTCTGCAATTCATGTTTCTTCTTCTCAAACCCTACCGATTCTTTTAGTCAGATTTCAAGAAATTCCTTTTATTTCTTAGTAAAATTTAATTACCCTTTTGTTCTCAAACCGTTTCACCATGCCGGATTTGCTCACTTTGCCGTCCGGACAAGCGTTTGTGGTTGGAAGAGTTGGGACCCAAACTATATACTACCATGTTCTTGATGCGTTTGGAGAGATGTTGTTCGAAGATCAAGAAAATGCCATATTCATTGTTTGGGTCAAAACGTAATTGAGACATACTGGTTGTATTTTTCAAATAGTTCAATTTTGTAAATGTGATTTAATTTGGCTTATTTTCTAGATAAATTGTAATTTATATTTAATTCAATATGTAATTGATCTTGCAATTATCATGCAAGATCTCATGTCAATTAGTTTTATTAGTCCAGCCTGTTAGGATTAGATTGGTTGGTCAAAGATGGTGGCAATCACATCAATTGATTGTTGGAGAAAATAAAGGGGTTGGACGTGAAGATTAATTGAGGAAGGACTTTCTAGTCCCAGAAAAGTGTGTAAGGTTACCTATTTAATAGGGAGGAGGATTGTCTGCCCTCCTAGTTTCAGTGCCCTTCCATGCCCTTCTGATTGTGTGGTCACGGTTAAGCCACGTTAATATTTTATATTACTATTTATTTTTATCTTATTATATCTATAAAAAAATAATATAAAATAATGATGTGGTTTAACCGTGACCACACAAAACAGGAGGGCATGGAAGAGCATTGAAACTAGGAGGGCAGACAATCCTCCTCCATTTAATAGGCCCTTCACACTCAAAGGAGGACATCTTTTGCAACGCAGAATATCCATATTGCATTTGAGTGAGCAAAGGAAGCTGTTTTGCACTTCGTTCAAATCCAACTGTGTGCAACCCTGTTGTGTGCATCAGACGTTCGAGATTGAGAGGACAAGGCTCACTAGGTTGTGTACCTGGGTCTCGTATGAATCTTGTAAAGTCTTCATCTTTTCCTTAGTGGAATATTGTTGGCAATCTTGCCCAAGGGGTTTTCCTCTCTGAGGTTTTTCTGCTTGTAAAGCTAATTCTTGTGTGTTTGGTATTTTGCTATTTTGCTTTGTCTTTGTTAGTTCTTTGCATAGAATGGGTTTAAAATTGACATTCAATCTTTTAGTTTGAATTCTTGGTTTTACTTTACATTTTCAATTGGCACCAGAGCAAGTCTCTAGATACACTTAGAGTGGATCCTGGGGAACGTGGGATGGACCGGGCTGTTGGTTCTGTCTCTCACCCTTCATACTTCAATGGGGAGAATTATGGAGATTGGATAGCAAAGATGAAGTCTTTTTTTATGGGCTTTAGATGATAGGGTTTGGAGTACAGTGGTCCATGGGCATACTTTGCCCACCAAAATTGTTAAAATTAATTACAAAAAGAAGTCTTCTGATAGCAAAGATGTAGTAGATGATGCTAGTGAAGTTGTTGTTCCTACACCTAGGGAGTGGACTACTGTTACTGTCACACACTCCACTAATAATCAAAAAGGGTTGAATGCTTTATTTAATGTTGTTTTTCCTGATCAATTTATTTTCATACGTAACTGTGAAACTTCCTAGGAAGCATGGGACATTTTGCAGGACACATATGAAGGAATAGTAACAAAGAAAGAGGCAAAGCTTGAAGTGTTCACTTCACAATTTGAGAGAATCAAGATGGAAGAAGATGAGACCTTTCCTGAGTTCTATGCAAAGCTATGTGAAATTGTCAACAATTGTTATAGTCTTGGTGAGCAAAGGAAGTTGTTCTGCACTTCGTTCAAATTCAGCTGTGTGCATCAGACGTTCAAGATTGAGAGGACAAGGCTCACTAGGTTGTGTACCTTGGTCTTGTATGAATCTTGTAAAGTCTTCATCTTTTCCTTGTGGATTATGGTTGGCAATCTTGCCCAAGGGTTTTTCTCTCTGAGGTTTTTCCCCTCGTAAAGCTAATTCTTATGTGTTTGAAATTTTTCTATTTTGCTTTGTCTTTATCAGTTCTTTGCATAGAACGGGTTTAAAATCGACATTCAATCTTTTAGTTTGAGTTCTTGGTTTTACTATACATTTTCAAATATATTTTTAATCTGCAATCGATTTAGGGTCCAACATATTCCTCTTATGTTTTTGGATACCTCAAAGTCATACGGCGCCGGAATGTGGATCTAAGGGCGATGACATTTCACTTTTGGCCCAAACCTGCCAGCACCTCCTTGAGTTTTCTGATATGCACGCCAAGTCTGGTGGACATGCTGTTGAACCAATTCATGTTCTCTCAAGATCGATTCCATTTCATGACAAATGGAAATCTGAACATATTGAGAGGATGTGAATTGGCCACCACCAGACTTGGCGTGCATATGAGAGAAACCTTAGAGGTGTTGCCTGTTTTTGACCAAAAATGAAATTTCATCACCCCTTACATTCGACATCCAGAGACGCGTATCCAAAAATATTCGAGAATTCTGTTCAACGCAAATGGAAAAAATTGGACCCTAAATTGATAGCAAATTTCTCATTCCATAGGCCTAAAAAAGTGAACACGATTTTTTTGAAGTGTGGACCGATTGTTGTTGCACTGCATTTATGGAAAAGAAATTTGGAATTACGTATCGAACCCAAGCAATGAATATGGCGTTTTCTTGATCTTTGAACACCATATCTCCAACCTCGCCACGGTAGTATATCAGAGCTATTTGGGGTCGATCCAAAATTCGAATTGGGGTCCAAACTTGCTGCCAGTCAGGTGCCATACAATCTCTGTTATTTTCTCTTTTCCCGTAGTAACATCAATCATTTTCTTGTTATATTTATTTTCCAGAATCGTACATCTTGTTGCCGCATATTGTCTAATCTGAAGGACTAGTAACTAACCATTTGCCGACCTTGACTGTTGTCACGCTATTAGTAGGCAGGGAGGGACGGTTGTGTCTAATTGTGCTACGGGGTCACCTATAAATTGTAATGTCTTCAGATTTAGGTGTAATTGACCTAGGCACATTGTATCAAGTGCAAACAGTTGACTGGATACTGCTCCTTCTGCTGCTACTGATGCCGACGCTCGACTCACAGCTCATTGGTACCGGTACCTGGAATTGATCGGGAGTTGATGTAGTTGTGCCGTGTGCACCAGCTAGTCATGAGCTTTGTGGTAAATTCATGCGTTATAACCCGGCCGCCTCAGGGTGTAGATATTAGAGCATTCGAATCTCGTGCCTATTTCTGTACCTAGTGTTAATCGAGAAACTGTTGGACCCGAATGTAATGGAATGTATGTTGTGGATACGATGAGATTAGTTTACGTTTATCTATTAATCGTTGTTTTCTTTTCTTTCTTCCTAGATTCTTATATCTGAAATGTTTCTTCACAAAAACATTAGTCGACCAGCAGCCAGAAAACCAGGGAACATAAGAGGTCTACTTTTCACCTGCAACATCAAACATTCCAAATGGTCTACATCACCCTAGTCTAAATTTAGGGGCCAACAAACAGTCGCCTGAGGAAGCACGGAGGAGAAAAGCCTCTCCCAGAAGCTTACCATGGTGTTCAAGGTAAGAATACTCTTGCTGCTCGTTTATTCAAATATCATTGCAAAGGAAATGGGAAAGAAAACCAAGATAACTGGTCTTTGCGTTTCTAAGGAACTCATTAGGCTAAGCAACAAGCATTCTCCTTATTAATCTTGGCTTCTCTGGATGATGATCTAATTTCCACTCTATTTTTGGACTGGTTGCTAATCTAATCCAACCAAGGGCGTTTTCTAATCTCAAGGGCTTTAGGTGTTGCAATAAGTTTCGTTGTGTTGTTATCTTGGTTACCCATCCCCCCATCCCCTCCCCCCGCTTCGCATGAGTTATTGATCAGATGGAAAGTTATTGTGTCTAGATTCTAGAAGCAAGTTTCAATCATGCTTGTTATGTTCGACCATACTCAGATACCATTCGTTTGGGATTTGGATAGAGTTTTCTTTAACATCTTCATTTCCTGATTTAAGCTGCATCCAACTTTAAAGCTCCATTATGATTTTCTTTATTCTTAAGTATGTAGTGGAGGTTTTAAAGCATGACATTGTTTGTTTAACGTGCAACAGACATCGGTATCATTGACAAGTTGGTGGATATTTACCTGCTTTTCTTCTGATTTTAGATGCATTCGACTTTGAGTGGATTTTGTGCTACTGAGTTATGGTTTTGTTGCTTTCTGTTTCTTCTGATTTGGTTCCATTTTATCTCTTTGAGTGTGTTTTTATGCTCCAATTCGGATGAGTTTTGCCTTCAACTACGGTATACAAACAAAAAAGAGGGAGAACCATCTAAAAATATTGAAAGTTCTGTAAGACTAAACTTATCAAAAGTATAATTTAAGAGATTAAGCTCAAGAACCACAAATTTATACAAGTATTAAAATCACAATTCGATAAACACAATGACAAACTAACCTGTAAAAATAGTAGTAGAAGAAGTCAAAGACGACTTCTAAACAGTGCGCCTTCTCCTCTCTTGCAAAACCAAAAGTACTCAAACTAACAATAGGTCTTAGTTCAATATTGAGCGTATGTTTTGTGAGAGCAGTGGCTTATGTTTTTATACTAAACATAGATTGCTCTATTACAATCCTACAAGGAATACAAAACCAAATCCTTGTATAAGTATGAGTTCTATTTTCAAGCCAACAGTAGAGTTTCAATCCAAACCAAAGTTGAATTTACTCTTATAAACACATTAAGACCTCTTTATACCAATTTGAAATAACAATGATTATTATTAAACTGTGAGAATCACACTCATACTCTAACATTCTCCCACTTGAGTATAATTCACAACAGTAAATAATCATCTCAAATTCAATATAAAGGTGATCACATAAGTCGTTCTTCAACCACACTAGTACATAGACACAACCAGCTTACATAAACCAAAACAATGAATTTATAATTGCATCTGCAACACAAAATTAACTCAAAAGTCACAACATACTTAATTTGCACTTTGTAATTATGTGAACCAATATAGCAAAACCAAACCAATTTGCTCCCACTTATCTAGGCCATACTTAACACAACCAAGTTAAGTACAAGTTAATAGCAACTATATTAACTAAAAATCATTCCAATACAATGAATGACTAATCAGAATCCATATGGAAACCAAAATCGTTTCCATAAACCAATTACTTAAACAAATTAAGTAACACAAATAATTCAACCAATTGCTTCAATAAAACCATAAACTGGTTTTTAAGCATCCAAATGAATTATAATGGCCGGCCTAAATACTCTTAGCCTTATGCTTACATTCGAACATATGATTCTCCCACTTAAGCATAAGCAAAATGTACTGCACAGCTAATAAAGAAACCGGAGATATGAACCAATTGGTTCCCTATTCTTCACCAATTGCATAATCTAAGTTTAGTTATATACACCTAAACCATTATGCAAACAATCTATGTATCAAAAGATAGTCACAATCCATTCGGAAAAACTTATCTCACATAAACCCAAAATAACCAGTTTCAACAATGATCAAAATCAGAATAGCAAACACAATATTCTTGCATTCAATTTTATCCTAACTAGTTCAATACCCATCGAGCAAGATCAACTAAAATTTGATAATGTCTGGATATAAAGGCACAAGTCATCTTGATTAAAACAAGATAATCAAGATCTCAACCTCCTTCATCCAATAAAATTTAGTGTACTTATAGATTTAATACATAATATCAAATCTCTTATACTTACAATATATCAAGTGAGATGAGTTTCAGAATGCATTCTTGCCAACAAGGCTTCGCTAAATAATTTATATCATTTCATACAGGTACAAACACAAGAGCCTTCACATGTTTTTGGTTATCCATTGCACATATTGGCATTAACGAACCCAAAGATTCCGAACTACATCATTCACATATATGGCAACACGCCCCAAAACCTATTATATGTAGTCTAACCAAAATTGGGATATGAATTACACTCATAATTTTAAAAGCGTCATTATGGATACTCGTATAATCCAATTTTGCTTTTCTAGAATAATTCAAACCAATCAGACCCACATAAAAGCCACAGGTATTTGGCAACAACAATAAGTCAAATTATGAACGTCAACAAATCAAATTCTATTATCATAATTCATAATGGAAAATCATGATGCAAGCTTCCAAGTTTCAAGCAAGTCAATGAGAAATCTTACATCTGCTTAAGACAACAAAATAGCAGCAAAACAATATTTTCCACCCAATCTAATTACACAGGCTCTAACTCAAAAATAGAAGAGCAATGTGTACACCAAATATTAGTCTAATGAATCTTTATGCAGAAAGGATGATTCCAATCATCTCACATAAATCATAAGTTGGCATTTCGAGTTTAATCGTGCATTCACAAAATAAACAAGCTTACTCGAAATAGCAAAAACCCTAATTCATTATGCTCCAACTCATCGCACTATAATCACGCATATTCGAGAACAATTAATTATGCATGAAACAGTGAACTGAGTTACCTGAATGCATCATTGGACCCGTATTCGACAACCCGATTGCAATTCCTCGGCTCCAAATCAACGAAACAAATTATTCATCAATGCTCAAGACCCATCCATACGGATTGCCATCATTCCCAATTCCCATGGACCTCGTACCATTGCAACAATAGAATGACAAACGAGTTAACGTCAACATGAAGAACCAAAATAATAATATAATTTCAATATGCAGATAACATGATCTTTGTTCAATGGTTCTTAATAACACAATTAGTATATCAGAATACAAGTTTATTCATTATGCTAATAATACAAGGAGGATTAATAAACCAAAATTTATCTCAATCTACAAACATCATAACCAACTGCAGCGGAAGCAATGTATTCAAAATCAAAATTATGATGTTTAAATAGAGATATAATTTATTAATTTGATACATATATCTTCAATTATGCAGGTGTGGGAAGAAAATATCCAACCCAGATCGAGAATCACAAGTTCTCACCTTGCTCAGACTATTAACAGTCAAAAATTTGAAAAGACAAAACCCTATTCTTTGTCTTTTAAGCAGCCAACGAGCATAAAATTAAACTTAAAGGGTATGCTACAAACGATGTCGTATTAGTTGTTCTTCGAAAACCAAATAGACAAACTTGATATAAAAGACTTAGTTTGCTGCAACATTGCAGATTTTTAAGGGTACATGTAGCATGATTTGTTTTGCAGGGAAGGGTACACAAGTGCAAACGAGGATTCCATGGACATGGAAACATGCTGCTTCGACAGCTGCACAAACGATGTACTACCGCAACGTTTTGATCCCAAGGACATGTATAAGCAAGACAAGATTAATCTTCACAAAAACATTATAAATGTGTCGGGTGGTTTTGTGGCCAGATCAATGTCCAAAGATGGGTACCATCCAGAGATTTTTAAAAGAGACAATATTGACCGACTAAATAATTCGGCCCTTACAGCAACCCTATTTGTATATCCTGGTATATAACCAATTTTAATACTGAATAACAAAAGGACCCTGTGACAATTGACTCTTGACTTATATTTTCACAAACTTCTATATGAGTTTGACTTATAATATAAAACTCCTACAAGTAAAAACATCGTCACTTTTATTCCTTTAAAACCCTAGAAATTTCTTTGCAAACCAAGGTCAATTCCGGGTAAACCATGATGCCTGTTATTGCTTTGATTTTCATATTGTCAATTTGAATTCAAGAGCAAAAACCTTAGGCTCTGATACCACATGTAAGACTAAACTTATCAAAAATATAAGTTAAGAGATTAAGCTCAAGAACCACAAATTTATACAAGTATTAAAATCACAATTCGATAAACACAATGACAAACTAACTTGTAAAAATAGTAGTAGAAGAAGTCCAAGCCGACTTCTAAACAGTGCGCCTTCTCCTCTCTTGCAAAACCAAAAGTACACAAACTAACAATAGGTCTTAGTTCAATATTGAGCGTATGTTTTGTGAGAGCAGTGGCTTATGTTTTTATACTAAACATAGATTGCCCTATTACAATCCTACAAGGAATACAAGACCAAATCCTTGTATAAGTATGAGTTCTATTTTCGAGCCAACAATAGAGTTTCAATCCAAACCAAAGTTGAATTAACTCTTATAAACACATTAAGACCTCTTTATACCAATCTGAAATAACAATGATTATTATTAAACTGTGAGAATCACACTCATACTCTAACAAGTTGCAAGTTAGGATCATCCAAGTAAACCCGCAAGTTACCCAAGGACCGAAAGATGTGAACACTCTGTTATTCGCCACTAACAAAACCAGAGGCACCGGCCTTCCTTACAAGTAAATCTTGTAATCATGATGAGAAGCTCATGGCACCATCTTTGCTTGTCACCAATGAGAGCAGCGGACCTACAAGAAAAACACTCCAACCGCTCTGATGGGATTCTAGGCCTATAAGCATAAAAAGCTTAGACTCCAAGTCCCATTATCTCACTCCATGTTCCTTAGTAGTGGCTGATTCATGTTGCTTTATTTTAGCCCCACTCCCTTGCTTTTAAGATGCATGGAAAATGACTAGTTTTTAGGATGCATTTTTTAGTGTTACTTGTACTAGTCCGAATAGGTGGGCGTTTGTTCGAATAGTTGTAACTTGATTAAATTGGATCATGGCAGTTGATCCTTTCGGAGACTAGCGCTGAATGGAGAGAGTTAGACCTCCGTTCTCCCTTCCGGATAGTGATCACTTTCTACTGCGCAGCAGCGTTCTGCTGCATGATCTCCTGAATTTTTTTTATTCCGCTGGACGCTGGGTAACGAAGTAGTTAATGGTTAAACGAAAGGACTGTCTTCTTAGCCGGTTTCTTCTTACTATGGCGTTGTTCGAGCGTGGGACCATGATTGTTCAGGGAAAGCAAATCGAAATACAAATACTTCAAAAGTCTGGTCATGGGCCGAACGACTTCATTGAGATTGACCATTCTTGTTCCGCACGACACGGGGACCTGATCCAACAAGTCTTTAGCCAGTTCGTTATATTCATGGAGTTCCTACAATCCAGGAATTGGAGTGCGCAAGAAATCACACTCTCAAAATGATGCAATATATATCTATCATTTGAGAGTCTTCCGACTTAATATAGAATTTTATCCTAAAAAGGATTTTCTTCCGACTGGTATGCAGCCCGCAACAAATACAGCACATAAAAAGTATAAAAGTTTTACATGAAGCAATCATGTATGTGCGTGAGTCGTCTCTCATTCCTTACAATTTTTTTTTTTTTGAACAAACAATATTTACACTAAGTGGGAAGGGTGAGTTTAATCTTACAATAGGCTAGCAATAATGTGGTTCAAATTCGTTTTTAATGAGATTAGAACATAAGACTTCTCACTTTCAAATAAAAAGAAATACAATTCATCATCTTACATCGTAAATCACCTACTCAGTTGATAATACCATAAATTGTTTTGTGAAAATGACCCGTGCCCAATCCTATTTCTATAATTTCCTTTTCTGACGTGGAATCAGTCATTATAATTTCAGAAAAAGGAAGTGGGTATATATAGGTCAACAAATTGACTCATGGGATGCGAGTATGGACTTGGATTCTCTACCCTCCCAATTCGATGCCCTCCCCGTGCCCTTCTGTTTGTGTGGTCACGGTTAAGCCACGTCAATATTTTATATTACTATTTTTTTTTGTCTTATTATTTTTATAAAAAACAATATAAAATATTAGCATGAATTAACCGTGACCACACAAAACAGGAGGGCACGGGGAGGGCACCGAAATGGGAGGTGGAGAATCCAAGTCCTGCGAGTATAGGGCGAAAGTCAACGGATGTTTTTAGTGTCGTGTCCCATTATGTCGGTGATGTCGTGTCCATGGCCCACTCGGAAGCAGGTAACGGTAGATATTTTAGATATTTCAGCTATGGGTCACACCTGTCTAGGGGCCCATTGACCCTTGGCACTCCATTAACATTTTACTAAGCAAAATATCTCGATTTTTAAACTAATTAAAAATATAATTAGGCAGTCGATTAGTGGAGGGAGATATTTTTATTTTTATTTTATTTTAATATAATTAATTAGTTTGGAGGGCAAAATCGTCAGAGGAATAAAAAGTCAAACTTTAAAGTTATAGTTGCGACGACGAATCAAACCTGGCGCTTTTTTATAGTGGAAGGCAAACGCACACATAGACACATACCTTCAATCTTCCCACTCTCTCCACTGCGATCCCCACTCCACTCTCCCCTTACTGTTTTATTTGATCCATTTTTCCAGAAAAACCCTAGAAATTCACTTCAAAAGGTTGGATTTTTATGTTTATTTTTCAAGATATTCGGTTAAATAATTCTCCTTCTGTAGTGTTTGCAGGCCTCTATTTTTGCCGTGAGCTTCAGTTCAACTGGTGTATGAATTTCATTAATTTATTTGGGTTTTGTTTTAGGGTTTTGGTGGTTGGATAAAACCGAGAATTGGGGAACAGAGCAGTGAGCCAAAGGTACCAATTTTTGTGTTTTTCACTTTCATGCATGACTTATATGATTTTTTTTTTTTTTTTTTGTGTGTTGTTATTAATTGAGATTTTGTATTTAAGTAGTGAAATTTGGTCTTATTATTTTTTCTTGAATTTTTTTTAGGGTTTCTGAAACGTAGATTTGATTTGAGTGTGGTGAATTGACTGTTTGTGGGGTTATATGCAAGTACAATAGACAAGGGGGTGTGTGTTTGTGTGAAGTCAGAACCAAGAGCATGTTTTCTGGGGTTGGTGTTGCTGTAGAATCTGACTTGGTGAGGTAGTGACCGGAGAATTGAGACTTTGAGTTGACTCAGGTCTTTTTCGCTCGGGAAGAAGGTTATGCAACTCGTTAGAAGGTTTCTACCTTTTGTTTTGTATTGTTTTTGGTTCTTCTGTTGGGGAAAGGGGGAGAGTACATACGCTTTTGGGTATGAACGGTTGGATGCGATTTTCATCGCCTGTGGTTAGTCTTGACTTTTGAGTGAAAGGCTAACACACCATGCCAAGTGCAGTTCATGGTTGACCAATTTTTCGAGGCAAGTTATTGATCAGATCACTTGTCTGATTAATGAGCTGTTTACTATCTGTTTCCAGATAATACTTTGTCCAGTTTTCTATTAAGGCAGATTACTCGGTTTCAAACATTACTCTTGATTACGCACCGGTTAGAATAATGGAATTTCGTATGGTGGTCGTCTATTTGGATGAGATAAAAGGTGCACTGGTACTTATGTTAAGTCTGGTTTCTAATTGGAACAATATCGATTGCTATAAACCATAAGAGTACTCAAATGATTTGTACGGTTATGCTAGACATCCTTTCGGGAGCAATTTGGTTAAAGGTTTCTAGTGTTTGATTTAAGGTGGAAGAGATTTTTGGTATTGATTGTTAAAGCTTTAGTTTGACCTTATAGTATTAACTGACGGGACTTATGTTTTATGGGTTTTACATTTTTAGTATGTGGTTTAATTTGGGGAAGTCATCCCCCTGTTTATTTTTGCCCTTTCGGTTGAATAAATCAAAGGAGAATACAGGGACGGAAGTAAGGGGAAAATGGGCGTGCAAAAGTCATTTCCCACTTTTTGTGGCACAGCTGGTCACCAACCCTTTGAAATGGGTGTTAGCCAGCTCCCAGAGTTGTTTCTGCATTATCTACTTTCTGTTAGGGTTTTGGAAATTTAATTCTGGAAATTCATAACCGACTCAAATTTCGTAACAGTAGTGTTCGTACTGATTGTTTATTATGTACTCTGCACCATAGGGGAGGGTAGAGAACTTTTTTTACCAACGTACGCCAATATGGATCAGCAAGGACATGGGCATCCAGCAACTATGGGAGTGGCTGGAACTGCAGCTCAAGCATCATATGGTGTGAACCCGTATGGATCAGTTGGGATGATGCAATCTCCTACTCAGCCAGCAGGTTCTGCCGCCTCTTCTCAGCTTGCACAACACCAGCTAGCTTATCAGCACATCCACCAGCAGCAACAACAGCAACTGCAGCAACAACTCCAAAAATTTTGGGGAGAGCAGCATAAAGAAATTGATCAAACTAATGATTTCAAAAACCATAGTTTGCCATTGGCCAGGATTAAGAAGATTATGAAGGCGGATGAGGATGTGAGGATGATATCAGCCGAAGCTCCTGTCATATTTGCTAGGGCCTGTGAGATGTTCATTCTAGAGTTGACAATGCGGTCTTGGAATCACACAGAGGAGAACAAAAGAAGAACACTGCAAAAGAATGACATTGCAGCAGCAATTACGAGGACTGATATATTTGACTTTCTGGTTGATATCGTCCCAAGAGAGGATTTGAAAGACGAGGTACTTGCATCAATCCCAAGAGGTGGGAATCCCCCAGTTGGGGGTCCATCTGATGGTGTTCCTTACTATTACATGCCTCCTCAGCATGCTTCGCAGGTTGGTGCTCCGGCGATGATAGTGGGAAAGCCTGTGATGGATCAGAATCTCTATGGCCAGCAGGCACATCCGTACATTGCTCAACCAACATGGCCACAGCAACAACAGCATCCGCACGACGACCTTGAGTAAAAGAGTAAATGGAGTAAAAATTGGAAGGCCAATTTGACTATATCATCATTGTTTGTAATTGAAGGCTTACAATTTAAAGTGTTTATCTTGGATACAGTAGTTACGTAGTTTGTCTTTTCCGGTCCTTAGTGTTACAAAATATTTGGGTTTGGTACATGAAAATTGAAATGATTCAGTAAAAGGTGTGGATTCTGGTACTGTAAATTATATGGCTTTTATGTATTTTGTTCTGCCGGTAAATCCAAAGCTTGACAAAGTGGGTTGGTTGAGGAGGAAAGTGGTCAAACACACGGCCACTTAGAACAATTGATGTTTATTATCCATTCATTCTGCTTTGTTGCTTGTTCTGTAGCACAAGAATCTGGGAAAGTGGTCCTTATGGCTCGCTCAGTTGGGAAGTCCGTTTTGCATCTAAACTCATAAACCATCTTATTGAAAATCCTTTCCTTCCCTGGAAATTTTATGCTCTTACAAGATAATACAATCTAGAGGTCGCACTTGGTGCGATGGCAAGTGCCTTCGCCCATGAGCGGTAGGTCTCGGTTCGAGACTTGGGAGCAACCTCTCCATAAATGGGAATAAGGCTAGCCGACATTCACCTCTCCCAGACCCTGCGTAAAGCGGGAGCCTTGTGCACTGGGTACGACCTTTTACAAGATAATACAATCAGTCAAGAAAGAACTTGGACACGACGCTTTCTCCGTCAATGATACCATGCGTTATTGTCGAAATTCAGACGGTCATCACCTTCTGACCTTATCAGAAGCTGATGCCTTCTCAGCACAGCACACCAACCAAACATGTAAAAGCACTTCTTTTGGCTGTTCGGCAAAGTACAGTGGACTGGTGGAGGCTGTTCAAGTGGAAGGAGAAATAGAATGCACGTGCGCAAACTTAAGTACCACACTCACGACGCCGTTTTACCTTTCTTTGGTTTCCTGCTTTTTGTACATCTGTAGCAGGAGGCAGGAGGGAGGAAAAGGCCGTAGCTTTGGGTAGCGGTTGTTGGTGGGGGCTGGAAGAAAGAAGGAAGAGAGAACGAAGGGCAGGATGAAAGTGAATTCGAATGCGATGAGATCGGGAGTTGTGGTGCTCGGAGCGCTGGCGTTTGGGTACTTGACGCTGCAGCTTGGCTTCCGGCCCTTTCTCGAAAGAGCTCAATCTGCCGTTGACGACTTTGATCCGGCGTCCTCCTCCTCCTCCTCCTCCGCCGCCGCCGAACAACAAGAACAACAACAACCCGACTCCAGCAGCTCCACCCGCCACTTCTAAATGAATAAACACCGATTACTGATTACCCAAAACCCCACAACCCTTGCTTGATTTTTCTTTATTCCGTTTCTTTTGCTTTTTTTTATTGGATTCGGAAGTTGTACTGCGCTGCGCAACTGGGTTTCTTTGCTGAATGATGGAATTGCTGTGTCCAGTCGTGCTCCGAAAGGTATCGAATTGAACTTGATTTCATGGAATTACTACTGCTGATGATGGATTTGGATTCATGTTTCTTCCCCAAAATTAATAAAACATTGTGACAAGAAAGAATTCTTAGCTATAAAGGGGTGTGCTTTGCAATTGGTTCGGTGGTTTTTTTCAGTTGATAATCACCCATCTACTTGTTGTGAGTTCATGTCTTTTTTTGCTTTGTAAGGATGGTTGAAATTAGAGCTATGCATTTGGAGGCTTAACCGCGTAAGTTTTTGGTTGTGTTGTTGTCAACAACGAGTTTCGAGTTCCATATGGTTTCTGAAAAACTTGCTTATCGCCTGAATATCAAGTAAACTCGAGGTTGATGAAGACATGGCACAAACATTCTTTTGTAGAGTGAAGAAAAGAACAAAGCTCGTTTCATTTGGGTTTTACGTAAAATATGCATTCTTATGGTTCTTTGGTAACGTATATGAATAATATCATTGATTTAGAAATGTCAATGACTCAATGTTTATGGCACTGTAATATTTTCTTCCCTAGGATAACAACTGTATTTGCTACCCCAATACTCTCTAGTTTTTGACAAATCTTCAATTTGAAAAGTGTGGTTTATAGTTATGTATATATATTTTGCATGATAAGAGTCTCTCTCGCCGGATTAATGTTCATACTCCCTTGTAATTGTAGCTGAACTCCCGTCTCAATCCGGTTATCATAATATCCAAAATCACAATTACAAAAATGTTTAACCTTTGGGTTGGAGCTAACAAATGTACATGATTGCATTGTTTTCTTAAACCAAAGTTGTGAGGTACGTCAAACTGGGCACATGCAGTGTTTGGTTGTTCTAAATTCTAATGATGTTTTACAAACATATTATTTAAAGAGACTTTTAGCGTCGTTATATATTTAGTTGTATTACACAAATGTTTTATGGTAAACGCGTTGGGGCAGATCATGAGGAAAAACCGAAAAAGAACTGGATGGCATTTTTGGTAGGCAAAGAATGATAGTGTTTCGAATTCTTTGATTCTTGAGCCATTCATATATGTAAACGGCATGAAGGTGTCAGTGTATGATTGCTTTGGTCAGAAGTAAGTGAACTACGGCTCCACAAGACCACATGATGATTTATGCAAGAGAGGGCTTAATGTTGAAGGGAAGCACTTAATAAAGTTGCAGAAGAAATGAGGGATTGGAATATTATTTCTGAGTTCATGTCTATTACTTGTTGTGAGTTCATGTCTTTTTTTGCTTTGTAATCACGGTTGAAATTAGAGCTATGAGGCTTAACCGCATTAATTTTTGGTTGTGTTATTAACAATGAGTTTTTGGTTCCAAATGGCTTCTTGAAAAACTTGTTTATTGGCCGATTTCAAGTAAAATTCAGGTTGATGAAGATATAGCTCCATTATGTGACCATGAAACTTCTTTATGATAGATACATTGCAACATACCTTTCTGGGCTTTTTGGCTAAGATCAAGATATACACATTACAACAGCATGGAATTGGAATTCAGTGTAGAGTGAAAAAAAGTAATGCTCATTTCATTAGGGTTTATTGTGTCGAATGTGCCATCTCTGACCTCGCCTCTTGTGTATTCGTATCATTGGGAATGGTAGTAGGTCTGTATGAATTATATCATAGAAATGTCGATGTTAATGGCACTGTATTCTCTTCACTGGGATAGGAATCTGTCACTGCTACCCAAATAATCTGTGGTTTTTGAAGTCTTAAATTTCAAGTGTGTAGTTTATAGCTACAGATAGTAAACTTTCTGCTTGTAATTGTAGCTGAACCAGCAGTCTCCCATCTCGGTCTGGTTACTATAAGATGAAAATACAAGTGCACACACAATCACAAAAAAGTTTATACCTTTGTGTTGAAGCTGACAAATGTACATGATTGTAGTCTTGTCTTAAATGAAATTATGATGCATGTTAAATTGGATCCTCACACGCGGTTTTTGGCTGTTCTTGTGCAGTTGTATTCTACTGGCAGACTGTTTAATGGCAAATGTGTTGGAGCAGATCATGAGGAAAAAAACTGGACAGAGGATGTGGTAGGCGAAGGATGGCAGTGGTTCAAGTTCTTTGTCATGTAGTATGTGCGTTACTCTTGAGCCATCCGTATTACTGCAAACAGCAGCGTATGATTGATTTCTTTGGCCAGAAGAAACCAAGACTCCGCGAAATGATTCATGCAAGTGAAGGCTAGATGTTTAAGTGAGGTAATTGACATAGTTGCAGAAGCAATTAGGGAAGGGAATGGTATTTATAAGAGAGCTCCTCCAGGATAGCATGTAAGTCAGAGAAGAACCTTGTGCAGAATTGATCGAATCTAGGTGTCGATGAACACCAAATTTTTACTAGTAGTAAATGTCTCTGTTTCAGAGAGTTTTGTATGGATTATTTTCTTTCAATCAAGGAGGGTTGTGGGTAAGTGGAATTTGAATCTCATGCATTGTTGTAGAAATCAAAAGAAAGAAAATGCGTTTGTTAGCGAAGCCTCTCCCTTTCCATCTTAATGCCAAAGCCCAATTGGCCCAGAGATTTTCAAAGTGCCCGTATTTGTTTTTTCAAAGTGCCGGTAATTTTCTTTTTCCAAGTGCCTGTAATTTTTCAAGGAGCCGGTAATTCTCTCAATTTTTATGAAATGTGAAGTACCGCTCGAATACCCAATATTTGAAAAAAAATCTCTCAAATTAAGCAACGAGGGAGGCTGTGATAATGGATTGGGATTATGATCAATCTAAGGTTAACGCTAAAGAGATAAAATTTGTAGATAAAATTTACAAATTAAATTATATGTCACCAATAGGAATGAGCACGTTTATCAACGCGTAAGTAATAATCAAATCATCAACTTTCATATAATTTAATTTACAAAATTCAGTATATAAATTTAACCGGCATTACTCAAAATATAACTGCTGATTAATGTTAAGCATTATGAATGATGGAGTCAGATTGTCATATTTGAGAAATAATGGATGGGAGATGGCGGGTACGTTATGCTGTTTAAGGTTTTCTGTCCCAGGTGAGACAGGTGGCATCATGTGATTTGACCATCCTCCTCCTCCTCCTCCTTCCCCGTATTAATCCCATGAACATGCATGGATGGTGTTTTATTAATACAAAAATCTAACTCATTTGAAATCATCTATTGCTAGCATCTCCCTTTTTGAAAGGTCCATGTAACAATAACACATGCTTGACTTTTTCACTTTTTAGGGCTCATCATGAAGGTTGAAAGTTCATTATTTTGCTCTTAACAAGTTGATTAGTTTCAATTATGTTGGTCATTAAAACCTACTTTCAGGTCAAGTATGAGTTGTTTCTATTTAGTTTGATCGGTTTCAGGTTTGAATTAATATATAGGGTTAAACTCTGTTTACTACCCTCATGTTTCGTGGTTTTCAACATTTAGTACATCAAGTTTTTTTCGTCCCAGAGTCATACCTAAAGTGTTAATTTTGGGACAATGTCATACATCTGTTAGTCAAACTGTTAAGTCTGCTGTTAACTGATGACGTGGTGCCTATGTGGACAATGATTGGGCGCCACGTGTCATTAAGGGATCCATGTGGAAATTAAAAATTTTTAAAAATTCAAAAAATTAAAATAATTAATTTTAAAAAAAAACAAAAACAAAACAAACAAAACCCATAACCTCTTCGTCTTCCCCACCCCCACCCGACATCCCTCCATCCCCTCCACCCCCTCCACCCCTTGCCCACCCGAGCCACCCCTTCTCCCGTCACCAACCCCATCCCCCAATTTTTCCCCCAGACCATCACCTCCTCTCTTTCCGCTGCAACATCTCCTCCGTCGGCAGAACCCCAAACCCCAAAAAATCCAATCCCAGGCTCGCGTCACCTTGCTTATGGTGGCTCCCAGATGCACGGGGTTGTTCAACTTCGAAATCGAAAGGAGGTGGTGAGGGGGCCCAAAACCCAATGAGATTCATGGGGGAATCTTAAAGAATCGTCGAGATTTGTTCGGGAAATCTTCGAAACGATTTTCTTGTAACTACCTTCCGGAAAACATGGTGGATGCAGGCGTTGCAGACGCATGGTGTGACACACGGGGGGGGGGTAGCAACACAGAGGTGAGATGGATGCTACACCTCTTAGAAATGGGAGCCGTGAAGAACATCTGGAACGCATGATGGTCGGCAAAAAATTCAGCAAAAAAAAAAAAAAAAAAAAAAAAGGAGAAATGGGAGCTGTGAATAACATCTGGAATGCCATGGAAGTAGCTGAGCAAAGCTTCTGATTGCTCCACCTCTCAGATCCATTCTTGTTTTCTGCAACCTGCTTTTAGCTTAGATGAATTATTTGATTTTTGTATTTGAAATTTATAACCTTTTTAAAAAATTCAGTTTGGTGGATGATAAATTGCAGGAAACGAGACAAATGTGAAAAAAAAAAAATTGATTTTGTTATTTTTGTGTATTTTTGCGTTTGCTTATATTTTATTGGAAGTGAAATTTTGAATTTTGATGTTTATATGCTGACGGAGGAGATGTTGCAGCGGGAAGAGAGGAGGAAGTGATGGTCTGGGGGAAAAATTGGGGGATGGGGTTGGTGACGGGAGAAGGGGTGGCTCAGGTGGGCAAGGGGTGGAGGGGGTGGTGGGGATGGAGGGATGGAGGGATGTCGGGTGGGGGTGGGGAAGACGAAGGGGTTCTGGGATTTTGTTTTTTTTCTTTTCTTTAAATTAATTTTTTTAATTTTTTAATTTTTTTTTTAATTTTTAATTTTCACGTGGACCCTTAATGACACGTGGCGCCTAATCATTGTCTACATAGGCGCCTCGTCATCAGTTAACGGCAGACTTTACAGTTTGACTAACGGATGTATGAGATTGTCCTAAAATTAACACTTTAGGTATGACTCTGAGACGAAAAAAACTTGATGTACTAAATGTTGAAAACCACGAAACATGAGAATAGTAAACATAGTTTAACCCTAATATATATTTATGTTTGATACCTAATCATAAAATAATTTTATTGTAGATGTGCCTTAGAGACTTTTTGAGTTTTAGATTGACACGCTTCATCGCGTTTGAAGATTGAAGTAGAATCCAATAAGTTGTAGCCATGGGAAAACTTGCCAAAAGCCTTGGGTTGGCCCAAACAACGAAGGAGGTTGAGATAATAAATCAAGGGTGTGCTATCCGCACATCCCTTTTTACTTCTCACACACCCCTTGTTAATTTATGTCCGTTGATCTTCTTCAATTCATCCGATCCGACGGCCGAAAATAAAAAAGGTGTGAGAGAAGTAAAAAGGGGTGTGTGGATATCACACCCCTAAATCAAGATTATGAAAGATCCAGGTTTGAATTTCTCTGATGTAACAACAAAGCATGCTTTTGTGTTGTGTTGATTCACAAAATAGGATGAGGATCATTTTCGAATCCTCTTTGTAGGGATCATATGGATCTTCATATTATTACCGTTTATCATATATCATGTGGTCAGTTTTTATTAGGTACTATTTGTGTTTAATCTTAAATAAAAAATTTAAAATAATTTCTGACTATATAATATACGATAAACGGTTTGAATGTGAGGATTTTTAGGATCCCACAATTTGGATCCGGATGGATCCAAATCCCAAAAATAGATCAAAGTGAGTGCTGAATAAATGGAAAGCGTTGTCATTCAAATTTGTGGAGTCAGATTTTCATCTTTGAAATAATTATTTAAACATGGATGGAGATGGCGGGTACGTCATGATGCTTAAGGTTTTCTGTCCCAGATGAGACAGGTTGCAGCATGTGATTTGAAGCTCCTCCTTCCTTGGATTAATCCCATGAACATGCATGAATCGTGATAGAAAAATGTTAAAGAAGATTCTTTGAGATGTTTTGTGGATTATCTATCATTTTAAAATTTAACGTCAATTTTTTTATCAATAATTATAAACATTGTGTAAAAAATATGAAATGACAAAGAGTTATGGAAAATCTCACTTCTAGAAAAGTTTCCTTAACATTTTTATTATAGTAAGGAGACTTTTTCAAAAGGAAAACTCTTCATGAATTCTTTGTTATCTTATATTTTTGGCACAATATTTTATAATATTAACACGAAAATTAACGTTAAACTGTGAAGTAATAGAAAATCTCTGAATGGTCCCACTCTAATAGGTTTCCTTAAGATTTCTCAATGTTTTAGTAAATACAAAAACGAATGATGTTTTAAACCTGATCAGGAATCAGAAAAGCAGCGTTCACGTGTAAACTTTGGGTATTATTATGTTGTTTTGTTCCGTCCTTTTGAATTAAAATTTGTTCTGCCTGCCCATTTCATGCGGCGTGTGTTTCCCTTCCGTTTGCATTAACCTTCTATTTTTCTTAATAAATTTCACAGGTTTAGTTAAGATTATATATATCACGTAATGCTAGCAACTTTTTCATTTGAACTTTTTTATTTCTATCTTCTCAGTTCTCTTTCTTATTTTACAATGTTGCACGATGATCCGAACTGTCTACTTTTCTAAGTCACCCTTTAAAGATCATCTTAACTAAGCATAAAATCATCTATCTTCTAGTGTCCCCCTCATAGAAAAGTCCATGTAACACTAACACATGCTTGACTATTTTTGCTAAACCTTGTTTTAAGATCATCATGAAAGTTGTAATAAGTTGATTATTTTGCCCTTAATAAGTTGATTCATTTCAACTATGTTGGTCATTACAAATTACTTTCACGTTTAGTGTGAGTTATCTCCATTTAGCTTGAGAAGCTTTCACGTCGGACTCAAATAAATACAAAAGTACTAATCATGAAATAGCTTTATAATAGGTGCTCGTTAGAGACAAATGTCTGGCGCCCGTTGCTTATATATCCCTACATATCCAAATGAAATCTCAATCCAAATCCTCTCAACAGTAAAATTTTAATTGGTTTTGGATTTTGGATTTTGGATTTTGGATTGACGCATAATGTGTCTATGGTGTTTGAGGATTGAGGTAGTGTCACACCCCAATCGGAGAATTAACTTAAAACTCCAATTAAAGCATGATTCACAATTTAATATGAAATAAAATCTTTGAGAATAGATTAATTCATAGTCAAAAAGTGAAGAAAGAAAAAAAAAAATAGAAGATATAAACATGTTCAAACATAATTCACATTTATTCACCAAGAGGTAATTCTCAAGTTTTACACAGCAATCTTTAAATAAATTTACATAAAGCTTCTTGTTCCTTATTCAAACAAAAGTGCAAACACCACCAAGCTCTTTATTTTATTTTTATTTACAGATATCATATAGTAAGTAACATCTTAAGCACAAGACTTAATTATCTAGTTCCGAACGTGCACAAATTTAATTAGGGTGAGCATAAAGCTCAGTAGGGACATTATACCTCAAAATATATATAACCATGAGTATATTATTATTATTATTATTTTAAAAACATTAGAAAAATGATATGTATGAATGCACAAAGTTTCTCTCTTCAAACCCATTAACCTGAACCCAAACACCATATTTCCCTTTTGTTAGTGCTCATGCCTAATTCCCTTTCACCAGTCCCGTATTACCCTTAAATTATTGTGCACTTTGGGGCTGGCCTGAGATCTGGTACATGCCAAGAAGCTACAATGTAAGTCCACGTAACTGCCAAACTAATCAAGTATCTTGGTCCAACTTGTGAGTTCCTATTCAAAATATAAACTATCACTATTTAAGCACACAATTTTAAATGTAACTCGTATTATAGATAGACTTTGTAGAATACATACTTTAATAAGTATGTATAATAATAACCCAAACAAAACGTACTTTCAATTTTCTAGTAAAATAGTTTTAAAACTAAAAGTTTTTGTATGGTGTAAATTTGTTATGCAAAATTAATATTGGATATCTGTACGAACCCACCAATAATATCTAAATATATTATTACAATCAGAACTCATATCCAACACCAAAATTTGTTTATTGACTTAGATGACTAGTTCAAAAGTTTCATGTTTCAAAATTTCACCTTGAAATCCCTTCGTTCCTACCAATCCATAACCAAAACCTCAACATAAAAGACTCTTTCTTTTTGAGTTTATGAAAGCTCTCTATTTTAAACAGTAACAGAACATAAATATATTTTGAAATCAAAGAGAAAATTGAACATTTTATAATATAAAACTATGGGGTTTTTGGCTGAAAGAGATTGACAATTGATTAACCAACCCCTTCAAAGCCCACTAAAATAGAAAAATGAATCAAATAAAAGGAATGAGAAGTCTAACCAAAAGAAAATTATTTCAACTCTTAGCACCCTTTCTCCTTCACTAGCCTTCTAAAACTATAAAGCTTTTTGTATGGCATTTCTATTACTGTTGATTCTCAAGAGAACTACTGACTCCCTATTTATACAGGTTTTTGTTTCTTTTTTAACCGGCTAAAAAAAAAACTCTTACTTATCCTAACAATCATGATGCCTAACTCTAGACTCTTCACCACCTTGGCTGATTTGGTATTGATGTGCTTTGAAAAAAAAACTGTTTCTATTGTGCTGTGAGAATAAACTCATTTTTGCTGCTTTCACGTTTTCAGTTTTTTTTTTTCCACCAAAAACTGTGAAAATAAGTTGTTTTTAAGTGTTTACCCAACATCTTTTTGAGCTCAGCTTTTTTTATACCCACTTTTTATAAAAGCACATCAGTACCAAATCAGTACTTAGACCTCCTCCTCCTGCTTCCATAGACTCCGCAAGTTCTCTTGGAACTAACACTTAGGTGACACAAGCCACCAAGCCACATAAATTGAACACCTCATGCTTGCTAGCAGTAAGAGGAGGATTCATCTGACTACCACATGGTAACTAGATTGAGATTGAGATGAAAATCCTAGCAAATGAAAATAACACACCTACTGATTTTAAATTCTTATGTGATGGTAAGAGAGAAAGAGGCATGGAAATCACAAGCTCAATTGTACAGTCATAAAGAAATAAAAACAAACTTACCTCATGAATTACTTGTTGGCTACTCCATTTAACTCTAGATAAGTATGAAATTGAAGACCCAAAGACAAAACTAATTTTTTGCTTCTGTAATTTTCGAAGAGAGAAAAAGCTAGAGTAAACTCCCTCCCCACCCCCCTCTTTTTTTCAGACTACAGTAGATTTGAGAAAAGGAGATTGTGGACTCCTTATTGGAGTTATCATCCAGAAGAAAGAAACAAATAAAAATCAATAAATTAATAACAACAAAATATTGTATTTGTCCTTTTTGTCAAAAGTATATAGTATATATTTTATAGGGATATGATATCTATATACCCATTTTTACTCCTCTCATTTCCTTTTAATTTTCGACCATCGGATCGGATGAATTGAAGAAAATCCAAGGACAGAAATTAACAAGGGGTGCGGGAGAAGTAAAAAAGAAGTGTGTGGATAACACACCCCATTATATATAATGAATCTCAAACATATGGACCAATATACATATTAATCTAACTATATAAATTAGAAAGTTAACCTAATTAAAAAAATTTCGGATTCTCACAGGTAGAATCCAATAAGTTGTAGCCATGGGAAAACTTGCCATACCATTTTTGTCAAACATTTTATCTTACCTATCAGAAAGGTAGGGAAAAAATAAGGCCAAACAATTGTCGTGTTCTCTTTGCTAATTGCTAGGGGTCAAATAATTGTCATATAATATATAGCAAAACTGATTTTCCTGAAAAATGATATAACAAGCACGAAAGTTGATTATATTAGTCTAATCTTATCTTTAGAATATATGCTAACTGTCTTGATGATTGAGCTAAGCATCGCACAAAGTAAACATCTCTTTTGATTAAGGTCCTGTTTGATATTCCAAGAGTATGTTGCATTTGTACACCTTATTATTATGACCCCAACAAAATTTAGAGGTTCTCTTTTCATTAGGGTCACTTGTCTTTAGCGCCGGACTCAAGAAAAATTATTCGGAGAATCACATGTAAATGTTAACAAACATTTTTTAGACATATGATAACTTTAAAAATTAAACCACAGTTCCATCATTCATAACATATAGAACAAATAACAATAGAAGTTATAATTGTCCACAATGTTGTTTTGACCAGGTAATATTTAAAAGAATAATAATAAAAGCAACTCTTCTTTGAGGCATTTTATCACACAGTTAGAGTGCTTGTGTGAAGGCCAACTCCAACCTTTAAAGTAGCAGCATCTAAGTTATCTATAAATATCCATCAAAGTTCGGAGGGTCATCTAATTCTCTGTGCTGCTGAGAAGCTTAGTGCGTCCGCCTCTGCTTGTGCTCATTCTATATCAGATTCTTTTATGAAATGTAAGATGTAAGTATAATATTTTTGTTTACAACAAATTTTTTTGGTTGAACTGTTTACTGTCAATTAGTGGTCTTTTGTCAATTTGTAGAGTGATTTTATAATATTTTGGTGGAGTCTCAGTCATTTTTATGAAAACTAGTATATGCCCACACATAAAATGTGTGTAAAAATTTTCATTTTCATTTTTAAAATTGAATGAGAGAGGAAGAGAAAGACAGAACGTGGGAGTGGGGAGAGATGCTTAAATTAGAGATAATAAAATCACCTATGGGTGAGGCTTAAACAAAAAACAACAAAATTTTGTTTTATGAAATTACGTTATTGTTCTTAACTTTTTTGTTGTAATAAAGGAAAAAAAAAACATATCTTTTCATTTTCTTTTGATTGACAAAAGAACTTTATTAATATGTAGTTTAAATAAAACTTGACGGTGTTAATAAGTTTTTGTAATACGAAAAAGAAAACCTAGTCAAGAGAGATGAGCCTTATTCCTCAAAATGCAAACACAACGAGAGCAAAGAGGAGTACAAGTCGGGAGTTCCCCACTCCCACTCCCACTCCCACTCCCACTCCCACCCAACTTCACAATTATGTCCACCAAATTTGGATTAGTTAGATATAATATGGCTTCAATGTGAGAAAAATTTGGATTAGTTACAAAAAATTGTTTTGTGAAATTACATTATTGTCTTTAACTTTTTTATTGTGATAAAAGAAAAAATATATATATTTTCATCGTCTTTTAATTGACAAAAAGATTTTCATTAATATGTAGTTTAGATAAAACTCGATGGTGTCAATAAATTTTAGTAGTATGAAATAGAAAACCTAGTCAAGACAGATAAGCCTTATTCCTCAAAATGCAAACACAAAGAGAGCAAAGAGGAGTACAAGTTGGGAGTTCCCCACCCCCACCCATACGGCACCCAACTTCACATTTATGTCCACCAAATCTGGATTAGTTAGATATAATATCGCTTCAATGTGAAAAAAATTAAATGCTCCGAGCTGATGAGTATTGTAATCATGAACATTGTGAAATTTTTCATAATTTTTTTAGGCTCGGAAAGAATCAAGATAATCACTTGCCATCAATTGTTCTCATTTTTTAAAAAGAAAAAAAAAATCAATTATTGTTTTTCAAAAAAAAAAAAAATTAATTTTTCAAAATAAAGAGAAATTGGAGAAGAACAAGTAGTTTGTTTTATTTTATTTTTAGAGAAAAAGAATGAAGACAGTGGTAATTGGCAAAATTAGGGAATAAAATATATCTAAGACCGCTTTACAGCCAGAGTGATGTCGGGATTATCATACGATCAACTCACCCACGCTCCACCTCCTCCTCGTGCACAACACTCCCCAGAACGTTTCGTCTCCCTCTCTTCCTCTTCTCTCCAAAACGTCACGTTCTAGCACTAAAAATACGGCAGCCGCCCTATATCCGTTACCCCCCCCTCTCTCTCTCCCTCCCTCCGGACCCGGCTTCTCTGCCCTTTCACTTTCCATACATTTTCATCTCCTTCTATTTTGTGCGATCATAATTAAACCATGTCAATATTTTATATTGATTTTTTTATAGTGATAATAAAACAAAAAATAATAATAATATAAAATATTTAAGTGGCTTAACCGTGATCGCACAAATAGAAGAGGATAAGAGTGTATAAGAAGCCAGGTCCCTTCCTCCCTCCCCACTAACGCCACAACTCCTGTCCATTCTCGGCTGGTCCCTCTCTTCTCTCTCCTCCCTTAAACCCCATCTCTCTCTCTCTCTCTCCCCTCTATCTTCATCCTCTCTGCTGAGTGCTGACTTGAAGTCTTTGGATTTTGTTTTTGGCCCATTTGGAAAATCAATCCTCTTAAAACAGAAGCATATCTCTGTATAATTATACCCACAAACTGTATTATAATTGATTCTCTCTCTCTCTCCCTCCCAAAAAGTAAGAAGAGAAAAGGCAAAGTATATATATATAACCTCCGCCATGAATGCTTCCTTGCTTCCTTAACAACCCATCTCCCTTGTTTTTTAAGCTCTGCATCATTCATTACTAGCAAATATCACTGACCTACCAAACAAACCAACTCATCAAAGCACAATCCCAGACAGGACATATTTTCCAATCCCATTTATGAATATGTTTTGCTTCCACCCTACACCTCTCTGCTCTCTCTCTCCTCTTTCTCTCTCTAAAAACTTGATCACTGCAAAACCCACATCGCAGAATACGATTCCGAGCTCCAATGTCTAAGGACCCGTCTCAACCCGACCCAGAAACCATGCCATTCTTCGAAGCTTTCAAAAAGTTGAAGCGTTTGAAGCCGTTGGAGCCGTCCCTGGGCGTTATGGGATTCTTCTTTGCCAGTGTTGGTGTGATTTTGTGCTTCTTTTACTTGGATTACAGAGCTGTTGTCAAAGAGTATCGGTTCCCGGGCCAATCGGCGCGGTTCATGTGGCTGCAGAGCAATAACAGGTGGGGCAGGGACCGGAGGGTTGAGTTTCTGGGAGAAGAGGGTGGTGGCTGTGACGTGTTTGAAGGGGATTGGGTGTGGGACGAGTCGTATCCGCTGTATCAGTCCAACGATTGCCGGTTTGTGGATGAAGGGTTTAGGTGCTCTGAAAATGGCCGCCCTGATTTGTTCTACACCAAGTGGAGATGGCAGCCCAGGCACTGCAACTTGCCCAGGTACTTCAATCTCTTCAGTTTTTGGTAATTTTCGATTACGGTTTCAGAATGTTTGGTTGCCGAGAAAGAGAGGGAAAATATGAGAAATCATCAGAGTTGAAATATGTCATTTCTTTTTAGTCACATTGATTTCCCTTTTTATTGTGAGAAATTATATGAATATAATTTATAATTGCCTGTGGAATTGAATAGTTTAAGTTGACTTGCTCTATATACTGTCTCAGCTATAATTTGCAGGGATAAGAGTTTGATTGTTTTCCTGAATTTTCTCAGCAACCAAACAACTTGAATCCAACGACGTAATTTGGAGTAATTTTCAGGGTTAAGTAAAGTAAAATGTCACCTTGACAGTGATTAACTTTTTTGGTTTCATCTCAGGCTTCCTGTGAGTGTGCCGTTGATAAGTACGTCAGTTTGAATTTTAGTGTCATTCCTATTTGGATGTGGACTATAATTTTTTTTTTATTTAAATTTTGTCCTTCCTTGTGTAACTCTGTGTATGCTTGGTGGTGACATTTTAGAACTGTTTATGTGATTTGATTTTTTACACTCAAAATTATTTTTCCTGCGGGGATAACGAACAGATTTGATGCCAAGTTGATGTTGGAAAAACTGCGTAACAAGCGGTTAGTGTTTGCTGGCGATTCAATTGGAAGAAACCAGTGGGAATCACTCCTCTGCATGCTCTCTTCCGCAGTTCCTAATGAGGATTCGATCTATGAAGTGAACGGGAACCCAATTACTAAGCACAAAGGATTCTTGGTGTTCAAATTCAAGGATTTTAACTGTACTGTGGAGTACTACCGGTCTCCATTTCTTGTACTGCAGAGCCGTCCTCCTTCTGGGGCTTTAAGAAATGTCGGAACAACTCTGAAGGTGGATCAAATGGATTGGAATTCCGCAAAGTGGAGAGATGCAGATGTGCTGGTCTTCAACACAGGGCACTGGTGGAATTACGAGAAGACTGTAAGAGGGTAAATCTTTAATCTCAATCCTATATGACTACTTCACAAGATTCACTCGTTTGCATTCGCATGAACCCTTTACTGCAATGTATGCGACCTTAGTGGAATTTTCAATGAAGGGTCTTAAGAAGGGGCTGGGAGGTAACTCGTCCGATCCACCCCAACTCTTCTCTTTGTTTTTCGCTTTCTAGATTTGGTTTTAATTAAAAGAAAGTAAATGGTACCTGAAAAAATGTTTTATACTGAACGATTGCATCACATCAACCTCAAGTTTTGGTCGAAAGTTGATGCAATTGGTGTTAGGACTTGTACTGATGGCCGTCTGGAGTGTTTGGAGTGTTGTAAGTTATATCACAAAAATGATGGACTTGGACTTTAGGACTTGTTATATGTGGGGATGCAGTGAAACTTGGACTTTAGGGCTTGTTTTAAGTTTTATAGTTTTATTCACAATATTTCTTCTTTCATTCTGATTTTCCTCGAAGTGGAAGGATTAAAAGTTTCAGTATGTTTTGTTCAGGGGTTGCTACTTCCAGGAAGGGGAGCAAGTAAAGATGGAAATGAGCGTAGAAGATGCATATCACAAGTCCATGGAGACTGTGGTGCACTGGATAGACACTCAAGTAAATTCAAGCAAGACTCAAGTTTTCTTTCGAACATATGCTCCTGTGCATTTCAGGTTCGTTTTGTAACTTGAAATGATTGGTTTTCTTTATTGAACACATATCCTATCAATGGTTCAGCATATTCTAGATGCCTTGGACAATTGATACTGTCGTTTGTACATTTTCACAATCGCCAAGATCATGAATCCATCTCTTGTTTTTTATCTTTGCTGGTGAAGTAAGATACTATATGCAAATCTTTTTTGAAAAGCTGAAGTGCTATTCTTGAATAATGCAGAGGTGGGGATTGGAAGACCGGGGGAAACTGCCACTCGGAGACACTTCCTGAGCTAGGTTCCTCATTGGTGCCTCCTCAATCATGGGATCAATTCAGGGTAGCCAATGTTGTGCTATCAGCTCACCCAAACGCATCACAGACGACAAAGATTGATATACTAAACGTAACTCAAATGACTGCACGGAGAAAAGATGGACATTCGTCTTTGTACTTTCAGGGTCCTAAACTTGGCCCTGCACCTCTCCATCGCCAAGATTGCAGCCACTGGTGTCTGCCTGGAGTGCCCGATACATGGAACGAACTACTCTACGCGCTATTCCTAAAGCAGCAGGTGATGGGCACATATAACTCCTCAACTTATAGGGCACAGGTATGATTGAACCAAGTCTCCTGTTTATATGTTACATGGAAGAAACGCTTGGATGCGCACAGCAATGATTCCGAGGGGAGAAGGGAAAAGATCAAAGAAAATGGCAGATATCATCAATTTTGTCAGGATTTCGAGTTTCGGGTTGATGGAACACCAGAACAGCATACTTTTGGAGGATAGTGTAAATTTATAGGTTTCCAAGGGTTTCTTGAATCAAATTATGAAAGTTTAAATTTATAGTTTGGTTTTTTCTTTTTACTTTTAATTATTAAACAGGCACTGTAATCCTTTGGAAATATGTAATTAAATAGCTTTTTTTAATATAAATTGAGAATCATCAGCAATGCTCATTACTGTTTTCTTACTTTCTTCTACTTTTGCGTGTGTTTCAACTTCCGAGTTTCAACCTTTGTTCGTTTTTCACTACTTTTTTTATATTAGAGGTTCGGGTTTCAATTTGAATTAGGGGTTCTAAATCTTTGTTCATTTTTACTACACATTATATTTAAATACATAGTTAGACCCATAATGTAAAGCTATTGACAATGAGTTACGAAAAATATTACTAGATCACAGAGTTAAGTACGACAAAAATACTACGGTCTGGTGATATTTTTTTCATTTGAAAATGAGACGTCTTAGGTTCGAATTTGGTAGGTACTCAAAAAAAAAAAAAAAAAAAAAACTGATTTTTAAAATAAATAATAAAATTTAAATAGGGATTCCTATGTGCTATTCTCCCGGGTTCTAAAACCACTCCGTTTCGCTCAGTGAAAGTAGAAAGATTAGAAAGATTCTCACCTTTTGTACGTCGGGCCTTCTCTTCTCATCAGCAGACAGCGACCAGAAAATGGCACCACCGTCTACCGCCGAAGACAGCCGATCCAGGGACCTCGACAAGCTACTCCTCCGCGCCGGCAATCTCGTCGGACCCACCTTCGAACCCGGCCCCGGAGTAAACCTTTTCCCCCCTTTTCCCTCCCTCTCTCTCTACCATTCTTCTCTTTCGATCGATTGTACGATTTCGTCGGTTTCTTACTTTTGATTTCGTTGCAGCTGCGAGATGACCTCAAAGAGTACGCCAGAGTTTTGGTGGTCGGGGCTGGTGGGCTGGGCTGCGAGCTGCTCAAGGACTTGGCTTTGTCTGGCTTTCGGGAGCTCGAAGTCATAGACATGGATCGTATCGAGGTTTCCAATCTCAATCGCCAGTTCCTCTTCAGGTTATTTGAAATTTTTTTGGTGCCTTTTGCTTTAATTTGTTATGGGTATTTTTTTTTGAATCGGAGAGTTTGTTGAATATGTTTTTTATTGCCCTGTTATCGCGGTCTTTCACTAGCTATAGAGTATCGAAAACTTGTATAATCTATCAATACTTTAGTTCTACTAAGTGATCATAGGCTGAAGTTTTCGGAGAAACCCGAATTTCTAATCTTAATAGTAAACTTATCCCTGAATCATTCATGTTTGTGTGTGTTACTGAATGTCTTACATCTCGATAATAGGATTCTATCTGCTTCGCAATCATCTATTTTGATATCCGTTCCTGCTGCATTTTACTAATGAATACTGTAATTTCCTATCTATTATGTGGATTATCGATTTGAAAAACAAGGGAAGACAGAGAGTTGGCATGTCAATTTCTTGTTAAAGTGCTTTCCTCATGAAATTATTGTTGTAGACTTGAAGATGTAGGCAAGCCAAAGGCTGAGGTGGCTGCAAAACGTGTCATGGAGAGAGTTAGTGGTGTAAATATCGTTCCACATTTTTGCCGGATTGAGGACAAGGAGCTTGAATTTTATAGTGATTTCAGTATTATCGTCCTCGGTCTTGATTCCATTGAGGCTCGGAGCTACATAAATTCTGTTGCTTGTAGTTTTCTTGGTTAGTACTTCAACCTATCCATTTTTCTCATATTTTGTCTCTCTACTACATTTGTGTAAAAAAAAAAAAAGGTCGTACCCAGTGCACAAGGCTCCCGCTTTACGCAGGGTCTGGGAGAGGTGAATGTCGGCTAGCCTTACCCTCATTTATGAAGAGGCTGCTCCCAAGTCTCGAACCCGAGACCTACTGCTCATGGGCGAAGGCACTTGCCATCGCACCAAGTGCGACCTCTCTCTACTACATTTGTGTAATTCATTAAAAGTATTATACGACTTCTGGTGTTCCGGTAATTATATTTGCACTTGTTCTTTGTATGGTGCTGATTATTGACCTTCCTTGTTGCTCTGGTTATTGATAATTACAGAGTTTATTTTCGTATGAGAACAGAAAGAACAGATTTGAATAAAATAGTCCCAGAAAATCCTGCAGAGGATATAGATTTTGGTTATTAAACTTGCTATCCAAAACTGGTCCCGTTTTGCAACTTTAAGGTGTAGAGTCTAAGGTGTCAAATTTGAGAAACTGACTCCACTACCTTCCTTATGATATGCATTTGCAACTTTAAGGTATCAAAATTGGTCTAGTTTTTGGTTTGAACTTTCGTCTCTAGTGTCGGATGTATGTATAACAATATTTTGGGGCTTTTTTTTTCCCCCTGGTAATATCCTTATGTTGTGGCTGGCCTTATCCCTTGCTACCCTTTGTGCGTCATTCTTGAAATGATGAATTGCTTTTACTTTACTATATTTGAGCTAACGTGGCCCTTTGCATTTTATTTGTTATTCTTTTGGAAGAGTATAATTCTGATGATAGCCCACAAGAAGAAACCATCAAGCCTATGGTAGATGGAGGGACTGAAGGTTTTCAAGGACATGCTAGGGTCATTATGCCAGGGGTCACTCCATGCTTTGAGTGCACCATCTGGCTTTTTCCCCCTCAAGTGAAGTTCCCTCTATGCACCCTTGCAGAAACCCCAAGAACTGCTGCTCATTGTATTGAATATGCTCATTTAATCAAATGGGATGAGGTGATACATTGTGCAAAATTTCAATGTTCTTTCCCCTTTACTTTTCGTTACACTTTATAACTGTTGCATGAGAGAATTGATGGAATGGCAACTAAAAATGCATTCTACAAATAGCTACATAGCGGAAAGGCTTTTGATCCAGATGATCCAGAGCATATGAAGTGGGTCTATGATGAGGTCAGTGAAGTACAATTATGTAGTGATTTGCATTTTGTTTATACTGATGTTCATTTTAACTTGGATTTTGTTGTTAATATCCAATAGGCTACCAAGAGAGCTGAGCTTTTCGGTATTCCAGGAGTCACATATTCTCTTACTCAGGTGCATATGTACTTAAAGATGTCTGTTTCTCCTAAGATTATTTTCGTTTTAAGATTTTATGCCACTTAACTGCATAGTTTGGCTTGGGTGTTAATTAATAAGCAGATTACGTTGTTTACAGGGTGTTGTGAAGAACATCATACCAGCTATTGCTTCCACAAATGCAATTATATCAGCCGCATGTGCACTAGAGACATTGAAGATTGCATCTGGATGCAGCAAAACACTATCAAACTATTTAACGTGCGTTCCATTCCTCTTCTATACTACTCGACTTATCATCTTGTCCTAGATGTCATAAGTCATGACCAGTATGGTTGCAAATCTATGTATAGGATTAGTGAATGACCACCCGCAAAATAGTTTAGGATTAATGAATCCCCCCTATACTCTTAATTGCATTTACTCCAAGTTTGCATTTCATTAATCTCTAAAAAGTTAGATTGCAATGCTAAGGTTGTGAGAAGTGCCAATTTCTTCTTACATTGTCAAATTAGCTTGCTCTGGATGCTAGGTCATTGTTGAACATCATTTTCAAAATTAAAGTGAATAGCTGCACATGTTTCATCTAATCAAACTTGTAACAAAAGGTTAGATTTCAATATTTACCGAGTGTTCAGAGTCTTTGTAGGTATAATGGTGCAGCAGGTCTCCACACGAAAGTGACTGAATTTGTCAGGGACAAAGACTGTATTGAATGCGGACCAGGTGTTCTTGTACAACTGGACACCTCAATTACTTTGCAAAAGGTTATTTTCTATTTCTTTTGATTTGCTAGAATTTGGTTTCTGTGAACATATCTTTGGAGAAAATTTAGTTTCGGCGACATTCATGTTTAAGTTTCGAAGTCCTGCATGTTAGTCTTTGTGGTTATATTCCTAAGATATAACCGGAATCTATTGCTCGTCGGATGAAAGCTATTGCATGTCTAGGAGGCAAATGCTATACTATGTTTTAGTTATGATCCTTTTGATCTTCGCTTTAAAACCTTCCGAGTAGTGATATTTATGTTCCTTGGCGTTGCTTTTGATGTCAGTTCCGCTTGTTTTGTTTTCTATTTTAAAAGGTTCGTGTAACTTAAGAAACAAAAAGGGGTTCTAGTTTCTAATTCAACTTATGGCAACAGTTCATCGATCTACTAGAAGAACACCCGAAATTGCTATTGTCGAAAGCAAGCATCTCACACGGAGGGAAGAATCTGTACATGCAGGCGCCACCTGTACTGGAAGAGATGACCAGATCAAACCTAAGCCTTCCACTTTTTGAGCTAATGGGTAAAGTTGCTAAGGATGTTGTACATGCGACTGGTACAACCACCAAGAATGACAAAAAGACTTCGTGTCTGAGAAAGTTGCGTGTTATTTTCGAAGGAGTTGATGGGATCACAGATATGGACACCGCAGGCGAGGCATGAGTTTTTCACTGGGCCTAATCAAAGACCAGAGGAGTTACAAAGCTTTTGAAGATTCTCTCCCAAATACGATTGAAGCAAAAGGCGGAATTGGTGAGGCAAGGTTGAAAACCATTCCAAGTTGTAAATTTTGTCTTCGAATATTATTATCTCCAAGGATAATTGATCTTTTACTATCACCATGAGAGCAATGAGATTTTACAGTTTCAAGTTGCCCTCAACAATTGTTTTGATGAAAAAGAATGACGGTTTTCCGGTTATTCTAATGATTGAATTAGTCCGTTTGGAATTGGAATTGCTTCAGTAAGAATCCTTTTACGGCTCTCCCTTTAGCCCTATGTCTCTTTTATCTTTAGGAGGTGGAGGTCTTCCTCGACTAGCAGTTTTTTTCCAAAAAAACTTCATTTATTTGGGCTCTTTTGCTTGTAAACGCTTTTGCTAGAGTGCTTTTATTACAAACATGTTGAAAATTTTATCAAAAAATACAAGTGTAACTCGAGTAATCACATACCAGATGTTTCTTCATAAAGTGCTTCAAGATCTGGAATCACTTTTTAAGTTTTTCTGTTAAACATAGTATACTACTCCAAAACATGCTATGGTAGAAGATACTAGTGTAATTTTCCAAAATATGAGGGATGCCATTGCAAGACAAGTTTGAAGATACTTTATGATTGATTCGCAGCCAAGAAGATCCAAATATCCGAAACTTGATTACCATTGAAAAATCAGAGTATGAATGCGCAGCTGTCAAGTTATCCACAACAAAAGTAAGATCATGGGAGCTTGAGGATGAGGCTGTCTTTCCAAATTAAATAGTTCAAAATCCCCAATTAATTTGAGGCCTATGAGTCTATGACCAGCTTCAAGGTTGGACCGCACATCCAACCCAACATTCTACTCCGAGAAATGAGGAAATTTAGTAATCCTCGTTTAACTAATATAATAATCAAACATGTGAAGTAAATCACCAAATTAAACACCATCGTATTATTGAGAAAATCTACTGTGTCACTCTAAAGCTCAACCAAAGCCAACCATGAAACTATGATTTTTTTTGGTTAAGAAATCTAATGCGTCATCCAAGTACATTTTTCATGTTTACAATTTCATTATCCGCTACATATCACGTGATGATTGCTACAAACACAAAGAAATATATTCTAGATCGTATGAATATTGTAAACACAAAAAATGTATCACAAAATTCACGACGGTAAGATCTTTTCATAACTATTTGTTATGCTTCAATCAATGGTCTTCTCAGGGGTCATGATATTCCATGCAACCCTAATGCTCAACCAACGCCAGCCATGAAACCGTGTGGAAAAAGGAGGTGGACCAAGCAACACCATACAATGAAACACGCAAGTGGAAAGAAAAGAGAACAATAATGCATCTTACTCAGTTAATGCTCTTGCAATTGACTGACTGATACAGTTTGTTCCTTGAAGAGGGAGGGAGATGAATGAAGAAGTGGGAATAAACAAGCACACACAAAAGATCAAATTTATCTGCCAATAAGTCTATTTCTCTAGGCATGAATTCCGGCCCACATGTTACTTAACCCTAGTGAACCAGTTGGTGCTATGTGCACCCTTGGTTGATTGATTTTCACGCATACACATCACACTAGCTCCTTTCATTTTCAAATAACTAACCCATCATTTTGGTTTTGATTTTTTCTTCATTTTATGTCTTATACAAGATATGCATATGAGGGCTAATTGAATATGGATGGATGGTATGTTTACTCTTCAAGGTACAGTATTACTAAATTTATGTGTTTCCGAACTTATGGATTGGATTCAGTTAGTGTAAGAACGTCAATAACGAGTGATGTTGTTAGCTATCAGCGAAAGCTTTCATTAGTTGAGGATTAATGATTTACTAATAGAATAGTAAGGCTTCTCCGTTGAGTGAAGCTGCAATAAACACAAGTGGATTAGTAACGAGAACATGTTAACCATAGTGAACCAAATGGTTCTATATGCACCCTTCTTGTTTGTAATTGATTTTCATGCATACACATCATTCTCCTTTAATTTTCAAAAAACAACCCATCATTTTGGTTTTGGTTTTTTTTGTTTCTTCTTATTTTTGCTTATACAAGAGATTCGTTATATATATGATATCTAATTGATGGATAACTTAGTTTATATTTTATGATATAGTATCATTAAATGTACACGTTTTCATACTTATAGTTTGGATTTATTCAGGAGTTATGCTCTAATTGTTGGCGAACTCTTCCATAGGTTGGCCACTAAACGCTTTACTAATATAATAGTAAGACTCTTACACTAAGAGAAGCTGCTAGCAACTCGAGTGCATATGACAATTTCTCATAATTTATCTACATCCTTAAAATAATACTACAAATGAACCATGTTTGTTTTGTGTGGACATGTATGTGAATCTTGAACAATAAGCTAGGTCTTTTTAGGGACATGGATGTGAGAGGCAGAGAAGTAATTTACAATCAAGTATGCAAGTTTTGCAAGGGATTTTGAGTCTATCTTGGATTGGGATATATCTGGGTGTGGGTTGTTGCCGGCTGTTCCTCATCTCGTAGAGCAAGTCCACCGGAGGTGGAATAGCCCAGCATAAAGTACAAAAATTAGGTTGGGAGCCAGTCAATCCACTCCAGCCCACCCTTTTGCTTGGGACGCAGCCCAAGCTGGTCTCCAGGCTAACCCAAATTTGACTGAGCAAGGAACCGGGCAATTGGGCTGGCGTGTGCCTTTCATGCGGCCTTTATGGCGAGTAGCCAACAGACGTTAAGAGGTTGGGCCCACCTAGCAGGCGCACTCACACCCCACCCCCGGGTGGGAGACGTGGCGAAATGTATGCCGTTGGATTTCCAACAGCTAGTTTTTGTAGACCGTTGGATTTTCAACGGTAAAAAAAAATTAAATTTGACTTTTAAAATGGGCCGTCCGATCACAGATCAACGGTCCACGTTTTTCCCCCAAAAAATTAAGATTTCACTTTTAAAAAATACATAAATTTTTTAATAAATTTAGATATTATTATTATTATTATTATTTTATTTTTTATAAATTCAGAAATTAAAAATAAAATTATTATTTTATAATAAAAAATAATAATATTTTAATAAAATGAACTAGGCTATTTTTTGTTAGGGATGGAGATGTTTTGGTGTATTACTGTTCATTAGGGTCTATTACTGTTCACTTAAGTGGATAAATACACTGGATGCTGGCATAAAGTCTTTAGACCATCTCCAACCCTTGGGCTAAAAGCCAAATTTTTTAGCCCGGAAAATTTAGCTTTTAGCCTAGAAACATCTTTTCTGCTCCAACCCTTCTACCCTAAAATTTTAGGCCGGAATTATTAAAGAATGAAATTAGCCTAAATTTTTTTCTTAAATCAATTTTTTTTTTAAAATAAATATGTAGATTATTGTAAATTAATTTTATGAACATTTTAATCTAAAAAAATTTAAATTCTGATAAATATTTCGCATTTAGCCCGGGGGGAAAGCTGGGGGGTTTGGCCCAGAAATAGCATTTGGCATTTAGCCTAAAATTTTAGCATGGATTGGAGAGTGTTTGGGAGGGTAATTTGGCTTTTAGCCCTGAGTTGGAGATGGTCTTAAGGGTGTACTTGCTCTTATAGGGCAACTGGATAATATGATGACACACAACATGATTCTTGCGGGATCAGTGGGACTTAAATTACAGATAAGCCAACTGCCGCCGTAGACCCCACCACTCCACATGGCTGCACAAAGCCATCCCCTTCCCTCCCCCCCTTGCTTTTCCCCTATTTAAAATCCCTACTTATTCCCTTTAGATTTTATCAAGAGAGCTTCAGATTTGGAGACTTTTAAGATCCTTCACTGATCAGTCTTGCTTATCACACAGAAAGACTCAAGTTCTAGATTAAGCTGCAGGCATGGAAGTTGCCATGGAGAAACTAGAGGATGACTTGTTCTTTGCAGAATTAACTAAGCAAATCTCCCTTCTAATTATGGATGATGAGGAGGACCCTATTGCAACTTACCCTTCTGTTTCTCTTCAGGTATACACTTCATTTGCAGTATTGTTTATCTTTTTCTTCTTCTATAGTGGATACCGTAGCAACTTGTGGACGTAGCTCATATTCATGCAAATTGATTACCGCAACCTCTTTTCTCTCTCTGCACACTATTTGTCTATTCCTCACATTTGGAATGAATATGCCAAGCGATGTGCAGAAGAAGAAAAAGAGTGTGTGGTAACCATGTTAAATATCGTTGTGTGTGATTGTTTACTTTTGTGTTCTTGATCGCGTTTATATCGTTTTATACTTGTTCTATCTGGGAGATGAAGGGACTGATTAATTGTGCTTTGAATTTACAGGCTTTCTCTTGTGCAATCCATCCACCTGCACATCCTGTCCTTCTGTATGAGCATTCCTGCAGAAGAGAAACCAAAGGAACGGGAGTTTTCATCCCCCAATCAACACATTCAAGAAGAAAGCACAGACAGGGAAGGTTTGCTTCATACAACCCAAAATCCCACGGATCGTCACAAGCTGATCACAACAAAAGGATGGTTTCCCAAGTATCTTCGGACTGCGCTTTTAGACCGAAAAATGGATGAGATTTAGAACGAAAATTATCAAGAAGTATTGTACAAGGCAATAAATTTCTGCTGATAAGTCCCCTTGCCAAACATGGCAAGCTTTAAGGCAAGGCAAGGAAAGGCTATTTACTTTTGTTCCCTAGTTACTCTGTCAAGGGGAAGCTTACCAAAGGGTATAGGTTTGTACCCTTTGAATTGTACATGTGTGGGGGAATTTTAGGTTGGATATAGAATGAGCTTTTCTCTAATTCATTATATCGTTTTATGTTGATTTCAATTTGATTATTTGTCCAAAATGTTTTATGGCTTAGCTTAATTTGAATAAGTCAAGATATGTGAGTTACGTTAGTTGATCAAGGCAATTTGTCCACTTACTTGCATCTAAGTTCAAATTTTCCTCCCCGTAGTTTGGAATAGTTTAGAATAAGAAAATAATTTCTACACACCTTTTTCTCCATTTTTATACCATGCTTGTTCTTGTTTGTTGATTTTCTTTATTCTATTTGATGTAATGGTCAGAAATATATAAGCATAACGTGTAAATGTGGAAACAGATCGTGTGTTGAAATCAATTCCGCTAAAATACTTGACTTGCCAAAAATGCAAGTTCGATTGAAGGCAACATAAATGCATGATAGATCTAATGAGAGTTACATTTGTAGTAAACACAAGTACTTCAACCAAGTTACCCTAGTTGGTGAGCACAAACCCAATTGGGAAAACAAGGATCTTGGCACTGATTGAGGTGCAACATTCAGACAACAAAGCTTGGTAGCTTGCTGGATCTGCAAATTGGAAGAAAACATCTTGGATTGGTTTTATGCTTGGAATTATGGAAAGGAAAAAAACAGATGATGTGGAAGTGACAAGCATGTGAGCTATTTGGTTGGTTGCAAATCAACCTAAAAGGAAATGCTATTCATTTGGGTATAAACATATGTTCTTGTTTAAATTATTGGAATCAATTAGGGCCGTTGGCAAAGGAGCTGCATCATTGCAGGCATCGATTTTCAATTCTCTTTAATCAGATCATACATAATTAATCATGACATAATTAATCACTTCTCTTTTCCTCTCTGAACTTTGCATGACGTTTTGTGATTGATACTTTATAGAGTCGTTAGAGTAGTATGATTGAAGCTTAATCACCAAACCCTACTCTCATCATTATTCACTAAACTTTTTCATTTGCGATATAATCAAGCATCTAATTTAAAATCAATTAGCAACAAATTAATAGGTTCTTGGTCGGTCTTTCATGGCATAATAATGAGGAATATGTGGTGCAAGAGGTGTTACGTACATTTTCGACATGAAATTTTGCATGTAAGACTCATCTTGAGTTGTCAATTATTATGAAAAACAAATAACTTGAAAGTGAAAATAATTTGATCTTCAATTTGTTTGATTCTCATAGTGATTTATATTGATTAACAAGAATCATGGAATCAAGATACTTCAATTGGTTATTTGGAACCCTTAGTAAGATATACTGTACATACCTTGATGAGACAACACACACGTTCCATTATGAGCAAACCCTATCATTGCTGAAACACTTCCGTTTGGTAAGAGTAGAATACTTATTTATCATCTGTAAGAGTTGTGCCTTCTGTATTCTACAGATAAGTTAATTGTTATTAGTGTATTAAATCTGTGATCCTAATGTCTTGTTGTTTTTATGATTTCAGAAATATCTTACATTAAACTCAACAATTTCAGTAAACTTAAAAGTAGCTCTATTATATTACTATCAATTCATTTCTCACTTTAAACATGTTTGATTAAACAGTTTTCGCTAGGGTTCGAAAACAACTCTTCAGACTCTTCCCTCAGCATGTCACGTTTCGATAGTACAACTACATGCATGATCATGCATTTGTTTCAAAAGGCATTCCTTTCATTTTCGATGCCATGTTTGAGTTCTCTCTTTAAAGTCTAAAAACCATATTTTCCCATTTCTTTTAGGAATTCTTTTCGGTTCTTTTTCTTATATAGTTTTCAAATTTGGTGTCCCTTCCATGCTGGCAGGCCCAGCAAGCCACATGACCTCTCACTTTTGATACAGGCCCTGTCGGCTAAGGCGAACATAGAATTGTTGGGAGTGTGAAATCATAATATCATATATCGAAAAATTGGGAAATTATGTATGAGTTTATAAGGAGTTAGAGTTGAGTCTTTCACGTTTTATGGTGAAATATCAAATCCTTTATGTTATTAGAATACTTTTCTAACGTGTTGAATCAACACCCTATTGTCAATGTATTGCGATAAAACTTTTAACTTCCTCGAAAACTTCACTAAGTAAATAATCTTTTTGTGTGCAAGTGATGATCATTTACCACAATGATGGAAAGATGTTGAGCCATTGCATGATGGCATGGGTTCAAACTCTGGCTTTAGCTAATCTAACATCTAATCTAACAAAATCTATCGTTTGACAAAAAAAAAAATAAAATAAATCTTTTTGTGTAGTAACGTTTCCAAACTGGTAGTGGAACAATAAAAAGAGTAGTGAGACTGACAAATTATTGAAAACAAATGAATATTTGTCAGGGAATATTTGCGTTGATTTTGCTTTGAGATCTAGATAGCTATTAGTTTTATTTATTTTTCCTTTTTTTTTTGGATGAGATTTGAGATTTGAGATCAGGGATTTATAATTCCCAAATTTCAAAAAAAAAAAAAAAAATCCGGTGAATTATTCAACGATAATGAATCCAGTGGTGCCGCACCTACGTCTGTGTCCATCCATATCTCGGAATGGAATTGAAAGCTCAACATTTGCTTTTAAAACACAAGAAAATGTCACGATTCACAACACATGACAGATAACAATACGGAGATTCTTACCAAATTTTCCGTTATATATGTATTTACATTTTATGTAATCACAAAAGGAGAATAATGCAAAAGTCCATGGTAGTTTCTTACTTTAACATACCTTGAGATTTGATGAATTATATAATTCAATCTTCAACTCATATGCGATGAGTCTTATGTTAGTGATTCTTTTTTTGTTTTTGGAACAAACGATGATATCTACATTAGAAGGGTGGGAGAGTGGGCTAAATCTCACAATGGACTAGCCCATAATAATATGGTTCAAATTCATCACTGGCGAAAATCGAACTTAAAACCTCTCACTTATGTATGAAGAAGAATGTCATTAGACTGTAGTACTAAGTGACAGTTAACATGTTAAATAGAATATCGATAGATAAAAAATAAAAATAAAAATTTATTAACTCTCCACATATAATTGAATGCACCCTACACCTATTTTCTCAATTAAAATTTTTCTTAATAAATTCTACTTATATTCTCATTTGCCCACATACCCAACGCTACTTACACCAAACTTTTCACACACACCCCATACTTTCTACGAACTCTCCACCTTTTTTTTCGGCCAAAGAAAATTCATTAAAACTATTGTAAATAGTGAGTATGTATGCCCACATGCATACAGTAAAATTTTCATCTGCTTAATAATGTAATTTGTTTGTTTTCAAGGTAGTTGCTCTATAAATAGAGCATTATTGATAACGTGTTATAAATAGGCAAAAGTTTAGAGAGATAACCTTTGCTAGGGACATGAGCGAGGTTGTTGCAAAATATTATACTAATAAAATATTGCAAAGGAAGTGATGGATATTATTGCATTTAGTTGTTTTTCTCTTTCTTTTCTTGCTGTGTCTTTTGAACACTCGTAATGTTCTATTTATAGAGCAACTACCTTGAAACAAACAAATTACAATATTAAGCATATGAAACTTTTACTGTATGTATGTGGGCATAATCTTTGCTAGGAACAGGAGCGAGGCTGTTGCAAAATATTACACTAACAAAATATGGCAGAGGAAGTGATGAATACTATTACTATTAGTTGTTTTTCATTTTCTTTTCTTGCTGTGTCTTTTGAACACTCGTAATGCTCTATTTATAGAGCAACTACCTTGAAAACAAACAAATTACACTATTAAGCATATGAAAATTTTACTATATGCATGTGGGCATACATACCCACTATTTACAACACTGGATGTCATCACCGTGTATCTATATGGAGAATTAGATACTGACATATATATGAAAGTCCCAAAAGGACTTAAGTTGCCTGAAACAACTAACAAACCACGAAGTATGCTCTCAATCAAATTAAGGTGATCATTATATGGGCAAGGCATTTTTAGAAATTGATGAAAGAAAATGGTTGGATACGGTGAAATCTCATAAATATAACAGAAACAATTTTCACAAGCGGGCAATCTTCAAAGCGTGCATTTTGAATACAATTGATACCTCTATAAAAGGAGAGGCAACACAGCAAGAAAAGAAAGTGAAAAACAACTAATAGTAATAATATCCATCACTTCCTCTGCAATATTTTGTTAGTGTAATATTTTGCAACAACCTCGCTCCTGTCCCTAGCAAAGAGTGTTGTCAATATGGTGGATGTCCACGTTGGCCACTAATCCACTAAGCTACAAGTGGGAATAAGGGCTGTCTTCCACTGTCTGCCGAAGCTTGCTTCCTACGACTCCTGTTTTCTATATAAATGTAACACACACCAAACATAGTGGTGATACGAAGAAAAGAGAAACAGAAGGAAGAGAGAAAAGAGAGGAAGAAGAGATGAGAGAATAGAGAGAGTTATCTTTGTAATCTTATTACTCTAGATTATAAATGAAAGCACCACTGCTACTTCGAGGATGTACTCCAATCACACTGACTATAAAGGAACCTCATAAATTTTGTGTCTTGTTTATTTATTTCGCTACACACACGTGTTATAAATAGGCAAAAGTTTAAAGAGATAACCTTTACTAGGGACATGAGCGAGGCTGTTGCAAAATATTACACTAACAAAATATTGCAGAGGAAGTGATGGAAATTATTACTATTAGTTGTTTTTCACTTTCTTTTCTTGTTGTGTCTTTTGAACACTCGTAATGCTCTATTTATAGAGCAACTACCTTGAATACAAACAAATTACACTATTAAGTATATGAAAATTTTACTGTATGCATGTGGGCATACATACCCACTATACATTAGTTGCTACATCTTCCAATCACTTAGAAATAATTACTTTACATGAAGCAAGTCGTGAATGTTCTTGGTCAAGATCAATAATCCATCATATTCGGAATTCATGTGGTCTACCTTCAAAGACAGACACTCCAACTGTCATCCATGAAGATAATGCAGCCTGTGTTATCCGGATGAATGAATGATTCATCAAGGGCGACAAGACTAAACACATATCTCCAAGGTTTTTCAGTGCACATGAGCCTTAAAAGGCTAAAGTTATTGAAGTCAAACAAATCCGTTTCAATGAAAATTTGGCAGACATGTTCACCAAATCTCTACCAAAGTGCACATTTCAGAAGTTAGTGCAGGGAATCGGATTATGTTAGCTTACCAAATTGAAGAATGCGGAATCAGGGGGAGCATCCATGATACATGCATGTTATACTCTTTTTCCTTCGATTAGGAAATTTCCCACTGGGTTTTTCCTATCAAGGTTTTAATGAGATATAAATAGGCAAAAGTTTAGAGAGATAACTTTTGCTAAGGACAGAAGCGAGGCTGTTGCAAAATATTACAGAGGAAGTGATGGATATTATTGCTATTAGTTGTTTGCTCTTTCTTTTCTTGTTGTGTCTTTTGAACACTCGTAATGCTATATTTATAGAGCAACTACCTTGAAAACAAACAAATAACACTATTAAGCATATGAAAATTTTACTGTATGCATGTGGGCATACATACCCACTATTTACAACACTCTCCCATAGATGCCCACATATCAACATCAGTTGCCTCGTTAAAACCTTACTTAGAAAAACCCAGTGGGAAAAAAACCATAGCAAAGGAAAAAGAGTACAACTTTACCCAGATTGTTGATATGGTGTTAAGCATGCTTATGTTGCCTCATTAAAACCTTGATATGAAAAACCCAATGGGAAAAATCCTAATCGAAGGAAAAAGAGTACAACATGCATGTATCATCGATGCTCCCCCTGAATTCTATCTCCCCCTGGATCCACATTCTTCAAATTGGTAAGCCGATGTAATCCGATTCCCTGCACTAACTTCTGAAATGTACACTTCGGTAGAGATTTGGTGAACAAGTCTGCCAGATTTTCATTGGAACAGATTTGTCTGAGTTCAATAACTTTAGCCTTCTGAAACTCATGTGCACTGAAAAACCTTGGAGATATGTGTTTAGTCTTGTTGCCCTTGATGAATCCTTCCTTTATTTAGGCAATATAGGCTGCATTATCTTCATGGATGACAGTTGGAGTGTCTATCTTTAAGGGTAGATTGCATGAATTCTGAATATGATGGATTATTGATCTTAACCAAGAACATTCACGACTTGTTTCATGTAAAACAATTATTTCCGAATGATTGGAAGATGTAGCAACTAATGTTTGCTTTGTTGAGTGCCATGAAATTGCAGTATCTCCATTAGTGAACATATATCCAATTTGTGAGCGGGCTTTGGGCGGATCAGAAAGGAAACCAGCGTTTGCATATCTAACAAGAATCTGGTCATTTATGGATTTCCCTGAGTAGAAGAGACCCATGTTTGTTGTTCCACAAAGGTATCGTAATACATCTTTGACTCACTTCCAATGACGAATTGTTGGAGAGTTATACCTTGCAAACAAGTTGACTGAAAAAAACTATATATGGTTTAGTACATTGTGCTAAATACATTAAAGCACCTTTTGCACTCAAATATGGTACTTCTGGACCAAGAACCATTTCATTATCTTCTTTTGGACGGAATGGATCTTTCTTAATGTCCAAAGAACGAATGACCATTGGGGTGCTCAATGGATAAGCCTTGTCCATGCCAAATCGCTTCAATATTTTTTCAATGTAAGCTGATTGATGGACCAAAATTCCATTAGCACAATGCTTGATCTGCAGGCCGAGACAATAATTTGTTTTCCCAAGGTCTTTCATTTCAAATTCGCTTTTCAGATATTCAGCAGTTTTATTGAGCTCTTCAGGGGTTCCAACTAGGTTCATATCATCGACATATAGTGCCACTATAGTAAATCCAGTATTTGATTTCTTGATGAACACATAAGGGCAGATAACATTGTTGGTATATCCTTTTTTGATCAAATACTCACTGAGACGATTATACCGCATTCATCCAAATTGTTTCAGCCCATATAATGATCGCCTTAATTTAATTGAGAACATACATCGTGGTTTGTTAGTTGTTTCAGGCAACTTAAGTCCTTATGGGACTTTCATATATATATATATATATATATATATATATATATATATATATATATATATATATATGTCAGTATCTACTTCTCCATATAGATACGTGATCATGACATCCATAAGTCGCATGTTAAGTTTTTCTGAAGCTATCAAACTTATAAAGTAACGGAATGTAATTATGTCCATTACAGGAGAGTACGTCTCTTCGTAATCAATTCCAGGTCTTTGTGAAAAACCATGTGCAACGAGTCGTGCTTTATATCTTGCAATCTCATTTTTCTTGTTGTGTTTTCTTGTGAATACCCATTTGTAACCCACAGGGTTTACACCAGGCGGGGTTTGGATTACCGGTCCAAAAACACTTCGCCTTTCCAAGGAATTTAATTTTACCTGGATTGCATATTTCCACTTAGGTCAATCTTGTCTCTATTTGCATTCATCAACAAAGGGGAGATCAATATCATCGCTTAATATAATATCAGTGGCTACTGCAAATGCGAACATGTCGTAAATGATTATTTCATTTCGATCCCACAATTCGTTAATACTTGCATAATTTATGGATATTTCTTTGCTTTCATGTACTTCTATCTCTTCAGGGACATATATCTCATCAATGACATTTTCTTTTTCTAGAAGTACAAAATCATGAATTATGGATTTATCATTCATTTTCTTTTCCTAAATGATTTCATTTAGATTCAGCTGTGCCCTCATCTTTCTCTTTGGAGGGGCTGAATCTTTTGAACCTAAGGGTCTACCACGCTTTAGGCGTGCACCAGATGAATCATTCGCTGCTACTTTATTTTGTCCAACAGGGACATCAATTCTTGCAGGTGCATTTGCAGCTAATATATGTGACTTTGTCACTTTCGAAGCATCATTAAATGCATCTGGCATTTGATTAGCCATACTTTGAAGGTGAACGATCATTTTCACTTCATTTTCACATTGAATGCTTCACGGATTAAAATGAAATAAGGTGGGAACAACCCATGTCAACTCTTGTCGTTCTTCTGGAACGGTCTTTTCTCCCCTAACGACGGGAAGACTGTCTCATTAAAGCGACAATCAGAAAAATAAGTTGTAAACATATCACCTGTCAAGGGTTCCAAATATCTAATGATAGATGGTGAATCAAAACCCACATAAATTCCCAGTCTACAATGAGGTCCCATTTTAATGCGTTATGGCAGTGTAATAGGCATATAAATAGAACAACCAAAAACTCGTAAATGTGAAATGTTTGGCTGATTCCCAAACACGAGTTGCATTGATGAGTATTGGTGGTTAGCTATGGGTCTCAATTGAACCAATGGTGCAACATGTAAGATTGCATGTCCCCATGTAGAGATTGGCAATTTTGTTTTCATGAGCAGAGTGCGAGCTATTAATTGAAGCTGCTTGATAAATGCCTCTGCTAAACCATTTTGAGTATGGACATGAGGAACAGGGTGTTCAACATCAATGCCCAGTGTCATGCAGTAATCATCAAAGGTTTGAGATGTAAATTCGCCAGCGTTATCAAGTTGGATTGACTTAATGGGATGATCAGGGAACTGTGCTTACAACTTAATTATTTGAGCAAGAAGTCTCGCAAAAGCTACATTTGGAGTAAATAATAGGTAAACCTTGTTGGGCATAAGTGCTCCCCTAGTTGAGTTGTCAAGCTTGAGGGTTTTTGATTATTTGTGAATTCTAGGAGTTCACATGTACAAGTTGTACCACTCGTCTTTTGGTAGGTGGAATGAATGGTGAGTTGCTTTCATCACTTGGTTGGTGGTACGAAGATGAGTTCCTTCTTCACCTGGTTGGTGGCATGAGTAGCAAGTTGCCAAATGATATTAGAGTACAGGTTGTACATTTCATCACCTGGTTGGTGGCATGAAGGAGAGTATGGGTTGTACATTTTATCACCTGGTTGGTGGCATGAAGATGAGTTCCTTCTTCACTTGGTTGGTGGCATGAGTGGCTTCTTCACTTGGTTGGTGGCATGAGTGGCAAGTTGCCAAATGATATTAGAGTACTGGTTGTACATTTCATCACCTGGTTGGTGGCATGAAGGAGAGTACGGGTTGTACATTTTATCACCTAGTTTGTGGCATGAAGATGAGTTTCTTCTTCACCTGGTTGGTGGCATAAGTGGCAAGTTGCCAAATGATATTAGACTACGGGTTGTAAATTTCATCACCTGGTTGGTGGCATGAAGACGAGTACGGGTTGTACATTTATCACCTGGTTGGTGGCATGAAGATGAGTTCCTTCTTCACATTTCATCACCTGGTTGGTGAGAATAAGGGCAAGGTGTCGAGGCACATTATAGTAAGTGTCGAAGACACAAAGTATGTTGAACCCTTTCGAAGCACAGTTGGCTTATGTATGGATGTGTTGGAATGTATGATGTTTATGTATGAATGTGTTGGAATGTACAATGTTTATGTTGATTGATATGAGTGATGCTTATGAATGTTTTGTTATGCATGAAGGGATCCATGCTTTTGATATGTGAACCATGTTAGTTGTAACACTTAGTATCACATACTTTGTGTAAAGTACGCATGTTAAGCTCTGAGTTGGAGTATAAGGGTAGGTCAGTGTAGACCAAGTGTTCCAGTGCTAGGAAAGCAAAAGACTCAGAAGAAGTTGTCTGAATTCCCTTTTCTTTAAATATTTACCGAATGGCTTGTGTGATAAAAGATCTCAAGCGGTTGACAGTCAAAACATTTGTAATGTGTATGCCTTCTTATAATAGCATTTCCTTCAGTACCTAGTCCTCCATTTTGAAAGAGTGAGGCTTGGCCCCATAGTCATAATAGTCGATCGTACGTTCACCCCTGGTTGTCTTGATACGAACTTTTATCCCTCTTGTTGTAATGGGCTTGCTGAGAGTAAAAATCATTCCTCTTACCAAGAGATAGATACGTTTGGTGACTTAGCGAGTAGCTAAATGAGGCAGGAGATGATGCAATGTGTGTCTAAATGGCCAATATCTCCTCACTTGGTAGAACTTGACTTCCACTTCCCATTTGTTGATAGGGGTTAACCATATGGGGGTTCCCTTGGTATGTCCTTGCTTCGGTGGAGGCGTAGTTGTAAGCCTGAGCCATCACCTCAGAGTACATCTTCCAAGTGTTGGCATTGATCATGTACTTGAAGAAACAATCACGTAGGCCTGCCGTGAAGGCCTTGAGGACGGTCTTGTCATCTACCTCAGCGCAGCGAGAATACTCATGGCTGAAGCGACCGGCATACTCTCGTAGTGACTCGTCCAACTTTTGGAAAATAGTGTACAAGTCATCTGCAGAATGCAAGTGATCGGTCTGAAAGATGTGTTGAGAGACAAACAGTTTCCTCAATTCCTCAAATGAGTCTACTGTCTCAGGTGGAAAACGGCAATACCTGTTAAGAGCTTCGTCAGAGAGGGTAGAGGGGAAGAGAAGACATCGCTCTTCGTCGGTGTGCATCCGATATGCCATGGTGGACTCAAAGAGGTTAAGGTGTTCAATTGAGTCCTCCCTTCCAGTATAGAGTTGTAAACCAAGCTTTTGTTTTGTCTTCGCTTGAAGGGGGTGTCGAGGATCATTCTTGTGAGACGGCTAGGCCTGGGTTGGTTCCAGTCAGATATCTCGGCTTGACGTTCGGCCTTCAACTTGTTTACTTCCTCAATGAGCTGTAGGATAAGGGGGTCCTGAGTAGAGTCATGTACTACTGGAATTTTCTTTCGTAAGTCTCCATCGTCTTTTGGAAGTAGGAAAGTTTGAGCAAGGGCATGTGGTTTTTTCTTGGACTCGCCGTACTGACTTCTAGGGCGAGTCTGTTGGAATACCTCAGCGTCCCCGTACCTTCATGTTCATCTAGGACTTGTCGTTCTTTCCCTAGATTGGCAGCTGGCCTGAGTCGTAGGAGGGGACCGAGTCTTTCAAAAACCCTTGGGTTATTGATCTTCGAGTATATGTGGAGGGGATTCTCTCGACGTTGCTTTAGGAAGTCTCAGAAGTCACGATAAACGACTTTCGATCCTTCCAACCCTTCTGTAAGGAGGTGTATTCCTCAATTTCTTCTACTTCGGGTCGAAGCATCTGGGTTAAGAGAACTCTCATGTTGATCAATGTTTTGATGATTAGCTCGCTCCTCATTAGGGATACCCATGTCGAAGGGAGGTGACCCTCCGTGTTGGGGGGCACCTAGATGATGGTTGATGTCTACAGGGGCAACGAGCTCGCGTGTTTGAGTACGCCTAGTTTCGTGGAGCGTCTCAAAGAGCTTCTCATACTGCTCCTGGAGAACCTCATTCTTTATTGTTATCTTATTGTTCTGAGCTTCTAGCTCATCGACTTTAGCTTGAAGAGCAACCCTCTTTCCTTCTTTCTTTCGTTGCTTCACACTAGGTGCAAGAGGGGTGTCATTCTGTGTGCTATGGCTTCCTTCGCTCCCCATGTTAGAAAGGGATGCTTGGTCAAAAGAGAGTGTACAAATGGTGGAAACCAGCTTGGCAAAGCTGAAGAGAGTGGGAATAAGTGTCGTTCCCACAGATGGCGCCAAATGTTGATGCACAAAATCAATAAGGACTTTGGTACAACATAAAGTGTTAAGTTTGTAACATTCGCTAGATTGCTCTGGTCACAAGTATGGATAAGTATGTAAATGGATAGAGACAGGGAAGCAAACATAAGATGTACGTGGTTCATCCAGATTGGCTACGTCCACGGAGTAGAAGAGTTCTCATTAATTGTGAAGGGTTTACACAAGTACATAGGTTCAAGCTTTCCTTTAGTGAGTACTAGTGAATGATTTAGTACAAATGACATTCAGAAATATTGTGAGAGAATGATCTCTATTTATAAAAGCGAGTTTTAGTTTTATTCTGACATTGACACGTGTCGTGTTGTGATTGGCTTCTGATGTTGACACGTGTCGTGCTATGATTGGCTTCTGATGTCGACACGTGTTGCTCTATGATTTGCCTCCTGGTTTGAGGGAAACTCTTCTAGGTCCTTGACGGTATAACGTTGACCGATGCTCAGTAGTTTCGGGATTGGTCAAGTATGGTACAAACAAATTGTATTATACATACATAAAGACAATTGAGGCACATACTATCTTGAACCAGAAGTTCATTGATTCAAAAGTTTATATGTTTTGGCATGATCGTTTGAGTCATCCATGATCTACCATAATGCGATGATCATTACCAACTATAATGGACATCCATTATTGAGCTGACACATTGTTATCTCAATTGATAACCCTTGTAAGGCTTGTTCCTAAGGGAAGTTGGTAACTAAACCATCACAGCTAAAAGTTGATGATAAATCCCCATCATTTTTGCAAAGAATTCAAGGGGATATTTGGGGGCCTATTCAACCATCTTGTGGACCATTTCGATGTTTTATGGTTTTGGTTTATGCATCTACCCAATGGTCACATGTTTGCCTATTGTCTACTCGAAATGTAGCTTTTGCTAGACTTCTTACTCAAATAATTAAGTTGCGAGCACAGTTCCTAGATCACCCCATTAAGTCAATCCGACTTGATAACGCTGGTGAATTTACGTTTCAAACTTTTGATGATTATTGCTTGACACTGGGCATTGATGTTGAACACCCTGTTCCTCATATCCATACTTAAAATGGTTTAGCAGAGGCATTTATCAAGCGGCTTCAATTAATAGCTCGCACTCTACTCATGAAAACAAAATTGCCAATCTCTGCATGGGGCATGCCATCTTACATGCTGCATCATTGGTTTGATTGAGACCCATAGCCAACCACCAATACTCATCAATACAACTCGTGTTTGGGTATCAGCCAAACATTTCACATTTACGAGTTTTTGGTTGTGTTGTTTATGTGCCTATTGCACCGCCACAACGCACTAAAATGGGACCTCAGCGCAGACTGGGAATTTATGTGGGTTTTGATTCACCATCTATCCTTAGATATCTGGAACCCTTGACAGGTGACATATTTACAACTTGTTTTACTGATTGTCATTTTGATGAGACAGGCTTCCCGTCATTAGGGGAAGAAAATACCATTCTAGAAGAACGGTAAGAGCTGACATAGGTTGATCCCACCTTATCTCATTTTGATCCACGAAGCATTTAATGTGAAAATTAAGTGAAAAGGATCGTTCACCTTCATAGTATTGCTAATCAAATGTCAAATGCATTTAATGATTCTTTGAAAGTTACAAAGTCACATATACCAGCTGCAAATGCACCTACAAGAATTAATGTCCTTGTTGGACAAAATAAAGTGGCAGCGAATGATTCATCTGGTGCACACCTGAAGCGTGGTAGACCCCCATGTTCAAAAGATTCAGCCCATCGAAAGAGATAGATGATGGCATAGTTGAACCCAAATGAAATCATTCAAGAAAATAAAATGAATGATAAATCCACAATTCATGATTCTGTATTTCCGAAATAAAAAGAAAATGTCCTTCATGAGACATATGTCCCTGAAGAGACAGAAGTACATGAAAGCAAAGAAATATCCATAAATTATGCGAGTACTAACGAATTGTGGGATTGAAATGAAAAAATCATCGACGATATGTTCGCATTCGCAGTAGCTAGTGAAATTATATCAAGCGATGATATTGAGCCCCGCTCTGTTGATGAATGCAAACATAGACAAGATTGGCTTAAGTGGAAAGATGCAATCCAAGCAAAATTAAATTGCTTGGAAAGGCGAAATGTTTTTGGACTGGTAGTCCAAACCCCGCCTAGTGTAAACCCCGTGGGTTACAAATGGGTATTCACAAGGAAACGCAACGAGAAATATGAGATTGCAAGATATAAAGCATGACTTGTTGCACAAGATTTTTCACAAAGACTTGGAATTGATTATGAAGAGACATATTATCATGTAATGGATGCAATTACGTTACGTTACTTAATAAGTTTGGTAGTTTCAGAAAAACTTGACATGCGACTTATAGATGTCATGACCGCGTATCTATATGGAGAATTAGATACTGACATATATGTGAAAGTCCTAGAAGGACTTAAGTTGCCTGAAACAACTAACAAACCATGAATTATGCTCTCAATCAAATTAAGGCGATCATTATATAGGCTGAAACAATCTGAACGAATGTGGTATAATCGTCTAAGTGGGTATTTGATCAAAGAAGGATATACCAACAATGTCATATGCCCTTGTGTGTTCATTAAGAAATCAAATACTGGATTTGCTATAGTGGCAATATATGTCGATGATATGAACCTAGTTGGAACCCCTGAAGAGCTCAATAAAACTGCTGAATATCTTAAAAGTGAATTTGAAATGAAAGACCTTAGGAAAACAAAATATTGTCTCGACCTGCAGATCGAGCATTGTGCTAATGGAATTTTGGTCTATTAATCAGCTTACATTGAAAAAATACTGAAGCAATTTGGCATGGACAAAGCTTATCCACTTAGCACCCCAATGGTCGTTCGTTCTTTGGACCTTAAAAATGATCCATTTTGTCTAAAAGAAGATAATGAAATAGTCCTTGGTCCAGAAGTACCATATCTGAGTGCAATATGTGCTTTATTGTATTTAGCATAATGTACTAGACCACATATAGTTTTTTCAGTCAACTTGTTAGCAAGGTATAGCTATGCTTCAACAATTCGTCATTGGAAGGGAGTTAAAGATGTATTACGATACCTTCGTGGAACAACAGACATGGGTCTCTTCTACTTAGGAAATCCACAAATGACCATATTCTTGTTGGATATGCAGACTCTGGTTTCTTTTTTGTTCCGCACAAAGCCCGCTCACAAACTGGATATATGTTCACTAATGGAGATACTGCAATTTCATGGCGCTCAACAAAGCAAACATTAGTTGCTTCATCTTTCAATCACTCGGAAATAATTGCTTTAAATGAAGCAAGTTATGAATGTTCTTGGTTAAGATCAATGATCCATCATATTCGGAATTCATGTGGTCTACCTTCAAAGACAGACACTCCAACTGTCATCCATGAAGATAATACAACCTGTGTTACCCAAATGAATGAAGGATTCATCAAGGGCGACAAGGCTAAACACATATCTCCAAGGCTTTTCAGTGCACATGAGCTTCAGAAGGCTAAAGTTATTGAAGCTAGACAAATCTATTCCAATAAAAATCTGGCAGACTTGTTCACCAAATCTCTACCAAAGTGCACATTTCTGAAGTTATGCAGGGAATCGAATTACTTCAGCTTACCAATTTGAAGAATGCGGAATCATGGGGAGATATGATTCAGGGAGAGCATCCATGATACATGCATGTTGTACTCTTTTTCCTTCGATTATGATTTTTCCCACTGGGTTTTTCCTATCAAGGTTTTAACAAGGCAACATAAGCATGCTTAACACCATATCAACAATCTGGGTAAAGTTGTACTCTTTTTCCTTCGCTATGGTTTTTTCCCCATTAGGTCTTTCCAAGCAATGTTTTAACGAGGCAACTGATGTTGATATGTGGGTATCTAAGGGGGAGTGTTGTAAATAGTGGGTATGTATGCCCACATGCATACAGTTAAATTTTCATATGCTTAATAGTGTAATTTGTTTGTTTTCAAGGTAGTTGCTCTATAAATAGAGCATTACGAGTGTTCAAAAGACACAACAAGAAAAGAAAGAGAAAAACAACTATTTCCAAGCAAGGTTTTAACTAGGCAACTGATGTTGATATGTGAGCATCCAAGGGGGAGTGTTGTAAATAGTGGGTATGTATGCTTACATGCTTACAGTAAAATTTTCATATGCTTAATAGTGTAATTTTTTTGTTTTCAAGGTAGTTGCTTTATAAATAGAGCATTATGAGTGTTCAAAAGACACAACAAGAAAAGAAAGAGAAAAACAACTAATAGCAATAATATTCATCACTTCCTCTGCAATATTTTGTTAGTGTAATATTTTGCGACAGCCTCGCTCATGTCCTTAGTAAATGTTATTTCTCTAAACTTTTGCCTATTTATAACAAAAACAAGTGGCAAGATTGATTGGCTGCCAAAATAGCCTACTTTGTTTCTCCATCATTGTCTCCTTCATAATTTTATTTTATGCTTCCCTCCTTTTGTCTCCAAATTTAGTTTATTTATTTGTAAACCAATCTATTTACGATATAGAAAGATTGAAGATAATAGGATAATAATTTTTTTGCACCCAAAATTGGTGTGATCTCTCTGTGGCCCTAATAAAATATTTGACACATATTAAATTTAAGAAAGGTTAATATAATAATTAAGTGTCAGTGGGTCACAGAGAACCCACACTCATTTTGAATGCAGAAAATTTGGTCTCGAATAATGGAGGGTGGGAGTTAGGGTTATGTTCAAGTGAATGATTTTGACTTTTGAGAGCTTGAGAATAGGAAGTTTGGGGCCTAAATAGTCATTTCATATTAGGGGTATAGTCATTTAATAAAAAAACTTAAAGCTTAATTTTAGCCATGCACTCTGTAACTCTATTTTGATTTCACTTTACTCATGGAACTGAAAAAGTCACCATTTTACTCCCTGAAACTCAAGATTCTTTCCACTTTGACTCTTGGATTCTCTCTTCTCCCTAAAACTTATAGGTTGCCTTCTGAAACATATGTGGAACTCAACATCGAATAAGACTATGTTACATATGCAATAAACTTGGTTATAAATCTCTATTATGCGTTAACATTCAACAATCAGAGAATATTAAGTTTAAAATAAATTGAAAAGATGAAAAATATATAATAAAAAAAATTGATTAGTCCGGCACGCCCAAATCAAACCCACATAAGAAATGAACAAATCTAAGGTAATGTGAAGCGAATTTTGAGTTTTATAGAGACGACTTTCAAGTTTCAGGGGGCATAATAGGATCAAAATCGAGTTACAGGGGCAATATGGGGCGAACTATGAGTTTTAGGGAATAAAGTGGGATTGAAATCGAGTTTCAGAGGTGTAAGCCTAAGTTTAATTGGGAAAGTACTTAGGGTGGGTAGAAAGTATGTAATTAAGGTCTCATATGATTCGCCACTTTGTACTACGTATTATTTTTTAGTTGTAAATGAGAGGTATTAGGTTCGAATTCAATTCTCCCTAAAACGAAATCGAATTAAATTATTATTGCTAACAAATTATAAAACTTATTCCAATATAATTATTAATATCATTAGGCCTGGTTGGACAACTTAAGACCCAAACTCTGGCCATATTTCAGTTCCGGTGGGCCAAGGCCTGAAAATGTATTTCCGGTCCGGGTCTGTGCGTAGGAATGGACAAATACCCATTGGTTATGGGTAACCGCGGTTACCCGTCCATTTAAATTAAACGGTTACGGTTATGGGTAACCGTTTAGATAAATAAACGGTTATGGGTATAACCGTTTACCCGCGAAATTTAAATGGACGGTTATGGGTATTAACCACGGTTATAAACGGGTAACCGTTTACCCATTTATTTTATATATGTAAAACTAACATAAATCATGTTCTCGATCCAATAATACTTAGCACTCAATAAATTAGCAAGGAATTCATCGATCATTCTCTCAATAACACTACTACATGAATGATGATTCTCATCATCAAGGAATTGGCCAAATTAATTTAAATTTCATGTAAGTAACCGTGAAATTAACAGAAATGTCTTCTAAACAATTTTTGTAACCCAATAATACTTAGCAAATATTATATTTACCTTCATTGGTAATAGTTAAAAATATCGTCTGTAAACTATTATTTCAATTATTGGAATGGTATAAGGACTTAAAAAATTAAAATATGGATATGTATGATAATGTACCTATAACGATGTTTAATTGTCAAAAAAAAAATTATGACAATTTTTTTTTAATTTTCAAGTTGTTAAAAAATATGTAGATGGGTGAAAAAATGGTAATGGTAAAAAAAAAAAAGATAAACGGGTTAAAAAAGGATAAATGGGTAAACGAATATTAAACGGTTACGGTTAAATGGGTATGCGGTTATGGGTATGGTTAACCATTTATAAACGGTTATGGGTATGGGTATAACCGTTTAGGTAATTACCCAACGGGTAAATGGTTATGCGGGTATGAGCATAAATGGTTATGGATAAATTAACCGCGGTTACCCGTCCGCATAACCATTGCCCATCCCTGTCTGTGCGGCCTATATTTTAGCCGGAGAACACAATATAGTCACTTAACTGAATTACACAACGCAACACTCACACTATCAACGCTTTGGAATCTCCGTCAATGGTGGACCTCTCCTTCCTCGCCCTCCTCCTCCTCCTCCCGCTCGCCCTCCTTTTCCTCATTCTCTACGTCATAGTCCGGCCCTGCCCCGTCAATATCCCAATCAAGAACCGCCACGTGTTCATCACCGGAGGCTCCAGCGGAATCGGTCTCGCCCTGGCCCACCAGGCCGCCACGGAGGGCGCAAGAGTCTCCATCCTCGCGCGCTCCCTCGACAAGCTCGAGGAAGCAAAGAACTACATCCAGCTGTCCACCGGCATCGACGTGTCAATCTTCGCCGCCGACGTCCGCGACTACGACGCCGTTTCGAAGGCAGTGGAGGAGGCGGGTCCCATCGACTTGTTGATCGTGAACCAGGGGGTGTTCGTCGCCGAGGAGCTCGAGAAGCAGGGATTGGATGAGGTGAGGTTCATGGTGGACGTGAATCTGATTGGGAGCTTCAACATGATCAAAGCCGCTCTCCCCGAAATGAAGAAGGGAGAGGACCGTGGGCCCCGCTCGATCGCGCTGATGTCATCCCAGGCCGGCCAGGTCGGAATCTACGGCTACACGGCCTACTCCGCCAGCAAGTTCGGGCTCCGTGGCTTGGGCGAGGCTCTGCAGCAAGAGGTGATTTCTCACGACATTCACGTTTCTCTTGTATTCCCGCCGGACACAGACACCCCTGGTTTCGCTGAAGGTAAAACTGTAAAAGAGTTGTAAATGTTGGACGTGGAATTTGATTGTTTCGCCTTGATTTTTCGTACGAGCGATATTCTACTTTAAACTAATACAAACTGCTAAACATGGGGAGGGAGATTCGAACTTGGATGCATTGGAATGTTAAATGCAGGTAGGGAGATTCGAACTTTGGTGCATTGGGGGGCACATCCGCTCTAGACAACGTGGCTTCGCGTGATTTTGCTCTAATTTTGATATTCAATTGTTGTAGAGAACAAGAGGCGGCCGCCGCTGACTGGCATTATAGCGGAGTCGTCTGGGGCGATGAAAGCCGAAGATGTTGCGAAGAGGGCTTTGGATGGGATTAAGTCCGCTTCTTTTATTGTGCGTTGCAACTTTGAAGGGTTATTGTTGTCTATTGCCACTGCTGGGATGTCTCCTCAGAGGTCGTTCGTTATGGCATTTTTGGAGGTGGTTGCGGGTGGTTTGGTTCGTCTTGTTGCTCTGTGTTTTCAGTGGAGTTGGTATACCAGCATACACAAGTGGCAAGCACAGAGCAAGAGTAAGTATAGTTTCATATCGCGGTTTAACTGATTATGTTTTAGTTTTCGGTTTGATCTTACTGCATTAGAGATTGTATTTCCCAGACACAATTGCCAATTGTCCGTATATTTCCTGTTGTTATCCAAACTGCCTAGTTTAATGAATGATGCTGCCGGGTTTAGATGTTTAATGCATTTGAATTACTCGTAATGCGTATCCAACTTTGCAATATGGTCCATGATCGGAGGGAATGCAGGACTAGCACCGGTGTAGCTGACTGAACGGTTGTCATTGCTAGTTAGTAGGAGATGAACTCATGAAAGTGAAATTATTCATCTGTCGTCGTAGAGAATATGCCCGAACAGTGGCATCTTTGATTCTTAAGAACCTCCTTTCCCTCCGATCTAACGCAACAGTCTGGGAATCCGATTCTTTTCTTTTTTCTGTGATGATTTCCTTGCATGTTTAGCTATGAATGACACTTGACCATTTCCTATGATTTTTTAATTTCAGGGACCTGAGATTCGTGGTGCTTTGTATAGCACTTGGACTGCAGCTGTCGGATGTGGGTTACTTTGGTCCGTCGAGTCTCTGACCTCATCCAGGGTCGAATCTAGTTGTAGAATAAAACAAGCATCGCTACAAGAATAAGGTAGTTGTAGTAAGAAACAAGATAATTGTAGCAAGAATACTCATGCAAGGTGTTTCCACAAGAATAATATTTTTTAATTGACCATTTAAAACAAAGTTTGGAAGGGGTTTGATTTTGAAATTTAAAATAATAATAACGAATTTAATAAAAAGATCCAAAATGACTTTTTTTAAAGCTTGAGATATCCTCAACATATAGGGTCGTTGTCAAGACACCTTAGACACCAAAAAGCTCAATTAACCCCAAAATGTCACTTTGACAGCATTACACAATGCTTTCTTTATTTTATCGCCATAAATTATCTACCTAGTAGAAAAATTTGAAACTTTTACACGAACATCCTCCAATTAGAATTACTTCAAAACTCGTCCATTTGATCAATTTTTGATCAAGAGGAAGTCGAATGTCCTACATTGAGCATATCAATCAAGGTATCAAAATTTCACTAAAATAATCAATAAATTATAACTAAAAGTAAAGTAAAATATATAGCATAATATCGACTCATCAATAGATGTCAGGAGCTGTAGGCTTAGGAAATTGAGACAACTCTTGAGATTTCTTTTGATACACTTTGAATTTTGTTTCTAGTTGATTTATTTCGTTGTTTATATAGATTACATGAGGACGGGTGTAAGCACGGTTGATCAACGAGTTTTTTTTGAAAAATGTGTTGTAATTTGTTGATGCATAAAACCGGAGGTCGTACAACGTAAATCCGACCGTGAATCTGATCAAAGATCGTGACGCCATCAATAAAAGGAGAAAAAAGAAAAAAGAAATGAAAGAGAACCGACATAACTTTTCGTGTCGTTTCCCACAGACGGCGCCAAATGTTAATGCACAAAACCGGAGGTCTTGGAACAATGTAAGTCCGACCGTGAATCTACATGAAATGTAAATGACACAAGATGTATCATGGTTCACCCCAAGGTTTGGGCTACATCCACACTGATTGTATTTCTTTGAGAGTATTTGTGAGGGAGAGAATGTGAGAGTTTTGCTCTAGATAGGAGAGACTTAGGGTTTGTGAGGGTGAGGATGCCCTTTTATAGAATAAGGGCTCCTCCCCTAATTACATATTTACTCATTCCTTTATTACATAATTACATTTAAGTCCCTCGAGTATTTATACAAGGTCTAAATACAAGGCCCTAAATATGATATAAACAGTAGTCCCCCAAGTCTTCAGTCAAAAGAGTCTTTTGGCTGGAGACTTGAAATTCAATCCATGTGTGGGCCGAAGTAACTAGATATTGTCTTGAGTTGATGCTCGATATAAGGCAGTGCTCAATCTGAAATGACGCTCAACTAGAAGTAGCACAGGCTGCGAGGCTTGTGGCTTACGTTGCCTTTAGTTGGCTCGACTTGCGGCGTTTGAAGGTGAGGGAGTCCCTTTTATAGAATAAGGGCTCGTTCCTCAATACATGAATGATGGGCTAGAGTCCATGCTCTTTAATGATGGTGAGGGAGTCCCTTTTATAGAATAAGGGCTCGTTCCTCAATACATAAGTGATGGGTTAGGAGTGATGCTCGCGGCGAGGCGGTTGCTCAGCTGGCGGCGTTGCTCTCTAATGATGGTGAGGGAGTCCCTTTTATAAAATAAGGGCTCTCTCCTCAATACATAAGTGATGGGCTAAATCCCTCAAGTATTTTTTATGAGGCCCAGTTGAGGCCCAATATATGGTACATAATGTAGTCCCCCAAGTCTTCGGTCAATAGAGTTTGTTGGCTGGAGACTTCAAATTGAATCCGTGTATGGGCCGAAGTGGTGGTTGTTCGAAGGCTGTATTTATATACCCTGCACTAAAGCTTTGTAGGTGAAGCTTTGCTAGTGAAGCTTTGAAGCTAGAACTCTGTAAATGAAGCTTTTGAAGCTAGAGCTTTTGTAAATGAAGCTTTTGAAGCTAGAGCTCTGTAAATGAATCTTTTGAAGCTAGAGCTTGTGTAAATGAAACTTTTGAAGCTAGAGCTCTGTAAATAAAGCTTTTGAAACCGTTTGACATGAGTGATGCTTATGAATGTTTATGTTGATTGACATGAGTGATGCTCACAGATGTTGTCATGAGTGATTGCTCATGAATGTTAACATGAGTGATGCTCATGAATGTTGACATGAATGATGGTCATGAATATTTATGTATGATTGTCATGAGTGATGCTCATGAATATTTATGTATGAATGACATGAGTAATGCTCATGTATAATTTAGAGTACTGGGCGTACTTTTGATCACCTGGTTGGTGGTAATAGCGGCGGGTTGCCGAATAATTGTGAAGTACTGGGCGTACTTTTGATGACCTGGTTGGTGCTATTTTAGGCTATGCCTTTTTTTTTCTTTTTTTTTTACCCTCTAATGGGGTTTATACATATTACCCTCTGATGGAGTTTATAAAGATGTCTGCAAAAGATAAAAATAAATTACATTATTCTGGTGGGATGTTTATTCCTTGCTTTTGTTTTTCTGGTTTGCTTTTGCTTTTCCCACTCCAATTCTTTCTCTTTTCCTTTTGCTTTCCATTGCGTCTCTATCTCTGTCTCTTGGCGAAACTGGAAGGATAATTCCACTTGCTTTTCTTGGACAGCCTGGTCGTGCCCATCACTCATCTTTTTTTTTTTTTTTTTTTTTTTGATGCCTTTTCCTTTTGCACCCCGCTCTGTCTCTCCACCTCCATGCAGACTTGATTTTCCTTTTTCTTTTCCTAGTGCACTTTTTTCTGCCTCTCCATCTCTCCGGCAGCCCGACCCATGATTGATGGCGCCACGATCTGATGGGTGATGCTGACCGTCTACATGTACGGAAATGGACTCAGATCCACCGTCGTGAGTGGAAGCAAGAGCGAAGCTGGAGCTGGTGACAAAATCTCCACCAGTGGTACATTCCAAGTGTTTGGACCGGGTTTCATTGGAAAGTCCATGGGAATCACTAACACCGCTGGTTCAAAGGCAAGGCCACCATTGCTCTTCGTACGGTCGGGGACCAAATTGCCTTCTTCAACTGCAGGATCAGCGGATACCAGGACACTTTGTACATGCAGTCCGACCGACAATTCTTCCGTAATTGCGTTATCTCCGAACACGTGGACTACATTTTTGGTGACGCCCGCGCATACATTCAGAACTCGTTGATCATCGTGAGGGAGCCAACCAACTCGCAGCATAACCAAGCTTTCATCATCGCTCTCAGAAGGCAGTTCCAGCACGAGATCTGCGCCATCATCATCCATAACTGCATGATCGTCCCCGAGTAGAAACTCGTCCCCACAAGGTTCGAGGTGAGGACATAGTTGAGAAGGATGTGGAAGTGAACATCATTGAACAATGAACCGTATCAATCCTCTGACGTGGACTACACATGCGTAGGTATGTAAGGTGAGGGGCGTGAAATCCTGGATATGGTAGGTGCAGTATGTCTGTCTGCAATCTGTCTCGGAGTCGATGTCGGAGTTTGGTTTTAAGGAGAACAGTAGTAGAGGGGAGGGCCACGTCACATCATTGAACAATGAACCGTATAAATCCTCTGACGTGGACTGCACATGCGTAGGTATGTAAGGTGAGGGGCGTGAAATCCTGGATATGGTAGGTGCAGTATGTCTGCCTGCAGTCTATCTCAAAGTCGATGTCGGAGTTTAGTTTTAAGGAGAGCAGTAGCAGAGGGGAGGGCCACGTCACTGGCAGGCGAGGGTTACCAGGTGCCATTCAACGCGTTGACTTTGCCGACGAGGGCTACCAGGTGCCGTTCCCGAGGGACTTCCCGAGAGAGTAAGCCTCGTGGAAGGTTTTCCTGCCGACAACGAGAAAGGACGGCGCCGTCCTTGTACTTCTCGGTGGTTTTCCACCAGGAGGAGGCAAAGGGGAGTGGGCCCCATTCCTTGAGTTCATCAGGAACGATTTGCAGGTCGATTTAAGCACGACCAATAGGCTGAGAATTTGACTGATAAGATCAGGAAATCAAAGAAGAACTACCCGGCTGGAGAGGATGGTGAGGACTCGGTGTTTTCGAAGCCCCATGAGCTTAAGTGCTTTGAGCTGTGCAAAAAGATTTGGGGTTCTGAGGCTTAAAAAAGTGAACTTTGCAGACTGAAGAGAGAGAGAAAGAGAGTTTGTGGTGTTTCTCTGTTTGAAGAGGTGAAGGAGATTAGAAGCAAGAGAGAGGGAGGCCAGGCACGTGGTCCGTGCAGTTACAGAGAGAGATTGAGTCAGAGAGGAGGTGCTCCGTGGCTTTTTTGGGAAATTTTTGGGTTCTTGGGTTTTTGCAGATTCAAGGTGGAGATGAAAACAAAATGAAAGAGAACCGACATAACTTTTCATGTCGTTTCCCCCAAACGGTGCCAAATGTTGATGCACAAAATCGGAGGTCTTGGAACAACGTAAGTCCGACCGTGAATCTGCATGAAATGTAAATGACACAAGATGTATCGTGGTTCACCCCAAGGTTTGGGCTACGTCTATACTGATTATGTATTTCTGAGAGTAGGGCTGGGTTCGGTTCTTATCGGTTCGGTTTTTTGCCAAAACCGAAACCAAACCGAAATTTCGGTTCGGTTCGGTTTGGCCCATATTTTTTTCGATTTTTTTCGGTTCGGGTTCGGTTTTTTTTCGGTTTTTTTTTTTTTTTTTTTTTTTTCCTCCAAGAAAGTCTTGGAAATCAACATAAGCACAAGAACTAACAAATTAGAATCAAGGCAGATATGGATTATTTTACGTCAATGGGACAATCCCATTCAAATATGCAACTAAAAGAAGAAAAAAGTCGAAGTGTCCGAATAGAATATTGGGCTCAACAACTGTAAAACCCACAGAAGCAGCTTCTGCATCATTAACATATCTATCTTAACAATGGCATTATTCAAAACTTCAGCTGCTTTTCTCACACATTGCAGGGAGGCCAACTTACAACCACACCAAGGAAAGGCCAAGAGCATCTAAGAGAGGCAAGAGTATGCCAAAGCTTTCTCCTCACTGAGCTCCTCTGCAGTTGCATCCAACTTCTTCCTCGAGAACTCGTCAATAGAGAGTCCTATACAATTGTGAAACAAATGTGTATTAGAACTTTGAATGTTCACATTCTATTCAATTGTTAAGAAATGCAGAGACTTCAGACTCTTACCTTGAACAATCTTCCACCAATTGAACTATTTTCATATCCACCAACTTAAGCTTTTATCTGCCATCTTAACTAGTTATACATCATTGCTTTACATCACCATTTAAATGCTACAAAATTTCGCAAAGTTTATTTTCTTTTCAAACTGACTTCTACTCATTTATTTACTATCGAAATGATTTAAACTATGCATGTCAATCTCTAACAAAAGCTATTGAAGAAAAACAGATCTCAACCTCATGGCTTGTCTTTAAAACAGTAATGTACCCAAAATTTGAGGAGCTTTTCTTTCTCAAACTCGTACTCTATCTTATGGTTGTCCAACTGCACAATTGAATGAGAAATTACAGTCAGTTACATAAGAAAACTCAGAGAAGAAAAAATTTGCATGTAACGGAAAGTGAAGAAAAACAGATCTCAACCTCATGGCTTGTCTTTAATTCCACATAAAACCTCCTTCCATCATCAGTTGAATCACAGCAATCCATTTCAGCACCCATCAGAATACGATGAGCCCCTAATTTTGTTTTGATCACAGAACAGTATTCAACATTGGCATCAACATTATGTATCGGTCCATCGTCTCTTCCTGGATCTCTCACCCAAGCTATCTGATAATCAACAAACAAACAGACGAAAGCTCACATTTTTCTTTCTGTTTATCTATTTTCTCAGCAACAAAAGAAAACCCAGAAAATTCACGAGAGAAATTACGGAGAGGAGTCAATACCTGGAGGACTTTGGGGCCGAGGAGGTGAGAGGACTTTCGGAGGGTATGCGGGTCGGGCAAGGACCTGGAGGAGATGGATTTGAGGTCCATGTTGGTGAGCTCCACTTGGATCAGGATCATCGCCTTCACTTGTTCGTGGTCGCCGAAGCACACGGCGAGGGCGAGGTGTGAGAGATTGAGAGTGAGAAGGGTCGCGCCGTCGCGGGTCGCCTGGGATTCAAGACCAAGAGAGACAGAGAGTTTGGGAAAGACAGAGATGAGGCTCGGCTGCGCGAGAATGTTACTGGGTTAGTTAGGGTTACACTGGAGGCAGGGAAGGGAACGAGAGAGAGAAGAGGGGAATGAATAAAAGGTGTGGCTGCTAGGGTTAACTTAAAGGGGATTTCTCAAAAAAATTAAAAAACGTTTCTGAAATGTTGGAGGCATAAGGGTTCGAACCCTTGCGCTGCAACTTGAAAATTTTCCCTGAAACCAACTTGGCAACAGGTTTTGTTTTGTTATGATTGTATGAATAAACTATTTATAATATTGAAAAAAATAATTAAATATATATAATTCGGTTCGGTTCGGTTTGGTTCGGTTTTCGAACCTCAAAAACCGAAACCGAACTGACCAGATTCGGTTCGGTTCGGTTTGACAGTTTCGGTTCGGTTTTTTTCGGCCTCGGTCCGGTTTGGTTTTCGGTTTTTTTCAGTTTTCGGTTTTTTGAACCCACCCCTATCTGAGAGTATTTGTGAGGGAAAGAGTGTGAGAGCGTTGCTTTAGATAGGAGAGGCTTAGGGTTTATGAGGGTGATGAAGCCCTTTTATAGAATAAGGGCTCCTCCCCTAATTACATATTTGCCCATTCCTTTATTACATAATTACATTTAAGTCCCCCGAGTATTTATACGAGGTCTAAATACGAGGCCCTAAATATGATATAAACATATTTCATTCCCCGCCAAAAATTCAATATGTTCAGATGAAATTGTTTTTTGCGGAACCGTATCCCCTCCGAACCTAATAAAATTGAGCCTATTACTGAGTAAGGGATCCGGACCATTGAAATTTGATCCAATGACTACAAACAGGGGCCCTCTTAAAGTTATAATAATTATAGCTGTTGAATCAAATTTCAACGGCTCGGATCCCTTACTCAGCAGGCTCAATATATTTAGGTCCGGAGGGATCCCCTTCCGTTTTTTGCCTCGTAATTTTGTTGTCGTAAATACTAAAGACGAGGTGGCATACGAAATTTTGGCTTGGACATTGTTTTAGCGTAAGAAATCATTTCTCCTTACTTGCAATTCACGAATTTGAAACATATGTGACAGTAAATTATTAGTCTAGAAAAAACTTTATGCACACATAGCAAACTATCATTTGTTTACAAGAATGAACGACTTTTTACACGTAAGGATCCAAATATTTTCTATGTTAAAATACAAACTTGTAAATAAATTATTGTAATAAAAAAGATGTTTCGACTAAACCAATACCTAAGAAAAGTTATTTTCCTGCACTTTTCCTCTCATTTTTTAAATTTTACACTGTGTTTGGATGAGGAAATTTAAAATTACTAAAAAAATTTCAAAATGATGGAAATAGAAATGACAGTATTTGTTTTTCTAGAATTAGTGAGTTTTTTTGTTTGATTAACCTAAAAGAATAATGAAATTTTGAATGCGGAATTTAATGTGTAGTCATTAATATGCGGAATTTTAAGCTTACTTTTATAGAAATTAGAAAATGACAAAGATTTACATAGAATTAGACTTGGAAATTGGAGGTCTCAAATTTCAAATTTTTTTTTTCATGCAAAAGTTCTAAATTATTACGTTAATGAATCTAAATAAGAAAACTGGTGCATATGAATTTTAAATTTTGATTTTTTTTCCGAATTCTAAGTTTATTAGATCAATGACACACCTCGACCGAGATCAAGGCATGTTGGCCATCACGTGAGGGTGACGTAGCCATGTGCACAGTGCGGAAGCAATAAAGATAAGAATTATATGAATAATTAAAAACCGAAACAACTAGAGTGCACTACTAAACAGGAAGTGTTAGGAGTAAGATAAAAAAGTAAACACTCCTAATCAGAGCATATAAAGTCTAGGTGCAGTCCAGTAGGACAAGTACTAATTATACAGTACCATAAGATGTCTTACAATTATTTAGATAGGTCAGAACCGTCGAAGTCCTCGCACCCAGCAACTGCAAACTTACCTAAAACCTGGAGGGGCGCAAAACATAAAACGTGAGTGGGCAAAAACAAATGTTTTACAAAACCATTTCATTTATCAACATATCTAACCCCTCGCTGTAAAACATATATAATTTTTTCCAGAATCAAGATATATGCATATACATAAATATATATGAAATTATATCAATTCAAATCATGTTTCACATAATCATATTCATATATATGCCATGCCAAGATATAACAGAGTAAGCAATTCAGGTAAGAATAATTTCATATAAATATAACATGTTAGCTGGAACCCATGTGGTAGTCTGTACGGCTGAATTCATAGCTCAAAATCAATCTAGCCAGAGTCACTACAATGACCTATACGACAACATACTGCACAAGAGTCGGAACCAAAGGAAAAGGTCTGTACGACAATAATGGGTGTGATATAATTATGCTCAATACTACTCTCACATAATAGTTGGGCGATAAATCGCTAGTCACCTACGAGTCGGAACCACCTAAGATGGTCTATGCGACAAGACTGTGCACCTAAATTGGATCTAATATGAGCATATGGTGCGGGATGTGACATAATAAACAGGCCTGTGCCATATCTCTGGCGAAATCACAATCACCCTAGGTGCAATTTTATGAGCTCAACATTATTCAATCACATATCACATCATTGACAATTCACATAACCAAACATAACTCACCTGAGCTTACCTGAGCGTCCACAGCACCACATATATATATATATATATAAAGCATCATATACCAATTCATATACGAATTATACTTACCAAAAGCCCACTCACTGGTATGTCGAAGGGTCGTAGCCCCGAGTCGCCCTTGAACACGCTCGTCCTCATGATAAGTCTCACCTATATGCGAATTAACTATAAAAACGTTATTTAAAGCACATAGGCAAAACTAGCTAATAACTTCTCATGCAATGCTCAATTTTGGTATTTGACTATACCACAGTGACCTACACAACTCCACGAACATCCCCATATTTTTAGAATAATTTTCTGACCACCCACGCGCCGGCCAAGGCACGGCAATATGTGCCCCCACGCGCGGCCACGTGACAAGCATATTAACGGTATCAGTCAACACCGTCAGGAATATTCCGTGGAATATTTCGTCAAATAGTAACGGAATCTGTTAAATTTAACTCCTGCCGTGGAATATTCCGTCATCCCTAACCTTGAACCTCCGGCAACCGTCGCCGGCGTCGGAAACTGGATAAAACTTTAAAACACTTATTCTCCTTCGTTTCTTCACCATTTTTCATGAAAATTGAACCATTGGAAAGCTGGAGATGAGAGGAACGACGTTATACCTGTTTGAAGCCTCGAAAACCACTAAATCACTCCTGAGCAAGCTCGATAATTCCGGCCAAACTTGTAGTGCTTCGATCTCAGTCCTCCGACATCCAATTCACTCCATTTTTCTTCTCCGAGCCTCACAAGGACATCCTAAAGCTTATTATGTCCTTAAAATTCCCTGAAACACAAGATTTTACGTGTGCATGAACAGTGCACAAAATCGAGGTTAGGGTTTCTCGGGTTTTTCACGGTTTCAAGTCCTAAGAATAGTATAGATGTACTCAGGGGCTTGCAAGGAACGAGAATCTCACCTTTAGAATGTCGATCCGTGCATGAGTGTGAGCTTTGTTGCTTGTCCGTACGTGAGGGAAAGAGAGAGAGTCCGAGAGATGAGAGAGCACGGGAGAGAAGAGAGAGGGTGCGTGTGTTGTGTGTGAGCTCCACATGGTCACCACCCAACCAAGGAAATAACATCTAAGTTTCCAAAATAAGTCTCACACACACTAAAATTTCAATATCCAAGGATAAAACCGTCATTTTACATCACCGATAATAATAATTTGGGATGGGCAGTAACAATCAAAACAAGACACTCAATACTACAATCTGGTGGTATTCCTTCTCACTTGGAAGTAAGAGGTTTTAGGTTCGAATCTCGTGGATAGATAATTCGATACCAAATTAAGCTACCAATTATATGGCTTCGCCGAACTCTCCCTCTTCTTAATGTAAAAATATCGATATACTTCAAAGAAAAAAAATCAAAACAAAATCGATGGACAGAAACAAACCGATTCGTGCTGAGGAGAAAATGAGATGCCCATTGCGAAGACCAAAACGACGTTGTTTTTTTTTATAATTTTTTTGGAAACTCCAAAACGACGTTGTTTCGCATTTCGGCCCATGAATGTTCCAGACGTGACTCCCAGCCCAAGTGAGTAGAACCATCCAGACCGTTATCTTAGGGCTCTCTCCTCTGATAGGTCGTTACAATCGCCACCTTCCTCCAATTGGGGAACAACTTACCAACAAAGCGAAACGAATCGAGTGAGTCGACTCAGCTGCTCAGCACTCAGCAATGGCGTCCACACTTCTGAAGCGAACGAGCTTCTCCGCAATGAAATCAGTGGTCAGAGGCTTCCAAATCGGAGTTCAATCAAGAGCCTACGCGGCGGCTGCAGTCGGGACCGACTTAGTCTCCGCCGCACCCAATGTTTCCCTCCAGAAAGCTCGCACCTGGGACGAAGGTGTCTCCTCCAACTTCGCCACCACTCCTCTCAAAGACATTTTCAAGGTTTTATTTTTCAGTTATTTAATTTTTCTATTAGCTTTCTGGTTTCAGTAAAATTTCAAGATTCTGGAGGCTCAATATTTTGTGAAAATTGTGTTTCAGGGCAAGAAAGTCGTCATCTTTGGACTCCCTGTAAGTTAATCTCTCTGTTTATATCATACGTTTGATGTAATTAGATATATGTTAGTGAGAAATGCCAAATTTAGGGTCAGTAAAACACTGAAAAAATGAGTAAATTATGAATCAAAAGCACTGAACTTTTGAATCTTGTGAGTTTCTAGTAGAGGAATTTATGTGGTTATTTTGTTTTCGATATGTCAGGGTGCCTTCACTGGTGTTTGTTCTGCGCAACACGTGCCTAGTTACAAGAACCAAATTGATAAGTTTAAGGCTAAAGGGGTTGACTCTGTGATTTGTGTAGCTGTGAATGATCCATATGTTATGAAGGGCTGGGCAAACAACCTTGAAGCCAAAGAAGCTGTAAGTTTTCTCTTTATATTGAGTACTGCCCTTTTGTTTTTCGAAATAAGTACGTTTTCAGGTTACGCTGCTCTTAATGACTTCAATTGAATCAAAAGTAGATAGATGGATGTCTGAATCTTCAATCCTAAAATCAAATTCCAAATTGTAGCTAGTTGCATTCCTTGTCTAAGTGGCGAGCTTATAAGAGTTCATGAGTCAGTCTCGAGGCTAACTTACTTGGAGAACAATCGAGGTTTTTATAATTGTGAATTTTTAATTTCTTTGTTAGTCTCAAGTAGTTTAAGTTGGATTACTCTTTTCACTTGTACATGGTACAAACCGCATCTGGCAATTCCTTCAAAGTTTAGCAACAGTGCTATATTGATTCAATGTAAATTATCGCATCATCAGTTTACTTATTTGAAATTTGGTTAAATAGATTGAGTTCTATGGGGACTTCGATGGCAGCTTCCACAAAAGCTTGGAATTGGATAAAGATCTCAGTGGTGCTTTGCTTGGACACCGCTCTCAAAGGTAATAACCATCAGTTGTATTTGTTTTTGTGCTTTGAAATTGAGTGTTTTTGGTCTCTTGATGCAGATGGTCAGCTTATGTGGTCGACGGGAAGGTGAAAACTCTAAATGTGGAGGAAGTCCCATCAGACTTCAAGGTTTCTGGCGGGGATGTAATTTTGGGACAGATCTAGAGCTCTTCGTTTTTATGACAATTTACACAGTGCTTGATCTATATGATGAGACATGTCATCCATCTGCATCCTTAATAATCGAGTTCTGTTGAGTTTGGTTTGTGAATAAGGTTATGAAGAAGCCCGAGTTTCGGCATGATATATCTCAGCTAGTTTGAAGTTTTCGCGTGTTATGTCTTTACGACTGGGGCATGTCCCGCCGTTAGCTTTGTTTCCCAGTTCATATTTTACCCAAGAATCCAACCATATTTTGCAATCACATTCCCCCGTTTTGGTTTGAAATCATTAGTTTTTAATTAAATAATTTTATTGATAGCTTCCAGGACGAATGAAAACAAAACTCGCAGGACATGTATGTTATAAAATAAGTTCAAGCAGTTGCGACAACTGCTATATATATTAGGAATTCCCACCAGAATCCACTTAATACGAAGCAACAAAGGAAAGGAAAATGTGCAGGTCAGGAGAAATAACTCATCAACTGCGGTTTCTATGTTGCATAAATAGGCAACGAGCAGGACGCAAAACCAACCAGCGGTTTGGCTCTTCGCATAACGTCACTTGCTGAGGTGTCTAATGCTTGACAGTTAAAACACAGGCCGTGCACTTTGGAGGTTAAAACACAAACCATTAGGAGTTGAGCCAAATCCAAACTCCGTATGGCATCAGTGTCCGCTCTGCAAGAAAAGCAGGTATACGTTAGGTGTTGCTTCACATGTAATACAAACGGAAATAAAGTTGGGCAAATGAAATGATAATGCACATTTGAGAAGGCTTCTTTGTATCAAAATGTTGTTCTTGGTTCTATATTTTGAAAAAAATGGTTTCAGATTTCAATATTATCTAGCAACAATCAATCAATAAAAAAAAAATGGTCAAAAATGTAAATTTATAGAACCTGTGCAGAAGAAACTTCAACTCGGTCTGCCGTAGCAGCTTTGACACGAGAGGGTGCATCTGAACTTTCATCACCAACTCTCCCATTATTATTACAAGAATGAACAATAACAGTCTCTAGCACACCTTTTCCCTTGAAGGATAAGTTTGAAGTCCCTCCTCCGCTAGGGCCAGAAACAGGAGTAGGGACTCCAGGTTTCTTTGGAGTAAGGTCGAAGCGCTCAAACATTCTTGCAACACCAGCAATTCCTGCATTCATCTCACGTTGAACTCCTTTGCTCAGCTCCTTGACTGAGTTGTTACGAGCAAGTAGCTTTTCCTTAAAGCCTCGAGTGCTTCTTGAGATTGACTCTTTGTATCTTTCACAATTTTCAAATATGAGTATAAGAAAGGAGTCAACATCAACTTCAAAGTGAAGTACAGCAGTATAATTTCTACCTTGCTGAGGCAGCAGACAACGTGGATTTGATAGAATCAGGCAAATTGATAGTCTCGGATGGGCTTGGTCTGTGTGGACCATCAGGTGATGGTCGGCCATAAAGCACTCTGGAATGACCAGGAAATGGTAAGCCACCGGAAGATAAAAAGAAGAGATGAATACTATAGACAACAAAGATGACAAAACAAGCTTAAATCATATTCATGTGCCACGAGATAACACCTTCTATCTATGCACTTCATATTATATTGCAAACTACATTCCAGGTGACCAGCACAAGCAGTAACTTTTTGCAAAATATTCATTTTGCATCCATGAGTTGGAACATATATCCACTTCTTGTGTATGTACTAGAATAAAATAAAATTTAAAGTGCATCCACATTAGGGAATAACTTTTGGCCTTAGTTGCATACCTTGGTTTGTAAGGGATATCACTATTGGCAGCAGTACTGCAGATAAAAGATGGTGGAGATTGAATAACTGATGGTCTTTGAGAAGTTGGCGAATCTTCTGGAGAAATTGGGTATGTTTGCTGGAAACCAGGCACATTTTCATGATTGGAAAAAACAAAAACATGGGAAGGACCTAGCCCAGATGATCTCTGTCTTTCCCTTCTGCGAGCATAACGAGCTCTGCTAGAAGCAGCAGCAAGATGCTGCATGATGCGCTCATCCAAATCGGAGTCATCTGAGAAAGATTCCTGAAAAGTTCAAGTTGGCTGTCAATGAAAGCCGTTCTCAGCAAGAAAAATTAAGTATTACCAAATTTGTTATAAAAACTCACGTGCTCAACATCAAAGTCCTCAGATGAATGATAAGTTTGGGGTGCCATGGAAGATGTTTTTCTTGACCTTGAGTTCCTCTCATTTTGTATAGCAGTTAGAAGCCCTTGGCTACGCCAAAAAATAAAAATTTCATTGAAACATAACAGAAAGAAATCAAGAAGTATCACATGCATGAGTTAGAGAAAGTTACATACCAAGCAGGATCCTTCAGGGAAAATAACTGCCAACAAATTGGGCATTCTTTACTTCTTTGTGACCTAAAAGAATATCAAGATCAATAAGAAAAAACCAGTCTCAATTAGAAACAGCAAATTACAAATTTTCATGGGTAGACCAAGGAGGATGGATATAATTAAGACATTAACCTATATATAACGTAAAGTGGGGTTACCATTCTAATATACAGTGAAGATGATATTCGTGTTTGCAGCTGGTTATCTGAAACAAGAAGAAATTCTAAGGGTTAAACACTCAGATAAACGTCTAAATCTACGAGTGAAATACTTGCAGACAAAGAACATATACAAGATATCTAGTATCCATTCTGTGCTACAGTGATTTGGTACAACAACAAATACAAGATAACTAGTTTTCGTGAAATAACTTTAGCATGATCACAATCATCACTGTGCATTCTCGCTCGTTCATCTCTATTACATCCCACCAAACAATCCGAAAGATTGTTAATAAAGAATATACTTCACCGAATCATCATGCTTTATGATAACAATATACATCAAATCAAACACAAGATTACAGATTGTTTTTCCATCAACCATGTTTCTCAGCAACCGAAAGAACCCCAAAAATTCGGCTAAAATAAAACAAATTATCCTAATTGACAAATAGATCACAGTTTATTTCAGCTACCAAAAAGAATCACACAATCAGAAATCGCAAAAGCAAGCACTATAATCAGACCACCGAAAGCGATCTTAAATTCAAAATCCCAATCAGTATTACAAGACTGACCCAGTAAAGACTGTCAGTTGGGTAAGCACAAAACACTGAGTTCTACAAAAATACACAGGCTTTTCAGGCTTTCAAGGATCATACAGTTGCTGGGTCGTCGCAGTTGAAGGGCTCGAGGCAGATGCTGCAGGAGTCTTCGTTGGAGTCGTCGAGAAGATCCGGGGAGGACGAAGGCGCAGCTGAGACTGGTTTTGGGTTAAGAGAAGAAGAGGGAGCGAAAGACGCCATTTTTTAGCAATGCGGAGGGGGAGAGAGGTTTATGGAGGAGGTGGGGGTGAATGGTGTGAGGAGGAAGAGGAGAGGGAACCCTAGAAAAGTCTTGTTGGGGGGGGGGGGGGGGGGGAATGAAAGAGTAAAGGGTCAAAGTAAGGAATTTTAGGGAGGAGAGAGAGGAAAAGAGGATCACAAAACGCAGCAGCAAAGCAAAACACCGATTCACACGCTTTGGTTCGATGGAATCAGATGCTTGATTGATGAGAAAAATATATGGAAATTTAACGAAAAATTTCCGGACATTATTTATTTTAACAAAAAATTACATTTTAATATTAAAAAAATTAATTATAATACTAGTTATTTCATTTTTTATTTTGTCATTATTGTCAAAACTCAAAAATTTTAAATCATTTTTTTTAGTTTTCCTAAAAATATAACCAGTCTCAATATTATCTAGTTCTTACATTTTTTTTCTTTTTCATTTGGTCATTTGGTTTTGGTTTATTGCTGGCAATGGCAAAGTCAAGTCAAGTTTTCTAGCAACCCACTAACTTCGCAATTTTCTTACCAAAAAACCAAACAAGTCTTATTGTCTAGTGGAAATAACTAAAAACGCGTTCTTACAATTGAAAGTGATGTTCAGTATAATTATTTAAGGGATGTGCTATCTACACACCACATTTCACTTCTCACACACCCCTTGATAATTTATGTCCGTTGATCTTTTTCAATTCATTCGATCTGACGGTCGAAAATTAAAAAGGTGTGTGAGAAGTAAAATACAGTGTGTGGATATCATACACCTTATTTAAAAGTGCTTAAAAGGTGGGTTCTTACAACAAAGTGATGTTCGGCATAATAATTGTAGCTCATATTTCTAATAAGTGTTTATAAGTAAAATTAACTTAACCAAAAGTAGTGTGGGGGAGGAAATGACAATTTCACACTTCAACTTTCTTATATAGGCAATTACTAGTGAAAATGAGAAGAAAAAACTAGTCCTCTCTGTTGTCTCCCCTCAAAAACCCTAGCCTCCGCCGTTGGCCTCTAGCTAAGGCTGGGGGTCGGTGGGCAACCAGTCCCTCATCTCCTTCTTCTCCTAGCCTTCCTCTCTTTCTCTCCTAGCCATCCCGTGTTCAGCCCTCCACCTTCCTCCTCCCATCTCGTGTTCTCCCTCCCGCCCAACCTTCAGATCCATACCTTACCCTCATGTGTCTCCTTGTTTTTAGGTCCGAATCGGTGTTACTGTTTGGTTTTGGTGTGTGGATGCCGGTATCCCACTGGCTGGGTGTAGGGGTGGTTCGGTATGGGATCTCATACCGAAACCCTTGTCCCGATTCCCAAACCGAAATTTTTGGGATTTCCAATTTCAATATCAATCCCAAACCAATTTTCGGGATTTCGGGACAAATCGGGAATCCCAAAATGGTTTTGGGCTTTTGGACCCAATTTGACATAGTTTCATATGCATGCATGCTGCTAATATATAACCAAAGTAACAATCTGCCCACTGCCACAATAATGCCCATTTGAATCCCGAAATGGTTTCATATGCATGCATGCTGCTAATATATAACCAATCTACCCACTACCACAATAATCCCAATTTGACGTAGTTTCATACTTTCATAGTATATAACCAATCTGCCCACTGCCCACTGCCTATCTGTGCACAAATCTGTGATAAACAAGTAAATCTACAAATCATTATCATTAAGCTTAATGTTTAAACGAGGACGAGGATCTAAACGTTTTACTGTAAATGCCATTCCCATCCATTTGCATAACATCTACATTTGGTCACTAGCAGTAACTCAATGGGATTCTCACATATTCGTCAATTTCAAGGATGTTGCTCGCTCAACTAATCCTTTCATGAAAAAATTTCTATTCACTTTTGTCTAAAATGTTACGATGTTAACAAAAAAGAATTGAAACTGAGTGATCTCGATTCACCCATCCTTTTTATGTGTGTACGTTTCAATAGCGATCAACAAAGAATAGAGGACCTTGTAGCAAAACTAATATCCCAATCCATATGCAAAGGAACCCTCAAACATGAAAGAAGATATGAGCAATAATAAAGATGCAACATGAAGGAAGATATGAGCAATAAAGAGATCAAAGCACCAACAAAAGATATGGAGCTAGAATTAAGATAACCTTTTAATAAAATCAAACAAGAAAACAAAAATAGTCAGTTTACGGAATAACAAAACCAAAAATTAAATCTTAAAACCATTTGAAAACTTCAAAGCAGAATCTACCAACAGAAATTAGATTTCAAAACACTAAATTAATTACCTAATTTGGGGTGAGAGTGAGACTCGGACTCGGTGTGGTGGTGAGAGAGATCGCGAGAGAAAATCGCCCGAGAGAGAGATTGTGAGAGGGAGCGGTGGCTGTGTGGTGAAGGAAGGTTGTGTGGTGTGGTGGTGGGCCAGTGGTTGGCCAGAATTCGACACAGACAGATGAGAGATGAGGGGTCGGTGAAGGACGCCTAGGGGCTAGGTTGTGCTATGCTTGGAGTTAGATGGATGGAAATGGAACGGAACTGTGAAATGGATCTGACCTAAAACAAATCAACGACACATATTAAATCTAAAACAGTGAATGGTTCAAATAATTTTCTTATAATTAAAAAATAATATATATATATATATATTTTGGTTCGGTATGGGAATACCGAAAAAATGAAATGCAAAACCAAATCCCATAACAAAACTTTCGGTTTGGTTTGGGATTTTTGGGATTTTTTTCCAGCCCTAGCTGGGTGTGCCAGATTGTGGTTCCCTTCTTGGTTTCTTTCCCTTTGTTTCGCTTCGGGCGAGTTTTTGTAATTTTAGTTTAATTTAGTTTTCATTGTTTAGTCCTGGTATTCCTAGGAAAATTGCTCTATAGGGTTCCTAGGTCTCCTTAGGTTCTCTAGGAGAGTGCATGTCTGAAGATTGTATACGTTGTTTGGCGTCGAGTTACCCCTAAGTTGTTGGAGATATTTTCAGCTGGTTGTTCAAGCTAGTTTTGCAACATGTGGAAAGGACTATTTAAGCCATGGTCGCATGCTTTGCCACAGGTTGACGCTCACATCACATCAATGGTTATACGCTACATGTTTGGTGGGTGGAAGATTCCCATGATTTGCTTAGGGATTTCTTTTAATTTGTTTATGTATTGACATTTGGGGATAGTTCCTTTCGTTGTGCGAGACACTCTTTTTCCTAGACTAGGTTCTTCGACAAGGTTTTATCGAGGCCCAATATGCACACTACCCTTAGTTTGTTGTCAATTTGTCCTTGTATTGCTTTGTTTGCAATGAATATCAAAATATCGTATTTCTCTCCAAAAAAAAAAAAAAAAAAAAAAAAATAACATTTGATGGGGAAAAAAAACCCTCCATTATCCTAACTTTGGTTTTTCTTTTTAAGATGATCCATTAATTAGTGTAGTACTGATCTTGATTCTTCAACGACATGGTAGTTTTTAGTGATAAAAAAATGAGATTTTCCAAAATAAAAAGGACTTTGGAAGAAATATTGTGTGAGATCATGATATTTTAGGGTCGGTGTAAGGCTGATTAAAATACAACTACTTTGGAAGTTTGATCATTGACTCAACAACTTTCATCACAATGTTGCACATACGGATCAACGATGCGGCCATCATTTTGTTGCAAAGTAGTGGACGAAGTCCATCGATTTCGTTGAGATTGACCATGTTTGTTTCGCAAGGTACGAAAACCTGATCCGGTATGGAATCATTCAATTTCCCTATATTCTTGAAATTCCTACAATCTAAAGATTAGCGTGCGCTGCAAGTAATCATAGTCCTAAGAGGATGCACTATCTACTCTAGACATCTCAGGGATTCTCATAGTTTAATACGTATTATCGTAAAAAAACTATTTCTTGACTGGTATAAATACTCATTTAGAGTTCATCTCTAGTAACTTAATTATCGTACACTTATTATTTTGTCTAGTCTTTGAATCTCAAATATTACTTACTAACTTAAGTGTCGAAGAACCTTTAACCATCACCTCATTGGTCCTTAAGTTGTTTGTTGTTTTACAAGTAAGAAAGTTTGTGTATCTCCACATTCTGAAAGGTGCGTGAAAATGATTACAACATGTGGTAAAGTGGAAGGGCCTATTGGAATAGGCCAATGATGTTAGATTTGATTAAAGCTTAATGAGGGATGACTCGTCATTGGATTGACCGTCCAACAACTCCAACCAGCAAGATCTCTATTCAGTAGCCTTAGTGGAAGAAATCCGGAGAGGATCTCTTTCCCTCTGCTCCAACCATACTCCTTCAAGCTGACGTGTTTCTCCCTGACCATTTCGCTTCTCACTCTAATTTTCTATTATTTATTACAAAATTAAAAGAAAACGGACACGAATACGACACCGTATCGTTTTTCCGCTTATATACATTATCTTCCCTCTACAAGGCTCAATGTTTCTCTGTCAATGGCTACACTTTCAGCTACTCAGCTCCTCCATCTTCCACTCCTACTGCCAACTCGGAATCCCCGCCATGCCCATTTTCCCTTTCCCTCACTAAACCCTAACCTTAGGCTCTTCTCCTTCAACGGCGTTGTATCCAGTTGTCGTCCATTACAGGCCATTCTCAACACTACCCTTGTCGCCACCGATGCTGAATCCGAACAAGAACCCCTCACTGTCTGCTAAATCTGCCAATCCCACGTGCCAACCACATGCTCTACATAATGGAAGAACTAGGGTTCGTCGCGCCGACACCCGTATAGCGGCAAGCTCTGCCGACTCTATTTTTTGGCTGCGACTGCATACTCCACGCGCAGGTCAAAATTTTGGTGCCGTAAGTGTGTTTTGTAGCCAAAGTTTGAATCTTGTTATGTGATTTTTGGTAATTAGACAGGTTTTAGGAAGACGCTGACGTACCTGCTTTTGATATTTTCTGCTGTGAACACTCGGAGATCGGCTGTTCAAGCTCTCGTTGTGGTCCATACTGGGGAACTTGGGATGCAAGTAAGACTTTCGGTGTTCGATTCTCTTGCACTGATTAAAAATGGCTGCATTGCATTTGCACTTTATATGGAGTAAATTATGCTTATTTTGCGTAAGTGAGTTCAAGATGATGAATATATGCGTATTTTATGTGCAAGGTTACGAAGGTTGCTCGGATGTTGGCCGCAAAGCCTAAGGAAGTTGAATTGGAGCAGAAATTGTGTACTGTTATGGCGTTTTTAGATGGAGGAATGTTGACCAGGCACAAGAGTTGGTTAAAAGTGCTGCATTTTAGTTTATATTGTTCATTTTGTTTTACATGTTTTCTATGACTTAGGTTTCTGTAGTTGTATGCTGTTACGAAGAGATATTGTATTTGAATGATGTGGTTTAATCGGTGCATCAATGCTATTTCAGGCGAAGCCCCATACTATTGTGGTGGCAACCATTGGGAGTTTGTCCAAATGCTTGAGAAACAGATGATTAAGCTTGAATCGATGCTAGTGCTGGTAATTGATGAGGTAATTTGGAATGCAATTTGGGGTTTAATTACTCATTTAGCTAGTTTTGTGTGGCAGATGAGACTTTTATGAGTAGAGTGATATATTGTCCAAAAGGTTAATCAGGTTTATCTGAGAATAATGAACTAACGTCTTATATTCACTGTTTGGTTAGGTTGATTTCATGCTCAGTTCCAAACAAGTTACTTCTCTTTGAAAACTTTTGACATCCTACTCTTCAATCAATACCCGACAGACTGTTTTTGCTAGTGCTTCCATCCCTTAGCACAGACGATTTTTACATGAATGTATACAACAGAAATGGACCAAGGTTTGCTGATGTAGTTCTAGTTCCCTAGTTTCATGTCACCTTTATACGGGTTTCATACAATGCTCCCTAGTTTCATGTGTCCTAATAGTATGTATGTGTTTTACAGAATGATGCAATTCATGTCCATGTCAATCCATTTTAGCCTATGCCGTTATGTTTTTACAGCATAGATTTGTTGTAAGAAAATTCTTAATTATGCAGCCGACTCCATCCTTCTTTCTGGTTTACTTGTCATTGAATCATGTAGTCATGTTATACATCTACTTTTTCAGTACTTTTTTCAACAATTGTCTTCAGTCACATTACATAAGAGATGTCTTTGTTCATAATGATCTGATTTCGAATATGCTAATTCTGTTAATACTTAACAGATATGCCGTAAAAACAGAAGGAACAAAGCCTTGCTGTCCTTAATACAGTCTGATGCACCGCAGTCTTCAATTATTTTTGTTGGAGAGCAGGTTTTCATCACATATCCCTCTTTGTGATTTTGTTTTCATGTTGAAGTAATCATATGGTATTGTCCTGCAGCTGGGCATAACTCCGATTTGAACTTAAGTATTACTCATAATTTTATTAATGGTTTACCCAGAAGGTAAACCTCTAATGAAGATGCCACTTAGGCGTGGTTCATACGCAAGTGCTAGAGATATATCTAAAATTTTAAAGCTTATAATCCGTAATTGTTGATTTAATTTTAAGTTTATATTCTGAATGATATAGGTGGGCTATCCATTCTATTAAGGTAATCTCCAACTAAGCCGGCCAAAGGGCCATAGGCCAAAACGTGGCTCGTTTTGACACAAAACTCATCTCCAATAGAGGGCTAGGCCAAAAAATTTGGGACTCATTGGGCCATAAATCAACCAAATGGCTAACGAGCTGGAATAAGAAAGACAGCAAGCCAGCCCAATTTTTGAAAGCCCAAATGTGTCTAACGGTAGGCCATCTCCAACCGAAAGGGCTATGTTTAGCCCTTGTTCAGACTATAGATCTTCAAGAAATTTTTTTTTAATGAAAAGTGTCATGCCATATTTGTATACCATCTCAAACCGAAGGGGGCTAAAAAATAACCCCTCAATAATTTATTATTTTAAGTTTGTTCTTTAATTTATTGGTTAATTAAATTAAACTACGATATTAAAATAAGGTTTCCGAACATATTTTGAGTGTCACTTGTTGCTAAATGAATAAGCTTGCGGATTTCTTGTCTTTACATAATTTCAATAACTTTTCGGATAGGATTTTGAGTAACACGTGTCGCTAAATTGAGTAACTCTCCATATTTCTTATCTTTATGTAATCTTAATAAATTTTTTGATAGAATTTTGAGTGCCACGTGTCGAGAAGTAATTGGTTATGCAAATTTTAGATAGGATTCTTATATACGTCATACTTTTTATCTTCAACTTCCAATGTTAATAAATTGGCTAGATATTGGGGTAGAATTCATACACATTCATCTTTGTCCTCTCCAATATCTCTTGTCATTGTCTAAAATTTGTTATTTCAATTCAAGTTTACAATGAATTCCAACTTTGGGTTCTCTTCGCATTCTAACTGGGGTTTTCATTCAATTTCGAATTGGAAGATAAATGGGCGGAGCAAAGACGAGAAGATGAGAAGTTCGATGAAGAAGACGAAGCATGGCGCAATACAACATTTATGGCAGTAATGGCTGGGGCCATGGCGTGTGAGGAAATTCAAGAACAATCTCAATGGGGTGGTCTGTTGTTTGTCGCTCTTACGAACCATGAAAAAGATAGATCGCACATGAGACTCTGATGAACAACTATTTCAATTCAAACACAATGTAACCATAAGAGGATATCAGACATTGCTTCTGGATGAGGTGTCATGTCTTCAAGTGTTTGCATCATGATGTCTACCATGTCAATCTATACTTTCGGCAGAAGATTGATAGAGCATGTCGCTTTGGTTTCTCACCTCACCAAAAGGTTATTGTTGCACTTCGAATGCTGGCCAATACCTCCCCAACTGATGCGAGCGATGATACATATGGTATGTTTGAGTCTACATGTCTTGATAATCTTGCTCAATTTTGTCACACAATTGTTCAAATTTTCAAAAAGAAGTACCTTCGTATCAAGCAGATCTTGCTCGGCTCATTTGCAAAGCTGAAGAATGTGGTTTTTTGGGCATGATATAGTCATTAAATTGCATGCATTGGCAATGGAAAAGCTATCCCACCATATGGCAATGAGGATTTAGCAGAAGATCAAGAAAGCCAACTATTGTGTTAGAGGCGGTTGCCACAGGGATTTGACATGCTTTCTTTGGAGTCCCAGGATCCCAAAATGACATTACAGTACTCATACATTCACCCCTCTTTAATAACCTGACGAATGGTGAATCACCTCAACAAGCGTCAACAATATGTGATATTACCTAGCAGATGACATCTACCTAAAATGGGTGATACTTGTCCAAGCAATTGCAAACCCTGTGGATGGCACCGAAAAGTGGTTTACCTTACAACAAGCGGCGTACCGGAAAGATGTTGAGAGATATTTTGGTATTCTATAAGCTTGATGGAAAATCATTAAAGAACCAATAAGAGGGTGGAGTCAAGATAAATTAAACTTCATCATGATGTCGTGCATTATATTACACAACATAATTGTGGAGGATGAGCAAGATGACTATATTGATGAAAAGTTTGATGACGACTAATATGATCCAAATAGGACAAGAAGGGCTCATGTGAGAATATATGATGGGCCTAATTTGCCTCTGTATGCAAGAACAACTAACGTATCTTTAAATGAATACATAAGGCGTCATAGGATCATACGCTCGCGTATCACAAACAAATACTTACAACAGGATCTTGTTGCACATCTTTGAGCCAAAAGAACAATGGAGTAGGCGTAATGAACCAAATGTTGTTTATGTTTCAATAACTCCCCTAAGTAATACTAAGGTGGAAATTATGTTAGTATTTGTTAAATGTTGTTTAAGTTTCAATAACTCCCCCAAGCAGTACTTAAATATTAAAGACTACAATTGAAACTTAAATATTGTTTAAGTTTAATGCAAACATTTTCTTGCATTAAATAAAAGTCAAGACATCACCTTTCATCCACTAGCTTTTCTAGGTAAATGCTTCCAAAGTAAAAAAAGCAAGCGGACTCTTGCTTTTCTTTTGTAGCACTCCATATGGTCTACATCTTTCAATGCAGCCCGTCGAAAGGTGATCTCTCGACATGCTTTTCTTTTATACCACTCCACATGGTCTATGTTTATACCATATTTAGACCTCGTATAAATACTCGGGGGACTCAAATGTAATTATGTAATAAAGGAAGGGGTAAACATGTAATTAGGGGAGGAGCCCTTATTTTATAAAAGGGCATCTTCACCCTCACAATCCCTAAGCTTCTCTTATCTAGAACAAAGCTCTCACACTCTCTCCCTCACAAATACTCTCAAAGAAATATAATCAATGTGGACGTAGCCAAAACCTTGGGGTGAACCACGATACATCTTGTGTTATTTACATTACTTGCAGATTCACGGTCGGATTTACGTTGTTCCAAGACCTCTGGAGTCGTGCATCAACATTTGGCGCCATCTGTGGGAATCGAAAAGTTATGTCGGTTCTCCTTCATTTTTTCACCTCTACCGTGAATCTGCAAAACCTAGAGACACAGAAAAAGAAAATTGTTCGTGTCCTACAATACGAAACTATGGATTCGAGTGCCTCAGTTCTCTTGTCCTCTCCATCAAAGCTTGAAAACCATCAGGAAACCAATACCCATATCCAAAAGGGAGGTATTGCTCATTTCATTGACTCATCATATTTGCAAAAACAATCCCATGTCCTCACTGGTTTCATTTGGCCTGAACGACACTTGGTTGCTGCTCTTGAGGAGCTCAATAAACCATTGGTGGATCTTAAGGGTTTCTTCAAGGGTGATGCTGTGTCAACCGAGCATGCTGCCAAACGTATTAGGGCATCGACGCCAATGGCAGCCTCAGCACCTTCTTGCGCCACGACCTGGACGACATCAATGCCACCGCTACCAAAGCCCTAGATCCCCAGGACCAAGATTCTCAATCTTCCACCTCGCCCACCCCCCAAAAACGACGCGTCTCGGTGGTTTTGCCTCAGCAGCCCCGCCCCTCGAAATCCATAGTCATCGGCATAATCTTCGACTACCGCCGCGACCACGTATGGTTTGCATCCACCACGACCGCCGCTCCACCAAACCCACCCTCCTCCTCGAGCTCTCGATCTCGACCCACCAGCTCGTCAATGAGATGCAATTAGGGATCGTCCGCGTGACCCTCGAGTGCAACGAGTCAGACCGTTTCTGACCGTCCCCATTTGGACCGTTCATTGCAACGGCCGTAAATTCGGGTTCGCGGCGAGAAGAAAAGCAAGTGAAAAGGTGAAATTGATGCTGAAGTTGATGCAGTCGGTGACGGTCGGAGCCGAGGGTAACGCCTGCTGGGTTCACGCTTGAGTCAGAGGCGGAGTCACGTCAGGAGGTAATGTACATGATGGCGAATTATGATCACATGGTGGGGAGCGCTAACTCGGAGTCGTGTCTGAGTCAAGAACTCAGTATCTTCCTGCTCCAGTCCAGGCACTCTTGGGGCTAGAGTACACCAGCTGGTTTTCAGACAGCAGAAAAAAGAAAAAGAGAAAAGAGAAAAGAGAAAAGAAGATGTATGCCACCTGCTGGAAAAATGACCTCGGGGAAGGCTAGAACGTGCAGGAAAAGAAAAAAAAAACTTCTTTATCAAAAGCTACAGCCTCCCCCAAAGGATAGTTGTGGAGCAATCCATCCATCAGCTTGTCGAAAAAGAAAACAAAAGCAAAAGCAAAAGCAAAGCAGAAAAAAACCGAGAAAAACCAGAAAGGGAGGCACATAGGGACACTGCAAAAGCAAGGAATAAACATCCCACCAGAAAGATGTGATTTACTTTTCTTATTTTTGAATGATGTATTTTATTTTTCGTATCTTTCTGAGATATCTGTATAAACCCCATCAGAGGGTAACCAAAAAAAAAAAAAACGGCAAAGCCCAAAATAAATGGGCTGGCATGTTGTGGATGGCGAAGCCCATAAGCCCAAAATAGCACCAACCAGGTGACCAAAAGTACGTCCAGTATTCCACAATTATTCGGCAACCTGCATCTATTATCACCAACCAGGTGACCTAAAGTACGCCCAGTACTCCAAAATTATTCGGCAACATGCCGCTATTACCACCAACCAGGTGATGAAATGTGCAACCCGTACTCCAATATCATTTGGCAACTAGCCATTCATGCCACCAATCAGGTGATGAAATGTACAACCCGTACTCTAATATCATTTGGCAACTAGCCATTCATGTCACCAACCAGGTGATGAAATGTACAACCCGTACTCTCCTTCATGCCATCAACCAGGTGATCAAAAGTACGCCCAGTACTCCAAATTATACATGAGCATTACTCATGTCATTCATACATAAACATTCATGAGCATCACTCATGACAATCATACATAAACATTCATGATCATCATTCATGTCAACATTCATGAGCATCACTCATGTCAATATTCATGAGCATCACTCATGACAACATCCATAAGCATCACTCATGTCAATCAACATAAACATTCATGAGCATCACTCATGACAATCAGCTTCAAAAGCTTCATTTACAGAGCTCTAGCTTCAAAGCTTCATTTGCAAAGCTTCACCTATAAAGCTTCAATGCAGGGTATACAAATACCACCTCTGAACAACCGCCACTTCGGCCCATACATGGATTCAATTTTAAGTCTCCAGCCAACAGACTCTATTGACTGAAGACTTGGGGGACTACATTATGTACCATATATTGGGCCTCAACTGGGCCTCATGAAAAATACTTGGGGGACTTAGCCCATTATTTATGTATTAAGGAGCGAGCCCTTATTCTATAAAAAGGACTCCTTCACTTTCATTAGAGAGCACCTATTATTTATGTACTGATGAGCGAGCCCTTATTTTATACAAGGGACTTCCTCACCTTCATTAGAGAGCAACGTCGCTAGCTGAGCAACCGCCTCACCGCGAGCATTACTCCTAGCCCATCACTTATATATTGAGGAGCGAGCCCTTATTCTATAAAAGGGACTCCCTCACCTTTATTAGAGAGCAACGCCGCCAGCTGAGCAACCGTCTCACTGCGAGCATCACTCATAGCCCATCATTCATGTATTGAGGAGCAAGCCCTTATTTTATAAAAGGGACTCATTCACCATCATTAGAGAGCATCGCCGAGCAACCGTCTCGCTACGAGCATCGACTCTAGCCCATCATTTATGTATTAAGGACCGAGCTTTTATTCTATAAAAGGGACTCCCTCACTTCCAACGCCACAAGCCGAGCCAACCAAGGCAACATAAGCCACAAGCAGAGCAGCCTCACAACATGTGCTACTTCTGGTTGAGCATCATTTCGGATTAGGCACCACCTCATACTGAGTATCAGTCCTAGACAACATCTAGTTACTTCAGCCCACACATGGACTGAATTTCAAGTCTCCAGCCAAAAGACTCTCTTGACTGAAGACTTGGAGGACTACTGTTTATACCATATTTAGGGCCTCCGTATTTAGACCTCGTATAAATATTTGGGGAACTCAAATGTAATTATGTAATAAAGGAAGGGGCAAATATGTAATTAGGGGAGGAGCCCTTATTCTATAAAAGGGCCTCTTCACCCTCACAATCCCTAAGCCTCTCCTATCTAGAGCAAAGCTCTCACACTCTCTCCCTCACAAATACTCTCAGAGAAATATAATCAGTGTGGACGTAGCCTAAACCTTGGGGTGAACCACGATACATCTTGTGTTATTTACATTTCTTGCAGATTCACGGTCGGATTTACGTTGTTCCAAGACCTCCGGTTTTGTGCATCAACAGTCTACATCTTCAAACAACATGTGAAGGGAAAACATTTTGTGAGAGTTTTTCATTACTTGTTAAAACGCTAATAGAAATTACTGACACAGAAAAATCTTGTATTTTATTTCATTTTCAATTTAAAGACTATACAACTTAAATATTAAAGACTTCAACAACTTAAATTTAAAAACTACAACAACTTAAATTTAAAGGCTACAACAAATGATTATAATAATGATCTTCATCTGTCATTGTAGGAGTATAGTCGGATGTTGTAAACAACTCCTGTCGGGCCATAATTTTCCTTTTTTTCCTATCAAAATATGCCTTACTCATTGGAGTATAATTCATACTATCCATTTCCATGTTCTTATCATCCATCTCTTCTTGTATTTGTTTTGCCCGTTCTTTATGTCTACGCTTCATTTCTTCCGCGACAATGACATTTTGCTCTGCCATTAATCGCATTGAGGAGACCATTTCCTCTCGAAAGGTTAACTCTTCATTTTCCATGCCCTTTTCCTTAATTGTCTAGCCTTGTTTCATCTCATAGCCTTAGGTATGGAAGATTGACCTGGAGACGGATTTTCTAGTCTTGTTTCTTCAATGATAGGAGATACTTATTCATCCCCAATTGTATTTGAGGAAACATTTCCGAACACTGACGTAGGACCAAATCTTTCTTGAGGTGAATTTTGAAATAACATCCACTTTTTACAAATTTTCCAACAACCTTGATGAGTAAAGGGTTATTTCATGTCATCCATATACAATTGCTCCGCTTGGCGTTCCTAGAAAATATAATTACAAAAATTAATTTATGAAACTAATATTTAAAAAACTTGTGACAATACTTACTTTGTCGTATAGATTGGCTCTGCTTTCATGTCTCATTTCGGCCGTTATCATGTCTTGATGTCATTTATTCAACCTTGGATGAAGATGTTTTTTCCATTGTGAAGAACAACTCTCATGGTTTCTGGGGTTCAGTGGAGTGATGCCTTTGTAGAACTCATAGTACTTTTTGGATGTACGAGTCTGATTCCTTCATTTGTTTGAGAAATACCATTGACACTATCTTCCGAAACTCATCTATAAGCCTTGCAAAGAGTTTCCATCTTCTTTTCGGATCCAAACCTTTCTTTTGGTTGAAGATGTGGTCATTTGACAATTATTGAAAAAATTAAAAGAAAGATTATTGGAGAGGTAAGAGAATAGAATGTGAAGAGTTGAAATAAAATGGTATAAGATGAAAATGATGCGAGAAATGGCTTAGGTATTTATTAAAAAAAAATTAGAGTTTAAATTTCATCTTTTTTTTTAATTCCAACGGTTACATGACGTCAACTAGTCGTTTCTAGCTGGCGTCAAGATGACATCATGTTTGGCCATCCCCAATTGAGCTGGCCAAAGGGTTATAGGCCAAAACATAGCCCGTTTTGACACAAAACTCATCTTCATATAGGATTGGGGCAAAAAAAATTGGGACCCACTGGGCCATAAATTAGCCAAATGGTTAGCGGGCTGGCCAAAGAAAGCCAACTAGCCCGATTTTTGAAAGCCAAGAATTGAATAGTTGCATGGCCGTAATTTATTCTTGAATTTTCTTATCAAATTAAAGTAAAGTTGTGTTCTTAATTTGCGAGACATCAAAATAAAAGTTTTAGAGAAATTAAGGGCGTGTTCGGTAACTTAATGCAAAACAATTTTTAAACAACTGTTGTGTAAAACGAAAAGGGCAAATAAAATTTTACATTTTTATGATTTCTTTTGCTAGTTTAATATCTTAGAATGAGTTTTGAGAATAAAAACTTTGAAAACGCATATGGTACCAATACTTATAATGTCATAAAAATATAAACTTGTGTGTTGGTAGTAATGGTGCTATTGGTGGCAGTGATGGTGGTTGAGATGAGAGTGGCAGTGGCAGATCCAGGAAATAATATTAGGGGGGTCAGTAAGAATAGTGCTTGCAACGCGCAAATTTTTTTTACCAAAAATAGCATGCATATCGCCATTTCATCGAGTCTTGTTAGGCTTGAAGTTATTTGGAAATGTATACTGCACATTTGTTAATGCTTCATTTGCGAGGGTAACTAACATGTTCCAAGACTGCTCTCATATAAATGCTTAAAAAATAAACAAACTTATCTTGAACACACTAATAATGTTTGATATCATTGCATCCCATTAATATGTTTGTCCAAAAATGATGATGTTAGAGGGCATGTATGAAGCCAACTCTAATCTTCAAAAGGGCAGCATCCAAGGTATCCATGGACATTCACCGAAGTTCGGAGGGTCAGCAACCAAGGTATCCATGAACGTTCACCGAAGTTCGGGGCATTTGCCACTAGAGACTGGTGTTGGTAGCAATGGTGGTTGGAGTGGTGGTAAGAGTGAGGGTAAATAGTGAAGGTGGTAGTGGCCATGATCAGGGTAATAGGTGGAGAATGTGGTGAGACGTGGTGGTGGTAATGAAGGTGGCCGCAACAGTGAAATTGCTGAGGTGGTGGTGGCGACGAGGTGCATGTGGTGTAGTCAAGGTGAGATTGTGGCGGTGGTGTTGGCTGCAATAATGAGACCGTGGAGGTGGTGGTGTCCATGGTTATGACTTGCGAGGGTGATAGTGATGGTTGACATGATCACGGTCATGATACTCTAACTTTGTTTTATAATGTATCTTTTTTTTCTTTTTTTGAAAATTGATGTTGGGTATGGTCTGCCACTTTTGGTGTTACGTTATGTTTCAACGTGCAACTTCTTTAATATCAATCTAATCTCAGCCGCCGTATTTGATCCAACTGTCTTAAAACGCAGTGCACAAGACATTTTGCGTAAAAGGGTCCGTTATTCTCAGTTTGAGTTTGCCACTATTTTCTCCCTCCACTTCCTCCAAAAATCGAAATTAACGTTAAATCTTATCACGTGCACACCACCTGACTCTCCTTTGAGGACCAAAGCGTCACTTCGCTAGCCCTTCAGACACAAAAACTATAGAATCACACATATTTGCATATTTTTACATTTTAGAAATTTAAGGTTTTCAATTATTTTAAAGAATGAAGCGTTTGAACTACCCTCACATATTGTGCACATGCTTCCATTTAACAAAAATTTGGATGGAATTAATGAAAATTAATAGCATGCGGCAAATCAGCAAAAAACTAAAATAAAATTTAAGTCTGTAATATTTGTAATTACATTTTCTAGGAATGCCAAGCGGAGCAATTGTAAATGAATGACATGAAAAAACCCTTTACTCATCAAGGTTGTTAGGAAATTTGTAAAGGGTGGGTGTTATTTCAAGCTCCACCTCAAGAAATATTTGGTCATACACCGGTATTCGGAAATGTGTCCTCAAATACAGTTGGGGATGAAGAAGCTTCCCCTATCATTGAAAAAAAAATTAAGGCTAGAAAATCCGTCTTCGGGTCAATCTTCCATACCTAAGGCTATGACACGAAACAAGGCTAAAAAATTGAAGAAAAAGTTCAAGGAAAATGAGGAGTTAACTTTTCAAGAGGAAATGGCATCCTCGTTGCGATTAATGGCGGATCAAAATGCCATTACCGCTGAAGAAAGGAAGGGTAGACACGAAGAACGGGCAAAACAAATATAAGAAGAGATAGATGATAAGAGCATGGAAATGGACAGTATGAATTATACTTCAATGAGTACGGCATATTTTGATAGGAAAAGGAGAGAAATTATGGCCCGACGGGAGTTGTTTACAACATCCGACTATACTCCTACAAAGGCGGATAAAGATCATTATTATAATTAGTTGTTGTAGTCTTTAATATTTAAGTTGTAGTCTTTAAATTTAAATTGTAGTTTTAATATTTAAGTTGTACTCTTTAATATTTAAGTTGTTATGGTCTTTAAATTGAAACTTAAACAAGTAATGAAACTTTAACAACATGAAACAAAATACAAGATTTTTCTGTATCAGTAATTTCTATCAGCGTTTTAACAAGTAATGGAAAACTTTCACAAAATGTTTTCCTTTCACATCAACAAGCATGTTGTTTGAAGATGCAGACCATGTGGAGTGCTACAAAAGAAAGGATAAGGATCCTCTCCTGAGCAGATGGAGAGGATCCTCCTGACCAGGCTCATCGGGCCGTTCATTTTTTATCCAACGGTTATAATTATTATAACTTTTAGAGAGGCCCCCTGTTTGTAGCCGTTGGATAAAAAATGAACGGCCCGATGGGCCTGGTCAGGAGGATCCTCTCCATCTGCTCAGGAGAGGATCCTGGTCCCAAAAGAAAAGCAAGAGTAGGCTTGCTTTTTGACTTTGGGAACATTTATCTAGAGAAGCTAGTGGATGAAATGTGATGTCTTGCCTTTTATTTAATGCAAGAAAATGCTTGCATTAAATTTAAACAACATTTAAGTTTCAATTGTAGTCTTTAATATTTAAGTACTACTTGGGGGAGTTATTGAAACTTAAACAACATTTAACAAATAACAACATAACCTCCACCTTAGTAATACTTGGGAAAGTTATTAGAACTTAAACAACATTTGGTTTATTATGCCTACTCCATTGTTTTTTTATCCCAAAGATGTGCAACAAGATCCTGTTGTAGGTACTTGTTTGTGGTACGCGAACGTATCATCCTATGACGCCTCATGTATTCATTTCAAATTAGGCCCATCATATATTATCGCACTAGCCCTTCTTGACTTATTTGGATCATCTTGGTCGTCATCATACTCTCCATCAATATAGTCGTCTCGCTCATCCTCCACAATCATGTTGTGTAATATGATGCACGACATCTTGATGGAGTTTAGTTTACCTTGACTCCACCTTCTTGCCAGTTTCTTAATGATTTTTCACTATGCTTGTAGAATACCGAAAGCTCTCTCAACATCTTTCCGGTACGCCTCTTGGTGTAAGGTAAACCACCTTTCGGTGTCATCCACAAGGTTTGCAATTGTTTGGACAAGTGTCCCACACTCTGGGTAAATGCCATTTGCTAGGTAATACCCCATATTGTACTGACGCCTGTTGAGGTGATTTACCCTTCGTCGGGTCATTAAAGATGGGTGAACGCCCGAGTACTATAATGTTTGGGATCCTGTGACTCCAAAGAAAGCATGTCAGATTCATATGTCAAACGAGGTAACCGCTTCTAAAACAATAGTTAGCTTTCTCGATCTTCCACTAAATCCTCTTTACCATCCGGTAGAACAGCTCTTCCACTGCCAATGCATACAATCTAATAACCCTATCATGTCCGGAAAGCCACGTTTTTCAACTTTGCGAATGAGCCGAGCAAGATCTGCTTGATTTGGTTCATGAAGGTACTCCTTTTTGTAAATCTGAACAAATTGTGTGACAATATTGTGCAAGATTATCAAGGCATGTAGACTCAGACATACCATATGTTTCATCCATCGCATTAGCTGGAGAGGCATAGGCCAATATTCGAAATGCAATAGTAACCTTTTTATGAGGTAAGAAACCAGAATAGCTTGCTCTATCAATCTTTTTCCGAAAGTATGGATTGACATGTTAGACATCATGAAGCAAACACTCAAAGACATGACGCACCATTCAGAAGCGACGTCTGAAATCCTCTTCTGGGTACACCGTGTTGGAGTTGAAGTAGTTGTTCATCAAAGTTTCATGCGGATCTCTCTTTTTCGTGGTTTGTAAGAGTGACCAACAACAAAGCCACCCAATTGAGATTGTTATTGAGTTTCCTCACATGCCATGGCCCCAGCCATTGCTACCATAAATGTTGTGTTGCGCCATGCTTCGTCTTCTTCGTCGGACTCCTCATCTTCTCGTCTCCACTCAGCCCATTTATCTTCCAGTTTAGAATTGGATGAGAACCCCCAGTTGGAATTCATTGCAAACTTGAATTGAAATAAGAAATTTTAGTCAATAACAAGAGATATTGGAGAGGGCAAAGATGAAGGTGTGAATTCTACCCCAATATCTAGCCAATTTATTAACATTGGAAGCTGAAGATAAGAAGTGTCACGTAGATAATAATCCTATCTAAAATTTGTATAACCAATTACATCTCGACACGTGGCAATCAAAATCCTATCTAAAAAATTATAAGATTACATAAAGATAAGATATATTGAGAGTTACTCACTTTAGCCACACGTGTCATTCGAAATCCTATCCTAAAAATTATTGAGATTATATAAGGATAAGAAATCCAGAAGCTTATTCATTTAGGAACAAGTCACACTCAAAATATGTCCGGAAACCTTATTTTAATATGGTAGTTTAATTCAATTAACCAATAAATTAAAGAACAAACTTAAAATAATAAATTATTGAGGGGCCTGATACTGTTCAATAAAAAAAATTCTTGTAGGGCTATAATTTGAACGGGGGCTAAACATTGTTCTTTCGGTTGAAGATGATCTACTATATATTTCTTATCTATTTGGTTAGTCTGAGAAGTCATGGAAGGCTGGAAATGCTCCATCAACAACACTATTAATTGATTTCTTGAAGGCTTGGTACAAGGGATATTCAGACATCCTCCTTTTGGAAGAAGACATGAATTTCAATTCACGAGCTGCTTCTCTATCTATAAGTTATATGGTTTTCTCTTCTGGTCTGACTCAGTAAATCATTGTTCAATTCCTCGAAAGTAATATTAGTTCTAACGGAAATGCTCAACAGGAATGAATTTTCTGTTTTCAAGATTCCGAAGTACCTCTTGAAAACATCCAAAATTTCCAATTCTACGACAATATACGCTTGGTCTTTGGTATGCCATTTTCGAGTTGATATCTTGTGATGTATCTGTATTCTATTAACTTAACTTAAGGAAATCTGACAACGTGGAAGTTATCTCCTTGTTTCAACGGATATAGCAGCCAGAGGGGTTGACCTGCCAGACACTACTCATATATACAACTTTGATCTGCCAAGAACTGCTGTTGATTATCTTCATCGAGCTGGAAGAACAGGTAGGAAACCGTTTCAGACAAGAAATGCTCCGTTACCAACATTATAATGTCCGAGGAGCGGTTTGCTTTGCAAAAATATGAAAACGAATTGATGTTGAACTGTGAAGAGGTAATTGTATAGAATCAGTGGAAGTCTCAGTCTGTAGCTCTAGGGAGTAGATTATGTATCCCTTTCCTCGTAGAAGGAAAATAGTACAATGAGAAAGGGTAAAGTGAGAACAATTCCGGTAGATTAACCACAAAGCAATCATAAATGCTTCATAGCATAAGAGCATTTGTGGATGCTCGATTAGTCCTTTCTCTTAATCTTCAGGTTTCATGAATATGTAAATCTTTGCACGCTAGACAGTCAATATACATTGTCTTAACTTTTTTATGGACACGCATACAGTTAGACTGAATCATAACTCGTTCTCGGAAGTGGATTCACAGAATTCGCGTGCAAGGGAGTTGTTACTTGATTCGGTTATTTTAGGAACAATGAAATGGCATAGTTGCTTATAGCTGCTTGATGTTTGCAAAATAACAAGGTTTATACACATCCGGAACATGATTGTCTTGCTCTACTGACATGAGTATATATGGTGATTGCTATTGCATTTTCTCTTTAACTTCCATCCTGGTATACCCAAAAACTACAAGGATGGAGGGATGTTTTAGATCACAAGTCCGTCAACAATGGTCGAATTTTTCAATAGGATGGTTATACCAGAGCGGATGTAGAACCCTTCCAACGATCTGTCAGCTTCCTGCACGCCCTGCAAATCCGTGCATAAACGTTCAGAACAATTAGACTAATGCGCGTGGACGATTTACAGCCGTTAATTGTTAGAGGTTACTATTAACAGAGACAGAGGGCACGTCGTACCTCCGAGTTTGCAATAACAACGTTCTTCCCGATCCTTGCGTTCTTGTCGATGATGCAGTCTCTGCACATGACATCAAGAGCCATGATAAGCAAATTATTTTGTTGAACACTGTAAAATTCATAAAAGATAGGGAGGTTTAAGCAGGTTGTACTTGATTTTCGTGTTCTCTCCAATTCCGACGGGAACTCTTCCTTCAGCTAACAGCGTCACTCTCTCAGAATCGGTTTCGTAGTAATCAGCACCGAGCATAACTGTATCCTGCGTGCATTTTGACAATTTACAGTTTGAGTTGCTCTTTCGCGTTGAATTTTAACAGATTGAGATTAACATTCTGTGGAATTTTATGGGACTGACCTTCAAGTGAACGTTCGAGTTTATTCGCGATCTGATACCGACAACGCTGTGCTCTATGAAGCTGTCAGTTAAGAAACTTCCATGCGATATGATGGAGTCAACAATCTGCACAAAAAGGAGGCAGATTAATGTTTTATATATGTTGGCGTTTCAGTAATTTTGCTGGGAGCTTCAAGTGCATATCAAAGACAGAGCTGACAACCTTGCTGTTGTCAATCTTCGATGGAGGCAAGTTTCTTCTTGAAGTATACATCGGCTTTGCTGCATCGTAGAAACTAAACTTATTTGGCTGAAAGGTAGGGAAAAGAAGGGTACGTTAGATTCTATCTGTTACAGCAGAAGCTGCTTCTGCCACCATAGAAACAACCACCATTCGGAGGATCAGCTTTGCTTACATGCTCAGTGAGGGCAAGGTTGGCCTCGAAGAAGGATCGGATGGTTCCAATGTCTTCCCAGTAATCATTGAAGAGATAAGCCTGCACAGCGTTTTCACATGAAGAAACGTCATGGAATGCTGAATGAACCCTCCAGGCAGAGCCAAAACACAAAGTGATAAGCAAAGGTAATTGAGTTCAAGTTAACGTATAATACTCCCAGACAGAGATTTGATATCGACCTTCATGAAGAATTCCTTAGCTGAGGCAGGGATTATCTCTGATCCAAAGTCATTTGCAGTCGGAAAACGCCATCTGACTCAAATAGTTAGTGTAGTTTTCTCAAATTTCTTTTACACAGGGTGCGTGTTTGTGCGTTTGTGATTTATAAATTTTAATTCATAATACGACTGGCACCTTAAGAGATTCAGAAGTATCTCCTTCTTGAAGACATACACTCCCATGGAAGCAATGTATGGTTTCTTCAGAGCTTCCTCCACCGAAAGTCCCAAAACGGTCGTATCTACTGCCTGCAGATTGATGTTTGTACCAAATCCAGCATACAGGTATTCATATTCCAATGTCAATTCAGATTATTGTAGCTTACGCATGAGTATTACCATTGCCTTCAGGTCGTCTCCCTTAGGCTTTTCGCTGAATGATAGGACCCTTCCCTTCTTGTCTATCTTCATCAGACCGAAATCTGAGGCTCGGCTATCAGCGAAAGAGAGGAAAGTCTCAAAAGGTTGATGGTCAATTGCTATAACAGAAACTGGAGTTGAAAAGAAATGTGTTGCGCAAGCTATACCTGTCATCCATCGGTAAACAAGAAATGGTAATATCTGCGCCGCTCTGCCTGTGATTCTGCAGTTTAATTGAGAGGTAAAGTTTGACGTATTTGAGAATTGACCTTTCGAATGTTTTCAGTTGAAGCAAAATTAATTGTTCCGCCTTACTTGAACGTAGTCCAAGTAGTCCATTCGATACAAATGATCTCCGGATAGAATCAGCACATCCTCAATGTCCTTGCTTCTTGCATCCTGCAGCATGAAAAGCCATGCTGAAGTTTATAACGCCTCCCAAATTTAGGTCATCTGACTCGAATTTTATACAAGATATGAAAAATAACTTCGACGGGAAAGGGAGAAAGACAGTAACTTCCACTCTTTAATTCTTAATTTAATGCTTAGTCCTTAATGGCTCTTGCTCTTTAATATAACCCATAGCTCTCCAGATGTTCCCTCAGGAACGATTGAAGATCTTGATCTTAACTGATTCCGTTTTCTAAAGAAAAATGGCCATCTAGCATTGTTTCCTAATCCTACAAGCTTTCGGGTTTGTCAACGGTTCCCTGGCAAAGACGAAGTTAATGAAAGGAAATTCTCTGGGAAACGTACTAAGTAGGGTACAGCTATTGTATCCCTCACGGTCCCTGACAAAAACGGAAAGCTGGCTGACACTGTCTTAGGGTTCGATTCGGTTAAGGATTACATGAACAGTTCCTCTCCCTTTGGTGACATTGTTGGACGGGTTGCTACCAGGATACGCGGCGCTGCATTTCCCCTCTGAATGGAACTCTTTACAATATAGTTCCTAACGATGGTAACAACAGGATTCATGGTGGTCCAAGAGGATTCAGTCTTGTGATTTGGTAGGCAAAAAGATATGAACAAGAGAGCGCTAACCCTAGCATCCATTTCTCATATCACTGCTCTGATGGCGAAGGAGGATTTCTGGGTGATCTCCTTGTTAGTGTGATGAACAAACTCATTCGAAACAACCAAATGATTGTAACAATGAAAGCCACAGCTCTAAACAAGCCTACTCCAGTGAATCTAGCCGAACATGCTTTCTGGAACCCAGGTGGTCACAGCAGCAACATTTTCACCATTATGTACAGATTTTCAGATCCCATTTTACACCGGTGGATAGCCAGTTTATTCTACTGGTAAAATTGTGTTGGTGAACGAAACACCCTTGATTTCACCTCATCTCACAGCATCAGAAGCAGGATCAAGAAACTGCCTAACGGTTATGATATCAACTATGTGCTGGATGGTTTTAAGGGTGACAAAAAAAATCCGGAAGAGTGTTGGAGCTGGGGACAGATGCTCCAAGCATGCGGTTCTACACCGGTAACAACTTGAAGGGTGTGAAGGGAAAATGTGGATGCGTTTATAACCTACACACAGATCTATGTTTGGAGACTCGAGGCTTCCCTACCGCGGTAAATCATAGAAATTTCCCTTCACAAATTGTGACCAAATGGGAAAGCCTTACTATGCTGTTCAAGTTTACTACTTCTCCACAGCTTAGTTTTACATGGAATTTTCTGTCCTTGATATGTATTAGCTTTTTCTTGAAGCTCAAGAAACAAAGAACCATTTTGAATTTTTTTTCCTGTTTACTAAATTGCTGTTTGTGAGTACCTCAAAAAGCCAATGGAACTGTCTGACGGCATCTGCAGTACCCTGGAACCACCTCTGCCCTGCCTCGCCGGGAGTTTGAGTAGCTGCTAGAACCTGGCATAGAGCGAAAGAATGATAGGTGATCTTGCAGAACATACATTGGCATAAATATAAATTCTAAATGCAGGCAGGCTAATCTTTACAGGGTTTGCGTAACATTTTGTACTTGATATACTTGGTGCTGATTAAGTCGGGATTAATTATGTTAATCGAAATGTACCTCTACATATCCGTCCCCGAAGGAGGTGCTGCTGCCAAAGTTGTACGCTCTGGAAATGTGTCTGTTGAGTGATGCTGAGTTGAACTGAGTGAGGATATAAACTTTGTTGATTCCACTGTTGATGCAGTTACTCATTGGTACATCAATCAGCCTGTATGCTCCTCCTATTGGAACCTAAAATGAAGAAGAACAAATGTAGAACAAGTAAGGGCAACATCCTCAACACCTTAGCGCCGGTTTAGTAACCATTTCGTTTTTTGTTTTTTTTTTTTCGGAAATAAAATTTGTCATACACTATTATGCTAGCAGTAACGCGTTAAACGTATGATCACTGGTTGGACTTACAAAGTCGCATTTAATAGATATTGTTTAAAACACAATGCGCACAAACTAGAGCAGAGTGCATCACATCTGCTATTTGCATTCATATTGTATCGATAATATATGGATATGTATATTTGTTATAACCATTATAAATGACACGTTAATTGTGTATTATTTAAAGAATGGACGCCTGTTTCATAGTCGGATGGAGTAAAGCTTGAAATTTTGTAACAAGGAAGAGACTTACAGCAGGTTTTGCACGCCTCTTGGTGAGTGGGAAAAGCCGAGTACCAGCTCCGCCTCCCAGTATGATTGCAACGACCGTCCGTGGATTCCTCTTCCCAATATCTATGTCCCCCAACTGTCATATCCACCCAAAGCCCGTATATTAACTCCATATCATATGCAATGTTAATTGGGTAAGTATTAACATATCAAAGGCTTCTTATCAAGCCTAATTTGACAATGTTTAAATTTTCGTTTAATAATGCTAAGTTTATCGTCACGTAACATTAAAGTCTAGTGGTATTATTCTTAACTTGTGATTGAGTTATCTTTGAATATTAAGGATAACGAGTTTGATACCAATTTATTTCCCCGCTCCATAAAAAAAAATCTCAGGCCACTGTATAAATATATGGTTGTACCAAACAAAATATTATTGCTCATTTGTACAAAATTTCAATACCATATTATGTGAAATGTGATTATTAAATTAACATTTATTGAAATAAATGATTTATTGACCTGACATGTATGTATTGTTTGTCATATAAAAAAATGCGGTTTGACTTGCATTATTGCTTTCGTTATTACTAAAATAAAAAATACAGTAGTTTTGGCACTCATCTTTTAGCCATATGTACTCGTAACGCATATTTTTGTAAGTTTTTCTACGCTTGCAGAAGGCAGTAGGAGGCTAAAGAAAACGTGTTAAAATCACTAACCAAGAAAAAACGTGAACATTGAATAATGCCAAGCAATCTAAAGCCCAAGTAAACTTCAGAATTCAAGTGATGATTTTGTGGAGAGAAAATCTCATAAAGACACAGCAAATCATGCATAAAATCAAATTTATGATTGGGAAGTAGCAAATTAATCAGTAAGTAATGCTTATTTACGTGGCGAGTTTAAGAGCTCACTTTGGCCTCGCCAGCTATATCAACAGCAATTGACATGCAAACATGCTTCCCAACCCTACTAGTCTTACCACCTCCAAGTTGTAGCTGAGGCAGGTTCAGTTTCTTCCCCATCATCTCTCCACTACAAAACTTCACAAGCCTCTTGTTCCTCCCCGGCGCTCCCGCCGCACGGTGCCATTGGCTGGGGGCGGAGAGCGAAATCCGGCAATGATCAGCTGACACGGCCATTTTTTGCCCTTGGATGTAAATTCCCGGAAGGGGAAGGAAGCAATAGAGCTTGAATGTTTCTACATGGTATGCTTGTTAGCTGTTGGAGGATTAGGCCACGTTATCCGGACTCAATAGCATCCACCAGTTACATATTGTGTTTGTCTTCTAGTCACGAAGAAAAACTTGTAATTGCAGACTAGTCCCTCGTGACTTCTTTGAATTTATGAATCCGAGAAGAATATGCTTATGAGGGGCAGCCCTCGACACGAGATTTTTGTGCATGCATGCACTATATTGATAGAAAAAGAAAAAAAAATTAAGTCTGTTCAAATCGCTGTCATTGAAAAATATGTCTTAAATTTGATTTCTCTTACCTTATTGAAGTGTTAATGATAATTTTCTAATTAAATTCAATCTGAAACGAAAAGAGTTATTTATAAAAGTTATTTGGGCTTGGCTTCAATTATTTGGATGTTTTACCATTAAATTTGATTTCAAAAATTTTAATTTTTTTATATTTTCAGTCGCCACCGTTCATGGTTATTTAATCAAGATCGCTTGAGCTCAACTACCAAAATAGTACTAGTGGGAAAAGAAAAATGGAAAAAGTATTAGAACGCCATGGTTTGGAAGGAATTTAATGATCGAGAGGATGAAGGATATGTGTCAAAGCCTAAGAAATTCCCTTCTTTCTGACATCAAATTCAATTCTCATTCACAAGTAAATCCAGATCCTTTTCCTATAGATCCTAGAGATACCGTGATCGTGACCGTTCATTGTACATCGTGCAGTTAATTTTCGTTAGGTATTATTTATATTTAATTTTAAATTTTAAATTTTGGAATGATTTTTGACCGCACGAAATACGATGAACGGTCACGATTACGGAATTCCTAGGATCCCTAAGAAAATGATCTGGTGAGGATCCTTTTCCATTTTCTCTTTGTCTAATATATTATAAATATTGTCTCCCAACAAAATAGAAAGTGCCCCTACATGTAATTTCTCTCTTCCACTAGGTATGTGATAGGATTTTTACTACTCATGTGAACGGGCTTAAATCTCCTATTTTACTTGCAAGAATCACAAGGTTATTGTAGTATAAACGGATCTCGCAATGTCGTCTTCACAGGGACTATTAAATAATTCGAAACTAATCAGATTCCATTTAATTATTGTAAAGTAGAAGTTTAGGTGATTGATTTTATAACCTAATTAAAATAAAAACGAAATTAATGAATTAAAATAAACAATTTGCAATATTAGAGCTAGAGAGAAAAGAAAACAATTTTGGGAGAATAAAATTAAGAAAGCACTGGGGTTCCACCATCACCTAGCAATCCTATGAATTTTTACCAATTACTTATGATCTACATATGCCACTTTGAAGGTTAGATTTTCCTAATTCATATTCTACTTGGAACCTCCAACATAGAACGTATATCTAACATGCAACCCGTCCGGACGTTCGGATCAAATTTGAACATGAAAGACTCATTATGCTTTATGAAAATCCTTTGAAAAACCATGCAATCCTTAAGACGTGATATTCATCATAAGTGAAATTACAATTATTAATCACAAGAAGCCAGCGTTAATTTCAGGGAAACTTCCGACCAAAATTGCATCAAATTACTTTTCTAAAGATTCTAATGGTGATCAGGCATTAAGACAATTAGATAGTTTTTATCCTGGTAATTAACAATTCAAAGTATGCATGCAATCAATCATAAGCAATTAAATAAAAATCACATATTCATGCTAAGGCTCAAGGCTTCGCCTTAGCAAAAGAAATTAGTTCCGCATACTCATAATTGAAATCATAGAAAATATATTCAAGAAAATGATTGAAAACACCTTCAAGTAGAAAATCTCCAAAACCCTAACAATTCTCTCTGTCTCCAAAGTTGCATAAAATAAAGCGTAGAGAAAAATTGTAGACGGCCAAGCAATAAATCTGCTAAGCCCCCACACAAACCCTAGGAAACTAAAATTAATAAAAAAAACCAATAAATTAGAAAACATAACCTTAAATTAAATGGTAAAATTCGTCTAAAATCTGAACAGCCACGTTTTTTTACCCATAAGCTGCTCCAAAACTGGCCCAATATAGCTGGATTTAATGTTTGGAATATTCTGAACACTTCTCCAGAAGGCTACAAACCCATCCGAGGTCATCTTGGGCTCCAAAAATGCAATTTAAGCCCAAAAACGTCATTTTCCAACACTGCGCACTGCTTCTTTATTTTATCGCCACAAAATAACCGCTTGGTGAAAAAATCCCAAATTTTGATATGATCAAGCTAAGTGACTCACGAACATCCTCCAACTGGAATTACTCCAAAATTTGTCCTTTTGATCCTGTTTTGCTCCAGAGGAACTCGAGAGTCCTATATTGAAAATACAATTCAAAGTATCAAAATTCTTCCAATATATTAACTAAAATATACTAAGATTAAGGTAAAATATATAATATAAAATCTATTCATCAAATACCCCCAAACTTAGCTTTTTGCTTGTCCTCAAGCAAAACAGAATAAAAAAAACAACAATGAAACAATAGACCTTCCATAAATTAGCCTCAAAGCAATCTAGAGACGGTCACCAAACTTAAGAGAATTAAACAATTTTCAAAATAAAATTAACCAAACCTTACACAACATTCTCAAGCGTAATGAGTGACATAACCAATATCAATACAACTTACTCAACCCGGATAGGTATATGCAAACCAAAGCTTCCACTTCAAATCCTCTACCATGAATATCACTCACAAAGGAATCACACATTAAAGGGTAGAGTGTTTCACTCAAATCATGATAAGCAATATAAAACCCCATAAGCTTGCTCTTCATCTCATCTCTCCACTAATGTAAATCAATGCAACATCAAAGATCAAAGGTCTTTACAATGGTTGTAACATTAGGCTAGGGTATGGGCTATCAAAGAAAGGATAGGGAAAAACTAAAACTTAAGAAATACCAAGATATCTTCATAATGTAATTCAGTCGGCCCTCTTTTGAAACTTGAATCTTCTATTATTGGCGTCCAGGACTCATGTCATAAAGATGGAACAATTTCGAACTCTTCTTTTCTAATTTTTTTTTTAAAGAATAAAAATAATACTAGACATGGTACCTCGGTACACGCCACTTCTTATTGTAGAACCCAACCTTTATCTTCCTTGATGTCCACTTGGTATCCCTTAAGTTATAGGGTATGGCTAAAATAGGTTAAATGTGTAGGGATGAATGTGGGTGATGAAAGAAAAGGCTAAGTGTTTGGCTTCAAAAGGGTAACTAGGGAAAATGAAACATAAAAAGGTGGTTAGAAAGGCTCAAACGATCCAAACATGGCCTTTATCATCTCTCTAATGTTGCATGACTTAGGATTTCGCCTCGAGAGATATTGAAGCAAGTTCTAGTGAATGATAATGCTATCATGAAACTCACAAGAAAGAATATGCAAGAGGCTCAAAATCTCACAAGGGTTCAATAAGTTTTCACTTTAAATCCATATATAGTTCTCTAAGTAAGAGATAATCATACTGACATTGGTTATTGGTTTAAAATAAACTTGAGAATGATCATGTAAGAATCAGATTAACCATATAAAACAATTGAATTTCCACAAAAGAAGAACCAATTCAAATAAGTTTGTTGACCTAGAAGAAAACGAATTATTATCATTGACTTATGGAAGGTCTAACTAAACGACTAAAGAAAAAGAAAATCTTTTTGGATTTTTGACATATTTCAATTTTTTTTCCTTCTTTCCAGCCATATAAAGACCATGAAAAACTAAGATTTACTTTCCCACCCCCAAATTTATTTCACACTTTGTCCTCAAGGTGTGGAAAAATAAAAGAAACTAAATAAACTAAAAAGAAACAAAACTAGAAAAGACAAAACAACAACCTAGACTAAATAAACTAGAAAAAAAATTATAAAAGAATCACCTGATTCGAAATCTAGACCTAGGGCCATGGGAAAAGATCATGGTGTGACCACCTTTTAGCCTTGACAAAGAACACGTGGCAGCCATAGGGTTTGAAACCCAACGTGCAAAACAAAGGTCCAATATGAACATTGGATTCCCTTGAGATGAATGGGATGCAGCTGGCATCCTTGAGCACCGAGCCGAACGGCTCTTCTCCCCCTTTAATTCAAACCAAGTCTATCAGACATGGGACAACTCCAGCTGTGTACATGTGGTGCACATCATTGTATTAAGCTCCTTAGGATTCCAAAAGAACGGCTAGATCACTCTTACTTTTCTGAAGGCTTTGTAAACCGCAGGTCTCTCGCATTTCAACAGAGACCGAAAGAAGTCTTTCATTTCTCTCAGCCCCTATGTCGCTACAAAATGAAAAATAGCTCTCCATTTCTCACAGTTTTCTCTCATTTCCCCAATTCATCTATGCTCTCTTCTTCATTACTCTAAAAAACACAAGAACCTTCTGTCTCTTTAGAAAATCAGCCTCCTCCTCTCTCGTAATAGCACCAACCTTGCACCCTAAACCACACAACGATACTCACTCTTCTCGGCAAGAACCCCAAACCCACGCCTCTATCATAGAAATGGTAGCACATTTGAAGCTCAAATCTTCCCACAAAGGTAATCTTCGTCCGTGTTCCTTTTTTTTTTTCTTTTTTTTTGAGTCTTTGAGTAACTGGTTGAACACCATGGTTCTGTGACTGATGCATGTTGGTCTCAGGTCTGTGTATAGTATGAATGTGCAAATGTCCATGACCTGAAAGCTCTGCAACGGCTATGGAAAAGGAACAACAGCAAAGACTGTGCAGATCCGGTTCCTGCAAAGGTAAAAATCTTGTACTCCGTTCATGATGGGTTCCATTTCGTGAAACCGTTGCTTCATTATGCCTGCATGTAAGTATACTGGTGTCGTATTTGTGTGCACAGGTCCTCGATCTAGAAGCTTAACCCTGACAAGGAAAATTCAAACCAGCTGCAACCTTGCAAATCCAAATCTTGCAAAGGTAAAAATTTTATTCTGATGACCCCCCATTTGTGAAAATGCTGCCCATTACCCCCTGGATGTAATTAGACTGGTGTGGTATTTTGTGCAGAACAAGCGGATCCATGATAGATCCGAGGGAAAGAAGAGGGTGGACAAATATCAGTTTCAATAGACAAAAACGGCACAAGCTTCCAAGAGCCCAAATCGGTGCATCTGGGAGGTAAAATTTCATAACCTTGCAAGTTTAATTGTTGTAGATCTGGTAATAATAGTTGTACTCAGTTCTGTGGTGTATGGATCTGTGATTTAACTGTGCCTCTCCTCCATGCATCACAAAACTGAGCTGCAGAAAATGAACTGCTCAAAATTATGTTTATGTGCTAGATCTGCAACAATCACCCCCAAACTTGCATCTATGAATGACTGCTTTAAATTTCCAACATAGTGTAGATGTGGGTGATGTTAATGTAGATTTGCTGCTGGGTGCATGATTCCAATATATGATGCTCTTTATTTTCCACGTTGGCAACCTGCAATTAACAAAGATGCGTTAAAATAAAATAAAATAAACTAAAATAAACTGGGTAAATAAAATCAACCTGCAATTTTCCATTTTTGAATTTTTTGTTTTTGTTTTTTTTTTTGTTTTTTGTTTTTTTTTTTTTTTTGTGTTTTTGTTAAAGTCAAAATCAAACGAAAAATAAGATTAGGAAAGAGTTTAGAAAAATTGGGTTGCCTCCCAATTAGCGCTTTATTTTAAGTCTGTAGCTAGACGTTGCGGAAGTCTGGTGGCTAGATAATTGGTTCGTTCAGAGTCAAAGACTCGTATGCACCAAATTTCCCTATGCATGGTTTTAGTTGATGTTTGGTAACCTTGAATGAGAAATATGTGCCCTCAGCCTTGATGTCCACATTACCATTCTGAAAAACTTTAGTAACTAGAAAATGACCTTTCCATCGAGACTTTTGTTTTCCTGGAGATGATTTGAAATAAGAACTTAACAACCACACTTTTGTACCAGGCTTTATTTTTGCACAACTTGGACTGCTTTGCAATTTTTTATTGCCCTTGACATTCAAATGTTTTTGGTCAATCTGGTGGCAAATCACATTTTGAGTCTTTATGGGCAGCTTGCTAGTAGATGATCTGGTCACAAAATTGGCATGTGGTAAACCATTTAATACATCAACACGCATGCATTCTTACTTGTCACTTGAATGTATGCTTGCTTCAAACAACTTGAAAACAACAGTTTGATCTTCAACCCGGAATGTTAATGTTCCGGCTTCCACATCAATAAGAGTTCGGGGCTGTTGCTAGGAATAGGCGGCCCAAAATGATGAGTGTTGTCAAATCATCATCCATGTCCAACACCATAAAATCAGCCGGTAAATATAAATTGTCAACCTTCACAATAACATCTTCAATGACTCCTCTAGGGTAGATAATTGAACGGTCAGCCAATTGAATAATACTGGAGGTTGGCTTCAGCTCACCTTCACCTAAACGTTTAAAAACAGAATAAGGCATTAAGTTTACACTAGCACCTAAATCAATTAAAGCACTTTTAAAATCAGAATTGCCAATAGTACAAGAGATAGTAAAACTCCCTAGATCTTTTTTCTTTGGAGGCAATTTATGCAATAAGACCGCACTGCATTGTTCTATTAGAATTACTTTCTCGGAATCCACAAGCTTCTTTTTCTTTGTACAAACGTCCTTCAAAAACTTGGCATAAGATGGAATGTTCTTGATTGCATCAATTAATGGAAGATTAATTTGAACTTTAGCTAAAGTCTTTATGAAATCTGTCAATTGTTGATCTTTAGTTTTAGGCTTCAACCTTTCGGGATAAGACATAGGAGGCACATAAACACGTTCTGTAGTTTTTGTGATAGCTTATGCAGTATTTTCGGATCTGTCTTGTGGCTGCCCAGAAGCTGCTGAAATTGCAGAATCTGCAAAAATTACAGTTTTAGTTTGGGGCAGTTCTGCTGCCCGCGAATTTCCAACAGAATTTTCATGTCTGTTGTCATAACTTTTGCCAGACCGTAAAGTCCGAACCGCGTTGCATTCTTCTCGTCCTCTTGGATTAGGTACTGTTTGACTAGGAAATGTACCCGGTGCTCTTTCTGAAACCTGCAAAGCAATCTGCCCAATTTGTTTTTCCATGTTTTTCATTGATGCCTGTAGATTTTGGATTTCTTGAGTGGTAGTATTTGCTAATTTTTCAATTGCAACCTCCCAAGCAGCCTTTGGTGCAGCAGGTTGTTGTACCAACTGTTGAAATTGAGGCCTAGAGTGCTGATCTTTGTCCCACTTTAAATTAGGATGATCTCTCCAACCTGAGTTGTAGAAATTTAAATACGGGTCATATCTGGGACGCTGGAAATTGTTAAATGCAATAACCTGCTCTGCTGTAAAATATGGACAAACGTCTTTTTGTGGGCAGCTCGTAAAATCGTGAGTTATCATGTTGCAAATGCTACAAGCAACTTGTAAGGGCTGCTGTACAGCAACCTGTGAACCTGGTATTCTTTGTAATAACATGTCAAATTTTGCATCAAGCCTTTTCTCCATTTTTCCAATTTGTGTTGTAATATATGGAGAGCCGTTAGACATCTCAAAAACAGATCTAGATTGTGGCTGCTCAACTGTCCACGGTTGTGTATCTGTTGCCATTCTTTCAAATAACAAACAAGCCTCTTGTGCATTTTTATCTTTATACGAACCTCCGCATGAAGCGTTGACAAGAGTTTTTATAGTCATATTCAACCCTCTGAAAAATATATGCATTTGATCAGTAGTGTTAATACCCGAATGTGGATATTTTGTAATCAACTCTTTGAACCGTTCCCACGCCTCATGAAACTCTTCATTTGGTTTTTGGGCAAATGATAAAATCTGAGTTCTTATGTCAAGAGTCTTTGAAGCTGGATAATACTTGTTTAAAAAAATTTCACTGAGTTGGGCCCAAGTTGTAATGCTTCCAGATAGGAGTGTGAGAAGCCATCTCCTTGCTTAATCTTTCAGAGTGTAAGGAAATAAACGGAGCTTAATAGAATCGGCTGAAAATCCTCTCACCAAAATATTTTTTGCACCCCATTAAAAATTCTGCAATATGCATGTTTGGATCATCAGATGATAACCCATGAAATGTAGGTAGAATATTCAACATGTGTTGCTTTATTTCAAATGTAGACCCTTCCTCCACTGCCGGATAAGTAATACAATTTGGTATATTTGTGGTATGGGCTGTCAGTGAATCACGCAGGGGCAGACCAGCCTTTGGAATTACAAATGCCATTTTTTCTTTGCTGTGCAGGTCTCCAAAATTTAAAGACTGTAGAAAAGTTCCGTGCAGAGGAGGAACCCTCTGCAAAGTTTGCTCCATGCGTTTCCTCCTTAAATTCTGCTCAAGTTCTGAATCAAGTGGAATCAATTTCTGCACTGTTGAACGGGTGCTGACCATGCACAGATTTATGAAATCTGCACTGCTGTACTGTTGTAATCTGTAAAAATAAAATAAAAACGAAAATTAATTTTTTTTATATGTATAAACAGCAATAACTAATTGAAAATCTGATTAGAAGGAATTATTTTGAATAATCCCCGGCAACGGTGCCATTTTCTTGATAGGGATTTTACTACTCATGTGAATGCGATAAAAACCTCCTATTATACTTGCAAGAATCACAAGGTTGTTGTAGTATAAACGGATCTCGCAAGATCATTCTCCACAGGGATTATTGAATAATTCGAAACTAACCAAATTCCAATTAATTATTGTAAAGTAGAAATTGAGATGATTGATTTTATAACCTAATTAAAATAAAAACAAAATTAATGAATTAAAATAAACAATCTGCAATATTAGAGCTAGAGAGAAAAGAAAACAATTTTGGGAGAATAAAATTAAGAAAGCACTGGGGTTCCACCATCACCTAGCAATCCTATGAATTTTTACCAATTACTTATGATCTACACATGCCACTTTGAAGGTTAGATTTTCCTAATTCATATTCTACTTGGAACCTCCAACATAGAACGTATATCTAACATGCAACCCGTCTGGACGTTCGGATCAAATCTGAACATGAAAGACTCATTATACTTTATGAAAATCCTTTGAAAAACCATGCAATCCTTAAGACGTGATATTCATCATAAGTAAAATTACAATTATTAATCACAAGAAGCCAGCGTCAATTTCAGGGAACCTTCCGACCAAAATTGCATCAAATTACTTTTCTAAAGATTCTAATGGTGATCAGGCATTAAGACAATTAGATAGTTTTTATCCCGGTAATTAACAATTCAAAGTATGCATGCAATCAATCATAAGCAATTAAATAAAAATCACATATTCATGTTAAGGCTCAAGGCTTCGCCCTAACAAAAGAAATTAGTTCCGCATACTCATAATTGAAATCATAGAAAATATATTCAAGAAAATGATTGAAAACACCTTCAAGTAGAAAATCTCCAAAACCCTAACAATTCTCTCTGTCTCCAAAGTTGCATAAAATAAAGCGTAGAGAAAAATTGTAGACGGCCGAGCAATAAATCTGCTAAGCTCCCACACAAACCCTAGGAAACTAAAATTAATAAAAAAAACCAATAAATTAGGAAACATAACCCTAAATTAAATGGTAAAATTCGTCTAAAATCTGAACAGCCACGTTTTTTACCCATAAGCTGCCCCAAAACTGGCCCAATATAGCTGGATTTAATGTTTGGAATATTCTGAACACTTCTCCAGAAGGCCACGAACCCATCCAATGTCATCTTGGGCTCCAAAAACGCAGTTTAAGCCCAAAAATGTCATTTTCCAGCACTGCACACTGCTTCTTTATTTTATCGCCAGAAAATAACCGCTTGATGGAAAAATCCCAAATTTTGACAAGATCAAGCTAAGTGACTCACGAACGTCCTCCAACTGGAATTACTCCAAAATTCGTCCATTTGATCCTATTTTTCTTCAGAGGAACTCGAGAGTCCTATATTGAAAATACAATTCAAAGTATCAAAATTCTTCCAATATATTAACCAAAATATACTAAGATTAGGGTAAAATATATAATATAAAATCTACTCATCAGTATGCAAGTCGCAAAATAGAATTTTATTGGCCAAATTTTGTTCGTGATTTTTGTGGTGATACTCTACTTTTGAATAGACCCATGCGGTGAAAAAGCTATTAATTGTAATCATGTGGTGAAATTCGTTATCAATCATAGTCCAAATTGGATTTTTCCTCATTCTTCTGTCATTTGTAGGGGCAAAATTGTTCTTTTCGTTTTTATGGATTCCATCAATCAATCATAAAGCGCCATATGGACATGATTTTTTTTATTTTTAAAACTTTTAGAGCTACAATAAAAGAATAAATAAACAATAAAATTATAAGATTCATATTATCAGACTTTCTCATTTCAAGAGAGTCAGGAGTCCAAATTCATGATTTAAAAAATCACAAAGTACCTCGCCGCGTTTAGGTTAGAATATAAGTTATTATGCAAACATTGAATATAGTTTCATTTTAAGAACAATGGTGGACATGATGGCTAGGGTGGGAAGGTAGTGGGTGGTCTCTATGGCTATGGCTGACAAGGGTAGGGATTGGGGAGGGATTTCCTTCTTTTTTTTTTCCTTCTATGTTTGTTGATTATAAAAATGTGGAATTACCAAAAGAATGGAATGACCTTTTTACCCCTGCATGCAGATGAGATTTTGATAGAAATTTCAATTTGGATTACGATTAATAACAAACTTCACCACAGGGTTAAGATTAACATTTTTTTCACCACAAGGGTCGATAGCAGCTCTAAAATCCTTTTTGTAAGGATTTTAAAGATCAGCTTATCAGTCATATTGTGATTAAAATTTATTTTAAATTTTTTATTTAAAATTGAACACAAACATTACTTAATAAAAGTTGATCGCATAGATGATGAATGGCGAAGATAGAGAATCCTCGTTCGAACATCACAACCCTTAACCAGTATGAAAGCCGTTTGTTTGACCAGATTAGAGGGGACTCAACTAGACTAGACTAATTGCTAGTGTAGCCTCATGTTTGGTTTGCACAAGGATTAGGTTTAATGGGATTAGGGGGACTCGCTCGGATTAATGGCTTCGCTAGGAGTTCTTAGCGAAGAACCCCAAATTTGACCTGACTCGTAAGACCTTTACGAGAGAGAACCTCGCTCATCCTGCGAGAGAAAATCGTTGCACATCGCTCCCTGCTTGCCCTGCTCCCTCATCCTTGTCCTCCTCACCCTTATCTCTGCGTCCTGTTTGCCCTCATCTACATCATGCTCGCCCTCATCTGCTCCTCTTGCCTGGTAAACTTCGAATCTTCGATTTGTTTTGTAGATCGTGATATTACTGAGCTTTATTTGATTTAGTTGTTTTGGGTTTGAGAAATTTTCAATAATAGACCTATGTACTTGAACAAATTAGGATTTTGCTTTTTAATAGACCTCTGCACTTAAACAAATTAGGATTTTGCTTTTTAGGGTCAAATTGCAGATTGAGATTGGACAGTTTGGAATTAGTTGATGTCTAATTTTTTATGTTTGAGATTCTTCCATTTGGTTTTGTTTTCTCACTTGGGTTGTAGATCGTGATTCGTACTAGATAAGATGTAGAAGTTATGCCTTTACCTTTGTTGTAGTTCTACTCTTTTCGGGTAATTTATCCAAAAACTAGGAATCCATTCATTCTGCTTTTGAGTTTTCTTCTTTGGGAGTAACTAATTCTTTTGATCCTAATTTTTGAAATTATTAGATTGGAACCAAAGGCTTAAATCTTGATGCCTTTTTTTTTCTGGGTTTTAATTCCCTTGGAACCCATTCCAGTTACATTTATTTGTGTGGGAGCAAAGTGGGTTTGTAACTGTTTGAAGTAAGTTGCTTAATTAGCATGTGGCCAGTGGAGGATCCAAAATTTCAAGATTGGGGGGTCTCAAGATAAAAGTTCAAAAAAAATATATTAGACTAGTTTGGTTCCATATCACTATTTTTTATTGAATTTGGTTCATTGAATAATCAAAATTAATCAACCACATCAAGTGGCCCAGTAGTAAGGGCACGGATTTCAGCTCTCAAAATACAAAAAACAGGGAGGTCCCAGGTTCGAGGCTCCAAGTTGTGAGTCTACTTGACTATGGTCAGGAGAAAGCTGAAATGCCTCTGTAAGTCTTCCAGACCCCTAGAAGGGGTGGATAACCGTGACTTGCCACTAGTTGTCCTGCTTTAAAAGAAATAATAATAATAATCAAGATTAATCTCAAAGGTAATAAAACCAACAAATTCTCCTCAGCAACATAACGCATCAATTAATGACTCTACAAAGATGAAATTTATATATTACAATTGGGAGTTGAGACTAGAGTCTAGGATTGAAAAACTTAAATGAATTGGGAAGAAATAAAATTAGGTAGCTAGAGGTGGTGGAACGGCAAATGGTGCTGGGGGATGGGGTAACTTGAGTTTAAAGTTGGGAGGTTGCGGCGATTTGGGGTTGGGAATTCTTAAATATAATTTGGGGATACTAGAAATGACCGGGGTTCTCGGGCTCTGTATAAAGAAACAAAGATATTTTAGTTTTTAAATCTTTTATAATTACCTGGCCAAAAAACGTTGTCGTTTCGGCTAGGTCTTTTAAAACAAAAATTAGAAACCTCTTCTTCTTTGTTATAAGCAATGCTACATGCACATCCATGGAGGCAAAAAGGCTCTCCACTGCACCTGCCCAAATTGTTGGAGGGTCTCGAATGTCGATCACAAGTGTTTCTTCGGGCTTCCAGAGGGTCCCGGGACCTCCCGAGTCCCTATATGGATCCGCCCATGCATGTGGCTGCTTAATTATCATGTAGCTCCATGCATCAAATAATTTGTATTTTTGTATGTATACTAAGTTTGTGGCGTGCAATTTAACTTTCTTTGCTACCTGGAGGAGGGAGGAGCTTATAGGAGGTTAAATGGGTTCCTGTTATGGGGTTATGCAGTTATAGCTTCCTTTGTGCCTTCACATCACATGTTATGGTTGTATGCCGTAAGGAGTTTAATTGTTGAAGTATGTTTTTATCTTAATCAGGATAATGCTATTTTACAAATATGAGCATCTTGAGATGAGATTAGGTTGCACTTATCTATACTGGACCAAACATGTCAATAGCATTGATAAAAAGTACAAAGCCAATTAATCATCTGGTGGAAAGGAGATTCTTTGCATGCATTTGAGCACAATAACGATGATCTTTGCATGCTATTTGCATCCGGTGGAAAGGAGATTCTTTGCATGCTAGTTGTTTTGGTATGCAATCACGTTAAAATGCATGAAGAATCTTATAATGATGATGATCTTTGCAATGTAGGATTGAGCATAATCATGCGCATACACATAAGCACGCACAGATCACACACAATTGCTTTGTAATGACGATGATCTCTAGTTCTAAAAATTGAGAGCAAGTAACTTGTATCTTTGTGATCTAGTTGCTTTGTATCATGAATTCTTTTGATCTAGTTCATTTGGTATCATAATCACTTCATTTCCATCACCCTTAATAATAGTAATATTACATATATCATGTCCTCAAATTTTTTCCTTTTTTTTTTAGTTTGGATAGATATGGATCAAAGGAAGCTATTATTGATCTTATTGTTAGAGATGTCTCATTTAGAGACAATTTGCATTTGTACGATTCTTGTGTTGCTATGCTAAGGGTCAAACAGAGACATGTTGAACGATGCACTTTGACTAACAGTTCACTTGTTAGATGACAGATTAGTTTGTGTTATCTGAATGGTATAATAGGGAATACTGATATTGAATGTGTCAACGAATTGAGAATGGATAGAAGGACTTTTGGCATATTATTTGACTTACTTCGTCAAGATAGGAGGGTAAAAGATGATGGTTTGGTGTCTCTGGAGGAGCAGGTGTGTGACTTTACAAATACTAGCATATCATACTAAGAATCGTAGTATTGGTGCTAGATTTTATAGGTCGGGAGAGACTATAAGTAGGTATTTCAATAGTGTATTGCAAGGAATTTTGCGATTACAAGGTATCCTACTAAAAGTCCCACATCATGTGCCTATTGATTCTACAGATCATAGGTGGCGGTGTTTTAAGGTATGTTGATAATTTTTTCAATTTTCTCTAAGCTTTAACTAGATATTCCCTTTGTATAAATTAACAAAAGCTTTTTTTTTCTTTTAGAATTGCTTGGGAGCATTAGATGGAATGCGCATTGATGTGCATGTACCTGAAATTGACAAACCTAGATACCGAACAAGAAAGGGTTGAGTCACAACTAATGTGTTAGGTGTGTGTTCAGGGGATATGCAATTCATATATGTGTTTCCGGGGTGAGAGGGCTCCACATCAGACTCTAGAGTGTTACATGATGCAATTACTAGGCCAAATAATTTAAAGGTACCAGCATGTAAGACTATTAGTTTGTCTCAAATTTGTAAGTTAGGTCTAATTTTGTTTGTGAACTACAAATACTAATAGGTCTTATTATTATTATTATTATTATTATTATTATTATTATTACCTTGTAGATGGTGGTTATACAAATGGTGAAGGATTCCTTGCACCCTATAGAAGAATACCTTATCATTTATCTGAATGGGAGGGACGAACACCGTCCATTAAGGAGGAATATTTTAACATGAAGCATTCTAAGGCAAGAAATGTAATTGAACGCTGTTTTGACTTGCTAAAAGGAAGGTGGGCGATACTAAGGAGTTCATCTTTCTATCCAATAAGGACACAAAGTCGAATAATTACCGCTTGTTGCCTACTACACAATCTTATTAGGCAAGAGATGTCTTTAGATCCAATGGAGAATTTGCCAATAATAGAAGATGGACAAAATACGAAAGAATGTGAATATGTTGGTGGTGTTGGAACATCTGACCAATAGACTATAACACGGAATGCCATGGCTCAGGAAATGAATAATGAGTGGAGAGCAATTAGGAACCAACAACTGAACTAGTTATATGCGTTAATGATAACATTTTGTTTCAGTTTTCCTATTTTAGTTTTCCTTTTTATCATGCATATGTTGGACATTAGCAAAATGATTGGATTGCTCATCATTGATTGTAATTCAATTTATTGATTGGATAGTATGCAAATTGATTGGATATTATGCAAATTGATTCTTTGTATTGTACTTTAGTACATTCAAATATTTTTTGTTTAGGTATGGATAACGACAATAATTTGAATGCTGCTCAAGTGCCAAAAGGAAGGAGGTGCAAATGGGAAGCATTTGAGAAAGAAGCATTACTATCTGTTCTTGAGGATTTTGTTGCTCGAAGGCAACGGTGTGACATAGGTGCTTTCAAATAAGGTACTTTGATTGAAGTAGCGAAAGCTATCAATGTGTTATGTCCCAATTCAAATATAAAGGCAATGTGTCAATGTGGTGCCTTTTGACATGAGATGTATTTTGTTAATCATACAATATTAATTACGATTTTGTAAATTATAGGGATCTAATAAGAAGCAGGATTTTGTAAATTAAGCCAACTAGTAATTTTGTGTATGCCAAGCAACAACAGTTTCTCAAGCACTCATCCTCACATTGTTTCCAACTCGAATTCGTATCCACCAGTGCCCCTGATGTGTAAGGAGTTCTCACGTTGGCAACTTTGATGAAACCTTCGCCATTTCCGCATGCCTCGTGCTTCCTCACACAACCACTCGATGCATTTTTTATGTTCCACTCAACTTCCACCAAGGGTTGAAACCCTGGGAAGCATTTGCACTCAAACTCACTCAAGCCGTAAGTTCCTAAGGGGTCACATATGCTGAATGCTCCACACCAGCCATAAAACTCGCATTTGCTCAAGGGTTCAGACCAAACTAGGTTCCACCCCTGATTTTGTTGATACTGTGTAAATTCTTTGATTAATGCAAAACTATCCATCACTATTATTCTTGAGATGATCGAAGGGTTGACAACGTCCCACATCAATGTGATCTTATTCTTGTCATTTGTAGTGTAGATTTTAAGACCACCTTGCACTATGGCTGTGCCATTCCACCACCCTCTATTCACATTCTAGTTTCCCCCTATTCACAATTCGCAAATGTGAACTAGAATTTTCATTAGTTTCCAAAAAAAAAAATAGAATTTTCATTATCCTACTTCTTAGTTCCAAAAAAAATAGAATTTCCAAAAAAAAAATTCAAATCCAACGGCTAGCTGACGTCAGCATGATGTCAGCTACCAACGGCTAGCTGACATCATGTTGACGTCACCTAGCCGTTAGATTTGAATTTAAATTGTAGTTTTTAAATAATAAATTATGTTTGGCCCTATGGCCCTTTGGCCCTCGGTTGGAGACGGTTTTTTGTGACAGGGCTAAAACGAGCCCTCTGGCCCTCTGGCCCTCTGGCCCTCGGTTGGAGACGGAGGCAAATATGGTCCTGTACTGTTCATTAAAATATTAATATCTTGAAGAATCTTGAAGGGCCAGAAGGCTAAAACGAGCTCTCTGACCAGCCATCGATTGGAGATGGCCTTAAACACAGCGGGTTCGGACGGCGAAGGCTCACCAAAACGTTAAAAATTATCCGTAGTTGCAATGGTATACTTTTGACTCCATAAACACAGTAGGTTCAGACCGCGAAGGCTCACCAAAAAGTCGTCGTCACGTTCAGTTAGGACATCTCTACGGCAGCAGAGTTTGCTTCTAGTTTCAGCTTCTACTTAAAGCAACAGAGAGAAAAGCACGCTCCCACAAACCAAACATTCTCTGCACCACCACCGTCATTAATCTGATCTCGCAAGAAATCCACCGGAAGCTCCGCCGACAATGGCGTCTCCGCTGCGTCTCCTCCTCCTCCCACTATTTCTTTCCTGCATTGTTTTGTTGAGCCACCAGGTCAAATGCGATGGAGGTAAAGTTTTGTCCCTTTGCTCAACAGCTTTAGTTAACTTCCAAATCTTGAGGCTTTGTGACAATGGTGGAGTTTATGAAATCTGTTTCTGTTTTTATACATTCATGATTTTATTTCCATTTTGGTTTTGTTTCTAATTTATCAATATTGTGTTCAAACCCCCATTTCAGATGAGATCTGATTAGGGGATATTAAACTGGGTTTAATTAATTTGGATCAAGAAAAAACAACATAGAATGTGTATTAGCTTACTGGATCTTGTGGATTTAGTTTTTTGCAAATAGTGTTGTTGGAAAACTACAAATTAACTCTATGCATCTCCCTGGAGGAATCAATGATCTGAATTTTACTAGGAAGAGATCCTAAAGACTTGTACCATTGTATGAGACTCTTTTCTGGAGTTTCATTCCCCTTCGGGAACATCCGACAAAATTGGAAGGATACAAAATAGGTTCACGTTCAAAAAATAGGCATAGTTTGGGAATTCGATAGAATTGGAACGATGCAAAATAGGCGTAGTTCGCGGGACTTGTAGTTCTAAAGTTGTGTAGGATCCAAGGTTGTCAATATTGGTCAGAGAGTTGCATTGTCAGTAAAAATTGTTGTGCTATATTGTTTCTAGCTTTAGTTCCATTAACTGTGGAAAGATAGGAACATATTCTTGGGGCTAAATTCTATACAAGACTGCTTGTCGAAAAGATAAAGCGGAATAGACCAACCACAAAACACTACATTGCTTGCCTAACTAAAGAATATTCAGGCCAAGACTCGAAGCAAAACTCTGGTGTGAAAGCCGAAAGTTAACTTGATATGCTGCCGCATGATGGTCTAGTGGAAGACTGGGAGTAATATCTCCCTGTGGACTTGTAGATCTTGCTAATGAAACTTCCTTTTCTCTTTTCTGCAGTAGATGAGGAGGATAGTCTACTTCAAGGCATCAACGGCTATAGGGCTTCTACCTTGAACTTAATGGCCCTTACAAAGAATGCCAACGCAGAGTGCCTTGCCAAGGAGATAGCTGAGCAATTCAAAAATCAACCCTGTACAAACACAACAGGCTCCAACACAGTACCAGGCACTGAACCTGATTTTCCTGACTATCCAAAACTTTTAGCCAAATGCCACTTGAATGTCTCTAACACAAGAGATGGGGTCATAATGCCTGCTTGTGTTCCCAGCCTCGTTCCTAGTCTGGTCCTTACCAACTTCACACAGTCTCAGTACTCTGGTAATCTTAACGACACCAAGTTTACCGGAATTGGAATTGGCTCTGAAGAGAACTGGATTGTTGCTGTCCTGACCACGAGCACACCAGAAGGAAGCTTTGTGACTGCACAAAGTTCACCAGATGCACAAGATTCCGCAAGTTCAGCTTCCAAGGTCAGTCTGGTTCCCTACTTGCTATTTCTGCTAATGGGTTTTATCTTTCATTTGTAAACCAAGAGGATCTCCATACAGTTCATATTTTCTTGGCTATTGCTGCATTTACGGAGAAACCTCAATCGAAGGTTGCTATAAGATAAGTTTTCTGCTTTTTCGACATAGGAGATGCATGAATTTCCAATGATAGCTGCTTTGTTGGTGGAAAGATTATATTTCATTCTTGCATAACTTGATGTGTCCTGTAACTGATAGTATCACCGTTGTTATTGAGCTTTCAATTTTTTGTAGATTTGTGATAATACATGAACCGTGCTCATTTTCTCCGTTGTAATCAGTATTTAAATAAAATTTGCACTCAGTTATATTATACATCAAGTCACAACAATGCGGTATGATTCGACCAACAAGAATTTAGTGGGTTAAGGCCGACCATAATTTTGTGCTAACCAAAACAGGACCAATCAGACAGATTATATTATCATCAATTATTTCTGATCGATATAAGATTTCAACTATGACAACCTTGGATTAGAGTTTCTTATCTCAATCCCATCCGTCAGATTGTTATCTTTTGATCCTTTCGCTGTAAAAGTGAGGTCTCTATCTCTTTCGCTTTCACCCTCTTTTCTGAATACATCATTCAAACCCTCAAATTACTCTTCCCAATTATCAAACTACAATGGCACAACAAGGATATGATAGCTAATCCTCCGATGAGGAACCAGGAGAACCAAGCTACGGTGATGATACTGGCTGTGTACGAGGAATGACAAAGGATTCAGAGGAAAAAAAGCCACAAGGCAAAGCATGGTGGTGCATAATCAACCGAAAATGCATTCCAAGACGTATCTGGCCCAAGCGGACTGAAGTCCAAAGGTGATGAGATAATGTGTATATGTGATTGAACAGGATAACTAAAAAGGCCAAAATACATCAAAGTAAAAAATCTCCTCTCTAATCCATATTTTCCTTGCTGATATGAAACTAAACGTTTCCAGCTTCGACCAATATTGTTGCATCCGATGTGAAGAACTCCAAATGTGAACAAATCCAATGATACACTTTTGATACGAGGACTCGCTTCATGTATTCAATTCTCATTGTCATCACTAATTCAAGCGCTCTTTAATCTGCTCTTGTTGACAAACAAATACCTCCTCACAGCAAGCAATATGACCCATGTTGTCTTTGTGATCTTTTCCTTTATCATCAAAAGCAATGCCGAGCTTAGCACAGTTTTCAGTATCTGAGCCTGTAATCCCTTGAAGAAACCCAACAGCCCCTCTCGTTTCCAAATGGCATAAAATGCACCTGAAACGGTCCTTTGGGACTTTTGAGATTCGCTTTGAGCTCCATTGCTGCCTTCTTCCTCTTCTTCTGCAGCTTGAATCATGACCTTGCACCTGTCGCATTAAATAAAGGCCATATATGAAGGGAGGTACGATATGCATCAATTCTAAAAACCTGTGTTGCCCTTTTCTGTGAAAAACTAAAAATAAGGTATATGCGTGCTGCATAGGGGATCGATAGAACTGAATATCCACCTGATGGCTGGGTATGTCAAGCAAGATGCAATACACTTTGAGACAGCACCCAATACAAAAGCAGAAAAGGCAGAAAGAGCTTCTGGAGATGACTTTGTACCTGTTCTTTTGCTCAGCTGTCCTCTCAAAAGCCTTTTTTTGTACCTGTACAAAAAGCAGCTCAAGATTCAAATTAAGTTGTCGTTTTAGCATCTACAATTATAATAGCCTGTATATGGTATATCGTAACCTGAGCGTACACTTGAGTACCTGGATAGATGGGTTAGATGTCAAAAGAAGAGATATGCCAAGACCGTCAAATGCCTCAATCCAAGTCCCCTCTGAAAGCGTCTTCCAGAGTCCTTTGGATTTCCCAAACTCACTTGTCTGCATCTTTGAGGATGCTGTATCCAAGGGCTGCAAGTAAACACCAGAAACTTGAACATCTTATAGCAAGGACTAAAATCAGTAACTAAAAAGATAAAAATACGAGGCCTTTGCTTTGTGACAGAATACGATTTGGAACTGTTATTTGATTCTTAATGGATTAGGACTAACAGGCATTTCTTTGGTAAGGGAAAATATTGTTTTTGTAACTCACCTGTGTCACTATGACTGTACAAGCCCCGGCAGCGGCTGCAACTATCAAGTTTGCTCTTGTTCCCATGTTTTTATTTCCACTTTTCTCCAAGTATAACCTCTTAAAAAAACTGTATCCATAGAAGTAGATGAACTGTGAAATAAAGGACTGAAAGTTCTTAGTCCCAAGGCCCTGGTATAAAGAAAGCACCTGACGGGTAGAAATTGCTTCCCATAACACATCAGAAATGTTCCTGCAAATGCCAGAGAAATTTAACTTTTGGAACTAAAGAAGTTTCAGATGTTAGTTGCTTTATGAATCCTTAGAAAAGGCAGTCGTAAGTTAGCTGTAAAACAAGAGATCAGATAACGTTCAACCTATGAATAATACTTCCTAGGGTGAATAAAATTTCCTTCTTTCCTATACTTCTCAGGTGAAACAAGTTCAAAGTGAAAAGGAAGACAGAGATACATACCGAATTCCGTTAACTAACAGAAGAGCCAGAAAAGAACAACTTCAGTGATAGAGCTGGTTCAAAACAACAAGCTAAATCACTGCTCGCTAGCGTTTGTTACTCTACGGTTAGTTCATGGAATTTACCTCATTGCTTTTATGGAAAAGACTAAGGGCTCGTTTGGATGTGCTTTTAAAATGATTGAAAGCGCTTTTAGAGAAAATGTTTTTACGTTCTAAAAGCAGTTTAAGTGCTTTTGTATAAGAAGCACCGGTTATGTGCTTCTTTTAGGAAGCATTTTAAGTGTTTTTCCAGGATTTACTAACATTTTTACTAAGGATTGTTTCCAAAAATATTTTCACCAAAAGCGTTTTCAATCATTTTAAAAGCACATCCAAACGAGTTCTAAAAAATCACATTTTGGAGGCATATCATATAAAAAAACATTGTTTAAGCATAATACACAGCTGCAGGGTCTACGAACAATCTTTTCGGATATCAGACACACAGAGAGTAATCCAATACAACTCTAGTTCGACTTTCATCTTAAGTTAGAATGAGTAACAATTTCTTTGGCACAAATGTAGAACTTAAACTTAATCTGTATTCCTATTCTAGCCAAAAGTTCAAATTTTGAACATGCCAGCCTATGAGATAAACTGCAACTACATTTCCAACAACATTCAATATGGGTAACAATAAAGCCCAAATCATACAAACAATTACATATCTTAGGACCCAATGGAACAATTCTAGTAAACAAGTAAGCCAAAAGCCAAAAGCCAAAAGCCAAAAGCTTTGAGCATGCTAGCATACAGCATAAACTGCAATTACATTCCCAATAAAAAATTGCAACATAGGTAACAATAAAGCTCAAATCATACAAACAATTAGACCCAACTCAATAAAAACAAAAACACATAAAAGAAGAGTTTCTGAAATAGCAACCTCATTTACAGACTCATTTACATATCTATTATTGCAGCTTAACTTCAATTGATAGGTTATGAATTTTTGTTTTTCGATGACTAATTTTTTAAATATTACACACTGACCTCAAAAGTTGTTGAGGCTACATCTAACATCTTGGATAAATATGGGGGGCAAATATTTAAAAGAAAAAAAAATTAAAGTATTGGTTCATTAATTTTGACTCAATTAGATTTTTTTGTCTATAAATAAAAAATTTGAAAGTAATAATTAATGAACTTGTCAAAATGTGGAGCAATAATTATTTTGGATAATTCTGTTATAACTTTCATCCTATATATTTCTTTCAAAATCGTTTGTCTTAAATGAAAGTTTTAACAAAATTATCCAAAATGATTATCGCTTACTCATACATTTTACTGCAAAAAAAAAAAAAAAAAAAAAAAAACCACACATATTATATATATATATATATATAATTCAAGACCGGAAGCTCCTCCTAAGTTGAGTTCAAAGGTGACCGTTAGGTTATCTATGTTTTAATTTTTTGAATTATACAGAAACAGATCCCCCCAACACCTTTTCCCTCCATTCAAAATTTTTAACTCTCCTCTCTCCTTCTCCCTCGCTCACAGAGCAACCCCTCCGCGGCCCCACCACCAAATTTCAAGAAACGAATGAACCTCACAAAACCCTAGCCTTGCTGTCCGTACAGCTTCACCGCCGATGGCGATGAGCCCCAACGACCGACCTAAAAAGAAAACCTTAACACCGATGCAAGGCCTCGTCGGCTTGATCCGCGAGTCCCTGCCGCTTCTGCCCCCGCGCCGGGACGACGGAGGAGGTGGAGGAGGAGGGTTTGGGGGCCTGGTGGGGAAGGTCCGCTCCAGCCTCCGTAATTCGCGAATCGGACTGCTATCCAAGTCTCCTGTTCGTGCTCTTCCTCCGGTTGCTTCGAGAGATGACGCACCGCCGATTCGGTGGCGCAAAGGCGAGTTGATTGGTTCCGGTGCCTTTGGCCGGGTCTACATGGGAATGAACCTCGATTCCGGAGAGCTTTTCGCTGTGAAACAGGTCTGCCTGCTTCTTAATTTCGAGATTGAATTTGGTTTCTTGGTAATGGATTTGGGAGTTTGACATTTTTGTGTTTGTTACAGGTGTTGATTGCGGCAAATAGTGCTTCGAAGGAGAAGACACAGGCATGATTCTGATTTTGCATACATTTCATATTTTTTTTATCGAAGTTTTAATTTTTCTTGGGGATTGCTTAGTTTGCATTCCTGAGCACAAAAAGTTGCGATTCATTGAATTAACTAAGCATTTCCGCGATAAATTTTTATTCTTGGTTTGACTGCATATTAATACCTTCATTCTAATGTTAAAGTATTTTAGAGATGCGTTTTCACCGGTGAACACTATTTTTCAGTTTGAGACTAAGTGGCTGCAGTTTCCTTTTCTAATTTAATTAAATCAGGCTCACATTCGAGAGTTGGAGGAGGAAGTCAAGCTTCTTAAGAATCTTTCACATCCAAACATTGTTGTGAGTACGATTGTCTTTGTTCTTTCATGGAAGTGATGGTGAAGGTGATCACTTACTTTCTTACTGTTTCAATGTTGTTCTTTAGAGGTACTTGGGGACCGCTAGAGAGGAGGATTCATTGAATATTCTATTGGAGTTTGTGCCTGGTGGATCCATATCGTCCCTCTTGGGGAAATTTGGATCCTTTCCTGAGTCTGTAAGTATTTGTTATTTCCAAGTGATTGACCTTGGGTGTTTGGGGACATAAATTTTACATCTTGAAAGTGTTGAATGTGCAGGTTATAAGAATGTACACAAAGCAGCTGTTACTGGGTCTTGAATACCTTCACAAGAATGAAATTATGCATAGGGACATCAAGGTATCTCCCCATTTCAATTGTTTAATGTTCACATAAGAGTATGAATTGACCTCTCTCTCTCTCTCATTTAATAACGGGCATGCTTTATACAGGGTGCAAACATCCTCGTGGATAATAAAGGGTGTATTAAACTTGCTGACTTTGGTGCATCAAAGAAAGTTGTTGAACTGGTAATGACAGTTTTAATATGTACAAAGGATAACTGACTTTATTATCTTTTTCATACACATCAATAGTGAGTTCATTTGTTGATACAGGCTACTATAAATGGTGCCAAGTCAATGAAGGGTACTCCATACTGGATGGCGCCTGAAGTTATTCTCCAGACTGGCCATAGCTTGTAAGAACTACTACCCACTTTTAGAGAGTTGACTATTTTTGATAATTTCATTGCTATTATAACGGTTGTGTAATCGTTTGTCAACCTTTTAATGCTCTCTGCATTGCCCTATAATTTTAGTCAAAGGTTTTTCCAGTACCAGTCAAGGGGCAAGGGTGGGTCACAATTCACGTCTTTCTGAGACTTTTTTTAGCAGTCTTGTGTGTTCCTTCCAGGACTTGCTCCTTAAGTATACTCTCTTAGAAGTTCTCCTAGTTGAGCAGTTATATTAACTAGATGAGTTTCACTAGTGTTGATTTTTTGTATTCAGTCCATTTACACAAAAAATAATACAACCTGTTGTGAACATTTCATCCTAATCTCCAATTAGAAGCATGTTCTCATGTATTGCATGAGTTGTCCCCTTTTTGTTAGTGAGGGACAACAGTTGGATTCAGCTACTCCCTATTTCCGATGCTTGGACCTCATTGGTTTGAATATGTTTTTTTAGCTCTGCTGACATATGGAGTGTTGGATGTACTGTGATTGAGATGGCTACAGGAAAGCCTCCATGGAGCCAACAATATCAAGAGGTAACACTTCAAGCTGCTTTTGCCAACTAATAGTTTGATTATTGTGTCTAACGTGACTAGAATTTTTCTAATTTAGTGTGGTTTCACCCAAGAGGTAGCAGACTGAGATTACGAGTTTCCCTTTTCAGGTTGCTGCTCTTTTCCATATTGGAACAACAAAATCTCATCCACCCATCCCTGAGCATCTCTCTGCTGAGGCAAAGGATTTTCTGTTAAAATGCCTAGAGAAGTACAATTATGAATTCTACTTTTCCCTAATTTTTTTTCATATTTATGGGCTAAACATACTTAAGTCTGTAGATAGAACATGCAGATATTAATTTTTTACAAATGTCATCTATTTATACTTTCCTTTACTCTTACACTCCATAATTTGGTGGCAGGGAACCTTATCTAAGGTCTTCTGCGTCAGAGTTGGTGCAGGTAAATTTTAATGGCATATAACGTGGCACATTATTTCATAGTGTAATTAGGCATGGGGCATTAGCCGCATTACATACATGCGGATGTGTCATAGCTTTCAATAATAGAGATTTTACTTCATAGTTTATTTCAAGAATTGGACAGTAAAATTAAGAAATCTTGTTCTTCATAAAGTACATTCGCATGTGAATGTCTGTTTTTTTTTTCCTTCTTTTTAACTAATGAGATAATATCTATTGGTCATGTGCAGCATCCATTTGTCACGGGGGATTACCAGGAACCTCGTCCAGTAGTTCGTTCTTCATTCATGGTTGGTATAATTGATTTAGTTTTACTGGCTCAACTATTCTCTCTGTTTGATCATTGTTCTACAATCTTCATTACTTAATAACAACCATACAATTAGTTAATAACTAGTTTTATCAGGAAGCTGGAAACGAGAAGGCAGCACCTGGGACAGATCTTAAGAACTTGTAAGTCTTATCATTAAATCGTTTTGGAATTATTTCTGGTTGCCTTTCTAACTTTATCACCACTACAGTGTGAACCCTTCGATCAGAAGGTCTACCTGTGCCGGCTTGAAGGATATTTGTGATATGGGCACTGTAAGGTGCTCAACTGTATATCGAGGGAATTTTTCAGGAGGGAGCTCCTGCTGGGGAGCTACTAATAACCATGATGACGACATGTGTCAGATTGATGATACGAATGACATTGTCCTTGGTTCATTTGCAAAATTCAGATCTGTGGTTGGACCTGACGAATTAAACAAGGTAATGAACTTTTTTCTTGTCCTTCTAGATCATTCAGATTAATAAACTTTAATTTTGATGAGTGATTTGCTTGTTTGAAATAGAGTTTCAATCCCATGTGTGAACCAACTGACGACTGGCCATGCAAGTTTGATGAAAGTCTGGAACCGGAGAGAAATGGAATTAACTTCTCCCCTTGTCAAACAATACATGAGGCTTCGGGCAGCATTGGAGCATCTCAAAAGGTGGAGACAGAGTTCACATTTCCTTCCGGGCCATCAGCAGTTGAGGATGATGAGGAAGTTACAGAGTCAAAAATAAGAGCCTTCCTAGACGAAAAGGTACTATGTGTCTGCCAAGTTCTTTCCTGTGCGAATTAGTGGTCAAATCATTCAACGATGCTATGTTTTCTCAGAATGCATGTGGCAGGATTCTAATGTTTTAAACTTGCACCTTGAACCTAATCAGGCCTTAGATCTGAAGAAGCTGCAAACACCTCTATATGAAGAGTTTCGTAGCTCATTGAATGCAGCTGGTATTGGAAATGCAGACCGTGAACATGTTTCAAAGCATCTGAACTTACCTCCTAAAAGTAAGTCACCGAGTCACGCACCTAGTAGAAGATTCTCTACTGCATTTGATGCTGCAGGCCCTGGGAAACATACAAGAGATGTATCAAATGCCAGTGGTGTACATGACCGAGTTTTGCAGGAAATTCAGCCACCTCAGCTTAGTGAATGGAAAGAGCTCCCCCATGATCAGAAAGAATCATTTAGTCTAAGGTTTGTCTTTGATGTTTGATGCCATTCGGTTAGCTAATGTCCACTCTTCTGCTGTAACTCAATGGAGATGGGTTTAATTTCAGTGCAAGCTTTTCTGATATGCAAAGAAAGTGGAAACAGGAGCTTGATGAAGAGCTCGAGAGGAAGCGAGGCAAGTTTTATTTTGTATTTTTCAAGAAGTTTTATTTTGGGGATGGCATTTATGCATGAAATTTTGGTCTATGATCTTATCTTACTGGAGCCGGCTGGATGCAGAGATGATGTGGCAGGCTGGTGTAGGAACGAAAATGCCATCCCCAACCAAAATTCTAAGTCGACAAAGAGAGCGGCTACGGATGGGTTTTCCTGGAAAATGAAGTGTATGTATGTACCTCACTTGTATCTATTTTACCATGATATAGAAATAAGTTATGCTTTTCGACGGGGAGCGCTCAGTATGCACTTGGCGGGGGTGTTGTCCAGTATTACAATGGTCACCGTGCCCATAGCAGGCCGTGCAGCCTCTTGCCTGCTGCATTATGTCTCAAGCAGCTCAGCCAGAAAATGTCACGTAACCAGTGATATGTATTGATTTAATTTCTTGTGGCCTTTGTATCTTACGGCGGGATATGAGACATGAAGTATTGAGTTTGTGTGAATTGTATAATTTGAAATATATTGTATGCTGCAGATGCAGCATTCTTGTCGCTCTCTCTCTCTCTCTCTCTCTCTCTCTCTCTCTCTCTCTCTCTCTCTGTGGGATGATTTTGTTAGAACATTTTACGAAATTCAAATTTCTTGGATCAAATCGGCGAAGCTGAAGCCACAGCATTTCAAATTTCATATGTCTTGATTGTGAAAGGGGAAGAAAGAAGGAATGAATGTAGGTTCTCAGCTTGTATAGATAACAAACTGAGCCCAAACCTCAACTTGGGTCATTTTATAAAACAAATCATTGGCCCAAGTTGACTGGCTTTGGTTTATGATCCAACTGTGAATATAACAAATAAAGGAATGCAGACGGAGAAAATGAAATTGGAAATCATTTCGCTTAAGACAACGCTTAAGTCCTTTCTTTTAATATGGATTAGTCATGTTGTTACACATGTCCTTTTGTTCCAAGTCCACTAGACCCGACAAATTAACCCATTTGATTCTTAAGGGATACATTTAGTTTGGTACCACCCACCATAATAATTTTTGATATACTCACGAACTCATTAAACCTATTGTGTACCCATTAAGACTTAAGTACTCATTTGGATGGGTGGGACCAAATACAGAGGGTTGTCTATGTGTGTTAGTGTATGGCCCCAAGAGAAACTTTCACAATCTATTACTTGATTGGTTATAAATTCATCATGCAGAGGGTTGTCTATGCGTATGAGTATGCAATCACTCACAAATATAGGCGGACACCGGACCGTCTTTCCACTCGTCAAAGTATGAACCTAATTCCTCTAAAATAAAACTTAAAATGTAAGGATCTGCAAATGCAAAACAAAGGACCCAGATGGTTAGGAAATAAAAGAAAACAACATATCAAAAATGAGAGACAAACCTGTAACGTGAGATGCCCAAAAAATCAGAATGTAGGAAAAGAAGAATTTGTAATGGCGGACTATAATGGAAAGGGATCCTCTCCGGATCCCTTCCTCCTAATCCACCAAGTCCAGGAATCGGGTTGTTGAAATTTGATCAAACGGATACAAACAAGGGGCTCACTTTAAAAGTTATAATCATTTTAGTTGTTGGATCAAATTTCAACGGCATGAATCCCCGGACTTAATGGATTAGGAGGAAGAGATCCGAAGATGATCCCTTTTCGACTATAATAGCTTAAGTGTCCGAATTGCAATTTCCCCATGCTCCCTACCGACGCATATAAGAGCTTTATTTGTGTCTCGAGGAGCTTTCTTGATTCTTTTTCTTAGAGAAAGAATAAATATGTTTATAAGCTTTCGAAAATGAAAAACATGTTGCCACTCAAAAGTAGTACACGAGAACGATCCTTTACCTATATTTGTTCAAATATCTTCAAATGATGAAAAGTGTTCTAAGTGGAAAACTTTTACCTTGTTTTAAAAATGTTAACTTCAATTTTAGATGAAAATCGTTGCATCCATATTTATTGGATAATGTTATTCACACACTCATTTTCATTTTTCACACACCGTTATTAACTTTTTGTCATTGATCTCCAATTCATTTGATCTGACGACTAAACATTGAGAGAAATGTGTGAGAAGTAAAAAATGAATGGGTAGAAAGCAGCACTACTGTTATTGAAAATGTCAAAGAAGCATGGGTTGGTGCGAAATTATAAATGTGGGTAATATAGAAACATAAAAAATTAATCCCCTGCATTGTCCCCCATTGCTTCCCCAGTTATGCATGAAATTGACCATTGGACCCCTCCCCCACCATGATTTTCCCTCCCAAAAAATCATAAAAAAAATCTTTGAAAGTTCCCTTTGTTCCCAAGACGAGTTATTTAGTCTGTGATCGAGCAATTGGAGCAATTTAGTAGGTGAGTCAAAAAACGAAAGCTTTTGAAAGTCTCCATTTTCTTTGACCTTTTGAATATTACGTGGCAGAAAGTTTATGGATCACGGAAAGAGAGTATGGCGGAAAAGCAAAATTCTTGAATAAGTGGCGGAATTTTTGAATGATTACGAAGGCATGAAAAAGATTGTTGTCTCGTATGAGGTGGGCATTCTTTCTTCTTTCTTTTGTTGGTAAATAAAATGATGACTTCTTGGTTGTGAAAGGCCAAGATTATTGGAGATCTCAACAAGATGATTACATAGATCATGTGAAAATAACCTCATATATTCCTGCCGGCAAAGAAAACAAAATTTTGTCTAATACAAAGATATATTTACGTCAAAAAGTGAAAGATTTGAGCTTAAAAACACGCGTCAGTCATAATAATTCGACGTTGAGCTCGTTATTCATGAGAATCGAAATTAAAAACTACTATTTACTAATGAAGAAGAACACCAACAAATCGTAGTTTTAAGTGACTAGAACCGAATGAAAAGAGTTTGTTACTTGTTACATTCAATCAACTTTTATATTGAAATAATGGTGTTAATTGCTTTTTTTATTGTAAAAAACCCATTGGAAAATAAACTTGTCATGTCCCCAAGTACCCCCAAATTACGATGAATGAACTTGGACCATTTAGTTTTTATTAACAAGAACAATGGTGGACCAACCAGCCTCTATTTTATATTTTATGAGAATATTGTATGATTCTCAGGAATATACTGCAAGTCTAAAGATTATAGGTGAGGTGGGTGGGTGGCCCCTTCAACCTCCAAACGATATCTCCCTCACTTTTTATCATGGGAATAGTTTTAGGGAACTTTAACGAAAAGCATTCGGTACTGTTTATTTTAACGAAAAATCACATTTTACACTAAAAAGTCAATCCTGGTACTATTCACTTTACCCTTTATTTTATCCTTATCATTAAAACTCAAAATTTTCAAGCCATTTTCATTAGTTTTCCTATAGTTTTAAGGACAAGGGAAAGAGACAATGGGGCATGCACCAAGCTTTGTCCAAGGGTATGAAGTGGTTCAAATTGTTATTTGTGGAACTTAGCAACTCACATACCCAAGTAAGAGATTTGGCATTATGTTTTGTAAACAATAAGAATTGTGAAAATTTGATGATCTTCAAGTTTCTGTAATTAATGAGGTGGAGAATGTATGTATATATGTGTGTGTGAGTTTGTTGTTTGTTTGACAAAAAAATAAAGCTTGTTGTTTGTTTGTGATTGTCTACTTGGGAGAAGAGTAACCTGTTATGTTACGTGATAAGATACAAAGGTATATATGCTCTATCATAACTTGTGGGTAAATTTATATCGTGTAACGTGTGAGAATGTCATACTTCGTTTGCATTTATAATGTATATAAACTACAAATATATGTCATAGTCTCTCTCTCCTTTTCTGTTTTTATTTTTTTGCCAATAATGTGCTCCTTCTGTGTGGCAATTGCAGTTGTGAGTTCATGCTTATCCGTATATGCGTGGAAAGTTAAGAGTATGAGAGGAAAAGATGTCGTCAAGTCTATAATTCAAGTCAATTATCAAATCTTGCAATGGATTTAGAAGATGTTTATATCCCTAGTTTGTGAATGTAAGTAGACTATTGGTCTCTCACACTTTTTTGTATTCGTTTTTTATTAGTAAATCAGTCTGCATACTTTTAACTTATATGCATTTGCATTAGAATGGTTTATTATGATGAGGGGGGACACACGGTTTTATCATAAGCAGATTAAGACTATATATTGTGGTCAATTTTCGCGTGGTCTCCTCCTTTTGGGATGCTTTATTTGCCTTGGCATACATTTGGGGTCCAATGTAGCTAGGGTGGATATGGTGGTGGGGGTGTGAAGGATGATGGGAAGCTTTTTCGAACCAGTGGTGGTTCCTTTTGTTGGTGACACCATGGCTGGTGGCTTTGGACCAATGAATAGTGAGACTTTCCTTTACATATAAATATTTTACCCATATTAGAATATTGCTCATATAGATCATATGTTGATGGTGTGAAACACGATGAAATTGAAAGAGAACTGACGTGTCATGGATTAAAATTGAACATTTTTAGAAGAAAATGAGAAATTAAGGAAAATGGGATGTTGGAATGGTATACTATCCTTAACACAGTGCACTATTGAATATATAATATTTAGTTATAAAATTTTTCTTCTATAAGAACAAAAAATCTTATAAATAGAGTTTTGGGTTTTCAATATTGATGCTTATCCAACAAAGATGAATAGATCCACTGGCAAATACACAGAATTCCATCTCAACCTTGATGCATAAATGTTATTTGTTACTATTCAGAAGAGAAAGGGCAAACTCTTGTCTGGATGGCACAACGTGACAACTTAAGAGAAAGAAATTAAACGATATCATTAGAATTCGCAAGAGAATATGAGAAAACTTTAAAATTGTTTATTGAGCAATAAGAAAGATAGAAACCCTAACACCACAAAAAGATATATAGTCTATCACAACCCTAAACTTGCTAGGAATCCTAATAGAAAGGAAAGTACAAAAAATAGCAAGCTACCAAAAACATGTCCTCAAAACTTAGAATGATGCTTTGGGCTAGTAAACATTAGAATTTGGCTAAAAATGCATATATGTCAACCAAGCATTGAGTATTGATGGCGATTTTTTGTCTTTTCAAAATAACGGACCACAAACCAAAATCTGTAATGTAAAACTTCATTATTGGATTTGCACATTTCAATCTAATTCTCGATTCACTCTGGCATCTAATCTACAGAAAATGGGGCCAATGATTTACTCCTAGAGCTTTAGATCTCATCATATGGATAACAAAAGGACAGTCTTGATATAAAGTTAAAAAGATTGCGCAAATTAATTTGAAAAGCAGATGCATGAGTGAACTTTCTCCATAGAAAAATGGCAATATTTGAATTGCGAAGAGTGCTTATGCATGAAACCAACCCACCTAAGTAATGTATGAAAAAGTTTTAAAAGTTGTTACGATCGAAGGTGTACTATCACAATTGGCTTTTCGAAGCTCGATCTGCTCTCTACCAAAAGAAGATAGTGGAACTTGTATAATATCGTGGCTTTGCATGAATGATACAAACAACTTTCGAGTCCTTAACTACCAAGAAATTAAGTAAAGCTCCCTTTCTTAAAGAGTACTCAACAAATTAAGAACCAATCAAAATGCACCTTCGGCGTTGCACCAAATGTCCACACATTAAATTTTACACGTGGAGCAGTATTATTGGTCATCTGTTGATCAGATCAAATCAAACTTTCAAAATAATTAAGGGAACTTTAACGAAAAGCACCAGGTACTGTTCACTTTAACGAAAAACCACATTTTTACACTAAAAAGTCAATCATGGTACTATTTACTTTACCCTTTATTTTGTCCTTATCATTAAAACTCAAAGTTTTCAAGTCATTTTCATTAGTTTTCCTAATAATTAATCCACTACTGTACCATACAAGGAGGGCTACTCCTAATCCCAAACGACGTTCAAAAGGAAAATTATCCAACAAGGAAAATTTCATATAACATGAACTTAGCTCACTATTAAACAAGAGAAAATTACTCTAAACAAATAGTGCACATTGGTAACTACTAATCGTTACATTAGGTAATGATCATCTTTTTTACCTAGATAAATTTTGATATTAGGTAATACAATAAGTGATATTAGGTAATACAATAAGTTTATTTTTATCATCTCATAGTACTATTTAAGAAAACGATCACTTTGTCAACCATTTTTACCAACTTCTAGTTCTAACTATACTCCTGCTTCCATGAGCGTAAAGTGATATATACTAGCAGATTTACCGACAAAAGAAATGTAAGCATCTATGTCTTTTAAAAACAAAAAGAAAATTGCCCCAAGTTTAAGAGAGAAAAACTTTCTGGAGCGGAGCACGTTTATCATCTTTTAAGTAATAAATCAATCATCAACTTTCATGTCCTTTAGTTTCCAAAATTTTGTTTACAAATTTAGTCTGCCTAGCTAGCATTACCCTTGCAAAAAAAAAAAAAAAAACAGTGGAAAGGTTTTTATCTAGAAAAGGTGACTCATAATTTAATTAGATGCCATTTTCCGTCCATACCAATTGACATTTAGGGATTGAGACTTATGGAAACCTAATGATGCATAAGTTTGAATTCTTAACTATAAATGGGGAGGGAGTTCAACCAAAAAAAGAACTATAGAACTATTAGAACCCCTAACAACGTACATCTACGTGGACCAAAAACGTAATGTGGCCAACTTCCAAATTCCACTGTCCCTTTTAGTGGGGACTAGGTTTCCTTTTCACAACGACCCCAGTTCATGTGGATATGAAAGATTTTGCGCTACAATTCTGTTTATCGCACGTGGTTGACATTTGGAAGCATTATATATACACTGTTTTCAGAGTATTTCGTCGACACCATAAGCAAACACTTCACTGATTACTTTTTTTATTTTATTGCTTTTTAAACTATTTCTGTGCTCAATTAGCTCATTTCTCAACTTATGAAAGTGTAAATTAATTATCAGTGTTCATATGCTTAAGAATACACCAATCAAAGTGAAAGTTTGAAAATTCAAGAGATATATAATACATGCAGACAATCGATGAGCAGTAAACATACTCATTATCCTATCGAAAATTCCCAATGAATGGATGCCCTAACTCCACGATGAGGCACTGCCTTCCTCTGGTCTGCATATACATGGAGAATGTACTGTCATTGTTGCATGTGATACTTTTAGAGTAACAAAAGGATAAAAGATACTGTCGGCATTACTCTAATTCAAACAGATCGATCATTAATCTTGTTGAAAGGTATAAATGATAAATATTAAGGATTCATGCATGCACATTACCCTAAAACAGCTGTAACCCTAGCTCTTGTTAATAGGTACTGTCGGCACTCTTGCTGAAAGACTTAACTGATTAGGACCATAGCAAATAGTAGAGAAAGCTATATTTGTGATGGACCTAAACCGAGGGGTGCTTGAGCTAGCTCCGGTAGTGCTTTGTTTTTTTTTTCTTTTCCAAGACGGTAAAAACTTTGATTAAACTTGAATCGAAATGTTTATATCAGATGCCAGAGTGTTGAACAACCATTCCAGTTCAAACTCATTCCAACTATGAAGGCCATCTTCCTTAAACACAAAAGATGCCACTAGATGTGTTGTCCTCTTACTTTTATGTTTGTTTGTCTGAATTATCTCCAGATCATTGGATTGGTTAGTAAAAGATGTATTCATGTGTCAACCCTTGAAATTTTTCTTGTTTGGTTAATGAAATTGCTATCGCTTGTTGTAACAGAATATAGAAAGCACTCGTCAATGAATACTAACTATTATGACATGGGTGGGTGATGTGCTTATATTTTAGGTTTAATTACACTATGCACCACATATTAAGAGAACCATCCTTACCAACTAAGAAGATTAAGTTACTTTCATGGCATTTCTAAGTTTAAAAGTTGAATAATAGAATTAACTTTTAAGGACAATATCACTTAAAATGCACTCTCTTTTTTTCATCTCCCACAACCCTATATTTCTCTTTATGCTATTAACTATCTGTAACTGTCATCACATAGTTTTCTAGTATTAATAAACAAAATAAACAAAACACGTGTTATAACATGTGTGGACAATAACACTATTATAAGAAAACATAACAGTAGCCACAAATATTAGTTGAACAAATTGAGGTGGGTAAAATGAGAGATTTTTTGGTCTATTAGAAACTTCTATTATAATTATAATGTGTTTTTTTTTAATTAATATACTATAAAAGTAGAACATAAAAACTATGTTTCCAACCCACTATATTATAATACGTAAAATTGTACACCACATGACAAGTGTTCCGAGTAGATAAAGTTCCCCATCTTATTTTTCTTGTAGTGCAACTTGAACTATCAAACACTGAAGTTTCCAAAAGGATGTGGTGACAGATACGATTAGTCCTTCTGTGTGCGCATGGCTATAGGGTAGTTGATGATAAGTTGATAACATGTTTTAATGGTGGTGAGAGCACACCGTACGTAAATAAAGATCAAGCAAGATGAAGCAATGTAAGGTGGATACGCATGTGGGGATAGCTAGCATGAGACCCCCCATAAATAGGGGCTCTCCGTAAGGTACCTATACCAGCCCTAGTCTGCAGTGCCCACTTGCAACTATCAGGCTGGCAGTTATACGAAGGAACCTTTTACCCTTTTGTGCTTTTAGCTGCTATACATCACGTTTCTGATGCCCTTGTGGGAAGATTTTGTTTCTGAGTCACAGATATGTTTGGTCCCAAAAGCTTGAACGGTACATAAGATCGTGCAGAATCCATCTTATTTTAGAGATAATAATATGTGTTCCACACATATGCAGTAGGCGGAGTCAAAATTTTAAATAATTGTTCATGATATCGACCAAAAAGTTTCATTCGACTATTTCGTTGAACCTCTAGTAGGCATCTACCAATTCCTACAAACGTATGCCCAAAATTTATGCCAACATATATCCACAACTACTATTATTTGTAGAGGCTTGTCGAGGATGGTTGCAGAATACTATGGAGTAATGTTGAAGACTGTCAAGGTTTGTCAACTAAGGTATTTCATCGAGCACATGGTGGCCCACAATAGAGTCTCGCACAAGGAGAGAAAAAGAAGACAAAGATGTTAGAAGAAAATAGAAGAAGCAGGAGGAGGAGATTATAATTTAGTTTGCCTTAACTGTTTATAAGGATCAAATATAATACACAAACAAATATACATGGAGTTTTTTAAGTTGTTGGGGGCCAAAGGCAACCAATGACCTCATATTAGCTCTGCCACTGCACATATGTTCGGTATGCTAAATGATACATACTTCTATTGCACTATATATGTAGTTGTGACATCTTAAGAATAACTCCCCTATCTTGGATTCAATAGGCCATGTGACGAGAGAGATAAAAAACATTGAAACTGCATGTGATAGTAACGTAGTTTATTTGTCATGAAATAAGTCTTGTGGATTGGAGAGTTTGTCATAATAATATATTAACATCATTAATTAGTTACCATAGATTGGCATGGATTTGACTCATTTCCAATTGTTGAAATGACAACATTTTATTTTACAAACGTCACAATCAGAATCGTTCATTATTTTTATCATAATCATTTAAAGAACCTCTCTAGAGTAATTTTGTCAATTTAAATACCTTTTAGTCATCCATATGTGCCCCACAAATTGACGGTTATGGTAACAAGTGACCCCTTGTGATAAATTGTCAATTTGTTTGATTCATATGAATGACTAAACGGTCTTCAAATCAAATAATTTTTTGGATATGATCTTTAGGTGATTATAAAGAGAAGGTTTTTATCACAAATAGTCCCTTAAATTGACCCACACCATCAAAATAGTCCCTGAAATTGAAAATCGATCAATGCAGTCCCTGAAAATAGGTGTTGCAAATCAATATGATCCTTTCATCACAATTCTATCAAATATTATGTTATGTGTTGATGTGGATTAAATGATTTAATAACAAATTAAAAAATTGTCAAAATACCTTTTTCTATAGTGAGATTATCTCAAGTCAGAGCTCGTCATTCTCCGTGTCACCAAGATCACCGAGGGAGAGCCCAACAAGCTCTTCACGATTAAGGTTGTGAGGTTGTCGATCGCCTAAATGTTGACAATGATGTCACAGAAGTCGCCATCAATCCAAGCCGTCACCAAAGATGGTATCAATCCTGATCCAATTTGGTGAAGGGTATCGAAGGGTGTAAAGATGAGTGTCTTGAGAATTTTTTTTTTTCAAAGAAAAGACGGTGAAGGCTACCATAGATGGAGCTAGAGAAGTGTGGGTCAGGATCGGAGGTGATTACGAAACTGGGTTTCTGGGTTGACATCTTTTTTAATTAATTATTAAATTATTAAACCTATTTATAATTTAATTAGACTTGTGAGACCAATTTATGTGCCATTTCAGCACATAACAATTTTTTTTTTTTACAGAACTGTGACCGAATGACCACATTGATTTGAGACATCTATTTCTAAGACTGGTAAATCTATTTTCAATTTCAGGAACCATCTTGATAATATGGATCACTTTCAGGGACTATTGTGATATAAACCCTTAAATCTTGTGGGACCCATGTATGTGTTGCATTAGCATATAACAGAACCTTTGACAAAATTGTGATGGAAGGACCACATTGGTTTGTAACATCTATTTTCAGGACTACATTGATCGATTTTTAATTTCATGGACCATCTTGATGATGTTAGTCAATTTTCAGAAATTATTTGTGATGAAAACCCTAAAGAGAATAATTCTTCATAGTATAATGTGTGTACGGAAATAGAATGATACAACATCATGCATTTGTCAAGAATAAATAACTCCTTACATATAAGAAAAATAGTGTCTTAATTAGAGTTTCCAATGGGTCCACCCAGATCTCACCTGATTATTGCCAAAATGCCTTCTGCAGGAGATACGCAGTGAGCCATAATTATTTTGCATGCATGTATGGATGAGTTAAGTCATTCCATTTAGTTGCCTTGGTGGAGAGCAACTATAAACTTTCGTTTTTCGTTTTAATGAAATCGTAAGTTAATTACTGCAATAATATAAGAACCACCTCCCATTTGTGAGTGTTTTAGCTCTTTATTCAATTGAAAATACCCATGTCATTGAAATTCGTTTGAAGAAAGTCTGATCATTTATGTACTCTGTCAGAGAGAGAGAGAGAGAGAGAGAGTACCGACTACCACAAAGATACATTATGGACATTAAAAAGGAAATTTATAGAATAGAACGAGAGAAAAGACAAACACAAAATTGTGAAAATTTGATTACACGGCTGAGAGATCCAATATTATACTTAATAAACTTTTAATTATTAATAATCCAACTTAAGTAGCCACCCAAAAGGGCTCCCAATACTTTAACAATCCTTTCTTCTCACACTCACCGCCACCTTCTTTGCACCTGCTTGGCCTTTCAAACTTTTCTATTCCATCTTTACCCCTAACATTCAAACTATTCCCATCCACCTCCTCACCCGCTATCAAACACACATTTGAACTATTCCCTTCTTCTTCTTCTTCTTCTTCTTCTTCTTCCTCTTCCTCCTCCTTATCGCCTTCTAATTGTTCTACCAATTCTTCTTCTGTATTTTCTCCCACCACTTCTTGATCTTGCTCTTCTGTTTCCTCCTCAATTATGTCATTTTCACACCCTTCATTGTATTCTTGAATGGCTGCTGCTTCTTCCTCTGAGTCAAAACTGGGAGTAAAGGTTTTTGAAAGGCACAATCGAAGGCGGCCATTGCTTCTTTCAGCTTGGAAGCATGAATGACTTAAAGGGGCCTTGACAGCTTTGATGATCAGCCTCCCATCTTCCCTGTGAGGCATAAAGTGTAGAGAATCCTCGCCGCTTATTGTTGTCAATGGAGGTGGGAAATTGTGAACATTATTCGCCTTCTTTGCACCCGAAAATTTATGCTTATTTTGATGCTCCCTTGGCGCTGCATTCGATTCTGATTCATACATTGGTGAGAAAATGCTGAAGCTTTCTGTGATAATGGCGCCGGTCTCGCAGCCCAAGTCTTCAGTGCACAACTCCAAGCTCTTCTCATTTAGCTTAGTAGCTGATGAGTTCCTATAAACCCTAGGAGGGGTGTAAGTATTTTCTTTGTCCACCTCAGCAGTAGGGTTTTCTAGTGAGGGTTTGGAGATAGCTTGGAGGAAACTCCAGCCACCCATGTCAGATTTTTTGGAGGTGGCCTTATTGCTGTTGATTTCCTCATAATTATTGCATTTCTCTTCAGAGAAACAAGCTTTGATTCCTAATTCTTGGGGGGTAATTGGAGAGAAGTGATGAGCTACCGGTGCAGAAAGCTTTAGCCTTAGGGTTCTTGGCTCCACAAGGTGAGGAGAATCCAGGCATGACTGCAGACCTTGGCACACGATTGTCGCCATATACGCTGGAAATTTCCAGGAAATTAAAAATGGTAATCAAATTTTGAGGTGGAAAACGAAATGAAAAAGTGGGTGTAGGGAAAATAAGGATTCAGATAGAGGGGTTTTGTTGTTTTGTGGTGTCTGAGAAACAGGGTAAAAGCAGAGGACTCTGTTTTGCTGGTGTTAGGAAATTAGAACAAGGGGAGGTTTTTGTGTTGTTTGGAGAGTGAGGGGGGGGGGGGGGGGGAGAGGGAGGAGAGAAGAGAGGAAGTAGGGGATTGAGCATGGGTGAAAAGAGAGGGTGTGGAGTGTGGGTATTTGTAGTCCTCCAAGGTGGAAGGTGTAGATCTTTAGAAGCAGAGGTGGCCCAGGCGGGCAGGAGGCCTTTTTTACACCACTTGAATTATACAATTCTTAGTATGCTACACACTCCAACTAGACAAGAAAAGGAGTTTAAAAAAAAAATCTTCACAAGTAAGCTCTTCAAAGAGCTTTAAATAATTAAATATCGTGTTAATATAAGGAATTCGAAATTTTAAGCAAAAGAACTTCTTTTTCTTCTCTGTTTCCCAAATCTCATGTGGACATAAAATGCCCTTATCTGGGCATGCATGAATGTAGTTAAAGAGAGAGACACATGGAATTTATCATTTCTTTTAGAGTAAATTGTACAAATGGTCCCTCAACTTTAATAAAATTGGAGCAATGGTCCCTCAACTAAAAATTCATTACCTTTGGTCCCTCAACTTATCAAAACGTGCAACTATGGTCCCTCAACTAAAAATTCATTACCATTGGTCCTTGAACTTTAATTCAAGTGGAGAAATGGTCCTTTAACTTTAACCCAATTGTAGCAATGGTCCTTCCAATATAACTCGTTTTGACAAATTTTTTGACATAGTTGACGAAAAGAACCATAATTATACACTTTGATGAGTTAAGGGACCCTAATTATATAAATGGTCATTCCAACATAGCTTATTTTGACAAAATTGATGAAAAGGACTATAGCTACACATTTTGATAAGTTCAGGGACCAATGGTAATGGATTTTTAGTTGAGGGACCATTGCTCCAATTTGATTAAAGTTGAGGGACCATTTGTACAATTTACTCTTTCTTTTAAATTACCAGCTTTCCTATTCCTTTCCAAATGAAAGCCGACAAGGGGCAAGGAAGAAAAGGATTCCGCCAAATATTTCTTGACAGTGATATTGCTTTTTCTGTTTCTGAAATATAAGATTTATCAATTAAATAGTTCAACACTGTGTAGCTAGAGACCAGTTTTTTTATGTATGATCCATATGCCACACGAGTCCGTCAATCCATTATATAATATATAATATATAAATAAAGAGGAAAAAGAAATACATCAGCACACACCCTTTGAAATTCCTGAGTGGAATTACTAGATTTTGCGCATATTTATTTATATATTTTGCTGACCACAGATTGTATACACACAGTCGACTAATTAGCCTCCATCCATATAGTAAACATAGGAATCTAGGGGAATATATTATCACCTTATGTTTTATTTGAATGTGTAGTCCAAATTGAATGACATAAAATACCAAACTTCTTGGATGCTCTTGTTGTGGAGAGTGATCACTTGAAGACATCTCTAGGATGCCATCATGATGTTCTAAAGCAATAATACAATGTCGTGCATGATAGTTAAACTACATGTCACTGTAATATTGACTTAAAATGTCATTGTAATATTTTAAAGGGGTGTAGATATGTAAGTCATTCCCCTTATTGTGAGATGGTAGTCTAGTACATTTATTCTTCTTGATAGATGATCTAACTAACCGCAGAACAGTACAATTATCAACGCCTACAAGTAAAGCTCGATTATTGGTTTTGTTAATTTTGAACAATCGCAAGTGGCCCTTTACCACAGTGGTAAAAGGTGTTGCCCTTGCTTGATGGTGTGGGTTCAGACCTCGTTGATAATTAATCTAACATATAATTTAACAAAATCTATCATTTGATAAAATAAAAAAATAAAAAAAATTCTAAATCAGTCTAACGAAAAAAACATTACCTAGATTGAAATCTACGTATTATTCTATGTACACCAGACCAAGATGGGAAGATTCATGCTGCATGCATCGAAGGGGGATAGAGAGGGGACACTATCCATGCAGCATGCATCAATAATTATGTTCGGCGAAATAAAACTTAGTTAGCTTCAGCAGGGAGACAGAATCCCATGGGTATATTTTCCTATGGATCTTTGAAACAAGAGAGGGTTGATGGAGTGCTGAGTCCCACCCCAATGAATGATCCAGCAAAAACTAGCCTATCTTGTTCAAATATAGTCATAATAATGCCTCATGCCTGCCTGCTCGGAATATTTCTCAACACAAGTACTCGAAATCACGGAAATTATTCTTCAATTTTGATTACAACCTTGAAACTTGAAAGAATCTCTCAATCGTGTAACGCATTTAATTTGTTTGGATGATACTATTCACACACATATTTTTACTTTTCATACATTGTTCTCTCAATTTTCTCAGACGTTGAATGAAGAATATCAATATATAAAAATTAATAAAAATATTTGAGAGATAAAAATTGGTACATGAATAGTACTATCTTTTTTCTTTTTTTTTTCTCTTCAATTTTGTGCGTTGGAAAGGCGATCGGTGTGGTTCCCTCCAGCTTGGTGGGTTGTACGATTGGTTTGTGGTAACAATTATTAATTATGTTCCTGCCATCACTTTGCACCAATCCCAAAAGGCCATGCAAACTTTTATTATGACTGTTAATTCTCTGTAGAGCCACGGCACTAATTGTACGGACACTTAGGTAGACATGTTAAAAGCTAAGTGATCCTCCACTAGGTTACCCTTTTGTATGTCGGCCGGCTATGTGCCTTGCTAATTCAAACCTAATTAAGGCTATATCTTTGATTAAGAAAGTTCTAAATTTTAAGGTATTGAGTCTAAATTGGTATAATGGACCAAAAATGTAGTTAGAGGAGATTGGCTATGCCGAGCATTATAAAGACATATGAGAGAGAATTATAAATGATACATTCTAAGTAGAAATTTGTAAATATCTCTTACATGTCTATATATGTTTATAGAAGGTGTTCCTAATTCACTCTATCTACATTCTACATTCCATTTTGTACTAAATTGGACTCAATTTTTTGAGACTTGGGAAATTCCTCACTCAAACATAATCTCAATGTATCTCTCTCTCAAAAGAAAAACTCGTGTGGAGACTTATGTGCCAAGTGGAAAAATGAGGAGAGACGGAACTATTTACAGGCCACAAGCTAGCATCCCTCCTAAGCATGAAAGTCTAGCTTTGCCACTAATTAAGCAGGAGTGATTGGTACTACCTAATAAAAACATAATGCGCATGTTTTAAGTTTTATTTTTTATTCAAACTTCTTAACAAAATATATTTTAGCGGAACATTGCATGCATGTGACTCATCTTTCCATGTGACAGGAAAGTCCTCACGTTGGTTCTTTTCTCTTTCTTTCTCTAAAATCATATCATTCATATTTATCAAACACTATACCAAAATGAAATACCAACACGACTGCAAGAGCGATCAGTGCTGCCTATAGTTAAAACATAACATACATATGTTTCAAATTTTTTTGTTATAGTTCAAATTCCATAGCATATATATTCAAACTAAACACTGCAGATATTTTGACAAAAAAGAAATATTGCATCCACTTGACATGATGAAATTTCTTTATATCAAAGTTCCCCGAGAAAGTTCTTTGATCTCTCTTTAGCTAAAAGATTATTTAAGGCTTGCTTATTGATAAAAATGGAAATTAAAGCAGCTCAAGCTAAATGCTAAAAGCATATGCCCACCCCAAATACTAAAGCATGTGGGAAGACAACAAGTGACCTACCCTAAATGCTAAAGCATACGCTCAGAATAGTCTAGGACCACTATCCTACAAATGTTGCTTTTAGGAGTACTGGTTGCTCCTACTGGAGGGCGTTTTGTGGTGGTGAGTGATGTGGGTTTCCCAGTATAGAAATTTTAGAGCAGAAAGCTGAGCAATTGGAGGAAAAAGTAAAAAGGAAACCAGCAGGAGCATCCGGCAATCAAATTCTTTTTATGTGTACCTGCTGACAATATTGTATCATTTGCACGTTGCCTTGTGTTTTTATAATTTATGCTGACCAATGAAAATATGTATAATATTAGCAGAATTAATTCGTATTGACGTAAAAAGTGTACTGTTTTTAAACAATATTTTGTTTCATACTAATATATCACCGACCTCTTTTGGTCGATCGAGTGCATGCTGTTAAAACATGCATTCTCATAATTTTATTTTACATTTAAGTTAATAATAATAGAGGTTTAAGAGGCTGAAAAGGCCAAGAATTTGCATGAGAGTGCATGCTGAGTTGCTGCGGTGACTTTCTTCTGGCTTATCAGTTGACAGATAGATGGAGAACTCCGCCAAACTAAAGTAAAACTTATAAACCTTATTTACTAATGGGAGGATTAATTAAATCACCAGAGATGCAATGATGCAATCTGTTCATTGTCTTGTTTCTTTGCGAAGAAAATGTTCTATAACGTCATTAGTTTTGCTTTTGTCTTTAATAATTTCCATTTTCTATATGAAGTTAATTTGAATCATCTTTCTTTTTTCACATTATCCAATTAATTTTTGCTCATTTAATTTATGTTAATTTCCAATTTGCGCTGGTGACAGCGCAGTGTAGAATTACTTCATTGCCTTCAAATATAAATAAAAATACAAAAGATGAGAAGAAAAAACTAACTTATATCTTCTTCTCTATTGTCCATGATGTAATGAAAGCAATCTCTTCTCGTATTTTATAAGAAAATCAGCATATGAATCTATGATTATGATACAGACTAAAAGTGACCATATATGTTGCAGATTCTCACTCTATCAACTAAAAGAATTGTCGATAGCAACATGCATTTACTGTTCAAGTAGAATTTAGAAAGAATAATTGAACTCATGGATGCTTTCATTATCTTTGAGATATTTTGGAACGAAACTCGGAGCCATTTGTGCAGGATTTTCGTCTAAAGGGCAATTTAAGGTCAAATACCATGTACTATGGTCCTCGAATGCTGTTAATCCAAGAAGGAAAATTTGACCATCTATTATCATCTGTCTGTTCAATTTTATCTTAATTCTTGTTTTGTTAAACAATAGGACTAACAGCTCATAAAAAGAGAAAATTACAAATTAATATCGCAAGGTCAAGAGACATCATCAATATTAACCATTAAAAATTATTTATAACAAGAAGTTGCTCAAAATAAACGGAGATCATCATGTAAAAGATAGGCTCAAATTGACTAATTCATTAGCAACAAAATTTATTGTCAAATACTACAATTGCAATTGTGGTGCAACATTTCACGAGAATCTTATGGCACTTCATAGATTTCTAGCTTGGGGGCGTAGGCATAGTAATTCGATCTCAAAGTAAACACTCCCAAAGCAAAAACCTGAAAATTAATTAATAACCTTTTGGCACCCCTAATTGATCATACTTTTTTATTGCTCTCTATTAGTACAAAAATCTTCTACATCAGCAAACTAATTGAATAACAAAGGGAGCATCAAGCCTGCATCAGAATCTGTATTTTTCCTCCTAATCATTTTGGTTGAGAGAAAAACAGAGAGAGGGAGAGAGAGATAAAACTGCATCAGATTCCATCACAGATTTTGTATTGGAGAGAATCTTTAACAAAGCAAACGTCATGTCCCCTTGGCTTTAAATGAAAGCCTAAAGTTAAGCCTTTAATTATTTTCAAATAAACATCATTTGTTTTTTAATTAAGACTTTACTGAGAAAGACAAGAGGATCCAGTTCATGGCTTACACAAGCAACTAAATAAATAAAGCACTCACACCTACCTTTTAGAATTTTGACCCATGTTATGATGTTAGTGCCTCAACTTTCCCTTCCATTTTGAATTATTAATTTAAATTAATCTCCTTTCTTCAACTTAATTGTAATTACATAACAGCCGGACTAAGCAATGAAAGCCTACGTAATCCATGCAAACATGTCATGCAAGTAATGGCCATTAGTTTATTTTATTGCTAATCTAATTACAAAGTTAACAGTAAACCACGATTGAGCCCTATGAAAAAAACTTTTAGAAGCACGCAGTACACATAAGTAAGCACCGCAGTCGAAGGTTTGTCTTTATTGATGGTGACTAAATAAGCTTTTAACTTTTAATCTCAACTCGTATGCCATTCTCTCATTGTGAGAGCTTGTAGGATTTAACTTTTAACTTTGTTTTGTGTTCACAGAGCTTATTTGGTTTAGGTTTAACCGTGCTACTAACTTTACGGGCCAATTTGAATGCCTACAAATCGTGATTCCAAGTTATAACGATAAAAATATCATTGCTTTACTATCACAAGCAAAAAACTTGATGCAGATTATAAGTTGATGTTTCCAGATTCGAACTCCAGTGAGAATTGTGATATGCATACGCACAATCTGATCGCCCCATTATTTTTATGACTTGAATCGCATCGAAATTCATTATTGTCCATGAATAATTTAGAATTTACAAAAGTTTGATGTGAGGTTAGGATAAAAATTTGGAGAATTCAATTTAAATTTACGTACTCTTTTAAATCGATTATGAATATCAAAGAAAAAAAAGAAGTCGATTGCATGCGTGATTTGTGACTTCCTCTTCCACTACCATATTTTAGTAGTAATCATTGAACTAAATCATTATCCGTATATAATACGTATTTCTAGATGAGCAAAGTTGAGCTGGAGTTTCTGCATTTGGCCTTGAAAATAGCAGAACAAAAGTAAGGTTAGTAATCACATGACTAGCTGACAGTGATAATGAGGAATAACAGTCCACTATGTTTGAAAATTTCCCTCATCGAGTTATCCAAAAATTATAAACTTGGAGGATTAGTTAAGCATATGTTATTCGATCATGATCGATCATGATTAAAAATAGTGGTAACATATTAAATCATTGTGAAGATTGCACGTAGCTAGCATTAAGAAAGTCAAACATATAATACACACACATACACACACATGTAAATGGTAGCTGCATCATATTCTTTTGTTTTGGTCGATTTTATGGTTAAACTTAATAAAGATATAGAAGGATCGTTGTCCCATTAAACCTGTGATTAATTAAATTTTATAAAGAACAAATATGAGTCAGTTAACATGAATGCGACACACCATAATACTATATGCAGCAGAATTAATTATTAATAATATTTCACTTTCCAATTTTTCTTTTCTTTTTCATGTTTGCTGGTGCATATATTTCACTTTCAGTTCAGGAACAACGAAGCCAATGATAAGAAAGCAAATAAATCCCTGCCATGAGAACCCTATTTTTTTTATGGGTAGAACTACAGTGAGCGGTCTAAACTCCGAACCCTATTTCTTTCTTTCTTCAGAAAAAGATAAAATGAATCTAGCCAAATATAGGCTCTTGCATAAAGAATCAAAATAATATGATGTGCTACTTCTTGTCTATAGATCCTTGAGAATCCCTTGAAGAGACTTGGTCTCGCCATGTACAGAAAAGGGTGAAAATGTTATTAAAACAATTCAAAAATGTTATCATGCATTTTAAATTTATAAAATATAAGAAAAAATTTGTATAAGAAGTGTGTGATATTTTTGAATAGTCAATAAGAGAACAGTTTAAAAAAAATTTATCCGTCCATAGAAAACTGTATCAAGTGATGGAAAATAATTTTCGTAACAAAAAACAAAAATAAAACATTAACTTTAAGGAAACAGATCGATACTGGAAAATTACAAAATTAGTAAAACCAATACAAGTATGATATTTATCATGCCAATTGTTGTTAGATCATCATCCTCTATTTTTGCTTGTTGATAAACATGTTTTAGTAATGGTTTGCTACTGGGATGATTTTATAAAAAATAGGTATAAAAAAAAAACTGAGCTAAAAAAGGTGTGGTAAACACTTAAAAACAGCTTATTTTCACAGTTTTTTGTGAAAAAAAAGCTGAAAACATGAAGCTGCAAAAATGAGTTTATTCTCACAGCACAGCAGAAGCAATTTTTTTTCAAAGCACAACAATACCAAACCAGCCCTTACTTGAAGAATATGTAGGCCTTGCATTAGACTCGTTTGATAAGCAAAACTGGATTGGAATGGATGGGTCTCCATTTTCTGGGCAAATTGAAAGTAGAAGTGAATGATTTTTTATTTAGAGGTGATTAGAAGAGGATTAAACATCAAGAAAACTGATCCCATCGAATCCTTCATTTTGGAAAGGATTGGAATGGGTAAGCTCCATTTATGAGTAATCCATCTTCTACCCTGTAGTTGATAATTCTGTCATCACTCTCCTCAACATGCATTGAGTTTAGAGAGTTATCAATTCCAGTCCAATCCTACGTATCATACTAGCCCTTAATGCGACATTTAGTACTGATTAAATGTCCCGGTGTATCCCATTCCTATATACCAAGATTTTTTACATCAAATCCTCGTCCTAGGATCCAATGATCGAGATATAGTGGCTAAAATCTCAGCATATAGGAGTCAAAGGAGCATACTTGCTTTCAAACCTGAGAGAGAGAGAGAGAGAGAGAGAGAGAGAGAGAGAGAGAGTTTACTGAAGTAAAACTGTATCTTTTAGATTTTGGGATCGAAAGATCAACAATGGTGAAACATCCTATTTCTGTGTTGAAACTATAACTTATATATCTAAATTCATATCAAGATTCAGCTTCACACGAGATCCTAGAAGTATCAAAATCTAAGAAAATTATAGAGGTATTATCCTTTGTTCGCACTGTTCTAGCCTCACTCAACAAAATATTAGCAATCTTCTCTGCCAGATTCTCCCTGTCCATCGAGTATCTCTCTTTCGTCTGTACAACACCAAGTCAAAAGAGCCAGAAAGAATAACGTTAAGCCAGTAATTATAAAATATCGATCCTTCTCACAGAAAATTAAGTAAAGGAAAAGAAATAAAGATACTACCTGAAGAACTAGCTGAATCGCCTTTTTCGCACTAATTACATCCCATAAGCCATCACTGCAAACCCAAATTCCAGAGTTAATCTTCCATTAAGCATAAGCATTGTATTATTCTCTTGTGCAGTATTGAAGTTCAGAATGTAAAATTTTGACAACGTCAAATCAAAAGGCACAATAACCTGGCCATTATCGCAAAGGCGTTGCTCGCTTGATTGATATGAACTACTTGGCTAATGTATGGTTCATAACTGAAGCGGGAATCCTGCTGTTTAAGAAATTTGTCTCCAAGCATCCGAGCAAGGTTCAAACCTGAATAGTTGGAGCAAGCGTGAGGGATTACCAACATCTAATCATGTAATTCACAAACAAATGGAAGTGATCATTACCACATAGGCGTGTTTCCCCCTCTTTCAACGGGGCTCCTGTTTCCTGGATTCGGAGTCTTTCACCATAACTACTAATTCTATGGTCCTCGGTCATCTTAATCAGCTTCCCATCAACACTTCCACAATTAAATCATACTCCGTTTAAAACAGGGAAAGGCAGTTTAAAACAGGGAAAGGCAGGTTTACTTTTATCCTAATGGAAAGACGAATTGATGAAAACATACTTCATAACACAAGCTGAATCTCCAAGATTTGCACATTGCACAAAGAAATTGTCACCACCGTCAGTCCAAACCAGAAGCAGAGTGGCAGTACAGCCCTGCAAAAGATGGTCCATTATATTATGCAAACCACAAACTTTAACTGCTAGTAACAGAAGCATCTGAAATGCATATGAGAAAGGAATCAATTTTAGATGTGTGCGAATCAAATGCTTCAGTTTCTAATAACACAAAAAGTGCAACTAATGGACCAAGGTAAATTGAGTGAAAAGAAAAACCTCGTAATGGTGATTCATGCATGTTTCTGTCTGAAAAAATGCATCCCTGAGAACATCTGAAGCATCACATAGTGACAAGACCCTCTCCCTTTTTAGCGAATCCGATAAAATGTTAGCAACGATCTGAGGAAGAAGCCTGTAAAATAAAAGGACTATTAGGTAACTACAAAAGCATCCATTAGAAACATAGGACACTTAAATTTTAAAAGAAATACTAACTTGCTAGCAGATCCAGCAGCCTCTGCTCCACCATGTCCATCACAGATACCAAAAAGTCCAAACTGAAAGGCAAGAACTTAGGTGATATTAGCTCTTTCAGAAACTTGCAAAAGTATTTCAATGGAAGGAAGCACAACGACATAAGCTCTGAAACCTGATCAACCCCGGGAAGAGGCCATTGATAGTAGCACACATCTTCCATTGGAAGCTTCTTCCCTCCACGACGCAGAGCCATGGGATCTGAAGCCACGCCAACTCCAAAGGGGATCTGACTCTCAGTTTCAGATGCAATATGAACCTGCCACAAAGGGTAGGAAATTAGCAAATGTTATGTCACCTATACAATACAAATTGTGAACACTAGATATCCTCATTATAAAGCCAACTAAGTGAATTAGGATAAAATATATAGAATAAACAACTACCATGATCAATCAAAGCCTTACCACAACATAACATAATGTATAGTATCAAGACTTTAGATCGGTTTTCTATTAGAAACCTGTTTGTTATGTTCAATAAAAGAGGTGCTTGTACAGACAAAAGGAACTGCAGACCAACAAAATAAAAGGTACTTGGTCCTTTTTTTTTTTGTCAAAAAATTAAAGGTACTTGGTCATAACTACTACTATGCTACCCCAAATTATTTTGGAACCATATATGTTTATTCTTTTCACCTTTTCTCTGTGCTTAGTCAACCATGGAAAAGGGTACTATATACATAGAATCATTAAAGGGGGCATCTAAGAAGCATAGAATTTAAGTGTCTTTATCATAGAACATTATGGTATAATGGTAGGTTTGTCCTATTATATTTACACAGGCAGGTTAGAACAAGCAGTCTTGGGTCTTGCAACTATTTTGTATGCCATATGAATCCAAGTACTTGTATTCATTGAAACGTATATTGTCTAATAAAAATTCTTCTCGGTAGCAGAAGCGACAGACGGCCAAAGTAAAATCAGATTAATGTGAGAAATTCAGAGTCCTAAAAGTGTATCTATGTCGCCCAGCCAGAATGTCAGCATTTCTCTATTTTGTGTATGTTATGCATAAATATAATTGAACTAGCATGAAAATTATTACTATTAAGCAAAAACAGTAATGTTATATTACAACTGAATGCATATGTACATTTTTTTTTCTTCACTCGGATATAAAGGCACACTGACTTACAAACACTTTTGAGGTCGTTCCGAGGGTTATTACGTCTCCACTTGCAAGCTCCACGGGGTTACCCCAATGTCTACTTCCAGAATCAGGATTATTGATTGGCTGAGAGTTCAGAAGTGTTCCATTCAGGCTACCCATGTCGACCAGCTCCCATTTCATTTTCTGCAGCCAATGATCAGGATTAACATTATTATTATATAACAAATACACAGATGCAATGCCAATAAATTCAAAGAGGCAGTAGTTGTTATGCTTACATTTGAATTCCAGTTTATCAATGCATGCTTTCCTGACACCTCCGAGTCCTTCAATAATAAATCACTTGGAGGAACCCTTCCCAGGGTCATAGGAAGCCTGGAGGAACTTGTTGACTGTACTGAACAACGAAGTCCATGGGAAGGACCGGATATGACCTCCAGGTTGAGGCAGGTTCCTGCACTTCTAAAAGAAGAATATGATCACGTGTTTTACACACTCAACTGTATAAAACCATTAGAAGAAAAAACACTTCAAACATGTGAAAGGGATAAGAAATTACTTTGATTCAAGGTATCCTTGGGTAGAAACTCTTGAAATCTCTCTTGTTCTAAACTCTGTCTACTGTTCCTCTGCTCTTCCAGTAACTGCTGGATTGCCAATGGACGCTTCAGGGTCTGACCAACCAAAATATCCTCTGGAGCATCAGAAATCACATCTAGGACGAAACTATCACCTGAAAGTGAAGCATAAATGTCTGATTTTGTTAAGGATTGAAATTGCACTTAAGTGCAACTAGTAAAAGAATTATTTAAAAGTTATTCCACTTGATGAACTTAATTACTTTGAGTCAAAATGGGAGGTGCAGTGGGAAGCCTCGGCTTATGCACAAGTCCTTGTGGTCGGGGTGAGCGAAAATTCCCTTCACTTGGAAAGCATGCTCCCTCTAGATCATAACCTCTTGGAAGCTCATTGCCCTGGTTCCGGACCAAATCAGCATCATCCGAAACAAGGGGTCTCTCAAGCTCACCAACCTAAACGAAGAATCACAAGGTGTGAAACAGCTTAATAATTACTGGGTAAACCAAATGATAAATCATATATCCAAAGGGAAGCACTTGGTATTCAGGTAATCATTGAGAATATTAATAGAGATGCGAGACAACAATCATCTAGTGAGATGGCTTGACTTTTCAAATGGCCACATAACACCTAGCCTTTTCACACTCTGTCAGAGTGTGTAGTTTTGTTACTTTGTAGACTCTTGTATAAAGCTCGTGCGCTCGGGCACCACACCTTGGCACTGTTTCAATTACTCTTTTATCAATATAGGCTTCTGATTTCATTACTTTCTCGGAGATAACAAACGCAACGCAGAAAACTAAACAATAGAAAACATATAATGATAGAACCTTCAACAATTGAAATCAGCCCCCGCTCGAATGTGAAATGAAGAAACAGCTTAACAGAGTCACATACATACATCAGCATAAACACAAAACAACAAGTAAGCTGTAACATTAACCCACAAAAGCTCGAACTCCCAGCTTCAAAGTCTTCAACTTTACCCCGAAACACAATATCAAAACCGAAAAAACTCGAGGGAACCAATTGAAACACGAAACGAAATTAATTATACGCATCAAATCATTGATCACACTCGAATCACCACAAATGCTACTTGCACATTCCGAGCTAAACTGATCAAAGTGGAACAAAGCTACAAGTCTTAGGCTGTAAGCTAACTAGCAATCCGAAACACACCAGAAATTCCCATTAAAACGGAAAAAAAAAAAACCCGAAATCCAGTGATCAAACAAGGTCAAACCCGATGCGTCAAAACATTCAAATTTTCCTTCCGTCTTTCCTACGTTTTCTCGGCAACCAAACAGAACATTGCACTATAGGCGCTCTCTCGAACGGAGAGGAGGATCGAAATCGAACCTCTGAGAATTTCGCAATTGAAAAAAAAAAATTTGGGGGAAATAGTGGAAAGAAAAGAGGGGAGGACGAGAATACCTTGATAGTGCGAGAACGAGAGGAGGAGGAAAAGAAGCGCCATGGTTTGCAGGCGAGGAAGATGAGGAGGAGGATCAGAAGAAGCATAAGGAGAAGAAGACCGACAATGCTCACTAGCATCGTCATCGTCATCGATCTCTCTCCTCTCCACCAGATAGAGATTGTCTTCGAGTTTGCGAGAAGCTCGCTTTGAAATGGTCGCACATTTTTTCCTTCTTTTTTTTTTTTTTTTACTTTTCCATTTTCTTTTTATTATTTACTTGTTCATATAAAAAAGGTATTCGGTTTTTCAAAGGACGCTTTACCGTATAAGTGAAAAATATTTCTATTTCTCTAAATTTTTTTAAGTTTTTTTTGTTAAAAATTAGATTTGTTTTCATTAGACAAAATGATCATGAGTTAAACAATCATTAAGCTTAAATTAAACGATTGTCGATGATTATTAAACAAATATTATAGTTCCACACGATTACCCTCCTGCTTCAAATGTCGGGAGGCATTGCTTTGAATTGAAAAAACTATTGTTAGAATATAATTAATGATATAAAAAGCTAACAAAATAAAAAATCAAAAGCTATGTGCAGAAAACTGATCCAATCCAAAAACAAATTAAAAAATAAATAAATAATAATCTTTTTTTGTAGTACAACGATATGTTTTACACTAAAGAAATTTAGAGTTTGGCTATACCACACAATGGGTAATCTAATTTAATGTCAAATTCACTATCAACGAGATTCGAATATAAAATCTCTTATTTACTAATAAAAAAGAATACTAGCAGATCGTAATATTGAGTGGTAAATAAATAATAGTTAAAATAAAGAATGCATGTGCTGCTGTGCATAGTATCTAATTTTGTTACACGGAAAGGAATGTGAGTGGGAAGGGCCGGTGGGGGATAAGTGGCAGAGGTGTCAGTTTACCAAACCTCCTTATTCCACACCCACCATTGCCTGCTTTCGACCAATTTGGGTTCAACTAAAAGTATTTTCATCCTAAATCACAAGACAATTGATTGTTGATAGAGTTGCTACGTGGTCGGGTATGTAGGTCAAGTTAATAAAACGTTATAACACTGACACGATTAGAGTCAAATTAACCAAAAAATAAAAGTCTGTGGGAGCTTGTGTGTGTTTTTAAATCAAATATATATAGTAATAAACATTAAATTAAATTTTACGTCTCGCAATGTTTACGTAAAACTTAATGTATAACAATGATATTTACGTAAATATTGCGAGAAAAACATTTGCATATAAAGAAATGCTAAGAAGACTCTTAAAGTGTGACTCTTTATAGATTTTCTGTTACTTCATAATTAACGTTAATTCTCATGCCAACTTTATGAAATATTGTGTAAAAAATATAAAGTGACAAAGAATCCATGAATAGTCAAACTTCTGAGAGAGCCCTCTGTAACATTTATCATGTGCCTCAAATGCCAAATTTATATATGCAATATGCATGCACTCTTAGCTTTCATTAAGAAATCAAAACAAAAAAAACAAAAAAAAATCAACATCTATTAACTATGAGAAGTAAGGATAATACTTCAGTACTCACTTGGTGACTACTCAACTTTTGATTTGGCCAGTGATATTGTACCACATATTTTATTATTTAAAAAAATAATGGACACATTTTTTATTTTTCTAAAGCTTTGAAAAACAAGAAATACGTGACTTCTTTTGATTGGATTTAAAAGTGAGTAATACTCATCAGCGAGTACCTAAGTATTATGTGAGAAATAATATTGTATTCTTAAATAGTTCTAATTTGTTTATTACCGAATTGGGAGGATTTGTGGAGAAAGATGCAGCTGCCTTAGACATTCTTGAATGTATTAAGAAACACAACGTTTCTTCTTCCAAACTGGATTAGGCAAGAACAAGTAATTTTAAGATGAATGCTTGGTGGTGAGGTGTGGACAGAAATGCAAAAATGATTTTAATTTATATAAAATAAAATAAAATGGTTATAATTTATAAACGGAAAATTGAATATAGATGGAAAATGTACCTAAGGTGTAATATGGCCTTTATATAGAAAGGGTATATTGCCAATATTATTTACATGCTAATATTTTAGATTTAATTTTAAATGATAGAGATATTTTGCATCCATTGATATTTGGTAAAATATTAATGTTTAAAAAAAATTAATTAGTTAATTAGTTTATATAAATATCTATTATAATTAGAGTACTTAACTTAAATCTAATATCAACGAGTACACGAGCAAAAGTCTAATTATATACGGTTATGTGACACTTTTAACGCTTACGGTTTTCGATGTGGGATTCAACATTTCTTCTTTAAGTTTACAAGAAAAAACATATCCATGAATAAAAGTATAAACGCTCATTCCACTAATGTGCAATTTCAAAGTTAAATGTGTGTTTGTTGTTACACTAGGGGTCGTGACATCACATATATTTTGTTCACTATTCTTGTTTTTACCATGCCTTTTTTTTGTCATTTTATGAAGGCACATAAGTTTATATAAAAGTTTAACACACACTTCTTTCCAAAAAAAAAAAAAAAAAGGTTTAAAACACACTAAAACACTGTTTTTTTTTTTTTACTAAAAGCACTTTCATAACTATCATTTATCAAACACTTACATACTTCATTTCGCAGTTTAAAGCACCGCAACAGTTTTTTTGTTTTGTTTTGTAAGCATAGCAATCCCAAACTAACACTTAGACTTTAGCTTTGTTTTTGGGTTAACAACGGGGCTAAATGGCTAACAAAGATAAATTATAATAAAACATCACGAGGCCTAGATGTTCAACAGCATTTGTCACTAGAAGGTGTCGACAAGAGATAAGAGCTTGTTAAAAAATAAATCGGACTAAGAGAACATGATAAACTCAAGTTAGTCCATTCATCAACCACAAAATTACAGTTTAATTCATGCATATCAACTCATGACAAGCCTACACCAATTCACCAAGAAGATGGTTGTCACTCACACCTCGCAAGATCAGGTAGACAACGAGAGCTTAATCAGATTCCACCAAAAGTCAAAAGAATCCCTTTGTTCCAAACTAGTTGCAGACCCTAGAAGATGCCCCAAATTTTACAAGGAGAACCTCACCACGGCTTAAGGTTAGAGCTGTTTTCAAAAGTAAAGGTAGAGCTGCTTAGGGTTCTTGTGCTGTAAAAAAAACATTGTTTTCAAAAGTAGGGGTAGAGTTGTTTTTATTATTATTATTTTTTCTGTTTTAGACCCATAATTTTGACAAAAAAAAAAAAACACTTTTCTCAATTTACCAAACACAATTTGAGCCTCAACTTTTATAAAAAAAAATTGCTTTAAAAATATTTTCTGCAATGCTAAACCAACCCTTGCATTTGCCGAGAACCAAAGAAATTCTTAATCACACCACCTACTCCAAAAGCACTTAAATTCGTTTGGAAGTGCACTTCAATGACTGAAAGCGTTTCTGAGAAAAATATTTTGGCTTTCAAAAGCAATTCCTGAAACAAACACCAATTATGTGCTTCTTATAGGAAGTTATTTAAGTGTTTTTTTTTATAATTCACTTGCATTTTTAATAAGAATTGATTCAAAAAATATTTTTACCAGAACCTTTTAGCAATTTTAAAAGCACTTCCAACCAAACATTCTCTAAAAAGGCTTGCAGTAGTCCAAACGAGGTTTATGGATTTGCTATTTACCCAAACTCTTTTTACAAAATTATTTTTTCTGGACCAAAAACCCTAAACTCTCAAAAACCCTCGTAAAGGCTTGGTAAGTACCACGTCGAACAGAAATGGGGAAGAAGAAGAAGAGAGCCGAATCAGAAGCAGAAGCACAACCAGAAGAGAACAAAGTCGACATTGTGAATGGCAACTCTCATCAGAAAGATAAGAAGAAGAAGAAGCACAAATTCGACGGACCCGCCGTGATACCTTCCGTGAGCATAGCCGTCCCCGGTTCAATCATCGACAACACTCAATCCCTCGAACTCGCCACCCGAGTATATTTTCTCTCCATCCAAACAGATAATTGCTCTCGTTTCACTTCCTCTTCATTTTTTCTAATTAATTAATTATGTTTATTACCAAATATTTCTCAGTTGGCCAGTCAGATTGCTCGTGCCGCGACGATTTTCCGAATCGACGAGGTTTCTATCTTTAATACTTGTTTATTTGAACTATGATTATCAAAATTAGAGGTTTCTGTTTGGATTGCTTCGGTAAGGGATAAAAGCGCTTCTTGACTGCCAAAAGTGCTTCTGTATACGTGTGGTGGAGAAATTTGGAAGTGCTTGTGGCTCAGAGGACGCTTTCTGGAGAAGTACCTGTGAAATGCTTCTTCAGGAGCACTTCCGAGGTGGAAATTCACTTGGATTTAAAAAAAAAATTTCAACTTGTTTATAAATGAAAGCACTTTTAACAAAAGCGCTCGTGAGCATTAGCGGTTTCTATAGAAGCAATCCCCAACGGGCCCCTAGTTATATCAGTTGATGTGTAAATGAGCATATTTGTTTACTCTGTAGTTGATTATTGTATAAACAGGTGGTGATATTTGACAGTAAGAGTGAGTCTGGCTCATTGCCACAAGCTGATTCGGATGAGAATGAAAGCGGTGCTGCTTTTCTTGTACGAATCTTGAGGTACCTTGAGACACCTCAGTATTTGAGAAAAGCTCTGTTTCCAAAACACAACAGCCTAAGATTTGTGGTGAGTTCCTTGATCATACATCATATGATGTTGTTGTTGTTGATTTTCAGCTTATACCTCGACTTACATTGCTTTGACAGGGCATGTTACCCCCGCTTGATGCTCCGCACCATCTGCGCAAACATGAATGGGGTCCATTTCGGGAAGGTAAGGTGCAATGGGTGGATTTTAAGACTTCTTGTGATATTGAAATAATGACTTTTCTGAAAGACAAAAATTTGTCTGACTATATTTGCGTATACCCATGACGACAATTTTCTAGATATTAAACAAGAACCAACATGATAAAAATGGTTCAGTCTTCCGACTATACATGGGATGATGGGATTGTACTATGTAGTTTTGTTTGATTGTGCTTTCTGTTCAGAGTCTTTAGACATATGGCCATAACTTTGAGAGTGTGCGATAAATGTATAGGTGTCACACTGAAAGAAAGACCTCCCAACCTTGTGGGAAGACTAGTTGATGTGGGCTTGAGTAAGGTACTCCCTCCAATTCTAGTTTACAGTAACAAGGGTTATTGCTTGATAGTTTCTTCCTCGCCTTCACCTCTCAAGACTTGGCCATTAGTTGATTTAGTGATGAAATATGCAGAATGTCATTGTTGATCAAGTACTTGATCCTGGAACAAGAGTTACTGTGGCTATGGGAGCCAGTTGGAACTTGGATGCTGGTAATGAATCTGTCCTGAATTTGTTTTTTGGCCTTTTCTGTTTTCTTTCTCGACCATTAATGGAGGCTTTACTATTGACTATGAATCTTACGTGGGTATTGGCTTCTTTCTATTGCATTGATCTAGATATATCACGCCAGGTTGTCTCATCCTCCAAACCTAGGGAAGAAGCAGGAACATATTGGGGGTACAAAGTGCGCTATGCTTCTAATATTACTTCAGTCATGAATGAATGCCCATACAAGGTACTCATGCATTGACCCTATGATCCTCTCTCTCTCTCTCTCTCTATCCCAGACCCCTTCCCGTAAATACATGATTTCATGTTAATCATTCAGATATGGTGTTTCTTTATCAACTTTGTTATTCAATCACAGGGTGGCTATGACCATTCAATTGGTACCTCAGAGCATGGTCAGATTATTAATTCCTCTGAGCTCACTGTACCTACTTTCAGGTACATTTCTTTGAACGTACTAACCATTAATAACATTGTGTTCATTAGATGCTGTGCATTTTGCATTCTCTGGGTAACTGGTAGCTACTGAAGGCAGCTGTGTTTCTGTATGTTGTAATTTGATAGATGCCTATTGTAGTTTGTATTCATTGACTAGATTGCTTAGTTATCGGGTAGGCTCTTGATGTACCCGGGATGGAATTTCAACTTCTTTCAATCTATTAACCTCGTTCTAGATGCACATTCTTTTTAGGGATATGTAGAATATAACACGATGCCCTTCCGCCCCCTTCCTCCTTCCATTTCTTTTCTGTAGATGCTTAAATTGTTACCTTATGTGGGTTCTTTAGTTTTCTGGTTAAGTAAGGTTGCCTGGCGCCCTTCTCAGAGATTGGCCTGAGGACAACCATTTCATCTCTATTACAATATTTTATCCGTAAAGTTGCATTAAACAGAAAATGAAAATTAAAGGAGGAGGGGGAGGGCGTCAGGTAGTCGACAGCCGGCACTCCATGATCACGTCGAATCCTTATGAAAATGAATCCAGAACAAAATCGCGCTAAAGCTAGGGCGTCACCCGTAAGTGGCGCGCTGTGTGGCCCGAGCACAGTGATAAGTGAGCAAGGGTCGCTGTATCTCCATCGGCACCCGGATGCAGTGTTAAATGAGCAAGGGGGCCATAGAAACTTCTTTTCGAACGACTCCACTCAAAGTTGTTTGGGAGCATATGCTCCTATCAACTTTACCCGGGACACACAAAAGAAGTACTTTGATCCTATTAGACGGGGGAGGGTGAAGAAGCTAGGACAGAAGGGTAGAGTTCAAGAGAGCAAAATGCGTTTAGGAACGTGGAATATAGGAACCTTAACGGGAAAATCTATGGAAGTAGTGGAAGTTATGGTGAGGAGAAGGATAAATATTATGTGCCTACAAGAAACTAAGTGGGTTGGTAGTAAGGCAAAGGATCTAGAAAACTCAGGGTTTAAACTTTGGTATTCGGGCACAAATAGAACGAGAAACGGTGTTGGCATCATCGTGGACAAGACCTTGGTACAAGATGTTGTAGATGTCAAGAGGGTAGGAGATAGAATCATGGCAATCAAGATTGTAATAGGACAAGAACTTATCAATGTGATTAGTGCGTACGCACCTCAAGTAGGGTTGGATACGAGTTCGAAGGAGAAATTTTGGGAAGATCTTGGAGACTTGGTGCAAGGAATTGCTCAGACGGAGAAGTTATTTATAGGAGGAGATTTAAATGGACACGTGGGCAGGGAGACAGGCAACTATGGAGGTTTTCATGGTGGCCATGGTTTTGGGGAGAGAAACGAGGATGGGGAAGCTATCTTGGATTTTGCAATGGCATATGATCTCTTCTTAGCCAACACCTTCTTTAAGAAGAGAGAAGAACATGTGATCACCTACAAGAGTGGGTCGTCAAAAACACAAATAGATTTTCTTCTAATGAGGAAAGGGGATCGTATAACTTGTAAGGATTGCAAAGTTATACCAGGAGAGAGCGTGGCTAATCAACATCGCTTGTTGGTGATGGATGTACATATCAAAAGAGTAAGACAAAAGAACAAGACTTGGAAGTGCCCAAGAACTAGATGGTGGAATCTAAAAGAAGAAAAACAAGCCATTTTCAAAGAGAAGGTAATCACCCAATGTGTGTGGGATAGAGAGGGGGAAGCTAGCCAAATGTGGGATTCCATGGCTAGTTGTATCCGAAAAGTAGCAAAAGAGGTATTAGGAGAGTCCAAGGGCTTTGCCCCACACCAAAAGGAATCTTGGTGGTGGAATGAGGAGGTACAAACAAAGGTGAAGGCTAAGAAGGAATGTTGTAAAGCCTTATACAAGGAGAGGACCGATGAAAATGGTGAAAGGTATAGAAAAGCGAAGCAAGAGGCGAAGAAAGCTGTCAGAGAAGCTAAGTTAGCGGCTTACGACGATATGTATAAACGACTAGATACCAAAGAAGGAGAGTTGGATATCTATAAACTAGCTAGAGCAAGGGAAAAGAAGACAAGGGACCTAAACCAAGTGAGGTGCATCAAGGATGAGGATGGAAAGGTTCTTGCTACAGAGAACGCGGTTAAAGACAGATGGAGAGGTTATTTTCATAATCTTTTCAATGAAGGACATGAAAGGAGTGCTTCTTTAGGGGAGTTGAGTAACTCAGAAGAGTGTAGAAACTACTCCTTTTATCGTCGAATCCGGAAGGAAGAAGTGGTTGTAGCTTTGAAGAAGATGAAGCATAGAAAAGCAATAGGCCCAGACGATATACCAATCGAAGTGTGGAAAGTTTTGGGAGAGACAGGTATAACATGGCTCACTGACCTTTTCAATAGGATTTTGAAAACGAAGAAGATGCCAAATGAGTGGCGAACGAGCACTTTGGTGCCTATCTACAAGAATAAGGGCGACGTACAAAATTGCATGAACTATAGGGGTATTAAGCTAATGAGTCATACAATGAAGCTCTGGGAGAGAGTCATTGAGCATAGATTGAGGCAAGAGACACGGGTTTCGGACAACCAATTCGGGTTCATGCCAGGGCGCTCAACCATGGAGGCAATCTATCTCTTACGAAGATTGATGGAAAGATATAGAGATGGGAAAAAGGATTTACACATGGTCTTTATAGATTTGGAAAAAGCGTATGATAGGGTCCCAAGAGACATTCTTTGGAGGATTTTAGAGAAGAAAGGAGTACGAGTAGCATATATCCAAGCTATAAAGGATATGTATGAAGGAGCAAAGACTGCCGTAAGAACTCATGAAGGACAAACCGAAAGCTTTCCCATAACTGTAGGATTACATCAAGGCTCATCCTTAAGTCCTTACCTTTTTGCGTTGGTAATGGATGAGTTAACAGGACATATTCAAGATGATATTCCTTGGTGTATGCTTTTCGCAGACGATATAGTGTTGATAGATGAAACTCAGGAAGGGGTAAATGCAAAGCTTAACCTTTGGAGAGAAGTGTTGGAATCTAAAGGTCTTCGCCTAAGCCGATCAAAGACAGAATATATGGAGTGCAAGTTCAGTGCAAATGGAGGCCAAAACGAGTTAGGGGTGAGGATCGGAGATCAAGAAATACCAAAGAGCGACCGTTTTCGTTACCTAGGATCTATCTTGCAAAAGAACGGAGAATTAGATGGAGATCTCAACCATAGAATACAAGCTGGATGGATGAAGTGGAAGAGTGCATCCGGCGTGTTGTGTGACCGCCGTATGCCACTGAAGCTCAAGGGAAAATTTTATAGGACGGCAATAAGGCCGGCGATGCTGTATGGCACAGAATGTTGGGCGGTGAAACATCAACACGTACACAAAATGGGTGTAGCGGAGATGAGGATGCTTCGTTGGATGTGTGGGCACACGAGAAAGGATAAGATTAGGAATGAGGATATCCGGGGTAAAGTAGGAGTAGCCGAAATTGAAGGAAAGATGAGAGAAAATCGGTTACGGTGGTTTGGACATGTGCAAAGAAGGCCTACTGACGCTCCGATTAGAAGATGCGACTATGGGACAGAGGTTCAGGGCCGAAGGGGTAGAGGAAGACCTAGGAAAACTTTGGAAGAGACTCTAAGAAAAGACTTAGAGTACTTGGATCTAACGAAGGACATGACACAGGATCGAGCACAATGGCGTTCTAAGATTCATATAGCCGATCCCACTCAGTGACTTGGATTTTCCAAGTCTCCAACCAAGAAGTTTTCCTCACTCGGGAAATTAAGGGAACACTACCCCAACCTACATGCTCCACTCAGAAAGCTTCAACATACAAGCTTGAACAAAAGAAAATTCAAAGAACTTAGAGAAGAAGGCTTTGGTGTATTTAACACAATACGTTGAAATGAAGGAAAGCTTATTTATTGATATCCCCGATAAGCTACAAATATGTACATATACATGAGTCAAAATAAACACACAAGAGGGAGCCTTCACAAAGGTTGCTTAGGAGAAGTCTCAGCAGTCGGTAGAGCCCCAGAAAGAGAAGGCACCGGAGGGGGATCATTTGGAGCCTCAGTACTGGACAGAACCCTAGAAGGAGGAGGCATCAGAGGTTGATCATTTGGAGCTTCATTACGCGGTACAGCCCCAGAAGACGAAGGCAATAAATGCCTTTGGAACAAACCCACAAATCTTTGATGATCAAGTAAAACCTGACCATCAGTTTCCTTCATCTGGTCAAGCTTCCTCTTCATGTTTGTAGCATAGTCATGTGCGAGCCGGTGCAACTGTTTATTCTCATGCTTGAGCCCTCTAATCTCCTGTTTGAGACTCATCACTTCAGCCGCCAATGATTCAACTTGGCGGGTTCGAGCAAATAGGCGTTGGGCCATATTAGACACAGAACCTGCACACTGAACACTGAGAGCCAGCGAATCCTTAACAGCTAACTCATCAGACCGTTTGGAAAGTAGTCTGTTATCTTTGGGAGTGAGAAGGTTCCTGGCCACCACCGCAGCGGTCATATCATTCTTCATCACGGAATCCCCAACGGTAAGAGGACCAGTTGGGGAGACGAAGGATGGGCGCCATATGTTGTCTGGAGAAGGCGGGGCTGCCTCTTCAACAAGGTTCAAGTCAAAACGACGGTCGGAGGGGCCAGACATTTTCAAAGGTGTTGAAGAGAGAAGAGGTCGGACAAATCAAGATCTTAGAAGTGCAAGAATGAAGCTTCTACTGGTGGAGATTCAAGTGTGCTTTGGAACTTAATGCCAGCCTCTATAAAAATCTGCACTCGACGGAGCTTCAGAAATCAAAGAGGCGCCTGCTCAGAAATCGAAAAGGCGTTTGCTTTCTCAAAAGTTGGGCTGCTTAGAGATCACGAGGGTTGATCTCAGAAATCGAAGAGCCGTTTGCTTTCTCAAAAGTTGGGCTGCTCAAAGACCACGAAGGCCGATCTCAGAAATCGAAGAGGCGCTCGCTTTCTCAAAAGCTGGGCTCCCTAGAGACCACGAGGGCCGATCTCAGAAATCGAAGAGGCACCTACTTTTCCAGCCTTGTCAGCACCTGTCACACGCACACTCAGCTTTGCGGAAATTATGGGCATTCTGTCAAAGACTTCTGGGGAAGTAGAAAACACATGAATCTTACTGTTCAATCACCCACTTCCCACACGCAACAATAGCTCATGGGTACCACAGATAACTTTGCCAAAGTTCTCTGCCAAAGTTGAGCACGTGAAGCTTGCAGCTCCCACTACATCGCTCTGACCAAGAAGGGTAAAAGAATAGTAAAGAAACAGCACTAACAAAGTTTAGACCCATAAATTTTGAAGGTCTAGCTACCATATTATTACCCACAAGGGTAAAGGAACAGTACCACTGCTGGATAATTGGAAAGTCCATGTATGTCAACCTCTGTGCTTCGTGGCAAGGTAGACTAGCAAACATGCCCAACCTTTACTCACATTCGAGAAAACACTCCCAATAAGATTGCTTGCTCCAAAATCGAAGAGGCACCGTCCTCCGAATCTAAAGAGCCAGACTCCCAACATGACTACTTTCTTAAAAATCGAAGAGAGGGTAAAGGAACAGTACCATTGCTGGATAATTGGAAAGTCCCTGTGTGTCAACCTCTGTGCTTCGTGGCAAGGTAGACTAGCAAACATGCCCAACCTTTACTCACATTCGAGAAAACACTCCCAACAAGATTGCTTGCTCCAAAATCGAAGAGGCACCGCCCTCCGAATCTCGAGAGCCACTCTCCCAACATGATTACTTTCTCAAAAATCGAAGAGACACTGCTCCCCGAATCTCGAGAGCCAGACCCCCAGCATGATTGCTTTCTCAAAAATCGGTGAGGCACCGTTCTCCGAATCAATCGAAGAGGCGCTCGCTTTCTCAAAAGCATGGCTGCTCAGAGACCACGAGGGCCGATCTCAGAAATCGAAGAGGCACCTACTTTTCTAGCCTTGTCAGCACCTGTCACACGCACACTCAGCTTTGCAGAAATTATGGGCATTCTGTCGAAGACTTCTGGTGAAGTAGAAAGCACATGAATCTTACTGTTCAATCACCCACTTCCCACACGCAACAATAACTCATGGGTACCACAGATCACTTTGCCAAAGTTCTCTGCCAAAGTTGAGCACGTGAAGCTTGCAGCTCCCACTACATCGCTCTGACCAAGAAAGGTAAAAGAATAGCAAAGAAACAGCACTAACAAAGTTTAGACACATAAATTTTGAAGGTCTAGCTACCATATTATTACCCACAAGGGTAAAGGAACAGTACCACTGCTGGATAATTGGAAAGTCCCTGTGTGTCAACCTCTGTGCTTCGTGGCAAGGTAGACTAGCAAACATGCCCAACCTTTACTCACATTCGAGAAAACAGTCCCAACAAGATTGCTTGCTCCAAAATCGAAGAGGCACCTTCCTCCGAATCTCGAGAGCCAGACTCCCAACATGACTACTTTCTCAAAATCGAAGAGAGGGTAAAGGAACAGTACCATTGCTGGATAATTGGAAAGTCCCTGTGTGTCAACCTTTGTGCTTCGTGGCAAGGTAGACTAGCAAACATGTCCAACCTTTACTCACATTCGAGACAACACTCCCAACAAGATTGCTTGCTCCAAAATCGAAGAGGCACCGCCTTCCGAATCTCGAGAGCCAGACTCCCAACATGATTACTTCCTCAAAAATCGAAGAGACACTGCTCTCCGAATCTCGAGAGTCAGACCCCCAGCATGATTGCTTTCTCAAAAATCGAAGAGGCATCGTTCTCCGAATCTCGAGAGCCAGATACCACAGACCACTTTTTCAAAGTGCTCTGACAGAGTTAAAACATGTGAAACTGGCAGCTCCCACTACCGTGCTATGACCAAGCAGGGTAAAGGAATAGCATTACTACTTGTTGTTAGGGAGACTCCTATATATGTCGACCTCCATCCCCAACGGACAGGCAGACCTGCAAAAATGCTCAACCCTTCATCATATCTGAGAGGGCACTCCCAACAAAGCCTTTCGAAATATTCAGCTTTCTTTCCCCCCGATAATACCTCTGCAAACAAGCTATACTAGAGCAAGAATATCTCATATCATCAGGGTTAAAAGCAAGAGTATCCCATATCATGCTTTTTCCCTGTTTTTTCTTTTGGCCTTGTTTTTACCTGCAAGACAAGGAGAAAGAGAGCAATCAGTCAGCACTTGGAATCAAGCTTCCAGCCAGGAACTGACTGCCTGGAACCCCTTACCTGATTACTTACCTGGCATTGCTCTCGAGTACTCATCTTCATCATCTTATGTTTCCAGGGAAGATTCCGCATCTGCTTGAGGAACAGATAGGGCAAGTGCGAAGGATACAAGGAAGCATGTGGAGACAAGCGTAACAGCACACGTGCCGATACATCCATTACTCTGTCAAAAGCAAAAGTATCCCATATCAGCAGGGTGGAACGTACTCTAGATTTGATGGACTTGTTTTGACCCTCAAATTCTTCAGTCGGCCTTATACTCTGGAGGAAACCAGAAAACCCTCCAGCTCAGTTCAAGAATAAGCCTGTGGAAAGTTACTTCTTCAAAAGCAAAAGTATCTCATATCATCTCTTCTCATCTTTCTTCTCTTTATCCTTCATGCTGCTGGAAGATGGGGAGAAGGTGAACAATCAGTCGGAGCTCTGATTGCTTACCTTGTCTGTCACCTCTTTCAGCAAACCCCCTAGCTCGGCGACTTGGGGGACTCCTACTACATGGTTTGTATCGCGCTTGACCAAGCCTGAAACTACAAGTAAGCTTCAAGTGAAATTGATACATTACCTTGTGCATCTCCACCAGTTAAAGATACCACCCCTGGATGGAGGAAGAGTACTTCCAGAGAAGATGCCACATCTACCTATGAGACAGATAAGGCAAGTCAAGACGACACCACACTCCGATACTTAGAAGTTTCGTGATTACGAGATCATTCTCCCACAATATTTCCTAATGTCATTTGTACTAAATCATTCACTCGAACTCACTAAAGGAGAGCTTGAACCTATGTACTTGTGTAAACCCTTCACAATTAATGAGAACTCTTCTATTCCGTGGACGTAGCCAATCTGGGTGAACCACGTACATCTTGTGTTTGCTTTCCTATCTCTATCCATTTATATACTTATCCACACTAATGACCGGAGCAATCTAGCGAAGATCACAAAAAGCGACCGTTTTCGTTACCTAGGATCTATCTTGCAAGAGAACGGAGAATTAGATGGAGATCTCAACCATAGAATACGAGCTGGATGGAAAGAGTGCATCCGGCGTGTTGTGTGACCGTCGTAGGCCACTGAAGCTCAAGGGAAAATTTTATAGGACGGCAATAAGGCCAGCGATGTTGTATGGCAGAGAATGTTGGGTGGTGAAACATCAACACGTACACAAAATGGGTGTAGCGGAGATGAGGATGCTTCGTGGGATGTGTGGGCACACGAGAAAGGATAAGATTGGGAATGAGGATATCCGAGGTAAAGTAGGAGTAGCCGAAATTGTAGGAAAGATGAGAGAAAATCGGCTCTGGTGATTTGGACATGTGCAAAGAAGGCCGACTGACGCTCCGGTTCGAAGATGTGACTACGGGACAGAGGTTCAGGGCCGAAGGGGTAGAGGAAGACCTAGGACAACTTTGGAAGAGACTCTAAGAAAAGACTTAGAGTACTTGGATCTAACGGAGGGCATGACACAAAACCGAGCGCAATGGCGTTCTAGGATTCATATAGCCGACCCCACTTAGTGGGAAAAGGCTTTGTTGTTGTTGTTGTTGTTGTACATAAGACAAGTACTGACAAGCTTCCAGTCATATTTTTTTTATTTGAATAGTTGACTGTATTCAGTTGGACATGACACAAAACCGAGCGCAATGGCGTTCTAGGATTCATATAGCCGACCCCACTTAGTGGGAAAAGGCTTTGTTGTTGTTGTTGTTGTTGTAGTTGACTGTATTCAGTTGTGTTTAAAACATCATGGGTATTTTGACTTTCTTTAGGGTAATGCTATTCACACACCCCTTTTTACCTCACACACGCTTGTTAATTTTTGTCCATTGATGTTCTTCAATTCATTCGATCCGATGGCCGGAAACTGGGAAGGGCGTGTGAAAGGTAAAAAAGGGTGTGTGTGGATAGCACCACCCTTTTTGTATCTTCAGTTTTTTGAGAATTATATCAGATTTCCTATGATTTTTAGTTTTAGACACTTAATATCTTTCTAGTATTACTACTTCCAACTATATTATGAAAATGTGAAATTAGATACTTGTTAATTGACTGAATGAATATTTTGGCAGGCATCTATTGATTGCTTTTGGTGGACTTGCTGGGTTGGAAGAGAGCGTTGAAGAGGATGCTAACCTAAAGGTATTGTTCCTAGGGCTTTGGCGTGATATTGTGAATTGATCAGGGCTTTGGTTTTCACAACTTATAGTAGGTATTGAGTTGTAAAAACAAACTACTCCGTATATCTTAGCAATCTAAAAAAATGTGTTACGTTTAGACTTTTTACCCAGAAAACATCCCCTTACGAACTTCTGAACATCTTTATGATCTTGAAAACGCTTGCTTGAGGCGAAACATCTAGTAGCTTGTTTAACTGAAAGTAAAAATATAGAAACGAAACAGTAATTGAATTCTGTTTTTGTTGGATCTTTTTGAAGGAAAAAAGTGTGAGAGAGGTATTTGATTTGTATTTGAACACATGCCCGCATCAGGGGAGTCGAACAATTCGAACTGAGGTACTTATGGCGTACTCTTTGCTCTTCTATGCATGGATGAAAACTTCTTAGTGAAAAAAACTGTGTTATTATTTGCTTAATTTGCTTCTTCATGAGCAGGAAGCCATTCTCATATCTCTTCAGTATTTCCAAGAACCAATCAGCCGAGCATTGAAGAGAATTTAGCATTAAAGCTCACTAATTGGAGGACATTAGGAACTTCCACAGTTGCCAAGATCACAGGGAATCTGAAATCAAGTCATGATTCTTCCGATTCGTAACTTTGCTTCTAACATCATTAAAGGCGGGAATAGCAATTATGCAGCAGAAGATTATCCTCGTCCCTTTTGTTCATTTGTTTCTGCCCAACTGGTCCACAAGCTGCTCAACATTAAGCTGCGTGATTAAGCGGACAATTTGTGATCTAAATTAAGCTGCAAGGTTGGAATGAAAGTCTGCCAAAAAACTTAATTGATGTTGTAATCCGGGTGAATATTGAAGAGTTTTTGTATTGGCGCCTTGAGTAGGTGGATCCAGCGCAGCTGGTAAATTTCGGAGCACGAGCTCATTGTTTTCTTCTTGTAAACATGTAAGGTAGACAATTTTTTTCTGGGGCTGAAAACATATATGAAAAAACTGTATTGAAAACTTTAGAAAGCCAATTACCAAATATGGATGGGTTTTTTGGTTAACGATACGGTTCTCTGAATTAGTCTAATCTATAGAATATTGGGATTCGAACTTGAATGCAAATGAGGCTGTGTATCCAAAACTAATTCACATCTACCAAATAGTGGTGACTCGGCTTATTAGTTTGGATATGAAAATGGAAAATATTAAAAAAAATTATCGAATAAAAACCAGAACGACTAATCTATCATACTGAACAAAACCGATCGATTTGGCTGGTTACAATTTGGAAAAATAATTGTTATGGGGAAAGTAGTTTTGGTTAACCGTATAGGTGCATAAAGAACTACAACAGATCCGTACACACACTATGCAACACAGAGAAAATTGAATAGGTTGATTTTGCCATTCCACGTGTCTATTACTTGATAAAACCGTTGAATTCCTGTTTGTGATTTAAACGCGTCATCCTTAATTGAAATGTTAAGCGATCTACGTGACTCTCTAATTGTCAAAATTAAATCTCCAAGTCCTTTAAGTGAAAAAACAATCCTATGAAAAAAAAAAATTAGTTGGATGCAAATATATTAACCCAATACAATCCTATGAAATAAAATGACCACCAACAAAAGAGAGTAGCAAAGGTACCGTTTGGTACATGGTACGGGACGGAACGAAGTGGGACGAGGCGTTCCGTTCTACGTTTGGTGTTGCTAAAACGGGTGGAACGTGTTGTTCTACGGGACGAGTTTTGGGTGAATTTTCATTCTGCCTCATCCCCTGGAACGAGTCATTCCACCTCCGTGAAACATAAAATTATAATATCTCCATCTCCTTCTTCTTCCTCCTTGTTTCCATCATCTAAGACATCTTTCCTCCCTATCCGTCTCATTCCGTTCCGTCCTAACCCCTTCTGCGTATCAAACAGAAGGTATAACATTGGACGGTTCCTATTTCTCATCCGCACAGGGGTAATTTCGTCATTCACGAAAAATAGAGCCGTGTTAGGCAACGCCACAAATATAATAATTCGGTCCTGATTTTTCCAATAAAATCCAAAGAGAAAAAAAGAGGGCGAGAAAACCCACCCGAACGCCGAAACGAAGACAATCACCCAAGTGATCCGATATACAGAGAGAGAGAGAGAGAGAGAGAGCGTGATATTTGTAAAGCAACATCACAGATTAAGCCCAAAAAAAATTCAATTCAAAAAGTGACCGTTTGAAATCAGATCGTTTTGGGAGAGCTTCTGTGCGTTCTTTCTCTCCCGCCAATGTCTCCAATGGCCGAGCTGGACAGCAGCAGCTCCAGCCTCGACCACGTCCACAAGACCAAGTCCCTGATCTGCGCCCTCAACTTCCTCTTTCGCAACCTCCCTCTCCCTCCCGACTTATTCAACGCCGTTTCCAACATCTACGCCGCCGCCCCGGATGCCCCTCTCGACGGTGACGAGGGTTTGGTAAGGTTTCTTCCCACTCCCTTTTGTTTTTTCCAAGTTTTGGGTTTTGGGTCGGTTTTAGTTCTTGGGTTCTTGTCAATTTGGCGTCCTGTGTTGTTCTTTGTGTGAATTGGCGGTTTGGTTTTGTTTCGATTTTGGGATTTTGGTGAAGGTTGTGGAGTATGAGATTTGGTAGGAAAAGTTTCGACCTTCATGTGTTAATTCAATTGAATTTCTTCACTTGAGGTGTAAGGGGTTTGTTGCAGCTTTTTTTGTTTGTCTTTTATAGTTTTGCTTTGTTGATTCCAAATTTATTGACTTTGAGATACGTAATGCTTGCAGGATGGCCCTGATAGTTCTGCTGCAGGAGAAGATTTATTAGCAGACCTTGGAGATGCACTTTTGGAACAACGTCAAAATTTCACGTCGGGTGCTGCATTAATAGAATCGAAAGAAAAACGTTATGAAAGCCACATTCAGCATCGGTTAACCGAACTTGAAGGTGATTAACTTTTACAATTTCATGAGAACTAATCACCTAGTGTTTCACATGCTTTTGCTCATTTGCCATTCCTGCTAAACTTGATGAATAACATTTATTAGCGTCCAAGAACACTTTTGTATGTTTGGTAGAGCGGCGATATAATGTTGTCAATAGGCTCCCAGTTATTGTATGTGAAATTTTCTGCACATTCAACTATGTTCAAACAACGTGAAGGAAAGAGAGAAAAAAAGAGAAGGAAAAGCTAATTTTTTAATATTTTTTAATGATTAGTCTGGTTGTCGTCTGTCCTCTCACCCTCATTTTAGAGTAGGTGCAAAAGTTACGGATTTGATTATAATGTGACCTCTAGTCCTCACCTCCTTTTGCTGAAGAGGAACAAGGTCAGGTTTGACTAGGTCTTTGCTCTGCATTTTTTTCTTGCAAAAGAACCATAGTGGTCATGTCTTAACCTGTGTTGCTCTTAATTTGAAGACCACATTGTTTTTGCACCTTTGGGCCATGTTTTAATCTGTAATTACTTAATTCAATGGTCAGCCAGAAATTATTATTTCAACCCTATGAATAGTGTTCTCAACTGCTTTTGGAGTCTCATTAGTGTTTTTATGTTGTACAATTATTGTCTAGCCTTACTTACCACTGATTTTGAATCAGAATTACCTTCAAGTAGAGGAGAGGACCTGCAGACAAAGTGCTTGCTCGAACTCTATGGGCTAAAGGTAAACTTGATATACTGATATTGTTTTGAAAATTCCCTTTCAGAAAGACACTTTTCCGTTTTTGCCTGTGAGTCAAACTTTTATGTACTCGTTAGCATTTGCCATTTTCTAAAAATATACAACAAAAAGAGTTATTATTGTGATTGTTATGGAGAGTTTTATGTTTTATATGTTCTGGTACCAATGGATGACATGCATGTCCTTGTTGGCAAGGACTTCTTTCTAGCAGCTTGCAGAATTGCAAAAGAAGGTCCGCTCTGAAGTGAGTTCAGAATACTCACTCCGTATGCATTGTGAGCATCCTGACAAAACATTGTTTGACTGGGGCATGATGCGATTGCGCACTCCACTGTATGGTGTTGGAGATGCTTTTGCCATGGAGGCCGATGATCAGTTCAGGAAGAAACGAGATGCTGAGGTTATATACTAATACATGCATTACTTATTTGAAATGGTTACACTTAGAAGGGGGATAATGAAAATCTGGGGTTTTAGTGTAACTTGTATTGACAGAACGGGGTGCCACAGTGGAATTCTTTGATTGATTGTATTTGGCTAGTAATTTTGACACTCCTCTTTTAGCCTTAGGCACTCCTCCTGCGAGTGCAGAAGAATTTTAAATTAATCAGTTAGGAGTGCATATGGCTAAAAGCGAAGTCCCAAAATTGCTATCCTTGTATTTTAGGCTACCTTCTTTTGGTGTTGATAACGAGTAAATGTGGTGTTTCATTTTAAGGAAAACTAACGAAAAGTCCTAAAAACTTTAGTTTTTAACGAAAAGGACAAAATAAAAGTGTAAGTGAATAGTACCAGGAGTGACTTTTCAAGGTAAAAATGTCCTTAACGTTAAAAATGAACCGGGAGTGTTTCATTAAGATTCCCTATTTTATAGAGAAGAAAGGCTATAAAATCTGAGGCATATCATAATTTTTATATGTTCTTAAAAGAGACTAATAATCAGTGGGATGATCTAAGTGAATACGTGTTAAATGCCTCAGTGCATCCTGAAAGCTGCTGATACAGTAACATATCTTTGATGCAGCGCCTCTCAAGGTTAGAAGAGGAGGAGAAGAACAACATTGAGACTAGGAAAAGAAAATTCTTTACAGAAATACTTAATGCTGTTCGTGAATACCAATTGCAAATTCAGGCTTCTATGAAACGTCGGAAACAGAGGAATGATCATGTCCTGGTATGCTTTTTGTCTTTTCATAACTATTACTTTTTTTTCTCTTCACCTGTAATGTCTCTGTTTAAATGTATGGGATAAACTCATCAAAGATGTTCATACTTAATTTGGAAAAGACCAAGGATCAGTCCATATTGCTCACACAATCTTGTTCTCCTACTCAATGATGACGAGGCACAATATCCATGCTCACCATAACCCCATTAGATTGAGATTGGGCGACTGATAATTGAATCCTAATAAAGTACTTTTCTTTTTTGAATGTATGTTAGCTGTTGGATTTTGATCCAATAGTTCGCAGGCATAAATTTTCATGCTCCCTAAGGAGTAGGTGACAATGACTGTACACACACACACACCCACACCCATATTATATGTATACATATGTATCAGAGATGCTTTAAAGGAGGATCCCATAAGCAAAAGGGGTCACGTGTGAGCCCAACTTCATCAAAACAGCTATCTTTTAAAAATCATCTTTACTTCTTGAAGACAGAATTTATTGTTATATTAAGCGCCTGAACTAACAAAAGAAATGTTGGAATGAAATAAGGTGTATACTATTCTTACTACATCTTAATGGTGAAAGAGTCGGTTTATCATTATCTTATTTTGACAGAGTTGGCATGGAAAGCAAAGACAACGAGCCACAAGGGCTGAGAAATTGAGGTTCCAGGCCTTAAAGGCTGATGATCAGGAAGCATACATGAGAATGGTAAAGGAGAGCAAGAATGAAAGGCTAACAATACTTCTTGAAGAAACAAATAAACTCCTTGTTAATTTGGGAGCTGCTGTTCAGCGGCAGAAAGATTTTAAACATTCAGAGGGTACTGAAGAAATGAAAGACTCTGAAGGTGAATTGACAGAGTTGGAAGAAGATGTGGACCTCATTGATTCTGATTGTAATGATGACAGTAGTGACTTGCTTAAAGGTCAGCGGCAGTATAACTCAGCCATCCATTCTATTGAGGAACAGGTAAAAGATAAAGTGTTATTCTATGCCATCATAGTTTTATTTTTTCACTCCATTTATATTCTGTTGTACAATTTGACATTTATGATTTATTTGTTTTAACTACTTCCTTGTATAGTATTGGTATCAGACCTTGACAGCTAAAATTTGGGCTTCCTAGGTCTTAGCATTAAATTAAGCCACAAATCACTCATGTGGAAGTTCTTTTTGTGAAATTTAGGAATTTAAGAAAGCTGGTGTTAATCAAATGAGCACAATGCCTTGTGTTACTTATTCTACAAGACTGGCATTTGCGTTCTTTGTCTTAAGGGGATTGAACCTTCTTTGGGAATTTCCTTGGCCTTCAAACATGCTTTTATTATTATTTTCTTGGCTATTATACATATAGGTATACAGGTGGGTGGATTACGCGTATGAATTAATTCCAGTATAAGGGGGTGGTTCATTTGCCTCATATTCTGTGTGAGCTGTTTGAAAGCTTTTTAAAAGCTTATTTGTGACAGTGTTGGAATTGCTGAGTGCTCTGGAGCAGAGGATTTACTAATAATTAAATTCAACAGGTGACTGAGCAACCCTCCATGCTTGAAGGTGGAGAACTGAGGTCTTACCAGGTTGAGGGCCTACAATGGATGGTTTCCTTGTTCAATAACAATCTAAATGGTATTTTGGCTGACGAGATGGGATTGGGTAAAACCATACAAACTATATCATTGATTGCATATCTCATTGAAAACAAGGGTGTCACTGGACCCCACTTGATAGTGGCTCCGAAGGCTGTATTACCAAATTGGGTTAATGAATTCGCAACGTGGGCTCCTAGGTATGTGTACAGGGTCTTTAAACATCTCTCTCTCTCCCTCTCTCCCTCTCTCCCTCTCTCTTCCCCCATGTATATATGTAATATGTACCTACTACATACGTAATAGCATGAAAGAAGAATTATGACAGATCATTTTATGTATTTTCTTCTTGACCAGTATTGCTGCTATTCTTTATGATGGACGTCAAGACGAAAGAAAGGCAATGAGGGAAGAATTATCAGGGGAAGGAAAATTTAATGTGTTGATCACACATTATGACCTTATCATGAGGGATAAACAATTTTTGAAAAAAATTAACTGGTACTACTTGATTGTTGATGAAGGACATAGGTTGAAGAATCATGAGTGTGCTCTTGCACAAACACTTGCAGGGTATGTGCTACATGCCAATAGAGGCCTATTTTCTTTTGATGTTTTATTACAAGTCTATGTTTCTTCTTTCCATTTTTAGCGAATTCAATAGGGCTTATTATTAACCTTGTTATCACCCCTCTTTAAGTGTGAGATAACACTTGCTTTAATGCTTCATTTTATGTTTTTGCTTTCCAAGTTGTGGTCATCTTGTTCACTCCTTGTGTAGTTGAATAGTTTTATAAGTAGGATTTATTAATTTTTGTTTTTGGATGGGCAGAAAGCTGCAGTATAGCTGTTTATTTCCTGCTATGACCAGAAAAAGCTGTTTATTTCCTACCTTTGGGTGAACGAACTTTAAAGATGAATTGGAAACCCAAAAAATTTTCTTAACTCTGTAATAATACATTTGTGGTTAAGGTCCAAGGTTGGTTGTAAAATTAGATTTAGATCATTCAATGTACTTATTAGATTTATATCATTCAATGTACTTCCGAAGAAACAAAGAAAGGAATGAGTTTATCTTGCAGATCACGTAAGAATCTTAAATGTATCTGATGGCAGCCAGCCAGAGCAGTCCTTAACCTCTCTAAATTGGTGATTGCCCTCTGTTGTGTCACCATATGATTTTAATGAGCAAGTCTAATAATTTTGATGGAAAGATATAGAGATAGAAAAAAGGATTTACACATGGTCTTTATAGATTTGGAAAAACATATGATAGGGTCCCAAGAGACATTCTTTGGAGGATTTTGGAGAAGAAAGGAGTACGGGTAACATATATCCAAGCTATAAAGGACATGTGTGATGGAGCAAAGATTGCCGTAAGAACTCATGAAGGACAAACCGAAAGCTTCCCCATAACTGTAGGGTTACATCAAGGCTCATCCTTAAGTCCTTACCTTTTTGCATTGGTAAGAGATGAGTTAACGGGACATATTCAAGATGATATTCCTTGGTATATGCTTTTCGCAGCCAATATAGTGTTGATAGATGAAACTCAGGAAGGGGTAAATGCAAAGCTTAAACTTTGGAGAGAAGTGTTGGAATCTAAAGGTCTTCGCCTAAGCCGAGCAAAGACAGAATATATGGAGTGCAAGTTAAGTGGAAATGGAGGCCCAAATGAGTTAGGGGTGAGGATCGGAGGTCAGGAAGTACCAAAGAGCGACCACTTTTCACTACCTAGGATCTATCTTGCAAAAGAACGGAGAATTAGATGGAGACCTCAACCATAGAATACAAGCTGGATGGATGAAGTGGAAGAGTGCATCCGGCGTGTTGTGTGACCGTCGTATGCCACTGAAGCTCAAGGGAAAATTTTATAGGATGACAATAAGGTCGGTGATGTTGTATGGCATGGAATGTTGGGCGGTGAAGCATCAACACGTACATAAAATGGGTGTAGCGGAGATGAGGATGCTTCGTTGGATGTGTGGGAACACGAGAAAGGATAAGATTAGGAATGAGGATATCCGAGGTAAAGTAGGAGTAGCCGAAATTGAAGGAAAGATGGAGAAAATCGGTTACGGTGGTTTGGACATGTGCAAAGAAGGCCTACTGACACTCCGGTTAGAAGATGCGACTACGGGACAAAGGTCTAGGGCCGAAGGGGTAGAGGAAGACCTAGGAAAACTTTGGAAGAGACTCTAAGAAAAGACTAAGAGTACTTGGATCTAACGGAGGACATGACACAGAACCAAGCGCAATGGCGTTCTAGGATTCATATAGCTGACCCCACTTAGTGGGAAAAGGCTTTGTTGTTGTGGTTGTTGTTGTTTGTCTTTCCTAGTTTTTTGTCCTCGCTTCCTAGGCTCCTTACACCGATGAAATGTGAAGATTGAGACTGTTTACTTTGCAAAGGACTTTTCTCTGTTCAGAGGTAAAAGAAAGTTGGTCCAATATTTGAAGTTTTGAACTAAGTCTTGATACACTGATTAGTTATAAAAGTCCCATGGAGTTTCAAAATTGTGTTTCTGTGTTTCAAGTTTGCATATAGTTTCAATAGTGTTTGAGTTTTTATGGTCGATTATCCTTGGGTTTTTGAAAGGTGTTTTGGGTCAGCATTTGCTGGTTTCTTTATTTCCTAGTTTTTAATTTTTATAATACGAAGGCTTTATTAATTTTTTTACTTGGACACAGTTATGATATGCGACGAAGACTTCTGTTGACTGGTACCCCAATACAGAATAGCTTGCAGGAGTTGTGGTCCCTGCTTAATTTCCTTCTCCCACACATTTTTAATTCAGTTCAAAATTTTGAGGAATGGTTTAATGCACCTTTTGCGGATCGGGGCAGTATTACCCTTACTGATGAAGAACAGCTATTGATCATTCGCCGTCTACATCAAGTGGGTCTTGCTCGCAGTTTCTGTTTATTTTGGTTTTGTGGACTTTTTTTTTTTTAAAAAAAAGATAAAAATTTCTTTATGATGTAGGTTATACGGCCCTTCATACTGAGGAGGAAAAAAGATGAGGTGGAGAAGTTCCTTCCTGGAAAATCTCAAGTCATACTGAAAAGTGACATGTCAGCATGGCAGAAAGTATATTATCAACAAGTTACAGATGTGGGCAGAGTTGGGCTTGATAATGGTTTGTTCCTTTCCTCCATGCTAGATCGGCATATCCAATATCAACCCTATCCCCCTTATTTTTCCCGGAAATCTTCTATATTACATTACTGTTCATGCATTTCACCATTCTTCTTACCTGAAATTAAGTGGAAACATTGTGACAGTTAACGTCCTTAAAAAGCAGTCTAAAATTGCAATGATTATTTATTCTGTCATAATTTATTGATGAGAACTTGTTTTTAGGTTCTGGAAAATCAAAGAGCTTGCAGAACCTGACAATGCAGCTCAGGAAGTGTTGTAACCACCCATACCTTTTTGTGGGAGATTATAACATGTGGCGCAGGGAGGAGATCATCAGAGCATCAGGAAAATTTGAACTACTTGATCGTCTACTCCCAAAACTCCACAAAGCGGGGCACAGAATCCTGCTTTTTTCACAAATGACTCGTCTCATGGACATTCTTGAAATTTATATGCAACTTCACGACTTTAAGTATCTTCGACTGGATGGTTCAACAAAAACTGAGGAAAGGGGGACTCTGCTAAAGAAATTCAATGCTCCAGACTCTCCATTCTTCATGTTTCTCTTGAGCACTCGTGCCGGAGGCCTTGGTTTGAACTTACAAACTGCTGATACGGTAATAATTTTCGACAGTGATTGGAATCCACAAATGGACCAACAGGCGGAGGACCGGGCCCATCGTATAGGTCAAAAGAAAGAAGTTAGGGTATTTGTGTTGGTTAGTGTTGGATCAATCGAAGAAGTAATTTTAGAGCGTGCTAAAGAGAAGATGGGCATAGATGCCAAGGTCATCCAGGCCGGACTATTTAATACAACTTCCACAGGTTGGTTGCACTTCAGTTTCATTTCATGCCATTTTTTTTTGTTATGATGTCATTACTTCTAGTAAGAATTAGGTTTTATTCACTGCTTCATTACTTTGCCTGCACATGCTCTCTACACATGCATTACGTTCATACAAATCTGGTTTCTTAATACGCATGCATGTCGTTCCCAAGTCAATGATAGGAGCAAATTAGAAGTGTTGCATTGAGTCACAACTATTATCGATCTTGAGCTTGCTATTGACCCTGCATAAACCACAGGATCAAAACTTTTATCCCCCACTCACAGTAAAGTAACACCACGTCTGCATCAGAGATTGAATGGAAGAGATGTCTTGCATCTTGCATGGTTAAGATGAACACATTTTCTTTATTTTTCTCTCCACCACAGCTGTATTCTGACAAAAGATATATGTTGTGTTTGCAGCTCAGGACAGAAGAGAGCTGTTGGAGGAAATCATGCGCAAGGGTACAAGATCACTTGGGACAGATGTACCAAGCGAGCGAGAGATCAACCGCCTTGCTGCCAGATCAGAAGAAGAGTTCTGGCTGTTTGAGAAAATGGATGAGGAGAGAAGGCGAAAGGAGAACTACAGATCTCGCCTTATGGAAGACCATGAGGTTCCCGAGTGGGCATATTCAACACCTGATAAGCAAACTGCTACCAAAGGCTTTCATAGTGGCAGCGTCACTGGAAAGCGCAGGAGAAAGGCGGTACAGTCTTATTCTGATGGCCTTAGTGATTTACAGTGGATGAAAGCTGTCGAAAATGGAGCAGACATATCGAAGCTTTCAGGAAGAGGAACAAAGAGAAATCATGTTCAATCAGATAGTGTTGAATTAGTTAGTGGTAATGCAGGAACAGAGGAAAAAGTTACGAAATTGATTCAAAATGTTCCGTTGGTGAAAGAGGGAGCAAGTGAAGATACCTATGCGTTGACCCCAGCCTCGAAGAGACAGAAGTCTGAAGAGCTGGAAGTAGAGAAACATGAAAGTCATGCAGCTGGAGGAAGTGGTTTGAGTGGGCCTATCTTGACGTTCAAGATACATCGAAAAAAGAGATCAAGCTATACTAACCCAAGTTCCTCCTCCGATGGTAGAGGGCAAAATTCCAATGTAAGAGGTAATGGATGGGCTTAATCGAATTAGCTCAGCGAACCCCTCATGACTTCTTCCCTGAGCATGAGTGTGGCTGCTGATCTTGTACATGGTCTTCAGCATTGATCAGCTTTCTGCTGATCTTTTACATCTCAGAGCAGCAAATGCTTAACGACCTTGTAGTCATGGTGATGCTGACCTAACCTCCGTACATTCTGCTGGTTGTGCGAAGTGCGGCAGTTAGCAGCAACATGAACTTTATCGATAGCACCTTCCGATCTCATTGTCGGGCTCAGTAGGCATTGTGATAGGATAATGAATCTAAGATGTCTGCACCACTTGTATCAAAGAAGAATAACGGTAGGGAAATGTATAAATTAATAATCTTTTGGTTTGCAATTAATTAGAGTGTTTATAACAATAAGATTGCATCTGTTTCTTGGAAGTTATTTAACAAGAAAGTTCTTGCTCGTAAAGTTCGTAAACTTTTTTCTTTTTTTATGGATTTCTTGAAATTGTTTGCAATTTCCTTGACACTGGAAACTTTTAATCAAGACAGGAGGAAATAAAGAAAAACTCCCGGCTGTAAGAGAAAAAAATATAAATTCAGCCAGACGTGACTGCTTCTGAAAGTGTTAAAAGCGTATTTACAACAGAAAATGCTTCTGATGGCTTTAAGCTGATACGGTTAAAAATGCTTATAGGTCGGAAACGTTTTTTCGGAGGACCTATCAGATGCTTAACCTTTTCTTAACAAAATCAATTTGAGCAAAGCGCTTTAGAGAAAAAGTGCTTCCAATGGTAGTCCCAAACGAGCGAACAATTCTATTAAACAGTAATGGCTTGCGTCTAGAGCTTTTGCCAATCTACAACGACCAGCAGACACAATGAGGGCAAGAACAACCTAAGTAAAGCATCAAGGCTGTGTTCCATGAGTAAAAGCCTCTCAGAGAACAAAGCCTTTTCACTCATGGAACAAAGCCAAATCAGAATCATCAAATCATGTCCTTTAACAGTCAGTAATATCACACATTTCGTTCTAACGTCTCTCTAGGTAACATCCGATGAAGCTGGAACGACATATTCTATTAAAACACCAGCAGCAATGCTTTTGCTGCATTTCATAAAATAATATCCAGAATAACCCTCATGGTCATACATATGGCAAACATCCGAAATCTACTAAGGCCACATCGATCACAACAACAGGGGTGAAGCTTACTACACTCCTAAGGTTCAAAACAAAGAAAGATAAACTGACTAACATGACAATAAAAGAAACAATTAAACCCAATTCTACGAACACCCGTCATCACACAGCTTTACGAAACGGCTGGTGCCAACTGATGCATAATAAGATTCAATAGTCTTCCTAAAAGTTGCAAATACCCTCACCAGTAATTGATGTTAAAGAGGGTATTAACTCTGTGGAACCTAATCAGGAAAGAGAAAAACACCTAGACATACGAGAGAGGACCTCTATTCCTCTTGGCCAACTTCAAGGTTTTTGAGTTTGGATTCCAATTCATCCTCATTGCCTTTGCCCTCTCCAGATTCTTTGTCATCATCTTCATCTTCGTCATCGTCATCTTCTCCTTCAGGGTCATTCTCGTCCAAAGATCCAAGCACGTTGGGAGATTTCTTGAATGCATCCTTCAGCTCGTCAATGCCCTCATCAGAAATGAAATTTGCATTGATGTTGAGCAACTTAAAACCGGGCTTCTGAACCACAGCCTGTGCCAACGCACGAGCCCCTGCTCTTCTGATTTGGTTGGTGTTGAAATCAACTTCCTGCAACTCGGCATGGCCTTGCAACACCTTGCTGATCTGAATAGTGCCTTCATCCTTAAGGCTATTCTCACCCAAATTCAGCTTGGCCAGATGTGGTTTAGCTGCTATACAAGCTGCTATAGCAGGAGCAGCTTTAGCAGTTATGTCATTTCCAGCAATGTCAAAGACTTCAAGTGCAGGGGCTGATTCTTTGAGAACATTGGCAATTGCAAATGTGCCCTCATCTTCTAGGTTCAAGTAACTAAGGTAAATCTCTGTCAAATTGTTATGCTTGGAAAGAGCTTTACTCAATGCGACTCCACCTTCTACACCAAACATGTTGTCCCGCAAGTCCAGCTTTTCCAAATGGGTACATGTCCCAAGTGCTTCAGATAAGGCAACTCCTCCCTCGGAGCCTACCCTCGTGGAGGAGCAACGGAAATTCTCCAAAAGCGGAGAACGCTTGACAACCTCAGCAATAGCAATTGCCCCTTCATCTCCTGTCATATTATTATGAAAATGGAGGACTCTAAGCTTCTCTGTGGAAGGAATCAACTCACAAACTGCTCGAGCAGCTTCTTCTGAAATGCCATCATTCATCAAATAGAGTTCCTCCAAGTAACTTTGTGATTTCAGGAGTGCCCCAAAAGCCCGAACACCTTTCTCACCCAAGGCATTGTTGGAGAGATTCAGATACTTCAAGATACTACCTTCTAAGGCAGCTGCAAATATATTCATGACTTCAAGAGCTTCTGCCTCTGGTCTTCCTGCTATAAAATCTGAGAGGTCAACTTCTTTCAATTGGTTCTTAAGAGAAACCAATATGGGCTCAGCAACACGGGCTGCTCCAAGACCAAAGCTTCTATTGCTGAAGCATATTTTGGTGTAAGTGTTCCCTGGCTCCTTCAGTGGCTTCAAAAGCTCCTCAGCTTCCTCAGCCTCAATAAAAGCCCGTTGGCCTTTCGATATATCAAACAAAGTCTCAGTGGGTGTGGTATCAGATGTCACTTTCCCATCCTCCTTGCTTCTAGGTCCCTTTTTAAGAACTTCCAGCAGGAGCTTACTGCATTCCCGGGCATAAAGCTGCACTGCAGAACTTCCATCCCCATCTGGTTCATTTTCATAGTTTTGATCTGCAGTAGCAAAAGCGACATCCTCAATTCGTTTTGCATTTTCCTCAGCCTCTTCCTTACTCAGACAGCCATACTTCTCAGTGAAAAGGGATTTAGAGTTAAGATTGTTTATCATCCGCTCCACAAGCACTTTCCTTGTATTTTGGCTAGGAGGCCATAGTTTAATTGAAAATGGACGGCGTTCTGAATTCAGAGTTGTGGCATCCATTGCAACAAAACCTACAAATGCAGGTTGCGGTTATGTAAATGGCATTCATAAACACTTTAATAAAGTGATAAGCAGCTTACTTATGCCATACATATAAAGTTCCAAAATATTAAATGACAACCATCATGAATTTACCAAATGAACGTTTCAGGATATGATATAAAACTGTATAACATCAGAAACAACATCCTTTAGCCAACATAATTCTTGAAAACAGAAAAAATTAAGTTAATATATGCACGATGATAACTGTTGAGGCGAAGAAACTTGGAATATAGAAAATAACAATGATGCAACAAAACTTCTCGTCCTCTTCAGGGGAGGAGAAAATTTGTAACGTAAACAAAATTAAAAGCACTAAACTAAAACCTTCTAAACTACTATCATGCAATTCCTTCAGTTTTAACTTTTAAGCAATTGTTTCCCCATATATATAGATTCCCAATATTTTATGTTGCTCTTTATTACCAATCAAGTTTCTTCTCTTTCCCCCCTTTCTAGCAATCAAAAAGAGGGTTAGAGGAAATTTCACAGTTCCATTTGGTAAAAGGAATCATCAACAAATGAAAACGATAGAGTGAAGCAGTGACTTTCGCTTCTTATAATCTAAAACATTGGAAATTTTATCATACAATTAAAGAATCACCATGCGGAAAATTACCCTTCCATTATTTTTGGATAACTTTTCACCCTACAACAGTCCATCTTTAAGGTTCATTAAAAATTAAAGCGGTCAGTAAGCTCATTCGCAACAGATATGCTCTCTCAGAAAAACCAAAGAGATAACCTCACTGGGCTGCTCAACTATCCAATTCATAACAGATCCAACATTTTGCATCCCTTCCGCCCCCAACCATGGGGTTGCTTCCACTGCAAACCATCTCGTTCATTCTCTCTGTTCTCATCTCCAACGCACACTCATACATATTCAGACCAAAAAAAAAACACAGATTCTTAAATTTGGCTCATCTCATTGAACCAACCCCATTCTCCTAAACTAAAGATAAAATTGTAAAATGACCAATGTCATGAACTTATTTATTGGGTAAATGTCAAGTTGCCCAAAAACTACCATTATAAAAAACCCAAAAAGATTCAAACTTCCGCAGTAAATATGATCTGCAACTAATAAAAAATTAATCAACTCGAAATCAAATATAAACCCAAATGAATCTGAACCCACCAAGCAAAACACAAAACAACCAGGAACAGATAATCAATCAAACAAAACCAAATGGGGTTTAATACCTTCAAGGATTTCAAATTAAAGCCAGATTATCAAGCACAAAAAGTTACCCTAAAACTGGAAAAAGAGGTAAAAACGAAGCAAAAGTCGAAGAGAAAGAGATGGGTACCTTTCTTTTCCACTCCGGATTTCTGGGTACTTTGGGACTTATTTGAGATTCAAACGGAACTCAGAAATGGAAGAAGGCAGAGAGGGAAAAGAGAGTGGAGGGAAAAACTGAAAATTAAGGGCAGCGGAGTGCGTGTAGGTTTTTTGGATTTATACTTGGGGGAACATTGTGTCAATTATCATGTGCGTTTCCGGCAGCCACTTTCGATGTTTGGAAAGGAAAATAGCAATGTGACCTTATCCGGATAGGGTACCGTCCCTAAACTGAATTAGAGAAATTACACAAAATTACCTTAACTATGAATCGAACTATACTATCATACTTCATCTTTAGAATTTGTTCAAATGTTATACCTATGTTAGTTTGTCCGTGAATTTCTCGGTTAAATACTAACGTGACTTAATCTGGGACCCAGTTACTCGCCCAGATGGATTCCACGTGGCACCACACCCAATGTTTTACTGCCAAATGGCATCCACGTGAGATTTCCAATACACATGGCTTTCTCACCGGATAACACGTGGATATTCCATTAAAATTAAAAATATATATTTGAATTAAAATTAAAAAATTAAAAAGATGAGAGTACATTGTAAAGTGTGCCATTCGAATTGTTTTTCCCCCCGATACACCCAAACCTTGTCAATCTAATTCCATTCCCAATTCCAGAAAAAAGAATCCTAACCCTAGTTCTCATACCAACTGCTTCAAATCTCAAACAATCAGATTAGAAATTCAACGAAAACCCCAAATCATCTTGTCGACTCGCTTCCCTGACTTCGTTGGTGTTGGAAAGGGGTTTCATCTGGGTTCCATTGGCTTCGAAGAAAAAATTGAAGGATTCGACATGGGGTGGTACGTGTGCGATGATCCCAACGAAACGACACCTACCTATTGTAAGTTTTTTTTTGTGCTTTTGATGATTCCAAATGCATACTGAACTTATTTATTGGAATGGTTTAAATGTGGGTTTTGTTTATTCTTATTTGAAAAGGTGGATTTATGCTTTGTGAATTCGAAATGGTATTGAGGTGTCGGATAAAGGGTTTGTAGTTTTGTTTATTCTTGTTTGAAAAGGTAGATTTAGGCTTTGTTAATTAGAAATGGTTCCTGAGGTGTCGGATAATGGATTTGTAGTTTTATTTATTCTTGTTTGAAAATGTGGTTTTATGCTTTCTTAATTCAAAATGGTTACTGAGTTGTTGGATAATGGGTTTGTTGCTTTGTTTATTCTTGTCGATATAAGGTGGTTTGTTGCTTTGTTGTTTTGTTTATTTTTGTCAAGATAAGGTGGTTTGTTGCTTTATTGCTTTGTTTATTCTTGTCGAGAAATGGTTAATGTGATTTGGTTGTTTACATATAGTGTGTCGGATAAGGTGGTTTGTTGCTTTATTGCTTTGTTTATTCTTTTGCATTGGTTTTTGTTGGCTTCAGATTAGGTTAAAATGCAATTGCTTTTGTTTGTTGTTGGCTTTTAATTAGGGTTTGTTTTTGTGAATTTCAGTATATCCAGAACTATTCTCTATTGAATTGCATCATGGTGGGGAGATAAGTTATGAAGTCTACGCTGGGCGAAAAGTGACATATATGGATAACTGTGATAAGGATGTCATGTCACTGCAGGTGATAGATGATATGGTGGAGGTAGTTGGATATAGTGAGCAGTTCATGAAATACTATTACTAGATTCCCAACATAGACCCTTCTAATGGTTTGGAGCCGATTCAAAGTGATTCCGATGTTCAGACGATGTGCAATTTTGTTCCAAAAGATAAAGTGATTGAGATGTAAATCGAAGAATTGATGACAAAAGAAGTTGTAACCCAAGAGCAACAGTTTATGAAGTCTATGGAAGTCAGTGGTCCAAGTAAATTGGTAATTGAGGAGATAAATAGTTCAGAGGGAGATGTTGGGTCAACACCACTTAAACCAATAAGATATAGGGGATTGCTAGCTATTGAAGGGCCAAAAGTGGATGATTGTTGCACATTTCAACTAGTGCAAACATGTGTGATTGAGGTAGGAGAAAGAAATGCTTATTATGGGAATGGTCAGAAAGAGAAAAATGGTGAAGGGCCAAATGAGAACAAGGGGAAATATATCGTTGGGGTAGGAGAAGAGGATGCTGAGGTAGAAGAACGGGATATTGAGGTAGGAGAGGGAGATGTAAGAGAGGGAGACACTGAAGTCTTCTTTGATGTACCTATTAGTTTTGAGGGGAATGTTGAATAAGAAAATGAAGAAGCTGTTGAAGAAAATGATAGTAAGTTTGAAGAGAGTGAATATGGGAGTGATGCTGATAACCCAATGTTTTCCAGGAGTGATGCTGATAACCTAGTGTTTTCCAAGTTTGATGGTATTGTGGAAGAAAATGCAAGGGAATATGAGCATAGAAAAGAAATGAACTTTAAGGATGAAATAGATTCTGAGTAAAGAAGTGCAAGGCAATCTGAGCAAAGCTGGGAAAGAGAATAAGAGCAAAAGGAAGAAGAATTTGATATTGCAACTTTGGAACAAAATATGGTTAATGATCCAGACTATAACTCTGATGCCCTGGAGAGTGTACTCTGAAGATGATGAAGGAGGAAAAAAACATGAGTGCTTTCTAGAGTTCAATGAGAAAACAGACATAAAGAATCTCACTCTTACACTAGGGCTTGTTTTCAGGGTTCATGTATAATTCAAGCTAGCTTTTATCATGTACTCCCTAGTGAATGGATTTGGGGAAATCCATTTTCCTAGGAATGAGAAGTTGAAAGTCACAGCAATGTGTGTAAACGGCTGCCTTTGGAAGTATTGTGCTAGAAAAATGTATGGTTCAAACAGCATATAGATCAAGACCATACTTGATAAACACACATGTGGGAGAGCTTGGGCAAACAAGAACTTGAAGTCCCATTTGCTGACGAATTTGTACATGGACAGGATAAAATGTAATCTCACATGGCTTGTGGATTCTTTTTTATAAACTGTCGAATCATAGTGGAATCATGGTTGTACAAAGAGGAAGGCTTACAAGGCTTTAGATAGGGCTTTAAAGATCATTGAGGGAAAATATGCAGAGTAATACACAAAGTTGTGGAATTTTGTTGAGGAAGTGAGGAAGACTAACCGTGGAAGCACAATAAAGGTGAAGTAAGATAGGCAGAGGTTCCAAAGGATATATGTGTGCTTGGGGGCTTGGAAAAAGGGGTTTAAGTTAGGGTGAAGACCATTGATAAGATTAGATGGGTGCCGTTTAAACAGTGTACATGGAGGTTAGCTACTTTGTGCTATTGGCATTGACCCAAATGATGAAACATGGGTTATAACGTATGCAGTGGTAGAAATTGAGAATAAGTCCAATTTGATTTGGTTCTTAAAGTTACTAGTTGTTGATGTTGTGATTGTCAATCAATAGGGATGGACATTTATCAGTGATAAGAAAAATATGTTAATTCCGGCCTTTTAAAAAGTCCTCCTTAATTCCCACCACAAATTTTATGTGAGACATTTGTATACCAACTTCAGAAATCTGTTTAAGGGGAAAACTTTGAAGGATGCTTTATGGTCAATAACCAGAACAACAACAGTTCCCTACTTCAAAAAAGCAATGGAGGATATGAAGAAGCTGGATGAAAATGCCTACAATTGGTTGGTGAAGAAGCCTGCACATTATTGGAGCAAGTCCAATTTTGAAACATATCCCAAGTGTGACATGTTGTTGAACAATCTCTGTGAAAGTTTCAATGTTGTCATACTTGTGTCAAGACAAAAACCTATTTTCACCATGTTACTCCTTATTTACACACTCTTGATGAAGAGAATTTAGATGAGAAGGGATATAATGGTGAACAAAGTTGGAGATCTATGTCCTAAAATCAAGAAGAAGTTGGAGGAAGCCAAAGTTCGAAGTGACGGGTGCATTGCATAATGGTCAAGGGGCACTAAATTTCAAGTTGATGCTGGAAAGGGGAGCAATATATGGTTGACTTGGTTGAGAAGACCTATTCTTGCAGAAAGTATGGCTTGACAAGAATCTCATGCAACCATGCAATAACTGCCAAAAAATTTCAAGTGAGAAAAACCGGAAGACTATATCGATGCTTATTATTCAAAGGCACGGTACTTGGAGGTGTATTCACATTTAGTAATGCCGATGAACGAGATGTCTTTGTGGGAGGAAACCGAAAACAAACCAATATTGCTTCCTAACAAAACAACCAGGAAGGTTGAAGAGGAGGAAAAACAAGGAAGTTGCTGAGAGGGACAATGAAGGTGAACAAACTCCCACAAACCCAATCAATAATCCACAAGGTCCTCCTTAACCAATTAAGCGGCAAGGCAATTTGAAATGTACCATATGTAAAAAGGAAGGCCATAATGCAAGAACCCATCATAGACATCTTCATCCAAGGGACAAACATGTAACATTTTCTATTTTATGTGGTTTTTTAAATCCTTTAAGATCATATCAGACTCTTAATCCTTTAAATTTCTTTGTAGTCATCCACATCTGCTCAAGGACAATCACCATCAACAAATTCAGCTGAAACTGCACCTAAAAAGAGGACAAGGAAAACAAAGATAAAAACTTAACCATTTCCTTAGTTGTAAAACATTTGGATTTAGTTAAAAAGCTTGCTTTGTTTCTTAATGAACTTTGGATTTAGGCATCACAATCAGTAGTTGAATCACCTAGAAGCACCAAGCAAACCAATAACTGAATCATCCCAAGGCACCAAGCACATAAATATCAAGCAATCCAGCCACTAGTTTTTTGCACAAATGGTTGTATTTTGTAAAGAACTTGTAAAGTTAGAACATGTTTTATGCATCCAGTGGGTCTTTTGTGAATTGAATGGATGATATAGCAGGTTTTTATGAATTTAGTAGGTTTTGTAATGTTGGAGATGCTAGATGAATTCAGTTAGTTTTTTTTTAACAGGTTTATGAATTTCTAGATAATTAAGCAGGTTTTATGCATAATTTGGTCCCTTTTTTTTTTTCTGGGGAGAGAAAAAAAGAATGGTGAAATTTGGAGGATGAAAGTGAAACTTTTCTGGGGATGAGAGTGTTGAATTTTTTTTCTCTCTTAGTCGATTTAAATTTCTGGGAAAGATGAAGGTGAAAGAATTGAGGAAGAAAGAAGAGAGAGAGAGAGAGAGAGAGAGAGATAGGAGAGAAAGAGAGGAGAGAAATGTGACATCCCACATCGCCCAGGGGAGTGGATCCTCAAAGCCTTATATGTATATTTCATCTCTACCTAGCAGGCCTTTTGGGAGCTCACTGGCTTCGGGTTTCGTAGGAACTCCGAAGTTAAGTGAGTTCGCTAGAGCAATCTCATGATGGGTGACCCACTGGAAAGTTTTGCTCGCGTGAGTTCCCATAAACAAAACCGTGAAGGCGTGGTCGGGGCCCAAAGCGAAGAATATTGTGCTACGGCGGAGTCAAGCCTTGGATGCGGTGGGGGCCTGAGTCGGGATGTGATAATTTGGTATTAGAGTCAATCCCTGACCGGAAGTGTGCCGACGAGGACATCGGGCCCCTAAGGCGGGTAGATTGTGACATCCCACGTCGTCCAAGGGAGTGGATCCTCTAAGCCTTATATGTATATTCCATCTCTACCCACATCGCCCAGGGGAGTGGATCTTCTAAGTCTTATATGTATATTCCATCTCTACCTAGCACGAGGCTTTTTGGGAGTTCATTGGCTTCGGGTTCTATCGGAACTCCGAAGTTAAGCGAGTTCACGCGAGAGCATTCCTAGGATAGGTGACCCACTGGGAAGTTCTCGTGTGAGTTCCTAAAAATAAAACCGTGAGGGTGTGGTTGGGGCCCAAAGCTGACAATATCGTGCTACGGTGAAGTCGAGCCTTAGATGTGGTGGGGGCCCATGCCAGGATGTGACAAGAAAGATAGGAGAAAGATAGGAGAGAGATATGAGAGAGAGGAGAGAGAGATCGGAAGTGAGAGAGGAGAGAGAGAGAAAAAGTGGGTTCCACATGTTTTTACAAATATATTTAAATAATTTTATCTTTAATTTATTAATATTTAATTAATATTTTTATCCAATTGGACAAGAGAGTTGGTCCCACTCCAAGCCACATCAGCATTTAACAGAAAAATTAACATACAAACTGATGGAGGTCTGACATTGCAACAAATTCGTAAAATGAGGTATGACATTGTAATTTTTAAAACATGAGGTATGAGATTGTGGTTTGACTCATAGTTGAAGTAGTTTTGTGTAATTTACCCTATAATTTAATAATCAAGTTATTCCGCATATGCTTCTTTTCCATATGAAGATTGGTAACCAACCAAATTGATTGATTTTGTTTCCCTCTTTTGTTGTGAGGTAATTAAACTCAAAATTAGTAGAGATTTCATTTGATTTTTTGGTTTCAAAGGATTAGAAGCCATGGAGATGATGGTGTGTAGTCAGTGGTGAGAAGCGCAATGGTGGCGGTGCTGTTCTGTTTCACTCTTTGTTTTTTCGATAATTACTTTTGAATTCATATCCGATATAATATTAAACATAGTATAAATAATATGATAATTAGTCCGATACTGTACCAACGCCCGACTAATTTAGTCAGTACTATCCGATGACTATTTATCCTATCTGACTGAAATATTAAGTACAGTCCGACCTACCAAACAAGGCTAGAGTCTCCTTAGCATTTCTAGGAAAGATTAAATGAAAAAGGAGAATGGGAGATTTCGGAGATTTTTGAAGAAGTATTCAGTCCAAGTCATATGGGCTTCATGTAGAGGGGTTAAACGAGCAGGCTGGCCCAACCTATTTTAAAAGGGCACGACCCAGATAATTGCTTACCCATCGAAACTTCATGTTGCTTTCCCGCCAAGTAATATATGCATGGATTTAAAGGCAACACTTGAATCTCCTCCAATAGCATTTGTACGAGTCAAAATTTATGATCCCAAGTATATCTGCAAGTGCCCTTGCTTATATATATTTTATGGCTTATTTTTAGCTACGCTCACGGAACTTAATTTTAATCTTATTTTTCCCTCTGTAACACAAAGATTACCACTTGACTTTGTAACTCAAAGTTCGTTTCATTTTGTTCACTGAAACTTAATTTTGATCATATTTTGCCCTCCAAAACTGTCAGCGTCTCTATAAAACTTAAATTATGTGGATCTGATTTGGGTGGCCAAACTAATCAATTTCTTATTCTTTTCTTCTATTTTTTTCATCTCTTCAATTTCTTTTAAACTTAATGGTCTTTGATTGTTGATGTTAACGCATAATGAAGATTTATAATCAAATATATTGCAATGTGGCATAGTCTTATTGGGTTGGGTCAGTCATGTTTTAAGAGGCGACCTATAAGTTTCAAGGAGAAGAGGGTCCACAAGTCAAAGTAGAATGAATTTTAAGTTTCAGGTAGTAAAGTAGTGACTTTTGAGTTAAAAAGGGCAAAGTGAGATCCTAATAGAGTTGTAGGAGGCGTAAACCCTATTTCATTGCACCAAACTCCTGCACATTACGATTGCAAAGAACCGTGTCCCAGATAACTACGTATCAAGAGGTAATCAATTGTCTGCGTAAGAAACGAAAGAAAGGGGCTTGAGGGGGATTTCTGTGATCTGAAGGACACATGCTAGAACCGAGAGGGGATATTTTGTGTTTACAAGTGATCGAAACTTGTGGTTGAATTGGTTAAACGAATCTCCTCTTACATGATCTCCGAAACATGCCCGACAAGTTGAATTTTAGGCATTGTTTGCAGAGTGAAATGTATTTCATGTTTTGGCAAAGCGGACATTAGCATTGTAAAATGAGGGATGAATAAAGGAATGCCCTGTTCCCTCTACATCTTTTATGCACAGAAAACTGTTGCTAATTGATCTCTGCGTTGCGCGCGTTACTTCAAAGAGGTACATCGGCCAGTGGGTTATATTGTTTGGGTGGAGGAGTTTGGGCGGATTGGGGTTGAGGCAGGTTTGGGGATGATGGGGGAGAGGCAAGGGAGGTTGGTGCAGGAGAAGGGGGAAGAGCTGGGCAACTTTGGGCTTGCGTGCGTGACCCAGTTGTTCATCGGATTCCAGTGCAGGAATTTCAGAACAACTTGATTAGGCACATGCCAATGCAAACATGGGACGATTATCTTTCCGATATAGGCTCTCAGACAAAACATTAGCATTGGGAAAACTGAGCAAGAAACAAATGAAAATCCCTACCCAATTGACCCTAACCTTAAGACACTCCAACTACCCTAAACATGCTATCAAAACTCCAGTGGATTTGATCAAATTACAACCTCACTTGTAGCGTCATAACAAAGAAGTATAGCAATGCGAAAGCCCTCCTCAATCAACCATAGCAGCATTCTCTTAGCAAGGAATCGAAAACCGAAAACCAAACCCGGAAACATGCAAGCATTCTTCAAAACAGCATCAAATTAGAACTAAGCATAAAATATCCAGAACAAGGTCTCACCAAAACACTTCCAAAATCCGCACCAAAAACTCAAACTAGGAATTCAAACAAAACACCGATTGAGAGATAGTAAATAACATAAGCTCAAAAGAGGCAATCCTCTTAACGGTACGACTTCTGGAACCTGGATCTGGCACCGCGACCGCCGAACTTCTTGGGCTCGCAGCGCCTGGGGTCAGCCACCAGGAGAGTCCTGTCGTACCTGATCAGGATGTCCTTGATCTCCTTCTTGCTCTGCTCGTCCACGTACTTCTGGTAAAACGCCACCAGGGCCTTGGCAATGCTCTGACGGATCGCGTAGATCTGGGAGGTGTGGCCTCCGCCTTTCACTCGGATCCTCATGTCCACGCCGGCGAAGCGCTGTCGTCCGAGCAGCAGGATCGGCTCGTAGGCCTTGAATCGGAGGATCTCCGGCTCCACGAGCTCGATTGGGCAGCCGTTGATCTTGATCAGGCCGCGTCCGCGCTTGCAGTAGGTCACTGCCACCGCCGTCTTCTTCCGCCCGAAGCATTGTACGGACTCGATTGCTGGGGCCGCCATGGTTGGTTCTCTGGGGTTTGGGTCTCCTCCTTCAGGGCTTTCGAGGGGCTCTATGTGTTTCTGCGCGCTATGAGCATGGAGGCGCGAGGCGGTGTGTGGGAAATGTTATATGAGAGAGGGTTTAGGGTTGAGGGTGGATTGGACGGCTGAGATTGCTGTTTTGTTAAACAACAGTAAGATGGTTAAAATGGGCTTTTTTGGACCAAGCCATTACATTGTTTCGGTCCGGCCCATGGTAGAGGCCCATATTTTGTGTCAGAATGTAAAAATATGAATAAATCGCAGTAATGCATGCAACTTTGAATTTGGAGATTGCAAGATATAAGATCTATGCACACTTTAGGGCACTATAGAATTCGAATGATTAAAAGTTCTTAAGTTCCATTTTCATTGCCACTACTTACTAATACGACGATGCATTGATATTTTTTTTACTTGTAAGTAAAAAGTCTAATGATCGACTCTCATGAATATTAAGTAATCCTTCAATATTTTGAATGATATATGGTAAGCATCTGCAATCACTCACTCCTCGATGATGTATCGATGGGGCCTTCTCAATGCAAACTAAGGACTAAGACTACACTTTCCAATCCAATCTACTAACCATCTAAAAAACAATAAGAATTGAGGCACATTAGATTAAAATTAGGAGAATAATTGAAATTTTTATCTTTCCTTCTCTCTTTTGTTGAGAATACGATGAATAAGAAAAAGATGTATATGTACAGTAAGGGGTATAAAAAAAAGAGTTCTGGAAGGCTCAGGGCAAAGAAAAAAAAAAGTGAGCCCGAAATCACATGACTTGTTTGCCTTGCATTTGTGCCGGCTCTAAATGTAGTAATATTTTTCTTAATATATTAGATATTATCTACTGTTGGAAGTGAGATAAACCTTATAATGGGATGACTACAATAATTTGGTTCGACGTCGTCTTTGACGAAAATTCAACGTAATACCTTTCACTTACAAATAAAAAAAATACTACTAAAACGTAATATTAAGTGGTAATGTGGTGACGTAGTTGAGTGCTTCTCGGAATACCCATTGGCTACAAATTTGCCTGATTACAACAGTTATGTCCTAAAACATGAGGTGTAAAACTTCCATTCAGAAGTCAATCATAAAAGGCTCAAAATGATCAACTGATGGAACGGTAAAGATTGAAGAACCCAAAAGATAAAACGATCGTAAGCACAACATATTCAATAGATTGAAGAAAGATTCAATTGAGGGTATGTTTATTTACAAGGATTAAAAATTGAATCATTTCAATTCTTGAGTTTTATGTGTTTACTAAAATATGAGTAGGGGAATCATTTCACTCTTTAACTTTTCATGTGTTTATTTACACATAAAAAATCAGAAAAGTACAAGTTTTCCCTTTAAATCTGTAATAAAAAAAAAAAAAATGGGAATCGGATCGTCTACGGGGACTACTTATTCTTACTCCCTTTCCATACTTCTCTTATTTTTGAACTTTCCGATTCATTCATTTTTCCATCGGGTTTACAGACATATAAGAAACTGGAAAATTGCAAGTTTTCCAGTAACCTCTTTTTACAATTAATTACAAGTATAACGCTTCTCTTATTTTTTATAAGCGCTACATATGTGTTTATGCATCTTGCTAGAAAAGAAGAATCTTAATCACTTCAGTTAAAAGTTTCCTGCATTTGATATTTTTCTTATCGTGATCAACTCTTAAATTCTAATACACAAGAGTTGTAAGGATCTACATCTAAAGGACCTCATGAGAGATAGGATTAGGGTGTTGTAGGTGTGAATAGTCATATTGAATCCGAAAACAGTGCTCAACAAAACAACTAGCTAGACAAGAAAAGAAGCCAAGCGTTTGATCATAATCTTCACATTCTCAGTCTTGCCCTCACACAAGATATGAAAAGCATGTTCCTCACCTTCCATTTCAAACACCTCCAACTCTCCCTCCCACCCACTTTTCCTCACCAAATCGTAATACCAAATGCCTCGATCCCTCAGCTCATCCTTCTCAGAAACGCACACTAGCAGTCGGGAGCACCCGAGTCCAGCCAGGCTCGGTGCACCTTCACCTGCCGGATTCACCATTTGATTATCGCTACCCCTAGCTGATGGGAACAAAAACTTCCAAACTCTATAAGGCAGCCACTTCTCAAAGTTTTCTCCTTTAGGCTCTGATCCAATTGGCCTTGACCCTAAAAAGTAAGGGTGTGACATGAATGCCCCCACAATTTTCACCCCACCGCACAAACTCTCAAACCCTGCCTTCATAGCCACGTTATGCACAATGTTTCCACCTGCACTATCACCACCAATGTACAATTTATCAAAAGTACCATACTGGACCAACCATGGCTCTTCGTCAGCCTTGCTAGCATCTGATTCTTTGTGGGGTTTGTGGGAAGAGACCCATTCAAGAGCATCCCAGCAATCTTGGTAACACATGGGAATTGGGTTTTCCGGGGCGAGCCTGTATTCAACTGAGACGGCGAGGACTTGGGCTTGCGAGACCAAGCGGTTGAGGAAACGGTGGTGGTCAGATGAGAAGGCGGATTCGAAGCAAAATCCACCACCGTGGAAGTAAACCAAGACGGGGATAGGGTTTTTGGGGGGCTGGTAATTTTGGTTTTGAAGAGGGAGGTAAAGGCGAGCGGAGATGCTAGGGTTTTGTGAGATGGTGATGTCTTTGGAGCTGACGTTGGTTTCTGGGTCACGAAGAGATGGGGGCACATAGGGAGAGCCCATGAGGCGTTCCACCGTGCTGTCTTTATATATTCTGATTAGAGGGAGCAGCTCTGAAGCTATTTCTTTTGCGGTGGTGGAAGCCATTTGAGACTTTTTGAGAAGTGTTGAAGTGTGAATCTTTTGAGGAATTGATGAGGGTAGAGAAACTACAATTGAAATTTATAATGGAATACTGAATACAGATTGTTTGTTTATAATTTCAATAGGAATATGAGAAGGAGAGGACCTCAAGGCTGACAGCTAATGCAGCAAGTAGCAATGGCAACCAAAGTAGCCGCCATATGTCCTTCCGCGCGGTGAGTCAAACTATACTACTTCATGGCTTCTCGTAAATATACAGTGCATGTAGAATGATTTTTCAAGAGTCGGTACACTACGTGTTAAAATACAAGTGGAAGAACATTTGAAAAAAAATACTTTACTTTTTCACTTGTTATTATGACATGTAATGTATTAACTCGTATTTCGGTCACATAAAAAAAATCTCTAGTATATAATATCTTTAAATTATAAATAACATTGAGAATTGTTATTAGCTTTTCAATTTTTTTTTTCCGTAACGCTTCTCATTTTTTTTTCAGTAGATGCACAAAAGATTACACCCAATCTGCTCCAAATCCGGAAAGAGGAGTAGACCAACAGCATGAGAAAATTGAATACATAACTAATTTATATATAGAGAAAGTCTTGGGCAGACGAAGACAATGAAAAGGAAAGACGCACCGATTGACTTGGAGGCATCCACTGCAGATTTCATTTGGTCCCACACTCTTGCGAGAGTGCAACGATCATATGGAGCAGTCCTAGTCGGTACTTTGCATTCACAAGGCAAGTGGTCTTTATTGCATGATCATATCCAATTCCATTCTATATAATGATGTCTCGATAAATTGGAGGAAAAAGGGTGTAGTCAAATTTGTACCAAATATTTCGATTGACCAAGAAAAGTTAGCATAAGAGATTTAAAAATTTGTTTGCACATTCTCTACATACTAATATTAATTAGTTTTAAGGGAAAACTAACAAAATGTAAAAATATAGTTTTTCGTTAAAAGTGAACAGTACTGGAAGTGTTTCATTAAAACTTCATAGTTTTAATAGCATTGGTAATGAAAGTGTACAATAAGCACACAATGTAGTGCATGGAAAACACATAAGATGTACATTCTTCTGTCGATTTAGAGAGAGGCCGGGTTATATAAAACAGGCTCACTTTAATGTGCTGTCTTAGTTCATTAATACAAGGTCATTCTCATATTTTATTAATACAAGGTCATTCATAATATTTGCTCTACATCCTCCTTTTATCAATAATCCATGACACCGCCATGATAGTGGACCCATTTCATACAATTATTTCTACCTATCAATCATCATTCCTCTTACAAACATCCTATTTATTTTTCTAATGCTCTAGTTTTCTTCCATTGACCAAAGAAGGGTGCTACACTACAAGAAAAATGGTCTATGGATACAAAATTGAGGACACAATTAATCATTTTGTGGGTAACTAACCAATTTTACACACAAAAAAATTGTATTTGTTTCCTTTGTATAAAGGCACTAATTAATGTGCCCATTCTTATACAAATTTGGCACAAATATTTTTTCAAGACATCATTATAAAAATAAAGGAAAACTAATGAAAAGAGTTTGAAAACTTTGAGTTTTAATGATAAGGACAAAATAAAGGATAAAGTGAATAGTAACAGGTTTGACTTTTTAGTGTAAAAATATGGTTTTTCGTTAAAGTGAACAGTACCATGGGCTTTTAATTAAAACTCCCTAAAAATAATGGACTCAAATGATCATTTGTGCCAACTTTTAATTAATACTTATGGCCCACACATACCCCACTTTCTATGTCTCTCTGTCTCTGTCTCTGTCTGTCTCTCAGTTAACTCACCCACACCCCACTTTCCTGCTTAACCCACCCAGCCGCCACACCCCACTTCCCTCTCTCTCCCTTTAACCCCTCCCTCTGTCTATCTTTACCCAAATTCCCTCTTTCTCAACCAAACAAAATCTATGCATCTTTCTCTACCTCTCTCACTTCTCTCAGATTTGAGATTTTCTTTCTTTTTTTCTTGGAAAAACACCCATGCATCAGATTTGAGAAACACCAATGCCTTCGCATCTCTCTCTATCTCAATCGATCCGTCTCTCCCTCTCGTTGCATCTCACGCTCAGATCCCAACTGTCTGTCGTTTGAGAAAGAACTTGAAGAAATGTAGGAGAAGCTTCAGGCAATGAGGCTTTAGAAGGAGAAACCGAGAAGCTCCTTAAGAAGGAGGAGATCTTGAAGATCAAGAAGGAAAAGCTCCAAACAAAGGGCTAAGAGCAAGACAAGCTTCAGATGGAGTTGAAGAAGCTGCAGGAGTTCAAACTTGTCGAGTTGGTGAAGTCTGAGATCGGATCTAAGATTCTGAGGAAGCACCATCGTCTTCACTGTTCCTCAGATCAATGCCATAAAGAGGTAGTTGTTTTATATTTTTCCTAATTCGCAATCAAGTTTTCCTTGTTTTTGTTTAATTTCTCAAATTTATCGTAATTTTTTGGGATTCCACATTATTTGGAGGCAAAGGGGTTTAGATGGTTAAGGGGTTTGTTTTTGACCTTTGATGCCTTGTGATCGATCAATTGGAAATTCAAAATTGGATAGTCTGTATTTTTGTTACCTAGTTGTAGAGTTGTATGATAAGCTTGGAGGTATTTGAGCTGATCTCAGTTAAATTTATACTTAATTATGTGGTCTGATTTTTTAAGTTATGAAAATCTGAGAGAAACTGAGTTCATACCTCTATGGTTTTTCACATGGGATGTAAACCTACCTCTATACTTTTGCAATTTTAAAATATTATCTTATATATGACTTTAAAGTTTTTGTTAATTAATTCTTTTTAATCAAATAGTATCTGCATTAGTTTCCTTTCCATATTTCTAATGTTCTAGAATTTTTAGTTTATGTGTAATGTTTGAATTGATTGTATTAAAATTGGTTGTGATTTTTTTCTTTCTTTTGTATTACAGTGCAACAAAGACATAATCCAATCTATAAAGTTGTTTGTTTACATTCTTTGATCAGGAGCTGCTAATCAGTTATTAACACAACTTTATAGTGTTGGGTATTTATGGACTTATCATTGTCGTGATCATCAGTACCTGTATGGCTATCTAGCTTGTGGCCTTGCTAGTCTCTCTACCGGTATGGCTATCGGCAATGTCGATGATGTCAGTGTTAGGTAATATCTCTCTCTCTTTGAAAGGATTGGCCTTGCTCTTGCTAAGGGTGTAGATATCATATCTCTTCAATTGTTTCTTAATTTATTTTTTGCAATTGCTCCTTTGATCAATTATTTAGCTACAAATATCAAAGTCATGATATGATGGCCATTTTCAGGTGAACATTTTTCAGTATTATTTTAGATAGTATACAATACCAAATAATGTATTGAAATTTGATATTCTGAGTTGTATTTGTCAAATTGTAAATTAGCATGAAGCTACAAGTAGCAACATTGTCAGGCACAATGAATTTAATCTTCAAACACTTGGAATTGGTGGCCTAGTTGCTGAGTTTGCAGATATATTTTGAAGAGCTTTTGCATCCCATGTTTTCCCTCCTCATGTGACAAATAAGTAAGATAACTGATTCTTCTAGTTGCGCTGATATCTTTTTGGTATAACTTTATACCACACTCCTTACTAGAAATACTTTGATCTTCCAGATAAGGGATCAAGCATGAAAAGGGTATGCTGGGCCACCTGGTACTTTAAAAATTCTCATGGCTTGTCAAATTGGAAAGATGTTGAACAAGAAAGAACCAAAGATTTGGAGTTTGATCCACCTTTTTCTTTAATTATTAAATTTATGAGAGTTCCAAATCTCTTAGGACTAATATTTGTTCTGTTCATTTGAATGATTACTTTTCTATGTTTCAACTATAATTTCAAATAAGACTTACCAATTGATGACACATGAAACTAAGATAAAATTAAGAACTAGATACTCATTGTCACAATCTTGTATTCTTATTTTTCATAACAGGCTAGGTAATGAATCGATTAAATTCTGCTAGCTGTAAACATTGAACCATGCTGAATCATGATTTAACACAACATTTTGATGCTAGCACATTATTGTAACAAAGCTATTTGAGCATGTTTGAATGATTTTGGATATGCAACTTATCCTTAGATAAGTTAGTTATTATCTGCATTGGTGATTGATGAGATTTCTGTTTTTGTGAACTGTGCTAGATTGTTAATGGCCATGAAGTTTTGAGCAAGTTGGTGAAACTGAGAAAAATGTTAGGAATCTATCTGCTAATGCTGAGAATGATCAAAGGGCTCGCGGTAAGGGAAATATATACATGTCAAGTGCACTTAGGTTGGTTCTTCAATAATTTCTAATCTCATTATGTCCTTAATTCCCCCGGAGACCAGAGTGGTTTGCATGTGATAATGTTTGATGAAATGGATGTTATTTGTAAGGTATAAATATTTCTTAGTCTATGCTTTTTACTAAGATTCTTATTCAGCTACGATTTATTTTCAATTTAGAAAAAGTTGTGGGACTCTCTTAAGTTTAAGCAAGAAGGGAATGTGGTTAAGTGAGCTTCATTGCACGAAGAACTTGGTTCAACAGCTGCAGAGCAGTGGGGGAGGATAGGATTCTGAAAAAGGGCTTGGTTGTAAATTACGTGGGATTTGTTGATTTAAAAAAAAATTCAAAATTTTCTACATTAATATTTTTTTTATTAAATAGAACCTATTGGGCACGATTTGAAAATTGTGCGCATATGATTCTGTCACCCGACAATCTAACAGGGTTGTCAGAATTAAGACACAAATAGGCTGTTATTTGTGTTGAACTCTTTGAGCACAAATAGCGATATTGTGTGCTATCAACAATGGTGATGCCCATAGAGGGCATATATACAAATATAGTTGCTATTGTTCTATGAGCACAATTGTTGGTGCTTTTTGGCCTCAAATGGCACAAATAATTTATTATGTGCAGTGGCTATTTTTTTTGTAGTGCTACTTTGTACCCTTTTTTTTTTTGCAAAGAAAGTTTGAGTCGCACAATGTTTTAGGATTTTTTTTTTTTGAACAAACAATATTATTTAGACTAGAGGGTGGAGAGGTAGGCCAAGCCTCACAATGAGTTAGTAATAATGTGGTTCAAATTCACTTTTGACAAGAATCGAACTTAAGATTAGAAAATAAAGTCTAGCTAGAAGTTCTGTATATCTACAAATTAACCTTCCTCCGTTCATCCATCAACTAACTAGTATATGGCGGGAAAGAGGAATGAAGAATGACTCTTTCACCTAGAGCCTTACTGGCAAGGTGGCAGCCTTAACTAGGTTCATCTCTAAGGCCACATATAGATGTGCTCTTTTCTTCAAAGCACTTAAGGGAAGTAAGAAGTACATTACATGGACTGATGAATGTGCTGAGGCATTCAAGAACCTTAAAGACTACATGAGTAAAGCCCCTATGCTCTCCAAACCTGAGGTTGGTGACACTCTCATTATCTATCTGTCGGTATCGGCTTCAGCAGTAAGTTCCGTTCTAATTCAAAAGGATGGTAATGTTGAACGGCTTGTCTACTACGCTAGCAAGGCCTTACAAGATGCAGAGACACGATACTCCAACATTGAGAAATTGGCTCTAGCATTGGTCATGTCTGCTCGAAAACTTCGCCCTTACTTCCAAGCACACTCCATCATCGTGCTTACCAATCATCCTCTTCGACAGATACTCCAAAGTCCTGACACTTCCGGGCGAATGATCAAATGGGCGATAGCATTGGGTGAGTTTGACATCTATTACCAACCAAAGCCAGCTGAGAAGGGCCAAGCAGTGGCAGACTTCATCGCCGACTTCACATATCCTGTTGACATTGTTTCTACGCCTAAAGAAGTGGTTTCATTACCCTCGGAAGCTCAGAAAATAGAACCAATAGCCCCAGCATGGAGTCTATATATTGATGGCTCGTCCAACCAACAGGGTTGTGAAGCAGGACTAATCCTTACGACCCCTGACAAAGTGGCGATGAAGTATGCTATTCGTTTCAAATTCAAGGCGTCGAACAATAAGGCCGAATATGAAGCCCTCCTAGCATACTTATGTTTGGCCAAACACCTTGGGGTTAAATGAATTGATATCTTCAGTGACTCCCAATTGGTGGTTAACCAGGTCACCAACAACTTTGATGCTAAGGATAACTCTATGGCAGCATATCTGGCACAAACACAATTGTTACTCCAGACTTCCACTACCAGATCACCTAAATTCCTCGAGCGGCAAACAGTCATGCAGATGCTTTGGCTCGCCTCACCTCAGCTGTGGAAGACAAGATTGAGAGAAAAATTCAAGTCGAATTGTTGGCAGCACCAAGCACCATGGCTGTGGAAGTGTGCAACTTACAACAGGGGGATAGTTGGATTACCCCGATTTATAGATTCCTTGCTCATGGCACCTTTCCAAATGACAAAGTCCAAGCTAAGCAGATTCGATACAAGGCTACCCGTTACTTGATCATTAATGACCAACTCTACAAACGGGGTTTTAACCTACCATACCTAAGATGCCTTACGCCCGCAGAGGCGGAAACTGTCTTTCAGGAAATACATGAAAGAGTTTGCGGAGATCATGCTGGATCTCGATCCCTAGCACACAAGGCTTTTCACTAAGGATATTACTGGCCAACACTCTACCAAGATGCCATAAGAATATCCCGCTTATGTGATAAGTGTCAACGCTACGTAATTATTCCTCACTCTCCTCCCGAGCCGCTAACTCTCATGATCATCCCTTGGCCCTTCGCCCAATAGGGACTTGACTTGATCGGTCTAATGCCTGCAGGGAAGGGCAATGCCCGCTATGCAATCGTTGCAGAAGTAGAACCCTTGGCAACCATTACTGAGGAAAAAATAGAAGACTTTGTATGGAAGAACATCCTTTGCAGATTCGGCATTCCTAATGCGATAGTCACTGACAACGGGCGACAGTTCGACAACAATAAGTTCAGGATGTTTTGCTTTAAGTTCAACATCAACTTATGTTTTGCCTTCCCAGCTCATCCTCAGTCTAATGGACAAGTTGAAGCCATCAACAAAATAATCAAGCAAACTTTGAAAACCAGCTTGGACAAGGCTAAAGGTTGTTGGCCAGAATTTGTACCCCAAGTTCTTTGGTCATACCGCACTTCGTATCGGACATCAACAGGAGAAACCCTATTCTCACTTGCCTTTGGTACAGAGGTAGTTGTCCCAATTGAGCTTGAGCAAGCAACGTTCCGAGTCCAGAACTACGTGTAAAGTGAAAATGACAAACAACTTACCCTTAACTTAGATCTAGTCGAGGAACACAAAAACCAGGCTTACTTGAGGAATGTCACCTACAAGCAGCGCATCTCCAACTACCATGACTCCAGTTCAAACCTCGTTCTTTCAAAGTGGGGGACTAGGTATTGAAGAAAAGATTACTCTGCGACAGAGTCTCGAGTGAAGGAACACTTAGTCCAAACTGGGATGGACCGTTTGAAGTTATTGGCATCAGTCGCCCTGGCTCCTACAAGCTTAGAAGCTCCGATGGCAAGACCCTTGGCCATCCATGGAACGCTGATCACTTGAAGTATTATTACAAGTAAATTCACATTGTACAAGTGTTAAGCTTCAGCTGTTCGGCATCCTATGTAATGAAGACTATTTGGCATGAATTCAATAAAGAGGTGAGATTTAGCATGAATTCAATAAAGAGGTGATTTAGACAACTCGGTCCTAATCCTCTTAAATTCCTAGCAATGAAACACTCGGGTTCAAAGCTTCGACATGAATGCTTCCAACAGGAAATCAAGTCTAAGTATATGTCAACAAGACTATACAAATAAACAAATAGTACTGGACAGAACTAGTACATCCAAGTTATGGCTTATATCTAAACAAAGGATTTGCTCAAACATAGCCAGGCATTCATCAATGATAGTGCAAATACTTGGTAATTAACAACAAACTAGTACATCCAGAGTACATGGCATATGCCACACAAACAACAAACTAGTACATCCAGAGTACATGGCACACAACAAACTAGTACATCTAAAGTACATGGCACATGCCACACAAACAACAAACTAGTACATCTAGAGTACATGGCACATGCCACACAAACAACAAACTCGTACATCCAGAGTACATGCAGAAAAAGAGGTCACTACGAGTCATCCTCATCTGAGGCCGAACCCCTGACAATATCACTCTACATTTCAACCTCCCCATCGTCATCACCACCTTCCTCAGCATCTCCAGGACCATCCTCACTCTCCTGAGACTGCCCACTGATACTAGCCTCATTATCAGAGTCATCACTATTAGGATCAACTGCGAGGATGAAGGCTTCACCCTTTTATCGGTACTCATCTATCTCATCACGGTACTTTCGGATAATGCTTCCATTGTCGTAACGCTCAAGGACGGCCATCTATTTCATTTTCTCAAAATTAGCCGCTCGGATGCAGTGAGGTCTAAAAACATCGTGAAAGGCCTGAGAACCTAAAAACTCTTGCACAGCAGCATCCCTCTCAGTTGGGATACTCATCTTCAGCCCAGAAACCTCAACCAAGGCACTATCCAACTCCTTTTTAACCTTGGAAACCTCAAGGATGGTTGTCTCCAACTGTTCCTAAGTCGCTTCCAATTATTTCTTGAGCCTCACGTTCTCACGTTCTCACCATTCCGCCTCTTCAAACTCTCAAAGTTTTCATCCTTAAGGCGGATGGCATCAACCAAAGCTTTGCTCATTTTTCTGGCATCATTCACAAGCTGCTTATTCTCTTTAAACTTTGCCTTGTACCGCTCGACTTCTCGTAATCTGTCATCGTACTCGGTCATGACCTACATGACAAGATAATCGTGACTACCAGGAAAAAGAGGGGATAACGCAAAGAAATGACAAAGTAACACTTAAATAAGAAGATAGCCTCATCATCTGATCACGATCTGATTCGTTTTCATCTAGCGGCTTGCCAAGCTCATCAACAGTGGATCGACGTCCTGCCAGGCACTTATTGACATACCTAAAACTACTTGGTTGCATGGCAACCTCCAAGTCTTTCCAATGAATGCTGCCAACCTCTTCCTTGTACTTTCTCTTACGACTACAGCTAGGGCCACCTTCTTGGTCAGTAGACTCCATGGTTGGAGGAAATATAAGATTGATGGTAGTAAGAAGAGGCAACAGTCGTCTCTCCTCCCTTGCAACTATAGTAGCAGCATACCCGATGGCCTCGGCTTCAGCCTTCTTCGAGGCAGCAACCTTGATGACCTTCTCTTGTGACTTAGGTTTAGGGCTTGGCCTCACCCGGTGCTTACGAGCTCCCTTGTGAAACAAAATGTCGTCTAAGGGAACTAACATGGGTGCTTTCCTTTTCTTGGCGTTAGTCTCCCCTTTCTTGCCCACTTTTTCCACTGAACAAGAAAAATCAAAGTAAGGAATGCAACTTTGTAAAAGAAAGAGAGGGCGAAATGAATGACACAACTTACTTGCTCGTCTCTCGCACTCCGACACTAGGGGCTGGAAACCGTACTTTCGAAATAAGGGTCGTAGCTTGCCTAAATGTCTATCCTCTTTGGGCACCCTCAACACCTTCTCTATGTCAACTAGCTCCCGTCCAGACAGCTTGATGGTCCTTTGCGTCACTGCACGAAGAAAAAATGTTAGAAGCAAGAGAAAATCACAACAAATAGCAAATAATGCAAACAATGGATACATTACAACTTATAGTCTGGAAGTGAGTAGGGACACATCGCTCATGTATGACACCTTTAGCGTACTCCCAATCATTATAAAGAAAGCACCAACGGTTTTTCCAAGTGCAGTACGCCTTTTTCTTACCAAAGACAATACGCTCTTTCTCACTCTGACACGCACACTCGGTGTACCCAATGCATGCTTTCACCGGGCGCATCTTATAGCAGTAGCGTCATTGATGAAAGGAAGGCTCACCTAACCCACATTCCATCCAAATAATATAAAACCCGATCAAGGTATCCCAAAAACCAGGGTAGAGTTGCCCAGACGCATATCCAATGAAAGACAACATTCGTTGTAACCACAGGTGCAAAGGCAGCTTCACCCCTAAAGTCAATAATATCTGGGTATAGAACATAACATGACCCTTGGGTGGTTCATAGGACAATTCTTCATGATGCACCAAACGCATTCCTACACTACAGAGATACTACATGACTGCCTTAAGGCCTCAAGCTGCTTTTCGCTATCTGACATTAAAGAGGAAGAACCAATATTGGCTAAGGCTTGGCTATTGCGAGGATCACCCAATCTCAAATTTTTTGTACAAGACTCCAACAAAGGCCTTGAAGACTCCAACATTGCAAGCTCAAACCTAGAGTTAGAGTTAGATGAGCCCCTATCACTAGGACTTCCAAACTATGACATCTACAACAAACAGAAACAAACTCTATTACCACATGAAAGATCAAAACATAAGGAAGTTCCTAGGGCATGGAGAAAAGCTCAATCGGTTCATTATGTTCTCAACCAAATACATGAACACTCAAACAATTCAACAAGAATGAAAGCATGTGATATAGTGGAGAAGATTACCAACCTGAAGATGGTGCAAAGCAATGCCGGAATCCCTCTCAACTATAAGAGCACTCTATCTCTAAAAATCACTACAAAATGAGCAAATGAAGATAATGAAAAGAGTGGAAACTTCTCATTCTTATAGGGTTCAACATGGCCAAAGAAATTCGAAATTCAAAATTCAAACCATGAGAAAACCCCACATGGAAAGTCTTCAAACTTCCACACAAGCTATGGAGTTTTCAAATTTCAAACTTGCAGCACCCCCTTTCCCTCTCAAAAAAAAAAAAAAAAAAAAAGGAGGAGGTGAACGCATTAGCTTCATCAATTTATGGTGCCAACAATAGCTTCATCAAAGGAGTTCAACCACAATTCTCAAAAGCTTCACACACTCTTGATCAAGACAGTGTGAAGCAAAACCAATTTATGGTGCCAACAAGAGCTTCATCAATGGAGGGCAACCACAATTCTCAAAAAGTTTCACACACTCTTGATCAAGACAGTGTGAAGCAAAACCAATTTATGGTGCCAACAACCACAATTCTCAAAAAGTTTCACACACTCTTGATCAAGACAGTGTGAAGCAAGACCAATTTATGGTGCCAACAAGAGCTTCATCAAAGGAGTTCAACCACAACTCTCAAAAGCTTCACATACTCTTGATCAAGACAGTGTGAAGCAAAACCAATTTATGGTGCCAACAAAAGCTTCATCAATGAAGGACAAGCACAACTCTCAAAAGCTTCACACACTCTTGATCAAGACAATGTGAAGCAAAACCAATTTATGGTGCCAACAAGAGCTTCATCAATGGAGGACAAACACAACTCTCAAAAGCTTCACACACTTTTGATAAAGACAGTGTGAAGTAAAACCAATTTATGGTGCCAACAAGAGCTTCATCAATGGAGAGCAACCACAATTCTCAAAAGCTTCACACGCTCTTGATCAAGACAGTGTGAAGCAAAGTCAATTCATGGTGCCCAACAAAGCTTCAACCTTAAAGCTTCACCTACAAAGCTTCAACACAAAAGCTTCACCAACAAAAGCTTCATCAATGGAGGACAACTACAAATTCTTAAAAGCTTCACACTATCTTGATCAAGATAGTGTGAAGCAAAATCAATTCATGGTACCCAACAAAAGCTTCAACTCCAAAGCTTCACCTACAAAGCTTCAAATCCAAAGCTTCACCTACAAAAGCTTCAACACAAAAGCTTCACGCACAAAAGCTTCAACACAAAAGCTTCAACACAAAAGCTTCAACACAAAAGCTTCATCAATGAAGGACAACTACAAATTCTTAAAAGCTTCACACTATCTTGATCAAGATAGTGTGAAGCAAAATCAATTCATGGTACCCAACAAAAGCTTCAACTCCAAAGCTTTACCTACAAAGCTTCAACTCCAAAGCTTCACCTATAAAAGCTTCAACACAAAAGCTTCACCCACAAAAGCTTCAACACAAAAGCTTCACCCACAAAAGCTTCACCCACAAAAGCTTCAACACAAAAGCTTCACCCACAAAAGCTTGACCTATAAAAGCTTTACCCACAAAAGCTTGACCCACAAAAGCTTGACCTATAAAAGCTTGACCCACAAAAGCTTGACCCACAAAAGCTTCACCTACAAAAGCTTGATCCACAAAAGCTTGACCCACAAAAGCTTCACCTACAAAGCTTCAACACAAAAGCTTCACCTATAAAAGCTTCACACTATCTTGATCAAGATAGTGTGAAGCAAAATCAATTCATGGTGCCCAACAAAGCTTCAACCTTAAAGTTTCACCTACAAAGCTTCAACATCAAAGCTTCACCTATATATTTTTTTCGGAAATCCAAAAATTAAAAAATTCGAAAATTAGAAAGAAAAAAAAATCGAAAAAAAAAAAAATTCGAAAAAAAAACAAATTGCCTAGGCCTCCTCTTCTTTGGGCCTAACAACTTTCATAACAAATATATATGAATGAGGAGTTTTGGGCTATCACTTAGAAAGGAAATGCCTCATTCGTCAACTCCCTCGACCGGAGACTTGGGGGACTCCTACCATATGCTACTGTACCTTGATATTCAGAAGTCTCACGACCACTCAGTGATTTGGATTTTTCAAGTCTCCAACCGAGAAGTTTTCCTCACTCGGGAAATTAAGGGAGCACTACCTCAACGTACATGCTTCACTCTTAAGCTTCAACAAAAGAAAAAATTCAAAGAACTTAGTGAAGAAGGCCTTGGTGTATTTAACATAATACGTTGAAATGAAGCAAAGCTTGTTTATTGATATCTCCGATAAGTTACAAATATGTACATATACATGAATCAAAATAAACAAACAAGAGGGAGCCTTCACAAAGGTTGCTCATGAGAAGTCTCAGCAGTCGGCAGAGCCCCAGAAAGAGTAGGCACCAGAGGGTGATCATTCGGAGCCTCAGTACTGGGCAAAACCCCAGAAGGATGAGGCACCGAAGGTTGATCATTTGGAGCTTCATTACGCGGTATAGCCCTAGAAGATGAAGGCAATAAATGCCTTTAGAACAAACCCACAAACCTCTGATGATCAAGCAAAATCTGACCATCAGATTCTTGCAACTGGTCAAGCTTCCTCTTCATGTTTGAAGCATAGTCATGTGCGAGCCTGTGCAACTGTTTATTCTCATGTTTGAGCCCTCTGATCTCCTGTTTGAGACTTATCACTTCAGCCGCCAATGATTCAACTTGGCGGGTTCGAGCAAATAGACGTTGTGCCATATTAGACACAGAACCTGCACATTGAACACTGAGAGCCAGATAATCCTTAACAGCCAACTCGTCAGACCATTTGGAAAGTAGTCTGTTATCTTTGGGAGTGAGAATGTTCCTAGCCACCACTGCAGCTGTCATATCATTCTTCATCACAGAGTCCCCAACGGTAAGAGGACTGGTAGGGGATAAGAAGGATGGGCGCCATATGTTGTCTTAAGAAGGCATAGCTGCCTCTTCACCAAAGTTCAAGTCAAAACGACGGTCGGATGGGCCAGACATTCTCAGAAATGATGAAGGGGAAATGAGGTGTAATAAATCTCTGAAGTAAGGGGAAAAGTCCTACAAGCAATAACTCTGAATGTACTTCTTGTACACAATTGGTTCTTTCATAAAAGAAAGGGCAACATGGCCGTTGGTTCAAGAATCGAAGAGGCACCACTATCCGGATTCCGAAGATGCACCACTTTTCACACGCAAAATCAGCTCATCGGGTACCACAGATAACTTTTCCAAAGATCTCTGACAAAGTTTAAACACATAAATTTTGAAGGTCCAGCTACCCTACTATTACCCATAAGGGTAAAGGAACAACACCACTGCTTGATAACTAGAAAGTCCCAATGTGTGTCAACCTCCGTGCTCCGTGGCAAGGCAGACTGGCAAAAATGCCCAACCTTTACTCACATTCAAGAAAACATTCCCAACAAGATTGCTTGCTCAAAAATCGAAGAGGCACCACTCTCCGAATCTCGAGAGCTAGACTCCCAACATGATTACTTTCTCAAAAATCGAAGAGGCATCGCTCTTTGAATCTCAAGAGCCAGACTCCCAACAGGATTGCTTTCTCAAAAATCGAAGAGGCACCGTTCTCCGAATCTCGAGAGCCAGATCCCCGACAGGATTGCTTGTTCGAAAATCGAAGAGGCATTGCTCTCCGAACTTCGAGAATCAGATTTCCTTGGATAAAGCTTGTCTGCAATCTTCACATGCAACATCAACTTTTCAGATACCGCATACCACTTTTTCAAAGCACTCTGACAAAGTTAAAACATGTGAAGCTTACAGCTCCCACTATATTATTATGACCAAGAAGGGTAAAAGAATAGCATTATTACTTGCTCAAAAATCGAAGAGGCACCGCCTTCCGAATCTCGAGAGCCAGACTCCCAACATGATTACTTTCTCAAAAATCGAAGAGGCACCGCTCTTGGAATCTCAAGAGCCAGACTCCCAATAGGATTGCTTTCTCAAAAATCAAAGAAGCACCATTCTCCGAATCTCGAGAGCTAGATCCCCGACATGATTGCTTATTCAAAAACCGAAGAGGCATCGCTCTCCGAACTCGAGAATCAGATTTCCTTGGATAAAGCTTGTCTGCAATCTTCACACGCAGCATCAGACATGATTGCTTATTCAAGATAAACTACTAAATGATGTGGCAATGACATGGAAATAAAAAGACTTTATTCAATTAAAACATTTTAAGGAACAATATCAAGTTAGGGAAACGTAAACTTCCCAGCCTCCATCTTCCTCTAACCCCTAGGCCATTGTTAACTAAGATGACAAGACTAAATCATCCATGGTGGATATATCAATCTTGACCGTTCCCTACAACCTAACTGACCCTTTCACCTTCTTCTTCCTTCTCTCTCCTCCCTTGAATCATCCTTAGTATCAATGGTGTATTTTCATGGGTTGCCTGCAATTGCAGGTCATGGAAAGCAAGCAATACATAGTGGCTGAAGAAAAAGAGGGGATTAAAAGATAGATTCAGCGAACTCTTGCCCCATTATTAAAGAAGTCCATTTTTTTTCAATCAGTGAAGATGCCCTGATGATGCTTCTAAGCCCAGAAACAGAATTTTGATATCCGAAATAAAATCGAATTTTCATAGAAAAGGATGAGGTTTTAAAACCGTAAATTAATTCACACTAAATTCTTAAGCATGTCCTTGATTGACAAGAAAGCTTTTCAATGGCTTGTTAATTAACTTTCATCCAAGGCATTGTAGACCTCGAAGAGATTTCATGTTTTTGTGTTATTAGGGCTCAAAGTCTGATAGTTTGTTTTCACGATTACAGCTAGCTAGGGTTTTTTTTTTTTTTCCAGATTTTATGTTTTTCAATTTTATTTTTATCATTAATATTAGTTCTTTTTCTTTCAAATATCATTAATATTAGTTAAATCCACATAAGTGTCCATGTCATTTAATGAATAGATAAGAACCTTTGGATGTTATAAAATCTAAAGGCTACAAAGAAGTGTAAAAATATTTGTAAAACTATTTGTCCCTTGATCCTATATATATTATTTATTTTCGGTTCGGTATGAGATTACCAAAACATTGAGTAGACAATTCCGAATCCCTTACCAAAATTTCAGGATCAGTTTGGTATTTCATCCCGAAAATTTCGAAAATTTCAGTTTGGAATTGGGATTTTTTTTGTTTGGTTCCGGGTTTTTGGGAATTTTTTCTAGTCCTAATATCATTAATATTTATACTCCAAGGTTAGACATAACATATGTTAACATGGATATCTTGTTGACCCAGTCCCACTCTTGCTATGTCACACTTTTAAAGCAAGACTCTCTGACCGGGACTAGATCACCGTTTGATGGAAAACTTGTTAACTGGGGATTAATTAAATCACCATAGAGTGGCACATTACAGACCACCTTTTCTATATGGCCAGGTATCTAGCGATCTACTCTCTAGTGGTCGGCTATAGTGGTCATCCCTCTTCCAAAATGACCACCTCCCCTGAGTGGTCAACCCTCATCCCTAATGGTAGGCTCTTTCCGAGTGTTTAGCCCTTTTCCGGAATGACCACCTCCTCCGAGTCGTCAGCCCTCATCCCAAGTGGTCAGCTCTTTCCGAGTGTTCAGTTGAATATTATACCCGAAAAAACATGTTTATTGATAGATGAAAATACCAAATACAAAGAGATCCTTATATAGAGAAAGACTAAAGCCTAAAACCCTAAAACAAATCCTAGACAAACTCAAATACTTAATGGGCAAGTAACTAATCCTTGGCCCGTAAAATAACTAATAACAATCTAAATTCAATCTAAATTCCAACATGTTCAACCCTCATCCGGAATGACCACCTCACACGAGTGGTCAGCCCTCATCCCAAATGGTCAGCTCGTCCCAAGTGTTCATCCCTCTTCTAGAATGACCACTATTTGAATAAAGGATAGGAAGATACACATCACCACTCCATATGGACCACATGCTTGACCTTCCTTGAGAAGGTTTGGCTACCTATAAAAGGAAGGCATGAGCACCAAGAAAAGGACGACCACACATTCTCCACCAGAGCTCTCTCTCCTTTGTGTATTGTAATACGCTCAAGGCTTCTCTCCTTTTTGTGTAATATCCATATATACAAGCACATATACAATACTACTACAACGTACGGATATAGCCTGATTATGGGTGAACCGCTATATCCTCTCGTGTTTATCCTACTATTAATCTCTTATAAATTTCTATTAAAATTTTCTAATAGATACCAGGTCATAACCCTAAACCACCTTTGTTAACCCTACTAAATTTTTGCGTTAACAACATAGAATAATGTTATATAAAGCTGTAACAAAGTTGATGTTTACATTGTGGACGTCCTATTGCATTGTCAAGATCGGTTATTATACTTACACTGAATTGTATTACACTACCAACAATCGATATGGATACTCTTTTTTCTAAAGGGTATTGTAAACTACCCATATTAGAAGGATTCTAATGAGTTTTTCTTTAACCTAGATACCCCCATCCTTTCATCTATTTAAGAATAACTCATTTCTTTGTAATATTTAGGAAAGTAAAGCATCTCCTTATAACCTACATATGGCTCCCCATTCAAAGGACTAAACAAGTTCCTCACGAATTGTAATTTAGCTCCATAATCTCTCTCTCTCTCTCTCTCTCTCTCTCTCTCTCTCTCTCTCTCTCTTTCTCTCTCTTTCTCTCTTTTCTTTCAAAGAAGAGCATTCGTGCCCACATAAGAATGCTACTCTCTATGACTGTCGATCTGTTTAGAAACCCATAACTGCCGTCTAAGCATACGAAAATGACTAAATATACAACCAAAAGTTTGTAAACAGGCCAACATACAATTTTCAAGTTTTCTTAACCAGGTGTTTAGGCCATAAATAAAAAATAAGGTCTGCTATGGTGTCAATCTATTACTATTTACACAAAGTTGCACAATTCCAGTAACCAACTTTGAAGCCCAATTAAGGATCATATCCTAGGGCTCGGATGATCTCTCTCCAAACCACCTCAATACGTCTGAGGTCTCCGACAAGTTCCTCCCTGAAGTGTGTCTGCCATGCGGGCAACCTATCATGTGTTTATAAGTAATTTGACTATTCACCATACTATCAATTGGTTTTACGGTGAAACCCCAACTTCCTTCAATGTTGTCGGTTAACATGAGTGTGGTATATTAATTATCTTGGTGGATTCCTCTAGCATTATCTCGTCTTTCATGGACTGAATCTTGTTAGAGTTTTACTATTTTCTTTATATCTCCAATTAATTCACATCTTGTAATCTTGGCCTCTTCATAAAATGATTACATTATGTCTCTCACATTAAATATCCTCTCTCTTTCATTTACGTTTTAGGAAAAAACAAACAAAGTTACATTGAATTTTAAGTCCTTGTTCACTTTAGAACAAAAAAGAACCTAACCGAATCAGTGTCTCAATGAAGCACAATTATTTTGTTAAGAAGTTAGATTTACGTGTAATTTTACACTCTCAAACACAAACACTGTATGTTGGCACCCTTTAATAGTGGCACATCTATTCTCTTTTTCTATCGAATCATCCCGTGGCACAGAGATTGAAATCAACACTCAGGGCAAATATGTGTTGAGCCCAGTCCAGGATCCGTCTGAGTTTTAATACCAACAATTGGTTCCCCAATTAGTGAATTAAAGAACGAAAAAGAAAACATCAAAATTTAGGTCACGGTGATTCAAAGATGGATCGACAAGTACTAAGTGGAACTTAAAGAATTCAAACCAGAAATAATATACCGGTCCAAAATGGCGATCGATTCGTCCATAGAATATGATAGGTTTCAGAAGAAAATAGTAAAAGTGTGTGAAAGCCAACGTGTAAAATGAAGATGGTGCACAAAGAATTCGATTCTTTGCCTCTTACTTTAGCAAGCTAAACAATTGAGTTAATGTGTGAAACTTGTTTCAAAAAAAAAAAAATGTGCGAAACTAACTCATTAATTAATTGGAAATACCCTCCAACAACAGCAAGAAGTAGAAATGTTTGTTTTTAAAGAAAATTCCAATTGAGGCAGAGTCTTTTGCATTGGAAAATAACTTTTGAGACCTTTCACTGTACTAGTGTATTTGCTTGTTATGTGAAATTGATGATGACAGATTCAGCATAAAGTGAACGCCTGCTACTTGACGCGGCTTAATTAAATGATGAAAATCACCCGTAACTTGTCGACGAAGAGAGTCACTTGATTCAGTAATATTTCATATAAATTAGGAGAGTACATCAAAATTAGGTCACCTTTTTTACTTTGATCAACAAGGATGTTGGCTTCTAATAAGATGACATAATGCAATGTACTTTATTTATATATCTAGTTTTTATTATTTATATGAAGCAATGATAGTCATGAGGAATTATTAGCATGATAAATAATTATTAGCTAGACAAGAAAAGAAGCCAAGCGTTTGAACACTTTCTTAACATTCTCAGTCTCAGTCTTAGACTCGATCATAAGCCAGAAATGAAAGAAATGGTCCTCTCCTTCAACTTCAAACAGCTCCAATTCTCCTTTCCACCCACTTTCCTTCACTAAATCATAATATTGAACACCTCGATCCCTCAAATCATCCTTTCCAGCAACACACACAAGCACCTTAGAGCACCCTAGTCCAGTAAGGCTCGGTGCACCCTCACCCTCAGGATTCACCATTGGATTATCAATCCCTCCAGGAGCTGAGGGATAAACAAAGTCCCAAGCTATAGAATGATGATATTTCTCAAACTCTTCACCTTTAGGCTCTGACCCAATTGGCTTGGAACCCCAAAAATAAGGACAGGACAAAAATGCCCCCAAAATTTTCACACCACCACACAAGCTCTCAACTCCTCCCTTCATAGCCAGGTTATGTGTAATATTTCCACCTGCACTATCACCACCAATGTAAAGTCTACCAAAATCTCCATACCTGACTAACCATGGCTCTTTGTTACTGTCCAAGTCTTTGTTGCTTGAGTGAGAAGCAACCCATTGAAGAGCGGCCCAGCAGTCTTCATTAGCAGTAGGAAGTGGGTTTTCTGGGGCAAGTCTATACTCAACAGAGACAGCTATAACTTTGGCTTCTGAGACCAAGAGGTTGAGATAACGTTGGTTAAGGAATGAGAAGGCAGACTCCATGCAAAAGGCACCACCGTGGAAATAAACCAAGATGGGGAGCTTTTGGGTATGATTTTGAGGGAGATTTGGGAGGAAAGCGCGAACCGAGATTTTGGGGTTTTCTGAGATGGTGATGTCTTTGGAGGAGACACCAGTTTCTGGATCTTGATCAGGAGATGGCGGGACATATGAAGGATATGGAAGTGGAGTGCGCTCCACAGTGCCATCTTCGAAGATTCTGATGAAAGGAACGGACTTAAAGGTTAATTCTTTAGTAATGGAAGCCATTAGATAAGATGGATAGATATGACGATGTGTGAAACTTGAGGGTGTGAAGTTGCCTATTAATTGAGGGAACTTTTTCCGTTAACTCATTAGAAAACAAATCAAGAGAGATGCCATGTTTGAAATACGTAACAGGCTAACAGCAAACAAAGTAGCAACCACGTCTCTTCGTCTAGTCAAATAACTCTGGCACTCTCACCCTTGAAACTTTTTGCATTTTGTTTTAGGTAATTGTTGTTATTCACACTCGAAAAAAGTCATCAAACACTCTTTTCATATTCATCAAATCAAATAGATAAGTGATAATACTATTACAAAAATTTATTAAGCATTTTAAGGAGGCGTTTTGACATAGAGACCCTGGTTTTTGAGTTTTTTAGACTAAACGTCTAGTGCTTCTAGAGATTTAATTGAACTTTCTTGCTACAATAAGGGGCCACATCCTAATTGATATTTTCTTTTTATCAAAATTACAAGACTTGCAACTCCATTAATCAAAGTAAATACTAGGAGTATCTAAATTCTTCCAACCTTTTAGTGTCATTTTAAATTGGTCTCTACCTTTTTAAACATTCAAAACAAGTACCTAACCTATTGAAAATGTCACTTCTATTAAGCCTCAATTAAATTTCTATTAAATTAACTGGGCTTACTTTGTTTCTAACATTAATAGAAGGTCATGGAAGCATGACTCCGCCAAGTAACGATCACCATCACCCCCTTTTGGCCATCTCCTCCAAACCCAGCGCACAGCCAGAAACTCCACCTACAACTCAAGCTGCCAACATCAAGAAGAAGGTCATGGAGCAAAAAGAAGAACGGGAAGCTTTACTAGTCGAAAATCGGAGAATGAGGAAATTACATGAGTAGAAACAAGCTCTTTAAAACCCTATCTGAATTCATAACCCTCTTCTTTGTTTGGAGATTTTCCGATCCTCATTTTTGTTTTCCATTTTATTCGTGGATTTGTTTATTTATTTTTATTTTTTCATCTACATGTCTTTTTTGAAGTTATTTTTCATTATTATTATAGTGTCCAAGAAAATAAGTGGGATTCATTGTTGCCACATACATTTAACGAAAAAATTAACTGGTGTTGCAGTCCTATTAGATTAGGAATGTGATTTTGTAAATCCTAGTAGATCTAGGTATATCTTTTATATTTCTATTAGGAGTTGATTAACTATTAAGCAGGGCCGTCTCTGAGATTTTGGGGGCCCTGTGCGAAATTTATAAAAGCGCCCCTCCTTAAGATAAGTCTTTAAAAAATGTAGGACAATGTATTGACGCTAGAAAATAATTAGTTAAATCAAAACAAAGTTTAGCACTCACTGATTGCAAGTTTAAAAATGTCATTAATAATAAGTAAACAGAGCTACAAATATAATGTTCACTAAATAATCAAAAGTAGTTCAATCTTAAACAACCAAACAAGAAAACAAACTTCAAAAACTCTAACTTTAAAGTTTCACTTGAATATGTAACATTATTATATAATAATATTGAAAAAAATACAGTCTTTTATGGTGTATTATTGGCACTCAAAATATCTTATTGTACTCTAACTTTTTGTATTTAGAAAGAAAAAAAAATTACGCTTATAATGTAAGATGAGATTTTAAAGTGCTAGCAAAATCAATTTTTGAATATAGAACATTATTTCATAACAAAAGCAATTTTAAATATAGAATATTATTACATATAAATATTAGGTGACAAAATTTTTGGGGGCCCCTTCAAATTTGGGGCCTTGTGCGCACCCTCAACGCCCCCTCTGCTATTAAGAGTTGTAATCCTAAAAGGGTAAGGATTTTACCTATCCTATACTATTATAAATAAAGACACAATGAGGTGAAATAGAACACATCTCACAATTACACATCAATCTCTTTTTTCTCTCTACTATTGCCTCACCCCTCTCTCTATGGCCTCTATGATTATTCAGTAAATGATACCTACAACAACTGGGACTCAATGGATATGACTTTTTCAATAGGTTAGATACTTGTTTGAAATATTTAAAAAAATTGATACCAATTTAAAATAACACTAAAAAGTTGGGAGTTTTAGATAGTTAATTCTAAATACTAGTATTCCATAATTCCAAACTTCTTCACGACTAAAAAATGTCCTAAATTGTTGCTAACTTGTTCCCCAAAATTTCAAAACGCTGAATACATGTCCTAAAGGATAAGAAACATTTGAATTTTAGAATGTCAATCATGTACTAATCTTTTTGATAAAAAAAAAAAAAATTCATGAACTGACCTTTATTTTTCTATTTCACCAGTTACAATTTGAGAGACATAAAGTGGAGTATGGAATTAATGGTCAGCAAAATAACTCTTTCATGTTTTCAAAACGTACCAGGAAATAACCCTGTTCGTTATATTTCAAATTTCGCTTTGGTTACTAAAGGCATACAGGAGTCTATGGGTTTGCTTTAGCAAGTTATTCATAAAAAACTAAATCCAATTAGCCTTTTTGTCAGCATCAACAAATGCAAATGAGAGGGCAAAACCTTTATAAATAAAAAATAATTAGTCTGTAAATACTATTGATTGTTAACAAAATAAAAACTAATTAAATGACGAAAATAGATGACTAAAGTCAAAACTGTTGTGGACAATTTATCTAACAAGGGAAAGGGAGGGTGTGGCAAGAAAGAGAGGAGAAAGTGTAGGAATTTGTGTATGAGATGTATTATTCCCCCTACAATGCCTTTATTTATAGTAGTAAAGAGGAGGGGAATACTTATTGTCCAAGTAAATACAATCATAGTAAAGAAAGAATAATTAGTAACCAAATCTATCTAAGATTTATACAATCACACTTTAATATAATATCTATAAAATAAAAAACTGACAATTGAATTGAATTTTTTATTTTTTGTGTGTGTGTTTCATTCAAAGCAATTGATTTGAGTTACAGATAAAGAAGAGAAAAAGTTCCTTTACTTCAAAGCAATAGATTGCAAAGCCAAAGCAATTGATGCTTTAGTTAAACTAATTTTCTTTTCCTTATCAGTTTGTGTGAATAGAAAGTAAAAAACAAGGGTAATGCTAGGGAGACTAAATTTGTAAATAAAATTGTATAAACTAAATGACATGTAAGTTAAGGATTTGATTATTATTTAAACGTTGATAAACATGTTGATTCCTATTGGTGATACATCATTTAGTTTACAAATTTTGTTTACAAATTTAGTCTTCCTAACATTACCCAAAAAACAAATGGTCAATTCTACTTTAAAGAAACATAGTGAATGTTGGAATCATCCGTTTGAGAGTTGTGACTATTCTTATTATCTAGATGGGGAATAAAGAACAAGAAAAATCAAAGTTAAAATAAAAAATGAAAGACTTCTGGCTTCAAAATACTTATTGTGACTGTTATTTTTTACTATAAATGTTGGAATCGTCTGTTGCGGTATAGGAAAAACAATTGATTTGAAAATTGTGTAAGAAATGAGAAATGTCACAATATTTGTTTTCTACATGTCAAAGTGATGGAAAAGAAAGAAAATAATTTTCATACCCACCTAGTTTGGAAACTTTTTCTTAAATGATACTAAAAAAAATGTCTTTGTTCACAAAAGAGACATTCCCCTCTAATGAATTTTATAATCATTCGAGTTGTACCAACGAACATAAATATAAAAATCTAAGCAAATTTTTTTTTTATAGAGTAGAACTTTCAACAAAACTCTAGATAAGAAAGCCCTTGTATTTCGAGTGAATGGGCGACAATTTGGTTGGGTATAAGAGGAAATGAGATGTTTGTTGAGAATGCGTTTGGACCCAAAATAATGGATTTGGGTCGAGTATGATTTTGGGCTCGGCCCACAGTGGAAAAACCTCTAACTTCAATGATGGTCTTTTGGATAAAAGCCTAGCCTAATCAAAACCAGGAATGAATTAATTATGAAGAAAGAACTAGGTTCAGACTTAAGTCTGATAGGAGCATATTTATGCGACTTAGTTGGCTTGTTCTTGTGCATTTATGTCGTGTCTCTTTAGTTATTTTAGTGTTTAAAGTCATTTTCGTGTGTTTTCAGATTTTAAGGACAAAGTAGGCAAGAAGATGCATTTTGGAGCAAAATGGAGCTTGGAATGCATGTCACATATTTGGAACCAAGGTTTGGACGAAATTGAAGAATTAAAGAGGCTAAGAATGTGAAGAATTAATGTACAAAGGATCAAGAATTCAGCCACAAAAGAACACCTACTCCTTGCCGTGTAACCACATAGCATTCCCTTTGGATTCCCATGCATGCTTAATCATCCTTGTCCCCTAAAACATTTCTGATTTCATGCCTCAATTCACTCAATTATCACACTCAATTGCTGCATACCTCTTGTTCCCTTCACCCATCAGATTTCACACAACTTTCACAACCATTCCATGCACCAATTGATGCTCCATCATCCACATTTGGGATCCAATGCTGTGTGCAACACATGTTGCTGCACCTTTGACTAATTTCTGAAACATTTCACCTCCCCTTTTCATTTCCATGCAATGAACACAATCATTCATGCTCCCTAGTTGAAATACCACTCCATTTTACCCTCCATACTTTGCATCATTGCTCCATTTTCATCCTTGGACCATTGCACACCACAAATTCACCCTCCTTGCTGTGCATTTTCCCCACTGCCCAATCTGATTCTCTAGGGTTTTTGGGGCCTATATATACATGTTTACACCCCTTGGCAAATGGTTCACACTCTCATATTCACCATTCATCACAGAAATTCGTCCATACTCACCCTAGGCAGCAAAACACCCCAAAAACACCATTCTAGTGCCCAGAAAATATCACAGCCACTCCACCTTCTTCCACCATTTTTGCCGAAGTTCTCCACCACCCTTCCACCATCAAACACTCCTCTACACTCACCATAAACCTTTCTGCACCATAGAACTACCCAAAACCTGTCCACAAACCAATCTGCCACAAGCAAGGGAAATGAGGAATCTTGGATGCACTTGCTGCCAAGTTGGAGCATTCTAGGTGTTTTCTTTCTTTGGATTTTAATGTCTAATTCATGTAATCTTTGTTTTGCTTTAAGTATGATTGGCTAATTTCGTTTTGGCTAAGGGTGGATTCAAAACCATGATTATATATGTGAAATAAGTTGATTACTTTCAGTTATCGTTGTATAAGTCGTGAATACAATTTGCTTAACCGTTTGATTTAGAACTTATTCTTGTATGTTGGTTGAGAGTGCACGCTTAATTTGCATGCTTGAATTTGATGCTAGGATATAAGTTTGTTTCACCTAATCGTTATGAATTTATATTCGTAAGTAGTGAAGGTCGCTAGTCACGATCGTGTTAAGTAGATTCCTGGCAAGAGTATCATGCTTTTCATAGTTATGAATGCCTTGTCGATGCTTATGACTTCCAAAGAACGTAATGATTCTAACTTGTGTCTTTATCATGTTGTTCATATAAAGAACTTGTTGGGAATAATTTGTTTGCGATGCATATTCATCCAATTCAATGATTCTAGGGAAATCTGAAGGTTAATTTAAGCGGACCTAATTAACTTGGAGTGTCGAGATTCATAACTTATTAAATTGATAACTGAAAATTGATTTAGGTTGCATATATTTCATATGTGGAGAAGAACCCCTTAGCCATTCCATCATCCATTGATTATTCATAACTTTGTGTACAATCTGTTTCTATTACAATCTGTTTTCCTTGCAATCTGTCCATTTAGTTCATTTTCGTCCAAATCAATTCCCCATTTATTTTGAAGTCCTAGATTAGTTAGAAAGTGTGTTGGTTTATGTTTTTAAGTGTTTTGGTACAAGTTAAAACCCAAATTCGTCCAAATTGGTGCTTTGTGTTCAAAACTGCCCAGAAAGTGTTTTTAAGGCAGTTTTGAGTCTTTTAGTTGCTGTTTTGAGTTATTGGTTTATTTTAGTATTTTAAACGTGAGTTTTGCATTCTTTGAGTCTAATCTGGTGTTTTAAACTTTGTTTTTACATTTCTAAGTCAGTTTTCAAGTGTTTAGCAATCCCCCCTAATCCCCGGTTTAGAACGATCCCTACTTACATACTTTGCTACAATTGATAAAAAGAGGGTTTAATTTTGTGTGTTAACTTATTTTTCACATCAAAGTCCAGTTGGAGTGACCGAACTTCACAAAGAGATCAAGTTTGTCTAGTAGTCTGGGTTAGGGAATGTCAAGGAAATACAATTTGAGTAGGACTCTACTTCGGCACCAGATGAAAATCACTCCAAAAAATAGAAGAAGGTCCGCAACATTTAAAGCTTTTCAACTCAACCCAAAAAACGCGTTGCGCAAATTCTCGCTCTACGTGAAACCCTCTCAAACTTTTGAGAAAAACACTAACATCCCTAACTCCACCAACACACATTCAGTTTGGATAAATAGCATAGTGGAGGAAATCGGTGACACCTTCAGTTTGGATAAACAACACTGTAGAGGCAACTGGCGACACCTTTAATTTGGATAAACAACACTGGAGTTGTAGAATCAGGTGATTAAGGAGCACCTTCAGTTTGGATAAACAACACTGATTCTGGTTCATTTGGTTATTTATCCAAGTCTCGGTCAGCAAAAAGTTTTTGAGTCCTTGTTGGAAGAGGTCTCATTAGCCTCTCGGCGAGTTGAGGTGTTACTTAGTGTTCCGTACATTGAAAGCCGAGACGAGACGAGTTCCTTCCTCAACCGCAATGGCTCAGATCACAAGTCAGAAGCACGTCCAACACCACCAAAATATTCATTTACTCACCGACCAAGATCGATTGACAAGTTGGCCCACCTTTAACTGAAGGATGTAGTTAGCTCATTAGCTATTCGGCTTGCACGGCATGTATGTTTGGTAGTTTTTAGGGTAAACATAATGAATCTCACATTGATGAGAGGAGAAGGGATGACAAGATGGTTGATATGATGTATATAATTAACGCATGCTAACAAGATGAGATGATTGATACGATGTACATAATTCTTATTTGGTTTTATTTATTTATGAGATATTTGTTGATTTGTCCCCTGAACTTGTATGTAGCTGCCAATTTCTCCCATACACTTTAATTTTAGCCGATTACCCCTTGAACTTTTTAAATTAGCCAATTTCCCCCTCGAACTTTAATTTTAGCCGATTACCTCCTGAACTTTTATAAATAGCCAATTCCTCCCTTGGCATTAGATTTTAAAAATTTTCATTCAATTTTTCATCCATCCAATTTTTCATCATTTTTGCCCTCATATAGTTGTCATATGTTGTTTTGTTTATGTGATCAAGATGGATGGAAAATTGGATGTAAATTTTTAAAATCTAATGTAGGGAGAAATTGGCTATTTATAAAAGTTTAGGGGGGTAATCGGCTAAAATTAAAGTTCGAGGGAGAAATTGGCTAATTATAAAAGTTCAAGAAGGTAATTGGCTAAAATTAAAGTTCATGGAGAATTGGCAGCTTCATACAAGTTTAGGGGACAAATCAACAAATATGCATTTATTTATTTATAGAATCAAAAGACAGTCATTCCCGGCTTTGTGATGAAACTAATTACTAGCATGATATAAATTGGGAATTGTTATAAGCACTCCAAAAATCTCATTCCACACTCCTTACAAGTGTATTTTTCTTTCCTAATATAGAAAGTTTGGAGTGTAGAATGAGATTTTTGGAGTACCAATAACACTTCCCTATAAATTAACTAGACAAGAAAAGAAACCAAGCGGTTGAACTCTTTCTCAACATTCTCATTCTCAGGATCCATCTCAAGTTGGAAATGAAAGCAATCCTCTCCTTTAACTTCAAACAGCTCCACTTCTCCTTTCCCCCAACTCTCTTTTGTAATACCAAACACCTCGATCCCAACTCTCCTTTGGTAATTACATTTGTTATTTTTCACCTTTTGCTTTTTAGTTTTAATTCTTTTGAAAACTAAAATTGGTTACCAAATAAGATTCCAGTTTTTAGGTTTCAAAAAGATGAAAACTGAAAAAATGGTTAACAAACGACCACTTGGATCACATTCTGCAGAATGTGAATTAAGTGAAGCCAAAGCCCCCTTGAAAGACAAGTTTGATCAATTAAAACAAGAAGTATCCGTTTATCCAATAAACTACTTTAATATGTCTCTATGAGTTTTTCAGGCCACCAGAAATGTAGAGTGTCGTGGCGAAGCCACCAGTTGGTCCATTTCTTTTTAAAACAAAAAACAAACTATCTTGATATGATAGTTACTAGACAAGAAAAGAAGCCAAGCATTTGATCATTTTCTTAACATTCTCAGTCTCAGTCTCACACAAGATACGATAGCAATGATCCTCTCATTCCACTTCAAACAGCTCCACTTCTCCTTTCCACCCACTTTCCTTCACCAAATCGTAATACTAAACACCTCGATCTCTCAACTCATTTTTCTAGCAACACACACAAGCAGCTAAGAGCATGCAAGTCCAGCTAGTCTCTGTTCACTATCACCCGCCGGATTCAACATCGGATTGTCAATCCCTCCGGGAGCTGATGGATAAACAAGGTCCCAAACCAAATAAGGTAAAGTTTTCTCAAAGTCTTCACCTCTAGGCTCTGACCGAATTGGCTTGGAACTCCAAAAATAAGGGTGGGACAAAAATGCAACCAAAATTTTGACACCACCACACAAGCTCTCAACTCCTACCTTGATAGCCATATTATGTGCAATATTTCCACCTGCACTATCACCACCAATGTAAAGTCTATCAAAATCTCCAAACCTGACTAACCATTACTCTTTGTTATTGTCTGTATCTTTGTTGCTTGAGTGGGAAGAAACCCATCGAAGAGCATCCCAACAATCTTCATAAGCAATAGGAAGTGGGTTCTTCGGCGCAAGTCTATACTCAACAGAGATAGCTAGGGCTCTTGCTTCCAAGACCAAGCGATTGAGATAACCGTTGTCAAGAAATGGGAAGGCATATTCAATGCAAAACCCACCGCCATGCAAGTAGACTGATGAGTCCATATTATACTATATATTTTACCCTATTCTTAGTTATAATTTATTGGTTATTTTGATAGAATTTTGATACTTTCTTATATATTTTCAAGGGTTAAACTCAGTTTACTACCCTCAAGTGTCGTGGTTTTCAACATTTAGTACATCAAGTTTTTTTCGTCCCAGAGTCATACCTAAAGTGTTAATTTTGGGACAGTCTCATACATCCGTTAGTCAAACTATTAACTCTGCCGTTAAATGATGACGTGGCACTCATGTGGACAATGATTGGGCGCCAATTGTCATTAAAAAAAATTTAAAAATTAAAATAATTAAAATTTTAATTAAATAAAGTACTTAAAAAAAAAAAACATAAAAAAACCAAAACCCCCCTTTTTTCCTTCCCCTTTTGTCTTCCCCACTGGAACCCCTTTTTCCTTCTGGAAGACCCTCCACGGTTCCACCTCTCCACCCCTCCACCCCCTTCGTCTTCTCCATTCCCTCCACCCCCTTCGTCTTCTCCATCCCCTCCACAGACAGAACCAAAACCGAAACCATGGGCTGTGAGAAGAATGAGAGTTTCAATGGCGACACCATGGGCTGTGAGAGCCGAGCTCCCCAAAGGTCCTGATCTGTGCGCTGACCGCTCCATTCTGCAAAATGGGTCTTCCTCCGCTCGCCACCGCGACCTCGTTTTCGTCGTCAATCCCAGCGGTCTCTCTCTTTCTCTATCTCTCTGTTTCTCTGTTTTTATAAGTTTTGTGGGTGTGTTTTTATGATTTTTGTGGGTTATTGAAATGGAAAATTGGAGCAGGTGTAAATGGGAGGACAGGGAAGGAGTGGAAGAAGCTGTTTCCATAGATTCGTGGTCTTTGAGGCGGCGCGTTGGGATAGGGTGGTAGGGGGTGTGGAAGTGCAGAGGGAGAAGGGATGGGGGTCGGGGTGGGGAAGACAAAGGATTGATTAGCTAATTAGTGTTGTTAATTGCGCTTTGTAGCAGCCGGCGAAGAAGATCCCGTAGGCGATTGAGAACACCAGGGAAATCGATAAGACTGTTTGCAAGCCCGACGATGAAGAGGTTCGTTTTTGCCCTTTTCGATTGTGTTTTATTGGCTTACAATGTAGCAAATGTGGAAAGATTTGTTTTTATGCGTGGAAAATTGAATGATGGTTTGGTTAATTTTGGCTTTGTGTTGTGTGTTGGTTTGCAGCTGTTTGCTGAAATGCCGATGAATTCAGGGGATCTGGGGAGAAGTGGGAAGGATGGATGTGCGGATGTGCAGAGGGAGAAGGGAGGGGGGTCGGGGTGGGGAAGACAAAGGGGATCTGCAGATTTTTTTATTTTTTTTTACTTTATTTAATTAATTATTTTAATAGTTTTTTTTAATGACACGTGGCGCCCAGTCATTGTCCACGTGGGCGCCATGTCATCATTTAACGGCAGAGTTAACAGATTGACTAACGGATGTATGAGACTGTCCCAAAATTAACACTTTAGGTATGACTATGGGACGAAAAAAACTTGATGTACTAAATGTTGAAAACCATGAAACTTGAGGGTAGTAAACTGAGTTTAACCCTATTTTCAATGTAGGATATTTGATTTCCTCTGGAGCAAAAAGTTATCAAACGGATGAATTTTGGAGTGATTCCAATTGAAGGATGTTCGTGAGTCTTTCAAGATGATTGTATCAAAATTCCAGATTTTTCTACTAAGCCGTTTGACTGTGGCAAAGAAATGAAGGCCCAGGGCGCAGCTTTCCCAGATTGACATTTCTAGATGTTTTGGGCATTTTGGAGGTCAAGATGACATATTTTGAGGAAGATTCCATCTGAGGATTTGTAAGGGACGTCTTCAGCTTTCAAAAGAGACATTTGTAGGGTCAGTCAAAAGACTAATTTTCTGATAACTCCGAATTTTAGTTCAAATAGGAAACCTTTTATTTTCTGTTTTATTATTTTATTATGTTTCCTAGTTTTATTCTAAAACATTTTCTAGTAAGGATTTTATTTTGTAGTTGTATTAATAAGGCTTTTTAGCCATTAGAGGAAGAGGGGGAGAACGTACGCACACTTTAGAAAGCCTTTGACGATTCAAATTTATTTTCAAGATGTTTTCTATCCATGTTTTTAATAATATTTTGTTTTATGGTTGTTAGTAACTAGTTTCGCTTGCTAGGGCGAGGTCACGAGACTTAGCAAGAATATGTAGTTTATGTCAATTTGCTTATGAATTTATGCATGCAGGTTTTGAATTATTAATCACCGGTTTAAACCATCTAATTGTCTTAATGATAATTGGCCACCATTAGAATATTTAGAAAAGTAATTTAATGCAATTTTGGCGGAGGGTTGTCTCTGAAATTGGCGCTGGCTTCTTGTGGTTAATATGTGTAACTTCTTAAGATGGACGTTGTTGATGCACAAAACCAGAGGTCTTGGAACAACGTAAATCTGACCGTGGATCTGCAAGAAATGTAAATAACACAAGATGTATCGTGGTTCACCCCAAGGTTTGGGCTACGTCCACACTGATATTGTATTTCTCTGAGATGTTGAAGAGATTGAGAGGGGGAGAGCAGAGGGAGCTTTTCTATCAGAGTGAGAGCTTTGAAAGGGTGAGGGTGTGGCCTAAGAAATGGCATCCCCTAATTGTGAGGGTGAGAAGTCCTTTTATAGAATAAAGGATCCTCACTTATTACATATTTGCCCCTTCCTTTATTACATAATTACATTTAAGTCCCCCGAGTATTTATACGAGGTCTAAATATGGAGGCCCTAAGTATGGTATAAACAGTAGTCCTCAAAGTCTTCAGTCGAGAGAGTCTTTTGGCTGGAGACTTGAAATTCAGTCCATGTGTGGGCCGAAGTAACTAGATGTCGTATAGAACTGATACTCGATATAAGGCGGTGCCCAATCTGAAATGATGCTCAACTAGAAGTAGCACATGTTACGAGGTTGCTCGGTTTGTGGCTTATGTTACCCTGGTTGGCTCGGCTTGTGGCGTCGAAGGTGAGGAAGTCCCTTTTATAGAATAAGGGCTCGCTCCTCAATACATAAATGATGGGCTAGAGTTGATGCTCACGACGAGGCGGTTGCTCAGCTGGCGACGATGCTCTCTAATGATGGTGAGGGAGTCCCTTTTATAAAATAAGGGCTCGCTCCTCAATACATAAATAATGGGGTAAGTCCCCCAAGTGTTTTTTTTAGGCCTAGTTGAGGCCCAATATATGGTGTATAATGTAGTCCCCCAAGTCTTTGGTCAATAGAGTATGTTGGTTGGAGACTTCAAATTGAATCCATGTATGGGTCGAAGTGGCAGTTGTTCAGAGGCGGTATTTGTATACCCTGCATTGAAGCTTTGTAGGTGAAGCTTTGTAGGTGAAGCTTTGCAAGTGAAGCTTTGAAGCTGAAGCTCTGTAAATGAAGCTTTTGAAGCTAGAGCTTTTGTAAATGAAATTTTTGAAGCTAGAGCTCTGTAAATGAAGCTTTCGAAGCTGATTGACATGAGTGATGCTCATGAATGTTTATGTTGATTGACATGAGTGATGTTCATGGATGTTGACATGAGTGATGCTCATGGATGTTGACATGAGTGATGCTCATGAATGTTGACATGATTGATGTTCATAAATGTTTATGTATGATTGATATGAGTGATGCTCATGAATATTTATGTATAATTGACATGAGTAGTGCTCATGTATAATTTTGAGTACTGGGCGTACTTTTAATCACCTGGTTGGTGGTAATAGCGGCAGGTTGCCGAATAATTTTGGAGTACTGGGCGTACTTTTGATCACTTGGTTGGTGGTAATAGCGGCAGGTGTCGAATAATTTTGGAGTACTGGGCGTACTTTTGGTCACCTAGTTGGTGATAATAGCGGCGAGGTGTCGAATAATTTTTTGGAGTACTGGGTGTACTTTTGGTCACCTGGTTGGTGCTATTTTGGGCATATAGGCCTTCGCCCTCCACACAACATGCCATCCCATTTATTTTGGGCTTTGCCTTTTTTTTTTTACCCTCTAATGGGGTTTATACAGATGTCTCCGACAGATAATAATTCTGGTGGATGTTTATTCCTTGCTTTTGCTCTCCTCCCCGCTCATTCTCTGTCCAACCATGTTGTTTTGTAAGGTATCTTTTGCTTGCTTTTGCTTTCCCACTGCGCCTCTCTCTTTTGCTTTGTCTCTGCGCTACTGTCCATTTGTAAAAAGCATCTTTGAAGGTCATTACTCATGAGCTCCGCAACTACTTCTTTGGAGGTCATCAACCCACCTTTTTAGGCCACAAGTGACAGGGGAATTGATATCGGAACAAACATCTTTGGGGATACTTGTAGGGTCTGGAAAATATATATTGCAGATAAATGGTGAGAAGAGAGGATCAGGTGCAGATTCCTGTGTATATGACTTTTCATTTTTCAGCAGTGCCTTCCCAAGCATTGCTGAACTACCAGGCCACAAACCACATTTTACGGTACATCATGCAAGCTCCAGGCACTACTTTCGGAGGATCATTCTTCATATCAGGGGCACAAGCGTACCACTGACCCTTGTACCAAACCAAATGGGGAAGCTTTGGGGCATTCGAGCCCCTATCGGGCAAATTTATATAAAGCCCAATAACATCACCTTCCTTATACCCTTCCTCCCCATACTTCTCCCTCAAATCCTTATGCACCTTACTCCCGTCAGTTTTGTCAAGGAACCGCGTGACTGGAATGATCAACACGGTGTCGTCCCCGGGGGCATTATGGTTGTTGTTATTGCCCTTGCTCTTCTTTTTCCCCTTGCGGGTCGACTTAGTGACCTACACATTGTTGTTCTTCTTCGATTTCTTCGAATCGGCGGCCGTTGGGGCGGCGGCGATAGCGATTCCGTTGGAGATGGGCAGGGGCAGTGGGGTTTGATCTTGGTCGGGAAAGGGCTCCGCAGTGAGGGAAGATAGCTGCTTTTGCTTCTTGGGAGGCGGGTCATCGTCGTCGTTGTCGATGTCGATTTCTTGGGATTTAACGGACTCGGAGAGAGATTCGGAGGCTTCGGTTTTGGTTTTACTGCCGTTTTGCGGGTCGTTGGAAGGTAAGGTTTCAGAAGTTGAAATAGGGGAAGTAGAAGTTGACGTTCTCGACGGAGCCATGGTGGAGGAAGAGGGCTATGAGGAAGAAGACGACGACCCAGAAATCAAGAAGCTTTCTTGGAGCCATGGAGGGGGAGATTTCGAATTCAAATGGATGAAAACTAATGGGTTTTGGATTTTTTTTTTGCAAAAGCAGAGGACTTGCAAATTATGATTGAGAACATGGGGGGAGAGAGAGAGCTGATGAGTGTTTGAGATTTGGATCTTTTCTGTTTATGGGTTTTTTGTGATTTTTGCAGATTCACGGTGGAGGTAAAAAAATGAAAGATAACCGACACAACTTTTCGTATCGATTCCCACAGATGGCGCCAAATGTTGATGCACAAAACCGGAGGGGTCTTGGAACAACGTAAATCCGACCGTGAATCTACAAAAAAGTAAATAATACAAGATGTATCGTGGTTCACCCCAAGGTTTGGGCTACGTCCACACTGATATTGTATTTCTGAAAGGAGAGGGAGAGCTTTGTAATGTGAGAGCTTTGAGAGGATGAAGGGGCCTTCAGAATTGGTCTCCCCTAATTGTGAGGGTGATGAGTCATTTTATAGAATAAGGGCTCATCACTTATTACATATTTGCCCCTTCCTTTATTACATAATTACATTTAAGTCCCCCAAGTATTTGTACGAGATCTAAATATGGAGGCCCTAAATATGGTATAAACAGACGTCTTAAGGATTATATGGTTTTTCAAAAGGTTTTCACAAAACTTAATGAGTCTTGCATGTTCACATTCGATCTGGATGCCATGAACGGGTTGCATGTTAGATATACGTTCTATGTTGGAGGTTCCAAGTAGGATATACTGTAGGAAAACCTAACCTTCAAATATGCATTTGTAAGTCATAAGTAATTGGAAGAATCACGTAGGATTGTTAAGGTGATGGCGGAACTCTAGTGCTCAAATTTATTTTCAAAACTATTTTCTTTTGTTTTCTTTACTTTCTCAATTTTATTTAATTATTTTTAATTAAATTCGTTTTTAATATTTTAGGTCATAAAACCAACCTCTTCCAAACTTTGTTTTTAAATAATTAATTAAGATTTGGTTTTAACATAAATTATTCATTCAATCACTGTGGAGAACGACCTTACTTGAGCTACTATACTACGACAACCTTGTACTCTTACAAGTATTTTTAAGTGTTTTTATCCCTACTTTTACATGTGGTAAAAATTCCTATATCATAGACCAAGATGGGACGCTTTTGGGTTTGGTTTTGAGGGAGGTTTGGTGAGCGGAGATATTGGGGTTCTCTGAGATGGTGATATCTTTGGAGGAGACACCAGTATGCGGGTTTTGAGTTGGAGATGGGGGCACGTATGGAGAGCCCAAAAGGCGTTCCACCGAGCCATCTTTGTAGATTCTGATCATAGGAAGGAACTCTGAGGCTATTTCTTTGGTGCTGGAAGACATTGGAGAGACTTACATAAAGGAGGAGGATTCTCTACTCTCCTATTCCCATCTCCTTCCCTCCTCTCCTCTCACACATTGATTATTGTCTTATTATCTCTATAAAAGAAATCAATATAAGATGTTGACGTGGCTTAACCGTGACCGTTCAAATAGGAGGGGATGGAAGGGTAGAGAGATTAGGAGGGTAGAGAATCCTCCTCCTTAGGTAAAAGGTACATAAAATATTTCTCAAACTTCTTTAGACAAAACTCTGTTTTTTCCTCTTTTTGGATGGTAATTATTTCTCAGAACATGAAGTGTGAATCAAACCCATGTGGCTAGGTGATGGGTGTGGGTTTATTGATAAATGTTAGTTTTATTGTTAATTTTATCATGTACTTGATGGTAATTATGCAATAGTGTAAAAAAGACAATTCACATTTAAAATTTAAGTAGGTGTAAAGAAAGGTTATATGGTTCAAATAAAATTTCCTATCTATAAAAAGTTTGGAACTGAAGTGTGAGCTAATAAAAAAGGATGCCTTTTTTTTTTTGTGGTAACTGGAAGTGCATTATCCGGGCTAATAAAAGGAGATGCCTTCTTTGACACTTCATCATTCAAACATAATCATGTTCTTCCATTTTCAATTCAAACATTGTGGGCACTTTAACCCCTCAAACTTCTTCTTCCTTCTAAATTTTTTATATTGCAGCAGGTGCACCAAAGACATTCGTTTAGGCAGATGTGGTTGCGTCAGTTTCTTAGAACATCCTTTCAAAAGAAATGTCAAATGTAAAATACTAAAACAATATTTGATGGCTTATGTGGTAATTTAATATTTGTAGAATTTTTTGCTCAACCTGATATGTTAAATAAAAATGTCATTCTATAATTTTTTTTGCATTTTTTTGTGGGTTCAATTATTAAGACAATCAATCAAATACTAAGAACACATATCAACATTTGTTATAAATTGCATCACACCTATTAAAACATTATTAAATCAATTTTATAGCAACTGTCCGAATTTGATGCCAAAAGGTTTGCCTTCAATTGACCCAATTCCATGTAAGAAACTAAAGGCAATGTTGGGAAGTTTGCTACCATTTTGTACTGTTGCATGTATATGTGTCAGTTTTAATACATCTTCTCTAGAGATGTTCATAGGCGTCGAGTTGGCCATTTTGTATTCAAATTCAAATAATCCTCCTGACATAATAATATGAACTAATAACAAAGCTAAGACCAAGATGACCTATTTATAATGTTTTGACCTTGGTAAGTACACTAACACTCTTGAGGTTTATCGAGGTTTCACAAAACCCCTCACGTTTGAGACATTATACAAAGACCTCCTTAGGCTTTAATTCTCTTCCATATAACTTCTTGAGTCAAAATTTTGCTTATAAATTTAGTAATTTACCCTTATTAATTACTTGAAACTAATAAAGAAAAACTTTATAATTATATAAAAAATTATAAATCATTAAACACTTAGGACAAGAAGAAGACCATGTGGACAAAAACAAATTAAGAAAAAAAAATTTAATTATTACTTTGAGAATAATATTTTATTAAAAAAAGAAGTTGTTCATCTTCTTCTTCCCTTCCCACCCGATTGAGCAACCACCTCCATTTCCATCTCCTCATTTCTCCATCACCACAACCCATTCAAACTTTGAACAAAAAAAAAAAACGATCTCGCATCTCCAACCATGTGTAAACTATTTATAATTTTACACAAAGAAAATCGAGATTAGCAATAATAATGAAGAAAAAATTAGTCCCTCAAATATTATGTGGGTGACACATCGGATCGACGGTGTGAAAAAAACACTGTACAAGGTCAATGAAGCAAGTTAATGCATAAGAGCGGGAGAAAAAGACAAATTCGCACCAGCAGTGTTTGCGGTGGCGGGTAACCTCTCTTAAAACCACTCCAAATTTCTCGTTTCTTCCAAACAAAAATACCCTAAGAGTAGTTCCACCGTTTCTAAGGCCCCATAGGGCTATCCACTATGCTATCCACCCAGTGAACAGTAATTGCCTTTTGCATCTTCATCCCTACACTAAATAGCTCTGGCAATAGACAATAAAATATTAGTTTTTTTTTTAAATAATACAAAATAATTTTATTTATAATTTTGGATAGGATTTTTAATCGGTCTCGTTGTACCAATTTCTATTAAAAAAATAATTAATTAAATATTAAAAAAAACAAAAAACCAAAATAAACACCCACACCCATATTTTCAACCCGTGTCCCCCCCCCAACGCACCCAAACCCTCCTCGCCTTTCTTCCTCCATCTTCACCACCCCACCGCCACCTCTCTTCCCCCATCTTCACCATCCCACCCACCTTAGCCTCCATCAACGATCCCGATCTTCCCCGCTCCCTAACCAAACTCTCCATCTCTCTCTCTCTCTCTCTCTCTCTAAAAAACAAATCCCAAATTGTGCGATCTGGGCATGCCAGTGAAAGGAGGGGGATCGCGAGTGCATGGGGACGAAGGCGGTGTGGGGTGCGGCGGCAGTTGCGATAGATGAGGGATTGGATCTCTACCATTTGTCTATGGGTGTTCATTAGTCTCGGCAATGAACTCCGGCAAGAGCCGTTGAGTTCGAAGCTTGCTGGGTTTTACAATTTTTTTAATTTTTTTAATTTTACTTTTTTTATTAATATTATATATTTTTATTAATTTTATATTGTGGCTGACGTCGCCCTGATGTCATCCCATGTCATGTTGCCTTCGGGCTCTCGGGCTGGCAACTCGTGCCGGACCTTTCCTTCGGGCCCGCTCGGGCTCCATCGCCAAAATACGCTGGACCAAGTCCTTCAGGCTATATGCCCATGTTCGAATGCCAGTCCACCGACAATAGCCCACAGTGGAACTGCACTAATGGTCTATGGTTTTCTTTTGCCACCCTAAAGGATAACTCAATTCGCTGGATTTTTTTTTTTGCTGGAATTTTTGGTCCATTGAGATTAGGCAATTCGAAGTCCTATTTCTAAACCCTACCAATGAAAAAAAAAATGTCGCCTCCAGAATTAAGTTGAATTCTTGATTGAGCAGTTAGGATTGAAAGAATCTGCTCGCTTCAATAATATTTCATAAAGAATTAGGACCAGAATTTGGTCACTTTTTATTTTACTTTGATCAAAAAAGGGAGTTAGGATACTTCATGCATGCTAACAAGGAACATATTTAGTTTTATTTATTTATTTATTTGTAGAACCAAAGACAGTCTTTCTCTGTTTCATACTTTCATGAGGAAACTTAGCAAGATAATTATTAATTAAACAAGAAAAGAAGCCAAGTGTTTAAACATTTTCTTAATATTCTCAGTCTCGGTCTCGAGCTAGAAATAAAAGCAATGATCCTCTTCTTCCACTACAAATAGCTCCACTTCTCCTTTCCACCCACTTTCCTTCACCAAATTGTAGTACCAAACACCTCGATCCCTCAACACATCATTTTTTAGCAAAACACACGAGCAGCCGAAAGCACGCAAGTCCAGTAAAGCTTGGTGCACCCTCACCCACCGGATTCACCATTGGATTGTCAATACCTCTGGGAGCCGATGGACACATAAATGTCCCAAATCATATAAGGCATAGTCTTTTTAGAGTTTTCACCTTTGGGTTCTCCCCCAATTGGCTTAGAACTAAAAAAATAAAAGGGACAAATACGCACCCAAAATTTTCACACCACAATGCAAGCTCTCAACTCCTGCTTTCATAGCTAGGTTATGTGCAATATTTCCACCTACATAGTCACCACCTATATATGTAAAGTCTATCAAAATCTCCATAGCAACAGAAAAATGAAGAACGCCATCCACATGAAATTCAATTCCTTGATTACACAATGCAACTGAAAGAGAGTACAATGTGGATGCAAATTTCTTCCTCCTTGATCTTGGACAAAATTGCACCTATAAAACAATTAACACCTTTGGTTAAGGCCAAAAGTCTCACGCACCCACGATGAATGGGAGGGGGCTTTGGTCGAAGAACCTTCAATGCCAAAGTTAGAATTTAGAGAGAAAAGTGTTTAGAGAGTTTTTGGAGTTTTGCAAGAGTGTGGACCTAGGTTTTTAGAGAAAATGGGGTTCAATATTTAGAGCATGGCCGGCCCTCTTGGGAGAGAGAGTGGCCGGCCTTTTGGGTAATTTTTTAGTGTAATGGGTGATTTATTTGGCAATTAATGGATTAATTAGGTAATTAATCCATTAAGTGGCCAATTAACTCAATTTATATGGAATGTTTTGAAGGCTATGGAATAATTACCTTGTAGGGAATATAAGATGAGGATGGATGAAATAATTTTGAATTTGTTACCTTTTTTGGGCACTTTTGACTTGATTGAGGGATGATTGTCCACTGCTCGTACGTAGGAAATCTGATGTGCCTCAAGGGTAATTTTGTCATTTTTACCCAAAAATCCACATGTCGTCTTGTGATTATTTTTGGCTCCACAAATGCACCCACACCTGTTGGCCTGCTTGCAGGAAAAGGCAGCAGGTGTAGAGATCTCTTGCTTTAGGAAACATAGGATTGCTTCCTATTTTGATGTAAATTCCCTATTTAATTGGAAATTAGATCTTTCTAGAAAAGGGAAATAAATTTCTCTCAAAGCCTATTTAAGTCCACCTTAAGTGGATTATTAAACCAACTTTGGAGAGCGATTTATTCTATCCTACAAGAGAGAGAAAGCTTAGAGAATATTTGTTCCCCCTGTTCTAGCAATCTTCTACATCTTGCTCGTGCAAAGGATCATCTTTTGTTGCTTTCTTCGTCTTCTCCGCGCCGCACCGAAGTAAGAAAAATTTAATTTTCCTTGTCTTCTTCTTGGATAGGGCTGTCTCGGGGCAGCTGTCGGGATGGTGCGGCACGTTGGCTGGTAGGGCCAGGAGTTGGCTCGACATGGACCAATGAGGTGTTGTAGCAGGGACCACTGCTTGGGTCGCTTGGCTTGGCTAGTGCCAAGGGCAGCTTGCACGGCTGGGGTTGCGGATTGAGGTGCTGAGGTGCAGTGCTATGCAATCGCATGGTTCTTGTCCTTTGGGCTTTTGGTCATAACGCAGGCCAGGCCGGCAATTGAGATAAATGAAAAGGTCGTGGGCCTCATGGGCTACTAAAATGCTGGGCATGCAGGCCTTCTGCCTGCTGATCTGAGAGAAAAAATAAGGGAAAAGCCAGTATGGGTTGAGCTTCCCTGTTGAGTACAGTGAATGGCATTAACTGCTTAGTTTTCTTCGCCAGGAGAAAGGTGGGCTTCTCCCAAGAGAGAAGGTAAAGAGGATTGAGGCGGATGCATTGGCTCGTCTGAACGCTGTTGTGGAGCTTATTATGAATGAAGGTGGAAAGAAAAGATTTTCTCCGCCTGCTCAAGAGATTCCGGTTGAGAAAACTGAAAACTTCCTCTACTAATTGTGAGGGTCCGCCTGCTACCGAGAGTCCTGTGATTGACATGACTTCTTCCAATGGGAAAAAAATGAGGCTGCTAGATCTAAGTATGTGACGCCTGCCATGTCGAGAATGGCTTGTACAATTGTTGATAATATTGCTCAGCGTAAATGTCATATTATGTCCCCAGTTCCGAAGTCTGTACCAAGACGTCCGTTGGGAGCCAAGTCTAGTTCACCTTTGAAGAGGCTTGCTATTAGGAAGAGCGATAAGGTGGACTTTGCTACTAAAGTAACGCTAAGGCCCACTCCCTTTGCTGCTGAGATTGATTCGCCTGCTAGGAAGGAATTGACTGCTCGCATGGGTAGCTGTGAGAAATCCACTAAGCCTGCTTCTGGGGAGGCTGCTGAGATCTGTGTGCTCTTGAAACTAGGTCTGCTTGAAGACATGGATGTTTGTGCCAAGTTTGTTTATGGAGTTTAGAAATGTTTGTTTGCCTAAATTCCTTTGCGAAGCATACAACCCAATATAGAACGACTGCTATGTTTGCTATGATGCAGATATAGCAAAGTTGCCAAGGAGGTTGCGAAGACTATGGCAGCTGAAGCTTATTCCTCGACCGAGGAGATCAAGAGGCTGGATTCTGAGCTCGTTGCTTTAAAGGGGTCTAATATTTCTGCCCCCCACTTCTCTGCAGCTCAGATTCAAGATCTCGAGTTTGCAGTTTCTGAGCTTCGTCTCGCTGCTTATGCAAAGGATGAAGAGTTGATTGCTACTTATAATCAAGTGATGCACTTCAAGAGAATCGTCGATAGGCTTGAACCCCAAGTGTTGGAACTTCAAGGTGTACTGAAGATCAACGAAAGTCTAAAGAAGGAAGTGGATAAGCTGCAGTGCGTCTGCGTTTGTTTGCTTTTACTTTTGAGGTTTCCATTGGTGACGTAGTTGAAGAAGTTGATGCCCAGGCTAGGGCAGCCGAGGGTGAAGCGCTAGATGATGCCACTGCTAAGAATGTCGTGCATGCTGAAGGTGTGGCGATCAAGTACTCGTGGGATGTCCAAGCTGCTGAATTGTAGTCTTTTAGGTAGCCTTTAGGATTTTCTTTGTTTTTCCTTGTAGCTCTTGTTTTGCTTGAACTCCTTAGGCCTTTACTAGTTGTTTATAAACATGTTTCCTTTGCTTTTCTTCATCTTCACTTCTTTTGTTCATGCCCTAACCTTTAGACTTTATAGACCAGTGGTAGGTGTGCTACTTTTCTATAAGCAGACAAGCTCGCGTAGCCTATGCAGCCGTAGGTGTTGGTGTAAAATTTTGCAAAGTTGTTAGCCATAGGGTTGGCAGCCTGATGCCTTACTTACAGAAGTAGACAAGTCTGCGTAACCACTAGGCTGCTAACCTTGGCTTTCTCCAATTCCGTAGGTTGCGTAACAAGTATCACAACCCTTTAGAACTTGGTGTAGGTTGTTCTGCGCTTGGCAGAGGTAAAGCTTATCCACTATGTAGCATGTCGGCAGTGGATAAAGCTTCATATATGCACGCTAACTTGTTTAACCTTTCATAAGAATGTGCGGTTGTATAAGTCGAGCGTGGTTTTACTGCTCAAAGGGCAAGCCGTAGGCAGTCTTCCGGAAACCATAGGCTACCTTAGTGCTCTCGGTAGCAGCTTTAGGGTTCCAGGGCAGCCGTCTGTAGGGCGTACTGCGTAATGTGCCCCTTCCGTCTTTAGGGCCCGGTTCCCAGCGGATTAGGCCAAGAGACCCAAAACCCTTCAATTAGCTAAGCCTTGAAAAAGACCATTATGGCTACTTCTAGGAATCCCGGTGTTTGTACCATACTTAGGGCCTCTGTATTTAGACCTCATATAAATACTCGGGGGACTCAAATGTAATTATGTAATAAATAAAGGGGCAAATATGTAATAAGTGAGGAGCCCTTATTCTATAAAAGGACTCCTCACTTTCCTCATTTGGAGAGGCCAAAATCTTAAGCGATGTGGCATCCCAATAAGCACCCGATGAGGCGGGATTGCCCTGGTCAGTTGTATTGAAGGTAGCATTTCACCAGCTTACATTGGAACTAGATATGGTAGATCCGGGGACTTCCTCTTATCACAACTAATTGCACGACTAAGCCGAAAAGAGATATCCGATTGGAGAGTCAATGTGGGACCTTAAAGCAGGTGAGAATCCGGTTTGGTAGCAGCTTACCAACTTTGAATTGGAATCTTAAATAGCAGACGATCTGCTACCCTATTTCCTTGAAAGAAGGTGCCCCTTTTGAGATAAGTAGGTGGGTTGGGCCAAAGGGCGAAGGATCAAGCGCAGAGAGAGCACATAAAGTAGGCTAGAGAGCACACTGCCCCTATCATTCTTGTATATTCATCATTCAGAGTGAAACAATATCAACATCAGTGTGGACGTAGCCCAAACATTGGGGTGAACCACGATACATCTTATGTTCTTTACTTTCTTGCAGATTCATGGTCGGATTTACGTTGTTTCAAGACCCCTCCGGTTTTGTGCATCAACATTTGGCGTCGTTTGTGGGAATCCACACGAAAAGCTATGTCGGTTCTCTTTCATTTTTTCACCTGCACTGTGAATCTGCAAAAAACCCAAAATACACCGAAAAACGTCCCACCATTTTCTTTGAGAAGCAGAATCAGTACCTCCGGTCTGCTTCATTCTCCTCCAAGAACCACTAGCTAAACTGTCATACACACTTTAAACCTCCAACTTCAACCCCCCATCTCTTATTTATTATTTCTCTCTCTACCTTACTCTCTGTCACTCTGCTTTCTCTCTCTACCACACCCTCTGTCTCAAAGTGTCCTTAAACTGTTTGGAAACTCGCTCGCTGGCGGCTCGCTCATTCATATCGCCTCCTTAAGTTTCGTTGGTTCATTCCTTTGGTACGTTTGGCTATGGCGGATGAGATTGTGGTGGGGTCCGCTGATTTGCCCGTGAAGAGGCCCAGGGAGGAAGAAGAAAATGGCGCGGAAGCTGCTACTTCAGCCGTGTCCATGGAGGCTGACGGTGGCAAGGAGTCAGATTCTGTCTCCGCTGTTATTCCTAGCTGGTTCTCTGAGATTAGCCTAATGTGGCCAGACTCCAGATATTGTTCAAAAGACCAGAGGAATAAGAACAAGCCAACTGGGTTTTCTCCAAACCCTCAAAAGAACCCTGTGTCAGGGGCTAAAAGGGTATTATCTGACGCCATTGATGGGTGTTCTGAGAAATGGGCTTTTACCATGACTAATGGATTTGAGGTTGATGTGGGTAAAGTAGCAGGCTTGAGTTCTCCATTAGCCAAGAATGAGGTTTCTTCTGTTCCTCTGTCGCCAAAGCCAGCAGCTCAGTTGGAGAAGAAGAACATTCAGGCCTCTGAGCATACTGCTGCTTCTTCTTCTTACAAATCCATTGATCTCACTCTCCTCCACTTCACCACCAACTGTCTCTCTCTACAGTGTTGGCAGCAGCGGCGCTACCACCTCCAAATTCTCTGCCTTTCAATCGAGGTCGGCCAAGCTTTCTTGTCTTCGTCTGAGCTCACTCCACCGTAACCCTCTCAGAGTTTCAATTAGTGGAAAGAAGGAGTTCGTGGTGATGAAGGGTAAGATGAGGGGATCGGGTGCGATGTGTTACACTTACGCTACACCTCTCTCTGTCAACACCCTCCAGTTTATCTCCACCATTTCTACTACGGTTCTATTCCTTGCAAAAATGACTGTTGTTCAGAAATCATTTCTTGTTCCCTTATTTCTTCTACAAATGCCGGATACCGTCATCTCATGGATTAAGGGTGAATATGGTATATGGGCTGCATTCCTAGTCTTTCTTGTCCGTCTCTTCTTCTTTATTCCTGGTTTTATTCAATTTACCAGTGGGGATTAACCAATTTCTCGTAATCTACCTTTCTTTCTCGTAATCTACCCACCGTTGAGGACGAAATGGGTTTAGATCAGCTGCATGCAAGCACAAGTGGGTTGATGACCCCCAAAGAAGTGGTTGCGGAGCTCATGAGTGATGACCTCCAAAGATGCTTTTTACAAATGGACAACTGCGTAGAGACAGAGACAGAGAGAGAGGCGCATTGGAAAGAGAAAAGAAAAAGCAAAATGATGTCTGGAAATGGAGTGGGAAACAAAAGCATAAAGCAGAAAGAAAGCAGAAAGTAAAAGCAGAAAGTAAAAGCAGAAAGCAAAAGCAGAAAACAAAAGAAGATAAAAAGAAGCAGACATAATTACAGCGGTGATGGCATGCAAAAAAGGAAATTATGGGCGTGACCCATTGAGCAGAGGGTCGAATTTATTTTTGAATGATGTGATTTATTTTTCTTATCTTTCGGAGACATCTGTATAACCCCATCAGAGGGTAATCATAAAAATAAATAAATAAATAAATAAAAAACGGCAAGTCCAAAATAATGGGCTGGAATGTTATGTGGAGGGCGAATGCCCATATGCCCAAAAGAGCCAGGCCCTCAATTATCACCAACCAGGTGATCAAAAGTACGTTCAGTACCACAAAAAATTATTCGGCAGCCTGCCATTATTATCACCAACCAGGAGATCAAAAGTTCGTTCAGTACTCTAAAATTATTCGGCAGCCTGCCGCTATTATCACCAACCAGGTGATCAAAAGTACGTCCAGTACTACAAAAAATTATTCGGCAGCCTGCTGCTATTATCACTAACCAGCTAATCAAAAGTACGTCCAGCACTCCAAAATTATTCGGCAGCCTGCCGCTATTATCACCAACCAGGTGATCAAAAGTACATCCAGTACTCCAAAAATTATTCGGCATCCTGCCACTATTATCACCAACTAGGTGATCAAAAGTACGTCTAGTACTCCAAAATTATACATGAGCATCACTCATGTCAATCATACATAAATATTCATGAGCATCACTCATGTCAATCCTACATAAACATTCATGACCATCATTCATGTCAACATTCATGAGTATCACTCATGTCAACATTCATGATCATCACTCATGTCAATCAGCTTCAAAAGCTTCATTTATAGAGCTCCAGCTTCGAGAGCTCCAGCTTCAAAAGCTTCATTTACAAAAGATCCAGCTTCAAAGCTTCACTTGCAAAGCTTCACTTACAAAGCTTCAGTGTAGGGTATACAAATACTGCCTCCGAACAACAGCCACTTCGGCCCATACATGGATTCAATTTGAAGTCTCCAGCCAACAGACTCTATTGACTGAAGACTTGAATGACTACACTATGTACCATATATTGGGCTTCCGCAACTGGACCTTATGAAAAATACTCGGGGGACTTAACCCATTATTCATGTATTGAGGAGCGAGCCCTTATTCTATAAAAATGACTCCCTCACCATCATTAGAGAGCATCGCCGCCTACTGAGCAACCGCCTCGTCGCGAGCATCACTTCTAACCCATCACTTATGTATTAAGGAGTTAGCCCTTATTCTATAAAAGGGACTCCCTCATCATCATTAGAGAGCATCGCCGCCTGCTGAATAACCGTCTCGCCGTGAGCATCAACTCTAGCCCATCATTCATGTATTGAGGAACGAGCCCTTATTCTATAAAAATGACTCCCTCAAATTCAACGGTACAAGCCGAGCCAACTGAGGCAACATAAGCCACAAACCGAGCAGCCTCGCAACATATGCTACTTCTAGTTGAGCAACATTTCAGATTGAGCACCACCTCATATCGAGTATCAGTTCTAGATGACATCTAGTTACTTCGGCCTACATATGGACTGAATTTCAAGTCTTCATCCAAAAGACTCTCTTGACTGAAGACTTGGGGGACTACTGTTTGTACCATACTTAGGACCTCCGTATTTAGACCTCATATAAATACTCGGGGGACTCAAATGTAATTATATAATAAATGAATGGGCAAATATGTAATAAGTGAGGAACCCTTATTTTATAAAAGGACTCCTCACTCTCCTCATTTGGAGAGGCCAAAATCTTAGGCCATGGGAAGAGAGCACATAGAAAATAGGCTAGAGAGCACACTGCCTCTAGCCTTCTTGTATATTCATCATCCAGAGTGAAACAATATCAACATCAGTGTGGACGTAGCCCAAACATTGGGGTGAACCACGATACATCTTGTGTTCTTTACTTTCTTGCAGATTCACGGTCGAATTTACGTTGTTCCAAGACCCCTCCGATTTTATGTATCAACACCCGGTACAAGCCTTCGTGCATCTAGTTATACTAGAGCAACCAAGCTTATCCACGTCTGGATATTCAGAGTGTAGAGTTTATCCTCCCGTCTTAGAGAGCTACCCATGTAGGTGTTGGGGAATTGGTTTACCCTCTCGCACTGAAAAGCATGGTTGGTCCATCGGGAGGCGCAATTCCTGTGATGAGTCCCTAAGAAGGGCACGGTCTTTTTTTGAAATGCATGAATGATCAGTTGTTGTAAGCATGCAGTCGAGCCAAATTGTGATTAATTCTAAATTCCTCATTGAAAAATGAGTGGAACGAACGAGAACTTAGTTGTAAGGTAAGAACTGCATAACAATCGGATAGTCTTTGGCTTGTGAGGTGGTGCCCGTCGAGCTGCTTGAGTCTTCGGGCTTTGATGTAGCGGGAGGTCACATATAGTACTTCCTCATATTGTAGGCGCTCCACTACCTTTTAATCTTTTTATCGTTTCATGATGGCGATGATGTAATTACTCTTGTCGTCTACTCTGTTGATCTTTTACAGATATTTCCAGATGAGATCCATCTTTTTGGAGCATTCTCTGCGGGCAATGATGAATGTTTTTCTTAAGACTAGATATTCGGGCTGGAACTACTGGATCTTGGCCCTTTTGTTGTAGTTAGAAATGAGTTGTTGCTGATAGGCTACAATGCAGGTGATGGTCTGCTCACGCTTCTCCTCTACTAGATCTAAGCTTGTGGCCATCTCTTTACCGTTCCGCTCAATACTTAGTAGTAAAGCGGTGATACTTAGCTTGATGACATTAGGTTGAATGATTGCTTTTGAGCCAAATACTAAAGAGAAAGGAGTCTCACTGGTTGCTCGTCTTTTGGTGGTGCGATATGCCCATAGACATCCGAGGAGTTCATTTGGCCATTTTCCCTTCTTGTTGGTGAGGGATTTCTTGAGGCAGTCAAGGATCATCTTGTTGGATACTTCGGCCCTCCACTGCCTTAAGGATATCTTGGCATGGACATGTGCTACTTGATGCCATATCTTGGCCCACGAATTGCTAGCCGTTATCGGTGACGATGGACTGAGGGATTCCAAATCAGCAAATGATGTTCCTCCATATGAAGTGCTCTATGTCTGTTTGAGTCGTGGTTATCTTGGGCTCTGCTTCTACCCTTTTGGTGAACCAGTCGGTTGCTATGATCATCATGTCTCTGCCTCCAGTAGCAGGCGGCATAGGTCCTACCAGGTTGATTGCCCACTACATGAACAACTAAAGACTCGTCTGTGGATGTAGCTTACTGGCAGGCAGTGCTGATACCGACTTGTAGCGTTGGCAACAGTCATTGTACTAACTCCTTAGCGTCTTAGTGCATGGTAGGCCAGTAGTCGCCTGAGTTAAGAGCCTTCTGTGCTAAAGATCGACCTTTAGAGTGATTTCCACAAACGCCTTCGCGAATTGAGCTTAGAACCTTCAAGTCATCGGGAAGCGCTAGGCAACGAAGATGTGGTCTGATGTAGGATTTTCAGATGAGAATATCGTTCCACATGTAGTATCGTGTTACCTTGATTTGGAGTTTCCTAGACTTCAATCTTTTCGTGGGGAATGTGTCAATGACCAGGTAGTCTATAATGGAATCTTGTCAGTTTGGAGTTGTACTAACCTGTGACACATCGGCTGCTGGCTTCGCCTTTATGCTTGGCTTGTCTAAATACTCCACTGAAATAGAGCGTTTGAGTTAATGGTCAAGGGCGAAGCCTAGGCCGGCTAGTGCGTCCAGGTGAGCGTTGTCTGCCTGTGGAACTTGAGTGAGGGTGTAAGTTTGAAACGCCTCAAGCAGTCTGGCTAGTGATTAGCTGGGAGTCATAATGAATTGCAAGCTTTTTCACTGCCAAGTCTTTTGCCATTTGGAAGCCTGCTAGTAGGGTCTCGTATTCTGCTTCGTTGTTAGACACTTTGAAACCTAATGGACTACACCTACTTTTGAACCTTTGTAGTTGGATGCATCGTGGACATGCAAATGCCAGAAGTCTCCATCGAGTGGAACAATCACGGCTATGGCGTGCTCGACTACCTCCGGGGCGTCGTTGGGCCACTCTGTTTTGTCATAAATGTGTGGTAGGGAGTCGTGGAGCTGGGGCCATGTTACACGCAACAAGAGATGCTCAACTGCTGGTATTGGACCACTCTAGAGTGGAATTATAGAGCAAGGGTCGGCTGGGATCGTGTGACATGTAGTAAGAAGTGGTGCTAAACTGTCGGTACATGTTACTCCTATGTAGAATCTTTTGGGGCAACAAGTGCAAAACTTACTTTCGAGTGTGTCATTCCAGTATTCGTCTGCCCTTGGCATATCTCTTGGGCTGAGTTGTTGCATTCGTCAGAAAACTTTGCATTTACCAAGGTCTTACGTCTTTATCGTCACGTGTCTGGATTAGGCAGAATAGTGTGTCATGAGGATGACTACATGCGTTTGAAGGTAAAACTTGAGCTTCCAGGTTACAATAATTATCGCCAAAGTTAGCTTTTGAATTTCTAATAGCATCGATGAGAGCTTTTAAACTGTAGAATACAAGTAGTCAGGCCCCCCCAACTCTTCTCGCATGATGGTAGAGCTTATTGCTGCTTTAGATACCGTCAAACATGCGAATAAGTCATCCGCTGCTTCCGGTTTAGATAGTAAGGAGGTGATGTCGAGTACTTATTCAAGTCCTTGAATGTGCATTGGCGAGCCTCGTCCCAAAGGGCATGATTCTCTACCAGAACGAAAGAGTCTGCCATAGTTAGATATTCTTTCATGATCAATTTTCCAAATAGCAGGTGGTATGCTGGAAGTTCTTTTTGGAAGGTTGCTCTAGCTATCGAGTCGTTGCATCCGACTATCCTTGCCTTCTCTGCTTGAACCTCTTCACATAGTCGCGAAGCGACTCCTTTAGGTTCTTGTTGACGTTGAACAAATGGTTGGACTTCTTTTTTATCGAGCAATAGGATGAATATTCTTTGGTGAAAACCAAAGAAAGTTCATCGAAACTCCGGGTGAATTATGGGGCAGGGTGTAGAACCAATCTTATGCCTCGCCTTGTAGAGAGGTTGTAAATATCTTGCACATAAGATCATCGTTGTTTCGATAGAGGATCATTGTGCTTAGGTAGTGCTTTAAGTGTATCTTCGGGTCTTCATCCACTTTGAAAGATATGAAATGTGGCATGCTGAACTCACGTGGAGGCTCTGTCTGCTTGATCTCATCCGTGAAGGGTGACCTCCTTATGTTGGTCATGTTCCATCATAGTGCCTTGTCGGTGACCTCGTTGCATTGGAAATTACGCAATCTATTGGTCAAAAGTCTCTCTACTTCTTCCTGAATTTGCCTTTGTTAGGGTAGCAGAACTCTCGGCTGCCCTCAGCTGTGACTTGCTGGTCTAGGCTGCTCTTCCATATGCTTGGCTCATCTATGCCACGGATGCGGTGCATGTGGTGTGTTCCTAACAGGCGAGCGAGTTATTCGCAGGCTGCCTATTGAACTTAAGCTGGATTGAGTGATTGCTTCTCTCCGTCCATCATGCTGTCTACTCCGATGTGAGGTGGAGGATGCTCTTTGCGGGCTTAGCCGCGAATGAACACTTCACCTGGAATGTTGCTTATGTTGACTATCGGAGTGTGACCCCAACCGTGAATGTATGCTCGTACATAGGCCTAGTCAATAATGCATGCTCCTCTACGCGCTAAGATGAGAGTATACGCTATCTCAGGGGCCCAATTGGGAGTGTACACTGCCCAAACACTCGGTTCGTGGCTGGTCGAGTGGCTGCTTACCGGGATACTGCTAGAGAGGTTCTTTGTCTGCCCTTGTCCTACTTTAGGACACATCGTCTGGGGCACATTGCATCTCGATGAGCTGTAAAAGTTGGTTCACCAAAGTCATCTACGGTGATAGGGCGCTCGTCAACTCTATGACTTGTCGAGACAAGTGTTGTTCTCCATTTAGATTGGAATAACTTGGAATGAATGCATCTCCTTAAACAGTGGGAGTGTGGTAAACTCCGGGTGCGAGATTTGAGTTGGGAAATGTCAAATCGGTAGAAAAATGTGGTGAAAATGCTTCTCGTTCGATCGTTGGTCCGAAAATTTAGAGCTTGGACGGTTGAACTAATCTTGAATCGATTTAGGCTGTTTGGAAGGCCACGAGAGCATGCTGGGCCACGAGAGTGGGCTGCTCGGAGTGTGATGCACATGGGTGCGAGGCTTGGGCTCGGCTTGGCAAAGCATTGAGTTCGTGTTGGGCTTGGAGTGACATGGCTTGGGTCGTGGCCTTGGTGCCGTGAGCCTTGGATGGCACATCTCGGGCTGTGGTAGTGATGCCATAGACCTCGCCACGGGTAGTGGTGACCGTGGTGGCCACTGCGGTGGTTACCATGGTGGAGCCCCGTAGCGATGGTGCCGCTCCTATAATCACATTTAGCTTCATGGATCGTCGTGGTCCCATTTCTTGAATATTGGAATTTTCATTTGTGGATTTTACGTTTTATCAAAGAATCTTTGCAAATAAAAAATTCTAATAATAAGAAAGTACGAAAAATCTACAAATGGACAAGAAAATAGAAAAACCTTTTGATGCGGGAGGCTTCTATGAGTGTGTGACTCTTCTCTCAATGAAAGCACCAATTTGTGGATGCAAATTTCTTCCTCCTTGATCTTGGATAAAATTGCACCTACAAAACAATTAACACCTTTGGTTAAGGCCAAAAGCTTCACGCGCCCACGAGGTAAGACCGCACCACCCTTTGATAACCTTGTAATCATCAACATAAAAATCCTAGTATGAGTCACCCCCAAACACCAAGCTTCCTCCTCATAGTCATTTGCTAAGAGCAGAAACCACAAAACCACCACCTCAAATTTGACAATTGTCGCAGCTTTAAGATCCAAGATCCAAGATTTAGTAGTAAGTCATGAATCCAAGATCCAATATTTATTGGGGTGGGCTATCCACACATTCCTTTTTACTTCTCTCACACTCCTTATTAATTTCTATCCTTTGGTCTTCTTCAACTCATCCGATCTAACGGCCGAATATTAAAAGAGTGTGAGAGAAGTAAAAAAAGGTGTGTGGATATCACATCCCTATTTATTATATATTAATATTAATCAAATACTTAAAAAACACAACAATATTGAGACAACCAATAAAATACTTGAAAAACACAACAATATTTATTAAAAACTTATTTTATAAATTTGATCATACTATCTTGACATGATAGTTACTAGACAAGAAAAGAAGCCAAGCGTTTTATCATTTTCTTAACATTCTCAGTTTCACTCTCACAGAAGATATGATAGCAATGGTCCTCTCCTTCAACTTCAAACAGCTCCACTTCTCCTTTCCACCCACTCTCCTTCACCAAATCGTAATACCAAACACCTCGGTCCCTCAGCTCATCTTTTCCAGCAACACACACGAGCAGCCGAGAGCACGCAAGTCCAGCCAGGCTCGGTTTTCCCTCACCCGCCGGATTTAACATCGGATTGTCGACCCCACCGGGAGCTGATGGATAAACAAAGTCCCAAATCAAATAAGGGACAGCTTTCTCAAAGTCTTCACCTTTAGGCTCTGACCCAATTGGCTTGGAACTCCAAAAATAAGGGTGGGATAAAAATGCACCCAAAATTTTGACACCACCACACAAGCTCTCAACTCCTGCCTTGATAGCCATATTATGTGCAATGTTTCCACCTGCACTATCACCACCAATGTAAAGCCTATCAAAATCTCCATACCTGACTAACCATGGCTCTTTGTCACCGCCTGAGTCATTGTTGCTTGAGTGAGAAGCAACCCATCGAAGAGCATCCCAACAATCTTCATAAGCAATAGGAAGTGGGTTCTCCGGGGCGAGTCTGTAGTCAACAGAGATGGCTAGGACTCGGGCTTCTGAGACCAAGCGGTTGAGATAGTGGGTGTCAAGAAATGAGAAGGCGGATTCAATGCAAAACCCACCACCATGGAAGTAGACCAAGATGGGAAGCTTTTGGGATTGGTTTTGAGGGAGGTTTGGGAGGTAAAGGCGAGCGGAGATATTGGGGTTGTCTGAGATGGTGATATCTTTGGAGGAGACACCAGTTTCAGGGTTTTGATTTGGAGATGGGGGCACGTATGGAGAGTCCAAAAGGCGTTCCACCGAGCCATCCTTGTAGAATCTGATGAAGGGAAGGAACTCCGAGCCTATTTCTTTGGTGCTGGAAGACATTGCAGAGACTTTGGTAGAAGATACGGAAAAAGTATGGAATTGAAGTGTGAATCATGGAATTCCGAGGCTTTTAAAAGAGGTGCCTTTGATTTAAAAAGTGTGGATCATTGCCATTTTCAATTAAAATATTGTGGGCACTTTGAGCCCGCAAACTACTTCTAAATTTGTAAATATTGGAGTAGGTGCACCTAAAACATTTGATTATGTTTAGATGTGGTTTCGCCAGCTTGTTAGAACATATTTTCAAAAGAACCGTCAAACATAAAACGTCAATATAATATTTGATGATTTTGGTAATGATTTGAAATTTTGTATAATCTTTTGCTCCACTCCACTCGATATGTTAAACAAAATTGTCATTCTATTATTATTTTTCCATTTCTTTGTGGGTTTAATTATTGAGACAACCAATCAAATATTTGGAACACGCAGCAACATCTGTTATATATTGCATCACACACAGCAACATTTGTGGGTTTAATTATTGAGACAACCAATCAAATACTTAGAACACACATCAACATTTGTTATACTTGGAATAAACGATATTATCTAGACTAAGGGAGGTGGGAGAGTCGACTAAACCTAACACTGGGCTAGCTATAACAATATGGTTCAAATTTACAATTGGCGATAATCAAACTTAAAACATTTCACTTACAAGTAAAGAGGCATCACGCCTATTAAAACATTATTAAATCAATTTGATAGGAGCTATCAAATTTGATGTCATAAGACTTTCTCGTCAATTAACTCAACCCCACATAAGAAATTAAAGACAAGGTTGGATGGAGTTTGTTGCCATTTTTTACTGTTGTATGTTTATGCGACAATTTTGACATCTCCTTTAGAGATGTTTTGAGGCAGCTAGTTGGCCGTTTTGTATTCAAATTCAAATGCTCCTCCTTACATAATAATATGAATTAATAACAAGGCTAAGACCAAGATGACCTATTTATAATGTTTTTAAACCTAGTAGCCTTAGGTATCTAAATAAGAAAGGAAATAGAAAAATAGAAAAATAACAAAATATGAAAATTGTACTATAATAATATAATCCCGTTTTCATCAATTACAGGCTTCATTCGGCCAAATTCTGTTCGAATCCATATATTACAGCTATAAAGTGTTAATAGTAAACAACTCACCAGCAATTTTAATAACTTTTAGATGATTTTGGATTCAGCCTATTTCATTTCCTATACGAACAGAGTTTCAATCATTCTAGCTTCGACTGCACTGCTACATCCAACGGCTCAGAAACTTTTGAGATTGTTGAAGAGACCATGCGGGCGAAGATCATAAATATTCCGAGAAATGTCAGAATTGTACTACAAAGGTGGCGTCGTTTTTACAAGTAATTGAATCATGACCGATTGTAAGCAAACTACAATCAAAGAATTAGAGAAATCTCACGGCTCGACAACAGCAAGAGCATCTAGTACCGTTTTCTGTACATCGGGGTGTTAGAACTCAAGGGTTGAAGGCAGAGACTTATAGCCGCAAGCTATGTGGGTTAGGCTTCGTAAGCGCTTTAGTAAAGTAAGTGCTGATCTCGGGTAACATACGCATGATCAGATGAGAGTGCCTGCAGTGTTGCAGCATCGACACAATTTCAGTAGATGAAAACAAAAAATGAGGATTCGGCCAAAAGAAGCAAAGGCGATACCAATTTTCGCTAAGAAAAAACAAGACTAAATCTAGGAACTCAGGCGGACTATACGTAATTAATCTCTTTGAATACGAACGAACGGATGGAGGGAGCACATACCCTGGTCTGGCACTCAATTTTTCGAACTGCTCCAAGATAAACAAAATGCATGTGTGCCTTAATGACATTCCATGGAAGGCTTCTGAAAGTTCATACATGTTTGAAACGTTCTCCAACGATATGTCCTAAGTCAAAAAAGAGTAGAATTGTAATTAGGTGGCTGCCTTTTTCAACTCAGAGCAAGACATGAGCAGAGAGAGAGAGAGAGAGAGAGTCTGTCAGGTCACCTGTGCTATTGTGTACTCACAAAGCCGCTTGAGTCCCTCCAAAAGATACTGATCTGCAGCTCTGAGGAGATCTTGAGCAATATCAAGAGTAATGTCGACTGATCCAGTGTATATAAATCTGTGTAAAGTCGGAAGTTTCTGAGTTATCAAAGCTTGCCGGACAGCTTTTGTGAAAGACAAAGAAAACACAATCTTCACTTTACCTCATCATCAACTCAAAAACTTCCCATCTAATATTTGGTATCTCTATGTCCCTCGCATCCTTCTCCTGTAATAGGTTAACTGGAAATTATAAAGATATTGCACACTACCGAACATGAAGACAACATTTTTACTCTATTACTTGCACTACAGTGTTTAATTGTAGGTAAATTGTGATCTAGGATGAAATCACTATATGCAGATACCCACCCGGTAACCACCATCAAACATTGCACGGAACGCATCTGAAGAAGCAAGCAGGCAAATTCTGTGAGCATAGAACCGTTTACCTGCAATTGGTCAGTAAACAATCAAATGTTTAAAGAGGTCATTTATGTTAACAATACAATCACCCATGCTAATTAAATATTCTGTTAGCATAAGAGATTTAAACCTTCAACTAAGAAAATAACATCGGACAGCGTAGGATTGTTTACATACTGTTCCCCCAGATACACCTGCACGAAGATTTATCCACCATCACACGAAATTCATGCCAAATAAATACTTTAATGCTTAAGATGACAGTACTTTTAATTGCAAGAAAGCAACCATTGAATAGGAATTTAGAATTCAATTCTTTCTGGAAAATTCTTTTAGATTGCAATCGGTATGTGAACTTAAAAAGAAAAGATTCCACTTTGACAACTTACGCTTTGATACGTTTTGTTATATTTTAATCGGTACTTCAAATGCATCAGAAAACACTATTTGAATTGTATTCTTTTAAGGACAGAGAATCTTACAGTACTATCATATAGTATAAGCAAAGTGTTGTATAACATGCCTTAAGAAGGAAATTTCAAAAAGTTCAGGAACTGTTTAGAGAAGTGAAATGATAATGAGCTGTGTGGTTATCTTCCCTTTTGTTTTCGAGGTCCAAAATGGCCAACAAAAATGTGAATAAATTGGAAAACAAAAAAAATATATTTTGCTACCACAGACTTTATATTATGTTCAAAAACTTAAAGAATTCATTCCGCAAGCATGAAAAAACCAGCAGTTATTGAACAACGCCCCAACCTGTGGTGTTGGAGATGGGGGAGCTGCATCCACAGGAGAAAGAGTCATGGCTTTGTTAGCCAACTTATATAAAGCCGTAGCACCATCAAGTTGCTGTTTATGGGTACTGGAACCAAGAAGCCCAAGAAGCAACTCCAGACCTGCTTAATAATATCAATATCAGAAAATCCAAAACGAGCAGAAGTATATAAAGAATATAAGTTCCTATGCAAAAGCAACCATAAAAAATATGATATAAACAGAGGATGTGACATGCCATTGTTGTCAATGAATATTGTTCTCAGATCATCTGGTGAACAAAGATGAGCAAAAGCCAAAGCAACTCGTCTTTGGACTGCCCTCTCTGCTACACGCATCAAATATAGCAAATGGGACAAAACCTACATTAAGAAAATAAGAAATTACAATCTACTGGATTTAATACTTAAAGCATACAAAATGCTAGAAATTACAAAATAAAATAAAAACTAAAAATAGACATGACAATGCTCACTCGTCCACGAATCTTCTCCTCTAATCTTTTCAATGTTTTGGTCACACAATCCTTTGTTGCCTGATAATATGACTCGTCAATTCTTGCAGGTTACAATTATAATATGAAGCAAAGAGAGAAGAAAAATGGAAGAACTGAAAACATCCATTGTATATCTACGGAACTACAAATATAAATAAAATCTTTAGTGAGAGCGAGAGAGAGAGATACTTGAAAAATAAATTCTCCATCTTGCAGCTTCTGAACACCTCCAATCCTAATATAATCGGAGACATTATCCTAGCAGGGAAAACGAATCAATAAATTACATCACAGTAAAATGATGTTAAATGTCTACCTTGACACAATTTTCATGAAAATTCATTAATTATACCATACCTCGTTATCTGCAAGACCATAAAGAGTAAATGCAGCATTATGTTGTAAAGAACCATTTTTCGAATCAAGAAGCTTCAGCAATGGCACTAAAGCACCATTATGTGCAATACCAGCTTGGTTGTTTGTGTCCTGAATTAGCAAAAACTTGAATCATTATTACCAAAGAGCATATCACATAGCACCAAAAGACAGAAAAAGCATTATTTCAATAATACATGAAAATTAATTCATCAGATCTCTGTCAGGAAACCTGAGACTAGTAATGATATTAGTGACTAAAAGAAACTCCTCAGGAGTTGAATTCTAGAACTACTGCTCAACTGTCAAAACATATGACCCACAAATTCATCTTCATTTCTAGCGGAACATGAAATAAGTCCATCAATGGTTAAGTAAATTCTCAGCGCAAAATCAAAATCCATCCTTGAATGGCAGAATACATCCACTAAGATAAAGACAATATTGACCAAAGAAATGTAATTTACACAAAAGAAACAACATATGTGAAGAAATAATAACCTGTGCGAGTCTCCCCAACGCAAAAGCTGACATCTCCCTTAGTTGTACGTCAGGGGACTGAAGCATTTCAATCAGAGGCCGAATAGCACCCCTCTGTACAATGTGAACCTACAAAAAACCTGACTATTTCAGTGGAAGGGCAAGGGCAATGTCCCCAAAAGCAAGGAATCAATATGGAAGGAACAAAGCTCTATCTACAAGGATAAAGCAAAGATTGCAAGTAATAGGATCATTATTTGAACAAAGAAAAAGAAGCTTAATGGTGCTTTGATTCCTAACATTTTTGTGGTGCCAAACGCAAAACATGGGTGAGAAATTGACTCAAATCATGGAAAAATATTGAAAGAAAGAAATATAGTTAACCCACCTTGCAATCTGAATCAGTTGCAGCAAATTGTCCAATTAATAAAGCTGCCTCTCTTTGGCTCTCAGAGCAGCAGGAACTGTAACCCAATATAAAAGATTTCAGAAACCTCTTCAATGTACAAAAAAATGGATAAGACACAAGAAAAGTTTAGCTATATCACGTGACATGACACTACTGGGACACACCTAAGCAATCCAATAACAGGTTGTAAAGCTCCCGCAAGAAGAACTTCTTTCTTTATGTTCGGAGATGAATGTACCAGATTTCCAATAACACCAACCTGCATCACATTATAAATAATCTGATGATGAGAAACATGAAGTGCGACAACCTAATTCTGACCAACATAAGTCCAAAAGTGCATAATATAAATTCAAGTAAAATAAGATCCTACTGCTTCGTAATGTATTGCAGCATCCTCAGACCGAAGCATTAGAATGAGAGTAGGAAGCGCATTGCATTCAACAATCTGCAAAGCCATAAATTGACACCATCAGGTTCCTCTTCAAACCAACCTTTTCCCATAAGCAACTTAAAAAAAGAAAGATCTATGACCTGATTCTTATTCTCGTCATTTTTAAATGCCAGAGTTCGTAGTGCTCCAGCAGCTGCTCTTTGCACCTTGGTATCAGCAAATTCAAGCAACTCAACTAGAGGTGGAATTCCACCTTCCATTCTGTATAAGCAGTCCTGATGATCATTAGAATAGTGTTGCTACCATCAAAATTTTCATTTGAAAGAAGGTACTTCAGACATAAGCGAACCTGACACGGGTTTTAATGCTGCTATTCTCATGAGCAAGGTTGGTGATGGCATCAGCAGCTCTACGAATGACGCTATACAGAGCCCGAGATACAGGACTATCCTTGTGCCTCTTTAACAAATCCACAAGATGAGCCAATGCACCAGTGTCAACAATGAGTTGTTGATGCTCAGGCTGTTGACACATAAGACAGCAAGAAAGAAGAGGTTCAGCAATTACACGTACTGTCAGTGTGATGGTGAATTATATCCTATCCAAGAGTGTCTCGTATAAATATCCGTGCAACATATAGAAGGTCAAGAGTAATACTGGATACACCAAGAATCAAAAGCAAGCAGACATATCGGCAACCATGACACGCCGACTTGCTATAACATACCAGCAACTAAGAAACTACCAAACACCCCGACAAAAAATAATCGCAGTAAACCTCCTTACATGTACCACAGACAAAAAATATAACTTTTACCGCAACACGCAATCTGTTGGGAAATCTTAGATTCATAGTTCATAAAGCCGCACTGTCTGTGTGCTTTTTGGGAGAGAATATTATTTCGGATTTTCGAATTGTAATTTCACCAACACTAATTGTACTTGTATACAAAAGTTTGAATTTTTGCAACTTCAGTTAGTATCCAAACCAACTAACATAAATTCCAATTCTTGAACCTCTGTGAGTAAATTACACGCTCAAAAGGAAAGTTCCAAGTCCACAGAAAATTTGACCACAGTGGACTGAAATTTTGAAAAACAGTAAGAGTAAAGTGACCTTAACTGCGAGAAGGCCCAGGGCAAAGGCACTTCCCTTCTCGACCTCGTGTTCGAACGGCTTCGAACTCCGGTCGCCGTCGCTTAACGGCGGCGCTTGAAGATGCTTTACCAGAGACGGAACCGCGCCGCCTTCGACGATCACGTTCACTACCTCCTCTGCTCCAACACAAACACACAAAATCGTCAATTCCGAACAATTCAAGAACCTCGAAAACTCCATAACCGATGAGAAATGAGGAAAGAAAATGAAATTGAGGCGAGATCGGAGGGTTATTTGGGGATTTTGTTTTAACCAACCGTTCTTGGCGATCTCGGCGAGGACGTGCGTGGCGCGCTTGGCCGAAGCTCGATCGGCTTCGCTCCAAGAGAAGGTGGAGTTGAGGACCTTCACCTGCTCGCTGACCTCGCTCAGCAGCGCCTTTCTTGCTTCGCCGGACTTCACCGAGATCTCCCGCTCGCCACCGGTTTCCTCCTCCAGCTTCCGCTTCTGCCCCTTCCGCTCCGGACGGCTCTGATCCTGGCCCCTCTGCAATTCCATCAACGGCGACGGAAGCGAAGCAGAAGAAGAAGAAGCAGCTATCCGAATTGGAAAAACAAACTTTGGATTTGAACAGGTAAGAGACAGAGAAACAGACAAGTGAGAGGGGAAGATCCAAGGGTATTTTCGGAATTTCAGGATTAACAAAAAAAGAAGTAAAAGCTTTTTCTTTTCTGTTTTGTTGCTTTTTCCTTTTCTTTTCTTTTCCGGTGAGCTGTGTCGGGTCAAAACCGGCCACATGATTTCCGGTATATCCAAGGAAGAAAATATCGGTAATATCGGAAATATCGGTAGTCCGAAAACACGGAAATATCGATGAAAATATCGGTAAAATATCGATATCGATAAAAATTACATGGAAACCACGGAAATTGTAAGAAAAACTTGGAAATTTTTAATGAAACTTTGTAGGATGTTTATTTAGTCAATTATCTATTAGTTTATCACAAAAAATTGGAAGGAAATGCATTGCATGATGGATTTAACTGATTTAAGTTGATTATATAGCGAGCTGGCAAACATTGTGAGTATAGAAAATATGTAGTAATTAATGAAAGAAGTTTAAACACACCATAATCATTTATATATAATTAATTAGTACAATATTTGGAGGTTTTATTTAGGATATTAAAAAAAAAAGGGAAGTGAATAAAATGATGAAGAATAATGTGCCGAATTTGATACTTTAAATTTCTTACACATAAGAATAAGACTAAACTTTAATTTGGATGCCGATTATGTTTTTTCAAGTTTATATAAAGTAAAAGAATTGAATTTTGGAAGCCAGGAGTGTGTCAATTGAATTTTGGCCAGCGTGCAAGGTATCAATCTCTTCGTCTCGTCGAGTAGTACAACTTTCCTTTTTGTTTCACTCAATTTCGTTGAGTATTGAAAAAGTTATACTCATTTGAATCTTACCCAGATTCCGGCGATCTCAGTGGCTTTCGAGGCAATTTTCGGCCAAACCACAACGAGTCAGACGTCGTGTAAGGTACCATTCTCTTCGTCTCTTCGAGGGCTACAACTTTCCTTTTTATTTCACTCAATGTCGTTGCGTATTGAAAAAGTTATACTCATTTGAATCTTATCCAATTTCCGGCGACCTCAGTGGCTTTCGAGGCAATTTCCGGCCAAACCACGGCGAGTTGGCCGGCGTGCAAGGTATCAATCTCTTCGTCTCGTCGAGTAGTACAACTTTCCTTTTTGTTTCACTCAATTTCGTTGAGTATTAAAAAAGTTATACTCATTTGAATCTTACCCAGTTTCCGCCGATCTCAGTGACTTTCGAGGCATTTTCCGGCCACACCACGACGATTTAGACGTCGTGTGAGGTACTATTCTCTTCGTCTCTTCGAGGGCTACAACTTTCGTTTTTGTCTTGCTTGATTTCGTTGAGTTTTGACAAAGTTATGGCCGTTTAAAGTGGGTGTAAAATTTCGGCCAAAATTCTGATTTTCTCTCCCATTGGGGGAGTCCCACATCGCCCATGTGAGGGCAGTGAGCAAGCAATTTTTCCTATAAAATCCACATTCCCCCAGCTGAGAAAATCCTAACTTGATTGGCCTTTGGGCTATGATCAAGTGAAGTATATGTTGAGTTTTCTCAACATATTTAAGTATTTTTTAGTATTATTTTGCGATATTATTGATAATATCGCGATATTTTGACGAAAATCATTTGGATAGTTAAAAAAATTTCGGATCTTCAAAAAAACGATAATATTGGCGATATTTCGTCGATATTATCGATATTTAAATCCTTGTTATATCTACATATCCATTTATTTAATATTTTTTAGTAAATATAAAATATTTAACGTTTGGGACGGCGATATCAGCTAACGTGCGCGTGGTGCGTTATGGATGGGCCCGCCAGAATCCAGGGGACCCGCCAACTGCCATGCTAGAGCCGTCGTGCTTGCTGGTAGTTGACGAAGTGGGACTGACTTTCGTTCGAGATGCTGGATCGGGTCGACCCGAATGTGAATAAACGAGCACGGGAAAGTAGCACTCTGAAAGTAACGTCTTGGGAAAAAACACAAGGTCTCACACTGTTTGGATCAAAACTTGAACTTTGGGCTCAGGAGAGGGGGCTGGCCCAAAGGGATGCCTAAAGGAAGAGTCGGCCTAAGCCCAGCCAAAACCCAGAAAGTAGAAAATGGGCTTTTCTGACTTGGTGCAGCTCATGAAGACCACTTGCTCACCTACCCAAAGGCCAAGTGGTATAGACTGACCAGCTATACAGCCCATAAAGTACTTTATAATGGCAGAACAAGTAAAATAGCTGATGAGTCACTGCCTCTCAAGTTGCATTCGGGCAAGGCTGCTACTACAAGAGGCCAAGCTGAGTTGTCTATAAAAGAAGAAAGAGAAATCAGGATTAGAGACACTCAAACAAACAAACAAATGCAAGCACAAACTCTGTTCAAAACCAGATTTGCCTTCAAAACGAAGCTGTAGTCAGCTCAAGCCTTCATCCCTCTCGGGACAAGCCTTCACTTAAACCCTTGTAATAGCTCTGCTACCCTGTTCAACCTTTCTGTAGTATCGATTTCTCTTTGTAAACTCCTCACCTTACCTCTCCCTAAAAGCTCTCAGACCCTTGATAAACCACAAAGATAGGAACCTGCAAGACGACCAGGCTTGCCCGACAAGGTTAAACTTTGCCCGACCTTCTTTGTTTTTGTCTTTTCATTCATTAGCCTAGCAATATGTTGTATACTTCCAGTTGTATTCAAGTTATTTCTAGTAAGATGACTATTAAAAGAGTCTCTTAGTACTTGGATCCGATTTGAATATATCTTCATTGTTCAAACCAGATCTAAGTTCTAAGCCCTCGGGCATGTAAATTTGATCAGTTGAAAGTCCTTGGCCTCAAGGCATAAAAAAGAACCTTATGTGGACTTAACCCATCCACGATAATCCTTGATAAACAAGAAGTCCGAAGTTACTTGGGGCGCAAGTAATCGACCTACCCCTTAGTTTTATTTCTATTATATTATGATTATCATAGAACGCTTAAGCATGAAATGGATTCTGATAGGAAGCCTCAAGGCCTACACCTAAGGCCCCACAAAGGCATCTATTTGTATTCATTCCATTCCGCGGTCTAGAACGTTTGAGTATAAGAACGAATTCTGATGGGAAGCCTCAAGGCCTATACCTAAGGCCCCACAAAGGCACCTATTTGGGTTCGTTCTATCTCTCAGATTCAGGTAATCAGAAGTATAATAGTTGTAAGGCTCCTGCAATCAATGGAACAAATATTATATGTTCGAGCACTGGTTTAGTTATTGATGGGAAGCCTCAAGGCCTACACCTAAGGCCCCACAAAGGCACCTATTATAACTAACACGGTTTCTCAGACATATATATATATATATATATAAGTAAAACTCGACATACATTTTACATCTGCCATGCTAAAGATGGCAGTGGCACGCTTGAGTACTTAGAAGTTAATCTTGATTGTGAGCCTCAAGGCCTACACCTAAAGCCCCAAAAAGGCACCTCTCAAAGTTAACGTTGTCCTTCTCTTCCAGCCTTACCCAACAAGCCGTGCCTGACGAGTCTTGCCCGACCAGCCTTGCCCGACAAGCCGTGCCTGATGAGTCTTGCCCGACAAGCCTTTCCCAACGAGCCTTGCTCGACAAAGCTCGACAGTGAAGCAGAAGCCCGACAGCAACCCTCAACCGGCGCCAACCTCCCGGGGAGCTGTGCGCTCGTCGGCCAGGAAACGTCCCCGACGGAAATTCCTGACGCGAACATAGTTTTAGCACGCCCGGTAGGATTATACACCTTTTGATCTTGCTTATCCAAAAAGAAAAGCCACAAAATTGGTAAAAAGAATCCGAATGAGGGTTTCTCTCAACCTTTTCTTCTACAAATGGCAGATCAATCAGGAAATCCTTATTCCCCATCAGGACGAGTGGTCCTAGAAAGCCCAACTTCATCTGAGAGATTGGAAGGGAAGGGAACTAGTGAAGAACTACAAGCTACTATGATCCAAGTATTAAAAAGCATGGAAAGAATCTCCTTGGAAACCAAGGGAGAAGTGAGTAGGCTCTGTACATTAACAGGGAATCTACAGAGAAGACTTGACCTGGAGTTTTCTACTCCAAAAGGGGCTCAGGAAAGTGGGATGAGACAAGTTACCATGATAAGTGAACCAATCATTCCTTTATTCCCACTATTAGAAGAAGAAAAGGATAAGGGAAAGAATAAAGTATTTCCTGAAGGGAGTCAACCTGTGATAGAGCTAGTTCTGGAAATAGAGCTTTCCAGCTTCCCATTATTATCATTTAATAATAGGAGGCAAAGAGAGCAAGAGAGAACGAAGTACGGAATACCTGTAATGATAGGGGAGACTAGCAGAAAGGAAGGCACCACTACCTCAGATAAACCTCTACCTTACCGGCCACCCCCGTTGGCTAATAAGGGAGGGGGAACTAACTGGAGGAAGCCCAAACCAAGGAGAGAAGCAGGTGCGGGCAACGACCGGAGCCCAAAGATCGAATCTGCTCTCATCGGTCATGATGATAATTCAGCTACTAGCAGCTGATGGAGCAATTGGCGGAGCTAAAAAGGACAGTAGCTTAAAATGCTCAACCACGGGCTCACCCAGTGTTCAGGGTCACTTACCAAAAGCCTTATCCTGAATATATTGACGAGCTAAATCCATTCCCTCTCAACTTCAAGATGCCTGCATTCCCAACGTTCACAGATGAAGACAGTAGTGTGTCCTCCAGAGATCACATTTTCAAATTCTCCAATCATTGTGTGGCATATGAAAACAACCCAAATTACAAATTGAGGTTATTTGGGAATTCATTGGCGGGTTTAGCATCTCAGTGGTATTCTCTATTACCCCCTAACTCTATTGCCAACTGGGGGCAAATGGAGATGGCTTTCCACGAACAGTTTTACAGAATAGAGCAAGAATTGACTATCAATGACCTTGTTGAAGTCAAACAATACGATCATGAATCTACTGAGGACTTCATGATGAGGTTCAAGAAAACAAGGATGAGATGCCAATTCCCCGTCAACCAAGCGCAGCTCATATCGATTGCTCAAAGGGCTCTGAAATTACCTTTGAGGAAGAGATTTTATGATACACAATTCAACGAGCTACAAGAATTGGTAATTGCTGCCACTAAGTATGAGAGGTTGTTGCAAGAAGAGCAACAAGTGAAGCACACTTCCAAAGTCCCTTCCTTCTACAAAAACAAAGCTGCAATTCATCGTGTGGAAGTAGGAGAAACCAGGCCAGAACGTGAGGGTAGCCATGATAAAGAAGACATTGACGTATGTGCCGCTGAAATGACCACACCTTTCAAACCGCTGACGGTAAAAGGGCTAGTCCAACCTGTCAAAGATCAGAAGATCGTAATGAATGATGGTGGTTTCGTCCCCATGAAACCACCCAAGTACCAGAGTTATTCGTTCGATCTGGCCAAGGCACCTGAGATCTATGAAGAACTGGTGCGGGCAAGAGTAATTTTGCCCGACAATACCAAAAAGATGCCCAAACCAGAAGAACTCAGAGGGAAGAAGTATTGTAAGCTACACTATACCTTCAACCATTCCATAGTCAATTGTGTCCAGTTTAGAGATTGGATACAAAACCTGATAGTGAAGGGAAAGCTGTTACTTGACAAGCCCCAAACCAGTATGATGGTGGATACAAACCCTTTCCCGGAGGCTCCTATCAATATGATCAACCTCATTTAAAAAGAAGAGCCAGGGTCACCAGTTGGTACAGCAGAGGAAAGAAAAGATCCCGGGTTGTCCCAACACCCCTGCATGAATAAAAGTACCATGAAGGGGACCAAGGAATCAAGATCAGGCCCTAAGATTGGTGCTGACGAGGGAAGTAGAAGAAAGAAGAAAGTAATCAAGGGGGGAAAGAGCTGCACGAAGTCAATTCAAACAGTACCAAGAGCAGAGCAGGAGACAAAACACATGTTCATTCCAATAAGAAAAGGGTTACAAATCATCCTATTCTAAAAAATTAACATCTTCACTCAGGGTCACTATTCGAGAATGATATGTTTGCATAATGGCAAATATCCTACTAGGTTCGGCCAAAACAATATGGCTATTTACAAGTTGGGACCTAGTATGCTCTAACTCCGAGTTTGACTTCTCTACTCCCTCAATTTGGTTTTCGAGGGTATCCAGAAGAGTTGCTTGTTCAGCTTTAAGAGCAACCAGTTGTTCCTCCAGCTTTTGGATTTCAGAAGTAACAACTCTAACCCTTTCTTTTGTCTGCAAGCTTTCATCCATCAACCGATCAACTTGAGCGGAGATGCTTGACTCTTTTTCCATAAAGCATCTTGCCCGATTAGCTTGTCTATCAGCTCTCTGGTATTGCTCCCTAAGAGCCCTTAAATTCTCAAAGAAAGAGAGAAAGGAATCGTGCTGAGGTTTTGATAGCCGACCAGTTTTGAAAGACTTAATTATGACCTTTTCTAAATCATAAAGAGCCTTGAGGCTGAATAATGCAGTGAAGTCCTTCCTCGCCCATTCTTGGAAGACTCGTTGTTGCTCTGAAGAACTGGAGGTTGCTGAAGAATGTCCTGAGGATTTCAACCTCGTCTCAAGCCGCCCGAGTGCTTCAAAAAGTTTGGGCAACTTAGCAGGGTTTGAGGATGGAAAAGAAGGAGGATCCTGCACTGCAGCTCCCTCTAATGGAGCAATGCCCACTGGGGGGGCAATCTCTGTCTGCCTGATATTCTCAATTCTAGAAGGGGGAATCTCTGTACCTCTAGAAGATAAATGAGGACGGGAGCACTTTGACTTACAGACCAGACGATTGGGGGAAAGTCTCTTTCAGGACTTGCTGCGAAAAGCCAAAAGGACCAGGTCAAGACAAGAATACAGTTTGAGGCAAAAAGAGGCCTTGGAGATAAGAAATGTACCTGACTTAGCCCTAGGGTTTCACCTGGAAGAGTACTAAATCCTCGTTGAGGGGAAGACTTAGCCCTAGGGTTTAATTTGGAAATGTCAAGTCCTGTATAGTAATTATATAATATAATATTTATTTTCTAGTTGCCAATTGATTTTCGGGTTCGATGCTGGCGTTCGAATTTCAAATTTTTTAAATTTTCGAACAGGTACTCTAATCAACTGTGGCGCCGCCTTCAAATCCGAAATCGACGGCCGCGAATGGCTACCGGATACCGACTTTGTATCCAATGGGACCTCGCTGAACTTAATGACCCCGGGCCTCGTCCCCATCCTCTCCACCACCCGATTGTTCCTGAACTATCCCCACCGTAAGTTCTGCTACACCGTCCAGGTTTACCGCAATGCAAAGTACATGGTCCGGACCACCTACTACTACAACAGCAGCGACTCGCCGCCGGTGTTCGACCAGATTGTGGACGGCACTTTCTGGGCTGTCGTTAACACGACCGAGAACTACTCTAACAACATGTCATCATACTACGTGGGGTCTTTCTCGCCCAGGCCAAGACCATGAACGTGTGCCTCGGGTAGAACAATTACATCGAATCTGACCCGTTTATATCCGCCCTGGAGTTTGTGATACTCGAAGACTCACTTTACAACTCCACCAACTTTAAGTCGTACGGCCTTTGCTTGGTCGCCCGAAACAGATTTGGGTACACTGGACCCATCATTCGGTACGCGCCCTTCTCTTTGTTTTAACTTGTAGAATCCGTAAATTCAGTGACTTTGAAGTCAAAATTTGAGTTTGTTTAGAATCCAAAATTGGGTTATCATTGTAGATGCAAATTTTCGCCTTCTTCAGTCTTGACAAAAATGCATCTGCAAAACAATCTACAATTTTGATCAAAGACCTAAGCCTCACGCGCGCCTGAGATAGGGGGTTAGGTCAGCGGATTTCCGATGCCCTCACGCGCCCACGAGGGGGGTTAGGTCAACGGATCTCTAATGCCTAAGTTAGTTTCTCTGAGAGAGTAAAGTGTTTAGAGTTTTTTAGGGTTGCAAAAGCTCTAATGGTAGAATACCGGGTTTTTATAGGGCTAGGGTCGGCCATATAGTGTTTAATGGAGAGATATTCTCTAAATATTCCCAATATATTAAATAGGAAATAATATCTTGAGATAATGGTGTGATTATTCCTAATTTATTTGAGTCAATCTTAAATTAGGAATGTATTAAAGATAAGATTTGGGTAATTAATCAGACCTCCAAAGGGCAATCTTGTCTTTAGGGCAATCTTGTCTTTTTGAATAAAAATCTACGTGTCGCCTCTAGAATATTTGGGATTATTTTAGGCTCCACAGTCATCAGATACCAGATTAGGAATTTGATCAGCTTTGGATGCCATTTGGAGGGCACAATCCGATGAATGATTTTTTACCACCCCAATGATTGCAAGTTTAAATTTCGAATTTTTTGTAGTTTATAGATTAATTGGCTTTCGTCTAACGACAATCAATGCGATGATAAGCAAAAATGCACCATTATCTTTTGTTTACATTCAAAATTTTGTGTATTCAGTGACTTTGAGGTCAAATTTGTAAAGATTTTAGAAACTGGAATTCGGTTATTTTCAGATACCCTGATGACCAATTTGATCGTTTTTGGGCGCCATTTGAAGAGCATAATCCGCTGATTTCGATCAATGTGAGCAACTCAAATGCGTCTGTTTCTGGCATGTGGAATATGCCCCCTTCGAAAGTTTTTAAAAGCGAATTGACGACAGGGCAAGCTGAGGCCATGGAGTTGGATTGGCCTCCTGGGTCGGTTCCTGAATCGAATTATTACATAGCTCTATACTTTGCATCAGGGGATTCCTCGGGTTCAAGGGTGATCAACATTAGCATCAATGGTGTACTGTATTACAAGGATTTGGATATGAAGCCAGGAGGGCTTGTTGTATATGCGACGTAGTGGCTACTTTCTGGTTCTACTAGGATTACTATGACCCTTTCTGGGAGGTTAAGCGGTGGTGCTCTGATTAATGCCGGCGGGTTGTTTGATGTTCTGCCCCTTGGAGGAACAACTCTTACTCGAGATGGTATGCTTATCTTTTGATGTTATTGGGATTATATTTTAGTTTTGAACTAACCCATGTTAGAAATTTGTACATAAGCCCACTCAAATTGCAAAGTTTAGATGCCATTTGTACATAGGCTTGATGCAAGACTTGATGGTGTTCATTTTAGTGATATCAATTCTGAATTTGTAATGGGAGTGGCCATTTTCTTTTCACAGTTATTGCTTTGCAAAGAGTAAAACAAAGTCTTCAGAACCCTCCACCTGACTGGAGTGGTGATCCTTGTTTGCCCCGTCAGTACTCGTGGACAGGCATTACATGCTCTCTAGGCCCTCGGGTTCGAGTGGTCTCTTTGTGAGTTGAAAATTGTCGTAATCATTTTTCATTGCTTGATTTGGGTATTGCTTATAGTCTGCTTCCCTTTCTCTTTTTCATCTCAACATGGCCAAAACTTACATCTATTTCCTCATGCTTTCAGAAATCTGACGAGTATGGGCATTTCAGGATCGCTATCACCTAGCATTGCCAATATGACCGCATTGTCTAATATGTAGATTTCTGAAAATTTAACTGTATTTAGTTTGTTCACAAGTGTTTGTTGAATGCCTGATTGACGATTTAGCACTTCTGATAGCTTGCTTAGGAACAATAAATTTACAGGGCCTATTCCCGATCTAAGTTCATTGAAGTTACTGGAGAAACTGTAAGTTGTGACAATTTACTTCCCATGTTTTTCCCCTGCCTCTTGATCATTTTATTTTTAAATTTGCAATGAAACACATTGTGGCATATGGAAGCATTAGCCACTATAAATGGAATTCTGGAAGTCAATGGCCTGAAACTGTACTGGTGTGATTAAGTGATTAATTATCTATTTTAGCGGTTTTGTGCTACTTTCACATTGCATTGATTGTCTCATCTGAATATTCTGAGTCTCCTTGTTGCATGAAATGGCTTTCTCTAATCCAATTTTTCTTTTTCCCTCATTTAAGGCACTTGGAAGATAATCATTTTAGTGGAAATATCCCCTCATCGCTCGGGAGCATTGATAGCTTGCATGAACTGTAAGTGATGTCAAACAGTCAAAGCTGGTTCTTTGTTCTTTCTTGGTATCAATTTGAGATTTTTACTCACAGTTTCTAAAATGTCTATTTGTATAGAAAATGGATGAGAAGAATTTGGTTCTCAAACAATTTTATGTTCTATACTGTTTAATTGTGGAAATGTTAGCATTTTAATTTATTTGTCGAAAAAAATTAATTGTCACTGATTTGTGAACTTTATGGATTAGAGTTCAAGTTATGGTATAACCCTAGTATTGATACCTCTCGATTCTCTTGTTGTTGGAAACACCTACTTTTTAAAGCATTTGAATCTGAATGGCTGCTACAAAAATTTGCACGTTCAGGGTGCTATATATTACAGACGAATACTTTAGGGCGTCCACATGTTCTATCTGTTTTGTTGGTCAGAAGCAAATACCATTAGAAGTCTATCATGGTCTAAACCTTGTGATTTGATAAAGGATTCTCACCAATTTCAGAAATATATGCACGCACGGCGCATTGATCTCAGTATATAAGACTAATATGTTATGAACTTATGCGGGCATATTGTTATGGTTTCAGATGTAGATATTTATCTGACTGATACCTTGTTTTCAATTCTTATGGAAGATATTCTACATCTTTTTTTTCTTCTTGTTGGATAATTCAGGTTTTATGCCGATTTTAAGCTCACAATGCTGTTAGATGACATCACAACTGGGCAAACTATCTTTTTTTTTTCCCTTTCTTTCGTCTTGCACATGCGTTGATTCTGCCGTGATACTTGATGTTTCTGAGTCCTAACTTGCTTCCACGTCTCTTTCAGTTTCTTACAAAACAATAATTTGACTGGTGAAGTTCCTGATAGCCTTGTTGGAAAATCTGGTCTGGACCTAAGGTAGTTGAAATTTCACTGGTCTTACCACTCAAACCTTACGTTGCACCTTAAGCTGATTGTTTTTCCTTGCGTTTCAGGACGTCTGGAAATTCTTTTTCAGCGCCGCCGCCTACTTGAACAGCTAGTATTACGCATTCAAAGGTAAATATTTTTTCCAAGAAACTTGATCCAAACTCTAAACATAAAGAGCTCTCCAAAATTTGGACTGCAAATTTTCCCTTTGCCAGCTCTTTGGATCTGTAGTCGAAAGCTCTCGTGCCTATGTTTCTTTAGCTTTGGTGGAGTTTGAGATCTTCAGTGAAATTTTACCCTACATTTTTGTACCCGATTGTTCATATACAGCCACGTTGATTTGTCGTGTTCTTTATGTAATTAGTCGATGTTGTTGTTGTCCATATTAATTTTTCTTGTTCTTTAATACACATTTTCCCTTATCTACACAGTGTATTGTTTGTAAATCTTATTTGAAGTGATTGGTGTTGATCTGTTTTTACTTAGGTCTATGGTTGACATTCTACCTCAATTTCTTCTTATGGTTCTAGTCAAATGTCCTTATTACATTTACAGATGTGCGTTAGGCCAACTGGCAATATGTCCATCTCCTGCACCTAAGTTTGAATCTCCCTCCCCGTAAATTAAAATCGGAATTTGAATCCTGTTACATTCAAACCATGTTCAAAGAGAATCCTACCAATGTGGTCCTCTTCCCTTTCTTCATATGCTAAAAATAATTCAAATATTCATTGGTGGTTAAGGCCAAAAATCAGATTCCAAGTGCTGCAATGGCTCACATGTTGGACCGACTGAGTCACAGATGTGCAATGTCTTCTCCCTTTCCTACCCACTTATTTGGGAGAGCCGGTTGGCAGATAATGTATGTACTTTTTGGACAATACATTAAGGCAAATAAATAAATAAATCAAACAAATTTTGGTTAATATTGTGGCAAAATACTAGAAAAGTTAGCATTTACATTATGATTCTTCAAATCCAACATAAGTAACACTCTAAACATGAGACGGAAATTTTAAATGAAATAAAAAAAAATATTGCGAAAATTGCGAACATCTTGGACGAGGATTTTCTAGTATGCACCGGGATCCTTGGTTGTTGGATTCTTAGCTGGTGCATGTTGTACAGTACCAGAGCATGGTAAAATTCTCGTATTGGACAATTAATCCTGCAGATCAGACCAACATCTCTACCTCCCTAGCACTCTTCCTTTTCTGAGAGGAAACAAAGGTGGCAAGGCATTGCTCTTCACTTGTGTGCAAATTGGCACATTTACCATTAGCCTTATTCTTATGCTTGCTGATCTTGTTCTTTCCAACCCTTTCTTTATCCTTTTCATATACTTCTCTTTGTTCCATTCCTTCTCTTGATCCGTCATCGTAGCTACATCCGCCAACGAGTTTAAGGAAGAAGAGGAAGACGAGGATGAGGAAGACGGGGAAAACGATGAAGCGCGTTGTTTCTTCAGTCTTAGTAGCTCATTCCATAAAACTGTGCACTTAGGTGGCCTCGAAGATGGATCATCGTCCACAAACCAACTCCCTCGGCTCTCCTCCTTGTTCACCACCTCCTCATTCTCATCTCCTCGACATCCTTGGTCTTGAGGTTGAGCTTTGCAAGCTGTTCGGCGTGCTGCTTTTGCCAAAAGGGTAGGAGCTTCCCATCGAAAAATAGCTCATCTGCAGACAACATGGCATGGCTGCTCACATTACTCGAGAGAAACTCAAAATCCGGGTTACATACCTTTTGGTGATCACCACACTCCATTTTTTTATCTTGTACTTCGCCGTGCGAATTCGGGGTGATGGAGATGAAGTTCTCATCGTCGAGAAACTTGACCAAGAATGAAATCCGCAGACTCAAAATCGAGTCGGCAAATATAGGGGTTGCTGGAACAATTTCTAGGGACCCCATTTTTGTGGTAGTGAAAGAGTGTTTTTGAGCAAATGCATGAGGGTATGTAATATATAAAAGGAAGGAAGAGATGCTTTATTAATGTTAATGTTTGAGTAAATTGTTAATCTGTGTGATTTGTGATTGCTAATTGGGTTAGTAATCATGGTTTCGACGCTGAGATTATAAAAGTTAGGTGGTCTGGCGAAGGCGAAACATGAGAGCTCAGGTGGTGTTTAGAATATAGAAGCAGGCACATGGACAACTTTACCTTTTTGGGAACTTAATAAAAACAACAAAGTTTAACCGTAGTTTATTATGCAATTCTAACTAGTGTTTTCTTTCTTGTTCTTCTAAAACCCAAATATGATTAGAAAAAGTAAAAAGTAACTTCTTGGGTAAGGGTTTAACCTACAATATTATAAAGAAAAGAAATGATTTTTGCACTTCCGTTTTTTCCATCTACACTCTTTCTTTTGTTTTGAACTATGAATTTTCTTTTGGTTTATTTAATTCGACGGCTGGAAAAAAAGAGGGAAGTGTTGGAAATTATTTCCCTATAAAGTATACACTGTGACATTGATGAGTTGGGCAATTCATTATGCTAAACATATAATTTTGATTCATAATCTCACAATATAACATATCAGATGTTAGAATTGTAATTCTAAATTATTTTCATGCTTTGTCTTGTATTATTTTCTAGCTTGTAAACTGGGGTAAATCCTGAACTTTGCAAGATACATGTGATTATCTTTGAGTTTGAGATGGGGATCTTTTGCTTTCCAAATTAAAAACAAAACATTTGGTTTAGGAAACTTTAATTAGGATTATCTCATAGATTAGTGGCAATTAATCTAATGAGTTTGGATTAGTCAAGGAGAGGGGTCCCAAGCATGTGGTCACATGAGAGTTATTTCCTTCCATGTGAAATTCTGAATCATAGATACATTTTATGACCAAAATACCCTTCTATTGGTTTTGGCCCTTCCTGGTATTTCATGTGAATTGCCCATCTTGGGTTGGTTTTCCAGTAATTTTGAAAGGCTTATGAAGTGGTAGATATCATGCCCAATAGCTTAATAAGCTTCCTTTAAGATTTGGGTAGTTATGGTTAATCACGACAGCTAATGAACATTTGGGGGTAAATCTTATTTGAGAAATGCTAGGGAGATTCTTTCAATAGTGGGACTATTCATAGACTCTCTACTACCTCATGTTTTTTGTACAATGATTTATAATATTGATCTGAAAATTGCCGTTAAATTATGAGGTGACAAAAAATATATAAAATGTTTCAATTTGAGAAAGTCTCTGTAACATTTCTCATCTTATTATTATTATTATTATTATTATTATTATTATTAAGGGTAATTAAATATTGCAGATGTTGAGTGGTCCACCCTCTGTCCTCTCTTTGTATAATTTCTTGTTTGGTGTGTCTTTGTTGTATGACTTTTGAGGGGGGCAATAATGTGTCCAGAGTGCTTACTTAATCTAATAAACAACATTAACCATCATGTGATGCCCAAATTATTCTTGGTTTTAGCAGTCATCAATTAATGCTAGCATTTTCATTACAAACCACTCTTGGTGAAAGTGTAAACAAAGAGAACTAAGTGTGTGGATTACAATTAAGATTAAACAAGTATGATTATGTGTAGAAAATGTAAGACAAATAGCACAATTTTTTGGAATGAATTCCTCGAATAAGGTTATTTAAAGTATCCCTTAATTAAAGCTCCCTCATATTTTCATAATAGGTTGATTACCAAAGCACATATAAGTTTGACCTTACTCAAGCTTTATCCTAACTTTAGGAATTAGCCTAAGTTTGACCTTCCTCAAGATTTTTTCAGGAAGCACTTTGAATTCTAATAAAAATTTCAACATGTTTCTACTAAAACCTCTTTTAGTAAAAGTGTTTATGATTAGAAATGCTTCCTACATAAGTAGCTCTAAATAAGCTCAAAATCATAAATAGTTTATGGTGTTAGGCATGTGATATCCTGTCTCAAAATTTATAGTTTATTTATTTTACAGTTTTGGGAAAAACGATTTTAAGGGAGTTTTGACCATTTTAAATTTTACTTTAGTGTTTGAAGGTGGTTTAGAATAAACAGTAGAGATCAATTCTACGAGCGATTAGGCACAAACCGTTCATGAATCGGAGTTGAAACAAATAAGTTATGAGCATTGAAAGTGAGGGGCATTTTTGCCTTTTTTCTACTTACTATAATAGTAAGTTTCCTGTTTCAGAAATTATGAACTTGCCAAATTTGAAAAGTTACGAAATCAGGAAAGTTAACCCGGAAACCCATAACCTAGCCCGACATGACCTACCGACCCGTTTCCTTTCGAATATTTTGACACAAATTCCGGCTATTTCCAACAAATTAGTCGATGCCACCACCACCAACTTGAAGCTCTCATTTCCCTCTACAAAACTCATCCAAAAATCACTTCGATAGACTACCACACGTGGCGTTACGAGGCCACAAAATTTTATGGATTCTAGCATAAGTTTTTCCTGGTGTTAAGCTCTACATGCTTGTAAAATTTGGTGAAACTTGAAGTTAGTCGAAAATTTGAGTTTTCATTCGCCGGAAACCACCGCTCACGGCATCGTGTGAGAAATTCAAGTGACATGGATTTTGGCCAAAACGATATGCTCAATGTCTTGAGCCTATATTCAAGGTTTTGTTGAGATTCGATGTGATGGTTCGATTATTCAATTTTTGGGATAATAGTACCGCTGCTTGGTTTTCGTAGTAAAAACAATCTAACTGTTGGATCGTCGTTCAATTTTGTTAGTATGTTATTTATTGATTATCAAACCTTTGAAAACTTGTGGAATGAAAATCTAACGTTCAAATCCTCCGGATTTGAGAATCTAGGATTGATGACCCTAATGGGACCTACTTTGACTGACAATTGACTTTTTAGTCAACATGCCTCGAATTATTCTAGTATCTGACTAAATCCTAAGTTAAGACTTGTGTGTTTTATTGGGCGTTGATCATGTATGAGTGTTTCGATCTTTGTGCTAGTTGGTAGTGGTCTAGAATTCGGGTGAGTTACTTTAATATTATGTAAAAATAAGTATTTTGTCTATGGAAATCCTCATCTTGATATACTTTGTGGATATGACATGGAATTATAAACGTGTATTACCCGGTCATCGATCTGTTTTGTGAAATGATATATATATGTAAGAAGCCTTTAAAGGAAGGGATCCCCATTTTTTCAAAAAAAAAGGGGGATATCCTCTTGACCGTTAGATTTGACTTTAATGAAATCATGTGTTTGAGATTCTGTGGCCTGTGATTTAATCTCAACCACAGAATTTCATTAAAGCCAAATCTAATGGTTAAGAGGGTGTCACCATTTTTTTTGAAAAATGGGGATCCCTTCCCTTAAAGGGCCTGTATATATATATATGTATGTGTGTGTGTGTAAGTAAGTCTGGGACATAAACTCTACTCGAGTTGCCATGAGTAAGTCTGGAATCCAATATCTATATATTTCTTTCTATTGTTGCCATAAGTGTGTCTGGAATACGGAACGTTGTGATTTGTGAAGCCCTGGCATTCGTGTCGCGTTTTTCGTGTTTGTGTCATTTTCGTGTCATACTCGATATCTTAACGGGTCATATCGTGTAGCACCCGTTAAAATAAACAGGTAAAATGACCCAATCTGAAATCGACCCGATAATATTAACAAGTAATATGACCCGACCCGTTACCCGTTAAGGAAGATATATTTTAAACCAATAAATAATCAAATGAAAAACATAATACTAAATAAGTATATACATACCATATTGTCACATCCAAAATACAAAAACGGATTTTTCTTTTAAGTATATATTTACATACCCAAAATAAGAGCATAATAAAAAAACATTAGAACATTACAAAATATCAAATGTTCAAAAGATTTGCAAAATTAAGGACATTGGAACATTAGAACAGTGGAACCTTGCACATTTTTTTAATTGTTTTTTAATTAATGTAGAGTGGAAGAAATATGGAAAAAAAAATATATAAATGCTTGTAATGACAAGCTTTACAACTTTCGTGAAAGGCTTAACTTCGAAATTCACCACTATAATCATATAAATCATAGATCAAAATTTAACCGTTGATTGTTGTTTACATTTAAGCTTCATTTTTCTTATCAAATTTTGTTTTTTCAGATTTTCCTTTTTTTGAAAACATGATCTATTAGAGGATGCAGGAAGATGAACGGTTTGGATCGTTGATATTATGTTCAGAGTTTTACGGTTAATAAAAATATTGCTGGATGTTTATAAAGTTTCTACAAACTATATGACATCGACTCATATTTCAGTTAACTGTAAATATCGAAACGTGATATCAAAGATATGAACCGTTCATCTTCTTACATCCGCCAGATGATCATGTTTTCAAAAAAGAAAATTTTAAAAATGAAATTCAGTAAGAAGAATACAGCATAAATGACAATCGACGGTTAAATGTAAATTTAAGGTTTGTTGATGCATAAAATCAGCGAGGACTTTGGTATAACGAAAAGTGTTAAGTTTGTGACCTTCGCTAGATTGCTCCGGTCACTAGTGTGGATAAGTAAGTAAATGGATAGGGACAAGAAAGCAAACACAAGATGTACGTGGTTCACCCAGATTGGCTACGTCCACGGAGTAGAGGAATTCTCATTAATTGTGAATGGGGAAGTACATAGGTTCAAGCTCTCATTTAGTGAGTACTAGTGAATGATTTAGTACAAATGACATTCGGAAATATTGTGAGAGAAAGATCTCTATTTATAGAAGAGAGTTTCTAGTTTCATTCTGACATTGACACGTGTCGTGTTGTGATTGGCTTCTGATGCTGACACGTGTCGCGCTATGATTGGCTTCTGATGTCAACACGTGTCGCGTTGTGATTGGCCTCCTGGTTGGAGAGAAACTCTTCTGGGTCCTTGATGGTATAACGTTGACCGGTGCTCAGTAGTTTCGGGATTGGTCAAGTATGGTACAAATAGTACTCTCCTAAGTTCCTGAGTGAGGGAAGCTTCTCAGTTGAGGACGTACCGAAGTGTGGTATCATTTTCACTTGCCTTATATGTCTCATATGTAGATGTGGCATCTTCTCTGGAAGTACTTTTCCTCCATTCAAAGGTGGTATCTTTAACCGATAAAGATGCACAAGGTAATGTATCAATTTCACTTGAAGCTTACTTGTAGTTTTGAGCTTGGTCAAGTGCTATACAAACCCTATAGTAGGAGTCCCCCAAGTCGCCGAGCTAGGAGATTTGCCGAATGAGGTAACAGACAGGGTAAGTAATCAGACTTCCAAGCAAGCAACCTGGATCAGAGGTTCGACTTTGGCCTCTGGTTGATTCTTCTCTTTTTTCTTATGTCGTAAACAGCAACAAGGATAAGGAGAAGCAAATGGATAAGAGATGATGTGAGATACTTTTGCTTTTGAAGAAGTAACTTTCCACAGGCTTATTCTTGAACTGGGCTGGAGGGTTTTCTAGTTTCCTTCAGAGTATAAGGCCGACTCAAGAATTTGAGGGTCAAAACAAGTCCATCAAATCTAGAGTATGTTCGACCCTGATGATATGAGATACTTTTGCTGTTGACAAAGTAGTGGATGTGTCGGCACATGTTCTGTTACGCTTGTCTCCACATGCTTTCTTGTATCATTCTCATTTGCCCTATCTGCTCCTCAGGCAGATGTGGTATCTTCTCTGGAAGCATAAGATGTTGAAGATGAGTACTCGAGAGCAATGCCAGGTAAGTAATCAGGCAAAGGGTTCCAGGCAGTCAATTCCTGACTGGAAGCTTGATTCCAAGTGCTGACTGATTGCTCTATTTCTCCTTGTCTTGTAGGTAAAAACAAGGCTAAAGAAAAAGACAGGGAAAAAGCATGATATGGGATACTCTTACTTTTGACCCTGATGATATGAGATACTCTTGCTGAGAGTGCCCTCTCGGATGTGAAGAAAAGTTGAGCATTTTTTTTATTTGTAGGTCTGCCTGACTGTGGAGGATAGAGGTCGACATATATAGGAGTCTCCCTAATAACAAGTAGTAGTGTTATTCCTTTACCCTTCTTGGTCATAGCAATGTAGTGGGAGCTGCAAGCTTCACGTGTTTTAACTTTGTCAGAGCACTTTGAAAAAGTGGTCTGTGGTATCTGGAAAGCTGATGTTGCATGTGAAGATTGCAGACAAGCTTTATCTAAAGAAATCTGGTTCTCGAAGTTCGGAGAGCGGTGCCTCTTCGATTTTCGAACAAGCAATCCTATCAGGAATCTGGCTCTCGAGATTCAGAGAACGATGCCTCTTCGATTTTTGAGAAAGCAATCATGTTGAGAGTCTGACTCTTGAGATTCGCAGAGTAGTGTCTCTTTGATTTTTGAGAAAGTAATCCTGTTGAAAGTCTGACTCTCGAGATTCGGAGGGCGGTGCCTGTTCGATTTTTGAGCAAGTAATCCTGTTGGGAGTCTGGCTCTCGAGATTCGGAGAGCGGTGCCTTTTCGATTTTTGAGAAAGCAATCATGTTGGGAGTCTGACTCTTGAGATTCGGAAAGCAATGTCTCTTCGATTTTTGAGAAAGTAATCCTGTTGGGAGTTTGGCTCTCGAGATTTGGAGGGCGGTGCCTCTTCGATTTTTGAGCAAGCAATCTTGTTAGGAATGTTTTCTCGAATGTGAGTAAAGGTTGGGTATTTTTGCCAGTCTGCCTTGCCACGGAGCACGGAGGTTGACACACATTGGGACTTTCTAGTTATCAAGCAGTGGTGTTGTTCCTTTACCCTTATGGGTAATAGTAGGGTAGCTGGACCTTCAAAATTTATGTGTCTAAACTTTGTCAGAGATCTTTGGCAAAGTTATCTGTGGTACCCGAGGAGCTGATGTTGCGTGTGGAAACTGATGCCTCTTCGATTTTTGAACGAGCGGCCCTATTGCTCTTTCTTTTATAAGGGCGCCAATTATGTGCAAGAAGTACATTCAGAGAGTTATTGTTTATAGGAATTTTCCCATTACTTCATAGATTTATTGCGCCTCATTTCTCCTTCATCATTTCTGAGAATGTCTGGCCCATCCGATCGTCATTTTGACTTGAACTTTGGTGAACAGGCAGTCATGCCTTCTCAAGACAACATATGGCGCCCATCCTTTTTATCCTTTACTGGTCATCTTACCGTTGGGGACTCTGTGATGAAGAATGATATGACCGCTGCGATGGTAGCCAGAAACCTTCTCATTCCCAAAGATAACAGACTACTTTCCAAACGGTCTGATGAGTTGGCTGTTAAGGATTCTCTGGCTCTCAATGTTTAGTGTGCAGGTTCTGTGTCTAATATGGCCCAACGCCTATTTGCTCGAACCCGCCAAGTTGAATCATTGGCAGCTGAAGTGATAAGTCTCAAACAGGATATCAGAGGGCTCAAGCATGAGAATAAACAGTTACACATGCTCGCCCATGACTATACTACAAACATGAAGAGGAAGCTCGACCAGCTGCAGGAATCTGATGGTCAGATTTTACTTGATCATCAGAGGTTTGTGGGTTTGTTCCAAAGGCATTTATTGCCTTCGTTTTCTGGGGCTGTACCGCGTAATTAAGCTCCAAATGATCAACCTTCGGTGCCTCCTCATTCTGCGGTTTTGCCTAGTACTGAGGCTCCGAATAATCACCTTCTGGTGCCTCCTCTTTCTGGGGCTCTGCCGATTGCTGAGACTTCTCCTGAGGAACCTTTGTGAAGGCTCCCTCTTGTTTGTTTATTTTGATTCATGTATATGTACATATTTGTAACTTATCGGAGATATCAATATACAAGTTTTGCTTCATTTCAACGTATTGTGTTAAATACACCAAGGCCTTCTTCACTAAGTTCTTTGAATTTTTCCTTTTGTTGAATCTTGTGTGTTGAAACTTTGTGAGTGAAGCATGTAGGTTGAGGTAGTGCTTCCTTAATTTCCTGAGTGAGGAAAACTTCTCGGTTGGAGACTTGAAAAAATCCAAGTCACTGAGTGGTCGTGAAACTTCCGAGTATCTAGGTGCAGTAGCATATGGTAAGAGTCCCCCAAGTCTCCAATCGAGGGAATTGACGAAGGAGGTGTCTTGCTAGTAGCCAAGTTTCCAAAGTAACAAAACTTCACCATTTTCCTTTCTAAATGGTAGCCCAAAACTCCTCCTTCATATATATTTGTTATGAAAGTTGTTAGGACCAAAGAAGATGAGGCCTAGGCATATTTTTTTTTTTTTTAATTTTCGAATTTTCGAATTTCTGAATTTTCAAATTTTTGAATTTTTGAATTTTTGAATTTCCGAAAAAAAAAAAATTATATATATATAAAGCTTTATAGGTGAAGCTTTGAGGTTGAAGCTTTGTTGGGTGCCATGAATTGATTTTGCTTCACACTATCTTGATCAAGATAGTGTGAAGCTTTTGTGTTGAAGCTTTGTGGGTGAAGCTTTGTGGGTGAAGCTTTGTGGGTGAAACTTTTGTGGGTGAAGCTTTTGTGGGTGAAGCTTTTGTGGTGGGTGAAGCTTTTGTGGTGGGGGAAGTTTTTGTGGGTGAAGCTTTTGTGGTGGGGGAAGCTTTTGTAGGTGAAGCTTTTATGGGTGAAGCTTTTGTGGTGGGGGGAAGCTTTTATGGGTGAAGCTTTTGTGGTGGGTGAAGCTTTTGTGGGTGAAGCTTTTATGGGTGAAGCTTTTGTGGTGGGTGAAGCTTTTGTGGGTGAAGCTTTTGTGGTAGGTGAAGCTTTTGTGGGTGAAGCTTTTATGGGTAAAGCTTTTATAGGTGAAGCTATTATGGGTGAAGCTTTTGTAGGTGAAGCTTTTGTGGTGGTGAAGCTTTTATGGGTGAAGCTTTTGTAGGTGAAGCTATTGTGGGTGAAGCTTTTGTAGGTGAAGCTTTGGAGTTGAAGCTTTGTAGGTGAAGCTTTAGAGTTGAAGCTTTGTAGGTGAAGCTTTGGAGTTGAAGCTTTTGTTGGGTACCATGAATTGATTTTGCTTCACACTATCTTGATCAAGATAGTGTGAAGCTTTTGAGAATTTGTAGTTGTCCTCCATTGATGAAGCTTTTGTTGGTGAAGCTTTTGTTCGTGAAGCTTTTGTTAGTGAAGCTTTTGTTGGTGAAGCTTTTGTGGTGAAGCTTTGTTGGGTACCACGAATTGATTTGGCATCACACTATCTTGATCAAGATAGTGTGAAGCTTTTGAGAATTTGTAGTTGTCCTCCATTGATAAAGCTTTGTTGAATTTCCCTTTTTTTTTTTTAGGAAACTAGAAATTTGAAAATGTGGGAGAGACAACATATACAATTTTTCCTTCCACACTGTTGAGTAAGAGATTGTGATGCAAGCCATACCTTGTAGTAGTCGAAGGTTTGGATGAACCATATAAATTGAATTTGCTTCGAATAGTCTTGAATTTGCCTCAAAGGTTTAAGAATTGTAGTTGCCCTCCATTGATGAAGCTTTTGTTGTCACCATAAATTGGTTTTGCTTCACACTGTCTTGATCAAGAGTGTGTGAAGCTTTTGAGAATTGTGGTTGCCCTTCATTGATGAAGCTTTTGTTGGCACCATAAATTGGTTTTGCTTCACACTGTCTTGATCAAGAGTGTGTGAAGCTTTTGAGAATTGTGGTTGCCCTCTATTGATGAAGCTCTTGTTGGCACTATAAATTGGTTTTGCTTCACATTGTCTTGATTAAGAATGTGTGAAGGTTTTAAGAATTATGGTTGAACTTCTTTGATGAAGCTTTTGTTGGCACTATAAATTGGTTTTGCTTCACACTGTCTTGATTAAGAGTGTGAAGCTTTCTACGAGTTGTAGTGTTTGCATTGTTACAAAGGGAAAATGTCTGAAGCAGATGCATGAGGGCTGAATAGCTTGATCTTCGTATGCCATGCACTGAAGTTGTTGTTGGCTTGCAATAAGACTTTGTTGGTGACTAAAACTCTTGTTGGGCATAAGTGCTCCCCTAATTGAGTTGTCAAGCTTGAGGGTTTTTTATTATTTGTGAATGCTAGGAGTTCACATGTACAAGTTATACCACTCGTATTTTGGTAGGTGGAATGAATGATGAGCTGCTTTCATCACTTAGTTGGTGGTACGAAGGTCAGTTCCTTCATCACCTTTCTTCACATTTCATCACCTGGTTGGTGGCACGAGGATGAGTTCCTCCTTCACCTGGTTGGTGGCATGAATGGCAAGTTGCCAAATGATATTAGATAGCGGGTTGTACATTTCATCACCTGGTTTGTGGCATGAAGGAGAGTACGGATTGTACATTTCATCACTTGGTTGGTGGCATGAAGATGAGTTCCTTCTTTACCTGGTTGGTGGCATGAGTGGCAAGTTGCCAAATGATATTAGAGTACTGGTTGTACATTTCATCACCTGGTTGGTGGCATGAAGGAGAGTACGGGTTGTACATTTCACACCTGGTTGGTGGCATGAAGATGAGTTCATTCTGCACCTGGTTGGTGGCATGAGTGGCAAGTTGCCAAATGATATTAGAGTACTGATTGTACATTTCATCATCTGATTGGTGGCATGAAGGAGAGTACGGGTTGTACATTTCATCACCTGATTAGTGGCACGAAGATGAGTTCCTTCTTCACCTGGTTGGTGGGATGAGTGGCAAGTTACCAAATGATATTAGAGTACGGGTTGTACATTTCATCACCTGGTTGGTGGCATGAAGATGAGTTCTTTCTTCACCTGGCTGGTGGCATGAGTAGCAAGTTGCCAAATGATATTAGAGTATAGGTTGTACATTTCATCACCTGGTTAGTGGCATGAAGGAGAGTACGGGTTGTACATTTCATCACCTGGTTGGTGGCATGAAGATGAGTTCCTTCTTCACATTTCATCACCTAGTTAGTGAGAATAAGGGCAAGGTGTCGAGGCATATTGTAGCAAGTGTCGAAGACACAAAGTATGTTGAACCCTTTGGAAGCACAGTTGGCTTATGTATGGATGTGTTGGAATGTATGATGTTTATGTATGAATGTGTTGGAATGTATGATGTTTATGTATGAATGTGTTGGAATGTATAATGTTTATGTTGATTGATATGAGTGATGCTTATGAATGTTTTGCTATGCATGAAGGGATCCATGCTTTTGATATGTAAACCATGTTGGTTGTAACACTTAGTATCACATACTTTGTGTCAAAGTACGCATGTTGAAGCTCTGAGTTCGAGTATAAGGGTAGGTCAGCATAGACCAAGTGTTCCAGAGCTAGGAACGCAAAAGACTCAAAAGAAGTTTTTTGAATTCCATCTTCTTTCAATATTTACCGAATGGCTTGTGTGACAAAAGATCTCAAGCGGTTGAGAGTCAAAACATTTGTAATGTGTATGCCTTCTTATAATAGCATTTCCTTCAATACCTAGTCCTCCACTTTGAAAGAGTGAGGCTTGGCCCCATAGTCATAATAGTCAACGGTACGTTCACCCCTGGTTGTCTTGATACGAACTTTTATCCCTCTTGTTGTAATGGGCTTGCTGAGAGTAAAAATCCTTCCTCTTACCAAAAGACAGATACGTTTGGTGACTTAGCGAGTAGCTAAATGAGGCAAGAGATGATGCAATAGGTGTTTGAATGGCCAATATCTTCTCACTTAGTAGAACTTGACTTCCACTTCCCATTTGTTGATAGGGGTTAACCATATGAGGGTTCCCTTGGTATGTCCTTACTTCGGCAGAGGCGTAGTTGTAAGCATGTGCCATCATCTTAGAGTAAGTTTTCCAAGTGTTGGCATTGATCATGTACTTGAAGAAACAATCACGTAGGCCTGCCGTGAAGACCTTGAAAGTGGTCTTGTCATCTGCCTCAGCGCAGCGAGAATACTCATGGTTGAAGCGACTAACATACTCTCGTAGTGACTCGTCCGGCTTCCAGCGAATAGTGTTCAAGTCATCTGCAAAATGCAAGTGATCGGTCTGGAAGATGTGTTGAGAAACAAACAGTTTCTTCAATTCCTCAAATGAGTCTACTGTCTTAGGTGGAAGCCGGCAATACCAGTTTAGAGCTCCGTCAGAGAGGGTGAAGGGGAAGAGAAGACATCGCTCTTTATCGGTGTGTATCTAATATGTCATGGTGGAATTAATGAGGTTAAGGTGTTCAATTGGGTCATCCCTTCCAGTATAGAGTTGTAAACCAAGTTTTTGTTTTGTCTTCGCTTGAATAGGGGTGTCGAGGATCCTTCTTGTGAGAGGGCTAGGCCTGGGTTGGTTCTAGTCAGGTATCTCGGCCTGACGTTCGGCCTTCAACTTGTTTACTTCCTCAAGGAGTTGTAGGACAAGGGGGTCCTAAGTGGAGTCATGTACCACTGGAATTTTCTTTCGTAAGTCTCCATCGCCTCTTGGAAGTAGCAAAGTTTGAGCAAAGGCGTGTGGTTTTTTTATTGGACTCGCCATACTGACTTCTAGGGCGAGTCTGTTGAAATACCTCAGAGTCCCATGTACCTTCATGTTCCTCTAGGACCTGTCGTTCTTTCCCTAGATTGACAGCTGGCCTGGGTCGTGGGAGGGGACCAAGTCTTTCAGAAACCCTTGGGTCATTGATCTTCGAGCATATGTGGAAGGGATTCTCTCGACGTTGCTTTAGGAAATCTCAGCAGTCACGATAAACGACTTTCGATCCTTCTACCCCTTCTGCAATGAGGTGTCTTCCTCCACTTCTTATACTTCGAGTCAAAGCATCTGGTTGAGAGAAGTCTCATGTTGATCAATGTTTTGATGATTAGCTCGCTCCTTATCAAGGATACCCATATCGAAGGGATGTGACATTCCTTGTTGGAGGGCACCTAAATAATGGTTGATGTCTACAGGGGCAATGAGCTCGCGTGTTTGAGTACGCCTAGTTTCATGGAGCGTCTCAAAGAGCTTCTCATACTGCTCCTAGAGGACCTCATTCTTCATTGCTATCTTATTGTTCTGAGCTTCTAGCTCATCGACTTTAGCTTGAAGAGCAACCCTCTTTCCTTCCTTTTTTCGTTGCTTCACACTAAGTGCAAGAGGGGTGTCATTTTGTGTGCTGTGGCTTCCTTCGCTCCCCATGTTGGAAAAGGGATGCCTGGTTAAAAGAAAGTGTACGAATGGTGGAAACCAGCTTGGCAAAGCTAAAGAGAGTGGGAATAAGTGTCGATCCCACAAACGGCGCCAAATGTTGATGCACAAAATCAGCGAGGACTTTAGTACAACAGAAAGTGTTAAGTTTGTGACCTTCGTTAGATTGCTCCGGTCACTAGTGTGGATAAGTAAGTAAATGGATAGGGACAAGGAAACAAACACAAGATGTACGTGGTTCACCCAGATTGGCTACGTCCACGGAGTAGAGGAGTTCTCATTAATTGTGAAGGGTTTACACAAGTACATAGGTTCAAGCTCTCCTTTAGTGAATACCAGTGAATAATTTAGTACAAATGACATTCGAAAATATTGTGAGGGAATGATCTCTATTCATAGAAGAGAGTTTCTAGTTTTATTCTGACATTAACACGTGTCGTGTTGTGATTGGCTTCTGATATTGACACGTGTCGCGCTATGATTGGTTTCTGATATCAACACGTGTCGCGCTGTGATTGGCCTCTTGGTTGGAGAGAAACTCTTATGGGTCCTTGATGGTATAATGTTGACCGATGCTCAGTAGTTTCGGGATTGGTCAAGTATGGTACAAACAAGGTTTATGGATTATAGTGTTGGAATTCGAAGCTGACCCTTTCATGGAAGTTGTAAAGCTTGTCACTATGAGTGATTGTATATTTTTTTACATTTTTTTACACTTCTACTATAATAATTATTAATTTTATTAATTTTGCCCTCAAATAAAAAACATTATTCACGAGGGTTTGGAGGATTTTAAAAATCTAAATAATGTAAGTGTAACCATTATCTACTCGTGGGGGAATAATGAAGAATCACGAGTGTTTATATATTCTTTCACATTTTTCATACTTGTATGTATGTCTTCTTAGTTCTTGCCTAAACAAATACTATACTAGTTTATTTTAATTTTGGACAACAACATGTTAAATAAAATTTATTCTAGTTATGATAATAAGGAACTCTCATAATAAAAATAAATAATGACTAAAACTTTTTTTTTTTAAACTTATATAGAATAATAATACAAAACTATATATTTAATATAGAATATATTGTATCTATTAATATGGTTATTGTATTTTATAATAAATTTTTTAGTAATTAAACTTTAAAATTATCAAAATAATTTTTTTCTTAATGGGTCGAAACGGGTTACCCACGTGTTACCCGCGTGTATACCCGTTAAGAACCTGTTATTAACAGGTTCTTAACGGGTCACCCAATAATGATCCGATTAGTTATCATGTTGATCCGAAATCCGTTATTTTCGTGTCGTATCACTGTGTCGCATCAGAAACTGCCGGGTTGTACTAGCCTACTAGCCCTAGTATTTTATTATATATATGAAAGAGTCTGGGTGGATTCAATCAAGATTTGTGAGTAAAGATTGTTTTATATATGCAAAGGATTTTATGATATGTTTTATGACTAAGATTGATTGATTTATAATCATATATGTTGTATTATTATCATTCACACGAGCTTCGTAGCTTATTCGAATTTTTGCTTTGCGAGGTGCACCGTTTCCATGATTAATTGGAGGGTACATGTAGTTGTTAGAGATATAGGATATCAAGGGTGCAGCTGGTGTGTGCAGTGTGGTCGAGAATAAGGTTTGTTACCTTTTATTGTAATTTCGTTTCCACTTATTATTTGTTATGTAGTTCTAATAAACTCTATGTAATTATCGTACTGTCACGTTCTGCTGCCATATATCGATCATAGGCGTCTTTGGAAATCGAGGCGCGACAATGTACCTCATACGTAATGTTGACGTGACAAGATGACTGGGAAATGATTCTGTAATCAAGGTTAAGGTAAAGAGAAGTGCATGTCATATGACATGTTAACATAATATTTTTTATGTAATGGTTCCGACAATGTTCGTATCTGTATTGAGATGCGCCTCGTGAAATTGAAAGCTAGTGAGTACTATTTACAAACAACTAGTTACTATTATGTATAGTGTTGTGACAGACGAGAGTAAAAGGCCGTACCCTTCCTATCTGTCAAATACGTGACCCATTGGATTGTATAACTTTGGAGAAAGGGGACCACAAGTTTTGATGTTCTAGACGTACTTATTTTTGTAAGGATTAAAGGTGAAAAAAATACAAGAGTAATTCTTTTGTTTGAGGTTACAAAACATTTTTAATTTTGTCTATTGATTCTTCTTTAGCTTATTAATTCAATTCGAATAGTTAGAAACAGAGGAAAAAACGTCAGAAGTCAAAAAGGGAGTGCAAAAATCACCACCAGAAATAAAAACTCCAAGGCAAAGCAATGTGGCTGGCTAAAGACTCTACAAGAATGGGGGACCATTAATTATTAATTAGCATATATAGAGATGATGGACCACTGTATTAAGTTAAAGATTAAGAGGAGGTTTACTCTGGTTTCATGCAAAGCCCAGCTGTTAACGTATAGGGAGGATTACAAGACCATTTTAAATACTCCATCATGCAGGTTCAGCACACTCTAGAGAGAGAGAGAGAGAGCTAAGCTCTTTGACCTCGTGTTTGTTTAATTACTTACAGTTGGATACATACACTGTCATTTGTAAGACCCAGGCCAGACACTCAGACAGTATAATAGATAGGCTTGGTGGATTGAATTTGAATCATCATCTTCTGCAAGTGATTGGTTTCTCTAGGTCGTAAAGACAAGATACTTTTAGTGCTTCATAACAGAACTTTTGTTATATATTCTAACAAAAAAAAACTGTGAAGATTGTGAAGCAATATTACACGTCAGAAATCTATTAAACCTAAGGTCACTTACTTAAAAAATGCTTATAATTAGAAGTGATTCCTACAAAAACGCTCTCTAACCAGCCTATTTATTAGCATTACAATAGAAATATTTGAGGGCGGAGAAAAATTAGGCAAAAACGGGTAACAAATAGGCCGGGTGAGACCCAGACTAGAGTGTCTCCCCTGCCTGCAGTCTAGCATGAGCATTTTCATCGGGCCGTGATTATAGGATTACTTAAAAGGTGGAGTGTTAATTAATCTCTGCATGCAGTATTTCAAGTTTCAACTAGATCTTCTGCTATATATCTTTTCGGATGCTGCACTCCGACGCCTTCAAATTAATTCCACCCACATTTACCAACAAGGAAAGCTTGGCTCCTTAAACGAGTTCATCTTTAAGATAATTTGTAACTAATTCATAAAATTTTGTGTTTGTAATTGGAATCGTTCATGTGATAAACCACTCTGTAAAAAATTAATTTAAAATAAGGTTGTTTAGTTAGTCAATTGTAGTAAATAGATAGAAGGTTCACGATGCTTTTACCGTATTCGACCAGTTGTTTTTATACAGTTTGATGCCTAAACGATATCATATTTATAAATCATTACAAAGTATTTTATAATATAAACAACTATGATCATAAGCATGAAATTCTATGAATTGGTAACAAAGTATCTTGAGAAAGAACTCCTCATTTATCGAGTTGTACAAACATAGCGTTTTCTAATTAGTTCTTTTTTTGGACGAGATTCCAATTAGTTCAAGTATCCTATCATTGCATTGCTTGTAATGAAGTAAGACAACTCACCTAGGTGTTGTACATAATATATTAGATTTCTATTGTTTTCGAGAAAAAAATATATTAATTCAAAGAGAAACTTCGGTAACACTAAATACTTCTAAAATCGTATTTTACATATGCATGCATGTATGTTTTTTTAAGTTTTACTCGGCGATTACGAGGAAACACTCAAGTGGTTGTAATTCTTCTCCTTTTTTTACTAACATTGTTGCACGCACAATGTGTGTTAATATTATTTGAGATGGTGGACTTCTAGAACGTGGATTTTTTTTTTTTTTTTTTTTTTAGTTTTAACCAATTCATTTTGGGATGTGATATCTACACATCATATTTTACTTCTCACACATCTTTTTATTTTTCGGCCGTTAGATCGGATGAATCGAAGAAGATCAATGAACATAAATTATCAAGAGGTGTGTGAGAAGTAGAATGGGGTGTGTGGATAGCACACCCCATTCATTTTTTCTATAAATTAAAAAGAAATTAGTCATTTTGTTGTTTGACATAATTACACATGATTTAATAACGTACAATTTTTTTGTTATGTTATGTGTAGAGATTTTGATTGAGAAATAAGGTTTGCTTAATAAATAGTATAAAGAGTGAGAATGTAGGAACAATATGGGGACTAGCACGTATTGATGAAATTTTTTATGTTTGTTTGTGCGATTGGTTTAATCTTGTGTTTTAACTTTGCGTTTATATTATTTCGCCCTTGTTCTTTAGAGGGAACTTAGGACTCAATTTCCTAAAGTATCCAAAATCTAATATTTACTCTAATGCGTCTACTACTAGTATTTTCTGATATCTTTGGGTAAAGGTATACATGTGGGAGTTTATCATGAATATTGTGGAATTATCTTTTGCATAACGTAAGAGCGAGAAGAGTCCAAGAGTGCATGGACTTTATTATTTGGCTGGCTGCCATGTATATAAAAGTTGTCAGATAAAGGGCAGAAAAGTACCTAATTAATTAATCAGATGTGGACAAGCAGCCTTGCAATTTATTTGCAATAGGAATTTTACTTAATTCATTTGCATGTGATTGCTTGGGCATATTGGGCATGCAATATGGAGAAGGGAGTCATTTTGGTTCCAAGGTATAAAATATCGATGATATCGAAAATATCAGTAATTTAAAAACATGAAAATTTCGATGGAAATATCGAGATATTATCGATATCGATTAAAATTGAATAAAAACCACGGAAATTGTAAGAAAAACTTGGAAATTTTTATTGAAACTTTGCAGGATGTTTATTTAGTCAATTATCTATTAGTTTATCACAAAAAATTGGAAGGAAATGCATTGCATGATAGATATAACTTATTTAAGTTGATTATATAGCGAGCTGGCAAACATTGTGAGTGTAGAAAATATGTAGTAATTAATGAAAGAAGTTTAAACACACCATAATCATTTATATATAATGAATTAGTACAATATTTTACACTTTATACATTGCATGGTAAGATACATGAGTGACTTAGCAAGGTCTAAAATATCGATGATATCGGAAATATCGGTAGTCCAAAAAAATATCGGTAGTCTAAAAACACGGAAATTTCGATGAAAATATCGGGATATTATAGATATTTTAGACCATAAGACGCATCATTTAAAGGCGCATGTCTTTTCATTTGAAGTTTGCAGAAGATAAGATCATATTTCAACATAATATTATTTGGAATAATATATATATATATATATATATATATATATATATATATATATATATGGAGTTATCATGTGGAGTTCTGCTACTTGGTAGCCAAACACATATGGAGGGTATAAAATCATAGAGGGTTTGCAACATAGGAAGAACCTTCAACTCAACACACAAGTTAATGTTCTATGATAAACCTTTCACATTTTTGAGAAAAGCACTAACTACTCACTGACAGCCAACGCAAATTCAATCTAGTTAGATAGGTTTGGGTTGGCAATCGACAAACGATGACTGCCTGGTTAGCAAGCGTTTTCTAAAATCAACCAGCCAAAGCGACTACCGGATTAGATGGCGTTGGAGTTGTATAACTAGTTTGGCCTAAAGAGTCTCGGCTGCTTGGTCGTTCAGAAACTAAATTTACATTATCTACGCATCGATCAGCTTGCTAGCTAGACCTACCACTCTCCCCACGTGATCCTTGCAACTTGAAGCTCTTGTACAAATCAACCGATTGGGTTGCACATGCCAATGAATCACCCTTGCTTCTCGTTCCTCATGTAACGACTTCGATCGGTAACCCGACACACGATGTCAGGTCGCTACAACTTCCTGAAATCAATTCCAACTTAAATGGCCTTGATTCTTGAAAACCAAAACTAACAATGATCCAAATTACAACAATTTCCATCGTGGACGAGCTATCTCTCGAAGCAAACACAATCCTTGAAACTTTCAAGTATCTTTATACTCTTGAAGACAACCAGAAAGCATTCAATTTCTTCACCTTGAATGAGACCGCTTGCCTTAACACTTTTTAAGTGAGGAGGTGCTCTACTCACACACCTTAATACCAACTAGAATATATAAATTATTTATTTTATATAAGGATTTTTTTTTTAATTTCTTCATATAGCTCAACATGTTCCCTTCATTTTGTCTAACACTTATCAACTATAAACACTACATAGTCGAGTGAAATGAGGTGAATGGACTTGAAAAATAGGTCTTATTTTTGTCCATATCATTATTTGATGGAAAGACATACGAAACTGGACGTATACGTCTGATTGTAAGACGAATTGAACCTTGGGTGGTTTTTTTTTTTTTAATTTTTTTTTAGTAAAGAAACTTTGGGTGGTTAATCGTAAAGTTATTTAGTTTGTGATTGGACAAATTTGGAAAACTTCATATGTCATTTGTGAAACTTTCCTTTCAAATTAATGTAAACCACACATAATTAACTAATATACGCATTTTAGGGCCTCTTAAAATATGGTTCTTCTCTTGCCCTGCCAAAAAGACAATCGCACAATCCGTTGTATTTTACATTCATTATGTATTACAATGTTTGATTAATTTAAAATACTGGTACAATATCATGCATAAACTTTTTACAAGAGTTGATAGATATTATTCGAACTTGACATACATTGCCTCTCAACCGTCAAGTACTATCAGTACGTGGTGTGAAAGGTGTGGCTAATGTTCATGGGGAGGGCCATGCCATTGCATTATTGCTAGGTCCACATGGAAACAAGTTAGATTCAGAAGAGTCTCATCGATCTGACAAAGACAAACGATCAGGTGCGAATTCATGTGATTTTGTCTATCTCCATCTGTTTTTGTTTTTGAAGAATATTTGCCATAAAAATAAAAAATCTATAAAGGTAATGTTAGAGCAAACAAATTTTTAAAGGGGCTTTTAGATCTAGGTTAAAAAATATAGATGGTTTTTAAGAGTGGGTCCAATTATCTAATTACATGTTTTTATTTCTTTTATACTCATTTTATATTTTTTTAAATATTAAAAATCAATTAAAATATTCTAATATCATGCATTTTTCAACTTCAAAAAATCTAATTAATATCTTACAACAACAAAAACTAATATACTAACATAAATTATCTACAAAACATTATACCTTAACTCAAGTAACAAATATATGAATATATATTATACATATAAGCGAGATATGAAACCGAACTAAAAGGTAGGAAAAAACATAATATACCTACAAGCAAGACATATTAATTTGTGACACGTTTATTATAAAAAAGAATCTGTCATATAGATACATAAAAATAATTAACCTGTAATATAGGTTGATTATAAAAATTAAAAATAAAATCTATAAACGGGGTTTAAAGCAGGAGGAAGAACAAGGAATAACAAAAAATAAAAAATAAATAATCAAATAGATAATTAGGAAGAAATTTGATTTTTATAATAAATTCTCTCATTGAATAGATAATTATTGATAATAAAATAATTAAATTTAAGGAATTTGACTTATTTTAATAAATTGGACTATTCCTACTATTGGCTAAAAAAATTGGACTTATATCAAGTTTTCCCATTTTTAAATCAAATTTTATAACTAAATGATATAGTTGATGATTGAATCATTATATTAGTAAGTGTTGACTAACGTGCTTATTTTTTATTAATGACAAATTATTTAATTTGTAAATTTGATATAAAAATTCGATCTCCTTAATATTATTCAATCCATAAATATCTTTATATGCTAATGTGACATAGAACTTTTTATAAATTGTGCCTCGAACATAATTCATATGGGTAAACTACACTAATCGTCTTTCTAGTAGTTCCCGTTCCATTGCGTTAGCATCGTTAGTCCACGTTTAATTAATGCAAATTATTTTTAGAGGATAGAATTTTAGTGTGTTTAAAACACGGTACTGTATACCGTGTCATAATATAAGTGGTTAAATATTTAAATAAAAATTTCAACCACTTGTATTATGACACTTGGTGTTTGAAACTGTGTCTCAAGCACATTGAAAATTTTTCCTTTTAGAGTTTAGATTTACAATATATAGAGTCCATCAAATAAATTTACAGATCCAATGATAAATCCTAATGACTATCATGCCTTTATTTTTATTCTTTCAAATTATATATGTTGATGTAATGATGAAATATTTTAGGATCATTTTCCTAGAGTTAATTTAAGCATAGTAATTAATTAAAATTTTGTTCTTGTTTCATATTGGCTTCGAAAAACCTCACCACGCAACAACTAAATAAAAAAATAAACAAAAATGCATTTATTCTCATGACGTTAATATAATGAGTTAAGAGTATGATAGGTTCAAAATTTTCATCATACAAGTTACAACCAAACAAATTCGCGGAATCTCAAAACACGCCGGAAAACAAACTCAACTTACCGGAAATGGTAACCTTACCCATCTGTTTCCAACCAAAATTTAGGGGCCTACTCTGTTGCGTGAAATTTTTGTACTTCTGGAACTAAGATTTGAAAAATGTCATATATTGGAAGTTGGCTTCGCAGCTGCTTCCCGTATTAATATCCACCATCTTATCCAATCACAACTTCTCAAGCTTTGCACATGGCTGACCTCAACTCAAGCCTCAACAAACCGAAATGACCATGTGCCTAACTTTCTCCCATTTAATTTCGTTATTGTGCAGTTAAATAATTAGTTGTTAGGGAAAAAAATTAGAAAAATATTGAGCATTTGCATGACAATGTGAGTTCAAATTTTGTTAGTGGCTAGTCTAACATCTAATCTAATAAAATCTATCGTTTGATAAAAAAAAATATTGGTGGAGATCGAATATGCACCAGAGTATATAGATGTAATTACTTATGCTACTGCAATAAGCGCCATGCAAAATGGGAACTTGGAGAGAGTTTTGTGTGTAGTGTACAAGGTGTTACACTACATTTTATAATATAAATAGACAACAAAATTAGTATGTATTATTTTATAATATAATTTTAGTGTCATTTCACTTATATTATAATGAGAAATATTATGAGGATTCTATCAACAGTGAGACTCTTTATAGACTCTACCATCTCACATTTTAATATCAATTCTTGTGTCATCATTATAAAATATTGTGTTAAAAATATGAAGTGACAGGGAGTTTATAAAAAATTCCACTTTTAATAGAATTATTTTCGTATTCTGATACATGATGTACAACTTTATATTAAAGGTACTTTAAAAAATCTCTCTAGAAGAGTGGACTAAGGTGGCTCCAATCTGTGAGATGCTGGATAACTCCAGACCTATAACCATAGGCATGGGTGAGAGACAACATGCTAGTACGGTAAGAAGAGGAAAGAGGTCAAATAATTTACCTTTTACGGCGATGGAAGGTCAGGGGAATACAAGTAGTGAAGGAAGCAGTCGTGTGGAGTTGAGGACCCAGAAGTTTACACAGCAGCCTAGCAGAGGTTAGAAGAGAAGACAGAGGACATAGGAAGATGACTATGAGTCTACATGGCAATTTAAGGAGGGTCACAACTATTTTAATCGATATGCTCTGGTGGATGATAGTCATGTAGGTATTTCACAGTCACACTTTACAGTCATGCAGATGCATTAAGGAAGCCCGTCCTCTGTGGATATTGACGAGATTCGAGAGGAGCTTGGACAGAATCAGGATGAACTGTTAAATATTAGTGGGGGGATTGAAGGTAATCTGTTGAAGCAGTGTGCGAAGCCCTGTGATATGGAGATAGGTCCATCACCTAAAAAACATAGTAAGAATTTTGAGAGCAGAGAGGAACGCAAACAAAGAATGGCAAGTAAATGGAAGGGTATAAGTATTAGGGAAAGGTGCCTGATGATGGAACGAGCTTTATATGCTGAAGAGGAACTGCTGGAGACTTCGGAAGATTATCAGGAGATGTGGGACTATATGAAGGAAGCATCAAAGGTTGAAAGGGCTAAGCTTCTAGCGCGAAAATGGGGAAAGAGTACTCAAAGTGGTGGCGGCTGGCCTGAAACAGCTGCACGATTGCCATGGCACACTTATTTTGGAACTGCCGTGGTCTTGGGTCGGACACAGTGGTTCGACCTCTATATGGGCTCATTAGAAAATATCGACCCTTTATGATCTTTCTGTCGAAAACTAAAATAAAGGATCATAGAATTGATGGGGTTTGTAGAAGAATGGGTTTTTATGGTGGATTTAATGTACCTCATGTTGGTAGGGCTGGTGGTCTTAATCTCTAGTGGGATGATTTATTGGAAGTTGATATCATGTTTTCTTCAAAACACATCATAGATGCTAGAGTTTGGGGAATATGAGATACTAGGTGTGTAAGGGTGACTGGAATCTATGGTACATCATATAGGAAGGAGAAGGAAGAATTTTGGGAATGGATGCACTCTCACTTCCAGCCTTTAGACATTCTGTGGCTATGTGAGGGTGATTTTAATGAATTCATTTGAGAGTTTGAAAAATCTGGAAGGGCAACAGTTCTATATAACAGGCCCCGATATTTGGCCAATTTTATGGAAGCAATGGAGCTCATGGATCTTAAATTTAATGGACCACAATTTACATCGCGAGGGACTCGAAATGAGGAGTTAGTGGACGAGGGGATAGATAGGGGGCTTTGTAATCAATTATGGTTGGCTAGGTGGCCAAACACAGCTGTTATATATGCTCCAGTTGTGGCATCAGACCATTCCCCGATTGTAATCCATTGTGAGCCGACTCAGTGAAAAGGCAGTGATGGGTTAGGGAAGGTGATGCCAACATTACTTTCTTCCATCAATCTACATTGCAAAGAAGACGGAGGAATAAAGTTGAGATTATAAAGCAGGATGATGGAGGTTGGGAGGAGAACCCATACCGTGTGTATCAACTATTTGATGAGTATTTTATCAAGTTATTTACATCGTTTGGGCAGAGAGATTGAGAGCAGGTTCTGGAATGTGTTACTCTGATGGTCACTGATGCTATGAATCAAGCGTTGGTGATTCCTATCATGGATGAGGAAATCAGAGAGGTTGCTCGGCAAATGGGAGGCTTAAAAGCCCCGGGTCCGAATGGATTTTCAAGTGTTTTTTACCACTCATTTTGGGATAATATTGGCACAGAAGTTAATTAGCTTGTCAGATTTTTTATGACTGGTGATGTGTGTCCTAGGCAAATTAATGCGACTCATATTGTTTTAATACCAAAAGTTCCGAACCCGGAGTTGGTTTATCAATTCAAGCTTATTAGTCTTTGCAATTTTTCATTCAAAGTATTATCTAATGTTTTAACTAATAAACTGAAGCCTCTCATTCCCAGTCTTATTTCTCTCATGCAGAACGTGTTTGTCGGGGACGGCAAATCCAAGGCAACATTAGGATTGCGCATGAGCTTTTCCATTTCCTTAAGCTGAGGAAAGCTAAATGTAAGTTCAAACTTGGTATCAAGCTTGATATGCATAAAGCCTATGATCGTGTTAAATGAGACTTTCTGGATGAGGTCATGGCAAAGATGGGGTTTCACCCAGGTTGGCGGAAGCTCATAATGGGGTGTGTGAGTTCGGATAACTTTGTTGTAATCCTTAATGGGCAACCTGGGAATAAATTTGCTCCCTCCCGCGGATTAAGGCAAGGTGACCTGCTCTATCTATATTTGTTTCTAATGGTTAGTGATGGGTTATCAAAGATGATTAGTCGGGCTATTGATACTAAATAGTTGCAGTGGGTAAGGATGAGTGCTCATGGCCCGTCCATATCCCATCTTTTCTTTGCTGATGACACCTTAATCTTTTTTAAGGCGGATACGGTAAATTGCAGATACTTGGGCTGTTTAATTCAGTCTTATTGCTCTGCTTCGGGCTAGGTGGTGAATCTTCAAAAATCGTGTGTATTTTTTAGTGCCAATACCTCACTGGCTATTGCAGAAGAGTTGGGGAATGTTCTTGGTATACCGGTGGTTTCTAATCCTAGGACTTATTTAGGAATTCCAGCTATATGGAGCTGGTCCAAATGTCGTGGGCTCGTTTATGTGAAAGCTCGATTGTTGGGGTTAATTCAAGGGTGGAAGCAGTGCACTCTATCTTAGGCTGGTAAAGAGGTGTTGATTATGGCCATGGCTTAAGCTACCCCACAGTACCCGATGAATCTTTTTAAATTTCCGGATGCAATTTGTAATGAGCTGGATTCTAGTGGAGGCAAAAGCAAGGAGAGCGGAAAATTCATTGGGTTTCAAAAGATGTATTGGGACTCCCGAAGCGGGATGAGGGTTTGGGTTTTCGGAACTTCAAAACCTTCAATGATGCTCTTCTTGCTAAGCAATGTTGGAGGTTAATCTTTGAGCCGACTTCATTATGGGTTTCGGTTCTCAAGGCCAGGTATTTCCCACATTGTTCTCTTCTTGATACTTAGTGCGAAAGCTAGGCATCTTGGGCTTGGACTAGCTTATTAGTGGGACGCGATATTCTGTTGCAAGGGGCGCATTGGCAAATCATGGGTGGACGGACTATGAGGCTTTGGGTTGATCGGTGGCTCCCATCCCTACCTTCAAACCATCATCTTCCGGCTGGTACGGTGCCGATCACCATAGATGCCCATGTATGTGGAAACTCTTATTTGTTCATCATCTCGATCATGGGATTTCCATTCCCTACAACCCTTCTTATCTGTGGATGATCTTTATGTTATTCGTGACACACACATTGAAGATTCGAGGAGTTGTGATAAGTTCATTTGGCCAGCTACCAAGAATGGTAGGTACTCTATGAAGACTAGATACCACTGGGTGCAATCTCGATCTCACCTTCTGCCTTTGTAATATCTTGCTTCATCTTGTGTTAACTGAGCCGAGTTTGGAAATTCATATGGCAGCTCCAAACCCCGACAAAGATCTGTAATTTTATGTGGAGGACCCTCCATATGGAGCTTTGGCCACGATGAATGCTTTGTAAGCGGCGTTGCACCCTTCATCCGAATTGTCCAATATGTCATAACCAGGTGGAGTTAATCGAACATTTATTATTACAATGCCCATGGGTGGAATCCATCTGGTTTGGTGGGATTTTAAATCTTAGGATTAACAGGTATGAAGTCTCAAATTGGGTGGAATGGTTATTTTCATTCTCCAATTTGCATGTTGGTTCTAGTGGTGACCAAATGTATTTACTATCGTATGTTGCTTTCACCTGCTGGCATATTTAGAAAGCTAGGTGTATCTTTTTGCATGATCAGAGATAAATCAATCCCTCACAGGTCATATGTGCTATCACTACATCGATTGGAGCCTTCTCTGAAGCTGTCCGCAGGCATTCAGAGCCCCCTAGACCTCTGATGGTGGTTGATCGGTCGTCTCGCTAGTTCCCTCCTACCGCGACATACTCAAAAGTTAATGTCGATGCTACTTGGTCGGCTCGGTTGAGCTCTAGTTTTGTGGGGATTATCATTCGGGATACTGAGGGTTCTTTCGTGGCTACGATACGACATGCTATTAGGGCTCCGTCTGTGGGTACTGCTGAAGTTGTGGCAATCCTCAAAGGTTGTGAATTTGGTATGGCAATGAGGCTTACAAAGGTTGTTGAATCTAATTCCCATAACTCTATTAGTTCTCTGTCGGATTCGATCGCGAATGGCAGTTGGGAGGCCTACCCTTCCTTAGGGAATGCTAAACGGTTAGGGGAGGCTTTTCAGGATTGTCGCTGGTCTTGTAACTCCCTATGATGTCCTTTTTTTTCTTTTGCTATGTTGTTTGCTTGCCTCACGGTAAGCTCTCCATGTATGTTTGGCTTATTAGCCCAGGTAATGCAATTCCCAGTTTATAGGAAAACAAAAAACAAAAAAAGTTACAAAATATATAAAAGTAAAAAAAATCATACACATTTCCAGAAAAAGCTGATCTATAAGCAAAGGGATCGGGATGATCCCTTCTATCAAATCCACCAAATCAATCAATTTTGGCCTTTGAAATTTGATCAAATGGCTACAAATAGGAGGTCCCTTTAAAATTTATAATAACTTTAGCCGTTAGATCAAATTTTAAGAGTTCAAATTAGGTGATTAGGTGGAAGGAATCCAGAGAGCTATAAAAGGTTATGACAACTGAAATAATCCTCACAAACAAACACGGAAAAAGCAAAGCCAAAAGCATAACTTCCATGCTACAATAATTCGCGTCAAATTAACATTTCTGGTTTTTTTTGGGGTCACTAATCGAAAAACCAAAAGCTAACAAACCAAACACAGCCTTAGAAAAACAAGATTATAAGTTTCAAGTTCGAAGGGCAAGTGTGTACTAAACTCATTTTGATCTGTTCCTTAATATTTGGGACCAAAACCAAATGAGTGGGTTCCAAAATACCACCCATCACATGCATCACAGAGAGCAACTTGCATATAAACATATACTACGTAACGTTTTAGTTCAAGAACCTAAAGCATGTAAGTTAAATTTACACATGTACTATAGTATTGAATCAAAACACTACTACAATGATAATGATAGTACACTTATTTCACATAAGTCCTCGAATCATCATGCATGCATGCAGCTTTTCAGCTGACCTGCTCTCTCTTGGAAACAAACACAGAGATGCAAACACTTACAATTAACTTGAGGTCTAATTAGTCAAACAAAATAATTTATTATTTTACATTTAATTAATTAACTTGGATCTCAAATCTCATGACTGACCATTGTTATAGTGCTCTTGCCATGAACCAAGGAGTTCTTGCAATGAGCAATTGCGCCTTGAATTGCACTCTGAAGCTCCTCCATCGACGATCTGTCGCCGTACGACGACGTGCTACTACTAGCGCCGCCACCACCCGAGCCCGTTAGACCCAAAGTGCGGGAAAGAACCCCAGAGTGGCTCGGGGATCCCCTCATTGAAGAAGGGCAGCTAGAAATGTACTCTCTTCTTCTTGGGTACCTGAGGTTACCCGAGAAGGAATGAGAAACTAATACATGATTGTTAGAACCACAATCTGTATTATTGTTCCTCGCCGTCGCCACCCCCGTGCATTTGTCGGATGTTTTCGGTGTTGATATTGATGTTGTGGTCATGATCCCCAATCCTCCTCCTCTTCCCCCCATTTGTTGTTGTTGTTGTTGTTGTTTTTGGGAGAGTTTTTCATACAAGGGCTTCACCTTCTTCAAGTACTTACTAATAACCTCCTTGGCAGTAGTGCTCATGCGTTTAGGTTTCACTGCATTGTTAGACCCGAGTCCCGCCGTGGCGGGGTTGGCGGTGTTGTTGTGAGGATCTGTCGTGTTGTTCTTCTGTACTTTCGGCTCCTTCTTAAACACGGAGGAGAATATCGACAAGGAAAAGTACTTCTTCTTCGAAACGCTGTCGTTGGAGTGGACGCTCACGTACTTGTTATTGTTGTAGTTGAAGGCGCGCTTGAACAACGAGTCCTCGTTGTTTTCCTCGGCGACGGAGCTGTCGCGGCGGGAGGAGTCGCATGACTGGTCGGCCAAGAGTACGAGGTCGCTGGCAAAAGAGGAGGTGGAGTCACGTGACTCGTTGGAGGAGCTGCCGGTGGAGTCACGCGACGTGGTGGTGTCGGAGAAGGAAGAGTAGGATGCGGAGGAGGGGAGGCGGAGGTTGCGGACCATGGAGAGGCGAGGGGAGAGGTGGAGTGGGAGGATCTGGCCTTTGTAGAAGAGCTCGTCGGCGGGGCAGATGGCGTTGGAGGATTTGCGAGGAGAGAGAGAGATGGTGAACTCGAAATCGGAGGAGGAGGAGGAGGAATGGAAGGAGTGGGAGGGTGAGGGTGGTAGTGTTTGTGATTTTTGGTGGAGGTGACGGCGGTGAGGGTGAGGATTGGATTTGGTCATATCATTGGTCGGATCTTTTCTCGTCCTCGACGACTCCATTTTGGTGTGTTGAGCAAATTAAGCTACTTGATAATGATTTTTGCGTGATGAGGGTTTTTGTGGTCCATCATTTTTTGGAAAGGTGGTGGGTCGTGTTTTGTACGTTAAAATTTGAGTGGATCTGGGTTTTGAAGCTCACATGGGATGATGGGGGTTTCCACGAACTGGCTTATCTGCCTTCCCACTTTTCATACATTTTTATTATTTTCTATTTATATGATCACAATTAAGTCAAATTAACCTTTTATATTACTATTATTTTTTATTTTATTATTTCTATAAAAAAAATTAATATAAATGGTTGACATACTTATAAAAGAGGATTAAAGTGTATGAGAAGTGCAGATAAGCAGGTTCCCATGTTTGAATCCCATACTTTTCTTTTCTCTCTCTGTTTATGAGTACAAGTGACGTATTTCTTTTCAAGTATTATAATAAAAAAAGATAATGGTAGTGAATCAAAATTTTAAATTAAATTTAGCTTAGAAATTTTGGTTTTTCTAATTTATAAACGACGTGAGTAAAATGTTCCACTTGTATAATAAAGGAAAAACGATAAATTAAATAGGAAGTGTTATTGGCACTTCAAAAATCTCATTCTACATTTCTCACAAGTGTAGTTTTCTTTTAAATATAGAAAGTTTGGATTGTAGAATGAGAATTTTGGAATGCCAATAACAATTCCCAATTAAATTTTCATTTCACATTAATTGTATTTTGTTTTTTTTATCAAGGTTCTTTGACTTTCGTCCATGTCATTACTTAAATATTAAATCATTTACATGTCAATTTTAAAAATAAAAAATTTATTAATTAACCATTCCAAATATACATTTTGTATTTTTCATATACTTCTATTTTTATTTTGTACCAATTTTATAATGTATCAATATTGTTTTTACTTTTTATTTGTACCCACATGAATTTTAAATTTTAATATGCACCCATATTTCTTAATATAATTTGTACCATGGTTTTTTTTGCTGAATGTACCCATATCAATAATATTTTTTTTAAATATATTAATAATTATGCAAATGCATTAATTTTTTTTAGAACTATGAAAAGAAAAATATTACTCGATTATTGATTGTTAAGTAATTATTATATTTTTCAAAATATTATTTGAATTTGCTTATATTTTATAATTTGTAGAACATTAAATGCATAATAAGTACAAAAATTAAATCACTTAAATGATGTTAGGAATCTCGATCAAACTGTTTTAACAAACAAGATTTCATTCTAATAATTAGTTGGGCTAAGAATCGGAAGGAAAACAACCTTAGAAAAATATATATTATAATTAAAAGAAATAATAATGATAGAATAGTGTTCTGAATAAAAATCGTTCCTCTCTATTTTGGCTGACTGCTGCGTTTGATGACACTAGTGCGTACTGATTAGATTGATGCATGTATGGTTAAGTGTCACGTGTCCGAAACGTGAAAGGTGGGGTTTACTTCATGTATAATATGTAAGATATCTTGTGAGTTAACTAGTGCATTAGTCGAATTACCGAAGAATCCAAGGTGCCACTGTGTGCTGGATTGCAGGCGAGGATCCTCTCCGGATCGTTTGTGAGAGGATTCCAGAAATTCTCTAATTACTTTTGTTGATGCACAAAATCAATGAGGACTTTGGTACAACAGAAAATGTTAAATTTGTGACCTTCACTAAATTGCTCCGGTCACCAGTGTGGATAAATATGTAAATGGATAGACACAGGGAAGCAAACACAAGATGTACGTGGTTCACCCAGATTGGCTACGTCCACGGAGTAGAGGAGTTCTCATTAATTGTGAAGGGTTTACACAAGTACATAGGTTCAAGCTCTCCTTTATTGAATACAAGTGAATGATTTAGTACAAATAACATTCGAAAATATTGTGAGAGAATGATCTCTATTTATAGAAGAGAGTTTCTAGTTTCATTTTGACATTGACACGTGTCGTGTTGTGATTCTCTTTTGATGTTGACACATGTCGCGCTATGATTGGCTACTGATGTCGACATGTGTCGCGCTGTGATTGGCCCCCTGGTTGGAGGAAAACTCTTCTGGGTCATTGACGGTATAACGTTGATCGGTGCTCAGTAGTTTCGGGATTGGTCAAGTATGGTATAAACAGTGCTCCCCTAAGTTCCCGAGTGAGGGAAGCTCCTCGGTTAGGGACTTGCAAGATCCAAGTCATTGAGTAATCACCAAACTTCTAAGTACCGAAGTGTGGTATCATTTTCACTTGCCTTATCTGTCTCTTATGTAAATGTGGCATCTTCTCTGGAAGTATTTTTCCTCCATCCAGGGGTGGTATCTTTAACCGATGAAGATGCACAAGGTAATGTATCAATTTCACTTGAAGCTTAATTGTAGTTTCGAGCTTGGTCAAATGCTATACAAACCCTATAGTAGGAGTCCCCCAAGTCGCCGAGCTAGGAGATTTGCCGAATGAGGTAACAGACAAGGTAAGTAATCAGACTTCCAAGCAAGCAACCTGGATCAGAGGTTCGACTTCGGCTTCCAGTTGATTGTTCTCTTTCTTCTTGTATCGTAAACAGCAACAAGGATAAGGAGAAACAAATGGAGAAGAGATGATATGAGATACTTTTGCTTTTGAAGAAGTAACTTTCCACAGGCTTATTCTTGAACTGGGCTGGAGGGTTTTCTAGTTTCCTCCAGAGTATAAGGCCGACTCAAGAATTTGAGGGTCGAAACAAGTCCATCAAATTTAGAGTACGTTCGACCCTGATGATATGGGATACTTTTGATGTTGACAAAGTAGTAGATGTGTCGGCACATGTTCTGTTACGCTTGTCTCCACATACTTTCTTGTATCATTCTCATTTGCCCTATCTGTTCCTCAGGCAGATGTGGTATTCTCTCTGAAAGCATAAGATGTTGAAGATGAGTACTCGAGAGCAATGATAGGTAAGTAGTCAATCAAAGGGTTCCAGGTAGTCAGTTCATGACTGGAAGCTTGATTCCAAGTGCTGACTGATTGCACTTTTTCTCCTTGTCTTGCAAGTAAGAACAAGGCCAAAGGAAAAGACATGGAAAAAGCATGATATGGGATACTCTTGCTTTTGAGCCTGATGATATGAGATACTCTTACTCTGGTGTGGCTTGTTTGCAGAGGTATTATCGGGGGAAAAGAAGCTGAGTATTTCAAGAGACTCTGCTGAGAGTGCCCTTTGGGATGTGAAGAAAAGTTGAGCATTTTTTTTTTATTTGCAGGTTTACCTGGCTGTGGAAGATGAAGGTCGACATATATAGGAATTGTCCTAACAGCGAGTGGTAACGATGTTCCTTTACCCTTCTCGATCATAGCAATGTAGTGGGAGTTGCAAGATTCACATGTTTTAACTTTGTCAGAGCACTTTGAAAAAGTGGTCTGTGGTAACTGGAAAGCTGATGTTGCGTGTGAAGATTGCAGACAAGCTTTATCCAAGGAAATCTAGCTCTCGAAGTTTGGAAAGCGGTGCCTTTTCGGTTTTCGAACAAGCAATCATGTCGGGGATCTGGCTCTTGAGATTCGTAGAATGGTGCCTCTTCGATTTTTGAGAAAGCAATCATGTTGGGAGTCTGGCTCTTGAGATTCGGAAAGCGGTGCCTCTTCGATTTTTGAGCAAGTAATCCTGTTGGGAGTTTGGCTATCGAGATTCGGGGAACGGTGCCTCTTTGATTTTTGAGCAAGTAATCATGTTGGGAGTGTTTTCTCGATGTGAGTAAAGGTTGGTATTTTTGCCAATCTGCCTTGCCACGGAGCACAGAGGTTAACACACACAGAGACTTTCCAGTTATCAAGCAGTGGTGCTGTTCTTTTACCCTTGTGAGTAATGGTAGGGTAGCTGAACCTTCAAAATTTATGTGTCTAAACTTTGTTAGAGATCTTTGACAAAGTTATTTGTAGTACCCTAGGAGCTGCTGTTGCGTGTGGAAAGTGGTGCCTCTTCGATGTTTGAACCAACGACCCTGTTGCCCTTTCTTTTATAAGGGCACCAATTGTGTGCAAGAAGTACATTCAGAGAGTTATTGCTTGTAGGAATTTTCTCTTTACTTCAAAGATTTATTGCACCTCATTTCTCTTTCATCATTTCTGAGAATGTCTGGCCCATCTGACCGTCGTTTTGACTTGAACTTTGGTGAAAAGGTAACCATGCCTTCTCAAGACAACATATGGCGCCCATCCTTTTTATCCCATACTGGTCATCTTACTATTGGGGACTCTATGATGAAGAATGATATGACTACTGCGGTGGTGGCCAGGAACCTTCTCACTCCCAAAGATAACAGACTACTTTCCAAACGGTCTGATAAGTTGGCTGTTAAGGATTCTCTGGCTCAGTGTTCAGTGTGCAGGTTCTATGTCTAATATGGCCCAACTCCTATTTGCTCGAACCCGCCAAGTTGAATCATTGGCGGGTGAAGTGATAAGTCTCAAACAGGAGATCATATGGCTCAAGCATGAGAATAAACAGTTGCACAGGCTCGCACATGACTATGCTACAAACATGAAAATGAAGCTCGACCAGCTGCATGAATCTGATGGTCAGATTTTACTTAATCATCAGAGGTTTGTGGGTTTGTTCCAAAGGCATTTATTGCCTTCGTCTTCTGGGGTTGTACCGCGTAATGAAGCTCCAAATGATCAACCTTCGGTGCCTCCTCCTTATGGGGTTTTGCCTAGTACTGAGGCTCCGAATAATCATCCTCTGGTGCCTCCTCTTTCTGGGGCTCTGCCGACTGCTGAGACTTCTCCTGAGCAACCTTTGTGAAGGCTCCCTCTTGTTTGTTTATTTTGATTCATGTATATGTACATATTTGTAACTTATCGGAGATATCAATAAACAAGCTTTGCTTCATTTTAACGTATTGTGTTAAATACACCAAGGCCTTCTTCACTAAGTTCTTTGAATTTTTCCTTTTGTTGAAGCTTGTATGTTGAAGTTTTGTGAGTGAAGCATGTAGGTAGAGATAGTGCTCCCTTAATTTCCCGAGTGAGGAAAACTTCTCGGTTTGAGACTTGAAAAAATCCAAGTCACTGAGTAGTCGTGAGACTTCCGAGTATCAAGGTGCAGTAGCATATGGTAGGAGTCCCGCAAGTCTCCGGTCGTGTCTTGCTAGTAGCCAAGTTTCCAAAGTAACAAAACTTCACCATTTTCCTTTCTAAGTGGTAGCCCAAAACTCCTCCTTCATATATATTTGTTATGAAAGTTGTTAGGCCCAAAGAAGAGGAAGCCTAGGTAAAAATTTCCAAAAAAAAAAAATATATATATATATATATATTAAGCTTTATAGGTGAAATTTTGTAAATGAAGCTTTGTTGCGTACCATGAATTGATTTTGCTTCACACTATCTTGATCAAGATAGTGTGAAGCTTTTGTAGGTGAAGCTTTTGTGTTGAAGCTTTGTAGGTGAAGCTTTTGTGGGTGAAGTTTTTGTGGGTAAAACTTTTGTGGTGGGTGAAGCTTTTGTTGGTGCTTTTGTGGGTGAAGCTTTTGTGGTGGGGGAAACTTTTGTGGGTGAAACTTTTGTAGGTAAAGCTTTTATGAGGAAGCTTTTATAGGTGAAGCTTTTATGGGTGAAGCTTTTGTAGGTGAAGCTTTTGTGGTAGGTGAAACTTTTGTGGGTAAAGCTTTTGTGGTGGGTGAAGCTTTTGTGGTAGGTGAAGCTTTTGTTGGTGAAATTTTTATGGGTGAAGCTTTTGTAAGTGAAGCTATTGTGGGTGAAGTTTTTGTGGGTGAAGCTTTGGAGTTGAAGCTTTGTTGGGTGCTTTTGTGGTGGGTGAAGCTTTTGTGGTAGGTGAAGCTTTTGTTGGTGAAATTTTTATGGGTGAAGCTTTTATGGGTGAAGCTTTTGTAGGTGAAGCTATTGTGGGTGAAGTTTTTGTGGGTGAAGCTTTGGAGTTGAAGCTTTGTTGGGTACCATGAATTGATTTTGCTTCACACTATCTTGATCAAGATAGTGTGAAGCTTTTGAGAATTTGTAGTTGTCCTCCATTGATGAAGCTTTTGTTGATGAAGCTTTTGTGGTGAAGCTTTGTTGATTACCATGAATTGATTTTGCTTCACACTATCTTGATCAAGATAGTGTGAAGCTTTTGAGAATTTGTAGTTGTCATCCATTGATAAAGCTTTTGTTGGTGAAGCTTTTGTGGTGAAACTTTGTTGAATTTCCCGATTTCTTTTTTTTTTTTTAGGAAAACTAGAAATTTGTTGAATTTCCCAATTTCCTTTTTTTTTTTTTGGGAAAATTAGAAATTTGAAAATGTGAGAGAGACAACATATACAAATTTTGCTTCCACATTGTTGAGCAAGAGATTGTGATGCAAGTCACGCCTTGTAGTAGTCGAAGGTTTGGATGAACCATATAAATTGAATTTGCTTCAAACAGTCTTGATCAAGGGTGTGTGAAGCTTTCTACGAGTTGTAATTGCCCTTCATTGATAAAGCTTTTGTTGGCACCATAAATTGGTTTTGCTTCACACTGTCTTGATCAAGTGTGTGTGAAACTTTTGAGAATTGTGGTTAAACTCCTTTGATGAGGCTTTTGTTGGCACCATAAATTGGTTTTGCTTCACACTGTCTTGATCAAGAGTGTGTGAAGCTTTTGAGAATTGTGGTTGCCCACCTTTGATGAAGCTTTTGTTGGCATCATAAATTGGTTTTGCTTCACTCTGTCTTGATCAAGAGTGTGTGAAGCTTTTGAGAATTGTGGTTGCCCTCCATTGATGAAGCTTTTGTTGGCACTATAAATTGGTTTTGCTTCACACTGTCTTGATCAAGAGTGTGTGAAGCTTTTGAGAATTGTGGTTACCCTCCATTGATGAAGCTCTTGTTGGCACCATAAATTGGTTTTGCTTCACATTGTCTTGATCAAGAGTGTGTGAAGCTTTTGAGAATTGTGGTTGCCCTTCATTGATGAAACTTTTGTTGGCACCATAAATTGGTTTTGCTTCACACTGTCTTGATTAAGAGTGTGTGAAGCTTTTGAGAATTGTGGTTGCCCTCCATTGATGAAGCCCTTGTTCGCACCATAAATTGGTTTTGCTTCACACTGTCTTGATCAAGAGTGTGTGAAGCTTTTGAGAATTGTGGTTGAACTCTTTTGATGAAACTCTTGTTGGCACCATAAATTGGTTTTGCTTCACACTGTCTTGATCAAGAGTGTGTGAAGCTTTTTACAAGTTGTAGTGTTTGCATTGTTACATAGGGGAAATGTCTGAAGCAGATGTAAGAGTGCTGAATAGCTTGATCTTAGTATGCCATGCACTAAAGTTGTTGTTGGCTTGCAATAAGACTTTGTTGGTGACTATAACTCTTGTTGGGCATAAGTGCTCTCCTAGTTGAGTTGTCAAGCTTGAGGGTTTTTTTATTATTTATGAATGATAGGAGTTCACATGTACAAGTTGTACCATTCGTCTTCTGGTAGGTGGAATGAATGGTAAGTTGCTTTCATCACTTTTTTGGTGGTACGAAGGTGAGTTCCTTCATCACCTTTCATCACATTTCATCACCTGCTTGGTGGCACAAAGATGAGTTCCTTCTTCACCTGGTTGGTGGCATGAATGACAAGTTGCCAAATGATATTAGAGTACGGGTTGTACATTTCATCACCTGGTTGATGGCATGAAGGAGAGTACGGGTTGTACATTTCATCACCTGGTTAGTGGCATGAAGATGAGTTCCTTCTTCACCTGGTTGGTGGCATAAGTGACAAGTTGCCAAATGATATTAGAGTACGGGTTGTACATTTCATCACCTGGTTGGTAACATGAAGATGAGTTCCTTCTTCACCTAGTTGGTGGCATGAGTGGCAAGTTGCCAAAAGATATTAGAGTACGGGTTGTACATTTCATCACCTGGTTGGTGGCATGAATGAGAGTACGGGTTGTACATTTCATCACCTAGTTGGTGGCATGAAGATGAGTTCCTTCTTCACATTTCATCACCTGGTTGGTGAGAATAAGGGTAAGGTGTCGAGGCACATTGTAGCAAGTGTCGAAGACACAAAGTATGTTGAATCCTTTCGAAGCATAGTTGGCTTATGTATGGATGTGTTGGAATGTATGATGTTTATGTATGAATGTGTTGGAATGTATGATATTTATGTATGAATGTGTTGGAATGTATAATGTTTATGTTGATTGATATGAGTGATGCTTATGAATGTTTTGTTATGCATGAAAGGATCCATGCTTTTGATATGTGAACCATGTTGGTTGTAACACTTAGTATCACATACTTTGTGTCAAAGTATGCATGTTGAAGCTCTGAGTTGGAGTATAAGGGTAGGTCAGCGTAGACCAAGTGTTCTAGAGCTAGGAACGCAAAAGACTCAGAAGAAGTTGCCTGAATTCCCTCTTCTTTAAATATTTGTCGAATGGCTTGTGTGACAAAAGATCTCAAGCGATTGAGAGTCAAAACATTTGTAATGTGTATGCCTTCTTATAATAGCATTTCCTTCAGTACCTAGTCCTCCACTTTGAAAGAGTGAGGCTTGGCCTCATAGTCATAATAGTCGACGGTACGTTAACCCCTGGTTATCTTGATACGAACTTTTATCCCTCTTGTTGTAATGGGTTGCTATCAAGAGACATATACGTTTGGTGACTTAGCGAGTAGCGAAATGAGGCAGAAGATGATGCAATGGGCGTCTGAATGGCCAATATCTCCTCACTTGGTAGAACTTGACTTCCACTTCCCATTTGTTGATAGGGGTTAACCATATGGGGGTTCCCTTGGTATGTCTTTGCTTCGGCGGAGGCGTGGTTGTAAGCATGTGCCATCACCTCAGAGTAAGTCTTCCAAGTGTTGGCATTGATCATATACTTGAATAAACAATCACGTAGGCATGCCGTGAAGGCCTTGAGGGCGGTCTTGTCATCTGCCTCAGTGCAGCGAGAATACTCATGGCTGAAGCCACCGGCATACTCTCGTAGTGACTCGTCCGGCTTCTGGTGAATAGTGTACAAATCATCTGCAGAATGCAAGTGATCAGTCTGGCAGATGTGTTGAGAGACAAATAGTTTCCTCAATTCCTCAAATGAGTCTACTGTCTCAGGTAGAAGACGGCAATACCAGTTTAGAGCTCCGCCAGAGAAGGTGGAGGGGAAGAGAAGACATCGCTCTTCGTCGGTGTGGATCCGATATGCCATGGTGGACTCAAAGAGGTTAAGGTGTTCAATTGGGTCCTCCCTTCCAGTATAGAGTTGTAAACCAAGCTTTTGTTTTGTCTTCGCTTGAAGGGGGTGTGATGATCCTTCTTATGAGAGGGCCAGGCCTGGGTTGGTTCCTGTCAGGTATCTCGGCCTGATGTTCGGCCTTCAACTTGTTTACTTCCTTAATGAGCTGTAGGACAAGGGGGTATTGAGTGGAGTCATGTACCACGGGAGTTTTCTTTCGTAAGTCTCCATTGCCTCTTGGAAGTAGGAAAGTTTGAGTAAGGGTGTGTGGTTTTTTCTTGGACTCGCCGTACTGACTTCTAGAGCGAGTCTGTCGGAATACCTCAGAGTCCCCCGTACCTTCATGTTCCGCTGGGACCTGTCGTTCCTTCCCAAGATTGGCAGCTGGCTTGGGTCGTGGGAAGGGACCGAGTCTTTTAGAAACCCTTGGGTCATTGATCTTCGAGCATATATGGAAGGGATTCTCTTGACGTTGCTTTAGGAAATCTCGGCAGTCACGATAAACGGCTTTCGATCCTTCCAACCCTTCTTCAATGAGGTGTCTTCCTCCACTTCTTCTACTTCGAGTCGAAGCATCTGGGTTGAGAGAAGTTTCGTGTTGATCAATGTTTTGATGATTAGCTCGTTCCTCATCAAGGATACCCATGTCGAAGGGAGGTAACCATCCATGTTAGGGGGCACCCAGATGATGGTTAATGTCCACAGGGGCAACGAGCTCCCATGTTTATATGCCTAGTTTCGTGGAGCGTCTCAAAGAACTTCTCATACTGCCCCTGGATGACCTCATTGTTCATTGCTATCTTGTTGTTCTGATTTTCTAGCTCATCGACTTTAGCTTGAAGAACAACCCTATTTCCTTCCTTCTTTCGTTGCTTCCCACTAAGTGCAAGAGGGGTGTCATTCTGTGTGTTGTGGCTTCCTTCGCTCCCCATGTTGGAGAGGGATGCCTGGTCAAAAGAGAGTGTACGAATGGTGGAAACCAGCTTGGCAAAGCTGAAGAGAGTGGGAATAAGTGTCGTTCCAACAGACGGCGCCAAATGTTGATGTACAAAATCAGTGAGGACTTTGGTACAACAGAAAATGTTAAGTTTGTGACCTTCGCTAGATTGCTCCGGTCACTAGTGTGGATAAATATGTAAATGGATAGAGACAAGGGAGCAAACACAAGATGTACGTGGTTCACCCAGATTGGCTATGTCCACGGAGTAGAAGAGTTCTCATTAATTGTGAAGGGTTTACACAAGTACCTAGGTTCAAGCTCTCCTTTAGTGAGTACAAGTGAATGATTTAGTACAAATGACATTCGAAAATATTGTGAGAGAATGATCTCTATTTATAGAAGAGAGTTTCTAGTTTCATTCTGACATTGACACGTGTCGTGTTGTGATTGGCTTGTGATGTTGACACGTGTCGCGCTATGATTGGCTTCTGATGTCGACACGTGTCGCGCTGTGATTGGCCTCCTGGTTGGAGGGAAACTCTTCTGGGTCCTTGACGGTATAACATTGACCGGTGCTCAGTAGTTTCGGGATTGGTTAAGTATGATATAAACAACTTTCGTTTATCGTATATCATGCGGTTAATTTTCGTCAAGTATTGTTTGTGTTTAATTTTAAATAAAAAAATTTACAATAATTTTTTGCTGCACGATATACAATGAACGAATATGATTAGAAAATTCTCATAAAGAGAATCCGAAAAGAATCTTCATTCGTTGTATGATCACATAAATTCACTACAATCAATGAGGTTTTGTGTCAGTGTGAAAATAAAAAGATTAAAAATGTTTTCAAATACCAATTAGGTTTTGCTTGATAGTTAGGGTTAATTTAAGCGTTTTCAAATAACCGAAACGGTTTATGGCAGCTTTTGACATGAAAAATTGAAAGTAATACCTTAAAAAAAATATAAAGTGATAAAGAGCTCCTGAAGAGTTTTACGTATAAGAAAGGTTTTTTAGCATTTCTCTTTTTAAAAGACACTTAAATTTGAATAATAGTTTTATATGTATTACTAACAGGATGTATCACCATCAATAGAAAATAAGCACGTTAATTAATATTTAAATAATAATAAAATAATTAATAATCACATTATTTAATGGGAATTATTATTAGAACCCCAAAAATTTCATTCTACACTCCTCACAAATGTATTTCTCTTACTAATTATAGAAAGTTTAGAATGTCAAATGAGATTTTTAAAGTGCTAATAATAATTCCTTATTTAATCTCCTTAATATTTTTTTACTAAAATCGCTTCTAGTTGTTATCACGATTTTCAATTGCATTACATGTGAGCGTAAGCTGTTAATGGTGTGGATATGTGTGCAAACCATGGTTTCTGATTAACCTGCAGAATACTTTATATTATTGAATGTGTATATTAGATCTGTCAGCTGGGTCAACTGATTTCTAATCGAAGCTTTGAGCCAATCTCATCATTTTTATTTAGTTTTTTTTGAGAAATGCTTATGGGACTCTCTAAAGACTCAAGATGAGTACATGAAATGACGAAAAATTAATAGAAAATCTCAATTTTAAGAGTCTTTTTAGCATTCCTCTTTATTTTTATATCGAAACCAAAACGCACACAACCATCTCATCATTGTATGTTGTCATTTATTTATTATCAAGGGACCATATGGCCCGTGGCACTTTTAATTGTAAAATTTAATCCCTTCCAGATGGATTTGGATCCTTGTTAGATCCCCTCCCTAGGGATCCTCGTCGGATCCTCTCCCTAGGGATCATAGGGATCAATGCATGTAGACCGTTGATAGAAAATCGTGCGGTCACAATTTTTTCATTTTTTATATTTTTCACGTAAAACGAGGCTACTTTACTTTTAAAAATATAAAAAGTATTTAATTGGGGCCGCATGATTTTTGATCGACGGTCCATGTGTGTTAATCCCTAGGATCCCCAGGGAGGGGATCGGGCGAGGATCCAAATCCCCTTCCAGATAGTATAGATTTGACCTTTTAAGATCCGTTTGGCCAGAATCAAGGTTTTAATGAAAATAGAGAGGTACTGTATCCTGTGGTGGATTTAAGACGTTAATCTCACAGACTCGATGTGAAAGATTCATACGCGGGCATCGTTAAATTTTTTTTCTTCTTTATTGAGGCATTTATTTGAACACTTTGTGGCCCAATCGTTATGTATAGATTTGTCTTCCCACTTGATGTTCAGACCTATCAAGTATCACTTGCCAATGCATGCCAAATTTTGCTGAATGGGCATTTCATCAACTTGTTTGGGCATTTTCAGGTCTTATATCAGATGGTCATAGGGTTCTTGGAGATATTTCTCCCATATTTCTCGATCTTCATAGGATCTCAGGACCATGGGTACCACCTTGGAACCGCCCCTGTATGTATCAATTTTTTAAACCTCGCACGATATATAAATTTAAGGGAACTTTAACGAAAAACTCTTGGTTTTGTTCACTTTAACAAAAAACCATATTTTATATTAAAAAGTTAATTCTGGTTCTATTCATTTTACCCTTTATTTTGTCCCTATCATTAAAACTTAAAATTTTCAAACATTTTTAATTAGTTTTCCTTAATTTTAATGAGGCCCTACTAGTGCATTCTATCTTCTTATACGTATTATTTTTTTGTGATGACTGTTCTTCCAAGTCAGAAAGTTATAATTCTCAAATTATAATTAGATTTCGTAAAGCATGTCACTCTCGAGGAAAAGTAACAAGTGTCATCGGTAAAGAGAAAGTCGTAGTTCCCTAAACACGGTTTATTAACTGTGGATGAGTACGGCAGTAGAGTTGCAAGTGCAACTAGATTCGATCAAGACAATGCATGCATGATGCATGCTCCAATCAAGATTCAAGAAATAGAGAGAGCTTATCGAGGCATGAAAAGGCACGTTAAACAAAAACAAATCAATTACAAAATTAACTTGCCAGCTATGAGTAAACTAAACCCATGAATACTTATAATAACAATCTGATAGATTACAAATACAAGACGATCATGGGTCTTTCTCTGAGGTTTACAGATAATATCGGGATAAGAGATTAATTTTTGTAGGGAATCTAAGATAACTAGCTCTACTCATATACTGAGATTCTCTCTTACAATTAATGTATCATTTCATTAGTGTTATCAGTTTATTGAATGATTATCACGTGTTAAAAAATCATCTTAGTATCCAATATATGTTTGTCATGTGACCTCACTGATTACATGAGAACATTTCTCCATCTAAAACTGATTCAAGAAGCTTAGGATATAATAATTCGTTGATTAACCAAAATAAGGAGATAGAGGTAAGATGCAGTTTGAAGAAAAAAGTTAAACCAAAAAGAAAGAATAAGGTTGTGGATTGTGGACTACATACCAACAATAGTTCAGTTTTTAACTCTACTCTCTCTCTAATTCATCTAAACATATTAAATAAACTATTGAAGTATTTGCATAATTAAATATAGAAAGGAATTTTATTGACATATTACGAAGGCGCTCTCTTGAAATTAAAGAGAAGGTACTGGAAAAGGAGAGCCGGTTTTCTTGAACTTGCCTCCTCTTGAAATGAAGCGAGTTAAAAGCCGCACAACACATCCTTAAGCATTACGTGCATGGTCCAATTCAGAAAACCCCAATCAGACGATGGCATAGATCTAGAGAAGTTTTCAGCGTAAAGATTATGCTATGAACAAAGACGAGGAAGAAAAGTGATGTTGTGTACAATTGAATGGGATAAGAAAACTGAACAGAAAAATGAATTTGCTAAGCGAATGCGGAGAAAGTGTCTCTTACCAATTCGATAGGTCTTAGATACTTTTATTCATGTTTAGTAAGAGAGATGTGTATGATGACTTTTTATAATATCCAGTAACATTTGAAGGAATGCATGCCAAAATATTCCACCAAATAGTCGTCCATAGTTGGGGGACACAGTTACAAATTGGTTAGAAACTCAAGGGATTCAAGCCGCTATAGTTGTAAAAGGGTAGCCATGAGATTTGATTGAGCAAAGGAATAATAAGACCTAATATAAAGAACAAATAAAGAAAAAGAGAAACAGTAGATACTATGATCAATTATTAGTAGAAGTAATAGTTATAGAGCACCCTTAATTATTTGAGGCAGCATCACGTGATCTTGGTTTCACTAATGTCCCTTGCTAGTGTTGTTGCTCTCGTTACTTTGAAAGATATCAGTGCACAGTAAGTTGCAGCAAGAACACGGTTTCAGTTTTATCAACTCAACTCAGAAAACCCTCAAGTGAGCCACTGTATTCCATATATATTGGTTACATGGGATATTCAGCTACAAGGATAAATTCATGAGATAATGAAGGACTTTGAACTATCCAACAGATGTGATCTCCTGAAGAGTTGGAGTTATATTTGAACACTGGTGCTGCGGAGAAGAGCGGGAAGACAGCAGCAGGTTTGAAGGCGCTGACTGGACCGCTGACTTGGCTTATCATACTTGAGTATGAAATGCTTAATCTAGACAAATGAACATGTCATGTCAATGTTATTAACAACTTTGGACTATACTTTAATCGATGTTTGGCAACGAATAATTTGAACTTTCTTTTTTCTTTGAAGACAACGATAGAAGTTTCATGATCAACACAAAAAACTGGGGCAACCCAACTAACTATTATAAGATCTGACATAAAAAAAAAAAAAAAAAAAAAGCTAACTATATAAGAAAACAACACAAACCACTATTACATTTCTCAAACAATTAAAATATCTCAAATGAGGTTTGGAGGTTCTTTAAACCATGAAAAAACCAACTCCAAGTTAAGAGCATGTCGAGCAAGACGATGGGCAGAATCATTGGCTTGACGACGCGTAAGGGCATCAGGAGCTCTAGTGATCCCAAGTTGAAACGCCTTTGAGTTGTAACAACCTAGCTCTTTTGAGGCCTTAGTGTAACTTTCCAAACTGTTTGGGTGAAAAATGATAGACTTTAGCACAACAACTAGACACCATCTGTAAAGTTAAGCTGCCACCTCTTCCTTAAGCAAACTCTCATGTAAAGTAAGCTGCCACTTCTTGATAAGCTAACCCACAACAGATATAAGCTTCCACCACCTGCTTAAAGAAAGTTGTCTTCTTTTTATTGACAAATTTTGCTTCTTTCAGCCCTTTTTGACATATCTTAGAACAAAAAATAAAGGGGTTTGTTTGTAAGAGAAGGATCTAAGCTAAGAAATACCTGGAGAAATTGTTAGTTGTTGAAACTCATAGTTTGGAACATAGTGAATCATGTAATTATCCTTGTGTTGTTTGTTTTGCTTCCTTCTTTTTGAATCTCTAACCTACGTCGTTATTAAGCTTTGATTAAATTTATAGTTACCTCCTTTGTTATTCGTACCTCATTTGATTGTTGATTCAGATATGATTGCCTTCTTTTCATTGTTCAAAGTGTTTGTAATCGAATCGACTAACATTTGAACATGTGGTTGATTCAATTCTTCTTGTTTGTTTGCCAAAAGTTTAGGGGACAGGAGACTAGCCCATCCGAGGGTCAAGGCATATACCACAAGTCTCTTTGATTGATAGTCTTGATTCAATTCTTCTGAATAATAGTGTTTGCGTCCCTTTATCAGATGAATCTTGGCCTTTGATCAATTGGTAACAAGTGTTAGAGAATAAGGTCTCACATCAGACATATGACACACTTATGTACAATTAATATATGGGAGATTCCAATCATAATATCACCGGGGCCTTTTGTGGTAAAACCCAACAACTATTTATAGGTGGTTAAGTTGTCACAACATTAGTAATATTGGTCTTGGACCATGATGTGCCTATAAAGTTTATCATGGTATCAAAGCATGTTATTCTCTCGAAATATCATGGGCCCAACTTACTGGGCTTAAATATGCTTCCTTAAGTTGGGCTTTTCAAAAGTTGCGCTAGCTCCAACTTAAGGGTATTAACTGAATAATTGGGCTTTCAAAAAGTTGGCATTGGTTCCAATGACTGAATACTAATTGGGCCTTCAAAACGACTAATGTTGTCTAGTGCTTGAATATCGACCGACCAAGCTCTCGAAAAGATTGGCGTTAGCCTGGGTTTAATGATTTGACCAACTTTTTTATGTAGGAATTGGTTTTCCTTGTTACCTTGTGTGGGGCAATTTGTGAGGGGGTATGTTGGATTATAAAATCCCACATCGACATATGACAAAATTATATATAACTAATACAGGGGGTGATTTCACCCCCAATATCACTAAGGCATTTTGTGATAAAACTCACCTATTAATAGGTGGTTAAGTTATGACAACATTAGTGATAGTGGTAGTGGATCATGTTGAGCCTATAAAGTTTACCAATAAGGCCCATGAGACCACTATGAGAGTAAGACCTCATTAGATTTAGCGATGAAGAATTGCAAAAAAATATTTGTGTTGTTATTGATTCATTGAGTTCATGTGTTTGATTGTATTGCAACTCTTGAATCCAATATCTTTGAATGTGCATTCGATCGTTTCAGATATTGATTCATTGAGTTCATGTGTTTAATTGAGCCTTGTAGCTCACCCTTTTCCCCTTTCCTTTCAGATCAACTTGGGTGAGAAGTTGACTTGTTTTGAAGATGTTGGTTCGTTTTGGAAGACCTTAGATGTTTTTGTGGCTGTTTTGATAACATTGGGTTGTACCTTTGTGCTAGATTTTAGAATATTTGTAGTTCATCACTTGAGGTTTATACAAGAAATGGTAATGATTTTGTTTATGTTCATATTTGAGACTTTGAAGTATTTACTCTTTGCTCTTAAAAGTGGCGTGAAAAATCACCAGCGATGGTTTAGTTGGCACCAAATATGGGGTGCGACACGAGTCCTCCACATCATGTCCCACAACATATGTATTAACAAAAACCTCTTGCAAAGTCATCATAGTTTAGAGTAAATGACACTAAAAAATCAAGTTGTATAAACCCATTACACTGTATATCCCACAATGGACATATCTTTTTCAACATACAAAGGAGGTCTACTACATGCTAAACTAAGAACTAGTTGGTTTGGAAGAAGCAGGTTTTATTGTCCATCTCTTTGCTATTATACATGACAATATGACCTTATTTTCACCTAACTATGAACATCCACTCACTAGCTAAGCTTGCTAGAGGATTGTTAGTTCCATTCATGCATTCTCAAGCTAGCTAGGATTATTGGTAATATTTTTTAGATAACTTTATTGAAAAGCTCTCAATACTATTCACTTTACTCTTTATTTTGTCATTTTCATTAAAACTCAAAGTTTTCAAGTTCTTTTCATTAGTTTTCCTTATTTTTTATGCTAGTGATGTGGTCCGTCCTTGCTCCCTCTTCCATTCGATAGGTGGAGTTGGCTACTCAGATAGGTAAAGCCTAATTCCCTATCATCAAGTTGGTGGGGATTTATATTATGGAAAACTTCATTTTAATCCTTAAAAAATATGAATTTTAGACTATAACCTTGTGTAAGATTAAAATCCAATTTTAGTTCCTGATACATTTAATCATCTTATTTATTATTTATATTTTGATGTTTTATTGTCTTTTTCTTTCTTTTTAATGTATTAATTACATTTAAATTTAATTTTCATTTCATTCATCATAATATATTTTAATGTCTATTAGGCAAACTATTTTTTTTTAATATATTTTGACAACAATTTTGTATGTTCTTCATATAGGTATATTAATACATTTGAATATTTCGGTATATCATTCGATACAAACATATAGATACATTAATTCAATATGGTGCATTTTGGTACACACATTTGGTGTAACATCCCACATTGCGCATGGGAGTGGATCATATAAGCCTTATATATATATTCTCATCTCTACCTAGCACAAGGCCTTTTGGGAGCTCACTGGTTTCGGGTTCCATTGGAACTCCGAAGTTAAGCGAGTTCGTGCGAGAGCAATCCCATGATGGATGACCCATTGGGAAGTTGCTCGTGAGTTCCCAGAAACAAAATCGTGAGGGCATGGTCGAGACCCAAAGCGGACAATATCGTGCTACGGCAGAGTCAAGCTTGAGGTGTGGTAGCAACCCAGGTTGCGATGTGACAATTTGATATCAGAGCCAATCCCTGGCCGGATGTGTGCAGACGAGGACATTGGGCCCCTAAGGGGGGTGGATTGTAACATCCCACATAGCCCAGTGGAGCGGTTTCTGTAAACCTTATATGTATATTCTTATCTCTACCTAGCATGAGGCCTTTTGGAAGCTCATTGACTTCGGGTTCTATCAGAACTTCGAAGTTAAGCGAGTTCGCGCGAGAGCAATCCCATGAAGTTGCTCGTGAATTCCTAGAAACAAAACTGTAAGGGCGTGGTCGGGACCCAAAGCAGACAATATCGTACAACGGCGGAGCTGAGCCCGGGATGTGGTGAGGGCTTGGGCCAGGATGTGACATTTGGGTATTGACTTTTAGGTACACTAATTCAATATACTATATTTTGGTATATACATTTTGGTACATGCATTTTGGTATATACATTTAGGTACATTATTTCAATATAATACATTTATACATTTAGGTTCATTATAATATATTTCGGTACAAACATTTAGGTATAAACATTTAGGTACAAACATTTCGGTACAAAAAAGAAAATTTTATATACTTCGGTATAATCATATTTGTACACTTGCTTATCTACATATTTTTGTATCACAATTTTCTTTTAATATTTTCTCATTTATTTTCATTGATAATTAAAGAACTAAATATGTGTATATTAATAAAATTAAAATTTAATGTGGAGAGATTAAATAAATATACCCATTAAATGAAAAAAATTGAATATAAAATTTAAAAAAAGTACACTTCAAAGGATTAAATTGGATATATAATCTAGTACCATGTTTTTTTTTTAGTTTTAATTTTTTACAAGGACTAATGTTCAAAAACCCCTTTATATTATGCCTACTTTCTTCTTTCGTTTCTAAAGAAAATGTAGGTGGTATTTGCCTAACCTTTCATTGAATTTTAGCCATAAGAAAAAAGGCGTTTATGTTGATTATTCTAAATACATTATATTTGACAACTTGCGTTATATATTATTGGATAATTACTACCACCCTCATGGTATATGTGATTTTAGGAAGCCGTTTAATAACTTTTTTGGTTTCTGTTTTCAGATTTTTGTTTCACTTTTTTGAAAATTAAAAATTAAAAATTTGTTTGGTAACTGAAAATTAGTCGTTTGATAACCAATTCGTTTTCCAGTTTTCAGTTTTAAAAAAGTAACAAGGAATTAGGCTTGAGTTTTCAGTTTTCATGTTTTTAAGAATTTAAATCTATCAGTAGTTACCAAACAAGAATTCAGTTAAACAAAAAAAAAGTAAAAACGAAATGGTTATTAAATGGCTCCTTGAGTTTTCATTTTTTTAAAACTAAAAGTAGATACCAAACAATGATTTCAGTTTTTAATATTTTAAAAAGTAAAAATTGAAAACGAAATAATTATCATGTGGCCCCTAAAATACCTTGAGATTTGTTTGGTTATTTTGAGCTATATGAGCTTTGATACGGATTATGCTAGAGTTCAGTATTATGAATTTTTAATTATTTGTAAAAACTTTATATGATATCAATTTAGTCATTTAAAATTATTATTTTTATAATTATATATTAACATTTGTAGTTTGTGCATGTTCTTAATGTACGATTAAGATTTCTTGATCAATACTGTTGTTATCAATTTAGTCATTTAAAATTATTATTTTTATAATTATATATTAACATTCGTATTTTGTGCACGTTCTTAACGTGCGATTAAAATTTCTTGATCAATATTGTTGTTTCTTAAATGACACACCCCGACTCGAGATGTCCACTAGGACTCCGAATCGAACTGTATTGGCTGACACTAGGAAGGTGACGAAGCCATAAAGTGATGATATGGAAAAATGTGAATAAATTTAAATCTAAGAGTGCCTAAGAACCAGAGTGCGCTGGTGAGAAGGAATAAACCCACTTCACACGTGACGTTAGAGCATAAGTAAGTATCGTAGGATGGGTGGAGAATTATACCATCGAAAGAAATCTTCAATACTAAGATTTGCCACGAAACCTCGTTGATATGAAAGCTTAGCTAATAAACCTAGAGGGTGAAAACAAAACAAGGGTGAGTGGCCCTGGAAATAAAATTTGAATAGAAACCTTCTAAACTATTGTTGACCCTAAAAACTACCAAGCCTACGTGGCGCGCAGACCGAGTAATTAGTAAGTTAACTACGTTATTCGGTTGTATGCGGGGCATGCCAACTCGTCGGCCAATTAGTAAAATTTGTTGATGTTGCGTTAGATGCGCTGCTAACTTCTGAATTCTGCGACGGTGGCCGAGGAAGGAACACTCTTGGCCTTCGGGTTCTAGAGCTTGAAGACAAGGCTACTAGTTCTACGAAGTTCACAAATCATCGACGCCTGATTTAGTCACGGTGATTATATTCGTGAGAGTATAAGCACGCCGAATCGACACCAGAGTATAGGGACACAAATATACGTCTTGATTGTAAAAGTGGTTCGGCCGTTAGAATGCCGAACTCTAAAGCCTACTTGTGAGTATCCAATCATAAAACAACTCGGCGTTCAACGTGCCGAGCCCAGTAATTCGGAACACCTCACTTTGCCGAGAAGGCTAATGAAATGACCTCTGCCAATAAAGATTTGAAAATCCTTTTCGGCTGAGACTTGGAAAGATAATTAGTCGGCCTCGTCGCAGTGTTATTTATCCAAACTGAAGGTGCTTCGTAGTCGGCTGATTCTACAGTAATAATGCTGTTTATGCAAACTGAAGATGCTCACCGGTTGCCTTCACAATGCTGTTTATCCAAACTGAAGATGTGTTGGCGAAAAAGGAAAATAAAAATCTCAAGGTTGTTGAGAGGTTTCGCATAAAGAAAGGGTTTGCGCATGGCAGTTTGTGTGTTGAATTGGAGAGACATTGTTCAATGTCCTCCTTCCCTATTTATAGTAGTGTTGTATTGAATCCTAATCATTTTTGGATTTGAACTCATTTCCTTGATCCAACCTTATCTCGGCCAGTCCTACTCCTACTGGATTTTGAACTTAACTCATTATCAGGCCGCATTCAATTTCAAACTCCAACATCTTTATCCTGTCGAAACTCCTTCTCATAATAGGACTCAACCACATCCCACAGGTTCCCGACGAGATATGGCCAGCTTCGATTGAGCGGCCCATGAGCTGGATAACCCCTAACGACACCTAGACACGGCTTCTAGGTCGAGAACAATTCTACACTCGGCCTAACCAATACTAGGCCAAGAACAATTCTGAACTCGGCCCAAACCAATATTTTTGGGCCCAAATAATGCCCCCTCACTTCTGAGGTCGTCAACCCATATTCCTTAGTTCGAGCCTCGACCTTGAAGAAGTGAAACCGACTCTTGGGAAACACCACCATGCGCATTTATGAGACGTAACCCCACGATCTTGATTTCCCAACTGTCTTGCCACATGTCAGCACCCTGATTACCCTAGCAGCTTTCAATCATGATCCTCGAAAACATGCAACCGCCGAAACGCCTCTTTTGCACTAAACCCGCCACAACACGCCATCGTGCGTCCTCAAACTGCGAAAACTTTGGTCTTCTTGCCTTGATTCTCTGAGCATGTATAATGATTAGTGATTCTCCCGCTTGATTCTACCCTTGATTTTGAAAATCAAACATTTAGCCTTCCGTTCCAAATGCCTATAAATACCCGAATCCCTTCCGTTTGTACCTTACGCTTTCCAAACCCTTGAAATTTCCTCATCACTTTATTTTCAAAAACCTCCAAAAATCAGAAAATCCTAAGCTTTCATCTCAAAAATCTTTAAGCCTTCATCAATGGCCTATTTCATTTCAGAACTCTCCACCGAGTGCGACAAGTGCAAGGACTTCATAAATCGGAACGCCATCAAGATTTTGCATTTCGAGAGTGACCTAAACAATACTCACCAAATTCTGGGCCCACTCTTTAAAGGCACAGTACCGTCATCCATCACAAAACTATTCAAAAAACACTGCCTGACATATTTGCTGCAAGGATTTGACTGGTCAAAGTGGTGCCAGACAAAGCCCAAGGAGCCTGGCCTTCAACCAATGTGAACTGGGTGGCCTGGGTCATACGAATGGAGAAATTCTTTGGCAAAGAATGAGAAGCCCTTGGTATCTACGATGCCATCAAACTCTCGACCATGGAGATTACCATGGATAAAAAACTTCTCATGGCGGCTCTAAGCTTCTGGTGCTCAGCCACCAACACCATGGTCATTCCATTTGGCCCTATGACCCCCCACTATCCTCGACATCTCGGCCATCCTCGGAACTTCTCCTTCTGGCATGCCAATAAACGTCACCCTTGTTGGATGCCCATCCAACCTCGACCTTAAAATGTTGTTCAACGAAAAAGCTGTCGATACGTTGAGCCAAGAAGGTCAACAGCCTTCAAAAGAGGACGTTCAAAAGTTGCACAAGAATATTCTAAACTACAACACCCTCATCCTTCATTTTGCTGGTCGATAGGACACGAATCTACGAAGAGGCGAACATGAAGCTTTCCTATTTTATTGGTACAAAAAATTCATCTGTTGTACCAAGTCAAATAAGTGTCCGATCGAAAATATGCCCGTGGCGGAAGCCCTGGCCAGTGGTCATTCTTTGACACTCAGTCCGGCTATCATTGCTAGTCTTCTGCCTTACCTCGCTGAGACAACTGCCAATAAGATCAACCCACACCAGAATGGACCTCTCTAGGTATTCCAACTCTGGCTACAAGTCTATTTCTCCACCCTTCAGCCAGAAATCTCCAACCTCCAATCTACTGCGGCACTTAGCCTTCAATTGGCTTATCGACCAGTGCTTCCTCACCGAGCTGAAGAAATTTTAAACATTTTTTTGGCCTAGATGTCATTTCCGACGATGAATTCTTGGTATGTCGTCGTCAGGAACACCCCTACTCCATCAGACTTCCCACATCAACCTGGAACGAAAATGAAGATGCCGATTTTCGTCAAAACTGGGGGTTATTCGTGTTAACTCGTGACCTTCCCCTTGGTTGCAATGCTTGTCGGGCAAGCTGGGAAGTCTACCACCCCCACTTTGCTGCCTGACAACTTGGCTACCTCCAAGGTTGCCCGATGCCTTTACTTACTTCCCACTCCCTTTTAAATCGAAAACGCCTATCTGGCTCATCCGAAAGGGAGTGAAGAGACATCGAGAAAAAGTTTCAGGAACGGTGTAAGAAATTCCACCTTCGACCAACTATTCCTGAATCTCTCGACACCGACACTTTCAGCGACTGGTGGGAAGCATATACCCACGACTTTTTTGGCACTTCGACCGAGGACGTAGTCAACAAGATTTTTGATGATTGGCCCAAGAAAACCTCTACTTCTCAATCTAAAGAAACGCCCCAAGGTATACGATTGTCTTTACCTTTATTCTTCAAATACTTGGACTATTTTGCTAACGAGATTTTGCTTTCTCAGTTGGCCGGGTACTGAAACAAGTAGACGTGGTCACCCCGGTTATGGTCAAGAAAAAATTGGCCATTTTCCTTCAAGAAATCCAAATTCGCCGCTCAAAACACACTAAGCAAACGGTCTCACCCAGACGCCGAAATGGCAGGTGAAGCCCCCCGTCCCCTAAAACGTGTCAAGAAACTGGTGAAGAAGGGAGCCTAGGAGATTCATGTTATCTCCAACCATACTACCGGAACGACCGCTCCTAGCACCTCCCCTCATGCTCCTATTATCGAGGCATCATCGGAGAACCGGCCAACTCGAACCGGCCTGACCTTTCAAACTCACCCGGCTCCTGAAGTCATCGAGGTCGTGGTTGATCCAGTTGTTATCCCGTTGGTCGAGACACCTGCAACCCCAGGGTCGATTGGAGCTCATGTCTTGGGGGAGGCAACCTCTTTAATCGAGAAGAATCTTCCCAAGAATCCAAAACAATCGACACTCATTTTGGAAGATGTATGATTATGTTGGCAAACTCTCTTCACTCACTAAATTTTAAAGTGCTGACAGCTCTTTTATCTTAGGATGACGAGAGCGACGAGATTCTGCCATCGAGTTGCCTTTGACCAATTGAACCTTCTTCCATCGACCTCTCTTCTGTGGTTGAGGCGGCTGATTAAGTCGATCATCCAATAGCCGATCGTGGAAAATGACCTTTCGTCGAGCCTGAAGCGACGCCTGAAACTCTAGTTCACCCACAGGACTAAGACCTCGGCATCCCCTCTCAAGAAGTGACCTCGACTTTTGTAAGGCTTGATTACTTTCTCTTGTCAATTCTGTTGTAACAAATCTGAACCAAGAAAATATTAATTGTCAGGTGCCCAGTTATTCATTTCATCGAGAATTTTATGCGCCGAAAGGCGTTATCTATATTTCCTGGCCACCTTAGTAGCCATCGAACATAGATAACATTCATCGGCCGCGTGAATTAAGGAGCAGTTCCCTGCGCCTAAACTATTTTCATGTGCAGCCTTTATGGGAAGTCGAATTTGATGATCTCCTATCGAGCAGTTTGGGAGTGGCTGGTTATTCAGCGGCTACGACTGAACCCGCCGAATCAACAATTCTTGTTCGGTTGGAGGAGTTTTTGTCTCTCTCAGCTTCGCAAGTCCTCGAGCGCAAGGGCCTTGATTTGGTGAGTGCATGTCTGAACGATCTCGGAGCTGATGGTCAATTGAGCGGAGAAGTTATCGTTCAAGTGTCGTCCGCCTTGGAATGGACCTGAGAATATTTCAGTATTTTCGAGAAAGCTATTCGGGCTGATGATGACTTGAAAGCTGTAACAACTGTTCGAGACACTCTTCGTTCGAAGGTCGAAGTTTTAAAGGTGAAAAAGAAGACCCTGGCCGACCTTGACCATCAAATTATCGAACTTCAAAATCGAAGGTCGGCAATTGCTTCTGAGCTTACGAAGGATTTTGAGTCGGGCGGTAAATCTTGCCTGACCGAATATGCGACGAGCGTGAAGTGAGTCGAGCAGCTAAAGATGGACAAGAGGAATCGGCAAGCTGAGGTCACGATGGGCGAGGTGAGGTGGTTAGAGCTGAAGGCTATTCTTGAATCTTTTCTTCCTTCATCACCCTAGAATTATTTGATTGTAAACTGATCGACCAATAAAATGAACTTAATGAAATGAAATTTTATTCTCGCATCTCCCATGTGACTGGATAGTATTTCTTTAAAAACCTTCCATTGATTGGCAACTTGTGAACAATACCGGTTCGATCTTTAAGATGGTATGCCTCATTGCCGAGGACTTTATGAATAACGAATGGCCCTTCCCAATTCGGCGACCACTTGCCGAACCTGGGTCTTTAATTCCTACGGGTAGTACGATTTGCCAACCAGTTCTCCTATGTCGAACGTTTTTTATCTAACTTGTTGATTATATGCACGCTCGACGATCTTCTTTTGAGCCACTAATAAGTTATAAGCATCAAGCCGAGCTTCTTCTAAATCTTCTAGCTCTTGTCTCATGGCTTGACTATACTCGGCACTGAACAAATTACTTTGTTCAATTATTCGCAACGAGTTTATACTTAGCTCGATGGGTAATATTGCGTTGTGTCAATAAGTCAACGCGTACAGAGTCATTCCGGTGGCTATCCATATAAAGGTTCAATAAGCCCATAATGTTTCGTTTATCCTTAAGTGCCATATGTCTGGCCTCTCTTTTATCATCTTTTCAAGAATACCAATAAGAACCTTATTACTTGCTTCGGCCTGTCCATTCGCTTGAGGGTAGTATGGCGTAGATTGCTCGAGTCGAATCTTTAGATTTGCTGCATAGTCCTTAAATCTGTCGGATGTAAAAATCGTACCGTTATCCGTTATGATTGTTTCTGGCACGCCGAATCTAGTCACAATGTTTTCTTCAATGAAACTACAAACTTCCTTAAACGTTAGCTCGGCATATGACTTGGCTTCGACCCATTTGGTGAAGTAGTCTGTTGCAACAAGTATCCACTCATGTTTGGTTGCACCAGACGATGGTGTGATTTTACCGATAACATCCATGGCCCATCCTCGGAACAATCATGGTTTGGTGACCAAATGTAATGATTCGACCGGTACTCTCTGTATAGTTCCATGGATTTGACATTGTACACACCCTTTTGCATACTCAATACAATCCTTCAGAATACTCGGCCAGAAATAGCTTTGTCATCGAAGCAACCAACGCATTTTCTGTCCAGATTGGTGAGCTCCGTAAATTCCTTCGTGTACTTCTGCCATTGCTTGAATAGCTTTTTACGGGCTGAGGCACAGTAACAGTAACCCATCCTTACCTTTTTGATACAGCTCAGTTTGGTATAATATGTAGTTTGTGGCATGAACCCTTGTCCGTCGGTCATGTTTTTCGTTAAGGTTATCAATATATCTCATAATCGTCCTTCTTCAATCGTCTGGTAATGCCTCGATGGCACAAACCTTAATAGTGTCCTTCCGTTCTAACAACGAAGGTAAAGACATGACCCATGTATGGATCACGCAATCATTTTGGAGAACTTGCTGATTAATCAAGGCCGAATGTGCTTGTCGTGACACAGGTATTTCTCGACCTAATTTGCCCCCATAAGTTGGGCTTCAAAGGCTATTTGAGCCAATTCATCGGCGTCAGTGTTATGAACTCATGAAATGTGTTTGAAAGTTACACCGTCAAAGGATTCTTCCAAATAGCTGGGAACCATGTGGTAAGGCGCTAGAGTACAATTCATGCAACGAAAAATCCCGTTAAGTTGATTAATAACAAGGGCTTCGTATTCGGCTTGATTATTTGTACACTCGAAATCGAGTTTGATAGAAAAATACCAACGATTATGAGTGGAGGATTGAATAACGATCCCTACGCTAGCCGAGACTGAAGTACTGGAACCATCAAAGTACATCGTCCAGTAATTATCACGTGTTTGTATTTGGCCAATGTCAACGTCATTGCCCTCGAACTCATACGGGGAAGGGTGTTGGGCCAAAAAATGGGCTAGAGCTTGACATTTGATAGCTTTCAGGGGGACATATTGCAAGCTGAATTCAGAAAGGGCCATCGTCCACTTGCCGATTCGGCCCTTTACGATCGGTTGAGTGAGCATGTAACGAATGACATCAGTCTAGGCGATCACCTAAGTGACTGATGGGAGCATGTAATGTCTGAGTTTTGACGCGGTAAAAAATAGGGCAAGACAAAGCTTCTCGACAACGGGGTAATTAATCTCTGGTGGGTTGAGGTTTTGGCTAAGGTAAAAGATGGCTTGTTTTCGCCCGTCGTCATTGTCTTTTGCAAGAAGGCAACTGATGGATTCTTCGGTCGCCAAGATATATAGCTTAAGAGGGTGACCTCGTCGTGGTGAAACGAGGACGGATGGAGTCGTTAAAGAGACTTTGATATGCGTGAACGCCTCTTAGTGTTTGGCACGCCATTCGAAGGTGTCGGAGTCCTTGAGTTTCAAAAGCATGGAAAAGGCTTTCATTTTCCTGGCCGAGTTAGCAATAAATCGTCAAAGAAAGTTGATATTGCCAAGCAATGACTATAATTGTTTCTTAGTCGTCGGTGGTAAAGCATTAATGATTGCGCGAGCCTTGTTGTCGTCGACCTCAATACCATGGTGATGTACGAGGAAGCCTAAAAAAATTTCAGCTAATACACCGAAAGCACATTTAGCAAGATTCATCTTCAGATTGTGTCGGCGCATACGCATGAATGCCTGACGGAGGTCATCCAAATGCGTCTGCCGCTGTACTGATTTGATGACCACATCGTCGATGTAGACTTCAACGATGGTACCAATTAAGACTTGGCATCTCATGATAACTTCAAGGAAAACAATCTTTAAACTCGTTGAGTAACTGACAAAGTTCGACTTTCATGTCATGGGGTAACAATGCACTAATAAATAACGACCGAGGGTTATCGGTCGTTCCGACATTTATTTCTTCTAAGGGGTCCTTAACTTGGGGTCGACTATCTTCGAGTTCGGCCGGTGCGGCCTGAACTTTGTCTAATGACAGTACTGGGCCGTTATCTTCATTGGCCAAAAATTCAATTAAGTTGATGCCCGAATGTGGGTGCTTGGAAATAGCATACCAATGGGCCAGCAGACGTTCCATCGTGGATGAAACAGCGGCCCGACGCCTCTCGCCTTTGACGTCAATCATTAATGGTATGGATCAAGTTGGCCAAGCCGAGTCTTGCTGAATCCTGGTGGACAGTCTGGGCACTTACCTCGATGGTTTTTTGGACTGAGATCCGAGTCAGCCGTTCATCCTCATTAATACTCTGTAGGGTAATGTAGTTGATGTAGTCGTCATAATAGCGGGCTTGAATCATGTTGGTTTCAAATGGTTGATTATCGGCTGGGTGGACCACGACCGATTTGCCGTCCCAAAAAATAAGAACTTGGTATAAAGAAAAATGGATGCAATTCGTTTGATGAATATAATCTCTCCCGAGCAAAGCATTATATTCGATCTTGGAGTCAACTATAAAAAATACAGTCATGTGATTACGACCTGCATTGTTCACCTCTAGAGGGAGTACTTCTTTAGTTTGAGACTTGTCACCAACGAAGCTGCTCATGGTTATTCCTAAAGGAATGAGTTCGTCGTTGGATCGTCGTAATGCTTTCATGATAGATATAAGCATGATATTGACCGTTGCCCAGCATTCGACGAAAAATTTAGAGATTAGGTAACCTTTAATGTGGGTCGTGACATACAAGGGTTTTAAATGCTGAAGATTAGCCGATAAGTTGCAGGGAAACAAGATGGTTAGGGCTGTTTTAAGTTTATCGTCGTTGTTTGCTGGCTCATCTTCAGTGGCGGTGACGAAATCAACTTGTGTTGCTTCCTGGTGACCACATCAACATCCAAGGAATTTGGTTGGTGTGTAGTTAGCTGGAATTCAGCAAGTAGAACATGGACCATGTTGATTTCCATATTCTCAATGACTGAAAGGCCCATTGGATCTTGGTTGTCGTCTTTCAGGTTATTAAGAACTATAGCATCGTGCGTTAAAACATCCTCAACTTGATTATCGTGTGTTTCAACATGCTCTTGCTCTTGTGCCATGTAATCCGACCTTGTTTCCTTTTGATTATCGTTGTCGGGCCCACTTGCGTCTGGTGTCTGATTTTTCCCCTGTAGTGTCTTACGAACGCGTTCCTCATATATGATCCGGACGTCTCTTGTATCTAGGTAGGCGTCCAAACATGCCACCCGATCTTTCTCATCGGCCATTAAACTGAATAAGGATACAGCCAAGAAGATTTCAAAGTGATATTGAAGGTGTTGAAGGTATTCGAGAGAAAAAAAGAGCTCGGCTATATCAATGTCCCTATATGGGTCAACCTCGAAGCCGAGAACCTTAGCTTCTCGTATGTGCTGGAATCTAGCTTTCATCGCTAGATCGGTGGTTTTTTGGATGATTTGTTTAGCATCAGGGCAAGTTATTGCCATGTCAAGAGCTTCTTGGCACGCCTTAGGTAAATCGTAAAAATCGTTGGCAAAATATTTCTTATGAAACTCTTTCATGTACTCCAAAGATTCACCGAGGAATGGGGGGTGTAGATTCTGCCGAACTCTTATTAGCAGCTCTTTAGGAGGTAATGGGGAAAGTTGGCTTTCGGCCTCTTTCCTAAACTGCTCGAAGCAAGCTTTCATCCCCCCGAGCCGAATGAGGAGTTTGATGCTCTTCTCGGACTCTTCGATTGTAGTTTCGAAGTCACGATTGGTTTCCTTCTGCCCTTGTCATTCGACCATGATTTTTAGGGTTGGCCGATCATCTCCGCTCCCTACCGCCTCTTTCTGCTGCCATTTAGTGGTCAAAACAGTCAGTCCATACCACCTTTTTCAGCTGTCGTCGAGCTATGTAATCGATACGTTGACGTCGACGTTTCTGAGATTTTGAAAGCGCAGTATACATGCCGGTGGGAGAATTGTAACTATACCAACGTTGATCACGTGGTTCAAGTGGCCTGAAGGTTTTTGGATTTGCTAATGAGCTTGAGCTACTGGAATTACGCGAATAATAATCCTCGTTATAAAATGGTGCGTCGAAATCAAGGCGCCGTCTAACCGAGGTAGGGTCGTCCGTCCGTTTCTAGGGGCTGAGCCTATCGAACACTTTCCGAAGCTGGCCTTCACTAGGTTCATTCGACGGTGTCGCCGTGGCCGTAGATTGTTGTCGTGATGTCGGAGTCTGAGTCTGAGGCAGTTTCTCCTTGGGTTCAGTTAATACAACGCGTGCTCTACAATTACTACATAAAACTATCAGCCCGTCATTTTCTTCTACACTGGAATCTGACATGGATTCAACTACAGTCGGTCTCGAAAACTCGATAGATGGTTCATTGGAAAATAGGTCGATCTTGAGCCGTGGCTGAGAATGTTTCTTTGGGACGTGTTGTACTGGAACAAACTCGACCTTCCATTTCCCTTTGCTTTTGGGCAAATGGGCGTCTACCATGCCAACTGTTGTCGAATGGAATGGATCAGTGTCGACCGTCATTCGTTTTTCAATGAATTTTAGCTTGCCTTCCAGCTTTGGATATCATCATGGAATACGACACAATTGTTTGTGGCATGCTTGGTCGAGTTATGATATTTGCAATACGTCTTTCATTTAAGCTTTTCGGCCTTAGAAATGTTATGTTATGGTCGAAGTTTGATGATCTTTGCTAATAACAATTGGTCGAAAATTGCCTAGACCTCTGTGATATCGAAAGTGTAAACTTTCAATGTTTTCGCCGTCTCTTCAGTGGCCGAGTGGGTTTTGGCATCCTTGGAATTAATTTAAGTCAGTGCCTTGTAAACGTATGGTTTATCTATCACTATCTCGGTCGCGTCCACGCTGACATATTGAGAGTCTTCGCCTTCGATCGATGTGTAGCCGACCGTGGAATTCTTGTAAATCATTCATCGGGATAGAGATTTTGAGATCTTTTCTTCTTAGAGCAAATAATCATATTGCTCGACATGCTGGGCCAATTCATACATATCCCAAAAGTTTGCTTCCAAAAATTTCTATTTGTACTCTACATCGAGCCTATTCAGAGCAAGCCTAACAAATTCGACTTCGGGAAGAGGTACTCGACACCAATTCCTGGCCGATTTAAATCTTGTAAGATAATCCACTGGTGACTCATTAGATGCTTGAGCCATCCTAGCCAATGAAGAAACTGACATTTCCATCCCTAGGCGATAAAACTGTTCGTGAAATTTCTCGACCAACTCCTCCAAACTTTGGATAGAATTAGGTGGGAGGTTGATATACCATGCAAATGTTGAGCCTGTCAACGAAAAGTTGAACAACCGTAGTTTATGAAAATCACTATTGACATTTCTGCATTGCGCAGTGAAATGAGCCACATGTTCTAACGAAGATAAGGACGATTTTTCAGCAAAAAGGCTGAAATCTAGAATCTTGAAACCTTTAGGATATTCGAACTTTTCCAAATAAGCTGGATGTGGGTGGATGAATTTCGGGAACTTCAGCCCTTTTTCATGGCCGAATCGATCATCCGTTGGACCTCGGTCATATCGACGGGTGTTGGTCTGACTCTCTGGTCAGATCCATTTGACCTACTACTTGATTCTCCCCTCTTTTCTAAGTCAATTGTTTTGGGCCCAGTACATACTACTTCGACCTGTAGGGGATTACCTTTAAATGGAAGCTGCCAAGCCTGATCAACAGGTCCTCATTCGAAGACCTTGCTAACTAATAATTCTAGCAATCTGGTTTGGGTCTCACCATTGCTTTGTATCACTTCAAGCAAACTGTTCATTTTTTGACCCACTGTCTGTTCAACTTGTCAAGATTGCTCATCAAGTCGTCTTCTAAGAAACGACCTAGTCGGAGGGTTAGAGCCTTCATCACCGTCTTCGTCGCAGTCTTCCATTATCCCTTCAATGAAAATGCTTGTGGTTCGGTTGGGTACTTCTGTATTTCGAGGCTGGGTACCAAGGCACATTTCATTTTTTTGGTGTGTCACACTTGCAGCCTCAGGGGTCACAGCAACGATAGGATTTCGCGCATGTGACACCTCTTGTCCAGGACTCTGAACCGGTAGATCAGTCGCTGATTTTCCCATGGTTGTTTTCTTTTTTACTGATCGTGTCTCGATGGTCATGAACTTCGTAGTTTTAGCACTGAGTCCCACTAGAAGTGCCAAAATGTTAACCTTAAAAACTACCAAGCCTACGTGGCACACAGGCCAAGTAATTAGTAAGTTAACTATGTCATTCGGTTGTATGCGGGACGTGCCAACTCGTCGGCCGAGCTCGACCGAGGAGTAAAATTTTTTGATGTTACGTTGGGTGCGCTGTTGACTTCTGAATCCTGCGACTGCGACCGAGGAAGGAACACTCTCGGTCTTCGGGTTCTAGAGCCTGAAGACATGGCTACTAGTTCTGCGAAGTTCACAAATCGTCGGCACCTGATTCGGTCACGGTGATTATATTCGTGAGAGTATAAGCACACCGAATCAATACCAAAGTATAGGGACACAAATACTCAAAACAAATGTACGTCTTAATTGTAAAAGTGGTTCGACCGTCAGCATGTCGAACTCTAAAGCCTACTTGTGAGTATCCAATCATAAAACAACTCGGCGTTCAAAGTGCCAAGCCCATTAATTCGGAACACCTCACTTCGCCGAGAAGGCTAATGAGATGTCATATGCCAATAAGGATTTGAAAATCGTTCTCGACTAAGACTTGGATAGATAACCAGTTGGCATCGTCGCAGTGCTGTTTATCCAAACTGAAGGTGATTCGCGATCGGCTAATTCTACGACAACAATGTTGTTTATCCAAACTGAAAATGCTCGCTGGTTGCCTTCACAGTGCTGTTTATCCAAACTGAAGATGTTTTGGCGAAAAAGGAAAATAAAAATTTCAAGGTTATTGAGAGGTTTCACGTATAGTGAGGGTTTGCGCATGGCAGTTTGTGTGTTGAATTGGAGGGGCATTGTTCGATATCCTCTCTCCCTATTTATAGTAGTGTTGTATTGAATACCAATCATTTTCGGATTAGAACTCCTTTCCCCGATCCAACCTTATCTCGGCCAGTCCTTCTCCTACTAGGATTTTGAATTTAACTTGTTATCAGGCCGCATTCAATTTCAAACTCCAACATCCTTATCCTGTCAAAACTTCTTCTCATAATAGGACTCAACCACATCCCACAAGTTCCCGACAGGATACGGTCAGCTTCGACTGCGCGGCCTATAGCTGGATAACCCCCAATGACACCTAGACACGGCCTCTGGACCAAGAACAATTCTACACTCGACCCAACCAATACTGGGTCGAGAACAATTTTGAACTCGGCCCAAACCAATATTTTTGGGCCCAAACAACTATATTACCCCTCGCTACAACACTTGTATAGTTTCTAGAAAATCATACCTTGTATCCATGTGAAATCAAAAGTATATCAACAGTAATTCCATAAATATACCACAACACAGCATCTCATCAGCAATATAAATAATCATGTACTTAATAATTTATATTAGCACGTAAGTTGGAGTCACCTAATGTGACATGTACGACTGCACTCATAACTCATCAATCAATGCTAACACATAAGTTGGAGTCACCTATAGTGACCTGTACGACTTACCCATATCTCATCAATCAATGCTAGCACGTAAGTCGGAGTCACCTATAATGACCTGTACGATTTACCCATATCTCATCAATCAATTCCTGCACACGAGTCGGAACCACCTATAGTGACCTGTATGACTTACCCATATCTCATTAATCAATTCCTGCACACGAGTCAGAACCACCTAAAGTGGTCTGTAGGACATGCAAGGTGTAAATAAATAAGTTCAAGTGCTACAATTACGTGAAGGTTGTACGAAGTATCGCAAGTCACCTACGAGTCGGAGCCACCTAATGTGGTATGTACGACAGGCTAGCACCTACTTTGGATCCAATGTGAGCGTGTAGTGTGGGAGGTGAACGATCACGTGAAGGATAGCCCCTGTCCTCGGGCAGAGCACTAACATCAATGTGCATGATAATGAGCACTAAATGAATATAAACATAACCATACACACTGCAATCACTATCATCAATATGTACTCACCTGAAGTTTACCTGGCGTCTGCAGCGTTATTTGGCATAACCACTTTAACGTCCCAACATTCTTAATCGGAACTATACCCAGTGATAGGCCAGAATAAAATCAAGGTTAATCTTTACGCTGTTAACCTTCATAACTTCTTTCTTTAAAGAAATCAAGTACCATGTTAAATTTAGATTGTTTTATGGCTGCATCTAACTGTCTTGTTAGACTGCCTACGTACTCTCAAACGGGATCAAGCTATTCGTAGTTCAACTTAGTACTTCAAAGCATTCACTGTAATTATGTGTAGATAATATGCATATAGATATGCTATAATGTAATCTAAAATTTAGCCATAACATAGAATTTTAGAATATATAAATATATATATGACAGGGCATAAAATGCATAAATCAATTTAAAAATATTTGTGGAATTATTAATCATAGATATATATATACGAAAAAAAGAAAAGACCCACTCACCTGAGGTTCGCGCTACGACTCCCTAGCACGAACATCGAGATGTCACGAACGATCCTCACCTGCCACGAAGTCCAAAAGTGGACGGAAGGTGGTCAATTTTGTTCACAAAGCCGACTGGTGCCTAAAGCTTCCCGGCGTTGATTCATCGTCTATGGTGGTCCAACGGGGTCAAGGTTGGTTGAGATTTTCTCCTGAGATGATGGGCTACAAAGCTCAAGTAGTGGCATCGGCCATCGCTTTGCCGATTCGTTGGAATATTGAAAAGAGTGGCCGAAGCACCGTTGATTTTCGTCGACTTTCGTGGCCTAAAACCGTCACATACCCTGGTTAATCAAGGTGGTTCTTGGGTGGGTTTTGTAGAAGAGAGTGAGAGCTTCAAGATGGCGATGGTGGTGGCGTCGAAAAACTCCACCGGAGTTGGCCGGAATCAAACTTGAAAAATGAGAGGTTGAACTGGGTTGTGTGGTGTGCACGGGTTGATGAAATGGGGAGGGATGCTTCTCTCATCTTCCCATTGGTCATTTTTTCCCCCTTGTCTGATTGGTCCTTAAGGTATCGTTTGGTATGTAGATGGGACGTGATGGGATGAGACATGACCGGACGGAACAGAGAGGGAGTAAAGATGCCCTCAGATGGAAACAAGGAGGAGGAAGAAGGAGGCGAAGAAGTTATAATTTTGTGTTCCACGGATGTGGAATGAGTTGTTACAGGGGGTGAGGCGAATGAAATTCATCCAAAATTTGTCCCTTGGAATAGCATGTTCCACCCGTTTTAGGCTCACCAAACGTGGGACGAAATGCCTCGTCCCACTTCATTCCGTCCCGTCCCATGTACCAAACGGTACCTAAAAGAAATAATATGATTGTTTCCTTATTTCGTTGCTGAAAGCTGATTGGGCTTCTTTCCCACAAGATGGGAATTCAATTTAATTAAAACTAAACTTTGAATAACTAATTTCAAACGTCTGTAACTATACCATCATAATCCTGACTCGCAAAAGGTTTTCGCCTATACGTTCGTACCAATGAGTACTACGATGATATGCTAAAAGAATAAGTCATACGTCTCTCTAGGCGATGGTCAACAGAAGTCAAAGTCCTTACCTTTAGGGCATTTTCGTAAATTCACGCTTTTAAAATTAATAAAACGTAAAATTTGGGATGGGTTGTCACATTAAATGTTGGAATAAGACGAAAGTTGTTAAAAAAACTCGTAATAAAATAAAGTTAATTAAAATTAAATCGGATTAGGGATTTTTTACTAAATACTAGCAAAGAGCACACACTTTGTGTGTGTGTGAACAACCGTCCACCTCCTCCCATGTACTCCTTAAGTGCAATCACTTCAGTTCATTCAAACTATCTAAAAAACATCATGATTTCACTTACCTGTATGAAAAAATGATGGTGGGACAATTTCTCTTAATAAATGCATATTTTTATCTTATGTAAATATTTTGATACAAAATTACTATTTTATCCTCCTTATGAAAATATTATGTATAAAAAGTGATGGCAAAATAGGAAATAAGGGGATATGATTATCATTTTGTCAAAATGTATAAAATTACTATTTTGCCCTCCTCATCTCAACATTGTGTATTCAAAAGTGAGGGGCAAAATTGAAAAAAAGTGGACAAAAAGGTTGACAAGGTGTGTTCTCTTAATAATATGGATTGTGTATCAAAAGTGAGGGCAAAATAGAAAAAAAAAGGGATATGATTATTATTTTATCAAAAGGTACAAAATTACTATTTTGCCCTCATCATCTCAACATTGTGTATTCAAAAGTGAAGGGTAAAATTGAAAAAAAGTGAGCAAAAAGGTTGAGAAGATGTGTTCTCTTAATAATATGGATAAATACAAGATTCCAGAGTGGGTTAAAGCACAGATGAGTTAGATTTGTTGTGCCCGTATTCCCTCTATCCATCCTGTTCCCGCATCCTCCCTCTAACAAGTGTCCTATGAACTAACACCAAATTAACTCTGTTACCAAGAAACTCAATAAAAGAATAAAAAAAAAATAGAAAAAACCTTCCCTTCTTCTGTGAGAGAGAGTAGGGAGGTATATTTTTATTTTTTGTTTTTTATTCTATGTCAAGTTTAACTCTGTTAACTTGGTGTTAGTTCATAGGACACTAGTCAAAAGGAGGAAGCGGGAGGAGGGTGGGCTGAGGAAACTTGGGCACAGCCGATCTGAACTCAGCGCGGATTGGGTAGTTTGTTGCTGACCTTGCTTTTACGGTTTTACCCTCATCAGATCACAAATATAAAACTCTCCTCCCTTTCGGTTTGCGGTGAAACTTCGCATCCTTCTTCCGCTCTCTCCTCTCTTTCTCTGCTCCTTTACGCGTTCTTCCTCCCAAACCCTAACCATCTTGCGTACGATCGTATCCCACCGCGGTTTCAGATCTCCATTGCTGCCGATCGGCTAATCGCTCTTATATTTCCCGATTGCGATTCTTCTTAACGTCGTCGTTTTTCAGCTGTAAGGTTTTCATCGTTTCAGTCTCCCAATTTCTGGGCAATCAGATATCCATAGTTGGTTAATTCTTCGGTTTTAGATTCAAATTAGTTTACTTTTTTCCAATGATCTGCTATTATTTATCTTTTTTTGTATTGAATTTGTTTAATTTTAAGAGAAGGAGCCGTAGGAGGATCTCAAATTTATAGGTTATTATTTATGCTTATTCATATCTATGGATCCATAGATAATTTTGGAAGCAGGAGAATTGGGAATTCTGTTTGCTGGATAATAGAAATTGGGTCGTGGATTAATTGAGGAATCAAAATTGAAAATTGTTGAAATTGGAAGCAGGTTGGTTTTAGTGACAAATTAGAGGTTCTTATGCTATTGATTTGTCGTTGATTAGATGAGGTTGAGTTTATATAGGCTTTGTTCGAGTAGAATCGTTGTAATTGCATTACTATAACCTAATTTTTCTTGTGATTTTGTTATAGAAATCTTTCACCAGTGTATATCATAATCTCCTATGCCTTGTTTGGTTTTTGTTATATTTAGTTGCGGAGTTTCTCAGCACTTTTTCTCTGTTGGTTTGTTCCGTTTCTTATTTGTTGTTTTTAACTAGGCAGGAATAATGTCTTTTGTACGTAACAATCGCTCACAAGGGGGCACTGCTGGTGATGAGTACTGGCCGTCTCTCGGTAGAAATGACGTCAAAAGCTTCAACAACTTCAACCACTTCAACCACAACAACAACAACTGGAACAGGAGCAGGACTAATAACTTCGTTAAGAATTATAACAATTATCAGAAGTACAATTATAACAATTACCAGAAGTACGTGGGTGGTTATAAGGAGCATGCTGATAATTCTAATTATATCAAGCCTGACAGTGCATCATCGTTTAAGAGGAGAAAATTTTCAGATTCTACTTGGGGTGATGGTGGGAGAGATTATCTGCCACCCAACACATATGAATTTATCTCTTCTTCGTGCAATAATTATGTTCCTCATCCAAGATCCAATGGTGATGCCTCTGCATCTACTACTGGTAAACGTGACTGCACAAAGTTAGATGAAGATGAACTGCCCTTTATGTCAAGGGATGAGATAGAGAGATGCTCCCCATCTAGAAAAGATGGTATAGATTCAGTACGTGAAGCACACTTGCGCTACTCATACTGTTCTTACCTTCAGAATCTTGGATTGCGGCTTGACTTGTAAGCTTCTTCTCCTTAACCTGTATCTTTGTTATGCTTTCATTTTGAATAGAGTTCTTATCATTTATTTAACAGGGTTTTGTCCAGAACTAGTGTTTATGGTATTTTGAACATTTTGCTAGTTGACTCTAAGTTTCAAGGTTTTCTTTTCTCTTTCCAAGACGTATGTAATTTACAAACTAATCATATCTCTTCCAGGCCCCAGACTACTATCGCTACTGCAATGGTTCTCTGTCATCGGTTTTTCGCCCGGCGGTCACATGCTTGCCATGATAGATTTGTGAGTGTTCAATGTATTTTGAAATTCATAGCATCTTCTGATGTTATTAAGGTTTCCTTTATCTTAGATAAGCATAGATTTTATGTCCTCATATGATCAACATTATAGCAATTCAGATAATCAATCATTCGTTGTGTTCAAAGTGGTTTCCCTTTTTATTTTTCTGAATATAACTCTATGTTTCTGTTCTCCACTCTGTGCTGTTTTTTAATTTTCTACTGGGTAATGGATTATGTACGTTGTTGGTTTACTCTGTCACTCCATTTGGTAATTATATTTTATGACTATTTCATTTCTTTTCCAGTTGATTGCTACTGCCGCTCTGTTCCTAGCAGCAAAGTCTGAGGAGACACCACGCCCTTTGAATACTGTGTTGAGAACATCTTCTGAGATTCTCCATAAGCAGGATATCAGTTTCTTGTCCCATATGCTCCCTATTGTGAGTATCTTTACTGCTCTTCTGAGCCTTTATGATATGATCTGTCCTCTTGAAAGCATTCAGAATGAAGACAATCTTTTTACAGTTTAACTGTCAATATAAAAACCCATTATTGAATGCCATAATGTTTTTCTTTGCATTGACATAAAAAAAACCATTGCATAGCCTTTCTTTTTAAATTCAGATGAGTATTCCTGCATTGAATCATATTTCCTATTCACGCTGTTCAGTGTGTCATAAAGAGCATGAAGCAACTTAAACTTTTGAAGATTTTTCTCCATTCCCTGACTTATATTGAAAGCTAAGATTAGAATTGCACTTTCTAGCATTCTGACATTTGTTGTTTGTTAAACAGGACTGGTTTGAGCAGCATCGGGAACGGGTGACTGAGGCTGAGCAAATGATACTGACCACTCTAAATTTCGAACTTGGTGTGCAGCATCCATATGCACCACTTACATCTACTCTTAACAAATTAGGTCTTTCACAAACAATTCTGGTGAATCTGTCCTTAAGCTTGGTCAGTGAAGGGTAAGTTCATCAATTCGAGGTTACAGAATTCTGCTTACTTTTCGTTGAATGATTACTTGATCATTATTCGACATATTTGTGTTGGTTTTTTATATTTAGCTTACCTTGCCTGCCTTCCTGAAAATGGTTAATGGCACTGTGGTTGTTAAAAGGAAGAAGATAGAGAAAAAGAGGGGGGGGGGGGGGGGTGGGGGTTATCATCAGAGTTTCAGATTTTACTGATGTTTGGGTATGGCTATGGAAGCGGATAAACAATGGTTTTCTTCCTGTTCCTTAAAACTCTGATGCTTGATGTCTGTCTCAATAATTTCCTTGTTTGGAGCATCTACTTTAGTAGTATTTTGAAATATTAATTCTTTTGGCATGCATATAATTGCAGGATCTACACAAGATTAGAGTTGATCGCCTGTATGATATTCTTAGCTGGCGGATTGATTTGCTGTTCATGGAACTTTTGTTTTACTTCTGAAGTTGAACTGCCGATATTTTTTGGATGAATTTACCATAATATGCCCCCACCAACTTAGTCATTTGCTATTGAATATAGCTACTTAGTCTCCATGGCCATTTTCAGTATCTTCTTTTAACTTACTGATGGAGCTTATTAAGAAAAAGTCCTCTGAAGTCCTGCTACCAAACATACAGTTTGTAAGACATGGCTTTTTGTGGGCTTGGTTTTGGAGGAAAACCATTGTCTAGGGAAGGATTTCATCTTTGTGATTGGTAGCCCTTCCTGTCCCCAATGCCAATGCCGTTTTATGAACCCTCGAATGACTTCTCCTAAGTCCTGCTAACAACGAGGGGTTGCCAGATATCTAGGGGCTGCTTTAGGTTTAACAGTATGATACTCAGTTTTGAGTATCAGGGCTTGCAGTCTGATTTCAGTTTTGACCAAACTCTTTCTGATGGAAGTTTACACTTTGGCCCAAGAATTTGCAAATTTTCGTAGAACTGTTGCCACTGGTGCATGAGTCTCAGGAGCTTGCTTAGGTTTTTTCCTGACCTAGATGTCTTGAAAGTTTTTGGTGTTGTATTCTTTTTCGATTACAGAATGGAATGGGAGACATTAAAATTTTGTATGGTACCTGCCATTCATCTGTCCTGTCTCCCAAAGGAAAGAAAAAAGAGATATTTTTAATGCAACACTGTGAAATGAACATGAGAGAAATTGGCAAAATGTGCTGACAGTTTTCCCCATTAATCGGCTTTGAGATGCAACTTGTTTTCCCATGATGGGGAAATAGGAGGCCAGGAATATAAAAAAAATTTGAAAGTCATCTGAATTCCCATATCTTTTTGCATGATTTTCATATCATATCTATTTGGTTCATATGTTTCTCAGGTAATGATCTCCAGATCTAGAACCTGCCCAAATATTTATGTCAAAACCTTGACCGTGAACTATTTGTTTCCATGTACTTGGTATCAGATAATGTCAATTTCCTAGCCCCAACTCCCGTGTAAGTGGTTTTTTACAGTTTTGAATAAATTTGAGGTCACTTCACAGATGGGATGCATTATTTTTGCTTTGAAAATGTTATCATATCTTCTTGAGTTTTCTCATATTTAAACGTTATCTTAACATTTGTTTAAGTGATGGATATTGTTATAGTTGTGTTTTAAAACAGAAAAAAAGTTTTCTTGAAACACTATATCCTCCTGTTAGACAACTTATTGTTTTACACAGAAGTACACAGTGGAATATATATACGTATGTACATTTTTTAAAGTTCTGCATTCTTTTGTTGAAGATTACTTTTGAAAATGATTTACGTGTTCTCATTAGTGGCGTATATCGTCAGAAAAAAATGAAAAGAAACATTTTTTTTAGTTCCACATTCTTTTGTCGAAGATTACTTTTGAAAATGATTTACGTGTTCTCATTAGTGGCATATATCGTCAGAAAAAAATGAAAAGAAACATTTTTTAAAGTTCCACATTCTTTTGTCGAAGATTACTTTTGAAAATGATTTACGTGTTCTCATTAGTGGCATATATCGTCAGAAAAAATGAAAAGAAAAATAATTTATTTGTGAAGATAGAGGCATATACTTTTTGTGTCCTTCTTGGTTGCATCCAGGGAGTTGATGGCATCCATCCTTGTAGTTTCCAGAAGAATTGATGGCATCCATCCTGGTAGTCACCTGAAAATTCCTACCATTTTAGAATCTGGGTTGTTCTAGGGGGCATTCACCATTTTTCGTATTCCAAGAAGTTCTCATCAAGTCTTGCTTCTGTGAGTGTTCTTTATATGTTTATAGAGGAGCTGATGATATAAGAAAAGGATACATATATATATATACACACACACACTATCTTGAACAGACTATGGATGGCAATTCAGCTTCATCCCATGCCTGCAACATGGGTGTAGTCGATGATTCTCGCCGGGAACTTAGTAGTTGGGTATTATGCATGTAAGATCCAGCCATTGTGCAGAAGCTTGTGGATTTGTTTTCAGAAGTTGTTATTGTTTGCAATGTCCTGCTTTTGCTTTCTCATATGAACCGTGTATACGAGTAAAATAGCCGTGCAGCAGATTGGGGCCTGGGAATTTTGGTGACCCTAGATGGGGTATATCATGTTTTGCTATAGTTTTGGTACTCTTATCAGCCATCCTGCAGACATTCTGGAAAATATTCTACCTGACTTGCTGCTTTTGTAGTTGGTAAGAAATTGACTTGTTATTTCATGCCTGATTTGATGACGTTTTGCTACTAATTTTTTTTTTTTATGCTACATGCTTCTGGTGTACGTTCTATCAATGTGAAAAATATGCTAAGTTGCACCGGGAATTGCCTGGTCTTTCTACTGTTGCCCCAGATGGTTTGGTTTGATTATGTGCCTTTCTGCCTCTCCGAGCCCATGGTGGTGGCTCTGTTGGTGTTTTGTCTCATAACTCGCTGGAACTAATTTGGTTTCTCATTTTATTTTTCAGGCTTCGGAGTTCTCTGTGGCTGCAGTTCAAACCGCATCATATTGCGGCAGGAGCTGCCTACCTTGCCGCAAAGTTTCTGAATTTGGATCTTGATTCTTATAAAAATATATGGCAAGAATTCCAAGCTACACCAGATATTCTTCAAGGTATGCATACATGCTCACAGCTGAGGCCTAGCGAGCCGCTTTTTCATTTACATATAGACTTTAATTTGTGTTAATTGTTGATGCAGCTGTTGCTCAGCAGTTGACGGAACTCTTCTAGAAGGATGGAGCATGGTTGTTACACTAGTTTGTGTATAAAATTAGGATATGCATATCATGGTCGGATGGGAAAGCATATACATGACTTTTGCAGAGGTATGGTGTGAGGAGACGACGAGAGACGCCAAGATATGATACCCATCTTTTCTCACAACTGCTCTCCTCTTGAACCTATTGAAGGCTTAAAAAGTGTAGTTTTTAAGGTTTTGTAACATCTACCAGTAGTACGCTTTTCGGAGTGGTAACCTACATATAATGACAAATTCGCTGCAACGTTTTTTTATTTCTTGTGCTTCATGTTCGTATTTTATCTTTGTCAATTGTCGAACGAGGTTTTAGACAACATATTGATATCTGGGTAGTAGAAAGATCATAGTAGTGGGAATGCAATAGACAGTGCTGCATTTGGTACTGTTTTTATTTACCTAAGTTAAAGTGAAACTTGATTATTTTTTCACATTGGCTATTCTATTAGCTAACGCTGACGCGTGACAAGAACGACTCTGAACTCGGGTAGGGACTCCGAATCCGTTATCCTCTCATAAGGGAGAGATACTTTCTCGTCACGAATTCATCACGTGGTAAATGTTTATTATGAGAGGCTGCTGGATGTGGCAGTGCCATTTTACCCACTGCATGTGGTGGAAACGTGAATGTTGTAGGTTAGACGATAGTAGGATGGTGCTTTCAAGCACTCTCCATATTGAGGAGTTGGAGATTATGATTTTTCTTGTTGGAGGCGATTATGTTATTGGAAGCCTAAAAGAAGCAATCCTCAATCCATAGCCCATTAGAGAGATGCTAGGAGACGTGCTCAAAAGTGGGATTCGCCATGAATTCTCTATTATCTTATGTTTCTGGCACAGTGTTTTCTAATCTTGCATTGAAATTAACGTTAATTTTGAAGTGGTAGAGAATCTATGAAAAGTTCTACCTTGAAACAATCCCATTAGCATTTCTCTAGCTCATTATTCCTGAACGCTCATTCTTTTTTCAACAATTTTTATCGAAAAATTCTACCCTAGATGCTCGTACCAAACTGACTGAAGTAGAGTCATATCTCATTTTGCAACTGGATTTGTCGAAAATTTTATTATGCTCCAACGTATGACATGCACTGAATAAAGAAAACATTAAATGTGCAACGAAGAATCCAACAATACTATACACTGATGCATACTAGAAAGCTGTCAAGGGTATATCACTTTGTATAGGTCTTCAAAACAAATGCTACAAAAGAATTCATGTAGTATAGTTGAAGCATTCAACAACATTGAAAACAAAGAATGAGGATCCCCTCCGAATTCTCTTTGTGAGGATCCCGAGGATGCTCAAATCGTGTTCGTTCATTGTACATTGTGCGGTAAGAAATCATTTTAAATACTTTTATTTAAAATTAAGGGTTAATCTCAGTATACTACCCTCAAGTTTCGTAGTTTTCAACATCTAGTATATGAAGTTTTTTTCGCTCTAGAGTTATACCTAAAGTTTTAATTTTGGAACAGTTTCATACATATGTTAAGTTTTCTGTTAGAACTTCTATTAACTGATGACGTGTTGCCCACGTGGACAATTACTGGACACCACATGTCAATATGGGCCCACTTCAATATTAAAAATTAAAAAAAATACAAGACAAAAAAATAAAATAAAATAAAATCCGTACCCACCTTCTCCCTCCCTTCTCTCTTCTGCAACCTTCACCCCTTCCCTCCCTTCTCTCTTCTGCACCTGCAACACCCTCCTTTCTCTCCTCTGCAACTCGCACCACCCACCCTCCCTCATCTCCTATACAAACCACACCCACCTCTCATTTGCGAGGAGGGTGGGTATGGGTGCTACCGCATCGGGGTACGCCTTCGCACCCAAAAAAGAGCAGACCTTCATCCAGCCCTCTCTCCTCCACCATGCCTCCCTATACGACATCGACTTCGTCCCCATTTCAATCCCTGATTCCACCACCACCGCCAAGACCCTAATCGAGCAACGCTCTTTTGATTGCATCATCCACAAAATCTATGGCCCCCAATGGAACCAACACCTCAAGGAATACTCGTCCTAGTATCCATAAACGCTCATTATTGACCCCCATAGTCTATCGAGCGCCTCCAAAATTGGGTCTCCATGCTCGACGTTTTCGCTGCCCTTGAATTGAAGCCGCGTTAGTCAGGCGACAAGTTCTAATCGAAGATCTCGGTGCCAAAACACGTGCTGGTTGATCATTACCTGGAAGGCAAAGAAGAAACTAAGTTGTTGGTCGGGTTGTAGATGAGAGAAGGGAGGGCGGTGCAGGTGTAGAAGAGAAAATGGAGGGAAAGGGTGCGGGTTTGCAAAAGAAAGAAGAGGGTGGAGAGGGTGCGGGGGAGAAGGTGGGTACAGATATTTTTTAATTTTTTAATATTGAAGTGGGCCTATATAGACACGTGTTGTCTAGTAATTGTCCACGCGCGCCACATCATCAGTTAACAGAAGTTTTAACGAAAAACTTAACAGATGTATGAGACTATTCTAAAATTGACACTTTATGTATGTCTCTGGGATAGAAAAAACTTCATATACTAAATGTTGAAAACCACGAAACTCGAGAGTAGTAAATTGAGATTAACCCTAAAATTAAATATGAATAGTAATTAATGAAAATTGATCGTACGATATACAATGAATTAACACGATTTGAGGCCTTAAGATCCTCATAAAGATAAAGAGGGTCAGAAGAGGATCCTCATCCGAAAACAAATCTGCACTTTAGTTAAATTAATATTCAAGGAGGAACCCATCTTCAGACTTACTTGAGTCTCCAAATTTGAGGTCCAAATATTTGACCACTGCCACGAAAGCCATCCGCCAACGTAGAAGGCAATAAAAACCAGAACAGACGACGGCCGGCACAGAAAAAGCCATTAGATTTCAAATTCAACATATTTTGTTTTCCATGCCAAAATTAAGCAAATAATAATAATATTATTACACATATTTATTGTTTATCTTTCTCTTTGCATAATCTGATTTCTGTCCGCATCCGTGTCATTGTCACCTACCTCCATCTCTTCCTGATCGCGATCGTTGGAACGCGTGCCCTTATAACATTCAATCCCGGATCAGGTTCCTGAGAAACAAACAGAAAGTTAAGAGCTCACGAAACCCTGACCTCACTGGATAATATCACAACGAACAACGAAAACATTAACGACTCACGACGCCAAATTACCAATCGCGCTTCTCCTCTTCCTCTCTGCTGTTTGGAAACCAAGACCAACGTCCCAACGCTCCTTCCGATGGATTCAGCGCCAGCTCAGCGTCGCCTTAGAGCAATCAATGGCCACCTCGCCTCCGCCTCCGCCGCCGACTCCGAGTCCCTTCTCCGTCTCAACCCCACCGCCGGCGAGTTTTTTTCCGGTGCTCCCTCTGTCTCTCTCTGTTTGATTTTTTCCAGCTCAATTTTGGTTTTGGTTTTGAATTATGATCGGATAGTATGCACGCGAAGCTCAAAGCTTTTTTGTGAAGGAAGTTATTTCAAAGGAGAAAAAGCTAGGGCTTATTTAAGGTGGCATTAATGCCCCTATGTTTTATGGTGTCCTAATTGTGAGATACTTTCGAGCTTCCGAGAGCTCGATACATTTATGATTCATTGCTTTTTTTCGATTTTTTTATCTTCCGTTTTGACTTCGGTTGAGGATCGTTCGATTTTTAATTGTTTTCCATTGGTGGGTGCTGCTTCCTTTGATTTCATACGCTGCTTTTTCTGATGTGGAAAGCACTTCCAATTCATTTGATTTGAGAACCCGTGGGACAGATAATGTTGCGTTTCGATTTCTAAGAGATTTGGATTTGCTTACTTATATGTTTTTGTTTTGATAAAGGACTTACTTTTGGTTAATGGCCTTCTTTGATGGACACTTATGTTTATCTTTTTTGCGGAATTTGTTCCTGATGGTGCTTTGGGTTGTTTTCCGTTAGCAAATAAAATCAGATCTTTTGTGGGGATTTTGGTCAATGGGGACACAAGAGACCATTTTGAGTGGACTTTTGATTCGGGGGAGGTATGGCAACGCTTTATGGGAACTATGCATATGTAGCGGGGTATAAAAACCAATGAATCAATTAGTATCGTTGATGGAAAGACCGTTGTATGACAATTAGGAAAATATACTTGGGAATTCATCGTTTTGTCCTTCCATTGGTCTGAATTCTGTGAAACTTTACTTTCTATCTCCCACGGCCAAGCACATATAAGCATTTGACAATTATCTTTGCTCTCTCTCTCCCTCTCTCTAATGGGAAATATGGACTGATCTAGCTGATGAAGAGTACTTGAAGTTTTTGGATATAAATTTATATAAAAACTCGGATCAGTAGAATGAAGTGGACTACGATGACAAAGAAGGTGGACTACATGAAAAAAGAAGAACTATAGTATTTACAGGGCTAATCCTTTCTGCAATTGGTTTCATTGTTTTCTCTTCAATTGATTAAAATATTGTCTGCTTTTTGTCTGTCGTTGGTTTGTTTTGGTTTTGTTTTGTTTTGTATCTCTCTTTTCCTTCGTTTGGTTCTCTTGTTTAGTTTCTTTTGCATTATGTGTTTCATAATGAAAACTTTGGCCGTTTTCATTAACATGTTGTATGGGATATGTCACTGCGTGAATCCTGCTTTGTGGGATATTGTGAAAGTGATAGTGGATGAGTCTGTTGCTCAAAAGATAAACTTCTGGGGGAATCGAGGGCTTTCAAGTGGGATATGAAATGGAAGTCAGATTCTTTGAAAGGTTTGGTTTCTTTGTTTTGCGGTGGACAGGGGACTATAGAATAAGCGGGAACAGGTTGGTAAAGGTGGTTAGCAACCTGTTCTAGATACGTTTCTAGGATGTTTAACTTATTGACTCAAATACATATATTAATATCATTAAATTCGTGACAGAGCATGGGTACAGTGTGGTGCTTCCAGAGAAATTAGACACAGGAAAGTGGAATGTATACAGGTGGGCATATTCCTTTTTTTTTCGTTTGTGCTGCCCCAACAAGGTCCATGGCTATTCTCTCTATTCATGTGAGAAAAATATTTTTGTTTTCTTGTGGTGACAGATCTGCACACTCCCCATTGAAGCTTGTTAGTAGATTCCCTGATCATCCTGAAATTGGTACACTGCATGATAATTTTGTGTGAGTCACTTACTTTTCGCCAAACTACACAAGGACATTTAAGCTCAATAATTCCCTACAAATATCTGTCCTAAATTTATATTTCTATCCACTTGTATTTAGTTCCCTTGGAATTTGCTAAAAGACTTCATCTAACTTTTGTCAATATTAGGCATTCTGTTGAAACTTTCCGAGATTATAAATATTTGGGCACACGAATTCGCGTTGATGGAACAGTTGGAGAGTGAGTGTCTTTTTATGTAATTTAAATTCTCAGTTCCTGTGAATTACAATTATTTGGCTCACATCCAGTGGAAGCCTCACCCAGTTTCATTTGTTTTTCTGCCTTCAAGTTACAAATGGATGACGTACGGAGAAGCAGGTACTGCTCGGTCAGGAATAGGTTCTGGCCTAATTTATCATGGAATACCAAAGGTGTAATTTCACTAATTGTTCTATGGTTCCTATACTGTCGTTTATTGGTCATTGAACTTCATCTCTGTAATTAGTTCCTTGAAAATACTGAGTGGATTTCCCTGATGTTACTTGACATCAAATCCTCTTTGAACTTTTATTTCTATAACTACAGGGATCTTCCATTGGATTGTATTTTATCAATAGACCTGAGTGGCTCATCGTTGATCATGCCTGCTCTGCATATTCGTACATATCAGTTCCTTTATATGACACTCTAGGTTTGTGCTACTTTTCCCGTATTTTGCCAATCTTGGTCTAGGCGTCAGATGTTATAATTGAATATGGTATTCTTTGCAGGTCCAGATGCTGTCAAGTACATTGTAAATCATGCTGTTGTACAAGTTATCTTTTGTGTGCCTCAAACATTGAATAGTGTGAGTTTAACTTATATCACTTCAGCGTGCTATATAACTTAACAATATTCTCTTGAGTTGTAAAAACTTAATCTTGTAAATTTCTTTCTTCCTCGGTTTTATATATGTTAGGTATTAAATGACAACTAAAAATTTGTTTTATATTCTTGGAGATGCGCATATGATCAGCTATAACCCATACATATTTGGGTAAATGCTATCGCAAAATGTTTTGAGCAAGTGTTCATCAGGTTGAATTGTTGTATGGAATATAGACCAGATGCTAATTTAGATATCAAATTATTAAAATAAAGACGAAGAAAACGTGGTCTACATGCAGAAAAAACTCAACATAAAAATAAAAAAAGTGAAGATCCTTTAACAGTAACAACATCCACCTAACTGGGAAACTGTTTCTTCTGATCTATGTGGTGTCGAGTTCTTTCACCTTGACATTGGACTCATGTTTGGCCACAATTACTGTCAAAGTTATATCCCTTAAGGCGCTTTTTTTCCTTGCAGTGTATATAATCTGTATAACTTGTAGACTGAAATTGTTCATGTTTGGTTATTCCATATTGTTATATTACACGGCTCTGAATTCCTCAATTGATTCTTGTCATTTGGAATTGCAGTTGTTGAGCTTCTTGGCGGATATTCCAACTGTACGCCTGATTGTGGTATGAGAATACACCTCATAGTATTAAATAAATCTTTGTACTACTGAAAGGTGATTGTGATGTTGACTTTGCACAGTTTATATATCATTTAAAATAATGTTTTCGTTTCCCTTCGATATTATGCAGGTTGTTGGGGGAGTGGATGATCAAATTCCATCCCTTCCATCATCGACCGGAGTGAAGGTTGTAACATATTCAAAATTGCTATCTCAGGTAATTCCATTCTTCCCTATGAATCCACTGAATCCTTGAAAGGTCATAGGAGATCTGCCAAAGATCTTCTTATGGATGCATAAATGATAGACATCCAAGTATTATATGATAAGTTTTTATGTGTAAAATATTAGCATAAAGATAATGCTTTGAGCAATGCTAAAAGAAACTCACAAGCATAAACACTCCAGAAATACCCATTTCATCATAGCTGCATATTGGATATTTTCTCTGTCCTAGACCACTCCTTGTCTTCTTCTTGCAGATTTTAATGCATAGTCTGTTCACACACATAATGAACATGAGGTGTTTTCTGCTAACGTTGCTACTTGGATATTACGATTCTTATCATACTTAGATTCCTTAGTATGTGATGATATATTTTTAAAAACTTTGAGTGATGTGCTTCTTATCCATTGTGTTTTTTTAGGGCTCTAGTAGTATTCAGCCTTTTTGCCCACCAAAACCAGAGGATGTTGCTACAATATGCTACACAAGTGGTACAACTGGCACCCCAAAGGTACCAACTTAAAGCGTTATGAACTTTCATATTTTTCAACCAAAATATATGTAACAACTTTTAGCTTTCTGATGAAGTTGGGTTTCCGCATTAAATGATTCAACTTTTATATTTGCATATATTATTTTGAGTTCTCCTTTTAGAACTGTTAAGATATTGTGTGAGAAACAAAAATTCAAGGGCTGGCTTCTCCTCCAATACAATTATGTTAAATACTCTCCGTATCTTCTATGTAACCCCATGTATTGTAACACTTGCACTATAACTGATAATAACATTTGGCTAGGGAGCTGTATTGACTCATGGAAACTTTATTGCAAATGTTGCTGGGTCCACTATTGCTGTCAAATTCTACCCGTCTGACGTGTGAGTATCAGTAGTTTTGATTTTCGATTCCACACACACTGCTTCGTCTCTGACTATTTTACCTTGTATTTTCCAGCTACATATCATATCTTCCCTTGGCACACATTTATGAACGGGTTAACCAGGTCATGACAGCATATTTTGGAGTTGCTGTTGGATTCTACCAAGGGGTATGAAACTTGTTTTCACCATTTCCTTTTCAATAGTTCTTGCCATATCTTGAATCTGTAGTATTGTCCCCCCACCGAAACAAAAACCTGTCCATTTGTTAAAAAGGTTTACTTCTTTGTAAATGCTTTTTTTGCATCTTTTTTCTTGGAATGCAATATACACTGCGCCAGAATCAATCTACCTGGTCAAAATTAGTCTGCAGTTTACTGAAGGGTAGATTCATGTTGACGTATTAAACTGTTCTCAATTATACTGGTTTCAAGCATGTAAGAGTAAGACTTTACTAGAAGTGATGAATCTCCTAATGTAAACTGATGCATTTGTAATGTTGATTCATAAACATTAACATTGGTCTAAGGCTCTAAGCCTATTGGAATTTATTAATAACTTTAAAACTGCTGACCTTTGCCTGTATGTTGTAATATATGTTATAGTCGTTAGACTAGCTGGTTTATTTATAAGTTTATATCTTTGTTTTTGGGTTTAACTACATATGTTTAGAGACAAGCCTTACAGGGTTTATTTAACTGTTCTATGCAGGATAATCTAAAATTAATGGACGATATGGCAGCACTAAGACCTACCATCTTCTGCAGTGTTCCTAGGCTGTATAACAGAATATATGCGGGGTAAATTTTTTTTAATTGCTTATGTGATTGTTCACCTAAAAGAAACTAATATCCTTAAACAGTCATTAACTCGGATGTACTGGCTATTCAGTATTACAAATGCGGTAAAGACATCCGGTGCGCTGAGGGAGAGGCTATTTAATGCTGCATACAATGCCAAGAAGCAGGCACTATTAAGTGGTAAAGCATTTTGCCACATAAATTCTTTTTGCATTATAACATGAGAGTCTACGACTCACACAATTACTTATGCTTTAAGCTTCTTTTTGCGTACTTAACACTAAGTATGATCTTATGGAAATGGTTTAATGTGTGAAATCTAGGTGCCAACGTCCAAGTAGAAAATGTATCAAGTTTAACCTTGAAATAATAGAAAACTAGAATTGTGGAAAATTAGAACCAAAACTACAAATGAATCAGGTGTAGTCTATATTTAAGGTAGAAATGTAGCAGCTTGAAAATGAGATGGACAGAAATGTTTGCTTGACCCTGCCTCGTGGTTCCTTGAACTTTCTGTTAGCCATAGCTAACAGGGGATGAGTCTAAACTGTTTTGATGCCAGTTACTTCCTTGTGTTATGTACTTTTCACTATTTCTTATTGTAACATGATGTTATTTTATAGGAAAAACTGCATCCCCCATGTGGGACAGATTGGTATTCAACAAGATAAAGGCTAAGCTAGGAGGACGAGTTCGTTTTATGGCATCAGGTGCTTCACCCTTGTCTCCTGATGTGATGGAATTTCTAAAGATGTAAGTCTTTTACATTTCTAGGCATATTGAATTCCTAGGAGGAGTCACATGTGGTTGATTTTTATTTTATTGTTTTTATTCTTTTGTATCTACTGGCTTATAATTACTAATTAGTGGTGATTTATTCCCAGATGCTTTGGTGGTGAAGTAAATGAAGGGTATGGAATGACTGAGACCTCTTGTGTTATTAGTGCTATGGATGGGGCTGACAACATATCTGGGCACGTCGGCTCTCCTAATCCAGCTTGTGGTGAGTTATTATCCACTGGCTCTGTGAGTTTAATGCAGCTAATTAATGGCACTATTTAGGTTCATTTCGATTAATGCGGACCAAAAATTTGAGCTTTTTATTCTTTAACCCTTCTACTGTTCCGAGGGTCAGACTTAGTTAGCTGGCAAAAATGTAATTGTGAAAACTTCTTGCATGGTGCCATTCAAGTGTCAATTCCTTCTCCTCCGATGATTTTTTAAGCACTTGTATGATCTCATACTTCTTGATAGTATATCTTCACAGATGGAAGGATTATGCCTGAACTTGTTCAATTGCAATTGTCACACAAATGAGTTTTACCTGGTCATCATTATTGGTGTTTTGAACATGTACCTTGGATTGCATGCTTTCCTATCCGTATTTTTTTATTTAAATACGAATGCATGCAATAAATGAAGTATACATCTGACAATGGTGCTTGAATTTGTGGTGAAATCTGTGTCAGATTATTAATACCGTAAAGTTTTGTTTTCATATTTTTGATTCCAGAAATAAAGCTTGTTGATGTACCAGAAATGAACTATACATCTGACGATCAACCCTATCCTCGTGGTGAAATCTGTGTCAGGGGTCCTATTATATTCCAAGGCTATTACAAGGATGAAGTGCAGACGTAGTTAACTTACCTGTTATTGCTTATTTTAAATGGTATTCATTCAGTCAGATAAAATCAGTCTGATAATATAATTGTACTGGATAGGAGGGAAGTGGTTGACGAAGATGGATGGCTTCATACTGGAGACATTGGCTTGTGGTCACCTGGAGGTCGTCTGAAAATTATTGATAGGTGAGATAATAGCATCCTCATTCTGTTCAGTATCAAGCTTTATATTTTCTAATTGTGATACGCATATGGTAACCTTGTAAAGTTCAAAGTGGTAATAGTGTCAAGTTCAATACACACACACACACACACACACACACACACACACACACATGTTAAGGCTCATAAGATTTCCCAGGCAATTGCTGACATTCATATAAAGCAAAAGACGCACAGCATATTTTTGGATGATTAGAATCAGACATGCCCTAGCATGGGTTTATAATGCATGGTCTTGCGAAAGATATTCACTGGGCATTGCAATTAAAATGCCTACAGGTTGGATGCTAAGGGTTAAACGAACTGTGACGGTTCTACTCTTCCCATCCCCCCACCCCAAATCCTGCCCATTTTTCTTCAGAAAGTTCATTTGACCAACACCTCATATGGAGAGAATCTATTGAAATGACAGGATTTATCATGCTTATTAGCATATTAGTCCTCTTTTAGCATGTGGACGGCTTATAACTAGAGGTTTTGTATACCCCTGTAGGAAGAAGAACATTTTCAAGTTGGCACAGGGAGAGTATATAGCTCCAGAGAAAATCGAGAATGTCTATGCCAAGTGCAAGTTTGTTGCCCAGTGCTTTGTCCATGGTAAGAATTTAGAATCTGCAAACTCTCTCTCTCTCCCTCTCTCACACACATCTGATGGGTTGCTGACTGCTTATTTGCTGCTATCCATAGGTGACAGCTTTAATTCTTCGTTGGTAGCGATTGTCGCAGTTGACCCGGATGTGTTGAAAGCATGGGCTGATTCTGAAGGCATTAAGGTGAAAATATCACATTTTAATCACAAAAAATTAATATATTAACTTCCATGTTTGAAGGCTTACAAAAGTTTGATTGACCCTTTTGTGGATGCACATAAAAAAGTGTTTGCCTTTCAATCTTTCCTACAAACAGTTGATAATCTTCATTCAGTAACTTCTCAAAAGTGGAACAACTGGAAACAGTTTAACTTCTGAATAACTTGTCTGGTGATGTTTGGGTGCAGTTTGAAGATTTAGGGAAACTGTGCAATGACCCAAGAGCAAGAGCAGCTGTATTGGCTGATATGGATGCTATTGGCAGGGAAGCTCAGGCAAGTTACTTTAGTAAAATTACTCAAACGCTATCCGTGTCTTGCACGTTGTTGAAATTAAGCGTTGGATGTTCTAATAATAAATTCAATACTATTTCTCTTCAGTTGAGAGGTTTCGAATTTGTAAAAGCCGTGACACTGGTGCTTGAACAATTCACAATGGAGAATGGACTGCTCACTCCGACGTTTAAGGCAAGTATTCAGTTTCAAACAATTGATAGCAAATGCATGGACGAATTAACATGACTGACGTTCTCTCATTCCATACTTGACCTCTTCAGATCAAGAGATCTCAAGCAAAGGATTACTATGCAAACGCTATATCGACCATGTATTCGGAGCTCGCTGTTTCCGAATCCGCCCCCTCGAAGCTTTAAGTGACACAATGAGGAGCAGCCAAATTGATGCTCTCATCCAACCACGAAAAAACCGAAAAAAAAGAAAAAAAAAAAGAAATAAGAGAAGCAGCTAAAAGCTGAGAATGGATGCCAAGCATTCTTGTAAGTAGATTCCGTTCTTTGTGGAGGCGACACAATGAAAGACATGGATTTCAAAGCGCCTCATATACTTTGCTTATGTTTTTTTATTTGTTTCTAAAAGTGAAATAAAATAGAAATATCCAATTTATTGATTAGAATGTACCAAAAATTAGATAATTTAATAAATATAAATTAGAACTTTCAGAGCATGATTTTGATTGGTGATGACCAAGGGAAAACTAAAACTTTGTGGTCGTTTGGTAACTCTTATGTGGTGCATTTTTAATCGCTCTATCAAATGTTGTATAGTACTTTTCTTGTTACTTTAGCTTAAAACCTTTGGTATATGGACATTCCTAGTCCAAAAACATCATTTTGTTTTAGTTTTCATCTTCAAAAAAGGTATACTGGGATATAGTGGAAGCGATCGAGGGGGGAAAAAAAATGAAGGATAATGTATGAAACAAAAACTGAAAAGAGAATACAAGCAAAACAAATCACTATTAGTCATGGCTTCATACTTGGAAATGCGTTACCGCCAACTGGCCAATCGTCGATGGGTTGACTTTTGCTCACTACCAAGTAGACATAGTGGAATTCAGCGGTGTCCATTAAAACTTAGGCATGGTCTATGGATGAGACGCACTTGGGATTCTACACTTATGAGTCCTAGGTTTTGGACTACAAAGGACGTCGATATTGCGGTCTGTCTCCCTCCACCAAACAATGACTGTCACTAAAGAATTGGATTCTCTTCGGACTTTAATGTTTATGTTTTATTCTATGCAAGAAGAACTCGATTCGGTATTCTTAGAAAAAATATATATATAGAAAAATCAAAACCTGAGTTAAAATGATCAACATATCTAGACCGTATAAATCGACACACAAAGCAACATCTTTGATTTTTTTACACACCAATTCACGATCCAGATGTGTTGATCTTTAATGTAAGGAACGGAACTAGTTCCTGTCACTAAGACCATGCACCTTTGCTCACCTCGGTTGGACACTGACACGTCCCCCCACCACCATCCCATCTAATTTATTAATCATTTTATATTCCTCAACTGCAAGACCTAAATTCCCTCCCCCAAGCAATAATCCGCTACATTCTAATCCCATTCTTACCGAACACTTCATCCCACGTCACCTTAAAAACAACGATCATTGCATTTCTCGAACGCTACGATCTGACCGCCCATTCACTACATCCGAAAATTCCACCCAACCGCCGCCGCAGAGGATCCAACTCCCTCGCGCGCAAGCACCTGCTTCGTTGCAAAGCGATAGTTCTTCAGTCAACAAATAAAAAACGTAAAACGACAGAAAAAAAGCCAGAGAGGGAGAGAGAGAGAGGCACTCCCGGTTCTCAACTTTTTTACGCCATACTCATCTCTCTCTTCGAATCACTTCCCAAAAACACTTTTCCGATTCCGATTACACATATCTGCTTTTCCGGAATTCAATTCGCTTCTCAATCCAATCTCCGATCGGTTATGCGGTGCGTGGACTTGGATTTCGATTTCCGAATTTCTAGGGTTTGATCGGAATACCGAATTTGGAGAAATCAATCATGCTGTCGAATCATTTGCAGAACGGGATCGGGGCGCCGAAGCTCGCCTGGTCCCGCCTCCCGCACTCGGAGGAAGCCGCCGAGCCCGACGCCGTCGGTCTCATGAAGAAGAGCGACGATGTCGGCGTCGAGAGCCTTGACTACGAAGTTATTGAAAATTACGCATATTGGGAGGAGCAGGTTGCGATTTTAAGCTTAATTGAGAGGGAGTTTTTTTTTTTTAGAAATGTTCCTTTTTTGGGGGGTTAATTTTGTGTTTGGCAATCTACAGGCGCAGAGAGGGAAGCTCTATGTTGGGTATCATGTGATGGTGAAGTGGTTCTTTGCTTTGCTCATCGGTATCGGTAAGCACTTGTCGGCTTCCGGCACTGAATGTGTAGCTTTTCTGCTCACTCCAAAAGAATCAATTTTTAGTAGAATTCAGCATTAACAATTTCATTTCATTCAATCCATTTGATTGCTTTCAGGCACTGGATTAGCTGCGGTTTTCATCAATATTGCAGTCGAGAACTTTGCAGGCTGGAAGTTTGCATTGACATTTGCAATAATCCAAAAATCATATGTGGCTGGTTTTGTAGTATACATATTAATCAACTTAGTTTTGGTTTTTTCGTCTGTATATATCGTTACACAATTTGCACCCGCAGCAGCTGGGTCCGGTATTCCCGAAATCAAGGGGTATTTGAATGGTAAGGTGGACTGATCATGTATTTCTGTTGAGTGTTGCTACTTTTATCAACGAAATGTCCGCTGATTGTTATTCAAATGTGCAGGGGTTGATATACACGGTGTACTTCTTTTCAGAACCTTGATTGGAAAGGTATAGTGATCTGGTTTGGTGTTCGTTTGTTGGGATTTAAACTATGTTCTTTGCATTATAGTATTTTTTCTGCCAATTGCACAGATCTTTGGGAGCATTGGCTCCGTGGGAGGTGGTCTAGCTTTAGGCAAAGAGGGCCCTCTTGTTCATACTGGTGCTTGTATTGCGTCTTTGCTTGGACAAGTAAGCACATACTGATCTTTTTGAAGCCCCTAATTATGTAATCTAGGCCACAGAACCACATATTATTCCTAAAAGTTTTTGTTTTCAGGAGAGTTCTTTCAGCTTCTGGAGTGTGTAGGCAATTGTTTGCACATTCTTGTAATTATTATTTTTCGTATCCTTTTTTAATATACAATCCTAATGATCAAGCATAAGTGCTTAAAAACCATATTTTTATGTCCATATCGTAATATCTTTCTACTATCTGAGTTGCTTGCTATTATGTTTTTTGAAAGATTATTTTGGTCATATCTTATTACAGGGTGGATCTACGAAATACCATCTAAGCTCTAGGTGGCTACAGATATTTAATAGCGATCGGGATCGTAGGGATCTGGTGAGTGATTCATGTCTTTTGTGTTTTTGTCTGAACTTTAAAGGTTTGACCAATGTGAAACTGGACTTTGTACCTTATGTTGGTTCTCTTATGTAATCTATAAATCGTAGTTTCTCTTGCAATTTTAGTCACAGGCATAGTTATCTTCTTCAAGTATTTCTCTGTTCACGACTAACATATGCTAGTCATCAAGTTCACGAGCTTTTGTAGTTGTACTGCTGTTCTTGTTTATCCCTACTGATATCACGTATCTAGTTCATATGTGACGTTCTGTTTTATTGAAAGAAAATGCAGTATGTACACTATGTATTCATTGGATGTCTGTATGTAACTTTTGTTAAGATTGTATAAGTAATTACCAAAAAAAATTATCCAAGTACTGTTCTTATCATCTTCCTTTGCTCTTTGAAGTGTCCAACTCTGGTATTTCTTCTATTTAAAAATAGCTATGATGAACCTCAAAATTTACTCATTTTACATCTGTGTGATTTTTTGAAAAGGTAACCTGTGGGTGTGCAGCTGGAGTGTCTGCTGCTTTTCGAGCTCCCGTTGGTGGTGTTCTATTTGCACTGGAAGAAGTTACATCTTGGTAATGCAATTTCATTCTTGCTCATGCAGTTATTGTCTCAATATGCATTTTGATTATATTTTTTATTGGTTAAAACCATTTTATGATGGTTAGTTCTTCATCCTTTCAGTTTTATGTGCACTTCTCTTTTCGATTGAGACATAGAATTACAATTATATATGTCAGTCCTTGTGGAGTTAAAGCTCTTTTAAGTATTAAAACTCATTTCCTCAACCTTCTTTTAGGGATTTTATAACCTTTATTTATTTTTTTGTTCATAAGGTGGAAGAGTCAACTTATGTGGCGTGTATTTTTTACTTCTGCTATTGTGGCTGTTGTGGTGCGTACTGCAATGGGATGGTGTAAGAGTGGAAAGTGTGGACATTTTGGCTCAGGTGGCTTCATAATATGGGACTTATCAGAGTTAAGATCTAATCTTGTTTTATTTTTCATTTTCAAGAAAAATATCTAAAAACCTCTTTAGTTTTGTATTTTTCCTCAGTTTTGAGCCTTTTCTAACTTCCTAACTGATGTCATTCAGTGGTCAAGAGGACTACTCTTTTGAGGAGTTCTTGCCGATGGCAGTTATTGGGGTCATTGGAGGATTACTGGGTATGGTGTTCATTGTCTGAGCTGTGTGTGTCTACATGCTTTTTCTTTCCTCATAATATTTCACTTTATTTTCATTTTCTTTTCTTTTTTCAGGAGCCTTATTTAACCAGCTTACGTTTTATATTGCATACTGGCGTCGAAATTATTTGCACAAGAATGGGAATCGAGTCAAGGTGGGTTTTTAACTGTAGTTGGTAACGTTTATATTCTTTCAATAGCGCCATGTGATTCTAAAATTGACTTCAACTCCTTTTTTTTACCTTCACACCAAACACCAAAATGCAGATAATTGAAGCGTGCCTCATCTCGCTGATAACATCAATTATTTCCTTTGGTCTACCACTTTTACGAAAATGCAGTCCATGCCCTGAAGCAGATCTGGATTCTGGTATTGAATGCCCAAGGCCTCCAGGAATGTATGGGAATTATGTAAATGTAAGATGTCAACTTATAATTACCTGCTCAGTTATTTTGAAATCGTCTATAGGTTTTCTCTTTCTTCTTGCCATTTAGCTTCAGTTTTGTATGTGATATCTTTCTTTTGTATTTAGCATGAATTGAATAAACAGCACTTTTATTTTCCCTTGTAGTCATATCATGATATGGAAATTGAATGGTCAACTTATAACTGAAGGTGAATATGTCTACTCTTAATAAAAAAAAAAAGAGTAACTAGTATTAATATACCAAGAACATCTCTATGAAACTTGTAGGTTTAACTGGAAAATGTCTGGAGTTCTCAATACATGTGGAAGCCACTTGGGTTTTATGGTTTTAAAAATTAGAGGAGATAGTTATCATTATTGTTAATTTTCTTGGGAAAGCTCATTTTAAACTCCCAAGTTCAAGTCTCTCATTGACCCTAAGCCCTAAGTTACTCTTACTGATTAAAGAATCATTTTGTTTCGTTACTAAGATTCAGCTTCATTTGGGTGTTGAGAATATACTTTGGGTCTAAATACTGAATTCTGAGAATTCTGAAGCAACGTCAGAATATTCATTTCTAATTTATCGTATTTCCAGTTTTATTGCAGTAAGAACAAGGAATACAATGATCTCGCAACTATTTTCTTCAATACTCAGGTTTTTAGAATTTCTGGAATCATTTACTTCATCCTTTACATATTGGTTTTCAGGTTGCCTCACGGGTCTCATTACAGATTTATTTTTTCTTTTGGTTGCAGGATGATGCAATTAGGAATTTGTTTAGTGCAAAAACAGTTCATGAGTATAGTGCCCAAAGTTTGTTGACCTTCTTGGTATTGCATTTGTTTACTTCACTCAACGCTTGCTTTTTCCTCTTAAAGCGTTGTATTCAGTTTTTAGAAGTTAATGACAAGGCTCCTCTATTTTGTATGTCATTTTAGCTCATGCACAGATACTCCCACTGGCAGTATGAAAATATATTTAGAATATTGTAAGGTCTTGTCGACAGAGCTTGCCTTCCCCAAAGAAATATTCTAAAGGACAAAAGATAACATACATAAGAAAGTATATATGCTCTTGGAAAATGAATCTAATCTCTAAAATAAGTATAGGGGCTTGGAGAACATTGAATATTTTCAATAAAAATGTAATTTGACTATGAATATTCCCAGAAGGAAGTTAGTTTTTCTTTTGTCATTACTCCCTTAAGGATTATTTGTGTAACTTTTTTTTCCCAATGCATTCCAGGTGATGTTTTATTCATTAGCAGTTGTGACATTTGGTACTGCCGTTCCAGCTGGTCAATTTGTTCCTGGGATCATGATAGGATCTACATATGGGCGTCTTGTGGGCAAGTTTGTGGTTAGCTTTTACAAGAAGCTCAACATTGAAGAGGGAACGTGAGTCTTGTGAATATTTATTAACAGAGATTTAAAACTAAATGTGTTTTTTTTTTTTTCAATGCATGTAATGTATTCATGAACTTTCCTCTCATGCTTACTGGTTCTGCAGATATGCTCTACTGGGAGCAGCTTCTTTTCTTGGAGGTTCAATGCGGATGACAGTGTCTCTGTGCGTCATTATGGTTGAAATCACAAATAATTTGAAATTATTGCCTCTTATCATGCTTGTTCTTCTTATTTCAAAGGTACACTTCTGAAACTTTTATTATATTAGTAGATGCTTTGGAGAAATACTTACACCTTTTACATTTGCAGGCTGTTGGTGATGCTTTCAATGAAGGCCTGTACGAAGAACAGGCGCGATTAAAAGGCATTCCATTACTGGAATCAAGACCCAAGTACCAAATGAGGAAGATGACTGCAAAAGAGGCATCTGGAAAAAGGGTGAGTGCCATTATTAAATTTCAAATCTCTTTATTAAGATTGTAGACAAGGGCATGTGTTTGGTGCTGACATGGACAATAGATAACTTTTCGTGGCTGACCCCTTACATGTAAACATCAGTACAGAGTCATATGTTCAAATGTGCCTAGAGATGTTCACTTGTCTAGAACTTGCATACCTGATCCATCTCACTTCTGATGCCTATCTCAAGTACGAGGAGCCTCCTTAAACTGTAAAGGTTATGCCCAAATTGATTTGTCTGGATCCTTTGGTAAAAGGGTTATGCTTCATAGCACTATAGATGACTGAATTGGACGTTAGGGAGCCTTTTGTTCAGTTCTCACCCAAATATGGAAACATCCAAATGAAGGCAGAAAAGAAAAAAAGTTGAAAGACTACCTTCTCTTATTACTTAAAAGGGGATGCCTATTCCCCCAAATAACATCAGCAGGCACTATTTCTGGTATCAAACACCTTTTTTTGCCTGTGGTTGCATTTTCCATTTTAATTGTACATGGTGTGAGTGCCTTGTGCTTCAATGATTTCACAATGCATGGACTTATTTGTTCTTTTACTTTTATTTCAATAGTAAGCTTACTGTGCTCAATTTTCTGTCTCTGTAGGTGATTTCCTTCCCTCGTGTTGTTAAGGTTGCAGATGTGGTTTCTATTTTGCGGAGCAACAATCATAATGGCTTCCCTGTATGCTTTACTTTGTTTTTTCCTCGCTTAACCTCTCTCATTCTTTTTGCTTGATATATAAGTGTGTGTTTCATTTTGTATCCCCTCCAGGTGATTGATCATGCAAGAAATGGGGAAACACTTGTAATTGGACTAATGCTTCGTAGGTATGGTATTTCTAATTTCTCCATTTAAGTCTGATTTCGTTTTTTGAAGCAGACAATGCAAATGTTTTAAAACATTAACGTGAGTATATGAATTGTGATGCAGTCACTTGTTGGTACTTCTGCAGTCGAAGGTGGATTTCCAACATAGTCCTTTACCTTGTGATCCAAGAGGATCCAGGTCCATCAGGCAAGTCGAGGCTTGAAATTTTTTTGTATTCTGGCCCCCACCTTTTACTAGAAGATGTTTGACAGTTCCCTTTATATTCCACGCACACCATCAGTGAATTTGTGAAACCTGCTTCCAGTAAAGGCTTATCGATGAATGATGTACATCTGAGTTCAGATGACCTAGAAATGTACATAGATCTTGCCCCATTTTTGAACCCATCTCCTTACATTGTCCCTGAGGATATGTCTTTGACAAAGGTGATAATTTCGCTGCCATTCATTTAAGGCTTTTCTTGCATGGCATGTAGTTCTAACTGAAATTTATATTGTTCTTTATGATGGTGCAGGTATATAATCTTTTCCGACAACTAGGTCTGAGGCATATATTTGTTGTTCCCCGTCCATCTCGTGTGCTTGGCTTGATTACCAGGAAGGATTTATTGCTTGAGGTATTGCCATCCATCCTCTTAATGCATTCTACCAGTACTAGACCGCAAATATTGACTTATGTTAGTTTTTCTTGCAGGAGAATGAGGATCCAGCTTCGGTGGAGCTCCAATCGACTAGTGTAAGGTCTCTATGATGCTTTGCTTATGCCAAATCTATCAAAATAGTTAGATGTGTGCATTAGTTAATCCTCATTATGATGGCAAGCTTGTGGCATTTTATATGGTCTTCAAATACAAATTTGGTTCCGTTGTATAAAGTGATCATGTCACAACGTCGCCTTTCTTTTTCATCTTTTTTGATGTGTGGGTAGCCTGCAAAATTTATTAGAAAGATGCCAATGTGCATCCAAGAGAGAAGATTTATACGAGTGACAAGGTTGTGAGACTCAAGTTTCTCAAATATATAGCATGCCCATCCAGAAAGTGAACACTTTTTCAAGTCCTGGGTTTGTTTTTGGCACCTAGAATACAGTGATGCATAGATGTATATGCCTGAGAAATATGTGTTCTGCAGACCAGATAAATAAAGAAGTTTTCGTTCTTTTATATATGTCAACTTGGGAGGAGACTACATGGCACATTGAATATGTTTGAACCGAATATACTGGGGTTACAATGGTCTCTTTCGATGTGGATTTTAGTCCATGGATTATTCATGAATTATTTTCTTCCAGTTCAATTGATATTTATCATTTCTTTAAAGGCTTATGTCAGTGAGATGATTCAATTTTCTCCTTTTTCCCACTTCACTGTGCCTCTTTTGCGAGAGGTTTTGACCGTACGGCACTTGCTTTTGCATAGAGTGGATAGAAAGTAAGCCAATTAGCACTTGCTTTCGTTGTAAACAACTTTGTTGCTTTACTTGCCAAATATAGCACCTGTGATGTGAAAACAAATCTCTTGCCCGAACATACATTTTACCTTTTCTATTGACAAATTTTTAATCTTCTTCATAATTCTCTGATGGCAGAACTCGGCATAGAGATAGAAGAAAGGTTGGAAGGAATGGAGATATGGAGCGCCCACTTCTCACTAGTCTTCTGGTCTAACATCATGTGTCCGGCTGATAATAAGGTCTGATCATCCATGAGGACTTAATTCTTTAGAGCTTCCTCCATTCTTTGAACCTAAAATCTTATTCTTTCTCTGTAAGTTTACCTTAGGATCTAGGACTTTAGAATGCATCAATATGCTTCCCCTCGCACCGAGGGTAAACGGATCACACCCACCTGAATTTTGTAGCATGTATATCTGGATGATAATATACGGCAGATTAATGCAGACATAGAGGTTAAGTCTGGGACGCTGAATAAATGACGGGTTACACAGGAATTTGCAAGAATGGGAAGGATGTGACCCAATGTACTTGTACTGATTTTAGTGTTGCCGAGAAAATGATTTAGTGAGAAATTAATCAACATTAGTTTTGATAGTCTTACAGATGATGTTTACTTAAAAGGAATTTCTGAGCTCTTACAGTTTTGACGCATTCTTGCAGAAGCAATAGCATATCAGCATATCAGCATATCAGCATATCAGCATATCAGCATCTGCTACTTTTGAATGATGTTCCAGTTGACACAAATAGAGTGCAACGGAACACGTTTTAATTTACCATTACAATTCTTGCATTTATTTGTCTTCCATTCCAAGAGAGTTGATATTCGGGAATTCGTACCCCTGGCTTAGGACTTGGAACCCTAGGTTCAGGACCCAGAACCAAAACTTAAACTCCCGGATTCGGGGTTCTAGTGTGATGGATCAAATTGAAATCGATCTTGACCGCAAGCAATACGTTATACATCTGTTATAATTCATCCCTTCCTTTAGCTTCTCCTTTTAATATGTTTGCTAGTCGTGGAAAACCTTTCTTTTTCCGGATTTGTAACCTTACTTTAATGTATTGCTTCTTATTAGTTACCGACCGATGTGGTATTGTTAACAGCTTCTTATTGTTAAAATTAAGTGTGAACTAATATACCGTCCGAAAAGAGTTCATATAACACGGTGAAAATGTTTACCTCAGTTGTATGATTGATCTGAGCCAAAAATTGATGATTATTTATGCCAATCTTCCAACATTTTGGTAATATCCGAAATTTATTCCAAGGTTGTGTAAGTTATATATGTAATGTCTGTATATCAAGTACGAAAATCACTACTAACCCATCTCAAAAGAGCAGTAAAAAGACTCAAATTACTGCCCGATATGTATAAAACCAATAATCTTGAGTGACTAAGCGAGACCAGAAACAACTAGTGTTAATCCCAGCAGACCAAAATTTCCCTTCAGAGATTGTAATGGAGCAGCGATGCTTGGACCTGGCGTCGGTGCGTGAGGAGCAGGAACTGTTGGGGGGGCCAATGCCGAAGGAGTTGGAGCTGCCGACGAAGGATGGCGCATGGCGTTGATGTCGACCTTCTGGCCGGCCTGGCAGTGACCGGGGACCCCGCACATGTAGAAGTAATGGCCTCTGGTGGTGATGGTGATTGTGTCATTTCCGGTGGTGTAGGAGTCGAGGGGGAGTGAGGCGTTGCATGACCGATACATGGCGTGCGTAACACGGATCACGTTGTGGAGTTGGGGGTTGTATTCGAATCCTGATTGATCCCACATAACATAAGACATTCAAAACAAGGTTTTAAAAGTTTGCAAAACATGTGATGTGTCATCAATATAAAATAAATACGTTAATCAACACTTAAGTAATAATTCAATCATAAAAATCACATCATATGATTTACAAAATTTAATCTATGTAGTTAGTTTCCGTAGCATTACCCCTCAAATCCTTCATCTTCTGGAAAAGCATCATGACAGATCGGATCAAGAGATGGATATTCTAATGCCAAACATCCATAGTGGACAATAATTTAATTTCCAATGGGATTGCAGAGAGCACGCGTGCGTTAGAAAGAGATCCATCACCCTTCCCTTTTTTCACTTTTTCTAATAACCAATAATGGCCTCCATGATCATCATCATTCACTTAGAGACCCTTTTGAAATTAATCACTAAATTATTTACATGATCAAAATGTTGCATATAATTGTTTTCCTAAGATCGTGAAAAATTTGAAAACTATCATACGCAATCGGTAACACTTAAAAACATTCATTACCGAGAGATGAATGAAAATCAGGAGAAATTGTTTCGCATATGCATGTTCTTTTTTTATTTGTTTTTAGTTTTTAAATTAATAAATTAAAAAAGCACTAAGGAACAAAAATAAGTATACTATACAATAGAAAAATGAGTGCGAAAATTATTTTCCAAAATTAAATGACGTTCAAAATCATGCTGAAAAAGAGAAACTATAAACTGGGAGATAATAACTCACTGATAACATCACCAAGTTGGAAAGTTTTAGAAGCAGCCCATTGTTTGTAGTTGACATTTCCGAAGGTGGTCCACCCGGCGGAGTCTCCGACCTTGTACACAGCTGCACTGGACATCTCCAAAACAGCCGTCACCGCCGCCGCTAGAGCCAAGACTCTGACCACCAAAGCCATGGCTCTGCTACCTAGAAAATTTCAACTCTTGGAGACTCTGAGATCCTAATAAGCTTGTAGATTTTGGATTGTGTAGAATGGAATTATGGAATGCAGTGAGGGACTCTCAAGGGGGACCTCCTGTTGTTGGTATTTGTGAAGCTTTTGGATGGGGATGGCAGGTTGGCTGTTGGAAACCTTAAGCAGGAGAATTAATTTGTCAAGGTTCTTTGGGGTTTAATTGCAGTCAGTGGGGAAGTAAACGATTGTGGCTCAATATAGTAGCGTTGGTCCGGTCGTTGAGTTGGGTTGTTTGAGAATGCAATTTTGATTGGTAGGGTTTAAATAAACTTTGGCCTGACTAGCTTCACGATTGCGTATGCTGTCTTGTATTTTGAATCTCACAAGCAGATAGCACATGTTGACACGAAAATTAAAATTAAATTGTTAGTTGACAGATAAGATTGGATTGTCCTTTGGCACAGGAGAAATAGCTGGAAGCTAGAGAGTAGCTACCTAGCTATGCCTGGATTTGGCTTAAAGGACCTATTATTTGCATTCTCCTGTTAGTCCTTATTATTCTTATTCTAATCCTATCATTTTGGGAGAGTTGAAATTTTCTTCTTGAGTATCCATCACCTACCTTCAAGTTGATCACAAACTTTTCATGTCTTCGTTGAAACATACCTAAACTAGTATTTTATGCATTCAAATCTAATCCTTTATACAAAACAAGGTGAAAGTTCTAGGATGGGTACTAGTTTAACCTATAGCGAAGGTGAATCGATTCCAACTTAAAAAACTCAATGTTAATTTTAGCTCTAATATTAATTCCACATCCACATCACACATATATAAGAATAATAAACAAAAATAAAAATGTGCAAACCGAGGTAGGATTTAACGAGGCAAAACCTACCACTGGGCTCCCAAGCCAGAACAAACACACTAAGAGAAATGAGTATAGAAAGACTTACAAAACTCATCAACTAAACATACATATACTAGTTGACAATTTTGTCTCCGCGCTTTGTTACTCCATCTCTCTTCAGCCTTCGAGTAGAAGTAGCATGACACTAACGCGGTGATCAATCACCTTATTCTCGAACTTTGTAAGATACTAACGCAATTATGTAGAATGTATGTATGATTAAATAATCTTTAAAAATCAAACAATAATAAAAATCACAAGCCACATTTTCATAATCAATTTTGATATAAAACAAAATAAAAACCAATGAAGAAAAAAAATTGAATTTTGTCTTTTAGAACTCCACGGCTGAAAACTGTCTTTCTCACACTAGCACACTGAAGTAAGATCAAACTGTATTGCTCTCTGTGCCTATTAGCCTATGTGACAAGAACCAAATATGAAATACATACATATATTCATGCACCACGAAATGACTACAGTATCTATGAAGTACTCACAGCGGCAGCCGTGCAATCTTTCCCTCTATGCTCCTCTCGATGCATGTGTAATTTAAAGCATCCGTCTCTCAGTAAAGGAAAATGACAAAGATGTCATATTTTTAAATCAAAATTTGTAATTAAATTAAAATATGTTGATAGTTGCAATTCATTTTTAATGATTTAAAGAAAAAATTCAACCACCAACCGCCACATTATATGGTCGACAAATATGGTATACAATATGGACTACAAAATGTCTCTCTAACATCACCCCTCACTAAAACCTCACTCGTGCATAAGCGGCAGCAGCCAAAAACCATAATCTAATGCATATATATAGGCTTCACTAAGACTCCTATCTCAATAGAAACATGACTCTCTTTTCTTGATCTTTAACAAACTTAATCAGCAAGTGAAGTGATGCATGAAACGGGTTAAGAACAAAAAACCATTTGACATTATAACCACGTTTTAAATGCACCGCAAAGAAGTTATAATGCGTGAGAATCAATTATCATGTAAAAGCAAATTTAATCTTAATAAGCACAGCAGCCCACGGCAACCATAATCCCAAAAAGGAATGATAAGGTAAGGTGACCAAATTTTTAAACAAATTTGTAAATCAAATGATGCGGTGGTTTATGATTAAATTATTATTCAAATGTTGATTAACGTGTTTATTTTCTATTGGTTATACCTCATTTAGTTTGTAAATTTAACTTAAATTTGGTCTTCCTAGCATTATTCATAATAAAAACAATATGGTTTATTTATAAAGTTGAGACCATAACCGATTCAAATCCAAAATATGATATTACTCAAAATAGATATTTTGACATGCCTCAAATTATCTATATGAGTGCATATAAATGTCTCTAAAACACTTGACATTCTTGTGACCAAGAGCAGCAGCAACAACAACAACAAAAGCTTATCCTATTAAGTCGGGTTGATTGTTTGAATCCTACAATGCCTTTGCGCTTGATTTTGCACCAAGGCATCCGTCAGCTTCTCCAAATACTGCATGTCTTTTCTTAGTGTCTATTTCCAAGCCTTCCTATGTCTTTCTCTGCCCTTTTTACCTTGAGCCTTTGTCACATAATTCCATTTTGTAACCGAAACATCTATAGGACTTCGGTTCACATGTCCAAACCCTCTTAATTGATTTTCTCTCATCTTATCTTCAATTGCAGCCACTTCTACTTTACATCGGATATCCTCGTCCTTAATCTCGTCTTTCATGTGTGCTCACACATCTAACGAAGCATCTTCATCTCTGTTAGACTCATTTTTTGCTCATGTTGATGCTTGACCACCCAACATTTTGTACCATAAAGCATTGATGGCCTTATTGCCATCCTATATACATTATGTGCCATAAAGCATTGCTAGCCTTATTGTTGTCCTATACAATTTTTCCTTGAGTTTTAGTGGCATACATCAGTCGCACAACACACCTGATGCACTCTTCCACTTCATCTATCCAGCTTGTATTTTATGGTTGAGAGCTCCATTTAATTTTCCAGTCTTTTGTAAGAGATCCAAGATAACAAAAGTGCTCACTATTTGGTACTTCCTGATTTTTAATAGTCACCCTTATCTCATTTGGACCTTCATTCCTACTGAACATGCGCTCTATAAACTCCGTCTTGGACCTACTTAGGTGAAGACTTTGAGATTTCAACACTTCCCGGTAAAGGTTAAGCTTCACATTTACTCCCTCCTGCATTTCATCTATCAACAATTTATAATCTGCGAGAAACATAATATGTCTCGTTAACTCATCCATTACTAATGCAAAAAGGTAAGGACTTAAAGCTGAGCCTTGGTGTAACCCTATGGTCATGGGAAAACTTTCAGCTTGACCTTCATGAGTTCTTACTGTAGTCTTTATCCATCATACATATCCTTTATTGCTTGGATATATACTACTTGAACACCTTTCTTCTTTAGAATCCTCCAAAGAATTTCTCTTGAGACCTTGTTGATGCACAAAACCGGAGGTCTTGGAACAACGTAAATCCAATCGTGAATCTGTATAAAATGTAAATGACAAAAGAGTTATCGTGGTTCACCCCAAGGTTTGGGCTACGTCCACACTGATTGTATTATATTTCTCTGTTGAAGAGGGAGAGAGAGCTTAGAGCTTAGGGGATGTGAGGAGGCTTAGGGTTTGTGAAGGTGAGGAGGCCCTTTTATAGAATAAGGGCTCCTCCCCTTTTTACATATTTTCCCCTTCCTTTATTACATAATTACATTTGAGTCTCCCGAGTATTTATACGAGGTCTAAATACGGAGGCCTTAAGTATGGTATAAACAGTAGTCCCCCAAGTCTTTAGTCAAGAGAGTCTTTTGGCTGGAGACTTGAAATTTAGTCCATGTGTGGGCCGAAGTAACTAGATATTGTCTTGAACTGATGCTCGATATGAGGCGGTGCTCAATCTGAAATGATGCTCAACTAGAAGTAGCACATGATGCGAGGCTGCTTGGCTAGTGGCTTATGTTGCCTTGGTTGGCTCGGCTTGTGGCGTTGAAGGTGAGGGAGCCCTTTTTATAGAATAAGGGCTCGCTCCTCAATACATAAATGATGGGCTAGAGTTGATGCTCACGGCGAGGCGGTTGCTCAGCAGGCGGCGATGCTCTCTAATGATGGTGAGGGAGTCCATTTTATAAACTAAGGGCTCGCTCATCAATACATAAATGATGGGTTAGGAGTGATGCTCGCGGCGAGGTGGTTGCTCAGTAGGCGGCGATGCTCTCTAATGGTGGTGAGGGAGTCCCTTTTATAGAATAAGAGCTCGCTCCTCAATACATAAGTGATGGGTTAGGAGTGATGCTTGCGGCGAAGCGGTTGCTCAGCTGGCGGTGTTGCTCTCTAATGAAGGTGAGGGAGTCCTTTTATAGAATAAGGGCTCACTCCTCAGTACATGAATAATGGGTGCTCTCTAATGAAAGTGAAGGAGTCCCTTTTATAGAATAAAGGCTCGCTCCTTAATACATAAATAATGGGCTAAGTCCCCCAAGTATTTTTCATGAGGCCTAGTTGAGGCCCAATATATGGTACATAATGTAGTCCCCCAAGTCTTCGGTCAATAGAGTCTGTTGGCTGGAGACTTCAAATTGAATCCATGTATGGGCCGAAGTGGCGGTTGTTCGGAGGTGGTATTTATATACCCTGCACTGAAGCTTTATAGGTCAAGCTTTGCAAGTGAAGCTTTGAAGCTGGAACTCTGTAAATGAAGCTTTTGAAGCTAGAGCTTTTGTAAATGAAGCTTTTGAAGCTGATTGACATGAGTGATGCTCATGGATGTTGTCATGAGTGATGCTCATGGATGTTGTCATGAGTAATGCTCATGAATGTTGACATGAGTGATGCTCATGAATGTTTATGTATGATTGATATGAGTGATGCTCATGAATGTTTATGTATGAATGACATGAGTAATGCTCATGTATAATTTGGAGTACTAGGCGTACTTTTGATCACCTAGTTGGTGGCATGAAGGAGAGTACGGGTTGTACATTTCATCACCTGGTTAGTGGCATGAATGGCTAGTTGTCAAATTAGAGTACGGGTTGTACATCTCATCACCTGGTTGGTGGCATGAATGGCTAGTTGCCAAATAGAGCACGGGTTGTACATCTCATCATTTGGTTGGTGGCATGAATGGCTAGTTGCCAAATTAGAGTACGGGTTGTACATTTCATCACCTGGTTGATGGTAATAGCGGTGGGTTGCCGAATAATTTTGGAGTACTGGGCGTACTTTTGGTCACCTGGTTGGTGGTAATAGCGGCGGGTTGCCGAATAATTGTGGAGTACAGGGCGTACTTTTGATGACCTGGTTGGTGCTATTTTGGGCTTATGGGCCTTCGCCCTCTACACAACATTCCAGCCCATTTACTTTGGGCTTTGTCGTTTTTTTTTTTTTACCCTCTGATGGGGTTTATACAGATGTCTCCGAGAGATAAGAAAAATAAATTACATCACTTTAAAGTAAGGAAAATAAATCACATCATTCTGGTGGGGTGTTTATTCCTTGCTTTTGCTTTCTGCTTTTTCTTTTCCACCACACCTCTCTATCTCTGTCTTTGCGTTGCCAGAGATCTGGCTTCCACTTGGTGACGCTGTTCCTTTCCACTTTGGAAAGTAGACAGCTCCTGTTTGTAAAAGCAAGAATATACCGTTTGTAAAAGCATATTTTCCTTTTGCTTTTTCCTTTCACTTTGTTTCCCACTACTTTTCTCTTTTGCTTTTTGTACTGTCATCTGCTGCTGGGGATCTGAAAGTGTTATGTAGTGGGCATCTTCTCAATGGGAGTGACAAAGCATCATCGTGGCCTTGTTGTGCCATCATCGTCACAGCAGTGCTTTATAGTAATGGCTCTAGCTAAAGCATCAAGGTCTTCAAGCAGTTTCCCAATTCTGACCTCATTCCAAGGATCCCTGTACTGCTCTCGCAATATATAATCCATCGAAAAATTGCACAGAAACTTGACCCGGACCTCTCCAGCCTACGGCGGAGCCACCTGTACGTCTTCGATCACCAACGACTTATCGGGTTCCCAGGCCATCGCTGCTTTGTCGGTGACGACTTGACCTTGGGTAACCATGGATTTGAATCTACTTGTCGAGCTCCTGCCATTTATTGAGAATCTGGGTGCAGCCTGACAAGGCTTCGGTCCTCATGAAACCCATAGCATTGGCAAACCGGCTGTACGAAGCAATACCATTGTTGGCGGTGAGGATGACACGTGCATACCATTATTGGTGGTGAGGATGATCTTCCATGGTTTGTTCACCATTTTCTGAGGTTTGTGAAGGTCACTCACTGTGTGTTGATCGTGGTGCGTACGGGATTCAGCAAGGTCACCTACTATTTTCTTCACGGCGGCGGATGAGGCCATGGCTGCCTTAGAAAAGCCAAATACTTTGTTCGCATATTCCCACATAAGTTCTCCACTGCATCTTTTAAATCTAACAGCTCCGAGCATAGCTTTCTAATTCCCTTTTCAGTGTGGGATTGGTAAAGAGAGTCGACTTTAGACTGGGAAGTGATGCTCTCGATCAATGGGAAGTCGTCGTCGTTTTCGCTGCTCTCCATTTTCTACTGATCTCTGCGTTTGCCTTATGCCTTCGCTCTCTACAGAGTTGCTTCAGCCTTCGTAGTACTACGACTGTGTTCCTGGAAATAGTAAAACCTCGCCAACTCAACTGTTTCAACTCATTGTTAGTTGCTTGAGTGGCAGAGAGTCTCATCTTGTTCACCCGAAGTAACCCGGATAGAAAAGTCAAGAACAAGTGAGCATTGAAAGCCTCGTCCTAGAGCTTTTTGTTGCACAGAGAGAGACAGACAGAGAGGGGCTGAATTAGGAAGCTCTCTGTATCGTCTTATCTCAGCGGCGATTGACGTCGAAATGCAGGTAGATCATAGGAGATTCGACGGTGTTCCTCTCGCCGGAGAAAATGCTCGAGAGCGAGTTGTTCCAGGCTAGGGACACTCTGGGCGAGCCAAAAACGACCGGTGACTGGAGCGCAATCGAATCGGTTCGGATCATGACTGCTAATTGAAGCTTTTGCCTACTTTGCAGTGTCTGAGCAAAGTGTGAGACTGTAGTTTTGCTCTCTGCTTTTTGTCTCATTACCATAAACCTTTGAGATAGAAATCTATGAGAGAGAGAGAGCGAGGTGGTTAGAAGTCTGCGAAAGTTTTCTGGAAAAGCCCAAAAGAGTGAGGTTTTTGGGTTCTTGGGTTTCTGCAGATTCACGGCAGAGGTGAAAAAATGAAAAAGAACCGATATAACTTTTCGTATCGATTCCCACAGACGGCGCCAAATGTTGATGCACAAAACCGGAGGTCTTGGAACAACGTAAATCCGATCATGAATCTGTATAAAATGTAAATGACACAAGAGTTATCGTGGTTCACCCCAAGGTTTGGGCTACGTCCACACTGATTGTATTATATTTCTCTGTTGAAGAGGGAGAGAGAGCTTAGAGCTTAGGGGATGTGAGGAGGCTTAGGGTTTGTGAAGGTGATGATGCCCTTTTATAGAATAAGGGCTCCTCCCCTTTTTACATATTTGCCCCTTCCTTTATTACATAATTACATTTGAGTCTCCCGAGTATTTATACGAGGTCTAAATACGGAGGCTCTAAGTATGGTATAAACAGACCTCATATCATACGCTTTTTCTAGATCTATAAAGATCATGTGCAAATCCTTTTGCATAACTCTATACCGTTCCATCAATCTACGTAATAGATGAATTGTTTCCATAGTCCACCGCCCAAGCATGAAACCAAATTGATTGTCTAAAACCTGTGTCTTTTGCCTCCATCTATGCTCAATTAATCTCTCCCAAATCTTCATTATACGACTTTTTAACTTAATATTCATATAGTTCATGCAATTTTGTATGTCGCCGTTATTCATGTAGATAGGCACCAAATTACTTTTTTGACACTTATTGCCATCTTCTTTGTTTTCAACATTTTATTGAAAATGTTTGTGAGCCATGGTATGCCTGTCTTCTCCAAGACCTTCCACACTGTTTTTCAGTGCTTCATCTTGTTCAAAGTTACAATCACTTCCTCTTTCCTGATTCAATGGTAAAATGAGTAATTTCTACACTCAACTACCCAAAGAAGTACTTATTTCATGTCCTTCATTGAAAAGATTATGAAAATAAACTCTCTATCTGTCTTTAACAGCATTTTCCATAGTTAGAACATTTCCTTTCTCATCATTGATGCACCTTACTTGGTTCAAGTTTCTTGTCTTCTTTTCCCTTGATCCAGCCAATTTATAGATATCAAATTCTCCTTCTTTGGTATCTAATCACTTATACATATTGTCAATAGCTGCTAGCTTCGCTTCTCTCATGACTTTCTTCACCTCCTTCTTTGCTACTTTGTACCTCTTAGTTTTCATCGGTTCTATCCTTGCATAAGGCTTTACAATATTCATTCTTAGCCTTAACCTTTTCCCATACCTCCTCCTTTCACCACCAAGATTTGTTTTGATGTGGAGCAAAACCCTTAGACCCTCATTATACCCGTTTTTGCAACTTTTTGGATACAACTAGTCATGGAATCCCACATTTGATTAGTGTTTCTCTCTATATTCTCAACATATTGGCGCGAGTACTTTCTCTTGACTTGATTTTCTCCTTTTAGATTCCACCATCTAGTTCTTGGACACTTTAAGGTCTTGTTTTTTCTTCCATCTCTTTTGATATGTACATTCATCACTAATGGGCGATATTGGTTAGCCATTCTCTCTCCCAATATAACTTTGGAATCCTTACAAGTTATATGATCACCCTTCTACACTAAAAAAAATCTATTTGTGTTTTTGATAATCCAATCTTGTAGGTTATCACATGCTCTTTTATCTTCTTAACGAAGGCATTAGCTAGAAATAGAGCGTATGCCATTGCAAAATCCAAAATGGCTTCCCCCTCCTCGTTTCTCTCCCTAAGACCATGACCACCATGGAAATCTTTGTAGTTACTTGTCTTCTTTTACATGTCCTGGGTAAAGTTGATGTCAGCAGATACTTCCAAACAACTTTGAGTGGAGTCATTCAAAAAGAAGTTTTTACAACAACCTTACTTGTTTAACTCTGCATCCAAGCATTAATGGAGATATAACGATGCTTACTCATTTATCAATGTGTCTAGGCCACACAATGCGTCACTTCCGGGTAACGACCTAGCTTTAACGCAATTATTGTTTAGGTTTCATTATCATAAGGATTCGACGTGAAAACCGAATGCCGGCTGTTCACTACCTGACTCCCTCCCTTCCTCCTTTATCTGGCCTTGGGACTAACCGAGATTAAAATAATTACAAAAAAAAAACACAAGCTAGTCCAAGATATTACAATCGATGTTTTATTCGGAATTGCCAATTTTACTCTAACACAAGGCCTTAGAGCTTTTCCCCTTTTTATGTGAGAAATGACTTAATTAACTAACCATATAGTTTTAATTGCATTCAAACTTTTTACCTTGTTCCTTTTGCTTGAGACTCCTTTGAGAACAAGTTGAGCCCATCTCAATACTGTAAGATTATGAGTATGAAACATATGATAAAATTGGTCATATTGTTTGAGATTGATATGGAAAAGTCTTGGTTAAAAGCTATTAGTTATCCTAATTGTTTTGTGATAACATAATTGAGTATAGTTCAATTCTTTTGGGATTAGAATTTAGTGCTGGAACTATAATTAGACTTATAGTTCTTTATGGTTGTATAGTTTGAATCCTAGGCTGATTCTGATAGGGAATAGTCAGAGGAATACTATATATAGTTCAAGCCACTGCTCTTGCAAATGACTACTCATTATTTTGTTCCAAGACCTATTGATTGGAAGGGCTATTGTATTTTGAAAAAGAGGAGAAGGTTTTGAATACAAGAAGTTGCAATGGCTTCATCGTCAGGATCAAATTAGTAGGTAAGTTTTAAAGGTTCTTCATTCTTGTGTTTGTTTATCTATAGTCTTGTATAAGTTGTGATTCAATTGGATGAACCTATTTTTCTTGAATGGAAACTTATAAACTTGTTCTTACAAGTCGTATTAGAGCCATAAGGTTTCAACAATTGAATTCGGCTCATGATTAAGAAAGATTGCATAAAACTACATTGCATGGGTTTCGAACTGAGCTTTAAGTCTCTTGGAAATATATAAACTAAAAAACGATGTCGTTTCAGAAGACTATATGTATCTCCAAGAGACAGAATTTGATCATGGTGATATTGATGACCCTCTGACTTATTAACAAGCTATGAAGAGTCCTTAAGTAGTTCTATGACAGTAAGCAATGACAGAAGAACTTGATTCAATGTAAAAACAGTGTCTAGTCTCTAGTGAAGCCATCAACTAACATTAAGCCAATTGGATGCAAATGGGTGTTTAAGACCAAGAGAGATGCTAAGGGTAGAAGACAAAAGCTTCTTGGTTTATCTCAGAAAGGCAATATAGAAAGAGCACTTCAACATTGAGAGTTGTAACAAGGCTGATGTTCTAGTAAACAAAGGTGATTAAGTTCTCTCGAGATCAATGACCCAAGAATGAACTTGAGACTAAATTAATGAAGATGAAACCATATGCTTCATTAGTTGATAGTCTTATGTATGCTAATATCTACAGAAGACCTGACTTAGCTTTCATTGTTGGACTTTTGGGAAGATTTCAATCAAATCCTGGAGAAGTTCATTAGGTGGCAGCCAAGAAAGTGTTGAGATATTTGTAGAGGCCTAAAGGGTTTATGTTAGTTTATGGGCAGATTGATTTATTGGAGTTGATTAGATTCACTGACTCAGATCTTGCTGGGGATGTGGATGAAAGGAAGTCAACTGGTGGATATATTTTTAAGCTAAGTAGAGGTGTTGTGTCATGGAAGAGTGCTAAGAAGACTATAGTGTCAACATCAACTATGGAAGCTGAGTTTGTAGCATGTTTTGAGGAAATGAAGCAAGCTGTTTCGCTTAGAAATTTGGTTGCTGATATGAGGCTTGTAGATTCAGTTAAAACGCTTATAAAGATGTTCCGTGACAATAATGTTGTTGTATTTTTCTCAAAGAATAACAAGAAGACATCAACTTCAAGGTTAATGGATGTGAAGTTCCTTAATGTTAGACAAATGGTCAAGAAAAGGGAGATTGATATTCAGTATATATTTACTGGTGCAATGATTGCGGATCCTCTTACTAAAGCCTTGCCAAATAATGTATTCAAAGAACATGTTATGCAGATGGGGGTTTTAGAATCTTTTGACAAGTATGAGTGAATTACTTCGAAATTGGAAGACTGATGTGATGTTTCATCAGTAAGCAGGGGCATTAAGGCAACATGTCTTCACAATTAGGTAGTTTTATTTTATTCTTGTTAAAGTTGGTAGTATTTGTTTAGCTAGTTTTACCAGCTTATTTTGGTTTTCAATAATGTTCAATTTTTCTAGTTACGTGATCAATTGTTCTAGAAAACAAGTTTTGTTCAATAATAGTGAAGTTTGCTAGTGAATCGATTTTTGTGGTTAGCATACTTGTTAAAGTTATTAGTGTATTATCTTGGTTGATAAGAATGGTTATTAATTGAGGTCTTAACGTTATTGAGTTAAGAACTGGTTTATGTGAGTGGGAGTAATACACTCCATGCTTCTATGTTTTTGGTTCACATAAGTGTTGAATGCAGATTAGATATGTAGTGATTGATGAATTGTTTCTGTAATGTACATATTAGATTCTTGAGTCCCTTATTTTGAAATGCATGGATATGAAGTATGTGAATGTGAGTTTTGTTTAATTGAGACTTGGTGATCACTTCTATAAATCTTAAAAGGCTGGTTATTTATGTTTTATACTCAAGTGGGAGAATGTAAGATTATGATTATGAAACATATGATAGAACCGGTCATAGTGTTTGAGATTGATATGGAAAAGTCTTGGTTAAAAGCTATTAGTTATCCTAATTGTTTTGGGATAACAAAATTGAGTTTAGTTCAATTCTTTTGGGATTAGAATTTAGTGTTGAAACTATAATTAGACTCAAAGTTCTTTATGGTTTGTATAGTTTGAATCCTAGGTTGATTCTGATAGGGAATAGTCAGAGGAATACTATATATAGTTCAAGCCACTGCTCTTGCAAATGACTGCTCATTATTTTGTTCCAAGACCTATTGATTGGAAGGGTTATTGTATTTTGTAAAAGAGGAGAAGGTTTTGAACACAAAAAGCTGCAATGGCTTCATCATCATGATCGAATTATGTAGGTAAGTTTTAAAGATGCTTCGTTCTTGTGTTTGCTTATCTATAGTCTTGTATAAGTTGTGATTCAATTGGATGAACCTATTTTTCTTGAATGGAAACTTATAAACTTGTTCTTACAAATACCCCTCAAATAATATGACAATAAACAAACATAATGCTTATAATAAGAGAGATGGCTTCACAGGCACTCAAGATGGGCTGGAGGTGTTTCCTCGAAACCCTTTTGGGCAATGGGAACTAGACAGAAAAAATGTCTTGGGTGGTTACTTATAACAGTCACCTTGAAAGAAAACCGAAGAACTAAAATGAATCGGAATGTGGATTTGCAAGTTTCAAGTAAATTAATCTTGTATACTACCCAAATAAGTTTTGCAATACATGTCCTTGATTTCCAATGAACCAGAGAGGTTAATTTATGGCATTGGAAAAATCTATTAAATGCCCTTAGATATCTATATGTATTTACTATTTAGCGGGGATAAAAACCCTTAAACTTCCCCAGGTTTACAACTGAGAAACACCATCAAATCCATTAGCATGCCCATTTTTCTTTAAGCCATCTCCATGATTTCCTTCAATGTGGTAGTCATCGTCATCCATAAACCTCTTCCACAACCAATGCTGCTTCCACACCCTCTCTGTCATCTCTTCAATGGGGATGTTCTTCGTCTCCGGGAGCAGGAACAACACGAAGAACGACATGACCAAAACCCACCCGGAGAAGAAGAGGAAGATTCCGTACTTGAAGTGGCAAAGCATCGAGAGGAAGCCCTGCGCTATAACGAAAGTGAAAAGCAAGTTGGTGCAGACAGTCAGACTTTGCCCGGCTGAGCGGGTCTCTAGTGGGAACGTCTCACTAGGTATCAACCAACCTAAAGGCCCCCAAGACCAAGCGAATGCAGCAACATAAGTGCAAATCAGAACCACCACGAAGATTGCGAAGCCTTTGTGGAGGTCATCGGAGTGGTCCTTAACCTTGATCCCTAGTATTATGGCTATAGCCACTTGAGAGATGAACATTTGAACACCGGCTTGCAGTAAGAGCAATCGGCGGCCTACTTTGTCAACTGAGTAGATGGATACAACGGTGGAGAGAACATTGACGGCTCCTGTGATAACTGCTGAGTAGAGGGCAGCATCATTTCCAAACCCTAATGTGTTGAACAGGACTGGCGCGTAAAACATTATGGCATTGATCCCAGTAAATTGTTGAAAGATCTGCAGAAAAATACAAATAAATAATCAGCATATGAGTACTACTAGTATTTCTATTTTGGTGTAATACGGAAAGGCATGCTGTTAATTATTAACCTGCAGCGCTACTGCAATGATTAGTTGGGGACGATTCTTGCGCTTTAAGAGATTTCTAAAGGGGTGCTTCACTTCTTTAGCTATGCGACTAGCCTCGACAAGTTCTAAGAACTCAGGTTCAACATTTTCAGTGCCGCGGATCCTCTTAAGTACAGATTTTCCTTGTTCTAAGAGACCACGCTCTACGAGACTGTTAGGAGTTTCGACCACGAAGAGAGCTCCCAAGGTTAGGAGACCGGCCGGAAAACCAGCCAGCCCCAATGACACCCTCCAACCCCATCCTCCTGTGATCCTGTTATAAAGGAATTATTCATCAACGGTCAGCAAAACAGCCAGAAAAGTGTTAAGAGGCTAAGGCCATCTCCAAAGGAGATGTCAAATTTTAAACTAAAATTTAAATTTGAAGGTTTCAGTGGCACTTTGACATTTTTTAAGTTTTGCACTCCAACCGATATGCCAAATTTTAAACATAAAATAAAAATTCATATGTATTTTCGTTGCATTGGGAATGAAAAGAAACAAAAGGATAATGCTTTAAACCAATAAAAAATTAATAAAAAGCAATTAATAATTAATTAAAAATCTGAAGGTGCTGTCAAACTTGGCAGCAAGGGGGAGATATGTCATTCCATGTCATGCCACATCAGATTTGGCTTCTCGGTTGGAAAACATTAATACTGTATGTTGTTACCGTTATTACTGATTTGGACATTTTGATATCTCCTTTGAAGATACTCACAAAACATTATTTGACTTTTTTTTTCCTTGAAAATTGTTTAGACAAAGCAGACCATCAGCTAGACACTTCTAGCCAACATTATTAGATTCTTTTAACATCAATGTGCATCCTATGAGATTGATATGAATTTGTAACCCCAAAAAAAAAAAAAAAAAAAAAAGAGGAAGAGATTGGTGGAATTCATGTGTTGTGAAATAAACATTCATTTATTATGAAATAATTTCTATCCTCATTTTCTTGTTTGGCACTCTCCTCTTTATTTTAGTTTCGTGATTCTCTTCTAACATATTTAATTCAAATTTAATTTTAAACATGAGTGTATAAAGAAAAAATAAATATGTGAAAATCTTTACCCTATAGAACTTAATTAGTTTTTGATTTCTACCTTATGGATGTTCCTATGTCGACTCAAGAGACATTAATTATAAGTTTGAAACTGAGCTATGTGAATATGAATAAAAAAAGGAGATCAAGATCTTATAAGAATATCCTACACGTCTATTATTCAAATGCATTGTTTTACCAGTCCACAAATATACCAGTCACAAATGGTGGCCCAAATTGTTGACATTGAGTACTCAATACTGAATACGAAATTGTCAAACAGTCCAACTTGATTTGGAAATATGCCACAGAACAGAATTCATACTAACCCTAAAATGCGACAGAACCATAAACATCATGCATGCATTGTAACTTAAGGGCACGTATAATGTTTTGGTTGGATTAAAAAACACGAACAAATTGGGAGCAGCTGACTTACTTGTTGGTGCCATAATTAACGAGGTTTGCAAATAGAATGCCAAGGGTGACATTAAGCTGGAACAGTATGTTTAGCCCTCCGCGGATTCTTGTCGGTGCAATCTCCGAAAGAAACAATGGTACAGCCTGCAAGTAACATCAAGGTTAATTTAGAGATTGTCGAACAAGAAAAACAGATGTATATTTTCAATAGTTTATTTAGAGAAAAACTTATTTGCAATTCGACCATGTGCGAACATAGTTTTTCTCTATTTTGTCAATCAATGTTAAAGTTATTTAGTCGTCTTGACATAAGAGTTGAAACAAACTAGAGGGATGAATGAGTCTTTTTGCACAGAGTAGGAAAGAAATGATATGTAGTATATAATCATCAAAAAGTATTAGAATCTTAAATCAAGTTTTAAGATATATATACAACAACATTGTGGCTGAGGATTTGGATAAAGTCACGAAACAGATTAGTATTAATTTTTAATCAAACTCATTATCTTATAAATTTAAATTTAAATTTAAAGCCTCAAACTTATAAGTGAAAATAAATGTTACTATAATTCTAGTAAAATCTTAAATCAAGTTTAAACATGAACTTTATGATTACATGTCTTGTGCCTTAAAAGGGTACCTTTTTGAAATCCTTTTGGACCAACCTTTACTCAACTGGTTGAAATTAAGGTCCTATTGACAACAAAAAGGATAAGATAAACAATACGGACGTGCACATCACATAATAATCATGGACAAGTTATAAAAACAATGGAGTTCCACGGCTTCACGTTATTTCACCAACCAACTTTTTGGAAAGCAAACGATACAAAAAGCGAACTAGAAGAAGATGCAAAGAAATTGGGGGTGAAGGAGGCCACTTTGGATAACTCCACTAAGAGGTCTCACCACACCACATATTACGTAGACAGTAGAAACGTCAAGACTCAAAACACTATAGTATATTTAAAGCACAAAAGAGTTGGAAAAAAAAAATGTGTGAGTCCACAAGAAAATGACTTAAAACAAATAAAAGAAGCTTCAAGAGACGCACAAAATAAATGCACTTTTAATAATTTATGTATCCAAAAAATATTATTATTTGTACCCAAAATATTTTCACTTTATTTAAAAAAGAAAAAAAGAAAAAGTAGAACAAGAACTCATGGATCTAATTTGATCATGGGCATAACCTCTCTTCCAATCTAAAGCGTTTAGGGTGCGTTTGGTACGTGGGACGGGACGGGACGGAACGGGACGAGACGTTCCGTCCCGCGTTTGGTGTGCCAAAAATGGGTGGAACGGGCTGTTCCACGGGACAGATTTTAGGTGTTTTTGCGTTCCACCTTCCCCCCTGGAACGGGTTTGTTCCACGTCTGTGGAACACAATGTTTTACCATTTTAAGACAAATATACCCCATGTCTTTTTCATAAATTACACCTTCGTTCCATCCCGTCCCGTCCCGTTCCGTCCCGTCCCGTCCCGTCCCGTCCCGTCCCGTCTGCGTACCAAACGCACCCTTAAGGACCAAAAGTGCCCCACAGGACGTTGGTGGATGACATTTCTTATAAGGCAAAAAAATAATATTTTGATGAAATATATTTTGATAAAAAAAAAAATGAATTGAACAAGTCGTCGGTTGTGATTCTTAATTATAAAAAGATGAGGTGTCCAAGTCACTAGTCAGTACACCTACAAAAATTGTTATGATCATACTTCAAAATAAAGTAAATTAGATTATGATAGTAATTGTGATGGACCCACATACGCTTTGGTGTCGGTATTGCAAGAGACAAGGATAAAGAACCCGTTTTTAGCTTAACACCACGCTCCATCTCGCTCAGAAATTATAAATCCTTCAAAAATTAAAATTATATTTTTGGCATATTGGGAAACATTTAGACGCATAATCGTGGATTGTGCAGATTTGGAATTAACTAAATAAGATATATGATTATGTTGCTCTTTTTTTCCCCTCTAAGTAGATTAGATAAATTTAGTGTAAATAATCGCTTGAACGAAAAAACAGCATATAATCTTATATTTTTAACGCACACTCTTCTATAATAGTCTAATTTACGGTATATAATGCATGCACACTACCCTAATTAAACTGGCTTAGCTTGGGTTTGCAACAACTAATAAGTAATTATGTAAAAGAACATGAAATAAAAACGAAGAAATTAGAATTGAACTGACCTGATTGGCGAACCCAACTCCACAACCAAGTGAGATCCTGCCAATGATGAGCATGGCGAGGTCTTGAGCTGCAGCATTGAGAATTGTGCCGACAATGAAGAAAATCCCAGCAATCAGCATAGACGGCTTCCGCCCGAACTTCCTGGTGGTGTAGGAAGCGGCGAATGTGGCGGTTAAGCCGGCCAGGTACAGCGACGACGTGAATAACTGCAGCCCCTGGTTGTCGTATTTGCAGTAATTGCTGTTGATCCCCTGTTCCTGTGTCCTTCTGTATACAACCGGGAAGAACTTTTTCAAGAATGGGGACATAGATGTTACACCACCTGCATCAATTTAAATTAAGATCAACATTTAATTTTAATTTCTGTTTTGGCTTCAATACAATAAAATTTCGGGAACTAGGGTAGGACATTTACTTACTAAAAGAAAGTACAAATTAACATGGATAATTAAATAAATTTAATTTAGTATTTGGAATCTATAAATAAATGAAGTAGAATATCAACATTGAAATTGATTGAAGGGTTTTCTAGCAGGCTCTAAAGTATCTTTTACTCTTGCGTTTTAACAGTTAGATCATGGTCAAATGATCAAGATTTAACGGATGAAAGCTTCAAAATATAGAATCTTTCATTGAAGCATCTGAGAGGTTTTCCAGAACCCTAACCAAACAATGTCCACAAAGTTCATCTACCGGAGTAGCTGAACCAACAACATATCTAAAGCTCTAACAGTACGAAGCTCAAATATTGTACGTCTATGAGAGACGATTACCTGAAACGCCAACATCGTAACCAAACATGAGTCCACCAGTAGCAGCCATTATACACGAGATGATGACGATGGGCGTGATCTTTGCCTCGAACTCACGCCCTCCAGGACCCGCTGAGAACCCTCCGCCGGCCATGACCAATATTGAAGAATACTTGATTCTAGTACCTCACAATTTCTCAAACCATCAAGAAGAAGAAAGACGCTTGGTGGTAATGAGAAATGAGTTTTGCAGTAGCGAAAGGGTGTTTATAAAGAGGGAGAGGGCATGGAAGTAGCATGAGATACGAATGGGGGTGTGCTATCCACACACTCCATTTTACTTCTCACACATTCCTTGATAATTTTTGTCCGTTGTTCTTTTTCAATTCATCCGATTCGATGGCCGAAAATTAAAAAGGTGTGTGAGAAGTAAAATGGAGTGTGTAGATATCACATCCCAACCACCGTTGAGTTTTGTCCACGTGTTTTCCAGTTTTGATATGGACGGGTGGCGTTTGCTGTTTTCTCACTGACGGCTGGCTTTGCTTGATGGCTAGTCCGTGATCAACACAGACAATATTTTGTAATAACTAGTTTGGTTGATTAGAGAAAGATTCTACGTATCGCCCACCTTTTATCGGCTTGGTTTATGAAAGTCCCATAGTTTGGCAAATAAATAGTTGCTTTATGTGGTGAGACTTGGTATTTTGCATAGGCATCGTATAAAAGAGACTGTGTTGGAATATCATTTTTCGTTCAAGTTAATTTTTTTGGGATATTTTTTTTTGTAGATTGTCGTTTGGTTGCAATGATTTTTAAGTTTTTTTTTTTGTTAGTAGATAGTGCATGGGAAAAAAAAAAGAACTTTTAGGAAGATCCATTTCAACCATTTAAATATGAAGACGGACAGAGGGAGGGACCAGAGGGAGGGAGCACTACTGGCATCAATTTGGCTTCTACGTCTGTAAGAAAAAAGAAATTGGATCACTCAATGCCCCTTAAAAAAAAGTTGTTAATTTGATAATCCGACAAGCAGATAATGATATTACTATTTGTAATTTTTAGGGTTGCGTTTATTTTTGTCCTAAACAACAAAGTTACTAACTGTAATCTACCTTTAATTTATCTACTCGAATTTATTTTTCCCTAATAAATTAAAGAAAAAATAGTATAAAAATCTTTTTTTTTTGCTAAAATTTTTCTTTCCTATATATACGTTTCAAATTTTGTATTCTTGACAAATAAAAGGATTGAATTGAAGTTTGAAAAGAAGTTGGCTCTCGAAGCAAAGTTCTAATGTTACTTCTTTTCTGCTTTCAAATGATTCTTTTGGTCAACTATCACAAAATTAGTTAATTAATTCAAGAAAATTGTCATTAATATAGGTTATATATGAAGGAACATTACCATAAATAAAAAATCAAGAGGTCGGAATTCCATCATTAATCCACATGTGCAAGCCTTTATGCTCAGCTCAAATATATCGTTCATGGAACCATGATCAGTTGGTCCACACCAATATGTTGTCGATACCACATGCGTTCAAAAACTAAGGGAATATATATCTCTTGTCATTGTGCTATTGAAGTTAGAACACAAGTTGGAAGTGGCACATGAACCTTTACGTAATGGACAGTTTATTTTCATCAAATATACCGGACGATCTGTGGTCCAACAGATTGATGGGTTTCTTTTTCCCATTGTTGAACCTTATTCTATCACAGACTTTGCACTACATACGTGTTATTCCTCATACCCAGATTACAAATCAACTTAATAAAATATCACAAGATTAGTCATTAATTTTGTATTCACGTTGGGTATGCTAGACTTAGGTTTCAAAATTCAGATATTAATGATCGTACACATGTGTTATTGTTTGAGAGAGTTCGTGTCATCATGCAACATGCCTCTTTGGCGCATTATTGATATACATAACAAATTTTGTGAGAACAAAAATCACTATCTTATCTTCAAAGTATACCTTAATCAAAGCTTTTTAACACAGAAGTACGCTAAGTACACAAATTATAAAGCAATGATGAGAATTGCACCAAAATCATTTGAAGAAGAAAGATTGAACTTAAGCAACAATAGCGCACTTAAACAAACCAATAACCTAGACTAGCAAGCAACTAATCATCCAAAATACGACTCTTTTGCTCATTAATCCATAGTGTATTCCCACTGAAAGCTTTAGTACTGTACATAGGACCCCAAAAGAACCATGATTTAACTCCATTAGAACCAAATAAAAAATAACTTTAATAGGTAATCTAGTCATCATCTTTAAATTTCATATAATTTTCTATTAATAGTTCCAGCAACCTGAATAGAACGGTAGGAAGAAAGCAAATCACGCTGTTCTTGCGATGACGCTGCATAGATATCCCATGACTAACATGTGCAACCATGCACAACTCATATATATAGAACAAATGTGCAGCACTTTTCTTCTTTAATGCCTAATAGAAGACTTGTATTATCCACTTCCTCAATTTCTTAAAATAAAGTACATAAAAAAGGACTACAAAAAGAAATTGGTAAGCCCCAGCATCCAAATCTCACTGGCGTGTTTGGAATATTTTTCTATTTATCTCTCTCACATGGAAAATTAAATAATAATATGGCCGAAAAAAAAAATAGATAAAACAATTAGGTTATGTGCAGCTGTTGTTTCCTATACTTCTGTGATGACATTCACATGTCACCTAAAACATGTGATAGTGTAGTTTGGGAAAAATAGAGTATACAACGGAAGAAAGTCTCTGACCAAGAAAAAAAAAGGAAAAATTTAACCTGCTGGTGACTCCGATCAGTCACCTTTATTTTTGGACAGAAGTCAATATTTTGGTTTGGGCAATTAGCGACAATAAGTATATATTGACATTCATAAATTATCGGTATTTATTATATTATCATTATATTATTGTTGTGCTGTTTTGTCATTGTTATTGTTGTTAATATATGATCAATATGCTGTCATTATTGGAAATGATCATTTCTGCAAACTAAATATCAAATATTTTCCATCTTATTTTTGTTTGTTAATTATTTACCCATTGCGCGCGGGAAAACTTATCCCAACACCTTTAATCCAGTTAGACATTGTAGATTTCTCCCAATAGGAAGAGAAGATAGCTAATACTTTCTCTAGGTTTACAAATTTGGTTAAAGTCAATCAAATAATACTCAGCGGAAATCAATCATGTTTATGTACCTTGGTGCAAGTTTGATCTACACAATTTTCCTTCTCATCTAACAACTAACAATTTTTTTTTCATTAATAACTAACAATTTAACCCACTAATACTATCATTTGTAAGAAAAAAAAACAAAAAACAAATAAAAACTTAAAGTTTAATTAGCTAATATATTAAAGTCAAATAAAAACCTTTGCAACCTTAACCCATGCGCTAATTTTTTTCTCAGACTTTTCATATGAATAATGCTTGTTCTTGATAACATTATATTTTAAAGAAAAATACTTTAAACTCAATAGTTTAGAAAGAAAAATCAATTGAGTTAATAATTGACATATCCCGACCCGGAATGTCCACTTGGACTCTGTATCGAGCTATGCTGGCCGACATCTGGAAGGTGACGAAGCCATAAAGTGTAGTGTAGTGGAAAATGTGAATAAATTTAAACTTGAAAGCGCCTAAATATAAGAGTGCGCTGTGAGCGGGAATGACCTATTTCACACATGATGTCAGAGCATAAGTACAGTATAGTAAGATATGGTGAGAATTATACCATCGAAGGTAATTGTCTACACCAAGATTTGCCAAGAATCCTCGTCGACATGTAAGTTCAGCAATAAAACCTGGAGGGGCAAAAAACAAGGGTGAGTGGGCCTAGAAACAAATCTTTGTAAAAACCTTTTCGAAAACATAATAACCCTTCGTTGTAAAACAAGTATAATTTCCAAGATATACATACTACGTATAGTAAGAAAATACTTACCGTAGTTTGCAAAATCCCAAGAATTTATTACGGCACAATATCTCATAAATAAGGGCATGACATCCATAATCACAAAATCTGACATAAGCAACATATCATATCGGATGCTCATTGACACATGCTGACACACGAGTTCATGCAGAGGTATTCTGACATGAACAGGACTGGGTGTAATAATGATATACGCTCTAGTACCACAATCATGTGAAGACTGGTGCTATGCGCAACATATACTAGTTGGAGTTGCCTATGACAACCTGTACAACAAGACTGGCACCTACTATGGATCCAAAGTGAATGTACGGTGCAATGTGCACATATACATCAAAGACTGGCCTTGGCCAGGCGAGTACTAACAACAGTGCAGCAAACGATGAGCATATAACATCAATATAGTCATGCCACAACCATTCAACAATTCTAATCAATATCGTACTATTCATGATCATAAATATAATCAAGGCATCTCCTTATAGTAAGCTTACCTGTGCATCTTGTAGGATTATTTCATCATTTCCCAACAATAAGGTATTTCTTATAAACATTGATTTAATCATGGCAATCACATAAAGAATTTATTAATGATTGTATATATGGAAACTAATATATATATATATATATATATATATAAAGAAAAGACCCACTCACAGATCATGTCGCCGAGTCGAACCCGTCTCGTAGCATCGAGAGTCCTTGCGATCCATTTCGCCTAGAAACGAAACCCTTTAGGTAAACATAACGTGCTAATGAAATTACATGTCTTTGTACAAAGTATGGCTAATAAAGAAACTATCCTACAACGTTCAAATTTCAGAAAATGGAGGCGGATTCAAAATTAGTGAGTCGAAATACGCTAAGGAGGGTCTACAACCCTACACAAGTCAATCTGAAACATTCACCCTTGGATTTCCAATTCGTAACTTCCCAAAGTCCACACTATGCTTCTAGAACAACATACTAAAACTTCTTTACGATCCAACGGTTGGATCTCCGCCAATTGCAAATTCAAGTGAGGGTCAAAGTTGGATTTTACAAACTTTAGAAATTCAATTCGGCAAGATCCGTACGTCAGATTCCCAATCCGTAAGTTCCTAATGTCCACAAATATTACGTACTATCATGTATTAAATTTGGTGCTGATCCAACGGTCGGATCGTCCATTCATATAATAACCAAATGGCGGCCAACTAGGTGGTCCACTACAAAACTATATTAAAACATCAGGATTTCACTAAACAAATGTCAATTATGGAATAAGGGCATCAAATTAGCCTAGGATGGTTAGGTGAGCTCTCGGCCCACGTGCTGCCGCATGCGGCGACCAACCTCCTCGACTTGCCCAAAAAATCAATATTTCCAAAAATTACCAAATTTCACATAAATGAAGATGGGTAGCTTTGATTCGACTTCTCCGGTGCTCTGCCACCTTCAAGGTTGTTAGGGGTTTGTTCCTGGGCTCAAGGAGGGTCTAATGGTGGTGGAGATCGAGGCAATTTCATTCAAAATTGGCGGATTGCCACTAAGAACCTCATGGTGCCGTCGCCGCCGTACACCACGAAATGAGCCTAATCTTTGGTGATCAATGAAGGAGGCATGGCGTGGTGATGTTTGTAGGTGTTGGAGAGTCCTGATTCGTCAGAAAAAAATAGAGATCATCGGAAAAAGGCTCGGGGAGGTCCGGGTTAAAGGTTGGATCACATTTTGGAAATGGGTCAAGGGAAAAGGGTCTTGGTTGTGTGCCTCTCCACTCCCTCCTTTCCTTCCCTGTTTTCCTTCTTGATTCGTCATTTCTCATTCTCTTATCTCCCCATTTGCCTAACCTCTCTCTTTTTTCCCTCATGTTATCTCTTTTCCTTCGTCCATCTTCCCTTATTCTCTATCCTTTCCCTTTTTCTGATTGGGCAAACCCTTCTCCACCCTCTCTTTTTTTCTTTTCTTTTCTCCCCATCCTCTTATGTGGCTTCCTTTCACCAAGATAAGGCTCCCACAAATCTGAAGCCTTCCAGATTCATAGCAAAATGACTATTTTGCCCACACGTTCATATTGTTTAGTACTTCGAGAATTCGCAAAAAGAGCAGCTTGTACACATCACGAAAGACGACTAACGAAAGTCAACATCCTCACCTTTAAGGGCATTTTCTTAAAATCACTCTTTTAAAGGACGGGTTGTCACAATAATAAGGTAAGATTTCACAACTAAAATTAACATGACAAGTTAATAAATTATGGTTTTTTTTGTTTTTTTGTTTTTTGAGCTCTTGAAATCCTTAATTTTATATAGAACTTCTAATTGTCATGGTAATTTTTTTTTCTCTAAAACAAAAATCACTCATCAAAGTTGCAAAAGAAATGTCGACAGAAAATGACGTAACAATGACTTCAAGAAATAAGAGGTGTAGTGAGATGGGAAAATGCGTGAGAGCTTATGTATACTTTTGAGACACCAAAATGGACCGTCTTTAATTAATTAGATACTAAAAACCATGCAAATATCAAGCATTTGAGTTCCAAATTGTCTTTTTCTAAAAGAGAACTAGCTCGTGGCTTCGTCGCAATAGTCTACTTTTTTTTAATGTAAGACTTTTTGAAACCAGAATGTGCGGCCGTGTGGCATATTTTTGTTTTGGATAAGGATTGGGAGTCAAAAATTTTGTAGTTTTCGTTTTGGATAAGGATAAAAACAAACATAAAACATTACATTATTCGAGAGAAAAATTGTCAAAGTTAAGAAGGCTTTGTACAATTGTTTCGCAAAGCTTTTTGTTTTTGTGTTTTTGATTTTTTTGTTTTTTGGGTAGAAGCGATAGAGTTTCATTACCACGAACAACCAATTACAAGGGTGCCAATGGGTTCATATGCTCCAGTGACCAATTTCTTGATCTAGAGGTAATTAGCTTGAAACACAATTGATTTTAAACCCCTAAACGGCTACCACACAAACCACACCACTAAAACGAAGAGACCCAAAACCGATATGCCCCCAGAATGACATACCAAGCACCAAACCCTCACAAAAACCATCGCAAACAGGAGGCTACATAATCGCAATAGCAACACAAACATCTTGTCGAAGCAATACAAACAAAACATAAAACTACACTAGAAAAACAAAAAAGTTGATGACATGTCATTAGTGGAGATGCAGGTCCAGAATTGGCAAGAGGCGATGAAAGTAGAGCCCGTGCAAAATTGGCAACAAGTATGTGAGTAGCCATGATAACACACAGAGAGGGGACCAGCCAGAATCACCATCGTCGTCGAATCACCACCACAACCCAAAACCTGCAGAAGACATGTTAACACTGGCGTGGGTCATAATTATGGCAATAGTAGCGGCAACAACATGGATGGTAGAAGGGTTGCCAAGCCAAAACCACCCACATCATTGCACCATCGTACCTCACCACCATGACGAACCCAAAGAGGACTGAACGATGGTTCCAAGCGCAAAGCCCTCAGAAAGTCTAAACCACCGAAGGAAACAATGACAACAGGTACACCAATCACTATAGGTGCCCAGGAAAGTCGATGCCTAAAAGGAAAACCCAAGAAGCCAAAACCACCAAGTCAAAAAACTGTACCCAGGACACAAACAAAGAAAAATCGTGAAAACAAAATCCTCCGATAGGCTTGACTCCCTTGAATGACCCAACACCAATGGTAACGAATTCGCAACCAATGAAGGCGGTGTTGCCTCAAAACAGTCGAGTAGAGCCCCATAATCCGAGAAAGCAAACCAAATCAAGAAGATTCAACCCACTGACAACCAAAAAACCCCAACAAAATCCTTGAAACTAGCCTAAACATTGCAGTAGATCTCGGAAAATTGGTTGGGGTCTTGCATTAGATCCAAGAAAATTGATTGCCCACAAAATAGTGGGGGAGAGAGGGTGCAGGTAAGTATCAAGGAACAAAGAGAATGAGAGAAAGCATAGGGTAAGTCGCAAAGAGAAAGGGGAGAAAGGCAAAAACTGGTTACGAATGGAAATGTTAGGTTAAGAGGAGGGGATATGGGGTGGGAAGCGAGGGAGTGGAGAGGTTAGGTTAGGAAGAAGGGTGCTAGAATGAGGTAAAAGAGGCTGCTGCTAGCCCCCAGCCAAAGCAGGGGACCGGTGACTGGGATATTTTGGGTCTACATAAAATCCCAAACTATTGCCCTAAAGCTAAAAGCTTTGCAAGTTGAACAAAAAGTGGATAGACTTATTAGGAGCTTTAGGTAGAACAAATATTAGGCAGTTTTGTGGTGTTACAACTGCTACTTGTGTTCTTAATTTGGAATTATAACTTTATCGATTGCGCCCTTCTTCTTTTTATTCTGGCCAACTATGGATTGTAACTTGATTATGTTGAGGTAATTGAAGAATTAAAGTGTGGAAAAAATTTGTTTCTGGTTTACACTTTTAGAAATGTTCTTAAGTTTGAATTTGTTCTTGTTTGTAATGGATGGTCACGATTAAAACATTTAGATGGTGTGTATATCATGCCAATTGTCCAATTTGGACCATGTGTTTAAGTTGTCCATGTGCACCTCATGTGACTAGCCTCTAGCTGAGGGTTGAGCTAGCAACATCTATATTTGCTCACACACTCTTTGCATGAGGTTAAAAAAAACTAAATGAAAGAATCCAACGTAGATTCATAGAGCCATCTTCGATTTTGCTCTCACCCTTTCTTCTTTAACCTACCCTCTGCAACTTGGTGACCACAATCTCTTGGATTTCCAGTAGCTAAGAATCATCCAAAGTTCTACACACACTAACATGGCCTTTGAGCTTGGTTCAAATTGAATCAAGGGGCGTGAATCTGTGGTTTGTTCTCTAAGTTTTCAATAGAGCAGATGAATCAAAGATCAAGATGGCTAAACTTGGAGTTGAGCTTCAAGCTCCATTTTTCAATGCTATCAACTATGAATTCTGGTGCATTAAAATGAAAATTACTTTCAGATCCCACAATCTATGGAAGTTTTGGAGGAAGACTATGAACTTCCCTAAGATGAAAAGTAAACAGATGAAAAGCAACATGATATTGTTCAGGATATCATTGCTCGAGATGTTAGAGCTCTGGGTTTGATTCAAGGTGCAGTGAGTAATGAGATTTTTTTGAGAATTACAAACCAAGAGATGGCTAAAGATGCTTGGGATGTATTGAAGCAAGAGTACAAAGCCAATTTTCAAGTCATGGCTGTGAAACTTCAAGGTATTCGTCGTGATTTTGAATATGCTAGAATAAAAAATGGCGAACAATTGTTGATTATTTGACTAGATTGTTTGGATTGATTAACCAAATGAAAATATGTGGTGAAAAACTGTCAAACAAGAGGATTATAGAGAAACTGTTGATTAGCCTTACTCCAACTATAATATAATGTCTGTTATTGAGGGTACAAAGAAAATTAGTGAGATTAATCCAACTAAGGTTGTAGCAACTCTCAAGGGTGTTAAGCAAAAGCTTTTAAGACATGCTGAAGATGGAGAGGCAAATGAGAAGGCATTTCATAGCCTTAGTATTCAATCAAATGGTAGTTTACAGGCTAGTGGTTACAAACGCAAGAAGCCTTGGAGGAATAAGGAAAAGAAATCATTTGACAGTAAAGAAGGCTACATAACTTGTGGAAGTCTTCATTTTGGTAAATGTTGGTTCAAAGAAAAGCCAAAATGCCACAAATGTGACAATTTTTGTCACATTGCCAATGAGTGCAGGAGTAAAATGATGTAGCAAATTCATTATGCCAAAGAAGTTAAGGAAGATGCTACAATGTTCTCTGCTTGCAATTCTACGGCAGTTGTTAAAAGTGAACATGTTTAGTACATTGATAGTGGTGTAGTAATCACATGCTTCACATCAGTCAAAATTGATCAATGTAAATAGAAATGTGAATACAAGATCAAAATGACAAATGGACAGATAGTACAAGTTATTGCAAACGTGATTGAAACCGAAAATGACACTAGACATATTAAGGAAGTCATATGCTAGTTCCAGGTTTGGATGAAAACCTGTTGAGTGTTGGTAAAATGCTACAACATGGGTATTTTCTACTATTTGGAGATAATAAGATTGAAGTATTTTAAGATAGAAAAATTGAAAGTCATATTGTTACAATTCAAACGACAAGAAATAGATGCTTCCCTCTTATTATAAAGGATATTAATCTATCAGCATTAAAGGCAACATTTGAAGAAGATGCTTGGGAATGCTACAAAATATTTGGCCATTTGAATTTTCAAAGTTTGCAATTGTTGGCTAAAAAGAAATGGTGTATGGTTTGCATAAACTGAAGAAATCAAATGCAGTTTGTAAAGGATGTGTAGTAGGAAAATAACACATAGAAACATTTTGTAGAGAAGTGACTTGGAGAGCAAGTCAACCACTAGAGTTGATACACTCAGATGTGTGTGATCCTATTCAAGTTACTACACTTGGTGGAAACAGATATTTCTAGCATTCATTGATAACTGCACAAGAATGTATTGGTTATATTTCTTGAAGCACAAGTCAGAGGTGTTTAATGTGTTAAGAGATTCAAAATTATCGTTGAGCTTCAAAGTGGTTATGAAATCAAGAAGTGACAGAGGTGAAAAATATACTTCTCAAGAGTTTCAAAGCTTATGTGAAGATTTGGGCCTTGAAAGACAACTCTTAGTGGCCTAGTTTTGTCACATCCTAGACTGGCTCTACCGTAGCACGATATTGTCCGTTTTGGACTTACCATTCCCTCACGGCTTTCTTTTTTGGGACTCGGCACGAGAACTTCCCAGTGGGTCACCCATCCTAGGAATGCTTTCGCCCAACTTGCTTAACTTCGGAGTTCTGTTGGAATCCGAAACCATTGAGTTCCCAAAATGCCTCGTGCTATATGGAGGTGGGCATGTACATATAAGGCAGATCACCCCCTCTCCGTTGGTCAATGTGGGATGTTACAATCCACCACCCTTAGGGGCCCGACGTCCTCGTCGGCACACTCGCACCATATGGCATAGTGGCTCTGATACCATTCTGTCACATCCAGTCTCGACTCCGCCGTAGCATGATATTGTCTGCTTTGGGCCTCGGCCACGCTCTCACAGTTTTGTTTCTGGGAACTCAGACGAGAACTTCCTAGTAGGTCACCCATCCTAGGATTGCTCTCGCTCAAACTCACTTAACTTCAGAGTTCTGATGGAATCCGAAGCTAGTGAGTCCCCAAAATGCCTCATAATATAGGGATGAGAGTATGCACATATAAGGCACATTACCCCTTTTCCGTTGGTCGATGTGGGATGTTACAATCCACCCCACTTAAGGGGAACCCGGTGTCTACGCCGACACATTTGCACCGAACAGCAGAGTGGCTCTAATACCATTCTGTCACATCCCAGACCGGCTCTGCCGTAGCACGATATTGTCTGCTTTGGGCTTACCATTCCTTCACGATTTTGTTCTTGGGAACTCGACACAAGAACTTCCTAGTGGGTCACCCATCCTAGGAATGCTTTCGCCTAAACTCGCTTAACTTCAAAGTTCTGATGGAATACGAAGCCAGTAAGTTCCCAAAAGGCCTCGTGCTATATAGAGGTGGGCATGTATATATAAGGCACATCACCCTCTCTTCGTTGGTTAATGTAGGATGTTACCAGTTTCCTCAACAAAATGGTGCTGCAAAGAGGAAGGATTGGGCCATTATTGAAATGGCCAAAAACATGTTACATGACAAGAAGTTGCCTTATACTTTTTGGAGAGAACCAATTAACATTGCAATATTCTTCTAAACAAATGTCCAACAAAAGCCTTACAAGACAAGACACCATTAAGCATTTAGTGGGAATAATCTAGGAATAAAGCATCTTAAAATGTTTGGTTATATATGTTACAGTCATATTCCTGGACATTTAAGACAAAAATTGGATAAAGCTTCGGTGAAGGGAATTTTTATAGGATATGAAAGGTTGAGAAAGGGTAAAAGATTTATAATTTTGCTGCCAAGAAGACCTTCCTATCTAGAAGTGTCATAATTGATGAAGATGACATTTGGAATTGGAAAACTGAGAATAATGCCTCACTGTCTTTTCCAGTGAACTTGAACTTGAATGAAAAGAACAAAATGACTGAAATTATCCAAGAGACTGTGAATTTGAATTTCAGCTAGAAGGGGGTAAAGTTCATCCACAAGTGTTTGTTGATTCTCAGACTGAATTTGGAGAAACAAGAATTCCAAGTAGCACTCATGTGAAATTGAGATCACTCAATAACGTCTATGCTAGATGTAATGTCAATATTATTGAGCCTGAGAAGTATGAGGAGGAAACAACTAATACTGCTTGGAAGACGGTAGTGACTGCATAAATTGAGATGATGGAAAAGAATAACATATGGGAGTTGGTTGATAAACCAACAGATAAACCCTTTGTTGGAGTTAAATGGGTGTACAAGGCCAAGTTAAATTTGGATGACACAATACAGAAGGACAAGGCAAGATTAGTGGCTAAGGATATTCTTAAAAGCCTAAGATTGACTTTAATGTAACTTTTGCTCTAGTGGCAAGGTTAGATACAATTAGAACTCTAATTTGATTAACAGCACATAAAAGTTGGAAGTTGTATCAATTAGATGTAAAATTAGCTTTCCTCAATGATGTACTGCAAGAGGAGGTATATGTTGATTAACCTGAGGGTTTTGAGATTTCTGGAGCCTAAGACAAGGTATATATACTCAAAAAAGCTCTAAATGGTCTCAACAAGCACCATGGGCTTTGTATGAAAAAATTGATACTCATTTGCACATGTATGGTTTTACAAGGAATCCTAGTGATGCTACCTTGTACATCAAGACTTGAGGTGAGTCTGAATCCATTATTGTGTCAATATATTTGGACGATATAGGCTCTCATATACTATGAAAACATCTCTGCAATTGCAATGAAAAAGAATCATGTGTTCCATCAAAGGTCAAAGCACATTGGCAGGAGGTACCACTACATATGGGATGCATTGCAATCAAACATCTTAAATTTGGTTTACAGCAAATCTGAGGAACAATTGGCAAATATATTCACCAAGGCTCTGCCAAAGGATAGGTTCTACATGCCCAGCGGAATGCTATGAGTGAAAGTAATGAGCTTAGAATAGAGTTTTGAGCTATAAGCTTCGTTGATGCAAGATTGAATAATTGAGGTGTGGAAGAAATTGGTTTCTGGTTTATTGTTTTAAAAATGTTCTTAAGTTTGAATTTATTCTTGTTTATAATGGATGACCATGATTAAATATCTAGATGGTGTATATCGTGTCACTTGTCTAATTTGGATGATGTGTTTAAGTTTCCCAAGTGGAACTCACGTGACTAGCCTCTAGCTGAGGTGTGAGCTAGCAATAGCTATATTTGTTCACACTTTCTTTGTGTGAGGTTAAAAAAAAAAAAAAAAAAAAAAAACTGAACGAAAGAATCCAATGCAAATTCATAGAGACTTCGATTTTGCTTTCTCCCTTCTTCAACCTACCCTTTGCAACTTGGAGATCAGAATCTCTTTGATTTCTAATAATTGATCATCCAAATTTGAATTCTACTGTTCTAAACACACTAACAGATTATTCAAAAGTTGCATATCGATGCACCAGTCTCTTCAAGTGGTTGTCGATCTTTTCATTTTTTTCTACAAAAGTGTTTGCATCTACTCATATAAAGCAACACAGCCTTATAATTATGTTGGAAAAGTTAGTTGAAATTCAGTTGGTGTAGTTGTTAAACTCATCGATTGAAGAATTCAAAGCATATCCAAAATGGTACATTATGAGCTAAGACATTAATGAAATATAACCCGTAAGAAGAAAAGTTAACTTAAAAAATAACCCTAAAAAAATTGATACAAACAACATTAATTGACGTGATGTAAGCAACGACAATTGAATACAAGCTTCCTAAAGCACCAACGAGAAACCAAGCAAACATCTTAAAATCAACTAACACTTCCGAGTCACTATATCGAACCTGAAAATGTTGGTAACCGACTACTGCGTATGAACTTGGATTGCACCTCAGGATTAATAAGGAGTCATAACTGCTTCTCTAATATTGAAACTTCCACATCCCTCAATCCCTTAGTAGAATAAACCGAGAATCGTTAGGGAGCCTTGGAATACCTCTTAAGGCTGGTCTCCATAATAGGAAAATTATATTTCCATTTTATGAAGAATAATTTTACACTTTGAGTATATACACACACACACACACACACACAATTATATTGTAACCACTAAGATATCTAAAATATAACTAACTAACATATATCTTAACCACTAAGTAATATCTCTAGAGATATCTTAACCACTAAGTAATATATCTAGATAATGTAGTTACAATATTGCCCTTTATATGCCCCCCTCAAACGAAACTGAGGTAACCGAAGATGAAGTTTGTCTCGGAGATACAAGAACCTGGACTTAGATAGGGATTTAGTGCAGATATCTGCCACCTGTTCTTGAGTGCAAATGAAATACACAGAAATATGTTTTGCCAAGACTTTTTCACGAATGTAGTGGTAGTCAATTTCCACATGTTTTGTCCGAGCATGAAAGATTGGATTCTTGGCAAGAGATATGGCAAAAATATTGTCACACCATAGTTGGGGAGAGCAAGGTAAGCAATAACCAATGTCAACTAGTAGTTTACAAATCCAGGTAATCTCAAAGGCAGTTTTGGCAAGGGATCTATTCTACTTTAGTGGAGAAGCGAACTACTGTTGGCTGCTTCTTAGCACTCCAACTAATTAAGGAATTTCCCAGAAAAACACAATAACCTCCAGTTGATCTTCTATCGGGGGCATAACCTACCCAATCAGCATTAGAGAAGACAATCATTGTAGGAGTAGTGGAACACTTGAAGAACCAAAAACCAAGATCAATAGAACCCTTAAGATATCTAAGGATTCTTTTAACTACCTAAAAATAAGAAATCATGGGGCTGTGCATGAATTGACAGACAAGATTGATTGCAAAACTGATATTTGATCTAGTCCAGGTAAGATACTGAAGAACACCAATTAAAGAATGATACTCAAAGACATTTTCATTTAATGGTGATTCATGATCAAGTTTAGAAGTACTGAGGGGTGTACTGCAAGGCTTAGCCCCTGCCATGTTGGCTTTGGATAACAAATCCAAGATGTACTTTGTCTAGGATATGAATATACCTGAAGAAGATCTTTTAACTTCAATTCCAAGAAAGTAATGTAGAGCTCCAAGATCTTTGATAAGGAATAGAGAACTAAGTTGTTGTATCACTTGTTTACATGCTGCAAAATTAGGACTAGTGACCAAAATATCATCCACATATATAAGAATGAAGACCAAATTTGGGGCCTTTTTGATGAACAGAGAGTGATCACTTTGAGATCCTACCAACCTAAGAGGGTGAAAAGCCCCATGAAGCTTCTTATACTAAGCTCTTGGAGCTTGTTTTAAACCATACAATGATTTGTGCAAGTGACAGACATAAGAAGACTTAGTAGAATCTTCAAAGCTATGAGGATGATGCATAAACACTAATTTAGTTAGGGTACAATGTAAAAAGGCATTGCTAACATCAAGTTGGTTAAAAAACGAATCATATTGAGTTGCTAGAGTAAGGAGAAACCTAATAGTGACTGATTTGGTTATAGGACTAAATGTTTCTGTGTAGTCAAGACCTTCCTATTGGTTAAAACCCTTTGCAACTAACCGAGCTTTGTACTTGTCCACATTACCATCAGGTTTTCTTTTAATGCGAAACAGCCATTTGCATCCTACAATATTCTGTGAGGAAGATTTAGGGACAAGAGACCATGTTCTAGTATTGATAAGTGTATTTACTTATTCCTGCATTGCTTGGCGCCAATGAGGGTACTTGGAAGCTTGGAGATAGGTTGTAGGTAAATAATCTATTGAAAGATGAGAGGGTAAGGTGTGTTTGTTAGCAATGAGGCCTTTGGGCTTGAAAATACCATAATTGGACCTGGTTTGCATTGAGTGAATATTGATAGGTTTGGTGAGATTGGTAGGTTTTGAAGTTGCTATTGAAAGACCGGAATTTAGAATGATAAAAGGGACAGAGTGTAATGAATGAGCTGGAGATGAAGCTGAAGGTTGTATTGGTGAAGGGGTAGATGAAGGAGAAGGTTGAAAATTGAAAGTAAGGGTAGAAGGAATGGTGGTGCCTGAGTTAATAGGAAAGTGTGGGGAGGCAGGTGTAGTAATGGTGGATAAATGTTGAAAAGGAAAACTGGACTCATTAAACAGAACATGTCTAGAGATGTAGAGTCTGTTGGTTGCAGGATTAAGATACTTGTAACCCTTGTGATTCAAACTATAGCTAAGAAATACACAAGCCTTGCTTTTGGGATCCAACTTTAAGGAAGTGTAAAGCTTTAGCCAAGGAAAATAGGCACATCCAAAAACTTTCAAAAAATTATAATTGGGTGTTCTGTGATACAAGGATTCCCAAGGAGATGCTTTGGAGACAGTAGGCAATCGATTAATGAGGTAGACTAATGTGTCAAATGTCTCAAAAAAGTTCCAGTTGTCTCCACTAAATGGCGATGCTTGCGTTCTGCACACCCATTTTGTTCAGGGTTGTGTGGACATGTGAGTTGATGTTGAATGCCATGTGTAGCCAAGAAACTTGAGAAAGAATTACTCAGGTTGTTGATGTACAAAATCAGTGAGGACTTTGGTACAACAGAAAATGTTAAGTTTGTGACCTTCGCTAGATTGCTCCGGTCACTAGTGTGGATAAGTATGTAAATGGATAGAGACAGAGAAGCAAACACAAGATGTACGTGGTTCACCCAGATTGGCTACGTCCACAAAGGAAAGGAGTTCTCATTAATTGTGAAGGGTTTACACAAGTACATAGGTTCAAGCTCTCCTTTTGTGAGTATTAGTGAATAATTTAGTACAAATGACATTAGGAAATATTGTGAGAGAATGATCTCTATTTATAGAAGAGAGTTTCTAGTTTCATTCTGACATTGACACGTGTCGTGTTGTGATTGGCTTCTGATGTCGACATGTGTCGCGCTGTGATTGGCCTTCTGGTTAGAGGGAAACTCTTCTGGGTCTTTGACGGTATAACGTTAACCGGTGCTCAGTAGTTTTGGGATTGGTCAAGTATGGTACAAACAGTGCTCCCTTAAGTTCCCGAGTGAGGGAAGCTCCTCGGTTGGGGACTTGCAAGATCCAAGCCATTGAGTGATCACGAAACTTCTAAGTACCAAAGTGTGGTATCATTTTCACTTGCCTTATCTGTCTCATATGTAGATGTGGCATCTTCTCCGGAAGTACTTTTTCTCCATCCAGGGATGGTATCTTTAACCGATGAAGATGCACAAGGTAATGTATCAATTTCACTTGAAGCTTACTTGTAGTTTCGGGCTTGGTCAAGTGCGATACAAACCTTATAGTATGAGTCTCCCAAGTCGCTGAGCTAGGAGATTTACCGAATGAGGTAACAGAAAAGGTAAGCAATCAGACTTCCAAGCAAGCAACCTGGATCGGAGGTTCGACTTCGGCTTCCGGTTGATTGTTCTCCTTCTCCTTGTGTCGTAAACAGCAACAAGGATAAGGAGAAGCAAATGGAGAAGAGATGATATGAGATACTTTTGCTTTTCAAAAAGTAACTTTCCACAGTCTTATTCTTGAACTGGGCTGGAGGGTTTTTTGGTTTCATCCAAAGTATAAGGCCGACTCAAGAATTTGAGGTTAAAACAAGTCCATCAAATCTAGAGTACGTTCGACCCTGATGATATGGGATACTTTTGCTGTTGACAAAGTAGTGGATGTATTGGCACGTGTTCTGTTACGCTTGTCTCCACATGCTTCCTTGTATCCTTCTGACTTGCCCTATCTATTCCTCATGCAGATGTGGTATCTTCTCTGGAAGCATAAGATGTTAAAGATGAGTACTCGAGAGCAATGCCAGGTAAGTAATTAGTCAAGGGGTTCCAGGCAGTCAGTTCCTGACTGGAAGCTTGATTCCAAGTGCTGACTGATTGCTCTCTTTCTCCTTGTCTTGCAGGTAAGAACAAGGCCAAAGGAAAAGACAAGGAAAAAGCATGATATGGGATACTCTTGCTTTTAACCCTGATGATATGAGATACTCCTGCTCTGGTGTGGCTTGTTTGCAGAGGTATTATCGGGAGGAAAAAAAGCTGAGTATTTCGAGAGACTCTGCTGACAGTGCCCTCTCGGATGTGAAGAAAAGTTGAGCATATTTTATTTTATTTGCAGGTCTGCCTGGCTGTGGAGGATGAAGGTCGACATATATATGAGTCTACCTAATAACAAGTAGTAGTGCTATTCTTTTACCCTTCTTGGTTATAGCAATGTAGTGGGAGCTGCAAGTTTTACGTGTTTTAATTTTGTCAGAGCACTTTGAAAAAGTGGTATGTGGTATCTGGAAAGCTGATGTTGCATGTGAAGATTGCAGACAAGCTTTATCCAAGGAAATCTGGCTCTCGAAGTTTGGAGAGCGTTGCCTCTTCGGTTTTCGATCAAGCAATTCTGTCGGGGATCTGGCTCTTGAGATTCAGAGAACTGTGCTTCTTCGATTTTTAAGAAAGCAATCATGTTGGGAGTCTGACTCTTGAGATTCGGAGAGCAGTGTCTTTTCGATTTTTGAGAAAGTAATCTTGTTGGGAGTCTGGCTTTCGAGATTCGAAGGGCGGTGCCTCTTCGATTTTTGAGCACGTAATTCTGTTGGGAGTCTGGCTCTCAAGATTCGGAGAGCAGTGCCTCTTCGATTTTTGAGAAAGCAATCCTATTAGGAGTCTGACTCTTGAGATTTGGATAGCAGTGTCTCTTTGATTTTTGAGAAAGTAATCATGTTGAGAGTGTTTTCTCGAATATGAGTAAAGATTGGGCATTTTTGCCAGTCTGCCTTGCCACGGAGCACGGAGGTTGACACACATTGGGACTTTCTAGTTATCAAGCAGTGGTGCTGTTCCTTTACCCTTGTGGGTAATAGTAGGGTAGCTGGACCTTCAAAATTTATTTGTCTAACCTTTGTCAAAGATCTTTGGCAAAGTTATATGTGGTACCCAATGAGCTGATGTTGCGTGTGGAAAGTGGTGCATCTTCGATTTTTGAACCAACGACCCTGTTGCCTTTTCTTTTATAAAAGCACCAATTGTGTGCAAGAAGTACATTCAGAGAGTTATTGCTTGTAGGAATTTTCCCCTTACTTCAGAGATTTATTGCACCTTATTTCTCCTTCATCATTTCTGAGAATGTCTGGCCCATCCGACCATCGTTTTGACTTGAACTTTGGTGAAGAGGCAACCATGCCTTCTCAAGACAATATATGGCTCTCATCTTTCTTATCCTCTACTGGTCCTCTTACCGTTGGGGACTCTGTGATGAAGAATGATATGACCGCTGCAGTGGTGGCCATGAACCTTCTCACTCCCAAAGATAACAGACTACTTTCCAAACGGTCTGATGAGTTGGCTGTTAAGGATTTTCTGGCTCTCAGTGTTCAATGTGCAGGTTCTGTGTCTAATATGGCCCAATGTCTATTTGCTCGAACCCGCCAAGTTGAATCATTGGCGGCTGAAGTGATAAGTCTTAAACAGGAGATTAGAGGGCTCAAGTATGAGAATAAACAGTTGCACAAGCTCGCACATGACTATGCTACAAACATGAAGAGGAAGCTCGACCAGCTGCAGGAATCTGATGGTTAGATTTTACTTGATCATCAAAGGTTTGTGGGTTTGTTCCAAAGACAGTTATTGCCTTTGTCTTCTAGGGTTGTACTGCGTAATGAAGCTCCAAATGATCAACCTTCGGTGCCTCCTCCTTCTGGGGTTCTGCCTAGTGCTGAGGCTTCGAATAATCACCAGCTGGTGCCTCCTCTTTCTAGGGCTCTGCCGACTGCTGAGACTTCTCCTGAGCAACCTTTGTGAAGGCTCCCTCTTGTTTGTTTATTTTGATTCATGTATATGTACATATTTGTAACTTATCAGAGATATCAATAAACAAGCTTTGCTTCATTTCAACATATTGTGTTAAATACACCAAGGCCTTCTTCACTTTTGTTGAAGCTTGTATGTTGAAGCTTTGTGAGTGAAGCATGTAGGTTGAGGTAATGCTCCCTTAATTTCTTGAGTGAGGAAAACTTCTCGTTTGGAGACTTGAAAAATCCAAGTCACTGAGTGGTCGTGAGACTTCGGAGTATCAAGGTGCAGTAGTTTATGGTAGGAGTCCTCCAAGTCTCCAGTCGAGGGAGTTGACAAATGAGGCATTTCTTTTCTAAGTGGTAACCCAAAAATCATTCTTCATATATATTTGTTATGAAAGTTGTTAGGCCCAAAGAAAATGAGGTCTAGGCAAATTTGTTTTTCAATTTTTTTTTATTCGAAATTTTTTTTTTAATTTTTTTCGAATTTTCGATTTTTCGAATTTTTGAATTTTCGAAAATATATATATATTAAAGCTTTGTAGGTGAAGCTTTGGTGTTGAAGCTTTGTTGGGTACCATGAATTGATTTTGCTTTACACTATCTTGATCAAAATAGTGTGAAACTTTTGTAGGTGAAGTTTTTGTGTTGAAGCTTTTGTGGGTGAAGCTTTTGTTGGTAAAGCTTTTATGGGTGAAGCTTTTATGGGTGAAGCTTTTGTGGTGGGGGAAGCTTTTGTGGGTGAAGCTTTTGTGGTGGGGAAGCTTTTGTGGGTGAAGCTTTTATTAGGGAAGCTTTTATGGGTGAAGCTTTTGTAGGTGAAGCTTTTGAGGTGGGTGAAGCTTTTGTAGGTGAAGCTTTTGTGGTGGGTGAAGCATTTGTGGGTGAAGCTTTTGTTGGTGAAGCTTTTATAGGTGAAGCTTTTATGAGTGCAGCTTTTGTTGTGTACCATGAATTGATTTTGCTTCACACTATCTTCTCAAGATAGTGTGAAGTTTTTGAGAATTTTTAGTTGTCCTCCATTGATGAAGCTTTTGTTGGTGAAGCTTTGGAGTTGAAGCTTTTGTAGGTGAAGCTATTGTTGCTGAAGCTTTTGTAGGTGAAGCTATTGTGGCTGAAGCTTTTGTTGGCACCATAAATTGGTTTTGCTTCACACTGTCTTGATCAAGAGTGTGTGAAGCTTTTGAGAATTGTGGTTGCCCTCCATTGATGAAGCTCTTGTTGGCACCATAAATTGGTTTTGCTTCACACTGTCTTGATTAAGAATGTGTGAAGCGTTTGAGAATTATGGTTGAACTCATTTGATGAAGCTCTTGTTGGCACCATAAATTGGTTTTGCTTCACACTGTCTTGATCAAGAATGTGTGAAACTTTTGAGAATTGTGGTTGCCCTTCATTGATGAAGCTCTAGTTGGCACCACAAATTGGTTTTGCTTCATACTATCTTGATCAAGAGTGTGTGAAGCTTTTGAGAATTGTGGTTGAACTCCTTTGATGAAGCTCTTGTTGGCACCATAAATTGGTTTTGCTTCACACTGTCTTGATCAAAAGTGTGTGAAGCTTTCTATGAGTTGTAGTGTTTGCATTGTTACAGAGGGGAAATGTTTGAAGCAAATGCAAGACGGCTGAATAGCTTGATCTTCGTATGCATTCACTGAAGTTGTTATTGGTTTGCTATAAGACTCTGTTGGTGACTATAACTCTTGTTGGGTATAAGTGCTCCCCTAGTTGAGTTGTCAAGGTTGAGGGTTTTTTATTATTTATGAATGCTAGGAGTTCACATGTACAAGTTGTACCACTCGTCTTCTGGTAGGTGGAATGAATGGTGAGTTGTTTTCATCACTTGGTTGGTGATACGAAGGTGAGTTCCTTCATCACCTTTCATCACATTTCATCACCTGGTTGGTGGCACGAGGATAAGTTCCTTCTTCACCTGGTTGGTGGCATGAATGGCAAGTTGCCAAATGATATTAGAGTACAGGTTGTACATTTCATCACCTGGTTGGTGGCATGAAGATAAGTTCATTCTTCACCTGGTTGGTGGCATGAGTGGCAAGTTGCCAAATGATATTATAGTACTGGTTGTACATTTCATCACCTGGTTGGTGGCATGAAGGAGAGTACGGGTTGTACATTTCATCACCTGGTTGGTGGCATGAGTGGCAAGTTGCCAAATGATATTAAAGTACGGGTTGTACATTTCATCACATGGTTGGTCATATGAAGGAAAGTACGGGTTGTACATTTCATCACCTGGTTGGTGGCACGAAGATGCGTTCCTTCTTCACCTGGTTGGTGGCATGAGTGGTAAGTTGCCAAATGATATTAGAGTACGGGTTGTACATTTCATGACCTGGTTGGTGGCATGAAGAAGAGTATGGGTTGTACATTTCATCACCTGGTTGGTGGCATGAGTGGCAAGTTGCCAAATGACATTAGAGTACGGGTTGTACATTTCATCACCTGGTTGGTGGCATGAAGGAGAGTATGGGTTGTACATTTCATCACCTGGTTGGTGGCACGAAGATGAGTTCCTTCTTCACCTGGTTGGTGGCATGAATGGCAAGTTGCCAAATGATATTAGAGTACGGGTTGTACATTTCATCACCTGGTTGGTGGCATAAAGGAGAGTACGGGTTGTACATTTCATCACCTGGTTGGTGGCATGAAGATGAGTTTCTTCTTCACCTGGTTGGTAGCATGAGTGGCAAGTTGCCAAATGATATTAGAGTATGGGTTGTACATTTCATCACCTGGTTAGTGGCATGAATGAGAGTACGGGTTGTACATTTCATCACCTGGTTAGTGGAATAAAGATGAGTTCATTCTTCACCTTTCATTACCTGGTTAGTGAAAATGAGGGCAAAGGCACATTGTAGCAAGTGTTGAAGACACAAAGTATGTTGAACCCTTTCGAAGCACAGTTGGCTTATGTATGGACGTGTTGGAATGTATGATGTTTATGTATGAATGTGTTAGAATGTATAATGTTTATGTTAATTGATATGAGTGATGCTTATGAATGTTTTGCTATGCATGAAGGGATCCATGCTTTTGATATGTGAACCATGTTGGTTGTAACACTTAGTATCACATACTTTGTGTCAAAGTATGCATGTTGAAGCTCTGAGTTGGAGTATAAGGGTAGGTCAGCGTAAACCAAGTGTTCCAGTGCTAGGAACACAAAAGACTCAGAAAAAGTTGTCTAAATTCCCTCTTCTTTAAACATTTGTAATGTGTATGCCTCCTTATAATAGCATTTCCTTCAGTACCTAGTCCTCCACTTTGAAAGAGTGAGGCTTAGCCCCATAGTCATAATAGTTGACGGTACGTTCACCCCTGGTTGTCTTGATACGAACTTTTATCCCTCTTGTTGTAATGGGCTTACTGAGAGTAAAATCCTTCCTCGTACCAAGAGACAGATACGTTTGGTGACTTAGCGAGTAGCTAAATAAGGCAGAAGATGATGCAATGGGTGTCTGAATGGCCAATATCTCCTCACTTGGTAGAACTTGACTTCCACTTCCCATTTGTTGATAGGGGTTAAACATATGGGGGTTCCCTTGGTATGTCCTTGCTTCGGCGAAGGCATGGTTGTAAGCATGTGTCATTACCTCAGAGTAAGTCTTCCAAGTGCTGGCATTGATCATGTACTTGAAGAAACAATCATGTAGGCCTGCCGTGAAGGCCTTGAGGGCCGTCTTGTCATCTGCCTCAGGGCAGCGAGAATACTCATGGCTGAAGCGACCGGCATACTCTCGTAGTGAATCGTCCGGCTTCTGGTGAATAATGTATAAGTCATCTGCAGAATGCAAGTGATCAGTCTGGCAGATGTGTTGAAAGACAAACAGTTTCCTCAATTCCTCAAATGAGTCTACTGTCTCAGGTGGAAGACGACAATACCAGTTTAGAGCTCCGCCAGAGAGGGTGGAAGGGAAGAGAAGACATCGCTCTTCGTCGGTGTGCATCTGATATACCATGGTGGACTCAAAGAGGTTAAGGTGTTTAATTGGGTCCTCCCTTCCAGTATAAAGTTGTAAACCAAGCTTTTGTTTTGTCTTTGCTTAAAAAGGGTGTCGATGATCCTTCTTGTGAAAGGGCCAGGCCTGGGTTGGTTCCAGTCAGGTATCTCGGCCTGACGTTCGGCCTTTAACTTGTTTATTTCCTCAAGGAGCTGTAGGACAAGGAGGTCCTGAGTGAAGTCATGTACCACTGGAATTTTCTTTCATAAGTTTCTATCGCCTTTTGGAAGTAGGAAAGTTTGAGCAAGGGCGTGTGAGTTTTTCTTGGACTCGCCGTACTGACTTCTAGGGCGAGTCTGTCAGAATACCTCAGAGTCCCCCGTACCTTCATGTTCCTCTGGGACCTGTCGTTCCTTCCCTAGATTGGCAGCTGGCCTAGGTCGTGGGAATGGACCGAGTCTTTCAGAAACCCTTAGGTCATTGATCTTCTAGCATATATGGAGGGGATTCTCTCGACGTTGCTTTAGGAAGTCTTGACAGTCACGATAAACGACTTTCGATCCTTCCAACCATTCTGCAATCATGTGTCTTCCTCCATTTCTTCTACTTTGGGTCGAAGCATCTAGGTTGAGAGAAGTCTCATGTTGATCAATGGTTTGATGATTAGCTCGCTCCTCATCAGAGATACCCATGTCGAAGGGAGGTGACCCTCCGTGTTAGGGGGTCTCATGTTGATGTCCATATGGGCAACGAGCTCGCGTGTTTGAGTACGCCTAGTTTCGTAGAGCGTCTTAAAGAGCTTCTCATACTGCTCATGGAGGACCTCATTCTTCATTGCTATCTTGTTGTTCTGAGCTTTTAGCTCATCGACTTTAGCTTGAAGAGTAACCCTCTTTCTTTCCTTCTTTCGTTGCTTCGCACTAGGTGCAAGAAGGGTGTCATTTTGTGTGCTGTGGCTTCCTTCGCTCCCCATGTTGGAAAGAGATGCTTGGTCAAAAGAGAGTGTATGAATGGTGGAAACCATCTTGGCAAAGCTGAAAAGAGTGGGAATAAGTGTCGTTCCCATAAACGGCGCCAAATGTTGATGCACAAAACCGGAGGTCTTGGAACAACGTAAATCCAACCGTGAATCTGCAAGTAATGTAAATAACACAAGATGTATCGTGGTTCACCCCAAGGTTTGGGCTACGTCCATACTGATTATGTATTTATCTGAGAAGTGAGGGAGAGAGATTCAGAGCCTCTGAGGGAAAGAGTGAGGTCTTTGATGGCCTAGGAATTGGCCTCCCCTAATTGTGAGGGTGAGGAGTCATTTTATAAAATAAAGGCTCCTCACTTATTACATATTTGCCCCTTCCTTTATTACATAATTACATTTAAGTCCTCCGAGTATTTGTATGAGATCTAAATATAGAGGCTCTAAATATGGTATAAACAGTAGTCCCCCAAGTCTTCAGTCAAGAGAGTCTTTTGGCTGAAGACTTGAAATTCAGTCCATGTGTGGGCCGAAGTAACTAGATGTTGTCTTGAACTGATGCTCGATATGAGGCGGTGCTCAAAGTGAAATGATGCTCTACTATAAGTAGCACATGTTACGAGGCTGCTCGGCTTGTGGCTTATGTTGCCTTGGTTGGCTCAGCTTGTGGCGCTTGAAGGTGAGGGGGTTCCTTTTATAGAATAAGGGCTCGCTTCTCAATACATAAATGATGGGCTAGAGTTTATGCTCGCGGCGAGGCAATTGCTCAGTAGACGGCGATGCTCTTTAATGGTGGTGAGGGAGTCCCTTTTATAGAATAAGGGCTCGCTTCTTAATACATAAGTAATGGGCTAAGTCCCCCAAGTATTATTCATGAGTGCTCTCTAATGAAAGTGAGGGAATCCTTTTTAGAGGATAAGGGCTCGCTCCTCAGTACATAGATAATGGGCTAAGTCCCCCAAGTATTTTTCATGAGGCCCAATATATGGTACATAATGTAGTCTCCCAAGTCTTCGGTCAACAGAGTCTGTTGGCTGGAGACTTCAAATTGAATCCAAGTATGGGCCAAAGTGGCGGTTGTTCGGAGGCGGTATTTGTATACCCTGCACTGAAGCTTTGTAGGTGAAGCTTTGCAAGTGAAACTTTGAAGCTAGGGCTCTGTAAATGAAGCTTTCGAAGCTGGAGCTTTTGTAAATGAAGCTTTTGAAGCTAGAGCTCTGTAAATGAAGCTTTCGAAGCTGGAGTTTTTATAAATGAAGCTTTTGAAACTAGAGCTCTGTAAATGAAGCTTTTGAAGCTGATTGACATGAGTGATGCTCATGAATGTTTATGTTGATTGATATGAGTGGTGCTCATAGATGTTGTCATGAGTGATGCTCATGAATATTTATGTATGAATGACATGAGTAATGCTCATGTATAATTTGGAGTACTGGGCGTACTTTTGATCACCTGGTTGGTGGCATGAATGAGAGTACAGGTTGTACATTCCATCACCTGGTTGGTGGCGTGAATGGCTAGTTGCCAAATGATATTTAGAGTACGGGTTATACATTTCATCACTTGGTTGGTGGCATGAATGGCTAGTTGCCAAATGATATTAGAGTACGGGTTGTACATTTCATCACCTGGTTGGTGGTAATAGCGACAGGTTGCCGAATAATTGTGGAGTACTGGGTGTACTTTTGATCGTCTGGTTGAAGCTATTTTGGGCTTATGGGCCTTCGCCCTCTACACAACATTCCAGCCCATTTATTTTGGGCTTTGCCGTTTTTCTTTTCTTTTTTTTAATTATTATTACCTTATGATGGGGTTTATACAGATGTCTCTGAAAGATAAGAAAAATAATTTACACCATTCAGAAACAAGAAAAGTAAATCACATCATTCTGGTGGGGTGTTTATTCCTTACTTTTGCTTTCTGCTTTCCGTCGCGCTCTCTCTGTCTCTTCACCTGGTAGACAAAAGGAATCGTAATAATATGAACCTTATAATTTTGCCCCTTTTCTTCTTTTCTCTTTTCCTTTTTTGCTTTACTTTTGCTTTTGCTTTGTAGAGTGCAGATGGCACTCAAGTTCTCTGTTTCTTTTCCTGTAGCTTTACTGGTGGTCTCTCTGTTTCCGCCAATGTGGCTAAAAAATCCTCATCCTCCACTGCCCCAAAGTACCTCTCTGCCGCTCCAAGTTGGCTTAAAAGCTCCAGTATAGTTATCATTTGGTAGGTAGATGTCTTTAAGCATGCCAAACTGCCCAAATGGCATGCGGAGATCTTCTGGCCTTAACCCACTCAAACTTCTTCTCGAGAAGCCTGTCTGCATCAAGCCTTTCCCATGACTTGGAAGTGTTACCACTAGCAACCTCAAAGATATCTTGAGGCCAGCTGTCATCACTCAAGCTTGCATCATAAGCCGTTGAAGATCCTTGGTTTGTAGATGTCGATGGAGACAAGTACGTGCTCGACGCCGGACTTAAGCCGGTTAAGGGAGACCTTCTTGTGGGCGACGATGAAGGGCAAGTTGGATCTCGCGAGCACCGACGTGAATAGCAAGAAAGCTACCACCGTCACGACTCACCACCTCCATCCGAAATCCCCAACGTCAGGTGAAGGTCGTCACTGCTGGTGATGAATGCACCTGGGAAGACGGGCCCGTCGAGGCTTCCGTTGCCGGACCAGCTCCCATTTCCTCTCAGAGTTGACTGGGAGTCCTGGACTTGACCCGCTCGAACTTCTCTTTGGAGAAGGCAATGGGGAGGATGGTATTGATGACGGCGCTGGTTGGCTTGATTGCGCTAATGTCAAGGAAGCTTGAAGAATAAAACCCAGATGAGAAAGAAGCAGATCCATATGGAGAAATGCGGGAGTGGGTGCAACTAGTAATGTTGGGCTTTCTTCTGGTTCTGGTTCTAGTTTTAAAATTATGGGAGGAGAGAGGGACACGAGGGCTTTATGGAAAGAAAAATGGAGATAGATAGGAGGATAGACCGAGAGAGAGAGCGTGTGTGTGTTCTCTGGGAAAACTTTGGGTTCCTGGGTTTTGCAGATCCACGGTGGACAGATGTGAGGTTGTGAAGGTTTCATGGTGGTGAGATGAAAAATTGAGAGGGAACCGACATAGCTTTTTGTGTCGTTTCCCACAGACGACGCCAAATGTTGATGCACAAAATAAGTGAGGACTTTGGTACAACAGAAAATGTTAAGTTTGTGACCTTCGCTAGATTGTTCTGGTTACTAGTGTGGATAAGTATGTAAATTGATAGAGACAGAGAAGCAAACACAAGATGTACGTGGTTCACCCAGATTGACTACGTCCACGGAGTAGAGAAGTTCTCATTAATTGTGAATGGTTTACACAAGTACATAGGTTCAAGCTCTCATTTTGTGAGTACTAGTGAATAATTTAGTACAAATGACATTAGGAAATATTCTAAGAGAATGATCTCTATTTATAGAAGAGAGTTTCTAGTTTCATTCTGACATTGACACATGTCGTGTTGTGATTGGCTTCTGATGTCGACACGTGTCGCATTGTGATTGGCCTTCTTGTTAGAGGGAAACTCTTCTGGGTCCTTGACGGTATAACGTTGATCGGTGCTCAGTAGTTTCGGGATTGGTCAAGTATGGTACAAACACAAGTATTCTCCACCAAAGTCAGACCTTAAGGTAATAATCTTTGTGCACAAAGAATTTTCAACCATAGATTTGTATTGAATAAAAGTGGACAATACATCAGACTTGTATTTCAATGGATAGAACTAGCAATATCTTGTATAGTCATCCACAAAGATGACATAGTACTTGAAACCTTGAGTAGAGGTTGTGGGTGAAGGACCCCAGACATCTGTATGAATGAGTTCTAAAGGTTTGCTGGTTGTACAAAGTGTAGAGACAAAAGAAAGCCTAGAACATTTAATTAGAGCATAATCTGAGCAAAAAGACTTAGTAGCATTGGATGAAATTGAAATACAAGATTGAGATGCTATTGTAATGACAATCTTAACAGAAGGATAACCTAATCAATTGCGCCAGAGATCTCTTCAGGCTTTCACAGATGCAGTAAGTGCTTTAGAAGAACCATGTGTTTATGATGAAAAAAGGATTGGATAGAAACCATGCTTAACTGGTCCTTTAAAGTGCATCATCCCTGAAGAAAGATCATTCATAGTGAAGTGAGAAAGATAAAGATGCAAATAATAGTGATTATCAATCAGGAATTGATTTGCATATAGTAGATTGTGTTTCAAATCAGGAACATATAAGACTTTATTCAGATTAAAGGCACTAGTAGAAGTATTCAAAATAGTAAAGCCAGAGTAAGTGTTGGGCAAACTTGTTCTGGACCAATGTATGCTTCAAGGTTTTACAGAGTAGCATAAAAGTTGGTCACGTGGAAGGTGGCTCTTGAATCCACAATCCAAGTAGGAGTGGAAGATGATGTGTTTGCAACCATTGTTGAATAAAACGATTTCCCACCATAAGCCAAATTCATGCAATGAGGACAATCACAAGCCTCATGATCAAACTAATGACACATCTGGTAGAAGTTCTTCTTGTTGTATGAAGAAAAGATATTTCGACCTCCACGATTATAACGCTGATTATTGTTGTTTGAGCGATTGTAATTGTTGGACCTCTGATTATTAAAGAATCTGGATTTTCCTCGATTAAAGTTTCCACGATTGTGATTACCCGTTCCACGATCTTCATTGGTAAATGTAAGAGCCTGAGCAACAAATACTTGAGAGGTAGGATTTGATGCAGGAAATGGAAGAATATTAGCAGAGGTATTTAGAGCCTGAAATGATGATGATTCAGAGGAACTTTTCTTGCGATTTGTCAATTGTATCTCTTTGCTAAGGAGTAGACCATGAAGTTCATCAGTTGTGGTGGATCCAAGGCGAAATTGAATGGCATCAACAAATGAATCATACTCAGGAGGAAGATCACGAAGAGTAACCGAGATCAAATATGAGTCGTCAACCAGAGAATCGGCTTTAACAAGGGCATAAGGGATGGCCTCAATTTGTTGAAGGTATTAAGTAGCAGTAGATTCACCTTTGGTAAGATTATGAAGGTGAGATTGAAGCTCATGAATGTGAGATTGAGAGGCCATGGCAAGCCTTGATTCCAATTTCGTCCAAAGTTCACGAGCTGAATTCACACCGACAGTGTAAGGAATGAGAGATTCAGAGAGTGTAGAGTTGATCTAGATGAGAATATTCTATCATTCTCATACCAAGCAACATATAAGGGATTGAGGATGCGATTTCCTGAAGAATCAAAACAGAACTGAGGCGGTGCGGCCATGGATCCATCAATCAGGCCAGTCAAATTGTACCGACGGAAAATTGGAGCAAATAGAGCACTCCAGGTCATATAATTGGTGGTGTTGAGTTTGATTGGCACCATGGATCCAATTTTTAGATTGTAATTGAGAAGGGGATCGAAGAATTAGGGTTTGGAGATGCAGTCGGAAGAGGATGAACTTGAGAATCCGATTTCGATGAAGGAGATGCAGAGGTCACCATTAACAGATAGTGATGAAGGAGGATCGAAGATCTCAAAGCACGATAAAAAAAACAATCAAGAAATCAAAGAGAGATGCAGAGATCGATCAAGAATCGATCTGAAAAGAAGGAAGTCGCAGAGAAAAGCTCGACGTTTGGGGATCGAAGAAGAGAGAGAGTCGTGAGACAGTTAGGCGGATGATACCATAATAGGAAAATTATATTTTCATTTCATGAAGAATAATTTTACACTTTGAGTATATATATATACAATTATATTGTAACCACTAAGATATCTAAAATATAACTAACTAAAAAGTATCTTAACCACTAAGTAATATCTCTAGATAGTGTAGTTACAATATTGCCCTTTATACTCCACTGCCTATATAGTCATTAATTCTAAAACAATCTCCTCTTTCCGGCCCTTAACATATCAGACAAACTTAGTCCCATTCTAAGTTCACGAGATCCCATTTATATGAGTTGGAATCCAAACAACTATGTCTTTGTAGACATGTAAATTTTGGTGAAATAAATACTCACCAACACATTAAAATTTCGATATGCCAAAGCTTACGTGGCATGCGCCGTGTCTCTCACAAATCATACACATGGCACATGACTCATTAAAACCGAACAAGTCACCAAGAATAACACACGTTGACATTTGGAGGAAAGTAATTAAGGAATTATCTTTATCAATTATTTTTTTTTTTTGAATAATAATTGATTTAAATTTAAAACAAATGAAAATGACAAATCGGGGAAGATTGGCCAAATAATGATGAAATGTGTGCTTTATTTGATATAAATGAAAGATTATTGATGAACTCAATGACGAACCAAGCCCAAATCAAGTCTTGGCTCTTTCGTCAATTAATCAAGTCTATAATAAAGACCAAATCAAGTCTCACTCAAGACTTGGAGAGCCTAAAAATACGAGGCTCTAAGACAAAGAAAGAACATCTCTCTCTCAGACAAACATCCTCACAATCAGACGCTCAAACTCCCAAACACTTTACACACTCAGAAGACTTAGAAAGCTCTCTGCATTGTTCGCAATACTTGTGAAGAACGATCAAGCACCACTACATATGTCAGTTCCTCCACTGCCTTGAGCCAAACTCTTGCGGCATTTGTTGGTTCGAGATCAAGTCACTACAATCCTCATATTAATCACTCTACACATATACTTTGCAACCCTAGAGATCGAATCAGAGGATTTAAATTTTGTACTCAGAAATGAGACCCCTAAATTTTACATTAATACAAACATTATTCTATACACGTGTTCTTATTCATTTGTCACAGAAAATTTGTATTTACAGTCTTCTTCAGGCCTCCACCCTTTAATTTGTTCGTGATTGTGCCAATGCAACTATTCTATAAAAGCTAATTTGGCTGCTAGGAGTTCATTGGCACCAGATCTCTTCGGATCCGAGGAGCTACTGAACTTTCTTCAAATACCGATAACATATATCTGCTCGACCTCTGTTTTGTCAACAATTCTCTTACTCTTACAAAGATATTAATACTATTAATATACATCAATAAAACGTATATATAATTAAATCTTAATTAAAAATAGTTTAAACATAAAAATCTTTATTAACTAATATATTTACTTATTACAAATTATTTTATATGTCAAAACATACAAATCTTAATTAACTAGCTAGTATCGTTAAAACAAAACATTTTTCTTATAAATAGAGAAGTCTTAAAATAAAAGGGTAATTAAGAATGCCTACATTTAGAAAAGCAACACTGATTATATAACTTCAATCACTGATAAACTTAGTAAAATGGAAATTTAGATTGCCTACATTTAGCTAATATTAAATCAGAAAACGAGAATAGTTCTAGCTGAATGAGGATCTAATTTTGGGCTGTCTAAATATATCTTGGTCATGAGTAAGACTAAGCAAAGCAACAAGAAGGAAGAGTAGATCAGAGTTGACGCCATGTGGAAAGGTCCTGTCCATGCAACTTACTAAGTCATGACAGTCATCCATTTTATACGTGGTTCACTCTCTGTCGCTTTCAGGTCTTGAGGTCGTCGGGTATATAAAGCCTCTCAAGGACACCTGATTTCACCGAGTTAGTCTTCTTCTTTAGTTGAATTCAGGTCTTCTAATATATATATATTTATATATATAAATATATGTCCACACACTTTTATGTATGTAATTAATTAGATACTACGATTAACTAACGTGTATCAAAGTAAGATCAGTAGTGAAAAAAAGAAAAAGAAACAAAGAAAGCAGAAGCAATGGCAGGTGGTGGATTTGGGGCCGCAGGAGGAGGCGGAGACTTTGAGGCAAAGATCACTCCTCTTGTGATCATTTCTTGTATATTGGCCTCTACCGGAGGCCTCATGTTTGGTTATGATGTTGGTATTTCTGGTACGTACCTCGCAGTAACGTGCCACTAGTTCATGCATGCCATGCAACTCGATCTAGACAGGGCCTGTTTGGGGTTACTTTTGAAATTTTGGTAGGGTTAACAACACTTTTTGACAACCAAGAATGTTTTTATTGCGTTTGGTGGAAAAACTTAAAACTGCTTGGCAAAAAGCACTTAGGCAAGCATTTCTAAAAAAAATGCTTATGAAAAGAAGTGATTCAATTCTTACAAAAACAAGGGGTTTGTGCCAGATAAGCCCCTAGGTAATGCATGCATTTATTACATTCGGTTTTACAAATAAAGCTCAATTAATCAAGAATTATATTAGCTAGGTGAACGTGAGTATTACTTCATCTTGTCCGACGAACAAATATATGCAAATGCAGGGGGTGTTACATCGATGCCAGAGTTTCTGAGGGAATTCTTCCCAGGCGTGTATAGGAAGAATCAACATCCTGGACGTGAAAGCAATTATTGTAAATACGATAATCAAGGCTTGCAGTTATTCACGTCTTCACTGTACCTCGCTGCTTTGGTAGCAACCTTCGTCGCCATGCACACTACCAAATCGCTAGGTCGAAAGTTAACCATGTTGATGGCTGGCATTTTCTTTTTGATCGGAACAGTTTTTAATTTTGCTGCCCAGAACCTTGCCATGCTTATCATTGGAAGGATCTTACTTGGTTGTGGAGTTGGTTTTGCTAACCAGGTTCAAATAGCAAACTCTATAAGGATAATGCTAGAGAGACTAAATTTTTAAACTAAATTTGCGAACTAGATGATGTGTCACTAATAGGAAATAAGCACGTTAAAACACTCAAGCTATAATCCAATTATCAACAACCACATCATTTAGTTTACAAAATTTAGTTTAGAAATTTAGTCACCCTAGCATTACCAAAACTCTAAATTATATTAATGATATTAACTATATATGTTAATCAGTAAATATTTTCTATCTAACTAATTAAGTTATATATATATATATATATATATATATATATATATATATATATATATGATGCAGGCGGTGCCACTTTTCCTTTCAGAGATTGCACCCACAAGAATTCGTGGGGCACTTAACATACTCTTCCAACTCATGTGCACTATTGGCATTCTTGTAGCAAACATGATCAATTATGGAACTGCCAAGTAATTAAGCCAGCTCCCAACTTCACCCAAGTTATTATTAAATATAGCGCGCGCACATAATTCCAAGTACTTACTAATCATAATGTTTATTTAAATCATTTGTGTTGCAGAATTAAAGGGAACTATGGATGGAGGATATCACTAGGTTTGGCTGGTGTGCCGGCCATCTTGCTAACTGTGGGCTCTCTAATTGTGGTAGACACTCCGAACAGTTTGATTGCTCGTGGTAAGTTAGAGGAAGGAAAAGCAATTCTTAAAAGGATTCGGGGTGTGGACAATGTCGAACCAGAGTTTTTAGAAATTGTTGAGGCAAGTCGTGTGGCTCAAGAAGTGAAAAGTCCCTTAAAAAATCTCATGAAGCGTAGGAACAGGCCTCAGTTGGTCATTTCAATTTGCATGCAGGTGCCTATGTGAGAGTTAACTAGTTATATCTACATAAGTATATTATAATTTGGAGCCTTACTAGTAATGTATATCATATAGTCTGACATGTTATGTTTCTACGTATGTACAGATTTTTCAGCAATGCACTGGCATTAATGCAGTCATGTTCTATGCTCCTGTTTTGTTCAGCACTTTGGGATTCAAAACCGATGCTTCCCTTTACTCATCTGCAATAACAGGAGCCGTCAACGTCCTTTCAACCATTGTATCAATCTACTTTGTTGACAGAGCTGGCCGCCGTGTACTCCTGCTAGAAGCAGGTGTCCAAATGTTTCTTTCTCAAGTGGTGATTACAATTGTGCTGGGACTCAAAGTTAAGGACGATGTTAACAACCTTGGACATGGATTAGGAATCCTTGTGCTGGTTTTTGTGTGCAGTTTTGTTGCCTCCTTTGCATGGTCTTGGGGACCTCTTGGGTGGTTGATCCCTAGTGAGATTTTCCCACTAGAGGCTCGTTCAGCTGGCCAGAGTGTGGCTGTCTTTTTCAACATGCTGTTCACATTTATTATAGCGCAGGCCTTCCTATCGATTCTTTGCCACATGAAATTTGCCATTTTCTTGTTCTTTGCAGCTTGGGTCTTCGTCATGACAATCTTCGTAATCTTTTTAATTCCGGAGACCAAGGGAATACCCATTGAAGAGATGACTGAAAGAGTCTGGAAGAAACACTGGTTCTGGAAGCAATATATGGATGAGGTCGAAGACGATCCCAAGGGCAAGGCTGATGCTTGAACCATCTTTACCCTCTTATTCCTCTGCCTGCCAGTTTATTAGTTTAAGGCTGAGGGGTTCTTCATTAGTTATAGGAAGTAGCTTCATAGTGCACGCTCTCTGCATGCCTTTTCTTTGACATGGCTTCATTCATTAAAACTAAATCAAGCAAAGGTATACATTACTTTAGCTTGGAGAATAAGCTCTCTGCATGTGATCAAATGCAATTTTTTTCTTATCCAATTAATGCAAATTTTAAAGGTTATGTTGTGTCTCCTTAATTAATTATTTTACTACTCTAATCGCGCATTAAACAACAAACCGTATGTACGTATAATATTTCAATTTCTACCCAAAATATGACTTTAGCCCCTAAAATTAAATTTTCTTCACAAAAAATCCGTCATAAGTTTTTTACTCAAATAAAACCCATTAACTAGATTCCACATCAGCAATTTCATTAATTATATTTGACTTTACACATTTAAAAAAATTTATGCCCAAAACACCCCTATCTGAATGTTTGATGTACACAATTAGTTCCATATAGATTGTCAGAGAGAATTAATGATTTTACAAAAATAATAAATAATAAATTTATTGCCTAATATATAATAACAACAAAACATGCCTAATATATGTAATAGTACATGCTTAGTTAAGTCAACAAACTATATTTTACATATAAATGTAGGTAAATTATTTCACACACATATATATAACCAAAAAAAAAAAAAAACATGCCTAGCATACATAGAAATTCATGCAAAATAATTTACCTACAAAAAATGTTATTTGATTCAGTGCACCTATTATTCAAATTTTAAAATGTTAGATTGCTTAAAAAAAAAGCAAAATAATTTCCCAATTATATGTAAAATACATACAAAATAATTTACCTACATAATAAAGTAAACCCAATGTATGCAAAATACATGCAAACTAATGTACCTACATAAAAAAAAATGTTATTATTATATTCAATACTATTTTACCTATTCTTTTGTACACATAATAATAAAATGTGCCCAATATATATGATGATACCTACAAAATATATGTTATTTGCTCATCATAAATTTACATATAGGTAGATTAATTAGTATAATATGTTTGATCATATATGTAGTATTGTGCTGCTCATCATAAATTTACATATAGGTAGATTAATTAGTATAATATGTTTGATCATATATGTAGTATTGTGCATATATTTGAAAGTATAGTAGTACTATATATGTAGGTAAACTATCTATCTATCTATCTATCTATTTGTGTGTGTATATATATATATAGCTTATGGTAGTATTATATACGTTTGAACGTATATATGTATATATATATATATATATATGTGTGTGTTAGGGGTAATAATCTGCAATAAATTATTTATTCATTGTAATTAAGGCGAGTAATAATATTTATTGATTTATTTTGAATATTGTGGTACAAGTTGTAAATATTTTGTATTAATAGGTCAATTACTTTCCTACATGGCAATCACTTTTAAATTTGGGTTTTATTTGAATGTTTATAATTAGATGAGTTTTTATATAAGAAATAAGAGTTGCAAGGGTCTATATCTAAAGAACCCAAATGTGGCCCTTTTCTAATAATACTCCGGATACACTCGATCAACTTTAGTTACAACAAACTTCTTTTTAATGCCTAACCAAGTATATCGACAAAGAATCCCAACCATGTATTACGCTTTGCCACTGCCTAAATAATCCATTTTCTACGCAGTTCACTTGCTGTTGCCTTGAGGTCATATATGTTGACTTGTATAGTTTCCTATAATTTAGGATTTCCTAGTTTAGGATGGATCCCGTGTAATATGGGAGAAATCTCTTTGTAATCTCCTGTAATTTTTCTTCCCCATTTGGTTAGGATTAAGATTGTATATTATACATTTTCTTGAGAAGAATAAACATATCATTCTAAGCATTCTCTTCTTAGCACCAAAGCCAGGTCAAAAAAAAAAAAAAAAGGAAAAAACCCCTAGTTACGATAGCATTGTTGTGGCTCAACCGTGTTTGGTGTGACGACCTTGATTAGCGAGCAATTATTGGTGTTGCTATCGCTCGATCAGTGAGCGACTATTGTCGTTGCTACCCTTTCTGAATTCAGAATGAACAACAAGCGACACCTTCGTTGCTAACTTGAATTTGTCGAATCATTTCACTCTTCGTTGTGTGACACGACAAACTAGTTGGTCTATTTGCTTCTGATTTGATTAGAAGCCGTGAAGGATTGCACTGATTACAGCCCATACGACTTGTGCCGCTGTGCCGTACCCGACTCGAGGTCCGATGACCCACGAACAAATGCAGATCTCGACCCACTGGAATTGCTATCTGAACCGCGAAGCCATATCGAACCCTGACCTGCATCTGCACTGCTGCAATCCTGAGCTTTGATATGTACTCGCATCTTCTGTGACTTCTGTCAGCCACGAAGAACCAACCATCACCGCTACTCCAATCTGTTTTGAACTGCTGCTATTTTCCTCGCTAGAGTCTTGAACCAAGGGGAATTAAAATGGAAGAGAAAAGAACTAGTGGTGTTAGGCATTTTTTAATCTTTTTTGGCCCATACTGATTGCGACTGTGCTTGGGCCAAGTATATTTGGAGATTGGGCTTTTATCCATCACTTACTTTGTACCGAGAGCAATGGTAGGCCGAACCCGTCGAATCAATAGTAACTAGTCCAAAATTCTTGGACATTCTTCTTATCGTCCATCTAGCAAATGTTCTCACTGCGGTTTGGAAGGACATTCGAAAAATCAATGTTTCAAGCTTATTGGTTATCTTGATAATTGGGACAAGACTTGTGACCCCCGTTATGACAAGTCGCGTGCATTGATTACTGATGTTAAGGTAACTTCTGATCATATAGGTAAAAATGGTAAGGCTTTAAATGTTTCTACATCTGTTACGAATAATACATGGATAATTGATTATGGTACTACTGAACATATGATTTGTGATTCTAAACAGGTACAAACCCTAAAACCATCCACTAAAACTGTCGTTAGTGTTGCCAATGGTAATGTTGCCCCAATTATTGGGGAAGGCGATGTCTCACTTTTTGATACCCTGAATCTTGATTGTGTACTCGTTGTTTCTTCTCTTGACTATAATTTATTATTTGTTTCTCAAATAACTATCACCCTACCTTGTCTTGTGATTTTTTGTCATTCTTTTTGTATTTTTAAGGATATTCTTACTCGCAAGACGATTGGTTATGGTATTAAGAAGGGAAAACTTTACTACTTGGAGCTGACATCGAACAGTTCCCGACTATTGACTCAACCTCTTGCAGTGGAAGAAAATCAGGGGGATATGAATAAAGCTTCGGAGATTTGGTTGTGGCATTGGACTATCTGCGGAGGTTGTTTCCTAGCCTATTTGTTAAGCATGATATTTCTAACTTTAAATGTGGTGTTTGTGAAATGGCTAAAAGTCATCATACTTCGTTTCTGCCTAGTTTGAATAAAAGTTCAATCCCATTTATGATAATTCATTCTGATGTTTGGGGACCGTCTAAAACTGCTACACTTGGTGGTGCTCATTGGTTTATTACTTTTATTGATGACTGCACACGTATGACTTGGGTTTGTTTGATGAAATCCAAAAGTGAAGTTACTTCTTTGTTTCAGCAATTTTACAAAATGGTACAAGTAGAATATAAGTCACAAATACAGGTTCTCAGGAGTGATAATGATGGCTAATATGCAAACTCTGAACTTCGTGCATTTCTTGATCATCATGGTATTGTTCATCAGACTACATGTCTATATACTCCACAACAAAATGGTGTTGCAGAACACAAGAATCGTCAGCTTCTAGAGGTTGTTCGTGCTTCTTTGCTCGAGGCGTGTCTCCTGTTATCCTTTTGGGGAGAAGCTTTCACCTCAGCTGCGTATCTCATGAATCGTGTTCCATCTCGGTTAGTCAACTTTAACTTTTTCTTTATATGTTGATGCTCATACAGTTCCTAATCTTCCACCTCACGTGTTTAGCTATGTGGCTTTCGTTCATCTTCATAAACAACAGAGAGGTAAGCTTGAACATTGGGCCTTACGATGTGTGTTTGTGGGGTATGCCTCAATTAAAAAAAGGTATTGTTGTTATCACCATTCGACGAAAAAATTGTTTGTCACTATGGATGTTGTGTTTCATGAGAATGATATGTACTTTGCCAATCTCGAGTCTGCACTTCAGGGGGAGATTTAGACAAAAGTTCAAACTCTTGATTACCAAATATAGATAATGTGAATGATTTGGATTTAAGTGGTGATGTCTTGGAAATAAGTGGTGATCATTCACACACAAACAATGATGTGAATGAATTGGAACTGAGTGGTAATGTCTTGGAGACAAATGGTGATCATTCACATGCAATGTTGAAAATCTTGAAAGGGACAAGTCGACATCTCTAGATAACTCACTGCCTGATAGCTCACTGCCAGTTTCCTCACCACCAGATAGTCATGTGTCACCAACTACCTCACAGTTGACCTTGAGTCCCAATAACGATAATTAATCATCTTCGATCTCAAATGCACCACCACCACGTCGTCTCCTTGATCGTGTCAACCGAGGTATTCCTAAACTTACTTATGAAGCCGACACTAAATGCAAAACTAGGTATTCGGTGAGTAAGCCCAACCCTGAGTCTAATGTGTTATACCTATTAAGTAATTATGTGTCTACCAATCACCTATCAGAATCAAATAAGTCATTTGTGCATCAATTATCTACTGTATCTATTCCTAACAGTGTGCATGAGGCTTTTGCTGATCCACGTTGGGAAGCAGCAATGAATGAAATGTTGAAGTCTTTGAAGAAGAATGCTGCCTGGGAGATTACAAACTTCTAGCTGGCAAGAAACTTGTGGGATGCAAATGTGTCTATACAGTGAAGTACAAAACTGATGGGACGGTGGATCGCTTTAAGGCAAGACTACTAGCAAAAAGATATACTCAAAAATATGGAATTGACTATACAGATACATTTGCCTTTATGGCCAAGATCAATACAGTATGTGTTTTGTTATCCTTGGCTGCAAATCTTAATTGGCCATTACAGCAGTTCGACGTGAAGAATGCCTTCTTGTATGGGGATTTGACATAAGAGATTTACATGGAACTCCCACTAGGGAGTAACGTTCCAGATATGCATAGACAAAAGGTGTGCAGGCTTCAAAAATCATTGTATAGGTTGAAGTAGTCCCTAAGAGCATGGTTCGGTAGATTTACCAAGTCTATTAAAGCATTTGGATATAAGCAAAGTAATTGTGATCACACGCTGTTCTAAAAACGTCGGAATGGAAAGCTTACAACACTCATTGTCTATGTGGATGACATGGTAGTTACCGGTAATGATCCAGATGAGCGTGCAGCCTTGCAAAAATATTTAAGTACATAATTCGAGATGAATGATCTTGGGTCTCTGAAATATTTTATTGGGATTGAGGTATCAAGGAGCAAGTCAGGAATCTTCCTGTCACAGAGAAAGTATATTCTTGATCTGTTAAAAGAAATTAGCATGTCAGCATGCAAACCCCTAACTACTCCGTTGGTAGAAGGAATGAAGCTGAGCATTGATCTAAACCAAGTACCGATGGATAAGGAGAGGTATCAACAGTTAGTGGGAAGATTAATGTCTTTGGCACATACTAGACCAAACCTTGCTCATGCCTTGAGTGTCGTTAGTCAATACATGCATGATCCAAGAGAATAACACATGAATGCAGTTATGAGAATATTGAGTTATTTAAAAGGAAGTCCGGGGAAAATGGATTTTATTTAAGAAGAATAGTCATTTCAGTATTAAAGGTTATACGGATGCTGATTGGGCTAGTTTGAGTGATAATAGGCGCTTAACATCAGGTTACTTCACCGTTGTTGATGGAAATATGGTTACTTGGATAAGCAAGAAGCAGGGAGTAGTATCAAGGTCGAGTGCAAAAGCGGAATACAGAAGTATGGCCCTTGGTATTTGTGAGATTTTATGGCTTAAACTACTACTACAAGATTTGGGTGTCAAACATAGTCAACCGATGAAGTTGTTTTGTGATAATAAGGCTGCTCGCGATATTGCTCGTAATCCAGTGCAAGATGATAGAACTAAACATGTAGAGGTTGACAGGTTCTTTATTAAAGAAAAGTTAGAAGGTAAAATAATTGAAGTGCCTCCAATTAGAAATGAAGATCAAATAGCTGACATTCTCACCGAAGCAGTTTCTAGTGAACAGTTCTCTAAGTTTCTAGACAAGTTGGGCATGTGTAACATATATGCACCAACTTGAGGGGGGGTGTTGATTTGTATAGTTTCCTATAATTTACGATTTCCTAGTTTAGGATGGATCCCATGTAATCTAGGAGAAATCTCTTCGTAATCTTCTGTAATTATTCTTCCCTATTTGGTTAGGATTAAGATTGTATATTATACATCTTCCTGCAAAGAATAAACATATCATTCAAAGCATTCTCTTCTATATCTAGTATATAAACCCCCCTCTAGGACACACTTTTCATTGTACCGAGCTATTCAAACCTTTTCCATGAGGTCGTTAATGTGTAATTTAAAATCCACACTTCAACCAAATTAGATACTGAGAGTTAAGGCGCAGCCAAAGTAAGTAATTAATTCTGAAGCAGAAGCCATGGCCGGCGGTTGATTTGCGGCCTCCTCAGGAGGCGGAGACTTCGAAGCAAAGATCACACCTCTTGTGATCATATCGTGCATAATGGCCGCAAGCGGAGGCCTCATGTTCGGCTATGATGTTGGCATTTCAGGTTCACACAAATGCACACTTATACAATTAACTATTAACGTTTTTTCTTAAAAAAAATGATTAGAGTTTATGGATAATTAATTTTGTTGAATTCGTATATGGTTATATAATGCAGGGGGCGTTACATCCATGCCCCATTTCCAAAAGAAATTCTTCCCGGCTGTGTATAGGAAGACTCAAGAACCTGGACTAGAGAGCAACTACTGCAAATATGATAATCAAGGCTTGCAGGTGTTCACATCTTCATTGTACCTGGCTGCTTTAATATCAACCTTCATTGCGTCGTACACAACCAGATCACTAGGCCGAACACTAAGTTGATTGCTGGGATATTTTTCATAGTTGGAGCAGTTTTTAATGGTGCAGTAATACCTTCTCATGCTTATCATTGGGAGGATCTTGCTTGGTTGTGGAGTTGGTTTTGCTAACCAGGTGCAAACCATAAAATCTTAATCTTATCTTCTTTTAAAGAAAAATATTCTTTTTTTTTATAAATTACCTGCTTCTTGACTACTGACTAGGATTTGCATGATGTCTAGCTACCTTTTCCTATTACATGCCTTGAACACAATATAATTACTGATCAACGTAATATATTTACAGGCAGTTCCGCTTTTCCTTTCGGAAATTGCACCGACAAGAAGTCGAGGGGCACTTAACATCCTCTTCCAACTCGATCAATATTACCATTGGCATTCTTTTTGCAAACCTTATCAATTACGGAACTAACAAGTAAGCCGGCCCAATCTTGCTAGCTAATTCAAAAGACAAAATCTGAAGTTCTGAGACAACAAATTTTAGTGTAGTAATTTGTTCCAATCACTTGAAAGAATATACAACTAAGTAATATTTTGTGTTACCATACATGCGCAGAATTACGGGAGGATATGGATGGAGGGTATCGCTGGGTTTGGCAGGGATTCCTGCAGGTTTGCTAACCTTGGGGTCGCTCATTGTGGTAGACACTCCTAACAATTTGATTGAACGAGGTAAGTTGGAGGAAGGAAAAGCAGTTCTTAAAAGGATTCGTGGTGTCGACAATGTGGATCCAGAATTCTTAGAGATTGTTGAGGCAAGTCGGGTGGCTAAAGAAGTGAAGAATCCCTTCCAAAATCTCCTTAAGCGTAGGAACAGGCCACAACTGGTCAGTGCAGTTATAATGCAGGTGTTCCAACAATTCACTGGCATCAATGCAGTCATGTTCTACGCTCCGGTTTTATTCCAGACCTTGGGGTTCAAGAGTGATGTTTCCCTATACTCCTCGGTTATAACAGGAGCTGTCAACGTGCTGTCAACCGTTGTATTAATCTACTTTGTCGAAAAAGCTGGTCGCCGTGTTCTCTTGTTAGAAGCCGGTGTCCAGATGTTCCTTTCTCAATTGGTGGTTGCTATAGTTATGGGACTCAGAGTCCAGGATAACTCTAACAACCTTACTCCAGGCTTGGCAATCCTTGTAGTGGTTATGGTCTGCAGCTTTGTGTCTTCCTCAAGGAAGAAAATATCAGTAATATCAGAAATATCGGTAGTCCGAAAACACGGAAATATCGATGGAAATATCGGGATAATATCAATATCGATAAAAATTACATGGAAACCACGGAAATTGTAAGAAAAACTTGGAAATTTTTATTGAAATTTTGCAGGATGTTTATTTAGTCAATTATCTATTAGTTTATCACAAAAAATTGGAAGGAAATGCATTGCATGATGGATTTAACTGATTTAAGTTGATTATATAGCGAGCTGGCAAACATTATGAGTGTAGAAAATATGTAGTAATTAATTAAATAAGTTTAAACACACCATAATCATTTATATATAATGCAAATTTTCAAAGTATAATTCATGAATTAATGTTTAATTGACGATAAATAGAAAAGACTTTAATATGGAATTAACCTTCACCTTGTCCATTTGTTCTAACACTTAAAATAAACTATGAATATTAACTTAAAAACGAAAATTGTTAACTTGACACAAAAATTAAAAACCTAAAATTTCTTATTTCCCACCCTCAAACTTAAATCACACATTGTCCTCAAGGTGTGGAAAAGAAAGAACAATCTAAAAAAAAAAAACTGGAACTAAGATAAACTAAACTGTGTAAAACATGAAAATAAAAATGAAAGAAAATAACTAACATAGAATGAATTAACAGAAAAATAAAATAAAAATTAAAAAAAAAAGACCTGGTGTGTCAAACTCAGGAAGATGAGGAACAAAAAGCTCTGAACAATGGGCCATGATTGACGGGCAGCCAATGAAGAAGCCTTGAAAATTTTGACCTGGGCCGCGAGAAACTTACAAGTTGAATAAGGCAACCCAATTGCAGCTCACATGCATGCACACACGTGCACCATAAAACCCTAGCTGCGGTTTTGATCTCACATTGGATGCTATGCATCCATCTGCCTCGAGCCTAGAGCCGAGCCAACGGCTCTCTTCTTTGCATCAAACCCGGAGCCAAACGGCTCTTTATGTCCATTCCTTTGTTTTTTTTTTTTTTTTTTTTTTTAATTGTGGAAAAATGAAAAAGGCCTTCTGCAATTCCTTGACTCCCGAGCCGAACGGCTCTCCATCTCTCATTCGAACCATCATTTCATTCTCTCTCGATCCTTCTCTTTCTCTGAGCTCCCTTCTCCCCCTTCTCCCCCTTCTCCATTCTCCCACACACACGCACAGAGACCCAAGGTTTCTCGATCCTTCTCCCACACACACGCACAGAGACCCAAGGTCTCACGATCCTTCTCCCACATCGCCTTCTGTTCCTCCCTCGTCGGCGCCGTCTCTCTCCTTTCTCTCTGCACCGAGGGTCCGAGACCCACATACACACACGCACACCATCGCACCTGCTTCAGGAAGACACCCATCATCATCAGCAACCTCGTCTTTCTCCCTCTCCTTCTCGTCTCTGCAACTCGACGAACTCCGGCAAGGCCGTGGGTGTCGACTCACTTTCCGAACACCTCCGACCGTTTCACGGCAAACTTCATATATAAAAACGTTCATCTCGTCTTCTATTTCATTTTCATACCTAGATCGGAGTCTAGGGTCTTGTTTTACAGTCGGCCGGAGCTTCTACAGCTCCGGCGTTCTTCTCCGAGTATTCCCATTCCGATATTATCGATAATTTCGATAATATCGCGATATTATCCCGAAAACCATTTGGATAGTGAAAAAAATTTCGGTTCCTCTAAAAACCGATAATATCGGCGATATATCACTGATATTATCGGCATTTCGGACCATGGTCTTCCTTTGCATGGTTTTGGGGACCTCTTGGGTGGTTGATCCCTAGTGAGACATTTCCCCTAGAGGCTCACTCGGCCGGCCAGAGTGTGGCTGTGTGCATCAACATGCTCTTCACCTTTATTATAGCACAAGCCTTCCTCTCAATGCTTTGCCATATGAAGTTTGGCATTTTTTTGTTCTTCACTACTTGGGTTCTTGTCATGACAACCTTTGCCATGTTCTTAATTCATGAGACCAAGCGTGTCCCAATCGAAGAGATGACAGAAAGAGTCTGGAAACAACATTGGTTTTGGAAGAGATTCATGGGTGAGTTTGAAGATGATCGCAAGGCATATGCTTGAACTAAGATTTTACAAGATTCCGGACTCTGAGGCTTCGAAGTTCTTCTTTTAGTTCAACTAGCGTCACAACACGAGCTCTCTTTACATGCCAAATGTTTGTTTAGTTAATGTTTTGAGAGGTCTTAGTACCAGTTTGGCACAGCTAAAATTATATATAAAATAAATAAATAAATAAAAAAGCAGTTATGAAAAAATGTTGGGAGTGAAATGTGTTTGGTAAATGTAAAAATAAGTGCTTTTTTTCCAAGTTCTAACCAAAATAAGCAGAAAAATGGAAGCAGCATTTTGCTGCTTCTCAAAACCAGCTTTTTTTTCAAAGTAGGCGGATGAACAATAAAGTTTAATGAAACTTTCTTAAACCCAATTATACCCTCTTTCTCCTTCTCGCTTCCCTCATTGTATCAAATCATCAAATCCGATTGTTTGAGAGGACGAGGTCCCTCAGCGAGTTGAATCCGGCACTTGATGCAAGCTGAAGATATACGGGATGAAGGATTGACTGTTGATTACCAAGGTCGAATTCAAAGAGCACCAAGGTCAAATTCAGAGAGCTCCATTCCATTGACACGGTCAAATTCAGAGAGCTCTGACGAATTCAGAGAGCTCCATTCATTGACACAGAGAGACAGCTCGTGAAAACCCTGGTCAAATTCATCATCTCGAGCCCGAAGCACGCGGATTCGAACAACAATTTCTTCTCCGGCGAATAAGACAAGACGGAGGAAAAAGAACCCAAATGGGAATTCTTTCTCTTCGTGCTGAAATCTGTCGTCGATTTTGGTGATTGGGAAGGGAAGAGAACAGAGGGTTGGAGGGGAGGGATTTGGATCTTGAGCTGTGAACCGAAAATGATGAAGATTGAAGATGAAATTATAAATAAAAAATAAAATAAATTATTATTTCACATTTAATATTATACAATTTTAGTCATTTAATATAGTTGCAACAGTTTTAAATAAAATTTACCAAATACTTGAATATTGTTTTTTTTTTTGTTAAAAGTATTTTTACAATAAAAGTTTACTAAATATTTAACTGCTTTATTTTATAATTGATTATTTTTACAACATAATAAAAGTAATTTTTTTTTATAAAAAGCACATAATTACCAAACTAGCCCTTAGTTGAGCTTTTCAAAATGTATTGTTGGACTACCCTTTTGGATTGTATTCTTTCGATCTCTTTTCAAAAGTACTTTTCTTTTGTATTTTAATCTTTCAATCTCGTTTTTCAATTCAGTAGTCGGATGCAGTTGCCATTAATTGTTTTTAATGCGTTATTTGTTCATATGAATTGTAGAGATTTTTTTTTTCTTTTTGAAGTCAACTTTTGTTTCTTTACACTGAAAATGAAAATTAAATATGCATTTTCTAATTTACTCCAGTTTTTTTTTTTTTTTTTTTTTTTTTTTTTTGTAAAAGTGCGAATAAAGAGATGTAAAATAAAGTTGTGAAGCTACCTTGTAAATAAAGTCAAGAGGAAAGAATGAATCATTTTTTAGTCATTTAACATATTTACAACAATTTATATAAAAGTTTACCAAATACTCAGACATTAGTTTTTTTTTTTGTTAAAAGCACTTTTACCAACCCAAAAAGCAATTTATATAAACGATCTGTCATCCACAATCTCTATCTCTCTCTCGCACATCATCTTAGCCATCTAGGAACCCAAAAAGCCTAAATATTTTGATGAAATTAAAACATAACTTGTGCACAAGTGGCCCTCTACCATAGTGGTAGAGAAGAGTGTTGTCTTTGCACCTTGACGTGGGTTCAAATCTCGTCGACTCTCTAATCTAACATTTAATCTAACAAATTTATCGTTTGAACAAAAAAATACAAAACTTGTGGCAAAACATCAAAGTAGATATTGCAGCAAAGTTTGAGAGGATTAAAAAGGAACTCTCTGAATTGAAGAAGTTACAAGAACGTGACGACCTTTCACACAAGAAGTCACTGGTAAACAAATCAAATGAGTAGAAAAGAAAAGAAATGGATTGCAAACTTGGAATCTTATTTCATAGACTTTACACTAGTACTATAAAATTGTCAAGACAACTACATATTACTTGAAAATATCACAAGTCATACTTAATTTTTTCTACTACCTAGCACGAGGCTTTTTGGGAGCTCACTAGCTTCGGGTTCCATCGGAACTCCCAAGTTAAGCGAGTTCGGGCGAGAGCATTTCCAGGATGGGTGACCTCCTAGGAAGTTTTTGTGTGAGTTCCCAGAAACAAAGCCAAACCATGAGGGTGTGTTTGGTGTCCAAAGCAGACAATATCGTGCTACAGCGGAGTCGAGCCCGGAATGTGGTGGGGGCCCGGGCCGGGATGTGACATTAATTGAGTCTTTCAAGTTTGAAGAATGTTAAATAAAATTAATAAATTAAAAAACTCTTTTTTGTCAAAAAAATAAATTAAATTTTGTATATTAATAAATTTAAATATTTAATGGGGAGACATTGAATAAAATGCACATTAATGATTTTGAATTAAGGACACATCAAGGGATTATAATCAATATGTAATCTAACACCAGGTTTATTTAAATTTCAATCTTCTTGAATGATTAAAGTTATAAAAATAAAAAATAAAAAAAAACCCTTTTATTAATATAACAAAAAAAAAAGAAGTTACATCTAGGTAAAAGGACATAGGGGTGGGAAATTTTGCCATAAACCGATTTATCGACCGAACCATACCGGTCGGCTCATAATGGTATGGTATAGTTTTGGCATTTTTTCATAATCGGTTGGCATTTTACCGAACCGACAATTAATGGCATGGCTTTGGTAATTGATTTTGTATGATGGCGGTATGCCATACCTACCAATATATATATTTTTTTAGATATTTTGGGTATTTTTTACATGCTTAACTCCTCAGTTTTAGGGTTTAGAAAATAAATGACTCCTTAGTTTTAGGGTTTAAAAAATATAAGTATATGTATATGATTCATGCCATAATAAATATAAAAAATATTGTTAACAAAATTGATAGCATGATGATTACTGATACTATATATACACGTACATATATATGATTTTGAATGTATATGCGTTGCTTATGTTTAGGATGATGGAGTCTAGCCAATCAACCGCTAGTGCACAACATAAATTAACCCAAATGAACCACACAATGCAACCGAACAAGCACCCAAATCTGAAAATCAAATTGAGCCCTTGGAACTAGAAGATAGCGAGGAAGAAGTGGAAACCACCGGTTGTGCCGTTTACCAATTGAACCAACCAATAATTTTGGCTGAACCAATTTTTGGCTACCACAAGAAGGCGGTTGGTTAGTGGTAATTGATTTTTGGTAATTATGTATATGTGGCTGGCAAGTGGCACAAGGAATTTGGCACGGTTTGCCAACCGAACCCAACCCTAAAAGGACATAAACCTTACTTCACATAATACAAGAAAATTGATAAAATGAACATGAAAAAGAATGACATAAATCTTATCCCCTTAGAAACGAAATATAAAAAAAAAAGATACAAGGAAAAGAGGGGGGTGGCATGAAACCTAACCCCTTTAAAGCCAAACTTAAAAGGTCTAAACCTACAAAATAAGTCGAACAACACCACAAGGTTAGAAAGAAAAAAAGGGAGACAAATTTGTATGCTGATATGCACATTATTCGGAGAAGCAAAAGCTAGGCCAGCCAGCATAGTCCGAAAACAAAGCAACATGAACCACCGGCGAAGGAGAATCATGCCATATCTAAGTTTGAGAAAATAAGCATATGTTAGCAAGTTTGTCTACGACAACATTTCCTTCGCGATATATTTGAGAGGGATAGAAGTTATCTTCCGAATGCGGTCCAAACAAATAGACCATTGTGTACGAAGAGGCTAAGGAGGATAAAACTCAGTCAATTGGAGAAATATATTATTGAAGGGTTCGGGATATGAGAAGCCAATAGCACAAACGGAGGAGAGTGATCTGCAAGGGACAATCAAACATCAGCTTGAGAAGCAGGCTTCTTTCAAGAAAGGTATGTCTGCATTCTACTAGTTGAATTTTTTTTTTTATTATTCGTTTAGATATTTCAATCATTTATTCTTAGTACAAGTTATAATGTTTTTAGGATTTTTCATGTAGTTCACATTAAAATTTTATTCTGTAAATTGTCAAGTAAAATATGACTATATATTTAAATGAGAAGAAAGGGAAAGAAAAAAAAAAAGACCCACCATAGTACTTATATGCTAAAAACTGCAACAGAGGAAAAGGGGACAATCTCCACTTCACGTGATCCAGAACCTAAAGAATCAACACATTTGGAGTTAAATCATCATGAAATGGCTACAGTTCATGCTGATGACCAAACTGTAGAAGATGGCAGTGGACCTTTAGAAGTAGGAAGCGAAGACTCCCTAGGATCAAATCCTAATTTCTAGGTGAATGACCACCTCTCGGACGGTTAGGCGTTGGAAATTATGGTTGAAAGTGTTGATTCTAACACTGATCCAATTAGGGAGAAGCAAATGGATGACTTATTACTGGAGCAGAAGGCATCCCAAGAACAATTCGAGTCCCCGAAGAGAAGTCTGAAACTAGAGATGGAGGTAAAGTTGAATGTGGAGAGTAGCCAGGAATAAATTTACCACTACGAACAATCCCAGAATTGATAGACATGCACATTCGATGAAGGTAGATTGGCTGACCTTAAAAAATAAACTTACTTCGAGCTTTCCAAATAGTCGAAATAGTCGACCCCCAAAAATCCAGAGATTATGCAATTGTTGGGAAAAGGGCTTACGCACATAGATATTCCAAAAATCAACTGAAGAATCTGAAAGAGGCAAAGAAGTACCAAATCGACATGTTAACCACCTCCAAAACAACCTAGATATAGGACAGCTGAAGAAGAGATGAGCAAAGCTGAAGAAAAGATGAGCAATAGATTTCTCATAATTATGACATAAATAACACATAGATGCCAAAGATATACCACGTCGTTTTAGAGCCCCTTCGGTTGGAAGTTATCATGAAAAAGTTGTCAAGCCAAAATAGACAGCCGAGGTGGGACAAAATGTCGCCAAATAACCTTAGCCCAAGCACAATCACTATTCTTTCGTTAATAGAGATGAGACCTAATTGTATTGGCGAGTCTTATCTTTATTAGAATGTAAAGTAATTATGACTTTACTACCGTGAAATATTGGTTTTCAAACTTTCATACATCAGGTTTTTTTTATCCTAATCTCATGCCTAAAGTTACCTGTTTTTCTCCCATATTCATACTTCCGTTTGGTTGATCGTAAGTAACTCCATTAAAGTGTGATGTGTCTCCCGTGTGAACGCTAACTTTCATACACATGTCAATGTGGCTCCACGTGGACAATTTAAAAAAAAATTGTCAAAATAAAAATTAAAAAGTAATTATGTTTTCCCTCAACTGATCCAGCGGTTCCTGAGCTCCGTCCTCTCCGAACGCGACCCTCCACCCTGCGTGTACGTCAACCTCACGCGCGACATGGTCATTACTTGAAGGGAAACTGGAATAATCTTCCAAGCATTACTTTTCTCTCCCCCTATCTATATTATGTTTATTCTTGTAGTGTTGACTGTAATAGTACAGAAGCAAATTAAGCACAACGGAGAACGAAATTATTTGAAGGGAAACTGGAAATTAAACTGATAAAAAAAAGTTACAATTCAAACTGTAACAATATAGAAGTGAACGCAAGCACAATTGGCGTGTAACCTACAATTGAGAAAATTAAGCAACAAAAAATTGATTGGAAAACTGCCATTCGAAGGCGCTGCGTGAACAAGGCCAATGCTTCAAGCATGTCCGTTCTCCTTAGGGTTATCTTCACAGTCATCCACATATCTCTTCCAAAACCAATGCTCCCTCCATACTACCTCTACCATTTCTTCAATAGGGACACCTTTAGTCTCCGGAAGTAAAAAGAACACGAAGACTGTCATGAGAAAGACCCACGCTGCGAAGAATAAGAAAATCGCAAACTTCATGTGACAAAGCATTGAGAGGAAGGCCTGTGCTATAACAAATGTGAACAACATGTTTACACACACAGTCACACTCTGCCCGGCCGATCGAGCCTCTAGCGGGAATATCTCACTGGCAACCAACCAGCAAAGAGGCCCCCATGACCATCCAAAGGAACCCACAAAAGAGCAGATTACAACAACCACAAGAATTCCCAAGCCGTGATCGAGGTCGTTGGATTGATCCTTAAGTTTCATCCCAAGAATGATCGCAATGACCACGTGAGAGAGGAACATTTGGATGCCACCTTCAATCAAGAGCACACGGCGACCAGCTCTGTCGACAAAGAAGATTGAAATAATGGCTCCGAGGACCATGATAACACCTGTTATAACCGATGAGTAAAGGGAAGCATCGTTCTTAAATCCCAAGGTCTGGAACAAAACTGGGGCGTAAAAATTGATTGAGTTAATGCCTGTGAATTGCTGGAAGAACTGCAGAAAACATTACCACATATAGAATTCAGACACAACCAAAATTCGAGAAAATTTTCTTCTGACAAATTAATTATGTTGTCAAGTTGTCAATTATAACACGCAATATATTATGCTATGAAAACCTTGGCCATTAAAAGTAGGGATATATAGATTGTTGTCCTTGAATATTGGTTTTATGTGAAAAATTCTAGTGTTAGTTTGGATTTTCATTTTAGTCCATTATGTAAGGTCCATTAATTTTTTTTCCCTGGTTGACAATATATTATTCGATTAAAGTACTCAGTATGATTTTACATTAACCAAGGCAATTAAATACTTAATGACCTGCAAGAAAATTGTAATGACCAGTTGAGGTCTGTTTTTACGGTTGAGGAGATTTCTGAAGGGATGCTTCACTTCTTTAGCAGCGCGACTTGCCTCGAGAATCTCAAGGAATTCTGGATCGACATTCTCAATACCCCGGATCCTTTTCAGAACTTTTTTTCCTTGCTCCAACTTCCCTCGTTGGATCAAACTGTTTGGAGTGTCTGTTACAATGATAGCCCCCAATGTTAGCAAGAGTGATGGAATGCCAGCCAAACCCAGCGATACCCTCCATCCATATCCCCCTTTAATCCTGCATGTGGTAGCACAAACATTGTAGTTGGGAACTTGGAGAGAAACCGAAATACAAAATTGTAGTTGGGAACTTCAAGAGAAATCGAAATACAAAAAATTTGGTTAGGAACTTGGGATTCCTATTAGGCCCCACCCTCAGATACATATCGATTCAAATTAAATTCTTCGGTGTGACTATAATACTGGTAATTCACCACTGTTATATCCCATGTACATTAATTAATATCAGACAATAGAGTATAAATCGTTTTCTACCTTCATGAACTAGTAATACCACATGACGGTGATACAATTACAAACAAAAGTTTCTTGGGGAGATAGGCTGGCTTACTTGGCAGTTCCATAATTGATAAGTTGTGCTACAAGAATGCCAATGGTGACCATGAGCTGGAAGAGCAAGTTAAGTGCTCCACGAATTCTTGTGGGTGCAATCTCCGAAAGGAAAAGTGGCACGGCCTGTTATGGTTGAAGAAAATCGCAACATGATCAAATTATTTATCCATGAGTTAACCAATCATTAATTAGTATTTACCTGGTTAAGTAATTATGTATTTACCTGGTTAGCAAAACCAACTCCGCAACCAAGTAAGAGCCTCCCAATAATGAGCATGATAAGGTTCTTAGCTGCAGCATTAAAAATAGTTCCGGCTATGAAGAAAAACCCGGCCATCAACATGGTCATCCTTCTGCCTAGAACTCTGGTTGTATACGACGCGAAGAAGGTTGCTGTCAATGCAGCAAGGTACAATGAAGACGTGAACAATTGCAGACCTTGATTGTCATATTTACAGTAATTACTCTCAAGTCCTGGAATTTGCTGCTTCCTATATACAACCGGGAAGAATTCCTTTAGGAAGTCGGGCATTGATGTAACACCACCTGCATCGATTGGTACATCAAATTTAAAATTAATATGTACAACAAATTTAATTTTTTATTCATGAAACAAAACAAAATTTTGTGCATAAATACATGACATGTTGTAGGTTTTATACGAGTACCTGAAATGCCAATATCATAACCAAACATTAGGCCTCCGCTAGCGGCCAATATGCAAGACATGACCACGATAGGCGTGACCTTTCCTTCAAAATCTTCGCCGCCTGTCGGCCCGCCGAATCCCCCCGCCATGATTCCTACCCTGTTTTTCTTCTTCTTATGCTTTGCTTAGTTATACCTGATTAATTCTTGAACCTAATTATGTTACAAGACGATGCGGCCGACCGGAGTAGAGAGAAAGGAGAGAGTAGCTCGGTGAAAATGCATATGTGTGCGTGCGTGAGGGGTTTATATATTAGACGACATCAAGGTAACAGATCGAGATTGAAAGACGTAGAAAATGGATGAATTAGTAAGTGCCATGGTCAACAGCTTTTCCTATGGCGCGACCCGCGGTTTCTGTTCATCCTTGTTGCTTGGTTAGTCATGAAGGGTACGAGAAGTTAGTTGCACCACAGTTGATTAAGTCGTTTAGAGTTATGTTAGAAGCACCACGTTTTCCAACCATATTCTTTAGCGAGCTCAACACATCATGTGGCCTTCAATTTATCAAATAACAGCTTGTCATATAATAATCAAATTAATATATAGAGAGTACATAAATTTCCACGACAAGGGTTACATTGTGCATCTGTACTAGTCAGAAAATCGCATCTGATTTCTGGTTAATTATACTAATTAATTGAATATGCAACGATAAATACAAGTATAATTTTAAAAGAGTATTGATAGGGGATCACATTCTTGTAGCAAGTAATGCCACTAGTTGTCTCTTGGATTATGTTATTTTTAGGTTGGCTCGGCCTCTAGTATTTGAACCTATCGTATTATTTCGTTTTAGTCTCTAGTTACACAGTTGGGGACTAAAGATTGGTCGTAAATTCAATAATCAGTATTTTAATTATTTTTATAAACAAACGATATTATTTACAATTATAAAAACGATATTATCTATACTAAAGGAGTCAAAGAGTGGGCTAAGCCTTATAATGATTTAGCAACAATGTGGTTCAAATTCGTCTTTAACTAAAATTAAATCTAACACCTCTCACTTACAAATGAAAATGAATACCACTATTTTTAAGTTAACATTTAAACGGATATCAACATAGAAATTTTGGCCGAAGTGTATAGCACGCACTAAAGGCTGCATTTAATACTTTTTTGTTAGGAAACAAAATATGGTTTTTATCACAAGTAGTTCCTGAAATTGACTTATACCATCAAGATGGTCCCTAAAAATAAAAATCAATCAATATAGTCCCTAAATATGGGTATCAGAAATCAATGTGGTCTTTCTGTTAGAATTTAGTCAAAATTTCTGTCAGTATGTTGATTTGACACATGTAGACCCCACAAATATTGCCACATGGATAAGTTATTAAAAACTTTATAAAAATTTAATTTAAAATCATTTAAAACTAAGTTCGAAATGTTTAAATAAAAAATTAAAAGTTGTTGGACAAAAACAATTAAAGCTGTTACTTTCACGATGAGGATGACTCAATTCGTGCACGGACAGAGAGAGCTATGGGCAAAGGAGATCATATACAATGACCAAGTTGAGGACGTCATCCAAGCTTGTCCAAAAAATTCTTCGTTCTTAGGTTGTCTCGCTGTCTCAAAATTAGGATCGGGGGTTGCGATGGGGGACTGGTGGTTGTTACCTTGGTGTCGGTCGGAGGTTGGGTTGAACGGAAGCGGGTTGAGGTAGGTTGGTGCGGTCACAGTGAGGAGGGAAGGGGTCGATGATTCAACGGTGAGGGGGAAGGATTGACAACAACGATGTCAGGGTGAGATGCGGGTGGGGAAGATGGTGGCTTGTGGTGGGAAAGATGGCAAGAGAATTGGCAAATGATGAGGATTGAGAATTAAAGCTGCACCTAATTATTTAATTTAATTAGATGAGGCTTGAGGATTAAAGATGCATCTAATTTTTTTGTTGAATAGCTTTTAATTTTTTTAATTTAATCATATTTTGAATTTGGTTTAGTGATAAATTAATTTTTATAAAGTTTTTAATAATTTATTCATGTGGTAATATTTAATAGACTTGTGGGTCCATATATGTGCCAAATCAACATACAAACATAAATTTTGACGGAATTCTAACGGGAGTACCATATTGATTTGCAACAATCATTCTCAAGAACTACATTGATTGATTTTCATTTTCAATCAAAACTGACATTGGATAAGCATTTCCAAGCTTTCGTTTGAGGATAAGCATTTCCAAGCTTTCGTTTGAGGAGAAACATTTCCAAGCTTTCCAAGCTTTTTCTATTTACCATTAAAGAACCCCAGTGGAGTTAATAGAAGGCAAAACTGACAATGGAGGAGAAGCATTTCCAAGCTTTCGTTTGAGGAGAGACACATGAAAAACTTGGTGGATTTTGGAGTCTGTAGGCCAAAGAAGTCGATATGTTACAAAACCAATGCACTGAGTTACTTGAAAAGATCCATAGAACTTGGATGCTAGATTGATTTTTGTTCTTGCAGCCACTGAGTGTTGGCGGTATGGATGAAGCTTAAGGTAAACCCAATCACCAATGTTAAATTCCTGCTCAGTTCTCTTGTTATCGTATACTTGTCTCATTCTGTTCTGAGCAAGCTGCAGATTTGTTCTCAGAAGGCAGATCAATTTGTCTTTATCTTGGAGAGCAACATCCACTGACTGTACCACCGTGGAACAAGGCATATACATGTGAATTGTTAGTGGTTTAATGCCGTAAACAACCTGATAAGGAGACATTTGGACGGCAGATTGAAAGCTTGGATTATACCACCATTCGGATGAGTAACATCGAAGGTAATGTTCCAAGGTGCGGTTGAGTACTTCTGTTTGGCCATTCGTTTGAGGGTGGTAAGCTGAACTTGGGCAAAGTTTGCTACCTTGGAGTTTAAAGAACTCTTGCCAAAAGTTGCTGATTAAAATTAGGTCACGGTCAGAAATAGTCGACTTAGGCAATCCATGGAGGCGAAAAACTTCCTTGATGAAAGTATCAACTATGGAGGCAACTAAGTATAGGTGCTTAAGTGGGATAAAGTGGCCATACTCCAATAGGCGATCAACGACAACTAGGATCACGGTGTACCCGTTGGAGGGGGGAAGTCCTCCCACAAAATCCATAGCTATGTCCTGCCAGACGCCGGTGGGGATGGACAGGGGCTGCAGTAACCCAGGAGGATGTATATTCTCGATGTTTTGGCGCTGACATTCTGTGCATTCAACCACAAATTGTTTTGTTTCTTTCCGAATTTCGGGCCATAAAAAATTTCGGGAGTCTTTTAATATGTGGAGAGTATATTATTTTCCACGACAAGGGTTACATTGTGCATCTGTAATAGTCATAAACTTGCATCTGATTCATGGTTAATTAAACTAATTAATTGAATATGCAACAATAAATACAAGTGTAATTTTAAAAGAGTATTGGTAGGGGATCACATTCTTGTAGCAAGTAATGTCAGTATTGTCTCTTGGATTATGTTATTTTTAGGTTGGCTCGGCCTATAGTATTTGAACCTATCGTAGTATTTCATTTTAGTCTCTGGTTACATAGTTGGGGACTGAAGATTGGTCCTAAATTCAATAATAAATATTTTAATTATTTGTATAAACAAACGATATTATTTACAATTATAAAATGATATTATTTATACTAAAAGGGTCAAAGAGTAGGTTAAGTCTCATAATGATTTAGCAATAATATGGTTCAAATTCATTTATAGCTAAAATCGAATCTAATACCTCTCACTTACAAATGAAAATGAATACCATTATTTTTAAGTTAACATTTAATACTTTTTTGTTGGCTGAAGTGTATAGCACACACTAAAGGCTCCATTTAATACATTTTTGTTGGGAAACAAAATAGAGTTTTTATCACAAGTAGTCCTTGAAATTGACCTATACCATCAACATGGTTCTTGAAAATAAAAATCAATCAATCTAGTCCTTGAATATGGATGTTGGAAATCAATGTGGTCCTTCTGTTAAAATTCCGTCAAATTTTCTGTTAGTATGCTGATTTGCACATATATAGACTCCATAAATATTGCCACATGGATAAGTTATTAAAAACTTTATAAAAATTTAATTTAAAATCATTTAAAACTAAGTTCAAAATGATTAAATAAAAAATTAAAAGTTGTTGAATAAAAACAGTTAAAGCTGCTACTTTCACGATGAGGAAGACTCAATTCGTGCAAGGACAGAGAGAGCCCCAGAGGAGATCATATGCAATGACTAAGCCGAGGACATCATCGAAGCTTGTCTAAAAAATTCTTCGTTCTTAGGTTGTCTCGTTGTCTCAAAATTGGGATCGGGGGTTGCGATGAGGGCTGGTGGTTGTTGGCTTGGTGTCGGTCGGAGTTTGGGTTGAAGGGAAACAGGTTGAGGTGGGTTGGTGCGGTCACGGTGAGGAGGGAAAAGGTCGACCATTCAACGGTGAGGGGAAAGGATTGACAACAACAATGTTAGGGGTTGGGTACGGGTGGGGAAGATGGTGGCTTGGGGTGGGAAAGATGGCAAGAGAATTGGTTGATGATGAGGATTGAGAATTAAAGCTGCACCTAATTGTTTAATTTAATTAAATGAGGCTTGAGGATTAAAGATGCACCTAATTTTTTTTTGTTGAATAGCTTTTAATCATATTTTGAATTTAGTTTATAAAGTTTTTAATAATTTATTCATGTGGCAATATTTAATAGACTTGTGGGTCCATATATGTGCCAAATAAGCATACTAACATAAATTTTGACGAAATTCTAACGAAAGGATCACATTGATTTGTAATAATCATTTTCAGGAACTATATTGATTGATTTTTATTTTCAAGGATCATCTTGATAGTTTGCGTCAATTTCAAACATGTGATTAAAAAAACCCAACAAAATATGTATTTTCATACTGTCAACTTTTGATGTCTTACATAGCAAGGTTTATTTGTAAAAAGTCAAAAGGAGTGTCGGGTTTTCTAAGTCAATCAGAAAGTAATGTAAACTTGCCTTTGCAAGCTTTAGTTTTCCTTTTAGTTGAGCACTGACACAATGACATGTTGTTTTGCTAAATTTTGTATTGCTTTTCTGCTACGTTTGTAATTGAGAAATTGCATTCTCGAGAGACGGAAGTGATAACAGAACCTATGAGTTTGTACTTTTCAAACAATAATGTTATATTCTTATCATATTTTTATACTATATTTATATATCAATCTTACGTGTTATTTGATGTGGACATATACATCATTTAAATTAATCACAATTTAATTTAAATTAAAAACCATTTAATAAACCAATAATTAAAAAAGAAACTGGAATTAAATGGTTATTGTGATATACGAGAATCTTTTGTTTCTTCTCCCGTTTCTTCTTCCAGTTCTTTCACGCCATATTTTTTTTTTCAGCCGCCTCGCTATTGATGGAAGCAGACGAAGTAATGGAGCTATACGATTCTTTCTGGTTTGAGCTCCAGATCTTCAAGAAACAACCAGTTTCATCGAACCCATCAAATTTCAAAGAACACCCAGATCATGAAATCGAAGAAAACGCATCAAAACCAGAGTTTTAAAGGATTCCAACTAGGCACACCAGGTGCATGAGCTACGAGTTGAGCTCCAATATGAGCACTCTCTCGCTGGACTCTGTCCTCCACAGATCGAAGCTCTCCATAATTATTTCCAGAAAAGAAGCCAGGGAAATCGAAAATTGGAAACCCGAAGCAGATATATTCAGAAGAAGAACCACAGAAGAAAGTTGAAAGGAGGAGGAGAAGAAAGAAGAAGAGTGAGAGCAAGAGCTTGATGGACCTTCAGTTTGAAGAGCTAAAAGGGTTTATAGATCTTGGTTTTGTTTTCTAGGAAGATAAAGATTCAAACTTGGTTTCAATCATTCCTAGGCTGCAAAGATTGGGAAAGAAGGATGATAGCAGAGATGAGAATTTTGATGAGTCTGCAATTACAAGGCCGTACCTTTCTGAAGCTTGGGAAGGCCACATCAGATTAATTTAAATGAATTTTAAGTTATTGGTTTATTAAATGATTTTTAATTTAAATTAAATTCTGATTAATTTAAATGACGTGACTGTACACATCAGATGCCACATAATATGGTATATAAATATGGTATAAAAACATGGTAAGAATAACTTTACTGCTTTTAAAAACTTCATCACAAACCATTGAACGTGGTTTCTTTGCAGTACTGGTATTATCAATAAGGGATTTGGATCCTCTTCGAGACAACTGGTCGGATCGTCTTGATCAGTGTTCATGAACAGTTAGATTTTTATCTAAAGACTACAATTATTATAATTTGTAGAGAGCCCCCTGTTTGTAGTCATTGGATAAAAATTCAACGGTCCACGAACACTGATCAGAGGATCTGACCAGTTGCTTCGGAGAAGATCCAAATCCATCAACAAGGGTGATGTACGCGAAATTCTATATATACTAAGGAGGAGGATTGTCTGCCCTCCTAGTTTCAGTGCTCTTCCATGCCCTCCTGTTTTGTGTGGTCACGGTTAAGCCACATCATTATTTTATATTATTTTTTTATAGATATAATAAGACAAAAATGAATAGTAATATAAAATATTAACGTGGTTTAACCGTGACCACACAATCAGGAGGGCATAGGAGGGCACTGAAACTAGGAGGGCAGACAATCCTCCTCCATATACTAAAGCTCAGTTCAAAAGGTTTACTGTTTTTAAGTACAGTAAAATGACTGAATTGCCTCCGTCTTTTGCATTCCTCTTCGTTGTGTTTTTCAGTCTCAACAGTAAAATGATTAATTTGGCCTTATTGGATACGTGTTGGCCATCTGTTATTCCATTCTTCAGCTGTCGTTGGCTCCTTTTGACAGCAAGTACTGCCGACCGCTCCTCCACCGCTGCTGTGTTTACCCTCTCTCTTCCTTCCTCTTACTCGATCCACTACTGCTTTGATTCATATGTTGTTCTGTCAACCAAAAAGCCAGAGCCTGTTTCTCGAACTCTCTCCTACGGCGGAACCACCGCCATCATCAGGTGCGGCAGCTCCTTTTTGAATCTGAGTATTTATGTACCTTAAAAAATTAGGGGGAAAAAGTGGGTCTTTCCTTTTTACTACTTCCCTTTGATCTCTGCAAAAGCAAACTGAAGTTTTGATATTTTATTTATATCGGTGATAATTTTCTGGTAATTTAGTTTGTTAGATTCACACTCAATTTTCCTCAGAAGTCGAATCTGCAACCACGATGTCCATTGGAAATAGGGAGTCTGATCGGGGAAGTTCTTGAGCCAATTTAGGGAAATTGAGATCGGTAGACGCACCTTTGAGGTCTATAGCTGCTGCATCCTATGCTCGAGCTGCCATTTCAGTTGTTGGGTATGACTAATTTCTTTCCTTTCTGGCCAATTTTCGACACCCAAAGTTGTTATCTTTGAATTTCCCACATGGCTCTTCTGGTTCCTCGATTCCCTTCACTCCTCCTTTCCCCATTCCTACTCCTCTACTCTCCTCTTTCTTTATTCTTCTTATTTCTTCTCTTTAATTTTTAATACTTTTTTCTATAAAGCTTTTGAAAATATTTTGGCTTAGGATTTTGTTTGTTTTGTGTGATTGTACTTGCAGAGCAAGGAGAACGTTACCCCCAATGATTACTTATAAAAAAAAATAATAATAAAAAAAAGAGCAATTTGGTTCTGCTTCAAACCTACAACGAGTAAGTTCCTCTGATCTGTGATTTTTAGGGTTTCGAAAAGGGTTATCGGCTAGAAATAGTTTGAGATTTGGGGAGTTAATGTTTTGAGAAATAGCTCTGAATTTTTGGTTTTATTTTTGCTGATTTTCGAAGTGGTTGTGGAAACCGGTTCTTTTGAACCAGTTTAATCGGTTTTAGTGATTGCATGTGGAGTGGGTTTTTGAATTTGTTTAGCCTATCTCAATAGGTCAAGATTATATTTTCCTTCATTTTTTAGTAACCGAACAGAAAATTAACTCTCTCTCCTTTGTTTGGTTTAACTTTACCAATTGATACTTTAAAAGTTTCTTAAGTTACTTCAACTATTAAGTGTGAAATAATTGAATACTTGAAAATTGGGTTTCGTTTGATTGTTTGTGCCAATTGAGCTAATCTTTTGTTGTGTAGCAACAAGGAGAAATGAGTCGGCCGGAGGACTCTGAAAGATAATTGTTGTTTTACAGTTGCTGCTATAGATATGCCGGCGGAGCCTGTGGAGGGAGAGTTTAGGCTTGGGTTGAGAAGTGGGATAATCCTCTGCAATGCTATCAATAAAGTTCAAACTGGAGCTGTGCCCAAGGTGACCCTGATCCTCTGATCCTTTTCCAAATTCTCACATTTGTGGTTGTTGTTGAATGGTATATGCATATGGAAGAAATATGGGAACCATTGAAATGTTGAATACTTTGATTTTGTGTATTTTTTCAGGGAATGGGAGAACCTTTGAATAAGTATGGTTCCTTAATTGAAGCAATTCATGTCATGACTGGATCACTATTTCACCTATCGCCAATGAAAATTATTGTCGACGATAGGCATTGAAAAATCCATATGTTTTTATCTGCAAAAACATTCAGATATGGTGTATCTTAATAACTTTCTCATGACCGCCAAAGAAAATTACTGTATCGACTAGGCATTGAAAACTGCCATTATTTATAAGACGTTATTATCTGCAAAACATTCACATATGGTGTATCTTAATAACTTTCTCATGCTATTTTATTTGATTCTATAATCAAAATTTTGTAGTTTTTAGATTTTGTGGATCTTAGTAAATTAGGTAGTACGGAGAGTTGAATATCAGAGTGCGCCACGAACAAACAAACCAACTGAATATAAAACTTTATTAAATGGAATTGCTAAGAATGCTACATGAACAGAAGAGATTACATCTTGACTGACTTATAATTCTACGAGTTGCAAATTACCGTATATATAGAGAATTAACCTAACCCTAATAAGCAAGGAAACAAAACCTTAATACTAACGGGCTAAGCCCAAATTCAAACAATAAAATAATCCTAAATTTCAACACCTCCCGTCAAACTCATGATTGTACACGTCATGAGTTTTCCAACAAGCAAATGTGGATGCAAGTTCTGTTAGGCGGACACGACAAAGCAAACTCCGTTAGGTGGACACGACAAGGCAAGCATGCGAGCAATCAAGTGAAGAAACGAACAATCCAGGTTTCAATCAACAAGGCCCAACCAATGGCCTTCAAACAAATCATAATAGGCCAACAGATTGTGAGCTCCATACTTTTTTCTTTTTTTCCTCTTTTCACGCCATAAGTTTGCCAACAAGCAGATGTGGATGCAACCTCCGTTAGGCGGACACGACAAGACAAGCTCCGTTAAGCGGACACGACAAGACAAGCTCCGTTATACGGACACGACAAGACAAGCTCCGTTATGCGGATACGACAAGACAAGCTCCGTTAGGCAGACACGACAAGGCAAGCGGGCGAGCAAACGAACAATCCAGGCTTCAATCAACAAGGCCCAACCAATGGCCTTTAAACAAATCATAATAGCCCAACAGATTGTGAGCTCCATACTTTTTTCTTTTTTTCCTCTTTTCCTGTTTTCTTTTTCTATTTGTTTTTTTCTTTCTTTTCCTTCTTCTTTCTTTTTTCTGTGCGAACAAGTGCAAACAGCGACGGCGAGACTTTTGGTTGCAGATGGCAGGTGGTGGTGACAGCGTTCGATGGCGATGGCATTCTGTTGCAGCGGTTGTTCCAGTGGGTTCGGCATTCTGGTGTAGCGGTTATTCGAGTGGGTTCGAAACTGCAGTAGAGTACATGGCGAGGACAAACTCGATCTGTGTTTGTGGTTCTCGGGTCGAGCAGGAGCGGTGGTGGGGCAGACGGGTTCAAGGGTTCAGGTGGGCTTGGTGGCGGGTTTGATGCAGGTTTGGCGGCGTGATAGGGTTAGATCCAAGGCGGCGGGAGGTTCATCAGATCCGACGCGGCGCGCAGGCAGTGACTTCAAGTGCGGGTGCGGGTCATCAGGTGTTTCAGACTGGGTGCAGGGTGGCGAGGTGGTGCGTGTCTGGAAGAAGCAGCAGTGTTGGATGGTTCAAACAACGGGTGCACAACGATGATCTCAGTCAAGCAGAGACTGATTTCAGCGAGTTTGCAACAGCAGGTTCAAATGGGTGTAGGCTGTGCATAGCAACGACTTCAAATTTTATTTTTTTTAACTACGAAACCCTAACCTAGGGCACAACGAGAAAACAAATCACAACGAAGAAGATGACAAGACAAACAAGCTAGCTACCAAGAACATATTTAACCTCGGAAGATCAAACCTGCTCTGATAATAAGTTGAATATCAGAGTGCGCTACGAACAAACAAACAAACTAAATATAAAACTTTATTAAATGGAATTGCTAAGAAGGCTACATGAACCGAAGAGACTACATCTTGACTGACTTATAATTCTACAAACTACAAAGCACCATATATATAGAGAACTAACATAACCCTAATAAGCAAAACGTAACCCTAATACTAATAGGCTAAGCCCAAATTCAAACAATAAAATAATTCTAAATTCCAACACGAAGTACTCTTTCGCTTCTTTCATTGAATGTGGGTGAATCATAGTTGCATAAGTAATGATGTAGTTCGCAATTGCTAAAAACATTTGGCTTACTACTCTGTCAGTTGTGCATCTAATCTTCTGTAGGTCGGCATTATTCATGCTATCAAAAAGCTCCATAGTGATCTTCTAGCCATGGATTAGCAGTTTCACTTCACGCATCCGTCCAAGAAATTTGTTGTCAGATAATGCCTGCAACTTGGGCTTTTCCTTTAGTAAAGCTTATGGATGCATTGCAAGACTACCAAGAGAACACATAAAGTTTTATTACACCTCATGCGTTTAATAAATTATTTTAGCTTTCATTTGTTTGCAATGAAACTTTTACTATCGTTTTACACTCCTAGAGAATCTCACTATAGCCCTTTTATCTGATTCTTCAGTCAACAAAAAATCTTCATTGAATACATAACGTTTGATGGAGTGACTGATGAAGAGCAAAATGCACACCTACTCGGGGCAAAAGTTGGAAAATTGCTAGAGACATTTCAAGTGGTTAGTTCTAATCTTTATGTACTTGCATAATAGGAGGAACTTCAATCCCTTTTGTGTGTTTCGTATAATATATATATACAAAATAACTTTTGCATTTGTTGTCTCCTTTCCTACAATTCATGAATTAATACCCTTTCATCCAATTGGTATTCTGAGTAAATTCACAACCAGTAATGAAAGCAAAGTAATGAGCTTCTTTCTTTTCTTAACTATGTTTTTTTTTTTTCAGATCATGGAATGCTTTTCTTATGCTAAGATTGTAACCCAATCAATAAGCAAGTGAAACACACAAGTTCTTCATCGCATGTTAGTTTTGATCCATTTCTAAAAATCCTATGCGTGGTACAAGAAAAACATCTCTTTAGCAGCAAAGAAGAAAGAAGAGTAAAGTACTGAACAACAATATGAAAAGTTGGGACATAGAAAACAAGATATTTTGTGTATTATAACTATATGGATGTAAATAAGATAATTTTTATGTATGATTTGGTCTCTATAGAACATAGGGATGTGAATAGATTTTGATATGGATGTGAATAAATTTTTACAAGTCCCACACATGTAACGAAGTTTTAAAACCCGTGCATTGCTCGAGCTCTTTTGCTCGTTTAAGCTAAAGCGAGGCCTTGTAATGGCAGAAATATATTTCTCAAGATTGAGCCAATATCCAACAGTATGGGGAAGAACACTCTCAATAGGGGTGATTTTATCCGAGTCTTACATGTTCTATCCTTTGTTATCCAATGTGTTAAAGAGGGATTCTCAATGTTGGTGGAACGATATTGAGGTAGACACACTAGAACACAGCAGCTCATCTACCACGATAATTTTACCACGGACTTTAGGTGCGCGTGATAAAAAGTGAATATTTATCACGGACTTAGTGAGCACGTCGTGGATAATAATATTTTACAACGAGCAAATAATGGCCCGTTATGATAAAATAATCTAATACCACAAACTTAGTCAACACGTTGTAAAAATATTAAACCACCACGGGCCTTCAACGTGGTATATAGTTCGTAACCACTATGGATTCTTTTTATCTACCACGATCATTAAGTGTGGTAGAATTACACACATTATTAAAAAAAAAAATCAGAAAGCGGGATTACAAATTTCCCAAAATTTGAAATCTATGAAACTTACTAATATTCCCGCCCTTCTCAAAATTTAAGTGAAATCCTTCTCAATTCCTATTTCTTATGGCTTCCTCTTTATTCTCTGGGCAGACTCCCACCTACCATTGCCGACTTGAAAACTCCCCACCGGTTCTTAGCCATCTACAGATTTTCCCATTCACCCTTTCCCTCTCGTTTACCCCTTGTTCTTTCTTCCCCTTCGTACTTATTCTGGGAAGATTCCTTTTTCTCTCTCTCTTTCTAACTTCTGATTTTCATTTTTTTCTTGAGAAAACTGCAATAATGGTGAGCTTCTCAACCCTCTGAGTTTTTACTTAACGATCTTCGTCAATCTGCTAGTATCGCTCTAAATCTCCCTGCTAGTTCCCCAACTGGTGTCGTCATGAGCCTTTGCTTCATTGGCTTCATCACGGCTCTTCATGTGTTCGGCAAGCTGTACCTCCACCGATCTAGTGGCGGAACTTGAGGTCTGAGTCCTGGTTCAGATCGGGTTCGGATTCGGAGCTTAATTGGTAATTCAATGCTACAAATACTTTGTTTTCGCTATGCTATGTAAATTATCTCAAGGTTGATATTGTTAGGGTTTCAATTTTGTTTAAAGTTTGGATCTTGGATTGTGTTTGGATCAAAATCGTGTAATAAATATTTAACCTTTCGTTATTTTGCTTTCTGAATTTTGATATGCTATTGAATGATTGAGAATTTGATGATCCAAAAGTTTTGAATTTGTTAAAATTTTAGAGATTAAAAGGAAAGCATAATTGTGTAAACTTGGGAGATTCATGGTTACATAAACTAATTAGACGTTTGCTAATAAGAATTGGAATTGAAAAAAGGGCATCCAAAGCAAAAGGAATTAGAGCTTTTAGAAAATAAATAGGATTGGCTTTGCAATACATTGGTTACTGATGTATGTTCAGAAAAACTGCCCTTGATCCATTTTGGGGTGAAATCTTGATGATAAATGTAAAGATAAGAATGGATGAATGATCAACAAAATGTGAAGAGCTTGACTATAGGCAACAATAACTAAGCTTCTTTCCTGCCTATGATTGGGACTTTGATTAGAAGGTATTATTTAGAGGGTTATATAAGGTTGTTACATAATGAATGCCTAT